>NC_092712.1:101373534-102725470 GCF_047496885.1 Scyliorhinus torazame | reverse complement strand
GGGGCGTTAATGGCGCCGCTGCCGCGGAGAATGTCACGGGTCTGCGCAAGGCAGCCGATTTTCGGCCTGCCGATATTCTCCCTTCCGGATGGGCCGAAGTCCCGTCGACGTGATGACCGTTCACGTCGACGTGAATCAAACCTCCGTTTCATCGGCGTGACCCGGTGCTCCAGGCTCACGCCGACCAGCGAGGAGGTGAGTGACGGCCTGGGGGGTTGGCTCTGGGCAGGAAATGGCGTGCCGCAGACTGATTGCCTGAGGAGAGGTGTGTCTCGGCTTGTGTGTGTGTGTGTGCGGCGGGGGGGGGGGGGGGTGGTTAGAGTAGGCTGGGCTCCAGGGGAGTGCCGGGAGGGGGTCCGTGCTGGGGTGGAGGTTGGGGGGGGGGTCCGTGGGGGTTGGGGGTTGGGGAGGGGGTCCATGCCGGGGTGGAGGTTGGGGAGGGGGTCCGTGCCGGGGTGGAGGTTGGGGGTTGGGGGGGGGTCCGTGCTGGGGTGGAGGTTGGGGAGGGGGTCCGTGCCGGGATGGAGGTTGGGGTTGGGGGGGGTCCGTGCTGGGGTGGAGGTTGGGGAGGGGGTCCGTGCCGGGATGGAGGTTGGGGGTTGGGGGGGGTCCGTGCTGGGGTGGATGTTGGGGGGGGGGGGGTCCGTGCCGGGATGGAGGTTGGGGGGGGGTCCGTGCCGGGGTGGAGGTTGGGGGTTGGGGGGGGGTCCGTGCTGGGGTGGAGGTTGGGGAGGGGGTCCGTGCCGGGATGGAGGTTGGGGTTGGGGGGGGGTCCGTGCTGGGGGGTGGAGGTTGGGGAGGGGGGTCCGTGCCGGGGTGGAGGTTGGGGAGGGGGTCCGTGCCGGGGTGGAGGTAGGGGGGGGTGGTCCGTGCCGGGTGGAGGTTGGGGGTTGGGGAGGGGTCTGTGCCGGGGTGGAGGTTGGGGGTTGGGGGGGGGTCCGTGCTGGGGTGGAGGTTGGGGGGGGGGTCCGTGCCGGGTGGAGGTTGGGGGTTGGGGGGGGGTCCGTGCTGGGGTGGAGGTTGGGGAGGGGGTCCGTGCCGGGATGGAGGTTGGGGGTTGGGGGGGGGTCCGTGCTGGGGTGGAGGTTGGGGAGGGGGTCCGTGCCGGGGTGGAGGTTGGGGAGGGGGTCCGTGCCGGGGTGGAGGTTGGGAGGGGGGGGGGTCCGTGCCGGGGTGGAGGTTGGGGGTTGGGGAGGGGGTCCGTGCCAGGGTGGAGGTTGGGGGTTGGGGGGGGGTCCGTGCTGGGGTGGGTGATAGGAGAGCAAATGAGTTGGTCCACCTGGCCAGGTGCCAGCCTCCAACAGTTGGACCCATGCGGTCCATGCCACCTGGCTGGGGGGAGGAGGGGATATGGGCAATGATGACATGTCGTCGTTCCCCTCCCCCCCACCAGGCCGTCATGTTTCAGACCATCCAGCGATGTTGGCCGCCGTGGTGGCAGCCGCTCATGTCTATGTTGCCCTGGATGAGGAGGAGGAGGAGGAGGAGGAGGAGAGCGTGCCAGAGAGGCGGCGCAGGCTGCCGCAGAGGGGCAGGCGGCAGCCGCCCAGGCTGGAGGGACACCTGACCGACAGGACGAGGAGGGGGAGGAGGACGTCGCGGCCCCCACGGCAACGGAGGCACCCGAGGGCGCCCCGTGTGTACCGGCCCCGGCAGTCATACCAGGACCTCACGGACCGGGAATGCAGGAGGAGACTCCGAGATGAGCCGGGAAACCGTGGCACACATCTGCCACCTGCTGGCACACCTGTCACCGCGTGGCACTGGCGGGGGACACCCTCTCCCCGTGTCCGTCAAGGTTACGGTGGCCCTGAACTTTTATGCAACGGGGTCATTCCAGGCACCGAGTGGGGACCTGTCCGGCATATCGCAGACATCGGTACATCGGTGCATCGGTGCATCCGGGCAGTGACAGATGCCCTTTATGCCATGGCGCACCGCTACATCCGCTTCCCCGTGGACCGGGCCAGCCAAGATGCCCGGGCCGTGGGCTTCTCTGCCATTGCCGGGTTCCCCATGGTCCAGGGCGTGATCGATGGGATGCACGTCGCCGGTGCGGCCACCTGCAGATAACAGGGCCGTGTTCACTAATAGGAAGGGGACCTATTCGATGAACGTACAGGTGGTCTGCGACCACCCGCATGATGATCCTGCACGTCTGCGCCCGTCACCCAGGCAGTGTACACGACTCATTCGTTGTTGTCGCGGTCATCCATCCCGGCATGTACGAGGGACGCCATCCCCGGCTGAGGGGCTGGTTGCTGGGCGACAGGGGCTACCATTGCGATCGTGGCTGATGACGCCTATACGGAGGCCACGCAATGAGGCGGAGAACCGCTACAATGATGCCCATGTAGCGACAAAGGGAGTGATCGAGAGGTGCTTTGGCGTGCTGAAGATGCGTTTCAGGTGCCTGGACCTCTCTGGGGGCGCCCTCCAGTATCGGTCAGATAGGGTCGGCCGCATCATTGTGGTGTGCTGCGTCCTGCACAACATAGCCCAGCAGAGGGGCGATGTGCCGCAGGCAGAGGAGGGCGGAGTGGAGGAGCAGCAGGAAGAGGCCCAGTCCTCCCCAGATGAGGGGGATGGGGGCAATGGTCAGGGCAGACGGGGTAGACACAGACGGGTGGCTGTCCACCGTTACCGGCTGGCCCAGCGGGCACGGGACAGACTGATAGACGCCCGCTTCACTGACTAGATGGGCGTGGGAATCGGGTAGTATGGCCACAGACCGCACACCATGACAACAGCCGACCACCCACACCCCCCACCCATCCACCCACCCAGCACCCTCACCCCCCTCCCCAACCCCACACACCCCACCCGCATGCACACCACCCCCCCCCCCAATTGCCGATCCACCGGCGGCACAACGGGCCGGGCTCACCCAGTTGCGGGTGGACGCGTGTCTATCGCAGGCCATGGAGAATGATGACAACCCGCCTCCGATGAGCTCCTGGCTCTACATCGTTGGACTATGTCTGACCCATGGCCACAGTACCACCATCCACCCGGACCATCCCTGCATGCGGCTGTGACACTGCAGCGCACGGTCCCGTCCTCTGCCCGGGGGATGTTGATGGCGGCCCAGGGGGAAGGGGGCAGACTCACCTGGGGCTGAGGTAAGACCACCCCTCACACACACACTTGCGCTCAACGTACATGACACCCCCGCACACTTTGGACAGAGCGCAAAGGCAGCTTCGGTAGGTGTAACATTGACTTTAATAACCAAAGGAGTTCATGCACGTGCCCTAGCGCCTAAAACTCATCTGTGCCCTGCACCCGTGCCAACTTACTCAGTGTCTAATTGTTTGGCCTTACGGGCCCTTTGACTACGTCTACGTGGTTCCCCAGACGGTACAGCAGAACTGGAGGTGGACTCCTGTGATTCCTGCCCTCTGACACTGGATCCCTTTGGCGGCCGTTTCCTGGGGCGTCCTGGCCTAGATGGGCCAGGCTGCGGCCCCGGGCGACTGGGATGGCGAGCTGCCAGCCTGTCCTGCCCGTTGCCCACCCGATGCACCTGGGACGGAAGGGGGGGAGTCCGAGGTGTCGCGGTGTACCGGGACCGTCCCCTACAGAGGGAGCCGGGACGGACCACACCACCTCCTCCTCCCTCGGGGTGCCCGATGGCCCCCAGGCCTCTACATGGGTGGGGGATGCGAACGGACTGGCCATCCGACGCGCCCCCGACATCTGGCGCTGCCAGTCCTGGAGGCCCGTGCTGGTAATCGACAGGGGTCTGCAGGTTTGCAGCCATGGAGCCCAGGGGGTTGTCGAACCCTGTCTGCGACAGTACGACGCCAGCTCGCACATGGCCACTGGCGCCGATGCCCTCAGCGATGGCCTGCTGAGACTGGGCCATGGCCTGCAGAGACTGGGCCATGGCCTGCAGAGACTGGGCTATGGCCTGCTGAGACTGGGCCATGGCCTGCTGAGACTGGGCCATGGCCTGCTGAGACTGGGCTATGGCGTGCTGAGACTGGGCTATGGCGTTGAGCGCCTCTGCCATCTGGCGCTGGCACTGGCTCATGGCCTCCTGTGAGAGGGCAGCCATTTCCTGGGCCACAGACGCCGCCTGCACGGAAGGCCCAGGCCTCGCAAACCGTTCCCCATGTCTGACACCGTCGCACCCATTGCCTCCACCGCGGACGCCACCCGTGCGGTGTCAGCCTGGGTGGCATGCATGACCGGGGACCACTCCCAGCTCCTGGACGCGGGTGGACTCCTCCACCTGCGACCGCAGCCGCCGCAAGCCACCCGTCACCCTATTCGCTCGTCTCCGTGTCAGTGGTTGCATCGGATCTATGTGTGGGTGTGGTAACTGCAGGAACCCGGGATCCATCTGGGCGGCAGATGTTCGCTTGGCCTGGGCTGCCCTCCGACCTCCCGGTCCTCTGCTGCTCCTACCTCCACCTGCTGTACCGGGACGGCTGTGTTGTGCGCACCAGTGAGTGTACCAGACGCCTCATCACTAAAGTGCCCAACCGTGGTGAGTGTTTCTGCGATGGTGGAGGGTGTTGGTGACATCAGTGGCGTTGTGTCGTGCTCTTCGTCCCACTCTGAGTCCATGGCACTTTGGGGTGGGGGTTCGTCTCCACCCATCCACTCTGAGTCACTGTCCGGTATTTCGTCTTCCCGGGTAGGGGTGTCCTGGGTAGTGCTGTCCCGGGTAGTGCTGTCCCGGGTAGTGCTGTCCCGGGTAGGGGTGTCCTGGGTAGTGGTGTCCCGGGTAGGGGTGTCCTGGATAGTGGTGTCCTGGGTAGTGGTGTCCTGGCTCGGATGTGACGGGGGCCTGTGGCTGCCCCCCTCATCGCTGGGTGGTCGCTCCCGCACGTGACGGGGGTGTCGTCTCCCTGTTGCTCCAGGTCTCTCCGTCTCCCGTGGTGTGCGAGGGGCATCCTGCGGGCGTCGCATGCTGGAGGGTGCGGGTCTCTCCGTCTCCCATGGTCTCCGAGGGGCATCCTGCGGGCGTCGCATGCTGGAGGGTGCGGGTCTCTCCGTCTCCCGTGGTCTCCGAGGGGCATCCTGCGGGCGTCGCATGCTGGAGGGTGCGGGTCTCTCCGTCTACTGTGGTCTCCGAGGGGCATCCTGCGGGCGGTCTGCATCTGCGGGGATGGGTGCCTGGACGTTTGGTCCTGCGATACACAATGAAGCATGCATGGTTAGACATCAGGCAGTGATCAGGTGATACGGGAGAGGGGGATATAGGGGAGGGGGGATATGGGGACGGGCTGTTGGTGGCTCACTTGCTCGTGGGGCCCCGACCTCTGCATCAGCAACCTCCCGGTCCTCAGGTCCGCCAGCCAGTTCCAGGGCCCTTTCCTCGTGTACGGTCAGTGGCCTCTCATCAGCGGGCCCTCCTCCAGTCCTCACATGCTCCCTATTGTTGTGTGCGCGCTTCTCCTGTGGGGGGGGGGTGGTGGCAGGGGTAAAAGGCAACAGTGTTAGGCAGGTATATGAATGCACGCCATCGGTTGCGCGTGCATTGCAGAGGTTAAGGTTAGGGCTGGATTCACTTGGGGATATGGGGGATATGGGAGAGGGGGGATATGGGGGAGGGGGGATATGGGGGAGGGGGGATATGGGGGATATGGGGGAGGGGGGAATATGGGGGATATGGTGGAGGGGGGATATGGGGGAGGGGGGATATGGGGGATATGGGGGAGGGGGGGATATGGGGGAGGGGGGATATGGGGGATATGGGGGAGGGGAGATATGTGGGAGGGGGGATATGGGGGAGGGGGGATATGGGGAATATGGGGGAGGGGGGATATGGGGGAGGGGGGATATGGGGGATATGGGGGAGGGGGGATATGGGGGATATGGGGGAGGGGGGATATGGGGGAGGGGGGAATATGGGGGATATGGGGGAGGGGGGACATGGGGGAGGGGGGAATATGGGGGATATGGGGGAGGGGGGATATGGGGGATATGGGGAGGGGGGATATGGGGGAGGGGGGAATATGGGGGATATGGGGGAGGGGGGATATGGGGGATATGGGGAGGGGGGATATGGGGGAGGGGGGATATGGGGGAGGGGGGGAATATGGGGGGATATGGGGGAGGGGGGATATGGGGGAGGGGGGATATGGGGAGGGGGGAATATGGGGGATATGGGGAGGGGGATATGGGGGATATGGGGGATATGGGGGAGGGGGGATATGGGGGAGGGGGGATATGGGGGATATGGGGAGGGGGGATATGGGGGAGGGGGGGATATGGGGGAGGGGGGGATTTGGGGGAGAGGGGATATGGGGGATATGGGGGAGGCTCACCCTGCCTGCTCTGACGAGGTCGTTCACCTTCTTGTGGCACTGGGTGCCTGTCCGTGGTGTTAGGGCCACAGCGGTGACGGCCTCTGCCACCTCCCTCCACAGACGCCGGCTGTGGCGTGGGGCAACTCTGCGGCCGTGCCCGGGATACAGGGCGTCCCTCCTCTGCTCCACCGCATCCAGGAGCGCCTCCACATCGCGTGACTCGAACCTCGGGGCTGAGCGACGGCCAGCCATCAAGTCGGGTGATGCGGTCGGCTGTTCCGGTCGGGTGGGGGGGAGCTGCGCGGCCTTATGAGCCGTCACGCCATGCAGCGCGTATGACGCTGCACGGCGTGAACCACTGCGCAAGCGCGGATCCCGTTACGTCGCTGCTAGCCCATTTCGGGCCGCAGACTATCGGCCCATTTTTATGACGTGACGCAAGTGGGATTTGCGCCGTTTTTTGCGCCGATCGTCGGAGTTTCCGCCGTTAACGGAGAATTTCGCCCGAGAATCCCACAGTTTATATTTTAGTAAAGTAAATCTCTAAACAAATTTAACATTTATTTCACTCGAGTATAGGAAGTAGAAACAAAAAGAAATGTCAGGAAGCTTCCACGTATCTCAGGAAATCGTGGAAGCCATGAATGTTATTTCAGTGCTAACACCTGCAAACACACAGACATATCTATTTTTTATCATGGACAATGAAACTGAGAGTGATTCGATTTGGATTTTGTATGACTGCACAAGAAGTATCCGGTTACAGTCACTACCTGACAGCAAAATATTTACAAGAATTGAGTGCAAGTAAGTACCTTATCGCAAAGGCCCACAGCTGAATGAAGCAGAAAGCAAATAAACTTAGTTAGCTTCAAAATAATTAGATGCACCAAAAAGGGTGGAACATTTTAATCAAATCTGTGCATCAGAAGACCATGTGGTTAATGCTGTTGCAAAACTTTTCTCTTCAACTTCAACTGTTCATGATGCAGTGAATGAGCTGGTTTTAACCAGACACGGAAATGACCATCAGATTAGAAACTACTGAAATTACACATTTCTTTCCACTTGGCAAATCGTCTGAGCACCCCAACACAGAAAGTCTGCCGTAATGTCTGCTGATGCATGGTTGCTAAGAGATCAAATAACAAACAAAACAGCCATGAAATAAAGGAACAACTCATGTACTTCATGGTGCAAGCTGATGAAACAGTGGGCACACTGAGAAAGTGAGGATTTATTATTTCAACAAATGTTGTCAATTTAATGAGTTTGATAACAGATTTTAACACAATCCAGCTGAACTAACAACGATGTGCTCTGCAATGCAAATACATACTTGGATCTGCCTTGAAAAACTAAGCTACTTCAATTGATGCAGAACTAACCACAGTTATCTCCAGTTATTAAAGTTTTAAAGACTTTTGTTATAGTCACAAAGGTTACCTTATATTGATAATATTTGCAAATTCAAATTCAAAATTGCATTTATGGTGTATCAGCAGTCTGTTGGTTATTGATTGATTTGCAGTACTGTGTCTGCTTCCCTACTCTCCCTAAATGACAGTGGATAATGCACATAAATGTTACATTGATGAAAAGTGCAGTGTGGTAAATTCTAATCTCGCCATCCCTCTCCTGTTATATAAATCTTATTGAGAAATAATCCAGTCATCTCAATTTTTTGCAATGAGTACAAATTAATTGTGAATTTCGTTCTCTACTTATTTGGATAAGGACTAAATTTGTTACTCTTAGATATTTCCAAATACAACACTTTTGCCATTATGGTCATAATCTACATCTGTATCCCCAAACATCCATCTTTTCCTAAGATCTCACAGTTTTCCCAGCGGTGGGAGTTTATTGCTGGGATTATTGCTGGCACTGTCCAAAGTCATGCTTGACTGCTTCATGGAAACTGTTGGGTGCGGCAGCCCAGTAACTGCAGTTGTACGAGTGAATTTACAAATAACTTGGTGTGGGAGTGCATGATTCTCCAATGATTCACTGCGCCCACGCCAGATGCAGGACTCTGACTTTCAAAAGAATTGAAATTCTATGGATTCAAAAATCATTTCAATTTCATTTTGACAATTTTTTAAATCGCAAATCAATCATTATTTTATTGTTGCTGTTACAAACTTGTGACTTTTAGTTATATTAAAGATACTACATGAATACAAATTGCTGTTGATTAAATTGAAGCTTCAAGAAATGCATTTAAACTTCTCCCATAAAGGAGTTTTAATAAAAATTACTTAGTTGATCTCAGTAGTGCCTAATTTAAGTGTACTTCGTTCCAACTTCTAGGGCGAAATTCTCCCCCAACGGCGGGATGTCCGCCGACTGGCGCCAAAGCCGGCGCCAATCAGACGGGCATCGCGCCGGCCCAAAGGTGCGAAAGGCTCCGCATCTTTGGCGGCCTAGCCCCAACATTGATGGGCTAGGCCGACGCCGGAGGGATTTCCGCCCCGCCAGCTGGCGGAAATGGCGTTTGTTTCCCCGCCAGCTGGCGCGGAAATGCGGCGCATGCGCGGGAGCGTCAGTGGCCGCTGTCAGTTTCCCAGCGCATGCGCGGGAGCGTCAGCGGCCGCTGTCAGTTTCCCGCGCATGCGCAGTGGAGGGAGTCTCTTCTGCCTCCGCCATGGTGGAGGCCGTGGAGGAGGCGGAAGGGAAAGAGTGCCCCCACGGCACAGGCCCGCCCGCGGATCGGTGTGCCCCGATCGCGGGCCAGGCCACCGTGGGGGAACCCCCCGGGGTCAGATCGCCCCGCGCCCCCCCCAGGACCCCGGAGCCCGCCTACGCCGCCTGGTCCCGCCGGTAAATACCAGGTTTGATTTACGCCGGCGAGACAGGCAATTTCTGGGCGGGACTTCGGCCCATCCGGGCCGGAGAATCCAGCGGGGGGTCCCGCCAACCGGCGCGGCTGGATTCCCGCCCCCGCCCAATCTCCGGGAGCGGAGACTTCAGCGGGGGCGGGGGCGGGATTCACGGCGGCCAACGGCCATTCTCCGACCCGGCGGGGGGGTCGGAGAATGACGCCCCAGATGTGTGATTTGATCATCCTGAACATATGTCTTATATTATCCCTTTCGTCAAGTCAAATCCATTTTTCCACTTTGACCACTGCTCACAATCTGCCCAAATCAATCTCCCTGGATCAGAAATAGGAGTGCCATTTTGGGCTGATGTAGGCTTTTGCTTTGGATTTGGCTACTCAAGGCACAACATTTAAGGATTTTTACTTCCCATTTCTCACAATAATAGCATAGTTCTCTCGTATACTGAGCTGTTGGGGTATTCACCATTACACTTTGAGTGGACAAGGTTAAACAGAAACGTCAATGCACAAAATCAGGCGCCATTCTTCCCACTGCCCCACCTAGGTGCCACAACCACAAACTGACATGCGTCAATCTGGAATTAAATGAATAGTAATTTTCTGAGCTAAAAGTAATTTAAAAACATTAAATACTAAAAAGTATTTGCTTTGCTAATTAAATCAGTTCGCCGGCGGGAGTCTCCGTTATGCCGGTGCCCGGGGGTTTCCCGACGGCGTGGGCTGCCCCACAGTGGGAAACCCTATTGACCGGCTGGTGTAACGGAGAATCCCGCCTGCCGGTCGAGGCTGAAAAGTGACGTGGTGGGGCGGAGAATCCAGTCCATGGGCGTCATTCTCCGACCCCCCGTCGGGTCGGAGAATGGCCGTTGGCCGCCGTGAATCCCGCCCCCGCCCCCGCCGAAGTCTCCGAAGGGAGAAAAGTCGGCGGGGCGTTAATGGCGCCGCTGCCGCGGAGAATGTCACGGGTCTGCGCAAGGCAGCCGATTTTCGGCCTGCCGATATTCTCCCTTCCGGATGGGCCGAAGTCCCGTCGACGTGATGACCGTTCACGTCGACGTGAATCAAACCTCCTTTTCATCGGCGTGACCCGGTGCTCCAGGCTCACGCCGACCAGCGAGGAGGTGAGTGACGGCCTGGGGGGTTGGCTCTGGGCAGGAAATGGCGTGGCCGCAGACTGATTGCGTGAGGAGAGGTGTGTCTCGGCTTGTGTGTGTGTGCGGCGGGGGGGGGGGGGGTGGTTAGAGTAGGCTGGGCTCCGGGGGAGTGCCGGGAGGGGGTCCGTGCCGGGGTGGAGGTTGGGGGGGGGTCCGTGCTGGGGTGGAGGTTGGGGGGGGGTCCGTGCCGGGGTGGAGGTTGGGAGGGGGGTCCGTGCCGGGGTGGAGGTTGGGGGGGGTATCCGTGCTGGGGTGGAGGTTGGGGGTTGGGGGGGGTCCGTGCTGGGGTGGAGGTTGGGGGTTGGGGGGGGGTCCGTGCTGGGGTGGAGGTTGGGGAGGGGGTCCGTGCCGGGGTGGAGGTTAGGGGGGGGGGTCCGTGCTGGGGTGGAGGTTGGGGGTTGGGGGGGGTCCGTGCTGGGGTGGAGGTTGGGGGTTGGGGGGGGTCCGTGCTGGGGTGGAGGTTGGGGAGGGGGTCCGTGCCGGGGTGGAGGTTGGGGGGGGGTCCGTGCTGGGGTGGAGGTTGGGGGGGGGTCCGTGCCGGGGTGGAGGTTGGGGGGGGGTCCGTGCTGGGGTGGAGGTTGGGGAGGGGGTCCGTGCCGGGGTGGAGGTTGGGGGGGGTCCGTGCCGGGGTGGAGGTTGGGGGGGTCCGTGCTGGGGTGGAGGTTGGGGGTTGGGGGGGGGTCCGTGCTGGGGTGGAGGTTGGGGGTTGGGGGGGGGGTCCGTGCCGGGGTGGAGGTTGGGGGGGGGGTCCGTGCCGGGGTGGAGGTTGGGGGTTGGGGAGGGGGTCCGTGCCGGGGTGGGTGATGGGAGGGCAAATGAGTTGGTCCACCTGGCCAGGTGCCAGCCTCCAACAGTTGGACCCATGCGGTCCATGCCACCTGGCTGGGGGGAGGAGGGGATATGGGCAATGATGACATGTCGTCGTTCCCCTCCCCCCCACCAGGCCGTCATGTTTTCAGACCATCCAGCGATGTTGGCCGCCGTGGTGGCAGCCGCTCATGTCTATGTTGCCCTGGATGAGGAGGAGGAGGAGGAGGAGGAGGAGGAGCAGGAGCGTGCCAGAGAGGCGGCGCAGGCTGCCGCAGAGGGGCAGGCGGCAGCCGCCCAGGCTGCAGGGACACCTGACCGACAGGACGAGGAGGGGGAGGAGGACGTCGCGGCCCCACGGCAACGGAGGCACCCGAGGGCGCCCCGTCTGTACCGGCCCCGGCAGTCATACCAGGACCTCACGGACCGGGAATGCAGGAGGAGACTCCGGATGAGCTGGGAAACCGTGGCACACATCTGCCACCTGCTGGCACACCTGTCACCGCGTGGCACTGGCGGGGGACACCCTCTCCCCGTGTCCGTCAAGGTTACGGTGGCCCTGAACTTTTATGCAACGGGGTCATTCCAGGCACCGAGTGGGGACCTGTCCGGCATATCGCAGACATAGGTGCATCGGTGCATCCGGGCAGTGACAGATGCCCTTTATGCCATGGCGCACCGCTACATCCGCTTCCCCGTGGACCGGGCCAGCCAAGATGCCCGGGCCGTGGGCTTCTCTGCCGTTGCCGGGTTCCCCATGGTCCAGGGCGCGATCGATGGGATGCACGTCGCCGTGCGGCCACCTGCAGAGAACAGGGCCGTGTTCACTAATAGGAAGGGGACCTATTCAATGAACGTACAGGTGGTCTGCGACCACCGCATGATGATCCTGCACGTCTGCGCCCGTCACCCAGGCAGTGTACACGACTCATTCGTGTTGTTGCGGTCATCCATCCCCGGCATGTACGAGGGACGCCATCCCCGGCTGAGGGGCTGGTTGCTGGGCGACAGGGGCTACCCATTGCGATCGTGGCTGATGACGCCTATACGGAGGCCACGCAATGAGGCGGAGAACCGCTACAATGATGCCCATGTAGCGACAAGGGGAGTGATCGAGAGGTGCTTTGGCGTGCTGAAGATGCGTTTCAGGTGCCTGGACCTCTCTGGGGGCGCCCTCCAGTATCGGTCAGATAGGGTCGGCCGCATCATTGTGGTGTGCTGCGTCCTGCACAACATAGCCCAGCAGAGGGGCGATGTGCCGCAGGCAGAGGAGGGCGGAGTGGAGGAGCAGCAGGAAGAGGCCCAGTCCTCCCCAGATGAGGGGGATGGGGGCAATGGTCAGGGCAGACGGGGTAGACACAGGCGGGTGGCTGTCCACCGTTACCGGCTGGCCCAGCGGGCACAGGACAGACTGATAGACGCCCGCTCCACTGACTAGATGGGCGTGGGAATCGGGTAGTATGGCCACAGACCGCACACCATGACAACAGCCGACCACCCACACCCCCCACCCATCCACCCACCCAGCACCCTCACCCCCCTCCCCAACCCCACACACCCCACCCGCATGCACACCACTCCCCCCCCCCCAATTGCCGATCCACCGGCGGCACAACGGGCTGGGCTCACCCAGTTGCGGGTGGACGCGTGTCTATCGCAGGCCATGGAGGATGATGACAACCCGCCTCCGATGAGCTCCTGGCTCTTCATCGTTGGACTATGTCTGACCCATGGCCACAGTACCACCATCCACCCAGACCATCCCTGCATGCGGCTGTGACACTGCAGCGCACGGTCCCGTCCTCTGCCCGGGGGATGTTGATGGCGGCCCAGGGGGAAGGGGGCAGACTCACCTGGGGCTGAGGTAAGACCACCCGTCACACACACACTTACGCTCAACGTACATGACACGCCCGCACACTTTGGACAGAGCACAAAGGCAGCTTCGGTAGGTGTAACATTGACTTTAATAACCAAAGGAGTTCATGCACGTGCCCTAGCCCCTAAAACTCATCTGTGCCCTGCACCCGTGCCAACTTACTCAGTGTCTAATTGTTTGGCCTTACGGGCCCTTTGACTACGTCTACATGGTTCCCCAGACGGTACAGCAGAACTGGAGGTGGACTCCTGTGATTCCTGCCCTCTGACACTGGATCCCTTTGGCGGCCGTTTCCTGGGGCGTCCTGGCCTAGATGTGCCAGGCTGCGGCCCGGGCGACTAGAATGGCGAGCTGCCAGCCTGTCCTGCCCGTTGCCCACCCGATGCACCTGGGACGGAAGGGGGGGGGAGTCCGAGGTGTCGCGGTGTACCGGGACCTCCCCTACAGAGGGAGCCGGGGCGGACCACACCACCTCCTCCTCCCTCGGGGTGCCCGATGGCCCCCAGGCCTCTACATGGGTGGGGGATGCGAACGGACTGGCCATCCGACGCGCCCCCGACATCTGGCGCTGCCAGTCCTGGAGGCCCGTGCTGGTATCGACAGGGGTCTGCAGGTTTGCAGCCATGGAGCCCAGGGGGTTGTCGAACCTTGTCTGTGACAGTGCGACGCCGGCTCGCACATGGCCACTGGCGCCGATGCCCTCAGCGATGGCCTGCTGAGACTGGGCTATGGCGTTGAGCGCCTCTGCCATCTGGCGCTGGCACTGGCTCATGGCCTCCTGTGAGAGGGCAGCCATTTCCTGGGCCACAGACGCCGCCTGCACGGAAGGCCCCAGGCCTCGCAAACCGTTCCCCATGTCTGACACCATCGCACCCATTGCCTCCACCGCGGACGCCACCCGTGCGGTGTCAGCCTGGGTGGCACGCATGACCGGGACCACTCCCAGCTCCTGGACGCAGGTGGACTCCTCCACCTGCGACCGCAGCCGCCGCAAGCCACCCGTCACCCTATTCGCTCGTCTCCGTGTCGGTGGTTGCATCGGATCTATGTGTGGGTGTGGTAACTGCAGGAACCCGGGATCCATCTGGGCGGCAGATGTTCGCTTGGCCTGGGCTGCCCGCCGACCGCCCGGTCCCTCTGCTGCTCCTACCTCCACCTGCTGTACCGGGACGACTGTGTTGTGCGCACCAGTGAGTGTACCAGACGCCTCATCACTAAAGTGCCCAACCGTGGTGAGTGTTTCTGCGATGGTGGAGGGTGTTGGTGACAGCAGTGGCGTTGTGTCGTGCTCTTCGTCCCACTCTGAGTCCATGGCACTTTGGGGTGGGGGTTCGTCTCCACCCATCCACTCTGAGTCACTGTCCGGTATTTCGTCTTCCCGGGTAGGGGTGTCCTGGGTAGCGCTGTCCCGGGTAGTGCTGTCCCGGGTAGTGCTGTCCCGGGTAGTGCTGTCCCGGGTAGTGCTGTCCCGGGTAGGGGTGTCCTGGGTAGTGGTGTCCCGGGTAGGGGTGTCCTGGGTAGTGGTGTCCCGGGTAGGGGTGTCCTGGATAGTGGTGTCCTGGGTAGTGGTGTCCTGGCTCGGATGTGACGGGGGCCTGTGGCTGCCCCCCTCATCGCTGGGTGGTCGCTCCCGCACGTGACGGGGGTGTCGTCTCCCTGTTGCTCCAGGTCTCTCCGTCTCCCGTGGTGTGCGAGGGGCATCCTGCGGGCGTCGCATGCTGGAGGGTCCGGGTCTCTCCGTCTCCCGTGGTGTGCGAGGGGCATCCTGCGGGCGTCGCATGCTGGAGGGTCCGGGTCTCTCCGTCTCCCGTGGTGTCCGAGGGGCATCCTGCGGGCGTCGCATGCTGGAGGGTGCGGGTCTCTCCGTCTCCTGTGGTCTCCGAGGGGCATCCTGCGGGCGTCGCATGCTGGAGGGTGCGGGTCTCTCCGTCTCCTGTGGTCTCCGAGGGGCATCCTGCGGGCGGTGTGCATCTGCCGGATGGGTGCCTGGACGTTTGGTCCTGCAATACACAATGAAGCATGCATGGTTAGACATCAGGCAGTGATCAGGTGATACGGGGGAGGGGGATATGGGGGAGGGGGGGATATGGGGGAGGGGGGATATGGGGGATATGGGAGAGGGGGGGATATGGGGGATATGGGGGAGGGGGGATATGGGGGAGGGGGGATATGGGGGAGGGAGGGATATGGGGGAGGGGGGATATGGGGGAGGGGGGATATGGGGGAGGGGGGATATGGGGGAGGGGGCATATGGGGAGGGGGGATATGGGGAGGGGGGTATGGGGGATATGGGGGAGGGGGGATATGGGGGAGGGGGGATATGGGGGATATGGGGGAGGGGGGGATATGGGGGAGGGGGGATATGGGGGAGGGGGGATATGGGGGAGGGGGGATATGGGGGATATGGGGAGGGGGGGATATGGGGGATATGGGGAGGGGGATATGGGGGAGGGGGGATATGGGGGATATGGGGAGGGGGGATATGGGGAGGGGGGGATATGGGGGAGGGGGGGATATGGGGGAGGGGGGATATGGGGGATATGGGGGAGGGGGGATATGGGGGAGGGGGGATATGGGGGAGGGGGGATATGGGGAGGGGGGGATATGGGGGATATGGGGAAGGCTCACCCTGCCTGCTCTGACGAGGTCGTTCACCTTCTTCTGGCACTGGGTGCCTGTCTGTGGTGTTAGGGCCACAGCGGTGACGGCCTCTGCCACTTCCCTCCACAGACACCGGCTGTGGCGTGGGGCAACTCTGCGGCCGTGCCCGGGATACAGGGCGTCCCTCCTCTGCTCCACCGCGTCCAGGAGCGCCTCCACATCGCGTGACTCGAACCTCGGGGCTGAGCGACGGCCAGCCATCCAGTCGGGTGTTGCGGTCGGGTGTTCCGGTCGGGTGGGGGGAGCTGCGCGGCCTTATGAGCCGTCACGCCGTGCAGCGCTTATGACGCTGCACGGCGTGAACCATTGCGCAAGCGCGGATCCCGTCACGTCGCTGCTAGCCCATTTCGGGCCGGAGACTATTGGCCCATTTTTATGACGTGACGCAAGTGGGATTTGCGCCGTTCTTTGCGCCGATCGGCGGACTTTCCGCCGATAACGGAGAATTTCGCCCCATATATCAGTGGGATATAAAAACTGGTAGTAATACACTTGGTTTTAACTCTCGCTCTCACTCTCTCTCTCTCTCAGGATGGGTGTGACCATAATTCTCAAATGCCCAACCCATCAAGAATCTCTGATTCTGAATTTTACTGAACTTGTAGAAATTCACGGTTTCTTTTTAAACTCATTTCTGGGAAATGAGTGGCAAGGTGGTGGAGCTGCCTTCTTCAACCACTAAAGTGCAGTGGTGAAGGTACTCTCTTTGTGCTATTAGATTGGGTCCAATTTCTGGGCACCACCCACAAGGGTCTCAGATTGTCGTCTTCTAATCCTGGTTTTCCTGCGGAATCAAATAATTTACAATGCAGGAGGAGGCCCATCGAGTCTGCACCGGCCCTTGGAAAGAGCACCCTACTTAAACCCATGCCTTCACCCTATCCCTGTATGCCAGTAACCCCACCTAACCTTTTGGAAACTCAGGGACAATTTAGCATGGCCAATCCACCTAACCTTCATACCTTTGGGCTGTGGGAGGAAACCGGAGCACCCTGAGGTAATCCCACCCAGACACTGGGAGAAAGTGCAAACACCACACAGACAGTCACCCGAGGCCAGAATTGAACCGGGGTCCCTGGATCTGTGAGGCAGCAGTGCTAACCACTGTGCCACCCATGAAAGTTAGCCAGCTTGCCAGTTAGCCAGCTTGTTAATTTGGCCAGTTACCAAGTAGGGAACAGAAGGAAAAGCTTATAACAAAGATCTGTCATTAAATCTGGCAGGACCATCACGTCTCCGGCATTGTCATATTTTCTCTGCATTAATGTGTTCATATCAGGGCCTTAATTTCCAGAGCTCCAGCAGTGTGAAATAAAATTACGTTTTTTTGTTCAACCACTTGGTGGTGTACCTGAGCAGGAGGAGATTCTACTAGCAGGCGGTCTTATTAAAAACACTTCTGTAAAGGCTCATGTTCGATTCCAGAAAGTCTCCAGAGAAATGCTTGCGCCATTTCTCATGTGAAGAAGGACTATCGTGAAGCAGTTCTGTGAGAGTTTTTGTATTCCCTGCTGGTTTGTAAACATATTTCAATTTTTTTGGGGGGTTTCTGCAGTCCTTTCAATATTGACCCACCCAATACGTTCCTTGACTCTTGTGCTCTTGAAATTTGAATACTCTCTTTATGAACAGCTTGAAGGCAGAAGAGGAGGAGATGATGACCAAGATCATAAGAAATAAGATCAGGACGATGCCATTTGGCCCATCGAGCCTGCCTCACTATTCAGTAAGGGTTCCTGGCCAGTACATCTGGTCCACATTTGTGGGGACCAGCTAACGGCAGTCGCTCGGGGTCTCTGAGGCGCGAGGGTTAGATCCTCCATCTTGGGCAACTCGGGTGAGTGCATATCAAAGTGAGCCTAACTGCTCACTTTAAGATGCAGATTTGGATCCCGACCATTGTGGGCAGGGTTCAGATCACGACATCTCACAAGATCCCGTGAGATCTTGCGAGGCTTAGCCAGCCGGGTCGCGCGCGGCATGGCCCTTAGATTTCGGCCTGTGCTTCTCGTGTGTTAGATTGTGACTGTTTTTAAGTACCTTCTTCCCTTTTGCTCCGAACATTCCTACTATTCTTGGGGTGAACTTAAGTTGCTATTAAAAGACCGACATTAACAAAATACACTTGTGGAGAATTCCAGGAGCAGTTCCTTTGGGAAAACAACTAGAGTTTGAAGAATGGTCCAGACATCGCCATTTTACAGCAATAGCAGGAACAAGTAATTGGAAAACAGTAAGCATTAAATAGGAGTTTGGCAACTGTGAAATCCAAATGAGTTTTAATGGATTTGATGTAGGAAGGTCTGGGAGAATTAGCAAGTAAATTTGCAAGAGTTGGTGAGGGAGTACAGTGAGGCAGGCTAATGAGATAAAAAGAAACAGCTGGCAGCAAGGCTAGGCCAGGCAGACAAGCTAAAGCAAGCAATAGTCAGCATTGTGTGTAATCTTACCGTTCTGGAACCACAGCATCTGGAATCCATTGCCTGAAAAGCTCGAGTCTGAATGGAATGTGACGTACAGACTAGAACCAGAGCTCCTGCCTGACGGGGGTAGAGTACTGCCACAGAAAGTATCAATAAGTCGAGACTGGGCACTGGGTCCATCGTATAGCTAAATTGATATCAAAGGGAAGATTTAAAAAAGCAGGGAAGTTACTGGTACAAAACAGAGAAACCCATGAACAGTCAAATCATGTTAAAGATGAGACTTCTTATCAGATTTAAAAAAAGACTTTTAACCTCTCCCAACAACAGGCCCCTCTGCTGCAAAGCAAAACAACAAGTCAAATGGTGAAACCAGAGTGTTCAAAGTGAAGGAAAGTTCAGGACGAATGTTTTTTATTCAAAGCACTCTGTTTGTTGACGAAGAAAATAATAACCTCGCTGTAAACTTTTAAAAAAATGTCATGCTGATGTGGAAACAGTGGGCACCTCACGGAGCAATCCCACAACCCTGTGCTTCCTGCAACAAGTCACGCTCGCAGAGAGTGCAGGTTGGGGATAGGATTATAACATCGTAACCCGAAGGCCTGTATCTTCAAGCTGCACTCTCCACTAAGGAAGCTGACCCTGATATACCTGCAAATTCACCAGTGACATCCATTACTGGGGGAAACAATGCTAGAACAGCTGCAACCAAGGCAGCTCCACAGTCACTCGACACCGAGGAGCCATGCTATAGGCTTGGAATGAAAATACCTTCGCCTTCAGTGTGGTTTTCGGTGACCAGTAACATCGGAAACAGCTGTCAGGCCAGTTTGAAGTCATATGCCTCTGTTGAGACACCCATGGGGAATTTTGTTCAAATTAATATAATTGATGAAGGGATTGTGGTCAGGCAGCCTCGACTTAGAAGTTCCTGAGGCTGGCAAGAAAATTGAAATTATAAAGCAAATCAAAGAAATACTGGGAGCCTATTATTTTCTTTGAGGAAAAATGAAGGGTACTTTTATCAAGATGCAATCCTCCTAGATTACCCTTTTCTTTTAGTTAAATAATCTTCCCTCTGCTTGCCCATCCATACACTCATTCCCTCCTTGCAATTAGTTTTGTGACCCGCGTTGACTCCTTAAAGAAATCAGCACCGATGAAAATGTAAACAAGTAACTCGTCTGGAGATCTTTTTTCTGAATCTATGAAGGCAGGGAGTGAATTTTCTATGAGCAACAAGAGCCACGAAAAAGAAGCAGAAACCACGATCACCAAATCTAAAACACCTTCGTGAACACTGTTTCAAGACTCTTAGTCGAGTCACAGGCGGGTCTGCAGGTGGGGTAAGGAGTAACTTGGCCTCCCACCTCTATTTCTATTTTCTAGGTGTCCTAGTGCAAGAATGCCTCAGAAATCGTTATTTCGTGGACTGCCTTTGCATCCCCCCATCCCCCTATCCAGACGTTTAATGGACAAACGGGGTCTTCTGACTGCTAATCTTTATTGGCAACCAGTAGTTGATCTTGCAAACAACTTCAAGGATGGGATTCTTCCCTACCCGGTTGGTCGGGGGTCCCGGCGGGATGGAGTGGCGTGAACCACTCCGGCGTCGGGCCGCCCCAAAGGTACGGATTTCTCCGCACCTTTAGGGGCCAAGCACTCACCTTGCGGGGCTAGGCCCGCGCCGGAGTGGTTGGCGCGTCGCCGACCAGCGTGAAAGGCCTTTGGCGCCACGCCAGCCGGGGCCGAAAGGCCTCCGCCGGTCAGCGGAAGTCCGTGCATGCGCGGGAGCATCAGCGGCTGCTGACGTCATCCCCGCACATGCGCGGGGGGGGGGGGGGGGGGTCTCTTCCGTGTCGGCCATGGCGAAGACTGTGGCCAGGGCGGAGGGAAAAGAGTGCCCCCACGGCACAGGCCCGCCCGCGGATCAGTGGGCCCCGATCACGGGCCAAGCCACCGTGGGGGCACCCCCCGGGGCCAGATCGCCCCACGCACCCCCCCCCCCCCCAAGGACCCCGGAGCCCACCCGTGCCCCCTAGTCCCGCCGGGAAGACAGGTGGTTTGATTCTCGCCGGTGGGTCAGGCATTCCAGCAGCATGACTTCGGCCCATCGCGGGCCGGAGAATCGCCGGGGGGGGCCAGCTGACCGGCGCGGCGCAATTCCCGCCCCAGCCGAATATCCGATGCCGGAGAATCCCGCCCCAGATCTGAGAGTTCTGTTGATGTTCCTCATTGTGCTACTTTTATCAATACACGTTGTCATTTATCTAGTCAAGTACTTAAGCTCCCCATGGTTGGACACTGAGTGCATTTAGAACTTCAGCCGATGGAGTCCAAGAAAACGGACCCTTTAATCTGTCCAGAGCAGCCTTCCATTACACTGTGTACTTTCACCTATAATTAAAATAATTTCATGTGATACAAACCATGTGACTCCTGCAAATCCATACATTGCAATAGTTCCTTATTTTTATAGTACAAGATACTTGTATATTAAAGGTCTGGTGCTGGATTCTTCGTTCCTGAGACTAATGGCGGGATTCTCTGTTTGCCGACGCCGAAATCGCAAAACGTGATTGGGCGGAGAATAGCTTCCGACTCCAAAATCGCGGTAGGCGCTGGTCTGACGCCTAATCGGGATGCCCTGGCACCCCAAAATTGGTGTAAATGCGTTGCTCGCCGCACGGGGTAAAAGTACAGGAGGCATATCATTAGCGGGTCTAACATTCTATTCTCCGGGGCCCCGAGATTCACCGCCTCAGATGGGTCGAGTTCCCGTCGTGAACCTGACGTCGGGGCTGCTGAGCGAGAGAGAGAGGAGGTAGGAAATGGTGTAGAGTGACTGTGGGTTGCCAGCCTGGACATCGGCCCTGCTGGTCTGTGTAGGGGGCCCTCTGCCAGGGCTGGGGGAGGGGAGCAAGAGGGGAGTACAGGCCGAGCAGCCGGGGTGACGCCCTACAGGACTGGGGCGGTGCCCAGGTATCAGTCGCCATTACGTTGGTCATCTTGCTGCGCACCCACTGACCACCCACCTCGGCCCCTAGTTCTACACAGTGACACCGGCCGTATACTTTACTTTAGTGATGGAAAGGGATAGGTATATACCCCAGGGCAAGAGTTAAATCTGGGGGAAAGGCAATTATGATGTGATGAGGCAAGACTTAGGATGCATCGGATGGAGAGGAAAACTGCAGGGATGGGCACAATGGAAATGTGGAGCTTGTTCAAGGAACAGCTACTGCGTGTCCTTGATAAGTATGTACCTGTCAGGCAGGAAGGAAGTGGTCGAGAAAGGGAACCGTGGTTTACCAAAGCAGTCGAAACACTTGTCAAGAGGAAGGAGGAGGCTTATGTAAAGATGAGACATGAAGGTTCAGTTAGGGCGCTCGAGAGTTACAAGTCAGCTAGGAAGGACCTAAAGAGAGAGCTAAGAAGAGCCAGGAGGGGACATGAGAAGTCTTTGGCAGGTAGGATCAAGGATAACCCTAAAGCTTTCTATAGATATGTCAGGAATAAAAGAATGACTAGGGTAAGAGTAGGGCCAGTCAAGGACAGTAGTGGGAAGTTGTGCTTGGAGTCCGAGGAGATAGGAAAGGTGCTAAATGAATATTTTTCGTGAGTATTCACACAGGAAAAAGACAATGTTGTCGAGGAGAATACTGAGATTCCGGCTACTAGACTAGAAGGGCTTGAGGTTCATAAGGAAGGAGGCGTTAGCAATTCTGGAAAGTGTGAAAATAGATAAGTCCCCTGGGCCGGATGGGATTTATCCTAGGATTCTCTGGGGAGCTAGGGAGGATTTTGCTGAGCCTTTGGCTTTGATCTTTAAGGCATCTTTGTCTACAGTAATATTGCCAGAAGACTGGAGGATAGCAAATGTTGTCCCCTTGTTCAAGAAGGGGAGTAGAGACAACCCTGGTAACTATAGACCAGTGAGCCTTACTTCTGTTGTGGGCAAAATCTTGGAAAGGTTTATAAGAGATAGGATGTATAATCATCTGGAAAGGAATAATTTGATTAGAGATAGTCAACACGGTTTTGTGAAGGGTAGGTCGTGCCTCACAAACCTTATTGAGTTCTTTGAGAAGGTGACCAAACAGGTGGATGAGGGTAAAGCAGTTTATGTGGTGTATATGGATTTCAGTAAATCATTTGATAAGGTTCCCCATGGTAGGCTACTGCAGAAAATACGGAGGCATGGGATTCAGGGTGATTTAGCAGTTTAGATCAGACATTGGCTAGCTGGAAGAAGACAAAGGGTGGCGGTTGATGGGAAATGTTCAGACTGGAGTCCAGTCACTAGTGGTGTACCACAAGGATCTGTTTTGGGGCCACTGCTGTTTGTCATTTTTATCAGTGACCTGGAGGAGGGCGTAGAAGGATGGGTGAGTAAATTTGCAGATGACACTAAAGTCGGTGGAGTTGTGGACAGTGCGGAAGGATGTTACAAGTTACAGGGGGACACAGATAAGCTGCAGCGCTGGGCTGAGAGGTGGCAAATGGAGTTTAATGCAGAAAAGTGTGAGGTGATTCATTTTGGAAGGAATAACAGGAAGACAGAGTACTGGGCTAATGGTAAGATTCTTGGCAGTGTGGATGAGCAGAGAGATCTCGGTGTCCATGTACATAGATCCCTGAAAGTTGCCACCCAGGTTGGGAGGGTTGTTAAGAAGGCGTACGGTGTGTTAGCTCTTATTGGTAGAGGGATTGAGTTTCGGAGCCATGAGGTCATGTTGCAGCTGTACAAAACTCTGGTGCGGCCGCATTTGGAGTATTGCGTGCAGTTCTGGTCGCCGCATTATAGGAAGGATGTGGAAGCATTGGAAAGGGTGCAGAGGAGATTTACCAGAATGTTGCCTGGTATGGAGGCAAGATCTTATGAGGAAAGGCTCAGGGACTTGAGGCTGTTTTCGTTAGAGAGAAGAAGGTTAAGAGGTGACTTAATTGAGGCGTACAAGATGATCAGAGGATTGGATAGGGTGGACAGTGAGAGCCTTTTACCTCGGATGGTGATGTCTAGCATGAGGAGACATAGCTTTAAATTGAGTGGAGATAGATATCGGACAGATGTCAGAGGTAGGTTCTTTACTCAGAGAGTAGTAAGGGTGTGAAATGCCCTGCCTGCAACAGTAGTGGACTCGCCAACATTAAGGGCATTCAAATGGTCATTGGATAGACATATGGACGATAAGGGAATAGTGCAGATGGGCTTTAGAGTGGTTTCACAGGTCGGCGCAACATCGAGGGCTGAAGGGCCTGTACTGCGCTGTAATGTTCTATGTTCTATATTTTATGTTCTATGTATGGATGCACATTGATGCACTATCAATTATAACGAGACGAGAGTAGAATGTAATCGAGGCTTTATAACACAGAGATGTATGGCCTCCGACAGCAGCTTACGAAATGGCTGCTGTTCGGAGAGCCCACACATTTATACTCCGCCTCCTGCTCGGAGCCAGCAGGCAGGGATCTACCCCCGGACCTGTAGTACAGGGGCCTTACCGTAATACCCATATATACAATATAATACAACAGTGGTGACTACCACATTCACCAACCTGTTAAAAATGAGTCGAGCGGGGGTGGTGGAAAACTACATACATACAGATTGGTTACACATTTAGATGATCGGGCGCCTTGATCTGTCGTTGAGAGCGCCGCAGTGTTGGTGGCGACTCAGGCGTCAGCTTGGTCTTTGATGTTTCACAGGTCGGCGCAACATCGAGGGCCGAAGGGCCGGTACTGCGCTGTAATGTTCTATGTTCTATATTTTATGTTCTATGTATGGATGCACATTGATGCACTATCAATTATGACGAGACGAGAGTAGAATGTAATCGAGGCTTTATTACACGGAGATGTATGGCCTCCGACAGCAGCTTACGAAATGGCAGCTGTTCGGAGAGCACACACATTTATACTCTGCCTCCTGGGCAGAGCCAGCAGGCAGGGATCTACCCCCGTAACTGTAGTACAGGGGCCTTACCATAATACCCATATATAGAATATAATACAACAGTGGTGACTACGACACACCGTGTAGCCCATGGAACCTGGCTGGGCACGAGAGTGTGCGCCATGCTCATATGTTGAACTTCTACCCCCTGCAGACAATGGCGTTTGATGTTCAACCAGCATTGCTGGCTGCCGTGGTGATGGTCGCAGCTTTGCGAGATGTCCTGCAGTTGCGTGAGCAGGGCCACTTGGAGAGGAGGGGGAAGCTGCAGCAGTGGAACGGGCAGCAGCAGAGCGGGCAACAGCGGAACAGTCAGCGGGGGACCAGGTTGCAGAGGAGCGGGCTGCAGAGGAACAGGCTGCAGCGGGGCAGGAGGCGGCCGCACAGGCTGGAGGGCTGACCGCCCAACAGGCCAAGGAGGAGGAAGTGCAAAGAAGGCGCCGCATGAGGCCTCATGTGTACCGGCAACGCCTGTCATTCGAGGACCTGCCGGACCGGGCGTGACATCGGAGACTCCGGCTGAGCAGAGAGACAGTGCGACACATCTGCCAGATGTTGCCATTCTTGATACCCACTCCCGGTAATCGTCAAGGTGACAGTTGCCCTGAACGTTTATGCGACAGGCTCCTCTTCCAGTCGCCGAGTGGGAACCTGTCCGGGATCTCACAGGCCTTGGTGCACAGGTACATCCGTGCCATCACGGAGGCCCTATATTCCCAAGCGCCTCAATACATCCATTTCCATGTGGACCGAGCCCACCAAGATGCCCCAGCAGCGGGGTTTTCTGCCATCACCGAGATGCCCGCGTCCAGGGGACAATAGACGGGATGCATGTTACCCTACGGGAACCTGCGGATAACAGGCCGCTCTACCCTAACCATAGGGAGTACCACACGATGAACATCCAGCTGGTGTGTGACCATCAGCAACGCATTATGCACCTCTTCACCCGATACCTGGGCAGTGTGCACGATTCCTTCATCCTGGCACACTCGGTGATTCCTGACATGTTCGAGGGGCACAGCCTCCTGCTGAGTGGTTGACTCCTGGGCGACGGGTTACCTGCTGCGGCTGTGGCTGATGACACCTATCCGGAAGCCACAGACCGACGCGGAGACCCGCTACAACAATGCCCATACAGCGACCAGGAGTGTGACCAAGCAGTGCTTCGGCATCCTGAAGATGCGCTTCAGGTGCCTGGACCACTCTGAAGAGGCCCTCCATAGTGATGCTGAGAGGGTTGCCCGCATCGTGGTGGCCTGCTACATTCTCCACAACATCGCACAGCAGAGGGACGAGATGCTGGAGGAGAATGAGAAGGAAGGGCAGGACTCGTCCGACGAGGAGGATGTGGGAAGGGGATGATGAGCAGGACATGAGGCCCGGGCAGGCAAGGGAGGCCGTATGACATGATTGCCAGGGCCACCGCGCACGCCACGCTCTGATCCCCCCACCCCGGCCAGTCCGGCCAGTCCGGACCAGCCCACCGACACACACATCAGTCAGAGCACCAAGGCAGGTTTTAACGGTGTGAACATGTGTTTATTGGGAAAAACTATATACAGCCTGTGCCCTAGCCCCTATAACTAAACTGTGCCCTGCACCCGTGCCAACCAAACTGGTGTCTATCTTTCTGGCCTTATGGGCCCTAACGCTACGCCTAGGTGATTCCCCAGATGGTACAATAGGAGTGGAGGCGGCCTGGCGTGACTCCTGCCCTGCAACAAGAGTCCCTGTTGGCGCACGTCTCCTGAGGCAACCCAGCCTGGATGGACCCGGCCGCTGCTCGGGTGTCCGGGTGGCTTGGTGCCGCCCTGTTTTGCCTGCTGCCCACCAGATGCACCAAGGACAGGAGGGGGGGAGGAGTCCAAGGTGCTGCGGTGTTCTGACACCTCCCCTGCGGGAGTCACAGGCACCGGCCCCATCATCCCCTCCTCCCTCAGGGTACCCGATGGCTGCCACTACTCCATTGGGCAGGGGTGCGAGGAGAGCCATCCCTTGAGGCCCCCCCTGCCATCTGCCGCTGCCAGTCCTGGAGGCCTGCTCTGATCTCGACCAGGATCTGGACGCTCACGGCCATGGAGCACAGGAAGTGGACCATCACCACCTGGGACTGCACCACATCACACTGCGACTGTGCCACCACCCTGAGGGTCTGTGCCAGATCAGCCAGTGACTGAGCCGCCTCCCTCTGGGTCTGGGCCATCTCCCTCTGTGACTGGGCCACCCCACCCAGCGTCAGCGATCTGGGCAATGCCGCCGTTGTTCCCAGCCATGGCTTGCTGTGACTGGGCCATGCTGAGGAGCGCCGCTGCAATGTCCAGTTGGCTCTGACACATGCCTGCCTGTGAGAGGGTAGCCCTGCTCTGGGCCTCGGCCACCACCTGCACAGAATGCTCCATGCCTTGGACACGCTGATCCAGAGCCGAAACCATCGCTCCCAATGCTTCCACCGCGGACGCCACCCGTGCGGTGTCGGCCTGGCTGGCACGTATGACCGGCACCACCCCCTGCTCCTTCACGTGGATGGACTCCTTCATCTGCGCCTGCAGGTGCTGCATGCTTGTCGCCAGTCCCTCGTGTAGTCCCTGGCTGTCTGACTGCATCTGCACTGTGGCTGGGACTGGATGTTCCAGAAGCCCGGGACACGTCTGGACGGCAGCTGGTTCCTGGGGCTGGCCTGCCCTCGGACTGTCCGGCATCTCGACTGCTCCTAGCTCCACCCGCTGTACCGGATGCGATGTGTGGTACACACCAGATAGTGTCCCAGGAGCCTCTTCACATATGTGCCCAATCGAGGTGATAGTCTCTGGGATGGTGGAGGATGTAGGAGACAGAAGTGACGGAAAGTCAGTGTCACCCTAACCCGAGCCCTGGGGTGGCCTGGGTGGTGGGCTGGGTTGAGGGAGGTGAGGGGTGAAGGGGGTGAGGGCGGTGCAGGGGGTGCGGGGGGTGTGGGGAGTGAGGGGGTGAGGGGTGAGGGGGGTGAGGGGGTGAGGGGGGTGAGGGGTGAGGGGGGTGAGGGGCTGGGTGAGGGGGTGTGGGGGGGGGGGGATGGATGTCCACACATGTGTCATGGGGATCTGCAACTAAGCAGGGCCTCACTCCCTCGCCTGCCGCCGAACTCCACCTCAGTGACCTCCCTTTCCTCCGGGCCGACGACTACGTCCAGCGCCCTCTGCTCGGGCATGGAGAGGGCCCGCAGTTCTGGTGGTCTCCCTCCGGTCTTCTCCCACTCCCGGCAGTCGTGGATGGCCTTGTCCTGGGGGGGGGGGGGGGGCAAACAAAAGCAGCAAAACCATCAGACGTTCCTACGCATGTAGCCCAGGGGTTGGGTAGTTTGTGGCCACAGTGGCCAAGCCAGCTGGAGAGATTGACTAGGTAGGGATTGTTCTCGCTGTAGTTCAGAAGAATGGGAGACTTTTAAAATTCTAACAGGACTAGATAGGGTAGATGCAGGAAAGATGTTCCCGATGGTGGGTGTGTCCAGAACCAGGGGTCACAGTCTGAGAATTCGGGGTAAATCATTTCGGACAGAGATGAGGAGACATTTCTTCACCAAAAGAGTGGTGAGCCTGTGGAATTCATTACCACAGGAAGTAGTTGAGGCTAAAATATTGAATATATTTAAGAGGAGGCTAGATATAGCACTTATGGCGAATGGGATCAATGGTTTTGGGGAGAAAGCAGGATTAGGCTACTGAGTTGGATGATCAGCCATGATTGTGATAAATGACAGAGCAGACTCGAAGGGCCAAAAGGCCTCCTCCTGCTCCTATCTTCTATGTATTTTTGTTAGAACATAGAAGAGCGCAGTACAGGCCCTTCGGCCCTCGATGTTGCGCCGACCTGTGAAACCACTTGAAAGCCCATCTACACTATTCCCTTATCGTCCATATGTCTATCCAATGACCATTTGAATGTCCTTCGTGTTGGTGAGTCCACTACTGTTGCAGGCAGGGCATTCCACGCCCTTACTACTCTCCGAGTAAAGAACCTACCTCCGACATCTGCCTTATATCTATCTCCCCTCAATTTAAAGCTATGTCCCCTCGTGCTAGACATCACCATCTGAGGAAGAAGGCTCTCACTGTCCACCCTATCCAATCCTCTGATCATCTTGTATGCCTCAATTAAGTCACCTCTTAACCTTCTTCTCTCTAACGAAAACAGCCTCAAGTCCCTCAGCCTTTCCTCATAAGATCTTGCCTCCATACCAGGCAACATTCTGGTAAATCTCCTCTGCACCCTTTCCAATGCTTCCACATCCTTCCTATAATGCGGATACCAGAACTGCATGCAATACTCCAAATGCGGCCGCACCAGAGTTTTGTACAGCTGCAACATGACCTCATGGCTCCGAAACTCAACCCCTCTACCAATAAAAGCTAACACACCGTACGCCTTCTTAACAACCCTCTCAACCTGGGTGGTAACTTTCAGGGATCTATGTACATGGACACCGAGATCTCTCTGCTCATCCACACTGCCAAGAGTCTTACCATTAGCCCAGTACTCTGTCTTCCTGTTATTCCTTCCAAAATGAATCACCTCACACTTTTCTGCATTAAACTCCATTTGCCACCTCTCAGCCCAGCGCTGCAGCTTATCTATGTCCCTCTGTAACTTGTAACATTCGTCCGCACTGTCCAGAACTCCACCGACTTCAGTGTCATCTGCAAATTTACTCACCCATCCTTCTACGCCCTCCTCAGATCCTTGTGGTACACCACTAGTAACTGGACTCCAGTCTGAATATTTCCCATCAACCGCCACCCTTTGTCTTCTTCCAGCTAGCCAATTTCCGATCCAAACTGCTAAATCACCCTGAATCCCATGCCTCCGTATTTTCTGCAGTCACCTACCAATGGGGAACTTTATCAAACGCTTTCCTGAAATCCATATACACCACATCAACTGCTGTACCCTCATCCACCTGTTTGGTCACCTTCTCAAAGAACTCAATAAGGTTTGTGAGGCACGACCTACCCTTCACAAAACCGTGTTGACTATCTCTAATCAAATTATTCCTTTCCAGATGATTATACGTCCTATTTATAAACCTTTCCAAGATTTTGCCCACAACAGAAGTAAGGCTCACTGGTCTATAGTTACCGGGGTTGTCTCTACTCCCCTTCTTGAACAAGGGGACAACATTTGCTATCCTCCAGTCTTCTGGCACTATTCCTGTAGACAAAGATGACTTAAAGATCAAAGCCAAAGGCTCAGCAATCTCCTGGCTAGCTTGCCAGAGAATCCTAGGATAAATCCCATCCGGCCCAGGGGACTTATCTATTTTCACACTTTCCAGAATTGCTAACACCTCCGCCTTATGAACCTCAAGCCCTTCTAGTCTAGTAGCCTGAATCTCAGTATTCTCCTCGACGACATTTTCTTTTTCCTGTGTGAATACTGACGAAAAATATTCATTTAGCACCTCTCCTATCTCCTCGGACTCCAAGCACAACTTCCCACTACTGTCCTTGACTGGCCCTACTCTTACCCTAGTCATTTGTTTATTCCTGACATATCTATAGAAAGCTTTAGGGTTAGCCTTGATCCTACCTGCCAAAGACTTCTCATGTCCCCTCCTGGCTCTTCCTAACTCTCTCTTTAGGTTCTTCCTAGCTAACTTGTAACTCTCGAGCGCCCTAACTGAACCTTCATGTCTCATCTTTACATAAGCCTCCTTCTTCCTCTTGATAAGTGTTTCGACTGCTTTAGTAAACCACGGTTCCCTTGCTCGACCACTTCCTCCCTGCCTGACAGGTACATACTTATCAAAGACAAGCAGTAGCTGTTCCTTGAACAAGCTCCACATTTCCATTGTGCCCATCCCCTGCAGTTTTCCTCTCCATCCGATGCATTCTAAGTCTTGCCTCATCGCATCATAATTGCCTTTCCCCCAGATATAACTCTTGCCCTGCGGTATATACCTATCCCTTTCCATCACTAAAGTAAGCGTAATCGAATTGTGGTCACGATCACCAAAGTGCTCACCTACCTCCAAATCTAACACCTGTCCATGAGACCATAAGACATAAGAGCGGAAGTAAGGCCATTTGGCCCATCATGTCCACTCCACCATTCAATCATGGCTGATTTCAACTCCATTTACCCGCTCTCTCTCCATAGCCCTTAATTCCTCGAGAAATCAAGAATTTATCAACTTCTGTCTTAAAGACACTCAACGTCCCGGCCTCCACCACCCTCTGTGGCAATGAATTCCACAGACCCACCACTCTCTGGCTGAAGAAATTTCTCCTCATCTCTGTTCTAAAGTGACTCCTTTTTATTCTAAGGCTGTGCCCCCGGGTCCTAGTCTCCCCTGCTAATGGAAACAACTTCCCTACGTCCACCCTATCTAAGCCATTCATTATCTGACCTGGTTCATTACCCAGTACCAAATCCAATATGGCCTCGCCTCTCATTGGCCCATCTACATACTCTGTCAGGAAACCCTCCTGCACACATTGGACAAAAACGGACCCATCTAAAGTACTTGAACTATAGCGTTTCCAGTCAATATTTTGAAAGTTAAAGTCCCCCATAACAACTACCCCGTTGCTTTCGTTCCTATCCAGAATCATCTTTGCAATCCTTTCCTCTACACCTCTGGAACTTTTCGGAGGCCTATAGAAAACCCCTAACAGGGTGACCTCTCCTTTCCTGTTTCTAACCTCAGCCCATACTATCTTAGTAGGCGAGTCCTCATCAAACGTCCTTTCTGCCACCGTAATACTGTCCTTGACTAACAATGCCACCCCTCCCCCTCTTTTACCACCTTCCCTGCACTTACTGAAATATCTAAACACCGGCACCTGCAACAACCATTCCTGTCCCTGCTCTATCCGTGTCTCCGAAATGGCCACAACATCGAAGTCCCAGGTACCAACCCATGCCGCAAGTTCAACCACCTAATTCCGGATGCTCCTAGCATTGAAGAAGACACTTTAAACCAATTTCCTGCCTGCCAGTACACTCCTGCAACTTTGAAACCTTACTCATGACCTCACTGTTCTCAATCTCCTGTATACTGGAGCTACAATTCAGGTTCCCAAGCCCCTGCTGAACTAATTTAAACCCTCCCGAAGAGCATTAGCAAATTTCCCCCCCAGGATATTGGTACCCCTCTGGTCCAGGTGTAGACCATCCCGTTTGTAGAGGTCCCACTGACCCCAGAATGAGCCCCAATTATCCAGACATCTGAAACCCTCCCTCCTGCACCATCCCTGTAGCCACGTGTTCAACTCCTCTCTCTCCCTAGTCCTCGTCTCGCTATCACGTAGCACGGGTAACAACCCAGAGATAATAACTCTGCTTGTCCTAGATCTAAGTTTCCACCCTAGCTCCTTGAATTCCTGCCTTACATCCCTATCCCTTTTCCTACCTATGTCGTTGGTACCTATGTGGACGATGACTTGGGGCTGCTCCCCCTCCCCCTTAAGGATCCCGAAAACACGATCCGAGACATCACGCACCCTGGCACCTGGGAGGTAACTTCCTTGTTACCGCCTCAAAGAACTCCAGTAGATTTGTCAGACATGATCTTTGACGAAGCCGTGATGACTCAGTCCTATTTTACCATGCTCTTCCAAGTACTGCACAATCTGGTCAGACCCCATTTGGAGTATTAATAATGTATATTGCAAGGCCTGGATAGAGTGGACATGGAGAGGATGTTTAATAAGTTAAAAGCCCATGGTGTTAAGAGTAAGATCCTGGCATGGATGGAGGATTGGCTGATTGGCAGAAGGCAGGGAGTGGGGATAAAGGGTTTTTTTTCAGGATGGCAGCCGGTGACTAGTGGTGTGTCTCCGGGGTCAATGCTGGGACCACAACTTTTCACAATATGCATTAATGATCTGGAAGAAGGAACTGAAGGCACTGTTGCTAAGTTTGCAGATGATACAAAGACCTGTAGAGGGACAGGTAGTATTGAGGAAGCAAGGGGGCTGCAGAAGGATTTGGACAAGCTAGGAGAGTGGGCAATGAAGTGGCAAATGAAATACAATGTGGAAAAGTGTGAGGTTATGCACTTTGGAAGGAGGAATTTAGGTATAGACTTTTTCGAAATGGGGAAATGCTTAGGAAATCAGAAGCACAAAGGGACTTGGGAGTCCTTGTTCATAATTCTCTTAAAGTTAATGTGCAGGTTCAGACGGCAGTTAAGAAAGCAAATGCAATGTTAGCATTCATGTCAAGAGGGCTAGAATACAGGACCAGGGATGTACTTCTGAGGTTGTATAAGGTTCTGGTCAGACCCCATTTGGAGTATTGTCAGCAGTTTTGGGCCCCGTATCTAAGGAAAGATGTGCTGGCCTTGGAAAGGGTCCAGAGGAGATTCACAAGAATGATCCCTGGAATGAAGAGCTTGTCGCATGAGGAACGGTTGAGGACTCTGGGTCTGTATTCGTTGGGAGTTTAGAAGGATGAGGGGGGATCTTATTGAAACTTACAGGATACTGCGAGGCCTGGATAGAGTGGACGTGGAGAGGATGTTCCCACTTGCAGGAAAAACTAGAAGCAGATGACGCCATCTCAGACTAAAGGGACAATCCTTTAAAACTGGGATGAGGAGGAATTTCTTCAGCCAGAGGGGAGTGAATCTGTGGAACTCTTTATCGCAGAAGGCTGTGAAGGCCAAATCATTGAGTGTCTTTAAGACAGAGATAGATAGGTTCTTGATTAATAAGGGGGTCAGGGGTTATGGGGAGAAGGCAGGAGAATGGGGATGAGAAAATATCAGCCATGATTGAATGGCGGAGCAGACTCGTTGGGCCGAGTGGCCTAATTCTGCTCCTATGTCTTATGATCTTATGGTCTTATCGTTTTCACTAGTAGGAAAAACTAAACTAGAGGGCGCAATCTCAGACTGACGGGATGATCCTTTAAAACAGAGACGAGGAGAAATTTCTTCAGCCAGAGGGTGAAATGTTAGAATATTTAAATCCAGCAATGTTTCTGTATTATGCCGAGTTTTACTGGGGTCCTAGGCACATCTGCCCTTGCTGGAAACAGTAAACAATTTTGTTTAATTTTAATAATTATCAATGCAATGATCCTGAAAATGTAATGCTTAAGGTGCTATCCAAAATTTCTCTGTGCAAAGTCATTAATCCATTTACTTTTAATGATTAATGCCTCTGCCAAAATAGCAGAAAGAGGAATTTCAGAAAAATGTGTTAATTATTTGTTTGCTAGAGTGTCACGGGCATTTTCTGAAATGTAAATTCTAGAGAGTGGGGATTTACCCAATGCATGGCCTTGCACACCCATCTGCAGTCAAGCCATCTACTCAGTCATCCCAAAGAAATCTTGATTTCTCGAGGAATTAAGGGCTATGGAGAGAGAGCGGGTAAATGGAGTTGAAATCAGCCATGATTGAATGGTGGAGTGGACTCGATGGGCCGAATGGCCTTACTTCCGCTCCTATGTCTTATGGTCTTATGGTCTTAAACTCAAAGTGTAAATTCTATTGTCCTGTCATCTTTTTATTTCCTGTCAAACTTGTGCTGTGTCTCCACATAGCTGTATTTATGACTCAGTAACTCAGAAAAGGACCAACACGGATATCATACTCTTTCCATGTGATGAATAAATGATTCAGAGACATATGATCATGGAGTAATGTTCAGTTTATGGCATAATTTGAGGAAACTTTATGATGGCAAAGTTAAATCAAAGTTTTCTCTGAACAAATTATCCTTTCAGAAGCAAAATACAATAAAATCAAATAAATGGATTAAAGGCTTTCTTCATCTATCACCTGTGAACTTACAATATTTTTTAAGAGATTCTGTCACTTCATCTTTTGCTATGAACTTGTCTCTAAATCTAACTCTTACCTTTAGCCAATCTGACTGGCAGCTCTTAAAGTTCAGACTGAAGGCAGTGAAGGTGTAGTTGATGGTGTTCCCAGCTGTTGCCTGTATGGTCCAGTTACAGTCTTGGTCAGAGGAATAAGGCAATGGAAAGTTTGCGCTCTCCAAGATTCCCTGGCTACGATTTGCAATGATCACTCCCTGGCAAACTACAAATGAAGAAGAGTGTTAGCTCTTTGCAAACTTTGAAAGTTAAATACATATTGAAAGAAGCAATAGCAACTTGAGAAAAGATTTCTTTATGCAGCGAGCGGTTAGGATTTGGAAGGCTCTGTCTGAGAGTGTGATGGAGGCAGATTCAATCGAGGCTCTCAAAAAAAGAATTTGATAATTATCTGAAGAAAAATAAAACTTGCAGGGCTGCGGGGCAATGTGGCAGAGCAGGACGAGATGAGTTGCTCTTGCAGGGAAATGGCACGGGTATGATGGGATGTATGGCCTCCACCTGTGCTGTGACCATTCTATGACTCTATAATTTATCAGGAAAATCTAGTACACTTATTATCAAAACAGTACAAACTGTACCATACTGAAAGAAAGAACTACTAAGTAATATATATGCTGTTACAGAGAAGCTTTAACGAGATCTCTTATATTCGAACATTAATTTGTCTCATGCTCAATGAAGACTTGTGTTAATCATTCTTCAGGAGATGTGATGAGCTGTTAATGTAATGAGTAGAACTAAACATTTAGAGTAATGTTCCATCCACGGTTTGGAACTGTTGAGTTTAGCCTTATTTTAAGTAGTTGTATTCTAAACTGGAGAGTGCTCTAATTTCAAACAGCAGCCCATCTGACCATCCACGAAAGGTTAATACTTTCCATCAAATTATCCCTGTAATGTTTGCACATATCTGTCCCTACTATCTTCCTGGGTGGGAAGTCCATTCCACATGCTCACAACACCCTGTGTTAACATAGTTATATCTAAAATGATGTTGACATGTCTTATCTTGCTCAAGTGCCACAATGGCACTTCAGAGCCTGTGCCCATCACTCGACACATCACAAACTTTTTAATAATAATCTTTATTGTCACAAGTAGGCTTACATTAACACTACAATAAAGTTACTGTGAAAAGCCCCTAGTCACCACATTCCAGCGCCTGTTCGGGTACACAGAGGGAGAATTCAGAATGTCCAAATTACCTAACAAGCACGTCTTTTGGGACTTGTGGGAGGAAACTGGAGCACCCAGAGGAAGCCCACGCAGACACGGGGAGAACGTGCAGACTCCGCGCAGACAGAGATTCAAGCCGGGAATCGAACCTGGGACCCTGGCACTGTGAAGCAACAGTGCTAACCACTGTGCTACCGTGCCGCCCCATCAGCTCAGAGTCAGAATCCTGAGGAAAGTTACATACTGAGCCAAAGAGGAAGGTATTTGTTGACACTTAGAACACAGGTGAGTGGGAATAGCTTGTGTTGGATCAAAAGAAGGAAATTGTTGCTGGCTTACCATAACCATGATAAAAGATGTGCTATTTGGTCCAATTTTGCTGTGGATTGATTTACTTACTGTGTGTATATTTAGCAAAAAATCCTCCTGCTGTTACTGAGCTGTCGGTTCGGAGTTTTATGTACATATTATTTCTAGAAGAGACAATAGATGCTGGCATCTGATTACCACACAGTTTGGCCAGAAGTTGAGAATTAACGTTGTTTCCATTATAAACCTAGAAAGGAAAAACAATTACATTATCCACTTTATTCACACTACCTTTATTACCACTCTTAAGTCTGGCAAAGATCAGCACTTGTACCAGTAGGTCACACAAACTCTGTAATTTCACCTATATTCCTGGATGAACCACGGCTTACCACAAGAAATTGGGGATAATATTAAATCAAAAGAGGAGGCGTATCAAATCTCCAGAAAAAGCAGTAATTCTGAGGATTGGGAGAATTTTAGAATTCAGCAAAGGAGGACAAAAAAACTGATCAAAATGTGAAAATAGAGTATGAGTGTAAAACTGCAGGGAACATCGAAACTGATTGATAAAGCTTCTATAAATATGTGCAGAGAAAAAGATTAGTAAAGACAAATGTGGGTCTCTTACACTCAGAAGCCAGGGAAATTATAACAGGGAGCAAAAAAATGACAGAAGAATTGAACCAATCCCTTTGGTTCTGTCTTCACAAACGAGGACACAAATAATCTCCCAGGTGTATTAGAGAACCAATGGTCCAGGGAGAGGGTGGAATTGAAGGAAATCAGTATTAGTAAGAAAATGGTGCTGGGGAAATTAATGAGGTTAAAAGCTGACAAATCACCAGGGCCTGGTAATCTACATCCCAGTGTATTAAAGGAAGTGAACCTGGAAATAATGGATGCCTTGATGGTCATCTTCCAAAATTCTATAGATTCCAGAGCAGTTCCTACAGATTAGAGAGTGGCAAATGTAACCCCAATTTTTAAAAAGGAGGGGAGAGAAAGAAGGGAGAATTAGAGACAAGTTAGCCTGACATCAGTAGTGGGGAAGATGCTAGAGTCTATTATAAAAGAGTCTATTATAAAATATGTGATGACAGAAAGCATTAATGGGGTTGGACAAAGTCAGCATGGGTTTATGAAAGGCAAATGATTCTTTACAAATCTACTGGAGTTTTTTTGAGGATGTAACTAGTAGAATAGATAAGGGAGAACCAGTGATGCGGTGTATTTGGAATTTCAGTAGGCTTTTGATAAGGTCCCTCATAAGAGGTTAGTGGGCAAAATTAAAGCACATCGGTTCGGGGATAATGTATTATCATGGATCGAAAATTGGTTGACAAACAGGAAACAGAGAGTGGGAATAAATGGTTATTTTTCCAAGTGGCAGGCAGTGACTTATGAGGTACCGTAGAGATCAGTGCTTGGGCCCCAACTGTTTACTATATAAAAATTGTGTGGAATTGTGAACTGTGAGGAGGATACAATGAGGCTTCAAAGTGATTTAGACAAGTTGAGTGAGTCAGACACATAGCAGATGTAGTATACAGTGGCTAAATGTTAAGTTATACCCTTCGGTGTGAAAAACAGAAAGGAAGTGTATTATTTAAATGGTTATATATTGGGAAGTGTGGATGTACAAAAGGCTCTGTGTCTCCTTGTACACCAATCAATGAAAGTGGAGAGAAAACAAGCAATTAGGAAGGCAAATGGTACTTTGGCCTTCATTGCAAGAGGATTTGAGTTCATGGATGTCTTACTGCAGTTATACAGGGTCTTGGTGAGACCACACCTGGAGTACTGTGTGCAGTTTTGGTCTCCCTACCTAAGAATGGATATATTTGCCACAGAAGGAGTGCAGCAGAGGTTCAATGGGGTTGAAACCGGGCTTGGCGGGACTGTTCTATAAGGAGAGATTGGTTTGAATGTGCCTGTATTCACTAGAGTTTAGAAGAATGAGAAGAGATCATTTTTAAACATATAGGGCTGGAAACACTAGTTGCAGGTAGGATGGTTCCCCTGCTTGGGGAATCTAGAACCAGTGGCCACCATCTTGAGATATGGGGTAGAACCTTTAGGACTGAGGTGAAGAAAAAAAATTTCACTCAAAGGGTAGTGAACTTGTGTAATCCTCTACCATAGATGGCTGTGGAGGCCAAGTCGCTGAATGTACTCAAGAAAGAGATGTTTAGATTTGTTTAGATTTGAATGGCATCAAAGGGTATGGTGGGAAATCGGGAACATGGTATTGAGCTAGAGGATTAGCCATGATCATATTGAAATGCTGAGCAGGCTCAAAGAGCCAAAAGGCCTACTCCTGCTCCTATTCGGCGGGAGCGGTGCGCAAGGGCTTTCTGGGAGGTAAGTTTTTCCTTTAAAAACACTTACCATCACAGGAGCAGGCCTTTGGATTTCGGCGGGAGCGGTGCGCAAGGGCTTTCTGGGAGGTAAGTTTTTCCTTTAAAAACACTTACCTTCACAGGAGCAGGCCTTTGGATTTCGGCGGGAGCAGTGCGCAAGTGATTTCTGGGAGGTAAGTTTTTACTTTAAAAGCACTTACCTTCATAGGAGCAGGCCTTTGGATTTCGGCGGGAGCGGTGCGCAAGGGCTTTCTGGGAGGTAAGTTTTTACTTTAAAAACACTGACCTTTACAGGAGCAGGCCTTTGGATTTCGGCGGGAGCGGTGCGCAAGTGATTTCTGGGAGGTAGGTTTTTACTTTAAAAACACTTACCTAGTCCCGTTTCTGTTCTTCTTTTCTGTTTTTTTTTGTAATATAAGGCGGGAATCGGAAGTTCAACTTCTGGGAAGGCCTCCCCCCACCCCCAACCAATAAATTCTGGTGGAGAGGAAGCCCGAGACACTACACGTGTAGTGTCTCCCACCCACCCTCCTCCTCTAACCTAATAATAAGATCCATTGGTGTGAGGTAAGTGCCACATTATATTATTATTATTAGCATTATTATATTATATTATTAGCATTGCGCAGATCAAGGAGACACAGCCGGAGTGAGAGAGATACAAACAGTGAGAATTTGGTAGTTTGGTGCAGTGAGGTAACCAGGAAAGGTAAGTGATTAATCTAATTGTGCTGTTTTTCAGTTAAAAGTGCAGGGTAGTGTCTGATTGGCTGAAGCTGCCCCCACCATAAACTTAAATTAAACTAATTAATTAATTAGCGATGGCTGGTCAGGTGATGTGCTTGAGCTGCTTGATGTGGGAGCTGGCAGATCCCATTGCGAGCTGCAGCGACCACATCTGCAGTAAGTGTTGGCTGCTCGAAGAGCCAGGATCAGAGTTGATGAGCTGGAGTCTGAGCTTCAAACACTGAGGCACATCCGGGAGGGGAAGACTTACCTGGACACTATGTTTCAGGAGGCAGTCACACCTGTCAGAGTAAGTAGTTTAAATCCTGCCAGTGGCCAGGGACAGCAGGGTGTGACTGCATGTCAGGCAGGTAAAGGGAACCAGCAGTCAGGAACTCAGGAGCCTCAGCCCTTGACTCTGTCCAACAGGTATGAGGCACTTGCTCCCTGTGTGGATGGCGAACAGGGTTGCAGGAAGGATGAGTCAGCTGACCAAGGCACCATGGTTCAGCAGGCCATTCAAGGGGAGGGAGTAAATAGGCAAGTTGTAGTTGTAGGGGATTCTATTATCAGGAGGATAGATAGTATCCTTTGTGAGCAGGATAAAGAGTCCCGCATGGTATGTTGTCTGCCCGGTGCTAGGGTGCGGGACATCTCTGACCGGCTTGAAAGGATACTGGAGAGGGAGGGGGAGGATCCAGTTGTTGTGGTCCATGTCGGTACCAACAACATAGGCAAGTCTAGGAAAGAGGACCTGTTTAGAGATTATAAAGAGCTAGGATTCAAATTAAAAAACAGGTCCTCAAGGGTCATAATCTCCGTATTACTGCCCGAGCCACGTGCAAATTGGCATAGGGAGGCAAGAATAAGGGAAGTTAACACGTGGCTGAAAGAGTGGTGTGGGAATGAGGGGTTCCTTTTCATGGGACACTGGCATCAGTTTTGGGACAGGGGGGACCTATACCGTTGGGATAGTCTCCACATGAACCGAGCTGGGACCAGTGTTCTGGCGAAAAGAGTAAATAGGGTGGTCAATAGGACTTTAAACTAAAGATTCGGGGGGAAGGGAAAGTCAGGGAACCAAGAGGTGAAGTAATCAGCGGGGAGCGTAGCTGCTTAGGAATACAAAAAAACACGAACAGACAAAACCCAAGGGTGGTTACGATTGTCCCCATCCCACAAAATATGACACAGTGTATGGAAAGGCTCAGTAAACCAAGGTCCACCACACTAAGAAAACAAAAAGCGACGGTCAATAGAGAATTAAAGGTGCTGTATTTAAATGCGCGCAGTGTACGGAACAAGGTAGATGATCTTGTGGCCCATATTGTGACTGGTAGGTATGATGTGGTAGGCATCACAGAGACATGGTTGCAGGGGGTTCAGGACTGGCATTTAAACATCCAGGGATTCACAACCTATCAAAAAGACAGAGAGGTGGGCAGAGGGGGCGGGGTTGCCTTGTTAATTAGGAATGAAATTAAATCAATAGCACTAAACGACGTAGGGTCAGATGATGTGGAGTCTGTGTGGGTAGAGTTGAGAAACCACAAAGGCAAAAAAACCATAATGGGAGTTATGTACAGGCCTCCTAACAGTGGTCAGGACCGGGGGCACAAAATGCACCACAAAATAGAAAGTGCATGTCAGAAAGGCAAGGTCACAGTGATCATGGGGGACTTCAATATGCAGGTGGACTGGGTAAACAATGCTGCCAGTGGACCCAAGGAAAGGGAATTCATTGAATGTTTACAGGAGGGCTTTTGGAACAGCGTGTGATGGAGCCCACGAGGGAACAGGCCATTCTGGACTTAGTGTTATGTAATGAGCCAGACTTGATTAAAGATCTTAAAGTAAGGGAGCACTTAGGAGGCAGTGATCATAATATGGTCGAATTCAATCTCCAATTTGAAAGAAAGAAGGTAGAATCAGATGTAAAGGTGTTACAGTTAAATAAAGGTAACTACAGGGGCATGAGGGAGGAACTGACGAAAATCAACTGGGAGCAGAGCCCAGTGGGAAAGACAGTAGAACAGCAATGGCAGGAGTTTCTGGGAGTAATTGAGGACACAGTACAGAGGTTCATCCCAAAGAAAAGAAAGGTTATCAGAGGGGGGGTTAGGCAGCCATGGCTGACAAAGGAAGTTAGGAAAGAGAGGATCAAATTTGAAGGTAGGCTAGCCAGTAACATAAGGAATGATAGTAAAAGTTTATTTAAATACATTAAAAACAAACGGGAGGCAAAAGTTGACATTGGGCCGCTCCAAAATGACGCTGGTAATTTTGTGATGGGAGACAAGGAAATAGCTGAGGAACTGAATAAGTACTTTGCGTCAGTTTTCACAGTAGAAGACATGAGTAATATCCCAACAATTCCGGAGAGTCAGGGGGCAGAGTTGAATATGGTAGCCATCACAAAGGAGAAAGTGCTAGAGAAACTAAGAGGTCTAAAAATTGATAAATCCCCGGGCCCAGATGGACTACATCCTAGAGTTCTAAAGGAGATAGCTGAAGAAATAGTGGAGGCGTTAGTTATGATCTTTCAAAAGTCACTGGAGTCCTGGAAAGTCCCAGAGGATTGGAAAATCGCTGTAACCCCCCTGTTCAAGAAGGGAACAAGGAAAAAGATGGAAAATTATAGGCCAATTAGCCTAACCTCGGTTGTTGGCAAGATTCTAGAATCCATTGTTAAGGATGAGATTTCTAAATTCTTGGAAGTGCAGGGTCGGATTAGGACAAGTCAGCATGGATTTAGTAAGGGGAGGTCGTGCCTGACGAACCTGTTAGAGTTCTTTGAAGAGATAACAAATAGGTTAGACCAAGGAGAGCCAATGGATGTTATCTATCTTGACTTCCAAAAGACCTTTGATAAGGTGCCTCACGGGAGACTGCTGAGTAAAATAAGGGCCCATGGTATTCGAGGCAAGGTACTAACATGGATTGACGATTGGCTGTCAGGCAGAAGGCAGAGAGTTGGGATAAAAGGTTCTTTTTCGGAATGGCAACTGGTGACGAGTGGTGTCCCGCAGAGTTCAGTGTTGGGGCCACAGTTGTTCTCTTTATATATTAACGATCTAGATGACGGGACTGGGGGCATTCTGGCTAAGTTTGCCGATGATACAAAGATAGGTGGAGGGGCAGGTAGTATGGAGGAGGTGGGGAGGCTGCAGAAAGATTTAGACAGTTTAGGAGAGTGGTCCAAGAAATGGCTGATGAAATTCAACGTGGGCAGGTGCGAGGTCTTGCACTTTGGAAAAAAGAATAGAGGCATGGACTATTTTCTAAACGGTGACAAAATTCATAATGCTGAAGTGCAAAGGGACTTGGGAGTCCTAGTCCAGGATTCTCTAAAGGTAAACTTGCAGGTTGAGTCCGTAATTAAGAAAGCAAATGCAATGTTGTCATTCATCTCAAGAGGCTTGGAATATAAAAGCAGGGATGTACTTCTGAAGCTTTATAAAGCATTAGTTAGGCCCCATTTAGAATACTGTGAGCAATTTTGGGCCCCACACCTCAGGAAGGACATACTGGCACTGGAGCGGGTCCAGCGGAGATTCACACGGATGATCCCAGGAATGGTAGGCCTAACATACGATGAACGTCTGAGGATCCTGGGATTATATTCATTGGAGTTTAGGAGGTTGAGGGGAGATCTAATAGAAACTTACAAGATAATGAATGGCTTAGATAGGGTGGATGTAGGGAAGTTGTTTCCATTAGCAGGGGAGACTAGGACCCGGGGGCACAGCCTTAGAATAAAAGGGAGTCACTTTAGAACAGAGATGAGGAGAAATTTCTTCAGCCAGAGAGTGATGGGTCTGTGGAATTCATTGCCACAGAGGGCGGTGGAGGCCGGGACGTTGAGTGTCTTTAAGACAGAAGCTGATAAATTCTTGATTTCTCAAGGAATTAAGGGCTATGGAGAGAGAGCGGGTAAATGGAGTTGAAATCAGCCATGATTGAATGGTGGAGTGGACTCGATGGGCCGAATGGCCTTACTTCCACTCCTATGTCTTATGGTCTTATGGTCTGATCTCTATATTTCTATTTTCCAGAATGCCTTATGGCATCACACATTATCTGATCTTTATACTGTGGTCAGAATTCTCCGGCCTTTGGGATTCTCTTTTCCCACTGGCAGTACTCCCCTGCCTGTGAGTTTCACAGAGGAGTGGGGTGGCTTCAATGGGCAATCCCAATAACTTGCAGCGGGAGGAGAGAATCCCGCCACCAGCGATTGGTGAACCGGAGAATCCAGCCCTGTAGCTCATAATTTACCTCCCAAATGTGTAAAGATGTTTCACAGTAACTTCCTTGCAGTGTTAATGTAAGCCTACTTGTGACAATAAAGATTATTATTATTATTATGTTGCTTAATGTGTTTCTATGTGTGCAGATATTAAAATAGCTGTATTATCTATCTCCAAGTTGATATGGAGAATCATTGCACTATTATATTCTATTAAGCACAATAGGTATGCTATCCTGTTGGCCACAATAAGTCATCCATGTTGTTGTGTATCTGGTAATGCCTACTTGTTGGTTCTATATCATGTGTGTGCAGTGACGCCAGCAGATCATCATCTTGACTGTATGGGCACCACGCTGAAAAAATCTCTTAAAATGTTTTACAAGAATCCAGAGCATCGGCAAATCCATACAGTTCATATTTGCGGCAACAAAGAAATATAACAGGAGAGAAAACTGGCAATGAGGATTGAGTCAGGAAAATTTGCTGAAAGAAGATTTTCATCAACGAATTGTGGGATGGCATCGAGAGCAATGGAAAATTCTCGGGACTGGACACACTGAATTCAGCCGAAGCACTGCCACCAATGCAGAAGGTTTAACAAAGATTTTCGACAGCAACTGTGAGTGAGAACACCGACAATCGGGGAAGACTTGCTTGCCTTGAAGTGAGTGGAGTCGGGGCTGCAGGAACCGACCACGTGGCAAAGCCACATGAACTGCAGGGATTTTGAAGTCTTCAATTTTCACGGATCACTACTCGGGAGAACAGTCAAAATATTGAGGCATAAAAAGAAAAAGATTTCCTCGTTGCTTGTACCATACTTTTCAACACAGTCAAAAAGGAAGAAGCGCAGACCCTGCGAGCCGGGATCGAAAACGGGCAAGAAAACCGGGCACCATGAATGCGTTTAATGATATTTATGAAACATGGAATTCATATGTAAAAAGTTCCAATGGTTTTTAAAAGCTAATCAGACACCGGAGGATCTAAAGGTCGCAACATATCTCAGCTCAGTTGGCCGTAAAACGTTTCTGCTGCTACAGAATCTTATTTACCCAGCAAAACCAGGAGACCAGTCCTTCAGTGAATTAATGAAAAGCTTAGAGGGACATTTCTCTCCTAAACTATTAGTGATTGCAGAGAGGTTCCGATTCCACCATTGTAGTCAGGAAGATGGTGAAACCATTTTACAGTTTATAGCACATTTGAGAAGATTAGCCAAATATTGTGAATTTGATACAACACTTGACAATACTCTTCAAGACAGGCTGGTTTGTGGGTTACGCAGTGAAGCAATTCAGAGGAAGCTGCTTACTGTAAGTGATTTAACTCTGAAAGTTGCTGTGGAAGTTTCCACATCTATGGAGCTTGCTATGAGAGATGTTTCACAGATAGGACCTGGAGTGAAGATCCACGGAATGGATACCTCAAGGAACAAGGCTACAAAGGTACAACCATGTCACCATTGTACACAGGTTGGACATCAGCAGAGGAATTCTGAAAAAAATCAAATACTTGCAAGATCGCTGGTAAGAGGGCCACATTGCCAAGATGTGTTGGGCTCAGAAAAACTCGCCCACACCAAGGAAGTGTAAGAAGAACAATGCAGTTTAACAATCTAGTCATGTCTACAACTTAATTGGACGGGAGATTTCGGAGATGGGAGGAGAGGGGGATCAGGGTACTTTCTGGGGGTACGTTTTGCAAGGTGGATGAGTTGGGGGTGAAATATGGACTGGGTCAAGGGGAAGGGTTTAGGCACCTGCAGCTTTGGGACTTTGCTAGGAAGGAGGTCCAGAGCTTCCCGATAGCGCCGGCCCCCTCATTGTTGGAAGAAGTATTGACGGCAGGGGGAATGGGGAAGGAGATGGTGTCGGTGATCTCAGGGAGGATTCTGGGGAGGGCAGGGGGGTCCATGGAGTGGATCTAAGCCGTGGGGGAGAAACAGTTGGAGGAGGCTATACAAAAGGTCTGTGGTGTGAGGTGCTCCGGAGGGTGAAAGCCTCAACCTTGTGCATGAGGTTGGGGCTGATATAGCTGAAGGTCGGGGATTCAGGTAGCGAGAGACTGGACGGGGCTCCATAAGTGGAACTTAACAAAGTTGGTGGAGGAAGCCAGGGAGGATCTTAAAAGGGGGATACACTGCAGTTGGCATTGGCGGGGAGAGTCCAAGTGGTAAAAATGAATATTCTGCTGTGGGGGGTTTTTTCAGGCTCTCCCGATCTTTACACCAAAGGCCTTTTTTCGGAAATTAGACATGATCATTTTGGACTTTGTATGGACGGGGAAGGTGCTGAGGGTGGGGAGGACCCTGCTACAGAGGCAGAGGCAGCAGAGGGGGTTGGTGTTGCCGAATCTGTCTCATTATTATTGGGGGGCCAATGTGGATAAGATGCGTCGCTGGTGGGAAGAAGAAGGGGTAGAGTGGGTTAGGATGGAGGCGGAATCTTGTAAGGGGTCTAGTTTGAGCGCTTTGGTGATGGCAGCATTGCCAACGGCTCCGAGTAGGTATTCAGGAAGCCCGGTGGTGCAGCCCACGGTAAAGATATGGAATCAGTTGAGGCATTTTAGGGTGGAAGGGATGTCGGTGTTAACGCCGCTGTGCAAAAATCATGGGTTTGAGCCGGGGGGGGGAGGGGGGCGGGGGGGGTGTTGGATAGTGTATACAAGAGGTGAAGGGAAGTGGGGCTGGTCAAGGTGAGGGATCTGTATTTGGAGGAAGGGTTCGCCAGTCTGGAGGAGCTAAGGGAGAGGGTAGAGCTGCCGAGGGGAGTGAGTTTAAGTATCTGCAGGTTAGGGACTTTGCACGAAAGATCTGGAGGTGTTTCCCTAGGTTGCCGGGATACACCCTGCTGGAGCGACAGCTGCTTCCGGATGTGGAAGGAGAGGGAAGAATTGGGGATATATACAAGTGGCTGGGGGAGCAGGGAGGCGAGCGGGTGGTGAAGATCAAGGAGAAATCGGGAGTAGAGTTGGGAGGGGAGATCAATTGGGGAGTATGGAGTGAGGCACTGTGTAGGGTAAACGGAACTTCCTTCTGTGCAACGATGAGCCTGATACAGTTTATGGTGGTGCATAGGATGCATTTGACTCGGGCAAAAATGAGTGAGTTCTTCCAGGGGGTAGCAGATGAGTATGAAAGTTGTGGGTGGGGGCCAGCGAATCACACGCACATGCTTTGGGGTTGCAAACAATTGGGAAGATTCTGGGCGGGAGTGTTCGCTGTCTTAGCCAGGATAGTGGAGGAGGAGGTGGACCCGGACCCTTTGGTGGTGATATTTGGGGTTTCAGAGAAGCCGGAGCTCATGGAGAGGAGGAAGGCCAATGTCTTGGACTTCGCCTCTCTGATTGCACAGCTGTGCATTTTACTGTTCGGCATTTTGCTGGAGTGGCAGTCAGCATTGCCACCGGGGGTAGCAGCTTGGTTGGGTGACCTGTACGGCTTCCTGTGGTTGGAGAAGATAAAATATGAGTTCAGGGGCTCTGCAGAGGGTTTGAGAAAAGGATGGGGGATGTTTGTTACCGTGCTTGAGGAGCTGAACGTCGGGGGGGACGCAGGGGAGGTGAAAAAGGGAAACATTTGTCCAGACTGTATAGTTGATTACTGTGAAATATGTTTCCCAGTATGTTTATGTGTTGTAATCTATTTTGATACATGTTTGTAATAAAATACATTTAAAAAAAAGATACAACTGAAGGTTGTGTATTGGGCACACCTCACGAGGGTCAGGATTGTTAAGTAATGGGTTAAGAGACATTCCAATTAGTTGTCTCATTTATGTTAAGTATCCATTAATTGACACTGATATGTAAAGGGATTTCAGGTGGCCTCTGTCAGGTGATGTATAGTTAGAATTTTGTGCAAATGTGCACTCTACAAAACGTGTCAATGAAAAGAGGTTACGGACAGACATCGCAAGTTTGAATCAGATGTTGGACAGAGGGGAAATAACAAAAATTAAATGGGTCGACAGGAGCTATCAACTGTCAGACTGTTTTACGAAAAGAGGGGCGAGTTCACAGAAACTTTTGGATATTGTTAATGAAGGGCGCTTGTTTCTGTGACTGTTTTTTTTTTCTTTCTCGTCCAAACAAAGAAAAGGGGGGAAATCATGTGTGTTTTTGAGTTTCTTAAAATTTTGTTTTCAACTTATAATTTTTTTTTCTCCAAGGGGTGACTGTTAAGTAATGGGTTAAGAGACATTGCAATTAGTTGTCTCATTTGTGTTAAGTATCCATTAATTGACACTGATACGTAAAGCGGCTTTAGGTGGCCTCTGTCAGGTGATGTATAGTTAGAGTTTTGTGCAGAGACTGTTGGAATGAAATAAATGTGTGTTTGTGAAAAAGGAACAGAACTTTAGACTCTTCATATCACAGCAACTAAACGTCTAACAATTGGTAGCACAGGATGGTTACTGTGTAAATGTGAACGGTTGAAAGATACAACTTTTCCAGATCAAACCAAGGAGTGAGTGAGAAAAGAAAAAAAAAGGGATATATGGCTGAACCGACGATAAAGATGGCTGGATATGACTATCATAGAATTTATCATAGAATTTACAGTGCAGAAGGAGGCCATTCGGCCCATCGAGTCTGCACCGGATCTTGGAAGAGCACCCTACCCAAGGTCAACATCTCCACCCTATCCCCATAACCTAGTAGCCTCACCCAAACTAAGGGCAATTTTGGACACTAAGGGCAATTTATCATGGCCTATCCACCTAACCTGCACATCTTTGGACTGTGGGAGGAAACCGGAATACCCGGAGGAAACCCACGCACACACGGGGAGGATGTGCAGACTCCGCACAGACAGTGACCCAAGCCGTATTTGAACCTGGGACCCTGGAGCTGTGAAGCAATTGTGCTATCCACAATGCTGGGCGGCATGGACTGGTTGGGCCGAAGGGCCTGTTTCCATGCTGTAAACTTCTATGATTCTATGCTACTATCCTCCCTTATTTTCTGAAAGGGAATCGTACGACCAATGGAGAAGTGCAGTAGTTATGTGGACTAACTACTTTGGGAAAGAGAAAACAAGGTATGGCATTGGCTCTTTCTCTACCATATGGCAGTAAAATCCAAAACAAAGTGCTTTCTGAGCTGGAATTGGAAGAGTTAGACTCAGAAGAAGGTCTGGAGACTTTATTACATTATATGGATAACATTTAAAAGAAAGATGACTTGTTAAGTGCGTATGAAGCATGGTCGGATTTTTATAAGTTCTGGAAAATGGAGGATATCTCCATGGAAGACTATATAATGGAATTTGGCAGACTATATAAAAGGCTGCAGAAACACAACCTGGAATTTCCACAGTCTCTGTTGGCCTTTAAATTACTTGACTGTGCTAGAGTGAGCAACATGGATAGGCTCCTGGTTTTGACAGGAGTTCAGTTTACTGATAAGGATACCTTATTCGAACAGATGACAAAAGCTTTACAAAAGTTTCTGGGGAAACATTTGATTCCGATGGCTCTGATGACCCAAATAGGTCAGCCTGCAATAAGGTAGAATATGGAAGATACACTACTAACAGGATGGCGAAATCGTATGGCCACGAACAGGGCTCAAGACTATAGAAGGAGACCAAGACAAGGAAATTATGAAGACAGAAACCCAGTTAGAACCTACAATAGGAAGATGAACCCCAGAAATGCACGGGGCATGATAAATCGATGTTTTCGATGTGACTCTCAATACCATCATGCTTTCAACTGTCCAACTCGTTATGATAGAGTGTTTGAAGCAACACATGACATGGAAGAGTCAGAAGAGGAAAAAGATAGTGACCAGAAAGAAGGCATTGTCCTATTGACAAGCAGTTTTACGATGGTAATGAGGGTGTTGGTTGCAGAATCCTTCAATTGTGCTGTATTGGACAGTGGCTGCACATCTACTGTGTGTGGAATTGACTGGTTAAAATGTTAGCTGGACTCTTTGAATGCTGAAAATCGTAACAAGGTTAAGGAATTTGAAAGTTCCACAAGTTTCAGTTTTGGGGATGATAATACTCTGAAGTCGCTGAAAAGAGTGGTGATCCCTTGCAATATTGCCGGAGTGAACCATTTCATTAGCACGGATGTTGTATCAAGTGAGATACCTTTGCTTCTGAACAGATGAAGAAAGCACACATGAAACCGGATATGGAACAGGATAAGGCAACAGTTTTTGGAAATGCGGTGGACTTACAATTTACACAGTCGGGACACTATTGTATTCCATTACTGACAAATAATATTTCAAGTAGAGTGGTTAAGGATGTGTTAATGGCAATGAAAATGGGATTTTAGCTGATAAAAAGCTTGTGGTATTAAAACTGCATCGGCAATTTGCACATCCGTCTCCTCGGAGGCTGAAAAATTTATTAAAGGATGCAGGGGTAAGGGATGACGGCTATATTAAACTGATAGAACAGATTAGTGACCGCTGTGAAGTTTGTAGGAAATACAGAAGGACACCAGCACAACCGATAGTTACCCTACCTATGGCCAGCGATTTTAACGACATTGTGGCCATGGACCTTAAGATCTGGGATAAAGCAAATAATATATTTATTTTGCATTTTGTAGATTTAGCAACCAGATTTAGTCAATAAACGATTGTACGAAGTAAAGAAAAGAGAGTAATTCTGGATCAAATCGTGGAAAAATGGATAGGGACAGGAATGGGTCCACCGGCAAAATTCCTTACGGACAATGGGGGAGAATTTGCTAATGATGAGTTTAGGGATATGTGTGAAAACATGAATATCAGAGTTATGAATACGGCTGCAGAAAGCCCATTTAGTAATGGTGTCTGTGAAAGAAATCAAGCTGTCATTGATGACATGCTTCGGAAAAGTTTGGCAGATCGACCAAATTGCAGGCTAAATTCAGCTTTAGCATGGGCAGTACATGCAAAGAATTCATTGCAGATGGTTGGGGGCTATAGTCCTTATCAATTAGTGTTTGGTAGAAATCCTAAAATTCCGTCCATTTTGGATGACCAGCCTCCAGCTTGGGAGGGGACTACAATTAGCTCTGGTTTTGCTGAACATTTAAATGCATTACATAGCAGTAGAAAAACTTTTTTGGAAGCAGAAGTCTCTGAAAGAATTTGCAGAGCTTTAAGACATAACGTACGGTCATCAGATGCCGTTTTTCAGCAGGGAGGCATGGTATACTATAAGAGAGACAGGTCTAATGAATGGAAAGGCCCAGGGAAGATCATAGGCATCGATGGCAAAACAATTATTTTGCAACATGGTAATCAAACTGTTAGAGTACATTCATCAAGGATAATGGGTACAGATTACAAATTTTCAAATTTAGACAGAGCGGACAGACATGACGAGGAACCAGAGTCATCTGGTACACAGGGTTTCAGAACTATGAGGACCAATTAACTGATATTGACAGGGTTTCTGTGGAGGAACACAACACTTCTGATGAATTAGAACAGGCCATTTTCCCGAAAGTGCAACTGCCAAAAGTTGGTACAAAAGTGACATACTTGCCTGAAGGGCCTAGTCAATGGAATGATGCAACTGTTATTAGTAGAGCAGGAAAGGCCACTGGAAAGTATAAACATTGGTTGAATGTGCAGCATTCAGGGGAAGGAGTCAAGACAATGGATTGGGAAAACGAAGTTCAAAAATGGAGGGCACAGAAACGCAGTGCCAGTTCAGATAGTACATCGGATAGTGAGCAGGTCCGCAGGAAAAGGTCGAGAACTATTGAAAGGACATCCCACAGCAGAAGGGAAAGATCAAGCAGTACAGAACGAGATACCAGGCAGGAGAGGGGACGTAGTTTATCAAGGTCTCGGAACATGAGTAAGACTACGAATACTATTAGGAGTAGAAGCCCACATGCACGTGAGCTTTTGGTGGCTTCAAATAAATTAGATGAAGAAGTTATCAAAGAAGCTAAACAGCAAGAATTGTATAGTTGGAGTGAATTTGGGCTATTCACGGAAGTACCGGATAGGGGACAAAGAGCTCTGTCCCACAGATGGATTTGCACGGAAAAGGTTCTTCCGGATGGAACTTATAAGGCAAAGGCCAGGTTTGTGGCAAGGGGATTTGAAGAAAACTTAGAAGATCAGGATTTAAGGGCAGATTCACCTACAGCAGGAAAGGTTATTTTAAAGATCTTCTTGGCTCTATTAGCTACAAAGGCATGGGAATGAAATCTATCGATATAAAAGCTGCCTTTTTGCAGGGGCATCAGCTCCAGAGATACATTTTTCTCCACCCTCCTAAAGAAGCAGCTAACACAGACGGAGTACTCTGGAAGTTGAACAAATGTGTACATGGATTAAATGATGGATCTAGAGTCTGGTATTTTTCGGTAAGGTCAGTTTTGTTAAAGTTAGGCTGTTGCCAGTTGAAAGCAGATCCTGCAATGTTTTACTGGCACTATAAAGGAAATCTTTCTGGCATCTTTATGGTGCATGTTGATGATTTTTTGTGGGGTGGGACTAGTGATTTTGAAGCTATTGTAATCTCTGGTTTGAGGAAAGAATTCAGGGTTGGAAGTCAGGCTTCCGGTGCATTTAAATATATTGGACTGGAAATTGGACAGACTAAGTTAGGGGCAACTTTACGTCAGCAATCGTATTTGGAAAGCATCAGCCCAATAGCAATTAATCGTGGCCGAGTTTCACAATAAGACGCAATGGTTTCAAAGATAGAAAAAGAGCAACTGCAAAGTTTAATTGGGCAACTGAACTGGTTAGGTAGACAGACTAGACCGGATGTGAGTTTTGATGTCTTAGATTTGAGTATAAAAATTAATGATCCCAAAGTGGAAGACCTAATAAGAGCAAATAAAGCATTGGCCAAACTAAAAATGCAGGAGTGTGTTTTGAAGTTCCCAGTTTTAGGTGACCTTAGACACTTGAAACTCATAGTTTATAGTGATGCGTCCTATGCAAATTTATGTGATGGGGTTTCAAGCAACTGTTTCAGGAGGTTTTATACTTTTCCTTTTGGGGAACAATGGTAAATGTTGCCCGCTTGTGTGGGAAACAAAGAAAATAAGGAAAGTGGTAAAAAGCACTTTGGCTGCTGAGACGTTAAGCCTTGTAGAGGCGGTGGATATGGCCTTTTATATAAGTATGATATCGACAGAAATTTTGGGATCAGGGGATTTGGGTAATATACCTATTGACTGTCACATTGACAATAAATCCCTGTCGGAAAATGTGCACTCTACAAAAAGCGTCAATGAAAAGAGGTTACGGATAGACATCGCAAGTTTGAAGCAGATGTTGGACAGAGGGGAAATAACAAAAATTAAATGGGTCGACAGGTCGACTGTCAGACTGTTTTATGAAAAGAGGGGCGAGTTCACAGAAACTTTTGGATATTGTTAATGAAGGGCGCTTGTTTCTGTGACTGTTTTTTTTTCTTTCTCGTCCAAACAAAAAAAGGGGGGGGGAAATCATGTGTGTTTTTGAGTTTCTTGAAATTTTGTTTTCACCTAATAACTTTTTTTTCTCCAAGGAAGGGGAGACTGTTAAGTAATGGGTTAAGAGACATTGCAATTAGTTGTCTCATTTATGTTAAGTATCCATTAATTGACACTGATATGTAAAGCGGCTTCAGGTGGCTTCTGTCAGGTGATGTACAGTTAGAGTTTTGTGCAAAGGCTGTTGGAATGATGAGCTGACTCTTTGAGGGAGTGGAGGACATATGTGAGCACTGTGGGAGGAACCCCACAAACCATACATATATGTTTTGGTCCTGTCCAAAGCTGGAGATGTATTGGAGAGAGATTTCCAGTGTCATCTTGGGGGTAGCACACGTGAACTTGAAACCAGGGCCCATGGATGCCATTTCCGGGGTGTCGGACAGGCCGGGCTGCAGACAGGGGCAGTTTTAGCCTTCATCTCGCTGATTGCCCGGAGGCGGGTCCTGTTGGGGTGGAGGCCAGCTTCTCCGCCCGGTGCCTCGGTTTAGCGGGGGTGAATCCACTGGAATTTCTGACTTTCAAGAAGGTGAAGTTTGAGGTGAGGCGGGTGATGGAAGGGTCTCCAATTCATGGGGCCTGTGTATTATGTACTTTCGAGAATTGTTTGCCATCGAACATTAGTGGGAGGAAAGGGGGGGGGGGGGGGGGGGGTTGGAGTTATTGTTGTTCTTGAGTACACTGTTTACTGATTGATTGTTAATTTTCTTTATTTTTTTACATGGAATGTACAGGTGATGTTTGGGTCTGTATATTGAAAAGGATGCTGTTTGGGGGATTGGTACTGTATTTGCTTTTGTTTGTTTTCTTATTTTGTTTATTTGATGACAATATTGAAAATGAGGGGAATAAAAAGATTTTTTTTGAAATGTCTTCAACTTAGTGGATGAGGTTCAAGATCACTCCAAAGACCGCCAGGAGACTTGTCTACCTTTAGCCCCATTAGCTTGCCCAATACTGCCTCCTCAGTGATTACAATCATCTCAAGGTCCTCACCTATCATATCTTTATTTCCATCAGTCACTGGCATGTTATTTGTGTCTTCCACTGTGAAGACTGACCCAAAAATCCTGTTCAGCTCCTCAGCCATTTCCCCGTCTCCTATTATTAAATCTCCCTTCTCATCTTCCAAAGGACCAATATTTACCTTAGCCACTCTTTTTTGTCTCATATATTTGTAGAAGCTTTTACTATCTGCTTTTATGTTCTGAGCCAGTTTACTTTCATAGTCTATCTTACTCTTCTTTATAGCTTTTTTAGTAGCTTTCTGTTGTCCCCTTAAGAGTTCCCAGTCCTCTAGTCTGGGAGTTTAACCCTGAAAAGTGTGAGGTTGTCCATTTCGGAAGGACAAATATGAATGCGGAATACAGGGTTAACGGTAGAGTTATTAACAGAGAGTCATTAACAGAGAGATTGAATTTAAGAGCCGTGAAGTGATGATGCAGCTGTACAAAACTTTGGTAAGGCCACATTTGGAGTACTGTGAACAGTTCTGGTTGCCTAATTTTAGGAAGGATGTGGAAGCTTTGGAAAAGGTGCAAAGAAGATTTACCAGGATGTTGCCTGGTATGGAGAGTAGGTCTTACGAGGAAAGGTTGAGGGTGCTAGGCCTTTTCTCATTAGAACGGAGAAGGGTGAGGGGCGACTTGATAGAGGTTTATAAGATGATCAGGGGAATAGATAGAGTAGACAGTCAGAGACTTTTTCCCCGGGTGGAACAAACCATTACAAGGGGACATAAATTTAAGGTGAAAGGTGGAAGATATAGGAGGGATATCAGAGGTAGGTTCTTTACCCAGAGAGTAGTGGGGGCATGGAATGCAGTGCCTGTGGAAGTAGTTGAGTCGGAAACATTAGGGACCTTCAAGCAGCTATTGGATAGGTACATGGATTATGGTAAAATGATATAGTGTAGATTTTTTTGTTCTTAAGGGCAGCACGGTAGCATTGTGGATAGCCCAATTGCTTCACAGCTCCAGGGTCCCAGGTTCGATTCCGGCTTGGGTCACTGACTGTGCGGAGTCTACACATCCTCCCCGTGTCTGCGTGGGTTTCCTCCGGGTGCTCCGGTTTCCTCCCACAGTCCAAAGATGTGCAGGTTAGGTGGATTGGCCATGATAAATTGCCCTTAGTGTCCAAAATTGCCCTTGGTGTTGGGTGGAGGTGTTGAGTTTGGGTAGGGTGCTCTTTCCAAGAGCTGGTGCAGACTCAAAGGGCCAAATGGCCTCCTTCTGCACTGTAAATTCAATGATAATCTATGATTAATCTAGGACAAAGGTTCGGCACAACATCGTGGGCCGAAGGGCCTGTTCTGTGCTGTATTTTCTATGTTCTATGTTCTAGTCTCCCACTAATTTTTGCCACTTTGTATGTTTTTCCTTCAATTTGATACTCTCCCTCACCTCCTTAGATATCCATGGTCGATTTTTCTTTTTTGTCGGTATGAACCTTTCCTGAACACTGTGAAAGATCGCTCGGAAGGTTCTCCACTGTTCCTCAACTGCTTCACCATGAAGTCTTTGCTCCCAGTCTACCTTAGCTAGTTCTTCTCTCAGCCCATTGTAATCGCCTTTGTTTAAGCACAAAACACTAGTGTTTGATTTTACCTTATCCTCCAACTGTATTTTAAATTCCACCATATTGTGGTCGCTCCTTCCAAGAGGATCCCGAACTATGAGATCATTAATCAATCCTGCCACATTACACAGTACCAGATCTAGGATCGCTTGTTCCCTTGTAGGTTCCATTACATACTGTTCCAGGAAATTATCACGGACACGTTATATAAACTCCTCCTCAAGGCTGCCTTTACCAAATTGGTTAAACCAATCGATATGCAGATTAAAATCTCCCATGATAACCGCTGTACCATTTCTACATGCATCCGTTATTTCTTTGCTTATTGCCTGCCCTACTATCCTATTACTATTTGGTGGCCTATAGACTACTCCTATCAGTGACCTTTTCACCTTACTATTCCTGATTTCCACCCAAATTGATTCAACCTTGTCCTCCATAGCATCAATATCATCCCTTACTATTGCCCGGATGCCATCCTTAAGCAACAAAGCTACACCACTGCCCTTACCGTCCATTCTATCCTTTCGTATAGTCTGATACCCTTGGATATTTAACTCCCAGTCGTGACCATCTTTTAACCATGTTTCAGTAATGGCCACTAAATCATAGTCATTCACAATGATTTGCGCCATCAACTCATTCACCTTATTCCGTATACTACGAGCATTCAGGTAAAGTACACTTCTGCTGTTTTTTATGTCTTTGTTATGAATCCTAACACCTTGATCAATAACGTTTTGCAAATTATTTTTCCTCTTACCCTTTCTCCTAATTTTCCTTGTCTTTGAACCCATATCTCTACATAATAAGCTGTCACGTAACCTGCTGCCTTGCTCTCCATTAACCATTATACTGTCCATAGCTTTACGTTTCCCTTCCCCCCAACTTGCTAGTTTAAAGTCCTTGTGACCAACCTATTTATCCTATTCGCTAGAACACTGGTCCCAGAATGGTTCAGGTGAAGACCGTCCCAACGGTACAGGTCCCTCCTGCCCCAGTACTGATGCCAATGCCCCATGAAATGGAATCCCTCTTTCCCGCACCACTCCTTTAGCCACGTGTTAACTTCCCTAATTTTCTCAACCCTATGCCAATTGGCACATAGCTCGTGTAGTAATCCAGAGATGATAACCCTGGAGGACCTGTTCTTTAATTTAGTCCCTAGTGTTTGATAATCCCCAAACAGGTCCTCTTTCCTAGTCTTACCTATGTTGTTAGTCCCAACGTGGACCACAACAACTGGATCCTCCCCCTCCCTCTCCAAAATCCTTTCAAGCCGATCAGAGATGTCCCTCACCCTGGCACCGGGCAGGCAACATACCATGCGGGACTCACGATCTGGCTTACAAAGGATGCCATCAATCCCCCTAATTATAGAATCCCCGACAACTACCACTTGTCTTTTTGCTCCCCCCTCTTGAATGGCTTCCTGTACCACGGTGCAGTGGTCAGTCAACGCATCCTCCCTACAGCCCTCTTCCTCATCCACACAGAGAGCAAGTACCTCATACCTGTTGGACAAGGTCAAGGGCTGAGGCTCCTCAACTCCTAAACTCAGGATCCCCCTACCTGCCTCCCTTGCAGTCACACCCCTCTGTCCCTGACCACTGTCCGAATTAACAGTACTTATTCTACCGGGTGTGACTGCCTCCTGAAACAAAGCGTCCAGGTAATTTTCCCCCTTCCTGATGTGCCGCAGTGTGTGCAGCTCGGTCTCCAGCTCATCAATTCTGAGCCGAAGTTCCTCGAGCAGCCAACACTTGCTGCAGATGTGGTTACTTGAAATATTAGTTAAAATATATCATTGCTTTTCAATATCAAATGTAAATAAGAATATACGTACAGCTAGATAATCATAACTGCATCCAGCGCTGGAGTCCAAATGGAATTGTTCAAACTGCAGCCCAATCACACTGCCTGCGCTAGTTTGAACCAGCCAGTAGCACTCTGCGTTGTGTGAATATGGCATTGGATAGTTGGGAGAGGTAAAACTACCTGTTGATGTTGTAAGGGTGGCACCACAGCCTGAAGAAAAAAAATATACACTTAATTCCATTAAGAAAAACAAGTGGTTACTGCAATCAGTCATCTGAGAACAAAGATGTTAGCAATGCCAGTACAATATGCTACTCGCTGCTCATAGGCCAGAAAACAATATAGAGAACATTACATCAGTTGCCTGATATTCATTTCCAATGGCTTCACTCGAAGTACAGTAAAGCTCGCTCTGCCATTTGCAGGGATTACGTTCCCATGAAACCTAACAAATAGCGAAATCACAAAGGAGGCACGAGCTTTTGAATGGAACTCATTTGGATAGGTTCCTGCCATGCGAGGGCAGAATTAGTTGGGCAGTTACAGTACTCCACAATAACCTGTGCGACTTCTCTTCACTGACGCTTTAGGCCTGTTGTGTATACACCACCGCCAAGGTTCTCCTTTTGGGAGACGAAGGGTGCGATCTAACCAAATTGCAACAGAGTCCCGTGACGAGCGCATTTAGCTGGGTGTTTCCCAGAATTCACAGTGCCGAGAAACACCATACTATCTGTTGGGACTTTGTTGCAATTCGGGGCCACAGCGGGGAACGCCCCACAGAGGCCGACTTAGTTCCTACGTCCTGCACTGAGGAGCTTCGCTCGCCTGAACTCCTCAGTGCAGGAAGAGATCAGGATGCCATTTTGAAATCCCTGAACCCCCCAAAGCCCCAACTCGCCCATAAGGTCGTCCTCGGGTTTCCCCGCACCCCACCTCCCACAGGCAGGGCAACCATGGGCCCGATCCCCGCTGCAGGAAAAATGTCAGCCTGGATCCTTGGCAACGCCAGCACTCCTGCCAGCTGAAATGAAAATGAAAATGAAATGAAAATTGCTTAATGTCACAAGTAGGCTTCAAATGAAGTTACTGTGAAAAGCCCCTAGTTGCCACATTCCGGCGCCTGTTCAGGGAGGCTGTTATGGGAATTGAACCGTGCTGCTGGTCTGCCTTAGTCTGCTTTAAAAGCCAGCTCTTTAGCCCTGTGCTAAACCAGCCCATGTAACATGATCACTTTGGCAGCACCAGGCTGGCACCCAGGTGGCACTTCCAGTGTGGCAGTGCCAAGGTGCCTATGTGGCACCAACAGTGTCAGGATGCCACCCTGCCCAGAGGGCAACCACGTGGGGGCTTCCTATCCCCTAGGGGACACCCCATTTGTTGGAAACAGCACTGAATGTCGCTCGCCTGAGGTCTCCGAAGCAAAGGGGTTAGAACCCAGGATCCTTGGTAGTTCAGACAAGCGTATATTAGAGTGGGACTAGTTGTCTCGCTCTAATGTGCAGATTATGGGCAGGATTCAGGTCGCAACGTCTCGCGAGATCGTGTTAGCTCACGCAAGGCATAGCAAGCCGGGTAGATCCAGGAAGATAGATCCTCCGGCAACTACTGACCCTGTGTCGTTTGGGTGCTATACGACCACTATATGTTCCCGCTGGAATTGAATAGCGGCAATTTGCTCAGTGATTCAGGACATGCAAAATACCAGCCCTCTGCCCATATTAATTGAAAGCAATTCCATTCCCGCTGGCAGGACCGGAATTAATCCTGACAAGCCTGACAAGCTGGAGCTGCTTATAAGCGCTCCACTCACCACACACTCTCATTCTAGACAAGAACACCCTGAGGGAGGAGGAAGTGATGGTGCCCTTACTTCCCACTGGAGAGGTGCTGGAACACCTCAGCCCCTCCGAATCCCCCAAATTGACACTGGCGCATCTCATGGGCAGCGGGCTGAACAGGGTGGCATGTCATCACCTGTGACACCTGAAAGTCAGCCGGGCCCAACCAGGCCCAGGCCCTCCAGGGGACAGTCACCAAGGGCATCACAGGTCAGAGTTTACGATATGCAGCAGGCTGCCCCTACTTCTGATATGTTGTCTGGGTCTGTTGTCTGGGGTGACACCTAGAAGGAATGGCAGACCACAAAAGATAAGAAAGTTGCCACGGGTGCAGCACAAAGGTGATTGTTAGGGGTTAGGTCATAACCATGTATATACCCACGATTAAACACTTTTGCACCAACAATTCAGCCTGCCTCTAACGTTTGATGAGTGTTGGGATGGGTTGGGTAGGGGTGGGGTTTGGGGCATGGAGAGGTGGGTAAGGACAGCGGAACTGTCAGTGGCCAGGACTCTTAGTTGGAAAATGAGAAAGTGATGAGGTCCCATGTGTGATGGTCCTGGATCGCATGTCGAGCGGCCTTCCCTGCCAGCCAGGGCTTCATACCCTGATCATCCTGGGCACCCTTCTCATCCTCCTCAACAAATGAGGCCTGCAATTCTTCCTCCTCCTCCAGCATGCCCCCCCTCTGCTGCATGATGTTGCACAGCAGGCCAACACAATATTCAAGATGCTCCGGGGGCTAAATTGGAGATCTCAACCAGAGCAGACCAGGCATTGGATGCGCATCTTGAGGATGCCGATGTACTGCTCAATAACTCTCCTGGTTGCTGCATGGGTGTCGTTATAATGGGTCTCCGCATTGGTCTGGGGCGGCTGCACATCATCATCAACCATGAATGCAGTGGGTAACCCTTGTCGCCCAAGAGTCAGCTCGTCATCCGAGGGAGCGCTTGAAGGTGCCAGGAACCTGAGAGTGCGCCAGGATGCATGCATCGTGCATGCTGCCTTGGTATTGGATGTAGACGGTCACACACCAACTGCACATTCAGGGATGCACATTCCTATTGATGAAGGGAACCCACTGATGAGCCATTGCTCGTAGGGGGACATGTGTGCCATCGGTCACCCCCTGGACCTGGGACATGCCAGTGGTGGCAGCGAAACCTGCTGCCCGGGCATCCTGGTGGGCCTGATGCAGATTGAAGGTGATATAGTCTGATGCCCGGACGGGTAGGGCATCCTTCATAGCGCGGATGTACCTGTGTGAAGGCACCTGTGAAATCCCACATAGGTCCCGCTCGAGCTCTGGAATAATCCAAAGGCATAAAGGTTCAGGGCGACCATCATCTTGATAGCCACTGGGAGCAGATGTCCTCCTCCAAACCACCGCAGTGCCAGGTGTGCCACCATAAGTCGCAGATGGCGTTTGTCTCTCTGTTTATCCAAAGTATTTGGCAGCACAGGTGGTCTGGTAGCTCCTCGAAGGACAGGCACCTACAGTATATAGGTGCGCCGCCTCCTTCACACTTCCTCATCGGCCTGCTGGGCGACCAGCAATTGAGCCTCACCGGCTGGCCACTGCTCTTCTGGGCCTTGCTCCCCTTTGCAGGGCCATCCCTGAGCTGGCCCTGCTCCTCCAGCACCCGTGACTCCGCAATGGCTGCAGCGGCCGGGTAGATAGTAAGTATAGCTGGCTGTACTCCAAAATTTATTCTCTGCAAGCAGTGGAAAAGGGACAGAAATGTCAGCAAGGTGAGTTTCATTTGAACATTCAAAACCACCAGTTTACATGGTGACCCTGAGTTGTACAGCAGTGCCAACCTCAACACAACCATCCCACTTTAATTCCACACCCAGTCCTCACCCTACTCCCTCGATATGTTGCCATCCAGCCCCTGCACTCCTATCCCCATCAGTGAGTGGCACCGGGCCATGATGTGGTGATCCTCTATCCTCACCACCTGTCCCTTGCAACAGGAATGCCGGTGGCTGCCACAACTCGTGTCAGCGATAGCCTGTGTGGCCCCTCTCCTGTTTCTCCTGTGGGCCTCCTCACTGGGTGGGCCATGTAATATCCCGCCAGTAGGATGGCAACTGGTTGTGCAGTGGAGAAGGTCACCGTGTGCACTAATCGCCTCCATGCTTAGAGGCTTGTGTGTGGGCAGGTCCTACTGATGGGGGTGAGCAAGGGAAGTGTGCGTCTCCTGGGAGCTTACCTGTACTACACACAAGTTATAATTGTGATCTGGTCAGGTTTCCTCGCTGGGGCAGGATAGATGGGAGCATGGCGCGGTGCACAAGCAGCGCTTGGAGACAGCTCGTGGTCCTGAGGGTTGGGCATAGCTGAGAGGGGCAGTCTGCAATGGAGTGTGTCAAAGGCTATGGTCATGTATTCTTTGTTTGGAGTGAGCTCTGCTTTCCCCTGCTTCCCCAGCGTGGGGCTGCGGTTCTGATGAGTGAACTGAGCAGTACCTGGTGTGCCACTGATTGAGCTTGGCCATGCCATCCCGTTGGTGATACTGCTGGGGGTTGAGGTTTCCTAAGTGGCAGTCTTGGTGGGCTCTCAGATAACCAGAGGCTCTCTGAACTTTTATCGGACAGGGTGAGCACTCAGCAGTGTGAACAGCCAGAAACAGCCTGTAAGTAGCACCAAAAGGTTGCATTTAAATCCACAAACTGCAGCAATGGCGATGTTAACCAGGCCAGCCCGAGTCCACGGATGTGGCCCCACGTTGATCTCCGCTACTCCCCCCCAGCACAGGTAGCCACCCCAGCCAGCCTGACAATTTTGGAGAGATTTTGAGAGTTCTCTTACCTTCTCACTCCTCCTCAACAGCCAAGGCGCCGCGGTCACGTTTGCAAATACTTGCACCAATTTGTGCCTGTGTGACTGCCACCAAATAGGGGCGGAGAATCACAGAGGAGTGGAGTACGAAATGTCCTACCCACTAATGATATTCAAATCCTTGAAAATGACGGTTTTGCATGGGTCCGCCACTATGGGGCGCAAACTTCGATAACGCCGCCAACGAGTAACCGGAGCATGGCATCGGATAGGCGACAGGCACAAATCCCGATTTTTCCATTGCGCGCTATCCTCTGCCCGATCCCAATTCTCGCTGCCGGTATCACGAAGCAAAGAATTCAACCCCACATTTTGGCTTTTTGTTTCCGATATCCAGCACTGACAGATTTATTCAGAACCCATTTAAAAAGCGGGGCCAATGAAAAAGAGAAAAAACCTAGTGCCAACCAGGGTAAGATATATCCGGGAAAATGTCTCTGTGATTCCCTCCCCCTCGGGTCACTGAAACCAGCCAGGGAGATCACATGAATCAAGGATTAAAAGGTTTATAAAGACATTTACATTCAGGAAGCCAGCACCTACAATACCAGCCTGTATTTTATTCCAGAGCCCCACTACTCTCTGAGTTTATCCCTACTCCCGGCTTGGGTCATTCTGTGCGGAGTCTGCACGTTCTCCCCGTGTGTGCGTGGGTTTCCTCCGGGTGCTCCAGTTTCCTCCCACACTCCAAAGATGTGCAGGTTAGGTGGATTGGCCATGATAAATTGCCCTTAGTGTCCAAAAAGGTTAGGTGGGTGATGCACGGTCAATGACCACTAAAGCGAGGTTGTAGTCCAACTGAAGGCTTTAATAAGCTAGATGTTTCCCCCAGCAGCTCAGGTACAGAAAGAAGGCTGCTGGGGCGGCATGGGTTCTTATACTCCGCCTTTCAGGGTGGAGCTACCATACAGATTGGCCAATAGGACACATACAATATCTACCAATGGTGTTCCAGCATTACCAGGTACCCTAATACCTCTACACTGACTACCACATTCACCCCCTGTTAAAAAAGATTCCGGCGGGGGTGGTGGCTTGATATTACAACATGGTAACGTGGCAGAGATTATAGTTACGGAGGTACCATAATACCTCCGTACAGCGTTTTGTAACTATTTACAGATTCATAATTAACTATACACTTTAAAATGAAGCAATCAGTCGATCGGGGGCCCTGGTCGTCCTCTGTGATCGTCGAAGCTTCGGTGGTGACTCCGGTGGAGACTCGGGCGTCTGTGACTCCGGGAGCATGGCCTTGATCTCTGTGGCAGCTTCAACACCCCTAGACGGCGCTGGTAGGGAAAACGGTTGATCTGGGAAGGGAGCGTCTGCGGGGTGCGTCGGTGGGTGGGGGGGCCTAGACGGGGCCGGCGGAAGGACCGATTCTCCTGTAAGGTGCACTGGTGGGAGGGAGGGTGGGACTGGTGGCTGGGGTGTGCGTGGGGATCTGGCGGGCGCCAGATCTCGTAGGGAGACCGTATCTTATCGGCCATCGGGGTACGCCACGTAGGCGTACTGGGGGTTAGCGTGGAGAAGATGAACCCTCTCGACCAACGGGTCCGACTTGTGCGCCCGCACGTGTTTTCGGAGCAGGATTGGTCCGGGAGCTGCCCGCCAGGTCGGGAGCGAGGTCCCAGAGGGGGACTTCCTGGGGAAGACAAGGAGATGTTCGTGAGGTGTTTGGTTGGTCGTGGTACACAGCAATGACCGGATGGCGTGGAGGGCATCCGGGAGGACTTCCTGCCAGCGGGAGACTGGGAGATTCCTGGACCGTAGGGCCAGTAGGACGGTCTTCCAGACCATTCCGTTCTCCCTCTCTACCTGTCCGTTACCCCGGGAGTTGTAACTGGTCGACCTGCTCGAGGGATGCCCTTGCTGAGCAGGAGTTGACGCAGTTCGTCGCTCATAAAGGAGGACCCCCTATCATTATATATGTAAGCGTGGAACCCGAACAGTGCAAAGATGCTATGGAGGGCCTTGATGGCGGAGGTTGTGGTCATTTCGGGGCAGGGGATGGCGAATTGGAACCGGGAGTACTCATCAATCACGTTCAGGAAGTACGTGTTGCGGTTGGCGGAGGGGAGGGGGTCTTTGAAGTCCATGCTGAGGCGTTCAAAGGGACGGGAAGCCTTTATCAGGTGCGCTTTCTCTGGCCGATAGAAGTGCGGTTTGCACTCCGCGCAGATTTGGCAGTCCCTGGTGGCTGTCCTGACCTCCTCGATGGAGTAGGGCAGGTTGCGGGTCTTGATAAACTGGAAAAAGCGAGTGACCCCCGGGTGGCAGAGGTCCTCGTGGGAGGGCTCGGAGGTGGACCACTTGTGCGTTGGCACATGTGCCGAGGTACAGGGCATCAGGAGGCTCGTTTAGCTTCCCGGGGTGATACAAGATCTCGTAGTTGTAGGTGGAGAGTTCGATCCTCCACCGCAAGATCTTATCGTTTTTTATCTTGCCCCGCTGTGAAATGAAATGAATGAAATGAAAATCGCTTATTGTCACAAGTAGGCTTCAAATTAAGTTACTGTGAAAAGCCCCTAGTCGCCACATTCCGGCGCCTGTTTGGGGAGGCTGTTACGGGAACATGCATTATCGAACATGAAAGCAACCGACCGTTGGTCAATGAGGAGAGTGAATCTCCTGCCGGCCAGGTAATGCCTCCAATGTTGCACAGCTTCTACTATGGCCTGGGCCTCCTTTTCGACTGAGGAGTGGCTGATTTCGGAAGCATGGAGGGTGCGTGAGAAGAAGGCCACGGGTCTGCCTGCTTGGTTGAGGGTGGCCGCCAGAGCTACGTCAGACATGTCACTCTCGACCTGGAAGGGGAGGGACTCGTCAATGGCGTGCATCGTGGCCTTTGCAAAGTCTGCTTTGATGCGGCTGAAGGCCTGGCGGGCCTCTATCGACAGGGGAAAAACTGTGGATTGGAACAGGGGACAGGCCTTGTCCGCATAGTTGGGGACCCACTGGGCATAGTAAGAGAAAAACCCTAGGCAGCGCTTCAGGGCCTTGAAGCAGTGAGGCAGGGGGAACTCCATAAGGGGGCGCATGCGTTCAGGGTCGGGGCCTATAACTCCATTTCGCTATACGTAGCCGAGGATGGCTAGGCGGTCGGTGCTAAACACGCATTTATCCTTGTTATATGGACGGTTAATGATCTTTGCGGTCATTGGAGGAATTTTCGGAGGTTGGTGTCGTGGTCCTGCTGGTCGTGGCTGCAGATGGTGACATTATCGAGATACGGGAATGTTTCCCGTAAACGGTACCGGTTAACCATTCGGTCCATCTCGTGCTGGAAGACCGAGACCCCGTTGGTGACACCGAAGGGAACCCTTAAGAAGTGATAGAGCCGCCCATCTGCCTCGAAGGCAGTGTATTTGTGGTCACTAGTGCGGGTGGGGAGCTGGTGGTAGGCGGACTTAAGATCCACTGTGGAGAAGACCTTGTAATGCGCGATCCTGTTTACCACGTCGGATATGCGGGGGAGAGGGTACGCATCCAGCTGCGTAAACTTGTTGATGGTCTGACTGTAGTCGATGACCATCCTATGCTTCTCCACGGTCTTTACCACCACTACTTGAGCTCTCCAGGGACTATTGCTAGCTTCAATGACTCCTGCCCTCAGTAGCCTTTGGACCTCTGACCTAATAAAGATCCGATCCTGGGCACTGTACCGCCTGCTCCTTGTGGTGACGGGTTTGCAATCCAGGGTGAGGTTCGCAAGCAGGGAAGGCGGATCGACCTTGAGGGTCGCGAGGCCGCAGACAGTGAGGGGGGTAGCGGACCGCCGAATTTGAAAGTTAGACTTTGGAGATTACACTGGAAGTCTAAACCCAGGAGTGTGGCTGCGCAGAGGTGGGGAAGGACATAGAGCCGGTAATTTTTAAACTCCCTTCCCTGGACTGTGAGGTTTGCTACACAAAACCCCTTTATCTCTACTGAGTGGGAACCGGAGGCCAGGGAGATTTTTTGATTAACGGGGTGGACGAGGAGAGAACAGCGCCTTACCGTGTCGGGGTGTATGAAGCTCTCCGTGCTCCCAGAGTCAATTAAGCAGGACGTCTCGTGCCCGTTGATTAGTACCGTTGTTGTAGCAGTTGAGAATTTCCGAGGCCGGGACTGGTCCAGGGTCACCGAGGCTAATCGCAGCAGTTGAGTGTTCTCTTTGGGCGGTGTGCGGTCAGCCGAGCTGGGGTCCTGGGTGACCATCCAAGATGGCAGCTCCCATTGGTCGCACATGGCTGGGGGTGCACAAAATGGTGGCGCCCATCCATCGAACGTGGCGTCCGCGGGACAAGATAGCGGCGCCTGGGTGGCGCACGTGGCCTTGGAGGAGGAAGATGGCGGCGCCCGCTGGCCGCACGGGGACCATGGAGAGGTTTGTGGTGGCAGTCCGCAATCGCCGCCGGAGACCGCGGCGAACGCACGGGCCTGGCATACCATCGTGAAGTGACCCTTTTTACCGCATCCCTTGCAGGTCACTGCGCGGGCCGGGCAGCGCTTCCGGGGGTGCTTGGCCTGCCCGCAAAAGTAGCAGCGGGGCCCCCCGGCGTTGCCAGGCCACCTTGCAGCACAAGCTTGTGGGGGGATGGGGATGTCTCGGGGTCGGCTGCGGAGGGGTTCCACGCTGCCCAGGGGGCTGCCGCGCGGTCGGGAATGTAAGCGCCGGCGTTTCTGGAGCCCACATCCATGGAGCCTGCAAGGGCCCGTGCCTCCTTGAGGCTTGGGGTGTCTTTTTCCAGCAATCGCTGGCGGATTTGGGAGGATAGCATACCTGCAATGAAAGCGTCCCGGATCTAGAGTTCTGTGTGGTTGCTCGCCGTAAATTGCGGGCAGCTGCAGTTTCTCCCCAACACCAGGAGCGCACGGTAGAATTCTTCCAGCGATTCCCCAGGGACTTGTTGTCTCGTTGCTAACAGATGTCGGGCATAGACCTGGTTTACCGGGCGAATATAATGTCCTTTTAGCAGCTCACATTGCTGCATCAAAGTCATCCGTGTCCTCGATGAGGGTGTAAATTTCCGGTCTCACCCTCGAGTGCAGGACTTGCAATTTATGTTCTCCTGTGGGTGTGTTTTCGGCCGTTCCGAGATATCCTTTAAAACACGCCAGCCAGTGCTTGAATGTTGCCGCTGAGTTCGCTGCATGGGGGCTGAGTTGCAGACACTCTGGCTTGATTTGGAGCTCCATCCTTTTAAATCTAGCTCATTAAATTGATGCACGATCAATGACCATTAAAGCGAGGTTGTAGTCCAACTGAAGGCTTTAATAAGCTAGATTTTCCCCCAGCAGCTCAGGTACAGTAAGAAGGCTGCTGGGTGGCGCAGGCTCTTATACCCCGCCTTGCAGGGCGGAGCTACCATACAGCTTGACCAATAGGACAGATACAATATCTACCAATGGTGTTCCAGCATTACCAGGTACCGTAATACCTCTACATCGACTACCACAGTGGGGTTACTGGGTTATGGTGGAGGCACGGGTTTAAGTAAGGTACTCTTTCCAAGAGCCGGTGCAGACTCAATGGGCCAAATGGCCTCCTTCTGCACTGTAAATTCTATGATCTCTGATCCAGTAAATGAACCGATCTCTCTCTCAAGCTGTGCTCAAAGAGTTTATCTGTCAAGAATCAGTGCAGAGATTCAGGCATTTCAAATGCAGATAAACGAACATTGTTCATATGTTGGATGATTCAATATACAAAGTACAAAGCGCAGGTCGGTGAAAACACGAACAAGAAAGTCGCAAAAGGCGTGTCTTTACTGTACACATTCACTGCTTGTAATTGGAGGGGTCAAACATATTTGCATTCTTATGCAGGCCTTCGACAAAATAGCTCTAGATGGAGTCGGAATAAGGCAGCAAACGCAGAACTCTGATTTTAGGCCGAACAGAGTGTGTTTAACTTCTTCCAATAGTGTACTCCCCACACATGCACAAATTTGAACTTTGGTGCAGTTATCAATGATAATTAGCTTTTTTAGAAATTTGGGTCATAACACACATCCATTCATATCCATGCCAGATCAGTTTGTAATCATTTGTAATATCTATGCTCAAGTGTCAGGCACTAATTTAAATCTGGTAGCCTGATTCTTTCCTTATTCATCATGTAAATTACAGGATAAAAATTACAAGGACAAAAATCCCTTTGCCCAGATTAAAGCAGTAGCAAGCAATCTGAAATTATTATTTTGCCATATTTATTTGATATAGGGCTATTACCTGTGGAAGTGCCGTCCCAATAAGCCTTAAACACATGATTCTGGGTGTCATCAGACTTAAACTTAATCCATAGCCTATTACTATGAGATATGATGAGCGGTGGGGCTTTTGATCCACAGTACTGCCCGACCAAGGGAGATGTTTCATATCCTCCATTCCTGAAATAAATATCAGTTCAGGTTAAGAATGATCACAATGACTACACAAAATAAACACTAGCTTCGACAACGGTGAAACTACAAAGGTAAATGTATTTTTATGTGGTACCAATTGCTCTTCTAACAAAGGCTCATTTGGAATATTTTTATTCTCTGTGCTGCATTACCTGCAGTGCATGCAAGTAATATGCATAAACATTTTACATTTCCAACAATGGAATTTGAGGTCAGATATTCCAGTAGCAATGCAAACATACTCTGTTTTGCAGCTTTCAAGCATGTCATGAGTGATTTTGAAGATTTTGGATTATATTTGTACAGAGTGCTAAAGGTGGAGAGAGATCATTTTGGGGATGGAAGCGCTCATGCTTGTGTGGAATATGGCTGTCCTGGCACTGACGAAGCTGGTAGAAACAGAGCTGGATATGAAAAAAATTCTTGGCTATGTTTTCTTCTGCTAAAACACCTGCAAATTAGGCCTCATAGTGACAAAAATTGAGGAGTGGGCATGGGGACTTACCAGTGGGTGCATGCCCTTGCTAGCACCCCCGCTAGCCCCCAGCAGGGATGTCTGCCTATAAAAAGCTATGGGAGGTCTGGCCAGAGAAGTCAGACGTTTCTGTTGTATTCCATATCAATTACAGCTGAGACCAGGGACCATCAGTAGAGTGGGAGCACATCCTGGGATTCTGGTAGGAAGCACATGAGTTTAATGTTGAGATGGAGAGGATTCTGGTGGTGGACACCTTTCCCTCTCTTCAAAACCATTCCTTTTCCTGGAGGGCTTGCTGTATATGGGGAGCATCTCTTTTAAACATTTTTTTTGTAACGTTTTTGTGCACTTTGGCCACCTTTAATCCCTGTTCCTGATTTGCCAGGGACTGCAATGGCGAAAACCTCCTCAATTGGAGTGGTGGATTCCAGACATCATAAAATCACTACGGTGCAAAAGGAGTCTGCACCGATCCTTCGAAAGAGCACTCTACCTGTGGTGTTGGGCGTTCTGACACACAGATGAGCCAACACAGTTGTATATGGTACAACGCTATTTTATTTAAACCTTCTATGTACAACTTTGTCTTGATACTCTGCACGTGGGGATTCCCTGTTTGTGATGTTAAAACAGGTCGTGTCCGTGTCCTTGTCCCCAGACCTACTGTCCACCAGGTGTCGTGTTCATGCTTTTATATGGTTCCTGTCTTTGTGTGTGATTGGTTGTGGTGTTGTGTGTTCTGATTTGTCTGTTGGTGTGTCCATCATGATGTGTGTGTTTGAATATCATGACACTACCCATGTCCATTCCCCCGTCCAACCTGCCCTATCCCTGTAACCCCATACACTAACCTGCACATCCCTGGACACTGAGGGACAATTTATCATGGCTAATCCACCTAACCCTAATCTTTGGATTGTGGGAGGAAACTGGAGCACCCAGAGGAAACTCATGCAGACCTGGGGAGAACGTGCAAACTCCACACAGGCAGTGACCAAGGCCGGAATTTAACCTGGGTCCCTGGCGCTGTGAAGCAACAGGGCTGACCACTGTGCCACCATGCAGCCCCATGTGGTTATTTGGTAGCTTTCCTGCCAGGACTCCATCCTACATGAAGGATTAGTCCCTGACCTTGGAAAATGGGTTTGGATAATTGCGGGATGCAGGCCCTGGGTGGAAGTCCCATCAAAACCACTTCCAGTTGTGAATGCTCCCTGAGGAAAATCCAGCTCTCTGGGTCACATAGTGCTACAGTCTTTCTTTAGAAAACTAACTTTCTTTGCCTTTTTCTCCAAGTACTCAATAAGTCAGCTCCTATTTAAATCATATGATATTCAATACATATTATGAAAAGGAGCTTCTTGAGCGAGACAAACAAGTTATTTGCTTTTTAATAAAGGACAAATAAATATGCACGGTTAGGGCCTAAAATTTCAAAATCAAAATGCAGTATGAGTTTAAAAATAAAATGCATTCCACTGGGCGGCTACTGTTTTGTGTCCATCTCAGCCTCTTATATTCTTTTTTTTAATAATTTTTTTATTCGCCTCTTTTTTCACATTTTCTCCCACATTTACATCCATCAACAATAAACAATAATCAGCAAGATATGTCTGTCCCCATAGTAACAACGATCCCATCTACCCACCAACCCCCAAACCTCAACCCGCATGTTTACATAAACAAATGACAAAAAGGAATCAGGGATTACCCGTAGTCACCCTTAATCTTACACAGCTCCCCCCCCCCCCCCCCCCCCACCCCAGGTCTCCAGCTCCTCCCGTCCACTGCCTCTTGTAAAACTCCTCCTAACCTTGGTTCCTCCCCCCAACTCTCCACCCCGGCTAGACCACTCGGACCCTGTTCTGCCAGGCTCCGATGGCCGCAGCCCCTCCCCCCACCTCACTCCCGTTCACTGGCCGGCTTAAACCGGCCAGCGTGGAGGCACCCGCCCGGGTCCCTTTCCCCCTTGCCCAGCCCTAGTTAAATGACATATGTGGAGGAGGCTGGTGCAAAGCATGAACACCAGGCCAGGCTGGTTGGGCAAATAAGATCAATATCCATGCTGTACATTCAACGTAATATTTATTGCTCGATTCTCAACATGCATGAGATACCTGTCGAGAGTCTGCAAAGGGATATAGACACAATACCTGACTGGGTAAAAAATTGTAACATGGTGTATGACGTGGGTAAATGTAAACTCATTCATTTTGGAAAGAAGAATAGAAAAACAGTATACTACTTCAATATTGAGGAACTCAGACGTATAGAGGGATCTTGGTATCCTGATACATGAATCACATAAAGTTAGTATGTTGGTGCAGCAAGTGAGTAGGAATTATGGCAATTGGAATGTTGCCATTTTTTGCAAGAGGAATTGAATATAAAAGTAGGGAAGTTTCACCACAACTGTACAGCACCTTGGTGAGACCGTAGGCGAAACTCTCCACCTCGCGATGCCACAGACACGAGCTGTGATCAGGTGGCGTCCGGCCAAAATCGAGGTCTGCGCCCTCGCAAATACAGGTGCCATGCTCCGGTCCCTATCTGGTGGCGATAACGAGGTTTGCACCCGCGCCGCAGTGACATGCAAAACCAGCAATTGCATGCATTTAATTGTGATTCAAAAGTTGGACACATTATGCTCCGCCCTTCCGTCTTGCTCCGCTCCTCTCAGGGGGATGTCTCACGGACGCAAATATTTACAAACATGGCCTGGGGCGATGGCTGCGGAGGGGGAGCGAGAGGCTAAAACAAAATGAAAAACTATCGAAAACTGTCAGGCTTGCTGGGGGAAGCTTACTTTGCTGGGGGCAGTAGCGGGTAGTGACTTGGTGCCAGGTCTGTGGACTTGGGCTGTCCCCCTCGGGGTCGGGTAACCTGGCTCAGATCCCATTGCTGTCAGTCTGTATTTTAAATGCACCCCCTTGGTGCTACTTACAGACTCCTGGTTGCTCACACTGCTGAGTGCTACCTGTGTCCTTTGAACATTCAGAAAGCCTCTGGTCATTGGAGAGCCCACCCAGGCTACCCGTCTGGACACCCTGATACCCCAGCTGTATCATCAAGGGCCAAGCTCAATCAGGAGCCCACCAGGTATTGCCACTCCTCAGAAATCCTGCCCCATTGCAGAGGGAGCAAGGGATGAGAAGAGCTCACCCCAACCAGCGGACACCTGAACCGCAGCCTTAGGAACCCTCCCTGGCTCTCTGCCCCTTTCAGGGCAGAGGACTCATAAGTGACCATCACCCCTCCAGATCACCAGCTGTCTCCGCCTGGTGAAACTGGCAGCAATAGGGCAAATATGGATGTTTTCTCTAGTGAGGGAGGCTAAAACTAGGGAACATAATTTAAACATTAAGACAGAGGTGAGGAGAAAATCTTCTCCCAAAGTGTCTTTGGTGTGTGAAATTCTCTTTTCCATAAAGCAGTGGAGGTTACGTCTTTGAATATATTTAGGGCTGAGTGAGAGATATTTATTAGGTAAGGTTCATGGGGAGACAGACAGGAAAGTGGAGCTGAGAACACAAGCAAATCAGTCACGATCTTATTGAATGGTGGAGCAGGCTCGAAGGGGCAAATAGCCGACTCCTGCTCTAATGTTCCTGTGCATAAAGAAGATTAAGAGTGCCATGAATTGATGGAAATCAGGATTCTGATGCATTAAAATAATTTCCATTATATTTTAACAGAGGAATGAGTGGGGAAGGATTGTGACTGCCTGTAAATGTAGTGGAGGCAGATCCAAAATGAACTGGAAGGAGAAATTTGGGGGCTGAGGGAAAAGAGCAGTGGGAGTGAGATTAATTGGGCAGATTTTACTAAGAGCTGGGCAGGCACAATGAACCAAATAACCTCCTTTTCTGCTGTATCATTCCCTGGAGCTAATCTTCTCCGGCTGTATGTTATTTCTTATCAGGCCGAAGTTGGCCTGCAACAGGTTTACAGAGAGAAGAGGTCCTCCAGGATTTCCTTTGCGAAACTAGAAGGGGCAGGAATATATCCCTGGGCCCTACAAGGAACATCACAACCTTTCCCACTCTGGGCACTGCCCCCACTTCACCATCACCTCATGTCCTTCTTCAAAGACCCTCCAAAACCCTTTTCCTGGGTCTCACCGGTATGCCCGTGAGCTGCTCCTAGTATTGGCTAACCAAAGCACTCCTCTTGTCACCAGCCAGCACCATTTTCATGCCCATTATATGCAGGCGGCTAATGAGTGGCATAGGGATGAGAATTAAAATACTCCGAGCTTCAAACTTAGGCCAACCAGTGCAGTGGATGCAGTTCACCATTGGTCTGCGGCAAGAACTTCCAGTCCTGCTACTGTCAACTGGGTTTCCCATTGTTCACACTCTCTGCCACTGGGGAACCCGTAGTGGGGGGTTGGCAGCAGAGACGGTACCAGAGGATCATGTCAGTGGGAACAGCTGTAAAATCTTGCTCCATGTGTTTGCACCGAGGTGGACTGATGAATCAGGATGTTTCCTGAGTCGAACTACCTACCCAAGATCCGGCCCTACTAGTCTAGTTCAAAGCTGTTGCACTGTAATCACTTCTAATCTATTTAGCAATTGTAGCTTAAGAGTTTGCAATCACTATTAGACAGTTTGATACAAAATTGAACTCGTATAACACACTAGATTCTTAATTTGTAAGTTAAAACTCAGATCGTTTGAAGAGTTTATAGAATCTGGAATACCTAAACACTCAGATAAGGAACAGCAGAAAAAAAAGACACTTACCTAATTTCAACATAGCCAGAGGTACAGGTTTGATGCCCTTCTAACTTAAAATCCGTAAAGTTGAGCATAATTTGTTTGTTGTTTTCCACAGTAATGGTATAGATGCACCCTTGATTATAAGAGTAGCTATTCAGATAGTTTGGAGAGGTTAACGTGCCAGTCGATTCAAAGAATTCTTCTCGGCATACTTAAATGTGGGAAAAAAATGATTATTATACTGCAACATAAGTTAGTGTATGAACCTACTGCAATGCAGGATCATCTAATCATTATCTATGGGAGGCGAAACATACCTTACATTATACGTTTTGAAATTATCGATAACCCATTCAGATATTATCTTGTTGTAATGTTGCCTAAGCGATTACATATTCAGAATAATGTTATAAATTCAGCTGAATGGAAATTTTGATTGTAGTGCAGAAACATCATGCGGCTGATCTCCACATATGCAAAGTGGACCCCAGCATACTCACAAGCATGGCAATGGAAGGCTTTGGCAAGCCTTCCAACACCTCAAATAATTACTGGTGTACTTCAAGCATTTTCTCATCATGCCTGTTGCTCCTTTGCTCGTGGAGCAAGGAGAGAACAAAACCCTCTGGAATATAATCACCTAGGTCTTCGCCACCACTAGGATCTGCTCCATAAGACCAAAAGACCATAAGGCATAGGAGAGGAAGTAAGGCCATTCGGCCCATCGAGTCCACTCCACCATTCAATCATGGCTGATTTCAACTCCATTTACCCGCTCTCTCTCCATAGCCCTTAATTCCTCGAGAAATCAAGAATTTATCAACTTTTGTCTTAAAGACACTCAATGTCCCGGCCTCCACCGCCCTCTGTGGCAATAAATTCCCCAGACCACCACTCTCTGGCTGAAGAAATTTCTCCTCATCTCTGTTCTAAAGTGACTTCTTTTTTTTTGAAGGCTGTGCCCCCGGGTCCTAGTCTCCCCTGCTAATGGAAACAACTTCCCTACGTCCACCCTATCTAAGCCATTCATTATCTTGTAAGTTTCTATTAGATCTCCCTTCAACCTCCTAAACTCCAATGAATATAATCCCAGGATCCTCAGACGTTCATCGTATGTTAGGCCTACCATTCCTGGGATCATCCGTGCGAATCTCCGCTGGACCCGCTCCAGTGCCAGTATGTCCTTATGTGTCCTCCTGCTTATGTGTTCAGTGTGTTTCATCAAATTCTTTCTAAATCACGAGCTAATCCATCCATAGAGCCCATATCTGCTTAGCAAAATGGAGTACACATTCGAACTTCCTCAAGATGATTGGCCTTCTCCAAGGTGTCTTCTTCATCAGTTTTTTAAAGTAGGGTCTTGCTGATAAAAAGAGCCGAGAGGAAAGGGGCAAGTGAATAGTGGTGTGCCTCAGGGGTCGGTGCTGCGACCACAACTTTAATGATTTGGAAGAAGGAACTGAAGGTACTGTTGCTAAGTTTGCAGATGATACAAAGATCTGTAGAGGGACAGGTAATATTGAGGAAGCAAAGGGGCTGAAGAAGGACTTGGACAGGCTAGGAGAGTGGGCAAAGAAGTGGCAGATGGAATACAATGTGGAAAAGTGTGAGATTATGCACTTTGGAAGGAGAAATGAGGCATGGACTATTTTCTAAATGGGGAGATGCTTCGGAAATGATAAGCACAAAGGGACTTGGAGTCCTTGTTCATGATTCTCTTAAGGTTAACGTGCAGGTTCAGTCAGCAATTAGGAAGGCAAATGCAATGTTAGCATTCGTGTCGAGAGGTCTAGAATACAAGACCAGGGATGTACTTCTGAGACAGCTATGGGGAGAAGGCAGGAGAATGGGATGAACTTCTGAGGCTATATAAGGCTCTGGGCTGACCCCATTTGGAGTATTGTGAGCTGTTTTGGGCCCCGTGTCTATTGAAGGATGTGCTGGTCTTGGAAAGGGTCCAGAGGAGGTTCACAAGAATGATCCCTGGAATGAAGAGCTTGTCGCATGAGGAACGGTTGAGGACTCTGGGTCTGTACTCATTGGAGTTTAGAAGGATGAGGGGGGGATCTTATTGAAACTTACAAGGTACTGCGAGGCCTGGATAGAGTGGACATGGAGAGGATGTTTCCACTTGTAGGAAAAACTAGAAGCAGAGGACCAAATTTCAGATGAAAGGGACGATCCTTTAAAACAGAGATGAGAGGAATCTCTTCAGCCAGAGTGTGGTGAATCTGTGGAACTCTTTGCCGCAGAAGGCTGTGGAGTCCAAATCACTGAGTCGCTTTAAGACAGAGATAGATAGGTTCTTGATTAATAAAGGGATCAGGGGTTATGGGAAGAAGGCAGGAGAATGGGGATGAGAAAAATATCAGGCATGATTGAATAGCAGAGCAGACTCGATGGGCCGAGTGGCCTAATTCTGCTCCTATGTCTTATGGTCTTATGGTCAGGATGCCAATGAAGGGCTGCAGAATAACATATGGTAGGCTTGGATGTACAGTTTGAGGCCGACAGAGGGTGATATGGCTTGTAGGGCATAAAAGGGAATAAGGTGTAAGTAGTAACCCTACTGAGTGATGTTGCCAGCCTCACCATTGCCATGATTTCTTCCTTGTACTTTTACATTGCCTCCTATTAACTTGTCTGAGGACTGTGATTGGCGCTCTTCCACCTGACCTTTCTTTCTCTGGTGTTGTGCACTTTCTTCTCTTGCAGAGGGAGAATGCTTGGGAATTGATGAATGAGCCGAGAGGAGGTGCAGGACGTCAGGTGACAGCAAGAACATGACAATAGTGAAGATAGTAAGTCGGCGCTCAATGTGTACTGGCAATGAGAATGGAAGATGGCATAATGTGTTTGTGTAATTGTTCTGAGTGCTGGAGTAGTAAGGAGAGACAGTGTGGCAAAATGTTAGGTAAGAGTGGGAGAGGAGAAAAGAGGAACTACACTCACAACTGTTGACTTTGTGTGGGCATTTTCCTGTAATGTATTCAGACCCATGCCAATCGGGGGATCCATACAATTCAGAAGACAGCCATTCGGTCCATCAAGTGTGCACCTACCCTCTAAAAGAGCACTCTATCCAGGCCCACTCTCCCGCCCTATTCCTGTAACCCTACATAATCTCATATTTTTGGACACAGAGGGGCAACTTAGCATGGTCAATCCACTTAACCTGCCCATTTTTGGATAGTAGTGATAGTGGCAGGGATACAGTTCACTTAATTCATCACCTCTATCCAGGGTTCACTAGGCTGGGGGCATCATCTTCCCACTTGTGGGAAAAACATTTCTCCCTTACCTCTGGTCACAAAACGTCCAGGAAAATTTCTGCCAATTCTTACATGCAGAAGAAATAGACACTCAGTTTGGGTCCCATCAGAACTATCCATTTCTAGACCTCATTACAACCTTGTTCCAAACACACCAGATGGTAGAAATTTCATAACTTAGGTGAGAGTGACTGTGTGTGATATGTTGATTGAGTGTGGCATCTGGAGACCTAGGAAAATTGAAGTCAATGGGAATCAAAGGGAAGTAACATAAATGAAGATGATTTTGATTCATCAAGGCTAATTATCCCAGTCACAGGACCTTCTGCATGAGTTCCTCGGAGCAATGTACTAGACCCAACCATCTTCACCTGCTCCATCAGCTATTTCTTCCTTCCATCATAAGATAAGAAATTGAGATGTTCCCTGATGCTTGGAGGGTTAAGTACTATTCACACCTCCTCAGATACTGAAGCAATCCATGCTGCACCCAAAAGTCCTGAACAACATCAAGACTCACATCCCAAATGACAATGACAATCTCCAACAAGAGATAATCTAGCCAACTCCCCTTGACATGTTACAGTATTGCCATCTGAAATCCCCATCATCAATATCCTGCTGGTCACTTTTGATCAGAAACTTATACAATCCGGCCACATATACAAGAGCAGAAACTGGGTATTCTGAGGCAAGTAACTCACCACCTGACTCCCAAAAGCCTTTTCACCATCAAAAGGAACAAGTCAGGAGTGTGATGGAATTTTCTCCACTTGCCTGGATGTGTGCGGCCCCAACAACACTCAAGAAGCTCAACCATACAGGCCAAATCAGCCCGCTTGATTGGCAACCAAATTACAACTTTAAACATTCACTCCCTCCTTTATCAGTGCATTGCAGCTGCAGTGCTTGCCAAGTGCAAGATGCTCTGCAGCAACTCACCAGGAGCCTTCTTCCAGAGCCCTTCCCAAACTATCATCACCACCATATAAAAGGATAAAAGCAGCAGGCACTTGGCAACACCAGCATAATCCTCCATGCCACTTACCATTCTGGTTGGAAGTTCTGTTTCTTCATCACCATTGGGTCTCCTATCTAACAGCATTGTGAGTACCTATACTATATGGTCTGCTGCATTTCATGAATGCAATTCACCTCCTCTTCTCAAGGACTAATTAGTGATGGGTAATAAAAGCTGGCTCTACGGAAACAACCACATCACACAAATGAAGAAAATCCAAATCCAAAATTCAAACCCTTCTTTGATTCAGTGAACGAAACATTGATGCAAGGGGTGCTTTCATCCTTTAAATATACCATCAGATTGCTGCTCGAAATTGCACAACATAAATTGGGCGGGTGGCATCTTTTCAGGCCTGTTGGATTCACAGTTCTGTAGTACTTCAGCTGAAGTAACTTTGAGCTTGGCTTTCCTGCCGGGAGCCCAGAATTTGGTATTCACTCAAGCCAAAAGACATACTGCTGGTTTATGTCAATGCTTTCTTCATAGCTGTTGCTTTCAGGATTCTTTTTAATCCTGCAATTTAGTTTGCCAGCCAACAAATCGGAATATGGCCTGAAGTTAAAATTGCCAGTCTCACACAAATAACAATGTTATGAAGTGCGCCCACCTCAGCCACCACCCTCTGCCACATGCACTGATCCCACTCCACGGTAAGATTGTTCCCATTATTTCACCAGGTATATAAGCGGCTGCCTCCTTTGACCAAGAGGGCAGAGGTATGGAAATTCAGATTTTTGGATCGCCACCTTTGTCCCATTACACTAATAGATACAATGGTGTTCGACACAGGAAGAGATTCTGTATTTCATAATGTTAAGTGATAATTCCCACCTAAAGCTGGTCTCTGGTCATGTCGATCCCAGTCTAACTTTTGGCCCTCGTTTGCTGCCTCCGGTTGAAGTTACAACAAACTAAACAGGAAGCATTGTGCAGTTTCAAAGCCTCCTTCTGTACAGACGGAGGATATTTGGTCACCACATCATCAGTTAGGATTACTATTTTGTTGCAGTATCTGAAAGCAATCAGGGATTTCTCATCAAATAATATTTGACTTAAATCATGGAATTACTGCCATGATATTCAGATTGGTTTCACTGTTGTACTAAGACGAGGATTTCTGCTGCAACAGACCATCACAGCTCAGATTTTACACTTTCATGTTTTATATTTTCAAAACTAGGAACATATTAACTGTCGTAAAGTAAGTGGTCACATGGAAATTTGTATATATGTATATATATATATATATATTAGTTTCTATATAATTGTGCACACATTTAGAAATGAAAAAGAAACCTTCCTCTGTGCATTTATTTCTGCCAGCAGTGGAAAATCAAACTGATCCAGACTGTGGCTGCAAATTGTGCGATTTTATCCTCCTGCCTTTCATTAAGCCATGGAATATCAGCCAACAGTAAACGAAGCACAAAGCACTTTTGTGCAGTTCTGGAAGCATGGAACCATAAAATCATACTGTGCACAGGATGCCAGAACCTTTCCTGCAGTTTAGCGTGCAGCATAGGAAAAGGCTGTGTGCTTTATGAGTCACTGCATAAGCTTCTGCTTGGAAGTTGTCCACTTAAATTAAATGTCAAAATTTGCACTCAGATTTCTTGTCATTTCTGTTCTATTCATGAACATGAATACATAGTGACCCTTTCTTTATTTGTGAAGCAGGTTGTCCGCAATGATGATGTATATTTTCATCCATGTTATCGATTGTTATCAGACTGGGGTTCATAGCTATTTGAAAAGATACTAATCACTACAACGAATGATCAGAGGTAACTACTTTTTAAATGGGAAAAATAACATTCTTAAGAGTTGCTTCTTTTCCATCGAGAGATAGAACCACAAACTGCTCAGTTCATCTGATGACGCCAAAGCTTAACACTTTTCCCCGTTATTACCCATCATTTCAGTGCTTTCAGCTGCTTTTGTTTGTTATATTGCCTGAAGCGGACTTGCATGGAACACAGCTTTTGAGTTTTATGTTTGGTGTAAAATCAAAAAGATGGTAGCGCACATTTGTTATGCCAATAATAATCCTGTTTCAACACACCAACCAGAAACTACAGTCAATGCCACCTTTGTTACAGAAAACACAAAAAGGGCCATTAAATTTCTTCAAATTTCTTCCAATTAGTCACAGCATATTTTCAGGGTGTCTCCAATGCAAATATGAAAATATAATTAACTATTCCAAAAATCAATTTTAATACTTCCCTTTTGATTCACATCCTGCCTCAAATTTGAACCAACGCTTCAGTAATAGGGAAATAAGTTACAACATAAACACAATAGTTTTGTCATTTTCTCAGATAATATTGAAAATAAAAAAAATCCCATAAGTTTATTTTAGTTGCCATCTGCTTAGCCATAGAATACCACAAATCTGCGTCGCATTTTCTTTGGAGGGCAAATGATTATAACTGTTTTTGGAACATTGGACCTGAAAAGACTTTGCAGATTATCAGGCCACTCCCAAAAAGCTCATCCAACTAATTCCATTAAAGTTTTACATATAAGGAAAGGGCTATCATCAAAAGTGAAAACAGGAATTCCAGACTCCACCTTGTGCCCCACCCTTACATTTCAATCTTGATGATTAATGCCTGAAAGACAAGTTTTTGCAAGACATGATACTAACATGGAAAAACAATTCACCAGTTTCCGCCTTCAGGGAGCTGTAGGAAATGCAATTCTTATGACACCATATGGTTATTATAAAGCCATTAAAATGAAATGATCTGATGGAAGGCTAGCCAATTGGCAAGTCAACAGTCTCTCAAATACAATTGGATTGTGCTTTCTTTCGGTTACCCTTCCTTTCCTGAATATGCTGACTCATGCTGGAGTATGGTTGCAGTGTTCAATATTATTAAAGACTATTTGTCCATAGCTGATTTCAATCCTCTTTTCACCCAATATTCGAGAACAGCAGGTACCATGGGACAGAAATCAAGAACAGAAATCATCTTTTACCCTCCCAAGTCCAAAAATAACAATCCACTGTATGCCTGGCTGAGATCAGCTAATGTTACAGGTCAAGAATTGTACCTGAGTCACCCACCTTCTCAGCTATTAATTAGCAGCGATGAATTTCTCTATTTCTGATATTTGTGTAATGATTATTCATTACTGCAGGCCAATAATAAAAGTCTAACATGGATTGCAATCGTGTCACGCATCCATCATCATTCCCAATATGAGCTGAATGCTGATCCCTGGATTTTTTTTAATACTATAAGAACAAATACATAATTCTCTAGATGAGGAAGAGATAGAACAAATCTTGTAGAGGAAGGCCAGACAAAAAGCTGGAGATGGGCAGTAAGGTGACACATGTCAGTTCCAGCTTCATGTCAACCAGCTGCTTCCCTTTATTTTTGTCCTTCTATGGTCTGCAATAACCATCAGCAAATCATACAACAAAGCCCCTATATTCCGTCTTTCACTAGGAGTTACAACACTGCTCATGAAAAAACAACAATATCCCCTCTTTCTTTTTATGTATTTTGATACCTCTGGCAAAGATGTGCTGTGAATCTGTTTGCAGCATGTGGTATAACTTAGTGATGGCTTCTTTTTGTAAAACAAAGTCTTCCGTGTGTACTGCTCCTTCATCAACTGCCTCTCCTACATATTTTGATGTTAGGTTACCAATGAATAGGCATGGCAGCATAGTGGTTAGCACTGTGGCTTCACAGCTCCAGGGTCCCAGGTTCCATTCCCAGCTTGGGTCACTGTCTGTGCAGAGTCTGCACGTTCTCCCCGTGTCTGCGTGGGTTTCCTCCGGGTGCTCCGGTTTCCTCCCACAAGTCCCAAAAGACGTGCTGTTAGGTAATTTGGACATTCTAAATTCTCCCTCAGTGTACCCGAACAGGCGTTGGAATGTGGCAACGAGGGGATTTTCACAGTAACTTCATTGCAGTCTACTTGTGACAATAAAGATTGCTATTATTATTATTATGCATTCCTGCTGCTACCTGACCAGACAGGGAACCTTGCATTGGTCCTGTACAGAAAAGAAAACAAGGATATATGGGAATTTCTGAGGAATTGGCGTGGAAGGCAAATGCCCAAATGTTACAACTGCAAAATAATTCATAAATAATGTTTAAAGTAATGCTATTGATGTTGATGTTAGCCTCTTCCAATTCTCTTCTGTCCTTTTTTGTTCAGCAACCCCAGCAGACGTATTTACCCCTGAGACTGGATCCGCATCCAAAGGAGCAGATTTGGTCGAGGAAGCACAATGGTGCTTTATCATTAAATATATAAATCATTTGTAAAGAAGTTAAATTATAGCACGTGGTTTAAACTGAGGTCCTCACAATTCATTTAGGTAGCAGTAAATGAATAGATGACCATATATGGTCACTAATAATGGAGAGCACATTGTTGATTGGGCCACTGAACTGTGGACGCTGGGTCAGTAATGATTGTGACGGTGCCAAATTCAACATTTAGTTGAATGTCGGCCAGACAATAACTGATGCATGAGTATTCCTAGTTGTGACTTCTATTCATTCGTTGTTTTCTCCTTATCCAATCTAAAACTGGCATTGGATCGCTCTGGGAAATCCCCATGCTGATCAATTTGCTTGCTACAAATGAAATAAGCAACTGATAAAAACACAGTTTCAGGAAAAGCAATGAAATCAGGGCGGAGGAACTGCAGGATGCAATGTAACATTCGAAATACAGATCCAATAAGACGAACAATTGCAATCAACACTGTCAAGTCTAACCCAGAGGAAAAACCAGACCACAAAATCAAGCCTGCTCATATTTTATTTGGGCTGGCAGCACAACACTGCAAAAATGGACCAATTTTGTTAGAAATCTGGGGCGAAATTCTCCCGAAACAGCGCGATGTCCGCCGACTGGCGCCCAAAACGGTGCCAATCAGACGGGCATCGCGCCACCCCAAAGGTGCGGAATGCTCCGCATCTTTGGGGGCCGAGCCCCAACATTGAGGGGCTAGGCCGACGCCGGAGGAATTTCCGCCCCGCCAGCTGGCGGAAACGGCCTTTGTTGCCCCGCCAGCTGGCGCGGAAATAACATCTCGGGGCGGTGCATGCGCGGGAGCGTCAGCGGCCACTGACAGTTTCCCGCGCATGCGCAGTGGAGGGAGTCACTTCCGCCTCCGCCATGGTGGAGACCGTGGCGGAGGCGGAAGGAAAAGAGTGCCCCCACGGCACAGGCCCGCCCGTGGATTGGTGGGCCCCGATCGCGGGCCAGGCCACCGTGGGGGCACCCCCCGGGGCCAGATCGCCCCGTGCCCCCCCCCCCCCAGGACCCCGGAGCCCGCCCACGCCGCCTTGTCCCACCATTCAAAAGGTGGTTTAATCCACGCCGGCGGGACAGGCAATTTATCGGCTGGACTTCGGCCCATTCGGGCCGGAGAATCCAGCGGGGGGCCCCGCCAACCGGCGCGGCCCGATTCCCGCCCCCGCCGAATATCCGGTGCCGGAGACTTCGGCAACCGGCGGGGGCGGGATTCACGGCGGCCAACGGCCATTCTCCGACCCGCTGGGGGGTCGGAGAATGACGCCCCTGTTTTCAAAAATGTGCATTGAGTCAGGAATATAGGGCTGGACTTCCGCCAACTCAGGATGACTTGGGAACCTTCACTAAATGGTGGGTATGCCTCAATTTCAGTTTCCAACCCCATTGTCAAGATTTCCAATTTTCATGAGTGCCTTTGAAGGATGCGGGCTGGTTCTGACTCCAAGCGCATCATTTGCACTCCCAACCTGGTTGACTCCATTGCAGAGATAGACATGTCCTAGCCCTCACAATTTTCATGGAGTGAGACCAGCTTTCCGATAAGCTGTTGTTCACGGTACCTCAGGGGTGACATGAACCATAGTCCGCATGCGGGATCCCTTTGCAATGTAAATTCAAAAGATACTTCTCATGCTTCAGTATGCTCTCCATACACTCTATGACACCTCAAAGCTGAGGTGCACCCCCAAAATAACCCTGTGTCCCCACATGCCCCTACAAGCACCCAAACTACCCCCATGGCCCCTCATGTCCCCATACCAAGTTATGTCCCCCCAAAACATTCTCCATGGCCCTTAATTCCTTCTATGCTAAGGCTTGGCACTTTCCATGCCCATTCACCCACTATACACTATATATAACTGATGAATAACATAGTGACAGTGGAATGTATTTAAAACAATGCTTTAAACAGTAATTGATAACTTTCTATTTTCTTTAAAATATTTATTTTTATTACAGGCCAATAAAATGGTCAATTATCCATTAAAATATCAACATCAGAAACTGCGAGCACTTGAAACCTCTTTATCCAGTGTAAATAATATTGTGACATTGACAGCATATATCAGAGTGTCACAGTTGTAAATTAAGCAATACTTTTCCTGGGCTTAGGCAATTTAACAGTTAAATGTATTTCTGTACTCTCAGCCAAAACTTATTATGTATTCTAGGCTGAGAACTCAGACATCAATATACTTGCAGTTCAGCTATTGCCACTTTAACGGATCTGGATGATTGACACAGTTATTTGGTTGTAGTAAAATTAGTCTATTTTAAGAAAGTGGAAAGATCATAGATCATAGAATTTACAATGCAGAAGGAGGCCATTCGGCCCATCGGGTCTGCACCGGCTCTTGGAAAGAGCACCCTACTCAAATCCACCCCCCCCACCCCCACCTTATCCCCGTAACCCAGCAACCCCACCCAACCTTTTTCGACATGAAGGGCAATTTAGCATGGCCAATCCACCTAACCTGCACATCTTTGAACTGTGGGAGGAAACTGGAGCACCCGGAGGAAACCCACGCAGACACGGGGAGAAAGTGCAAACTCTGCACAGACAGTGACCCAAGCCGGGAAACGAACCTCGGACCCTGGAGCTGTGAAGCGACAGTGCTGACCACTGTGCTAGATATCAATGAATTACCTTTTTAAAAAGCCATTTTACACAACCAACTGTCACTATAGCATTCATTGTTTTTAGACAGTATGTAATGGAAAAATGTACATGAAAGTAACATAGCTTGATGTGGGATCATGAGGTGTTTCAGGGGGAGGGTAGCAGGCATGAGGTGGCATGGGGAATGTGTGAGGAAGTGAGAATGTGAGCTCTGGAGGGCCTTGCTGTTTTTATTATAACTAGGACAAAGTCCCACAGCATCAAGGCGGGCTTTTTATACAGCCCGCCTCTGCACCTGGCAACCTCTGTCACCACCTCTGAAACCATTGCAGGATTAGTTGTCCCAACTGCAGTTCACACCCGCCCTCACCACAATGAAAATCACAGCTGGGATTCTTCCTCTTGGGGACGAAGTCCCCATGCCCTACGGAAAACGGGCGAGAATCACTCCGGACATTTTCCTCAAAAGCCCGGGGTGATTCTCCATTTTCCAGGGGGCCAGCAGGGCCCCAGCACGTGTCCCACAGCTCTCGCTGCCGGCGGGGCCCTGCTGTCCAGACCACGCGGCTACGTATGTGCTCGGCGGCCGCAAGCGGGCCCACGCATGCGTGCAGCGGTCCACCTCGGCGCAGGCATGGCGGAGCCACACAGTGGGCCCGCGCGGAGCAAGGTAGGTCCCCTCCAGATCGCGATGCCCCGCCAATCGGTGGCTCACGATCGCGGGCCTGGCCACCACTGAGCCCCCCCCCCCCAACCCCCCACCCCCCCCCCCCCCCACCCCCCGGAGTCAGATTCCCCCCACCCCCCCATCAGGACTGCCACCGCGAACGCGTGTCCGAGCTCCCGCCGGGTCGTACCAGATGTGAACCACACCAGTGGAATTCGGCCGGTCGACCGCGGAGAATCAACTTGGGGGCCTATTTCAGCGGACCCCGACCAGCACCGCTGCGACCGCACGGGTGCGATTGCCGCCGATTCTCCAGTCGCCGGAGAAGCGGCGGCCCGGTATCGGAGCAGCATGGCGGAAATTCCCACGCCCCCCCGATTCTCCGACCCGGCGCGCTCGAAGAATCCCGCCCCACATCGCGCAAGTTGGCCGGCCAATCCAGGAATTTTCCTGGTTCCCACTCCCTGCCTCGAGGATGAAATTCCAACCCACAATGAGTCTCTTGGGTCAAGAAGCAAAGTTTCATTAAAATTCAACACATTTTAGACTGCGGAATTGTGCTCCCTGTGAATAAGGAAAGTAGGCCGGTTCATATGAATATGTGGCCCACCATAGCAAAAGTCATGCATGCACATTTAGAGCTGAGTCATCACATCATCTAAACAAGTTACAATGGTTCAAACAAATACTGAGAGACAAATGGCAATTATATCCCAGCCCACTGAGAGAGACGAAGATTTGTCAGACAATTTAAGGCAGTCAGTCAAGATTGCCATATGTTTGGAAAAGTGCTTAATTAGTATCTATAATCAAAGGTAGCAAAACAGTTATCTGCACTTACATAAAGTATTCAATTTCCGTGTAAACTAATGGGATTATTTATTGGGATAAGATTGAGGATTGTCTGTACAACAATAACTTAGAAAACAGCATTCAATGTTAACTAAGAAGGCAAAAAAGTCTGTCCATCTTAAAATCAGTCTTCTCAAAAACTTAAGAGTGGACACATTTAACTTCCTATCACTTTGACTAAAAAAACATGGAAATAGCAGTGGGCCACTGTGGTAAAATAGTTTCCCACCTGATTGTTTGTCCTTGCTGTCTAAAGTTACATGTGCAGGAGTATTGGTATTCTTTGAGTGGAAAAATACCTGCTCTAGTATTTAATCTTGGGAATCTTTTGTACTGTTTGCTGATTCTTCAGCTGATAGATTGTTGCAAGTCTACACGTTCTACCATTCATCACTAATGCCATAAATACCACTTGGGTCAACTTTTGCATACATGGTTTAATACAGTAAAGGTGCAGCATTTGGCTCTGGCAAACCCACGGGAGAGAGAATTGTCACCACTAAGAGGGTAGTATCTTGCAGCTTTAAATAAATGACTGGAAATTTGGGTTTTGTTGTCACATTTAATTTTTTTCCTCCAATTACTGCATCAAGTAATACTTAAAATATTCTGCACCAAACTGTGAAAGTGGAAATTTCTTCGCCCATATTCATGTCAACTTACCACAATTTTGATAGAATCTATACTTTAGGGATGAATGTTTTATTCCACATACACTTAGTTCTGGATTATAAGTCAAGGGCATCATCTGTACTTCTAAATTTGGGGTTTTGGCAATCATTGCACAGCATACTCGAACCAGTAAAGTGTTCCAGTTAGACAGTTTTAGATGGCCAAAAATCTCATCAACCATCAATGATGAGGTATTTGATTTACACACTTTCCTTCCTCCACTGGCAGACTGGTACAAAAGGTAAAGTCGCATGGGATTCAGGCTGTGCTGGCTAGATGGATAAAGAACTGGCTTGGCAACAGGAGACAGAGAGTAACAATGGAAGGGTGTTTTTCAGAGTGGAGATCTGTAACTAGTGGTATTCCACAGGGATCCAGTGCTGGGACCACTGTTGTTTGTCATATATGTCATGTGAGAGTACCTTTAAGACATGAATATTTAAGCAATGTACCTTTAAGAAAACAGTGATTCAGAGAGTGGATGGAGCTGGGCTTTAGGTCAGCCATTTTGCAGTTTAATTTTGAAGTTTGAAAAGAGCTTGGGAGTGTCTGTGTTTGCAGTGAGCTGGATCTCTGCCATGAAAGACTATCTCTGGATCATTTGGGTGATTTAAACTCATAATAGTAAAGCCTTTAACCTGATGTGATTCTGTTTAAAGGTGTTAAGTCTCTTGGAAGTTTGAAGGAACATTTTGAGGAATTATTTACTGTTGCAATATTTTCGGCGTTATCTTTGAAGTAAGGGGTGTTAAGAGATCCAATGTTTATTTAAGATGTTAAGTTGAGTTCATGGAATAAACATTGTTTTGTGTTTAAAAACCCACGTGTCCATAATTGTAATTCCACACCTAGGGAACAAGCCATGTGCTAGGAAAAGTAACAAATACATTAAAGGGAGAGGTTGGTTGAACTCCATGATACATTTTGGGGTTCTGAAAACGCCTCACCCATAACATATATATAAATGACCTGGAGGAAAATGTGGAATGTCTGATTAGCAAGTTTGCAGATGACACTAAGATAGGCGTCATATTGAATACACGAGTTGGCATGTCATGTTACAGTTGTATAGAACTTTAGTTAGGCCACATTTGGAATATTGCATCCAGTTCTGATTCCCACACTACCAGAAGGACGTGGCTGCAGAGAGTGCAGAGAAGTTTTACCAGGGTGATGCCTGGTCTGGAGGGTGTTAGCTATTAGGAGAGGTTGAATAAACTAAGATTGCTCTCGTTGAAAGATGGAGGGTGAGGCGAGACCTGATTGAGGCCTACAAAATTATGAGAAGTATAGACAGGGTGAATAGTCAGAAGTTTTTTCCAGGGTGGAAGACTCAATTACAAGGGGGCGCAGGTTCAAGGTGAGAGGGAGAAAGTTTAGGGGAGATATGCGGTGAAAGTTTTTCATGCATAGGGTGGTGGGTGCCTGTAACGCGTTGTCAGTGGAGGTGGTGGAGGCAGGCACAATAGCAACGTTTGATGTGTATCTTGATAGACACATAAACAGGCGGGGAATGGAGGGATACAGATTGTTTGGGGAATAAGTAGTAGGTCTAAATAAAGAATCTTGATCGGTACAGGCTTGGTGGGCCGAAGGGCCTGTTCCTGTGCTGCAATGTTCTTTGTTCTTTGTCCTTTTAAGAACAAAGGCCTATCATCAATCACTGTCAGCACTAGTGTCTGTAATGATACAGGTAAATACAAATCCTTTGTCTAGCATGAGCAATGTGATATGTAACATGTCTTTTGCCAGTGATTCATCATGCTAAAACTCCCCTCTGGATCAATGAGATCCATACTCAGAAGCACAAGAACAGGAGCAGACCATACAGTCCCTCGAGCCTATACCACCATTCATGGATCATGGTTGACCTGTATCCCAACTCCATTTACGCAACCTTTCTCTCTATCCTATGATACCTATGCCGAAAATAAAACAATCACAGTTCCTGATTTCTACTACCGTTTGTGTGTAGAAGTACTTCCTAATATCCCTTTCAGCAGCAATGATTACAACCCACACATTGCAAGGGTTCCAACGTAGTTGAAACTCAATTCAATAATGAGACATACTCATTTTTCCTTTCCTACCAAAAACAATTCCTCTGTAAATTGCACTGCATTTAGATCAAAGCTCAGTAGGTGACACGACCCAATGTGCCACATCCGAAAAATTCTCAGTGTCCATAACTTCCTGGTTCCCCAGTGTCGCTCTTAGGGATCCCCTAATGATGGGCTGGGGAATACTTCTTCAAAGTTCCCAGATAAGGGTTTACCCGAAGATTGCCCAGAAGTGCTAACTTCATCTGGACAACTGTGCTCGGCTGGGAACCATCTTACAGAATCAACTTAAATCCCGAACTTCAGATGGCTCTGCCAGTTGTACCCTGAAAGTTACTCTGAAAGAGTTAGAGGGGGAAAGAAAATCACTTCTAACTCCAGAGTAACTATTTAAACAACGAGACCTAGCCTCACACACACATGACCTCCCAGAGATTCATCACACCACCCCCACCTCCGACCCAACCTGACGTCGCTCCGCCCCCCCCCCCAACCTGACCAACCCCAGGCCTGACCTGACATCCCGCACCTCCCCCCTTCACCCCCCCCACCCCCAACCCAACACCCCCCTCCCGGCCTGAATCCTTCTCACAGATATAATTGGAGACACTTATTTTGAAATTGTGCACCCTAGTTTGAGATTGCTCCATTCGAAAAGATTAGTTTGGTCTGCCAAAACTGCGTGCCAAAAACAGTGCCAAAGCAGAGATTAGTGTAGTTAACAAACATAATGTCATGGATTCTTTAAGGAAACAGGATTCAACAACATTGACTTTATCATTATCATCTTCGCCGTTATTATGATACAGAATCACTGCATCAATATTACAAATTCTATACAGTAGCAGCATACCTGAGGAAGCAGTAAGGGAATCATAACTTGCTGAGAATCCCTCAGTGGCTATGCTTGAATCCGACACAAAAAGAAGGCTCATCATACTGCCACTGCTGGTTATAGAAGGAAGAATAGACCTACCGCAGAACCTATATGTGAGAGAAATGTGGACTTTACTATCAAAAATTTTAATTTCCCTTCAATGATTAAAGCAAGCATTTTCTATAATAATAGAGTACACTTTATTCATAGATAACATGAACACATGGAAGGTTGGTGGCAATGTGGGAAATACAGAAGAACAAAATGTGTTGCATCACAAGTGTCAATTGCAAGTTTCTAAGCTGCTGTGGAAATTCAATCAAGACAAGCAAGGCAGGGCGGCATGTGGCGCAGTGGATAGCATTGGGACAGCGGCGCTGAGGACCCGGGTCGAATCCCGGCCCTGGGTCACTATCCGTGTTTCACCCCCACAACCCAAAGATGGGCAGGATAGGTGGATTAGCCACACTAAATTGCCCCTTAATTGGGAAAAAATAAATAATTGGGTACTCTAAATTTATTTAAAAAAAGACAAGCAAGGCTCTTCACCAAAACGAAGCGAGGGAGGTCTGGAAGCCAGTTGAAGATTCACGTTGGAAGGACTAAAAGATTTTGTCTCATGCCATCCAACTGCAACTGGCATTGAATTAGTTGTATGGGGAGATAGTTCCATTCTCCTATAAATAGTCCTTTTATTAGCAAACAAATAGGGAAAGGCAGACAATAGTCAGTTCATTACATCACTCACTGAAGTTCTCCATCCATTAATTTCATTATGACATCTTTATCAATGCTGCTTTATGGTGACTTAATCGTCAATCAAGAATCAAATTTCAGTTCACTGGCATAACAAGAACCATTTCTGACTAATCATTATATATGCATTGCTTTATTTATTGCCTTCTTTTGCATTTGCCCAGATTTAATTATATTTGCCAACTGTTTATATTTGCTAAATTCCAGGACTGGAATTCTCCAGCCATTCGCTGGGGGTGGGATTCTATGGTCCCAGTGCCCATGGATTTCCCAGCGCATGGGGTGGCTTCAATGGGAAATCACATTGACAAGAAATCCCATTGGGAGCAGAGAATCCCACTTCCAGCAAACGGCACACCAAATTCTCTCTCCTCACCAGCAGCGGTAGCAGGGCGGACTCGCAATGGAGAATCCTACCCCAGATTATCTAATGCCCCATTAAAGCTGACAAAGAGGGACACAAGTGTACTGTGGATTTTCCCTACTCCCTGTCAAAGAATGCCATCGGGCACTATTCTCCGGCCTCATTGCGCACTCACCCGAGAGCAATTTGGTGCCATGGTGAATGATGGTAAATAATGGCAACTCAGATTTGGAAGCACCTAACAATGCTGGATACCCAGGAAACTTGAGTAAATATCATTACTGTACTGTCAACAGACACAAAACTTATCATTTCTTACCTTCCTATTCGTCTGCCAGAACTAATGGTACCATTATCATATAACTCAATATAATCCTTGGTGCAGTTCATGTGATATTCAATATTAAAGGAGGTGAATGTAAGACGGATGACTTGTCCAGGCTGAACTGAAATATACCAGATACATTTTGCACCATGTGGATAGTTTGTTGGGTGTCCAGGGCTGGTAATGGTGCCTACTGATTGTGTCAGGACCTCACCACAACCTACAAAGAAAATGATTACTTTTTCAATCACTGTTTGTAACGAAGAGGAAGCTCAAACGATAAAGCACTTTACATTCTTACGGTGACAATTCTGATCATTTCTTTAAAGAGTATGTCCATTGCATTTCAGATATAATATTAAGGATCCAATAACAGAATGTGATCATCCCAACTCAGAGTTTACACCAGAGCCCTTAGACCTAACAAGTTCTCTGCAACTTTCAAACTACCAGACATTTCATGTCATAGATCAAACATAATTGTGTTTATAGTCTGCTTTAATAAATATCTGTATGAATAGACCTCAAGAAGCTCCTTGATTTATAAATCCAACAGTACAGCTCCTCTGATCATTAAGTGAGATTTTCAAGATGAATAAAATGGTGCTTAACATAGCCAGAGAAACCAATGCAAGAAGCAACATGGAATAAACATTCATGTCAGTTTTATATAAACCATGTGAATAACATTTCCAAGAAAACTTAGCTTTCAGAATCCAACTTCAGCAGGTGTGGCCCATGGACCTGCGGTGGGTTTCTCTGTTCCTGAGACTAAGTGTTGATGTTGGCGCAGGATTCGTGGCGTTCCACGACAGCAAAACTGGCGCCGCACCTGGAACGATTCAGCTACTGTTGAGGGGCTAGCACCGAAACCACGTGGAACACAATCGATTCCAATAAGAAGCGGTGCCGGATTCGCCGGGCCTGAGATTGACACTCAGGAAGCTGACAAGCTTCAGCTGCGTTCACACACTTCACTCCCCCCACACACCAACCCAGCCAACAAGGTGGCAGTGAGTAGAGTGGCACCCTCGGTTTCACTGACGCCGAGCTGGAGACCCTCCTGGATGTGGTGGAAGGGAGGCAGTTGACCCTGTACCCTGGGCAGGAGCTGCCAGCCGTGCCATTCGCCATGCCTGGGCGCAGGTGGCAGAGGCGGTGAGAGCCACCAGCAACACCGTCTGGGCCGGCCAGCAGTGCCGGAAGAAATTGCACAACCTCCTCAGGGCGGCCAGGGTGAGTAGGCAACACTGTGTGCATGGCACTAACCTGCGTTCTACACACCCGTAACCCAACCCCCCGCCCCATGCGGAGGGCGACCGAACACCCACTCTGCACCACATGCCGGCACCCATACCGTCCGCCATGGCCGGGTGCCCTGGCCACTGAGGCCACCAGCTACGCCCCCCCTGGGCTGCATGCGTCAGACCGTCTAACACTGTAATTTTTTGTTTCCTCCCCCCACCTCCAAACCCTACAAAGGAGAAGGCCACTGATAACCGCCGCGAGTGGGAGAAAAATGGAGGGAACCCTCCGGACCTGCGGCCACTCATTGTGGCAGAGCAGATATGGTCGGCGGTCTGGAGGAAAGGAAGGTCGTCGAGCTGGAGGTCTGCCACGGGCAAGGAAGTGAGACCCTACTGAGTTGCGGTTACCCCGTGACATGTGTGTCAACCCCCCCCACCCTCACCCTCACCCCAAACCAACCTAACCCCCACCCTCACTGCCAGCATCACCCCCACATTCATGCACACACTATACCACCCTCACCCTCAGCATCACCCTCAACGCCACACCACCCTCACCCCCCACCACCCCACCAACCACCGGCCCGCAGTCTAATCATGCATTCTTGTCTTGTGTCTTGCGGGATCTGCTGGAGATTGGGCCGGTCCGCCCGTGTCCCCCGCCCCTAACCCATACCACAGCCGGAGCCCCCTCATGAGCCGAGCAGTGACGCTGAGAGCAGCTCGGACGGCAGCCCCCAACCCGAGACTTTGGACATCCCGGAGCTGGAGTCGGAGGATGACACAGATTTTCCGTCACAGCTGTCTCCAACACCCTCCACCATCCCAGAGACACTTACCTCAGTTGGGCGCTTTAGTGAAGAGGCTCCTGGGACACTCTCTGGTGCGCACCACACAGCTGTTCCGGTACAGCAGGTGGACGTAGGAGCACCCGAGGGGGCGAATGGTTGGAGGGCAGGCCGGCCCCAGGAACTAGCTGCCGTCCAGACGGGTTTCGGGCTTCTGGAACGAACAGTCCCATCGATTGTGGATATGCAGTTGCAGAGCTGGGGACTACATGAGGGATTGTCGGTGAGCATCCAGTACTTACAGGTTCAGTTGGAGGAGTCCAACCGCTTGTAGGAGCAGGAGGTGGTGCCAACCATGCGTGCCTCCCAGGTCAACACCGCAAAGGTGGCGTCTGGAGGCATTGGTGGCAAACGTTTTGGCGATGGATCAGCATGTCCAAGGCCTTGAGAACTCTGAGCAGGCGCTGGTCGAGGCCCATGACTGGGTTTCCACCTCACAGGCAGCCATATGCGAGAGCCTCCTGGAAATTGCAGCAGTGCCCTTGAGTGTGGCCCAGTCACAGCAGGCCATGGCTGAGAACATTAGCCTTATTGCCCAGGCACTGGACGACATGGCGCAGGCACAGAGGGAGGTGGCCCAGTCACTGGCTGATGTGGCACAGACCCAGAAGATGGTGGCACAGTCAATGGGTGATGTGGCGCAGTCTCAGACGGAGATGGTCCACTCCCTGGCTCCATAACTACAAGCATGCAGGCCCTGGTCAAGACCAGAGTAGGCCTCCATGAGTGGCAGCACCAGGTAGCGGGGGAGCCTCAGAGATTAGCTCCACTTGCACCTCCGACCCATGGAGTAGCCTGGTGGCCACTGGGCACCCTGAGAGAGGAGATGGTACTGGGGCCCGTGCCGGTGACTCCCACGGGGGAGGTGCCGGAACACAGCAGCACCTCAGACTCCGCCCCTCCTGTCTGTGGTAAACCACTGTTTGTGTATTATATGTATTGTGGTAAACTGTTACTGTACTACATGTATTGTGGTAAACCACTGCCTAATGGCTCCGCCTCCCCTCGGGCTCGGTATAAAGGTGGCTGATCTCCGCCTCTGCCCCAGCTCGGGATCAGTGGCCAGGAGGCTTTCTGTTTAGCTTATTAAAGCCACAGTTCCGTTCACCACTCGTCTTGTGTTAATTGATGGCACATCAATGTCCCTGGCGCATCTGGTGGGCAGCGGGCAAAACAGGGTGGCACCATGTCACCTGGGACACCTGAGCAGCAGCCGAGCCCATCCTGGCCCGGTTGCCCAAGAAGACATGCGGCAATGGGGACCCATTGGAATCACAGCAGGCCGCCTCCACTCTGATGTACCGTCTGGGCATCCACCTAGATGTAGCGTTAGGGCCCGTAAGGCCAGAAAATTAAACACCAGTTAAGTTGCAGGGCACAGTTTAATTATAGTAGGTAGGGCACGACTCTGTATATATGTTTTCACATTAAACACCTGTTTACACTGTTACAACCTGACTCGGTGCTCTGTCAGATGGGTGTGAGGGATGGACTGATCTGGGCTGGCCACAGCGGGGGTGCAGGGTGGGCGAATGAGCAGACGTTGTGTGTGTCCTGGGCTCCCCACCTTCTCCCTCTCTGGACGGTCCCCACCACCGCCACCCTAGGGATCTGATGGCACCGTATGATGGAATGGCCAGTTCACATGTATAGATCACCCAGGTGGACGGTGGAAAGTGCAACCGTGGGTAGGACTCAGACATTGTCATACGATGCGGAGCACCAGAGCTCATTGCAGAGTGGGTTGTCATCATCCTCCATCCCATAGACCAGACCAGGTGTTAATGCCAACCCAGGGTCGGCACCCTGTAGGTTGGCAGGTATGTATCACGGAGGGGTTTGCAGGCGGTGGGTGGGGGGGTGAGGGGGAGGGTTTTTTGGCCGGGTGAGGAGGGGTTAGGGTGGGATGCAGTGTTGGTGCCCCTCGCCAGTTTCCCCACCCCTCCTATGCGGTGACCCTGGAGGCGATCAGGGTGTCCCGTGCTCATTGGCCCTGGTGCACACATTGTGTGGCCTCCCATGTCTGCCTGGGCCCCATGTCCTTCCCCCCTTCCCCCTTGCCTGCATCTTCCTCATCAGACGAGGACTGTCCTTCACCCTCCTCCTCCAGATCGTCGCCCCTCTGCTGAGCAATGTTGTGGAGGATGCAGCAGGCCGCCACGATGCGGGCGACCTTCTCAGAGCAGTTCAGGAGGCCAAAGCACCACTCGATCGCGCTCCTGGTTGCGGCATGGGCATCGACGTAGCAGGTCTCCGTGTCAGTCTGTGGCCTCCAGATAGGCGTCATCAGCCACGACCGCAGTGTCACCCAGGAGCCAACCTCCCAGCCGGGGGAGGGGTTGAAGTGCATCTCAAACTGGTCAGGAATGGTTGAGTGTGCCGGGATGAAGGCGTTGTGCACACTGCCCGGGTATAGGGCGCAGACGTGTATGATGCACATTTGATGGTCACATATCAGCTGCAATGTTCATGGCGTGGAACCCCTTTCAGTTTGTGTAGAGCAGCCTGTCATCTGCAAGTGCTCGTCGGGGGATATGCATCCCGTCGATCACCCTGGATTCGGGGCATGTCAGCGATGGCAGTGAACCCTGCTGCCCAGGCACCCTGGAGGGCTCAGTCCATGTTGAAATGGATGTATTGCGCCGACTGGGCATATTTGGCTTCCGTGACGGTGAAGATGCACCTGTGCACTGAGGTCTCTGAGATCCCAGACAATTCCCCACTTGAAGCCTGGAAGGACCCCATCACGTAAACATTCAGGGCGACCGTCACCTTGACGGCCACCGGGAGCGGGTGTCCTCCCCCATACCACCGCGGTGCCAGGTGTGCCATGATCTGGCAGATATGTCACATTGTCTCTCTGCTCAGCTGGAGACTTCAAAGGCCCGGACTGGCAGGTCCTCAAATGGCAGGTACTACCGATACACAGGAGGCCTCATGCGGTGCCCCTTTGCACCTCCTCCACCTCCTTGGCCTGTTGGGCGGCCGGATCGCCATCCTGGGCTGCAGCCTCCTGTTTCTCTGGGGCAGGCTCCGCTGCTGCAGCTACCTCCTCTTCGAGCAGTTCCAGCTCATACAGCCACAGTGCATCCCCCAGGGCTGCGGCGACTAGCAGGAAGGCCATCATTGCTGATTGAATTCTAATATCTATTGTCTGCAGGGGGTGAAAGGCCAATATATTAGCATGGTGTGTACCCCCGTGCCCAACCAGGTCCACTGAACTACATGGTGGGCCAGGTTGGCATTGCGGGCTCTGCCCCCGTATGCCTCCCATCTCCACACCCATGGCCCCGATGGTGTCTGACACCATGAGGGCCTCTGACCCTGGCGCCCGTCCCTGCTGCCATGAGTACCATCGGCTGGCACTGCCCTTGACAGTGGCTTGCTCCGTGGCCCTGCGCGTCACCTACGTACGGGTTACAGTGGGCGTTGCCCTTGAGTGGGCTGCCTGATGCACCGCCGGCGGGTGACGGCCGGGTTGGGCAGTGGGTGGAGTGCGGGTGTGGAGCATCCATATAGCCAGTGTCACTCTGGAGGACCAGGGGCCAAGGTGGGTGGTCAGTGGGGCATGCATAGGATGGCTGCCTTGCAGGCCGCGTCAATGGGGGTCCAGGCGTGGACACCGCCCCAGTCCCATGGGGTGTCACCTGGGCCACTCGGCCCATTCCCCCCCCCCTCCCACCTCCGGGCCCTGGCAAGGCCCCCCCCCCGCCCCAGCCAGCTGGGCCAGCGACCGACCCGGCAATTCACAGTCGCGCCTCTCCGTGTCCTACATCCTCTCTCTCCCTTATTAGCCATGATTTTTATGGACTGGACTGGTGTGGAGTAGACTGGACCAACAGCATGGGGTTCAATCCCTGTTCTGGTTGAGACAGATTCAGGACCTGCCTCCTTTCCCTACCCATGGCGAAGATGGCATGCTATTGGTTGGAACTCCCTTCGGAGGCAGAAAACTCCAAAAGAAGATATATGAAAAAATGAAATGAATGAAAATGAAAATCGCTTATTGTCACAAGTAGGCTTCAAATGAAGTTACTGTGAAAAGCCCCTAGTTGCCACACTCCGGAGCCTGTTCGGGGAGGCTGGTACGGGAATTGAACCCATGTGCTTAACCAGCCCCTGGAGAAAGTGAACTCTGAGAGCAAGGTTAACCAGAGTAAGATAAAATCTAATACAACAACTCATATAAATGTTGTGGTTTTTGCTGGTCAGCAACTTCCTCCTCCTGCAAAATTATTTTTCTGTTCTCCAGCTGTGGGTCATACTAACAGACCAATATTCATTGCCAATCCCAAGTTGCCCTGATCACATTGAGAGCCAATCATGAAGTGTGGGACTGGAGTAACTTGTAGGTCAGATTGGGTTGGGATGGTAGGCTTTCGTCTCTGGAGGACACTGGCCAGTTTTCATGGTACTTTTGTTCCCAGACAACAAAATTAGATTTGTTAAATTCACAACCTGCCACAGTGGGTTTTAACATTTGGATTATTAGCCTACCACCAGAACCACGGGAGGTCTTGTTTTGCAGTGGGTAGTGTCCCTGGCTTGAGGCCGGAAGCTCCCGGTTCGGGTCCCACCCCAGGAGCTGATGACCAAGGAAGGTGCATTCATAATGAGGCCAAACAGGTCAACCTGCAAAGTCCATGGCGAGGCAGTAAGAACAGGAGAGACTCCAAGTTATTCATGCTTGATGTGGAGTGGCACCCCTTTAGCTATAAGCCTCCGGATAGGCTAGCAACCTGTTCCAGGAATAACTGGAGGATGGATCAACACCTCCAGCAGAGTCTTGCAATTTTGGGTCTAGCAGGCCAAAGTGTTTCTTAAGAAGGTTAAAAAGAGGGAAGAGGTCATGGGTGACAATAATGAACATATTTTAAAGTACCTTTCTCTGCTGATTCATACTCTGCTTGAAATCCAGGGTTACTTATTTTAGAGTCTGTCTTGAACTTGATGAACATTGAGCTTTGTGTTGACCGGACTATTGGTGGAATTATGGTCCCACAATATTTACCAATTAGTGGAGAGTCTATGACAGAACCATCCTGGACCTGGAACAAACAAAGATGAGTGAAAAGCATCATCATCAGCTCATGAACTAATGAAACACTTTTCTACAGACACAAAATGAAAAAAAACAATTGCCAGTTGAATCCATGTATTCATAACTCATCTCCTAGGAACTTATAGGAAAACATACAAAATTGTGTATTGTTATTCATTACCTCATTTGGAGAAAATATAAATAACTCTTCTATACAAAACAGTTCCTTCAAAACCCATGCTTTCTCGGTCAGTTTCCTCCAGCAGCTCCGGTTTCCTCCCACTGTCCAAAGATATGCAGGATAGGTGGACTGGTCATGCTAAATTGCCCATAGTATCCAAAAGGTTAGGTGTGGTTATGGGGTTACAGGGATGGGAGGGGGTGGGGAGTGGACCCTTGGTAGGGTGCTCGTTCAGATGATTGGTGTAGACTCGATGGGCCAAATGGCCTCCTTCTGTACTGTAGGGGTTCTATTCTATGACTACACCCATCTTGGGATGAAGTCAGGACCGCCGTCACGAGGCACAGGCCATAAGTGGCAACGGTTGCCGAGTGCCAAGGGAAACTGTTTAAAAGGCCCGCCCAGTTGATTCCTTAAACGTTTGGCCCTCTACTCCTCACCCCCACACCCCATCACCCACAAATCACTCCCCATGAAACCTCCATGCCCCTATTCAACTCATGCCTGTCCATGTCCCCTACCAACCCTATGGCCCCTTATAGCTCCCATGCAAACTTAATGGAAACTCATGCCAATCCACTTACCACTCTTTGCTCTAATACCCTTCATGGCAACTCACCCAGTAAATGGGCAGATTTCAGGAGCCATGTTGAGATGAAATAAAACAAATGTTGAAATATCTAGTATAGCCTTTACTGGATTATAAAACACTCCCATTCATGAAAGTGCACTCAAAGCTTTTACATACCATCAAGTACTTAACACCCCCATAAAAATGAACAGACTTGTATTCATAACCCACATCAAAGTCAGGTAATGCTTTCATAACCTCTTTAAGTTGCATTAAGGATACCTTTCAGGGGTAATTGTAGGTTGTGGAGAGCAGCCGAGCACTAGTAGAGGCATAATGATAATCCTTGGGGTAATGTCAACAAGCAGCTATTGCAACGGATAGAACAGTTCTTTTTCAACTCTCACTGATACAGGCAGCTGTTTTTTTAATTTCAAAAGGGCTGAGGATTTTAATAACTTCACAGCCTGACAGTTTTATAGACCTGTCCTTCTAAAGTATTTACGATTGATCTAAAAAATTTATGACTCCCACATTGCATGTTTCGGTCCTTGCTACAGCGAAAACTGGGTCTGTGTGAACTCAACACTGAGTTCAAATGGCCCTGTCGAGTTCAGGTTTCCCCATGTGCAATTCACACCCTAACCCACCAGCAAAAATGGGATGTGCCATAAATGGGGAGATGGGACTTGCAGGTCTTGCACCCGTCAGCCTTGATTAAGACAGCTCTGTGAAAATCTGACTGAACATTTCAATTGAAATTCTTTATCAGAACTGGATTGTACCTGAATCATAAACCTGTCTTTTGGTTTCAACTGATCATGAACATAATGTTTAATATCTACATATTTTAAACAGTTAAAGGGTAACAATTCCTCCCCTCGAACTGAGAATAATGATGCAAGTATCGTTATTTCAGCTGTTATTCTTAATTAGCACAATCCATCTGAGTTCTAAAACAAAAAATTGTGTTTCAATATTATTAATGTATTGAAGATGAATGTCTGATCATGTTTTTGAGGCAGATTTAAGTCTGTAAAATTACAAATTGTGGATAGTAACTATTGTGTCATTTCTGGTTTCACCTATGGCATGATCAAGAATTCTTGCTCCCATACCTCGAGATAGTCGTGGTTGCAGTTAGTAGCATCCTCAATGTCAAAGGAAATGAAGTTGAGTGTGACCACTTGTCCTTCTGACTGGTTGATAATCCACTCACAAGATTTGTTATGTGGGTACGAGTTAGGATAATAAGGAGACTTTATTATTCCATTGCCATTCAGTGTGCCACCACATGCTGTGTAGAAACATCAGGAAACAATTCAGAAATCGTGAAAAAGCAGAACATTAATGGGATAAACATTGTAGCTTAAAATTAGTGACCGGAATTCTTTTCCAATTGCTCAGAAGGTGATGAATTATTCATCTGTGGAACTGAACTTCTGATTCAGCAGATTCCAGATCTCCCTCCGCCCCTCCTCAGTGTGTGTGCTGTTAATTGAATCCAGTTGGGATCACTCTATATTACTATACAGTGGTGGATCTGGGGTCAGGCAGGATGAAATCAACCAGGGGTTCCACCCTGTTATTATCCAACAAGCTTGCAGGAATATGTACATGTGTGGGTGTTAGCTGGAGTCAGGATAAGGCCAGCAGGTAGTGCAAGAAATGGAAAAGTAAAAGTGACAGTAATTCTTGCAAGGATATCATCACCATATATTAATAGTTCTATAGCGTTGATGTTTATTTGTATTTTGGGAATTAAATGTTTATTTGGATACATTTTCTCTAAAAATATGTAGTAAAATGCTTCTCCATCAGGCAACTTCTCATCTTGGGGGATTTTAACCTCCAGCTCAATTCATCACCTTCTCTTTTCCAGGTTCACCATCTTCCCTTCGCACCTGGATGTAAACTCCCCAACCCATGCTCATAGCCCCCACTTAACTTTGCCATCCTTTTCTTTTAATTCTTTCATGGGGTGTCATTATCGCTGGCCAGGTCAGCATTTATTGCCCATTCCTAATTGCCCTTGAGAAGTTGGTGGTGAGTTGCCTTCTTGAACTGCTGCAGTCCATGTGGTGTAGGTACACCGACAAGTGCTGCTACGGAGCGAGTTCCAGGATTTTGACCCAGTGACAGTGAAGGGACAGCGATATATTTCCAAATTAGGATGGTGTGTGACTTTGAAGGGAACTTACAGGTGTTTGATTTATTGTTTGATTTGATTTATTGTCGCATGTACCGAAGTACAGTGAAAAGTATTTTTCTGTGGCCGAGAGAATGTACACAGTACGCACATAGTAGACAAATAGAATAATCAACAGAGTACATTGACAAATGGTACATTGATCGACAACCAGTGATTGCTTACAGTGCGGAACAAGGGGCCAAACAAAGCAAATACATGTGCAAGTGCAGCACAGGGCGTCGTGAATAGTGTTCTTACAGGGAACAGATCAGTCCGAGGGGGAGTCGTTGAGGAGTCTTGTAGATGTGGGGAAGAAGCTGTTCCTATGTCTGGATGTGCAGGTCTTCAGACTTCTCTCCCTTCTGCCTGATGGAAGGGTCTGGAAGAAGGCAAAGCCTGGGTGTGAGGGGCCTCTGACAATGCTGCCTGCCTTCCTGAGGCAGCAGGAGGTGTAGACAGAATCAATGTGAGGGTGGCAAGCCTGTGCAATGCATTGGGCTGAGTTCACCACAATCTGCAGTTTCTTGCGATCTTGGGCTGAGCAGTTGCCATACCAAGCTGTGATGCAGCTGGATAGGATGCACCCAGATAGGTGGTGGTGTTCCTTTGACTCTGCTGCCCATGTCCTTTTCAGCGGTAGAGGCCATGGGTTTGGAAGGTGCTGTTGAAGGTGCCTTGCTGAGTTACTGCAGTGCATCTTTAAATGGTACACACTGTCTGTTTGTTTGTTTGTTATTTACATCAGAGAAGGAGGCTATTTGGCCCATCGGGTCTGCACCAGCTCCCAAAAGTTTAACCTGGCTAGTCCCATTCCCTCGCTGCTACTATGGTGGTGGAAGTTAAAGGTACTCGATGGGATTTTGGTCAAGGGGACTGCCTTGTCCTGGGTAGTGTTGAGCTTTTTGAATCTTGTAGAAGCTGCACTTACCCAAGGAAGTGGTAAATATTCCATTATACTTTTTACTTGTGCCTAGTAGATAGTGGACAAGCTTTGGGGAGTCAGGAGATGAGTTACTCACCACAGAACTCAGACTTTCGTCTGAGCTTTTCATAGAATCATACAGTACAGAATAGGCCCTTCGGCCCATCAAGCCTACACTGACTAAAACAATCTACTCTAATCTACAAATCCCACTTCCCAGCACTTGGCCCATAGCCTTGAATTTTAGCCACTATTTATATGGTTGGTCCAGTTCAGTTTCTGGTCAATGATAACCATAGTGGGGGATTCCAATGAGGTGGTTTGATTCCCTTTTGTTGGGGAGAGTAGTTACCTGGTAATTGTGTGACACAAATGCTATTTGCTATTTATCAGCCCAAGCCTAAGTACTCTCCAGGGCATGCTGCATTTGGACATGGACTGCTTCAGTATTTGAAGAGTGGTGAATGATACTGAACATTGTGCAATCATCAGTGAACATCCCCACTTCTGGCCTCATGGTGAAGGGAAGGTTATTGATGAAACAGCTGAAGGTGGTTGACCCTGACCATTCCCATAGTATCAATCACAGATAAGGCCATCTCTGATCACTTCCTAATATCGCCCTCCACCCACACACCCTGCTTCTTCCGCCAAGCTTTACTTCCTCCCTTATTCGTCCTGAAGAAAAACTCTCCCCCATTTAAATTCGAACCACGCTCAAGATTTGTACTGTCTAGCTGTTCACCACAACTTTTCTGCAGCTGTCCATCTACTAAACCACACTCTTATATCTACCTTTGATGCCCTAGTCTGCAATAAAACCATTACTCTCACCCTCGTCATCTCTGCCTCTTCATGTCCAGGGGACACAAACTTGAACAGATCTGGTGGCATCACTTAAAACACTATCAGCTCCTGTTCTCATTGGCTAAAACTACTCACCATTCTCACATCATTCTAGATTCAAAAGGGAACTCACCACAAACCACCCAGATTCCCTTCTTGGCTCCCATTTTAAATGGTTCTCCTGCTTCACGGGTTTTTCCTCCTTCAAATCTGCTGTCATCACAATTCTCCTCAAAAAAACACTCTTGATCACTGCATCTTTGCAAACTACTACCCCACTTCTAATATAAAAGCAAAACACTATGCATGCTGGAAATCTGAACTAAAAACACACAATGCTGGAAAGACTCAGCAGGTCTGGCAGCATCTGTGGAGAGAGAGAGTTAATGGGCGCGATTTAACGGAAAGGTTTCTAAATGTGGTGGCGAGCTTCCTGACGTTCGGCCTGTCGAAGCTGTCACCGCTATAAAACGATATGGGTCCACATTACGAGGCTCCATGGGCTTCTTGCCGCAACTGATGATCTCACCGGCAAATTCGCCAGGACTACGCTCGCCAGTCCCCAGCTAACAAGGGAGAGCAGCACTTAAACCGATCCTACACAGTCAACCCCACTCAGTCCGCAACCGTGCCATCAAGAAGACCAGCCACATGATTCAGGGATGCCAAACCTGACAGATCATTGTACGCGGTAGAGGCCAGACGGGATACTATGTCCCCCAAGGGTCAGCCACAAGGCAGCCAGTGCCACCTGGGAGGAAGTGGCAGCGGCCGTCAGCTCGGGGAGTGTGACCAGGAGCAGCACAGTCGCATTGTGGTTAGCACAATTGCTTCACAGCTCCAGGGTCCCAGGTTCGATTCCGGCTTGGGTCACTGTCTGTGCGGAGTCTGCACATCCTCCCCGTGTGTGCGTAGGTTTCCTCCGGGTGCTCCGGTTTCCTCCCACAGTCCAAAGATGTGCAGGTTAGGTGGATTGGCCATGATAAATTGCCCTTAGTGTCCAAAATTGCCCTTAATGTTGGGTGGGGTTACTGGGTTATGGGGATAGGGTGGAGGTGTTGACCTTGGGTAGGGTGCTCTTTCCAAGAGCTGGTGCAGACCCGATGGGCCGAATGGCCTCCTTCTGCACTGTAAATTCTATGATAAGGAGGACCAGCACACAGTGCCGCAAGAAGATCAACAACCTTCACCGGCTGCATGGGTGAGTTGGCACCAGACCCCAGAACCCCCCCCCCCCCCAAGCCCCGAGCCCACCCCGAGCCCCCCTGAACCCCCACAAGCCCCCATGAGCCTCCGCCACCCACCCCGCGAATCCCCCACGTCGAGCCCTCCCCCCATGCCTGTGATGAATGAAGCATGCAGCTAACGGTTCCCTCTGTGTCCCTGCAGAAGAAGATGGTCCACAACAGGAGAGAGAGGACCCAGTCAGGCATCGGGGTGCCGGATATTAGAGTCCTTACCCCATACGAGGAACGGGCACTGGAGGTCACGGGGGTTGGCCAAGGACAGATCAGTAACCAATGTATAGGTTGGCATATGGCACAGATGTGAAGGTCTACTGGCCCCCAACATGAGTTGTTAATACCATACAGAATGAGACCCATTCCTCCCACTGACCACATATCCATTCTCCCGCAGGATCTCCATCCGACGTCGCTGGCTATCCGGAGTGATGCCCGCAACTCCCGGATGCCTGGGTGTTCTGATGTTGGCTGTTCTGTCTTAGGTGTTGCCTCGCGCAGTGTTCAGGCGCTGTGTCCAGGTATCACGGTCTTATTGGGATGGCAGGCAATATTTCCCACATGCTACATAGCCCGCCCACCCGCGGGAATCCACTTGGGATGCGTGAAGCACTCACTTAACTATGATTGCCAATTCCCAATGAGCAATAGCCTTCAGCCGCGCGGCCAGAGGCCTACGTGGTCAGTGGGAGTTATGGGTTGTCTGTGGAATGGGCGGGAAGGGGCTGGTGTTGCCCCATGGAACAGGAACACATGATCCAAGGGTTGGCATGGAGGACCCGTGGGTGCTGTGACACCCATGTTCCCACCCCGCCCCGCCCAGCCCAGCCCAGCCCAATGGTGGCCACACCCACCCCCCTCCCTCCGATGGCGGCCCACCCTGACCGAGACTGGCCTCCCCAGGGGCTCCCCCAACCCCCTCTAAAGCGCCGGGGCAGCAGACCCAGTGCCCCCAAGCTCATTGTCCCAGAGCAAAGATGGCTACTCACCTCCTCGGGTCCCCGCAGCAGCCCTTCAACTAGCGTCATGTTTTTAAAAAGGAGTACTAATCGCCGCCCACGTGGCCACTTGCTGGGGAGGCCATTAGATCATGGGATAGATAGGGAGTCACTCCTATTAATTGTATGGAGATTGGGCTTAAGTGGTGATTATTGGTTTCTCGCCACCTTAAGGTGGGATCCTGATTTCACCAATGGGAGTGGGCCGGTTAGATTGCGCCCAGTGCAGTCCTCGATTTTGTCCTCTCCCGCGATTTAGCAGCCTTGTCGCACTCTCGCTTAAGTGTAAAGCAGCCATTAAATCGCGCGCAACGTTTCATGTCCATATGACTCTTCTTCCGAGCTGCAGAGGGACAGAAATGTGGTGGAGAAGATGGAGCAGAATACTCATATCCTCTGTTTTCTCTGCAAAGTTATTGAATATGTTGTCACCTCCATAATGCAGGGGCAGCACGGTAGCATTGTGGATAGCACAATTGCTTCACAGCTCCAGGGTCCCGGCTTCGATTCCGGCTTGGGTCACTGTCTGTGCGGAGTCTGCACATCCTCCTCATGTGTGCGTGGGTTTCCTCCGGGTGCTCCGGTTTCCTCCCACAGTCCAAAGATGTGCAGGTTAGGTGGATTGGCCATGATAAATTGCCCTTAGTGTCCAAAATTGACCTTAGTGTTGGGTGGGGTTGCTGGGTTAGGGGGATAGGGTGGAGATGTTGATCTTGGGTAGGGTGCTCTTTCCAAGAGCCGGTGCAGACTCGATGGGCCAGATGGCCTCCTTCTGCACTGTAAATTCTATAATTCAAATTTCATGTTTGAATCCCTCCAGCTCTCGCTCGAACCCAACGCGCGCAGCAGATGCTGGGAGAGGCCACTCGCGGCTTCCAGGCAGACTGCAAGTGTCATGTGAGAGTACCTTTAAGAAATGGGTGTTTATCAAATAGCTGTAGTGGATGTACCTTTAAGAAATGGGGTTTATCAAACAGCAGTGATGTCAGAGTGTGGGTGGAGCTGGGCTGTCTGTCTGCTTTACTTTCACTTTGGGCTGGCAGCTACAGGGTGTGTTTGGTTTCATTTTGTAGATTGGGAGCTGCATCCAGAGAAGCAAGATGTAATTCTAATCTCTCTCTGTATGAAAAGAATGCCTTCAGATCACTTGCTAATTTAACAGTGATAACTGCTCTCAGTAGAGAATTTAAACCTGCTGTCTTTCTGTAAAAAGGGTTTTTTGTCTTATGGATGTTGCAAGGAAAGATTAAGGGTTACTTATAGAGTATTGTATTCTTTGGGGGGAGTATTTGAGTTGATAGTTGCTAAGCTGTTTACTGTGTGTGTTTAAAAATGTTAACTGGATTCATAGAATAAACATTGTGTTTTGTTTAAAAAAAATACTTTTAGCTTTCTGTTGCACCACACCTGTAAAGTGGGCCCTTGTGCTCCCATAACCAACATCTATTTAACGTTATTGGTCAGGTGAACTCCATGTTACACTTTGGGGTTCTCTAAACCCTGGCCCGTAATACAATCCTCATTTCATCTATCAAAGTCCTGCTAGGCATCGGAATCGGAATCCCACACAAATGGGGCCTGACCAAACGGTGCTCACCTAAATAGATTTTAAGCACTTACCTGGCATCTACCAGCTTCCCGGGATCAACTAGCCTCCCCAGGGTGGCTTTAGTGGGGCATCATTCTGTACTGGTCCACATAAACGTAGACCAGGCAGAACAGCACCCAGGAGTGTCTCCTGGACCATCGGAAACCCCAGGGTGTTCAGGGTGGCTCCCTGGTCCTTCCCCTGGAACGTGTGCACCTTGGCACTGCCAAGGTACCTGCGTGGCACTTCCAATTGGCAGGAGCCCTGGCAGGGTGCCTGGGTGGCACTGCCAGCTGGCAGGAGTGGTGCCAGGGTGGCAGTGCAAGTGTGCCTGGGTGCCAAGGTCAGGGTCCAAGGGGGGCCATGCCCATGAATGGAGGGTGGGTGGGTGATTTGATTCTATGAACCAAACTGTTCACAACTGCAGTGTCATATTTGACCTTGGAATGAGCTTTCACCCATATATCCACGCTGTTACTAAGATCACTTTATTTCCATCTCTGTCACATCACCCAACTCTGCCCCTGTCTCAGCTCTTCTGCTGCTGAAACCTTCATCAATAACTTTGTGACCTCCCAACCTCACCTTCCTAATCCACTCCCGGCCAGCCTCCCATGTTTTACCTCTGTAAACTTAATCCTCTAAAATTCAGCTGCACGTGTCCCAGCTCACACCAAAACCGGTTCAACCACCATGTCTGCACTCGCTGACTTGCACTGATTTAAGCAAAGCTTCGATTTTAACATTTTCAACCTTATTTGGAAATTCCTCCATGTCCTCGCGCTTTACTTCAAAGAACAGTACAGCACAGGAACAGGCCCTTTGGCCCTCCAAACCTGTGGCGGTCATGTTGCCTGTCTAAACTAAAACCTTCTGCCCATCCAGTGTCCATATCCCTCTATTCCCATCCTATTCATGTATTTGTCAAGATGCCTCTTAAACACCACTATCTTACCTGCTTCCACCACCTTCTCCGGCAGCGAATTCCAGGCATTCGACTCCCCATTCTCTGCTTAAAAATCTTCCCTTCCACATCTCTTCTAAACTTTCCCCCTCGCACCTTAAACCTATGGACCCTAGAAATTGACTTTTCCACCCTGGGAAAAGGTTTTCGACTATCCACTCTGTCCATGCCACTCATAATTTTGTAAACCTCTATCAGGTCGCCCATCAACTTCCTTTGTTCCAGTGAAAAGAATCCGAGTTTATCCAAACTCTCCTCATATCTGATACCCCCCAGACCAGGCAACACCCTGGTAAATCTCTTCTGTAGCCTCTCGAAAGTATCCATATCCTCTGTCTTCTATGACCGAGCCAGTTCTGAATCCAACTTGCCAGCTCACCTCTGATCCTGTGTGATTTCACCTTTTGTACCAGTCTGCCATTAGGGACTTTGTCAAAAGCTTTACTGAAGTCCATGTATACAACATCCACTGTCATCAATCATCTTCGCCACTACCTCAAAAAACTCCACATCAAGTTAGTGAGACACGACCTCCCGTTCACAAAACCATGCCGCCTATCACCAATAAGTCAACTTGTTTCCTAATGTGAGTGAATGTTATCCCTAAGAAACTTTTCCAATAATTTAGGGCAGCACGGTAGCACAAGTGGATAGCACTGTGCCTTCACAGCGCCAGGGTCCCAGGTTCGATTCCCTGCTGGGTCACTGTCTGTGCAGAGTCTGCACGTTCTCCCCGTGTCTGCGTGGGTTTCCTCCGGGTGCTCCGGTTTCCTCCCACAGTCCAAAGACGTGCAGGTTAGGTGGATTGGCCATGATAAATTGCCGTTAGTGACCAAAAAGGTTAGGAGGGGTTATTGGGTCGGTGCAGACTCAATGGGCTGAATGGCCCCTTTCTGCACTGTATGTTCTATATATTCTAATTTCCCTGCCACTGACGTAAAGCCTATAATTTCCTGGATTATCCCAGATACCTTCTTAAACAAGGAATAACATTGGCTATTCTCCAATCTACTGGGGCCTCACCTGTAGCCAAGGCCCCTTGTCTCCCTCAGTATTCTGGGGTAGATTCCATCAGGCCTTGGGGACTTATCTACTTTAATGCTTTTGAAGATGCCCAACACCTCCTTTTTTATATTGACATGACCCCTGTAGCCCTACGCCATGTTGTGTCGGGGCCGGCAGGGAGAAGGGAGCCACTGCACATGAGCGGCAATCACGCCGGTCCCACTGCGCATGCACGCTTTGGCGCTGGTCCCACTGCGCATGTGCAGGCCCGCGGCACCCATCTGACGCTGGGGATCGGCAACTGGAGCGACGTGGGTGATGCACGATCAATTGCACAAAGACGAAAGTTGAATACAACTGAGGCTTTATTACACTAAGATGTGTGGCCTCCTACAGCAGCTGGCGAATGGCTGCTGTATGGGGAGCACACATATTTATACTCTGCCTACTGGGCGGAGCCAGAAGGTAGGGACTACCCCCGTATCTATAGTACAGGTCCTTACCACACATCTCCTAATATATACAACAGTGGTGATTACCACATTCACCCCCTGTTAAAATTGAGTCCGGCTTTGGTGGTGGAGAACTATATACAGAACAAGTTTTAATATACAGAGGCAAAAAAAAATTTTGGAGTCCCGTACATGGTGCTTTAACAGTCCCGAACCAATTACAGGTTTAGCCGGTCCGGGGCCTTGATCTGACGTTGGGAGCGACGCAGTGCTGGCGGCGATTCCGGTGCCAGTCTGGTCCTCGGTGACTCCGGGAGTGTGCCAAAATCCTCCTCATCCTTGGGCGTGGGCAGGGGTAGGACTGATGGTCCCGGGGGGGTTGCTGCTGGGTGCACCGGGGGAAGGAAGGGTGGCGCCAGGCCAGAGGGGTGTATGTGAGGGGAAACTGCTGGTGCCAGGTCCCTGAGGGAGACTGTATCCTGGCGGCCATCAGGGTACGGTATGTAGGCATGCTGGGGTTAGCATGGCATAACTGCACCCTTTCAACCAACGGGTCCGCCTTGTGGAGTCATACGTGCTTACGGAGGAGTACGGGTCCTGGAGCTGCGAGCCAAGTCGGGAGCGACACCCCGGATATGGACTTCCTGGGGAAGGCAAAGAGACGTTCATGGGGTGTGTCGTTAGTGGCGGTGCATAGTAGTGACCGAATGGAGTGCAGTGCATCGGGGAGGACCTCCTGCCAGCGGGAGGCCGGGAGATTTCTGGACCATAGGGCCAGCTGGACGGCCCTCCAGACCATCCCGTTCTCCCTCTCCACCTGCCCGTTTCCCCGGGGGTTATAGCTGGACGTCCTGCTGGAGGCAATACCCCTGCTGAGCAGGAACTGACGTAGCTCATCACTCATGAATGAGGATCCCCTGTCGCTGTGGATGTAGGCGGGGAAGCCGAACAGAGCGAAGGTGGTGTTGAGGGCTTTGATGACAGTGGCAGACGTCATGTCGGGGCATGGGATGGTGAAGGGGAATCTGGAGTACTCATTGACCACACTGAGGAAATACGTGCTACAGTCGGTGGAGGGGAGGGGCCCTTTGAAATCCACACTGAGGTGTTCAAAGGGGCGGGTGGCCTTCACCAGGCGCGCACGGTCCGGCTGGTAGAAGTGTGGCTTGCACTCCGCACAGACCTGGCAGTCTGATTGCCCGTACTTCCTCGACGGAGTAGGGCAGATTGCGGGCCTTTATGAAGTGGTACAACCGCGTGACTCCAGGGTGACAAAGGTTGTCGTGCAGGGTCCGGAGACGGTCCACCTGTGCACTGGCACATGTACCTCGGGATAGGGCATTGGGGGGCTCGTTGAGCTTACCGGGGTGATACAAAATCTCGTAGTTGTAGGTGGAGAGCTCGATCCTCCACCGCAAGATTTTATCGTTTTTGATCTTGCCCCGCTGTGTTTGTTAAACATGAAAGCTACCGACCATAGGCCAATGAGGAGAGTGAATCTCCTGAAGGCCAGATAATGCCTCCAATGCCGCACAGCTTCAACGATAGCCTGGGCCTCTTCTTCGATGGAGGAGTGTCGAATTTCGGAGGCATGAAGGGTTCATGAAAAGAATGCCACGGGCCTGCCTGCCTGGTTGAGGGTGGCGGCTAGAGCGACGTCTGATGCATCGCTCTCCACTTGAAAGGGTAACATCTCGTCGACTGCTTGCATCGCGGCCTTGGCAATGTCGGCCCTAATACGGTTGAAGGCCTGTTGAGCCTCGGCTATCAGGGGGAAAAGAGTGGACTGGATGAGTGGGCGGGCCTTGTCCGCATAGTTTGGGACCCACTGGGCGTAGTAAGAAAAGAACCCCAGGCAGCGTTTGAGGGCCTTGGGCAGTGGGGAAGGGGGCGCATGCAGTCGCGGTCGGGCCCCAGAACTCCATTCTGGACCACATAGCCGAGGATGGCTAAGCGGTTTGTGCTGAATACACACTTCTCCTTGATATAGGTGCGGTTTAAGAGAGTGGCGGTGTGGAGAAATTTGGCAAGGTTGGTATCATGGTCCTGCTGATCGTGGCCGCAGTTGGTGACATTGTCTAGGTACGGGAAAGTGGCCCGCAGCCCGTACCGGTCGACCATTTGGTCCATCTCCCTTTAGAAGACCGAGATCCTGTTGGTGACGCCGAAAGGAACCCTAAGAAAATGGTAGATGCAGGCATTTGCCTCGAAGGCAGTGTATGGCGGTCCGCCTTACGGATGGGGAGCTGGTGGTAGGCGGATTTTAGGTCTACAGTTGAGAAGACCCGGTACTGTGCAATCTGATTGACCATATCAGATATGCGTGTGAGGGGGTACCCGTCGAGCTGCGTGTACCAATTGATGGTCTGGCTGTAGTCCACGACCATTCGGTGTTTCTCCCCCGTTTTCATCACTACCACTTGGGCTCTCCAGGGGCTGTTGCTGGCCTTGATGATGCCTTCCCGAAGCAGCCGCTGGACCTCGGACCAGATGAAGGTCCTGTCCTGGGTGCTGTACCGTCTGCTCCTGGTGGCAACAGGTTTGCAATCCGGGGTTAGGTTTGCGAATAGGGAAGGTGGGTCGACCTTTAGGGTCGCAAGGCCATACACAGTAAAGGGTGGTAGGGGCCCGCCGAATTTCAATGTTAGGCTCTGGAGGTTACACTGGAAGTCCAGGCCGAGTAGCAGGGCAGCGCAGAGGTTGGGGAGGACGTAGAGGCGGAAGCCGCTGAATTCTACGCCCTGGATCCTGAGCGTGGCTATACAGTACCCCCGGATCGCCAAGGAGTGGGACCCGAAGGCCAGGGAGATTCTCTGATTGGTGGGGTGTACCGCAAGGGAGCAGCGCCTTACCGTATCAGGATGGATGAAGCTTTCAGTGCTCCGGGAGTCCAGGAGGTCTTCACGCTTGTCGAGGCGGTGGCTAGATTGTGCGGGCAAGACTGGTCAATCGTGACCGAGGCGAGTCGTGGCTGGTCATCGCTGGTGTCGGACGATGGGGTGTCCGGGGGTGCACGGGTCCTGGTACGATGGTGGCGCCCATGTTCCGTGGGGAAGACATGATGGCAGCGCCTGGAGATCCTGCGGTGGACAAGATGGCGGCGCCCACGGGCCGCACGTGGTCCGAGGAGGGGATGATGGCAGCGCCCACTGGCCGCGCGTGGTCCGAGGAGCGGAAGATGGCGGCGCCCACTCTCCGTACGCGGGGGGGTCGGGGCAATCACAGTGACTGAAGGGGCTGGCACACCGCGGCGAAGTGCCCCTTCTTGCCACAGGCCTTGCAAAGGGCGCTGTGGGCCGGGCAGCGTTGGCGGGGGTGTTTTTGCTGTCCACAAAAGTAACATCTGGGGCCCCCAGGGTTGGCTGGCTGGTGTGTGGCAGAGGCGTAGGATTGGCTGAGTGGGGTCCCCGGTGGGGCGGCCGTCTGCGGAGTCCACGATGCGTTGGAGGAGTGGGCCGCGCGGCCGGGGCTGTAGGCCTGGATATTGCTCGAGGCGATTGTCATTAATAGCTCCAGCTTTTTGGTTTCCGCGAGGTCGAGCGTTGTCCCCTCTAAAAGTCGCTGGCGGATGTGGTCTGACCCTATCCCTGTGACGAAAACAGCCCGCATGAGGAGGTTCGAATGTTCCGTGGCTGTGACGGCCTGACAGTCACAGTCTCTGACCAGGGGAATTAAAACACTCCAGAAATCTTCTACGGACTCAGCAGGGAGCTGACTACGAGTAGAGAGTATGTGTCTGACGAAGAGCGTGTTCGTCTGCTGGGCGTAGTTCTCTTTCAGTAGCGCCATGACTTCATCATAGGTCGGCGCGTCTTGGATAAGCGGAAAAACGTTGGAGCTCAGCCGCGAGTAGAGTATCTGGATCTTCTGAGCTTCCAGAATTGGGTCCGGTGCAGACCTGATGTAAGCTTCGAAACAAGCTAGCCAATGTTCAAAGTCCTTTTTGGCGTTGCTTGATTGCGGATCCAGCTGCAGGCGATCCGGCTTGATGCGGAGGTCCATCTTCTGAAAACTTTAGTGGAATAAATTGATGCACGATCAATTGCACAAAGACGAGAGTTGAATACAACTGAGGCTTTATTACACTAAGATGTGTGGCCTCCTCCAGCAGCTGGCAAAATGGCTGCTGTATGGGGAGCACACATATTTATACTCTGCCTACTGGGCGGAGCCAGCAGACAGGGACTACCCCCGTACCTGTAGTACAGGGCCTTACCACACATCTCCTAATATATACAACAGTGGGTAGCTCCAGTGCTGTGCTGGCCCCCTGTAGGGGTCAGAATTGCTGCTCCTAAGGCCATGTTGACGCCGTAAAGAAACGCGATGGCGTTTACGACGGAGTCAACACTTAGCCTCAGGATCAGAGAAACACGACCAGGGTTTTTCAAACACAGGGTCATGACCCCGTGGGTGGGTCGCGGGCAGGTGTCAGGAGGGTCGTGGAGTGATCGATTGTGGCGTTCCTGATTGCAGGAAGAAGACCCCAATGACCGTGAGCGTGGACATTGGCACGCATTGCTAACGGTGGTGGCCCCAGCTTGGAGCTCCGCTCTGGTATTCATCCTCTGCGCGTTGCTCGACTTGTCACCGCCACCAATCGGCAGTATGTGACCTGAGGCTCCGGGCTCAAGCTGTTCAGCTGCCGGCACAACGTCTGCTTACACTCCAACGATGTGAAATATAGATCATGTGGTCAGCAGTCTGTGACTGAGGTGGATGCAGCCACTGGACAGTGAGAGGGAAACCAGGCCAGGCCTGTCGATGAAGGAATACTGATCAAATGAAGCCAGTCAATATGGTTGACACATGTCAACACTGGAAGAAACCTACAGTCATCACTTTGTGTCACCACTCTCTGGAAAGCAGGAAGTAAGTGCTTTTGGTGAGAATGGAGCAGAAGATGACTTGGATGTTTGGATAGTGAAATGCAGTGGAACCAGTAAGAAATAGTGTGACATTGTATGTCTTTGACAAGTTATTTCATCTCATCTAAAGTCATAGTTTGTAAAGTAAAAACAGGATTGTACTTTTTTCTATACTTGTTTAAATTTCAAAAGAAATGGGAATATATTTAAAACTAAGGTCGTGTGTAAATGTAAGGATGCATAGGTTCAACTGAAATTGTTTTAATTTTCAGTAGTAAAAAGTCATAAACTTGAAAAAATCAGGGGCGGGATTCTCAAATAATGGGGCTATGTCCCCACTCCCAGCGACAAAACGTGGGAGTTTCACTCTTGACATTCCTGAAGATAGTCCAGAGCAATTGTCCTACCTGAAGGGGGCTAGCAGGGCCCCGGAGTACTCCACGCAGTTTTGCCTGCCGATACAGGGCCCTGCACCTCCGGTCGGGAGTCCGCGCATGGCAGGCTCACAGCGCTGAGCAGCCCCAACAATATAGGCCCCCCCAAGATCGCGTGCGCCCGGGGATCGGTGACCCCCGATCGCTAGACTGGCCGTCCCTGAGACCCCCCCCACAGTGAAGGATCCCCTCGTCCCCCACCAGGGCGGGTGAACCTGACTCCCAGCCGCCGCCGACCTTTGCCGACAGGCAAAACGTGGTTAGAACCACGGCGTCGGAAACTCGGCCAGTTTGCTATGGTGAATCACGCAGGGGCTCTGTCAATGGCCCCCTACCCGCGACACAGACTGTGCGCGCGCGATTCCTGGCGATTCTCCAGGGTCCGTCAATTCCCATTCTTCGCCCCCACGCCGATCGCGATTTTGGCACGGAGGCTTGGACGTTCTCCGCCCCCGCGCCGATCGCGATTTTGACACGGAGGTTTGGGCAATCACGCCCCAGGTTTTGGAAATAAAGTTTCAAAGTAAAAAAAATAGAATGCCGGCCGCGACCGGCTTTTAAATGTGAACCATGGAGTCTTCTGCCAGAGGAGGAGGCAGAGAGACGGTCACGTGCCCGGCATGTACACTGACTGACACCACGTGCTCTGTACATCCGTGCTTTGGGTGAAAAATCATAAAGGAGAGATTCCTCCAGTTTGTAGCTGCCAGCAAGCAAGCAACAGGACTGTGTGAAGATCTGAAAATTGATTATTTTGTAATAAGGAAGAGAGAACCAGAGACACAAACTGGCCAGGATCTCACAATTGAATCTGCTGGAGAGAGCTTCACAGGAGAGTCCACGGCAGGACAAAGCAGTGCTGGTGTGAGCTGTATCCAGAGTTCCAGGGCCTCTGGTGAACAAACAATTAAGAAGAAACTGAAATCGGGAACAATGCTGTGAAGATGATTTCTTGAGGTATGGCTTTAATTGTGCCAATCAAATGAGGAGGCAAAACCCAGGGGCTGGATTCTCCGCAACCTCGGGCAGAAATTGCGGCCGGCGTGTGGCGGAGAATCCATGTTCCCACAAGAAATCAGGACCGGCGCCGGTTCACCGAATCTGTGGCCCCCGAAAAGTGGTGGACTCAGGGAGTGCACCGCGCCGCCTGGGACCAACCTGGGACATTGCCAGAGGCCCGCTCAGTCATTCTCCATCCCCAACCAGCCGAAGTCCCGACGGCATGGAACTAATGTGCTCCAGCCGGTCGGGATACCCGCGTGGCGGCTGCGGACTCAGTCCGCGGCCGCCCTGGTCGGGGGCGGGACGATCGGAGGCAATGGGGGGCCTTATAAGCGTCCGGGAAGTGTTTGTGCGGGGGTTCGAAGTCGGGCGTGCGACCGATCGGGGGGGGGGGGGGGGAGTCTCTTTTTTGTGTCTAGCTCCGCGGTCCGAGTCCGCCATGGAGCACAGCACGGCCGCTGGAGGCTGCCGCCATGCACATACGTGGCCTCTGACCTGAGAGGTGCAAGGTCCTTATCTGCAGCAAAAGCTGCGAGGTCTACTCCGGGTCCCTGCTAGCCCCCTGCAGGGCTCGGAATTTGTGTCCCTTTGATCCAAGTTTTTCTGGCGTTTTTGACGCCGGCGTGGGGTCATCGTCCCAATATTAGAGAATCCAGCCCCATGTGTGTTATATGCAGGGAAGTACCGGCAAATGAAAGTTCAAATCCCTCAAATCTTCAAAGGCATTTTCGTGGCGTGTTCGAGGACAACACTTGGTTTTTTTCAAAGGATGCAGCACGAACTTAAATGATCAGCTGTAGTCCTTAGCAGAAATGTAACATTGAATGACGAAGCAAGTGAAATCGTGGAGGACCAAGCAGGCTCACCTGTGGTATTAAAGCTAAGTGATAATGGTGTGTCGCGAAGGCCGGCCGGCATTTGTCGCTAAGGTCGGCCAGCGTGGGTCCCGAAGGTCCACCGTTTGGTAAATTTCATAGAATTTACAGTGCAGAAGGAGGCCATTTGGCCCATCAAGTCTGCACCGGCTCTTGGAAAGAGCACCCTACCCAAGGTCAACACCTCCACCCTATCCCCATAACCCAGTAACCCCACCCAACACTAAGGGCAATTTTGAACACTAAAGGCAATTTATCATGGCCAATCCACCTAACCTGCACATCTTTGGACTGTGGGAGGAAACCGGAGCACTCGGAGGAAACCCACGCACACACGGGGAGGATGTGCAGACTCCGCACAGACAGTGACCCAAGCCGGAATCGAACCTGGGACCCTGGAGCTGTGAAGCAATTGTGCTATCCACAAGGCTACCGTGCTGCCCACAGTGGGTCCGAGAAAAAAAGTTTGAGACACACTGGTTTAAGACACTGCTTAGAATTGCCTTTCTGACCAAGTTTCGGTCATCTACATGGTTCAGACTAATATTTTGTTTTATTTAATCTCTGTGAAGCACCTTGGATGTTCAATTACATTAAAAGTGTTGTATAAATACAGACTGTTGTTATATTCGTAGTCTAATATATTTGTGTGTGTGTTATATTCAAAAGATTATGGTATCTACCCTAGAAAACCAGTTAAGGAGTTTTCTCAAAAGACTATCTGTGCAAATGAATGTTTTCTTTTACAACTAAGCTGTTACGTAAGAACTTTAGAAATGTGAACTATTTCTCCCTTTGGTTTCAGTGCAGGAAGCTATTTTTAAATGTTACTCGCAGAAAAGAATTTTAATGGGGAATAGATTTTTGGTAAAATGGTCTTTGTCTGAAATATAAATGCCCAAGTTTGCACATGATTTTGCTGTTTGTTGTTTTGGTTTGCACAAATAGTTTCATGTATATTAGACACTGCTAAACCTGTCCTGATGTCTTTTTATTTGAGGGGATTGACCAATAAGAGTGCTTCAGATGATCAAAGTCCTTTCTTCCCAAAGATCTGTATTTCAATTCCACTCAGGCTGATATACAAAAATCCCTTCATTTTGTTGGTCTTAATTGCTCACAGGATTTTGCATTCAAATGTGAATAGGAGAAAACGTGTACCGGGAAGCAGTAAAGAACGTTCATTTTTTAAATAGGACACATTGACCAATTCTGCTTTCCAAAAATAAACTTTGTTCAGAAAAACATCCCATTCTCAGTTTCTTGGAATGCTAGGTCAGTGAGTTTACCCACGTACTTTTATAGGTTTAACCTCATGATAAAAAGAAAACAAGCATAATGTTAATTAGTCACATGCCACCATTCTTCTCTAATTCTCTATGTTACGACTTTTTGGATGTTCTTTTACTTAATGTAACTTTTTCTTTTCTGTGCTAATTTTTCTTCTATTGTTACATATGGTCTAAAACATACAGCACAGAAACAAGCCATTTGACCCAACTGATCTATGGAGGTTATAGAGTCATTGAGTTTTACAGCTCAAAAATGAGGCCCTTCAGCCCATCGTGTGGCCATCAAGCACTTATCTATTCTATTCCTACTTTCCAGCACTTGGTCCATAGCCCTGTATTCTATGGAGTTTCAATGCTCATCGAAATGCTTCATAAATGTCATGAGGGCACCTGCCTCTACCACCCTTTCAGGCAGTGAGTTCCACATTCTTACCATACTCTGAGTGAAAAGGTTCCCCCCCAAATCCACTTAAATCTCCTGCCCCTTTCCTTAAATCAATGCCCTCTGGTTATTGACCCCTCTGCTCAAGGGAAAAGTTCCTTCCTATCTGCCCTATCTATGACACTTGTTGTACACCTCACTCAGGTCCCCACTCAGCCTCCTCTGCTTTAAGGAAAAAACCCCAGCTGAAACGCTCCAGCCCAGGCAACATCCTGGTGAATTTCCTCGGCACGCTTTCTAATGCAATTACATCCTTTCTATAGTGTGGCGACCAGAAACGCACACGATACTCTAGCTGTGGCCTAACGAGTGTACTACACAGCTCCATCATAACCTCCCTGCTCTTACATTCTAAACCATTCTAATATAAAATATAAAATACTGGACAATCTCAGCACGTCTGACAGCATCTGTGGAGAGAGAAGGGAGCTAACCTGTCGAGACAGGATGACTCTTTATCAAAGCTAGAGAGAACTGGAAATAGGATTGGGTTTGTACTGTTGTAGCACGTGGAGCAGTGGGACTGGATAGGGGGCCAGTAATAGCTGGAGATTGACAAAGATGTCATGGACAGAAAGACAAAGGGAATGTAAATGGTGGTGATCAAGGCTAAGCAGGGTTCTTATTGTGGCACCCTTCACAGAATCATCCTCTGCCAGTTTTGCCAACTACATCATGATGCCACCACCAAACACATCGTCCTCTCATTCCCCCTTTCAGCATTCCATAGGGACCATTGCCTCCGGGATACCCTGGTCCACACCTCCATCATCCCCAACATCTTCCCCTCTTCCCAGGGCACATTCCCATGCAATCGCAGATGGTATAACACCTGCCCCTTTACCTCCTCCCTGCTCATCATCCAAGGGTCTAAACACTTTTTTCAGATGATGCAGTGATTCACATGCACCTCCTTCAATCTTGTCTATTGCATTCACTGGCCCCATTGCAGTCTACTCTACATTGGAGAGACTAAATGCAGACTGGGTGACCTCATTGCAGAACACCCCCGGTCTGTCCGCAAGCAGGACACTAACCTTCCTGTCGCTTGCATTTCAACTCACCGTCCTGCTCTCACGTCTACATGTACGTCCTTGGCCTGCTGCAATGTTCCAGTGAAGCCCAGCACAAACTGGAGGAACAGCCCCTCATCTTCCAATTAGGTGACTGTGAACTTTCTCCTCCACCTTCACCACATTTTTATTTCTATCAATTTATTTCCATTTCTTCCATCGATCCATTTTTTCTTCACCATTGCTCCTCCTATCCCACCTCATACCATTTGTTCCCTGTCTCAACTTGTCCTTTGACACACTGCTTACCTTTTTCTACTATTAATACATTCTTATCTGTTAATGTGCCACTATCATCACAATTTTTAGCGTTGATCACCACCATTCCCTTTGTCTTTCTGTCCATGACATCTTTGTCAATCTCCACCTATCGCTGGCCCCCTATCCAGCCCCACTACTCCACGACCCCCCACATCAGTATAAATATGGTCCTACTTCCAGTTCTCTCCAGCTTTGACAAAGAGTCATCCAAACGCGAATCGTTAGCTCATTTCACTGTCCACAGATGCTGTCAGACCTGCGGAGATTGTCTGGTACTTTCTGTTTTCGTTTCAGATCCAACATCCACAGTAATTTGCTTTTATCTTGTATTCTATGCCTCGGTTAATAAAGGCACGTATCCCATATGCCTTCTTAACCACCTTAGGTCCCTGTCCTGCTGCCTTCAGGAATCTTTAGACATGCACCCCAAGGTCCCTCTGATCCTCCGTACTTCCCAGCATCCTACTGTTCATTGTGTATTCCCTTGCCTTGTTAGCCCTCCCAAGATGCATCATCTCACACTTTTCAGGGTTGAATTCCATTTGCCACTGTTCTTCCCATCTGATCAGCCAGTCTATGTCGTCTATAATCCTGTTTACCACACCACTAATTTTTGTCTCATCTCCGAACTTCCTGATCATATCTCCTATTTTCAGGTCTAGGTCATTAACTTACACAAGTGGCAAAGGACCCAACACCTGTGGTACACCACTGGACGCAGGCTTCCAGTAACCAAAACAACATTCGACCATCACTCTCTGCTACCTGTGGAGTTGTGAATGGTGCTGAACATTGTGCAATCATCAGCAAATATCCCCACTCTGACCTTATGATTGAAGGAAGGTCATTGTTGAAGCAGCTGAAGATGATTGGCTCTAGGACACGATGCTAAGGAACTCCTTATGGAACTTTGATGATTGACCTCCAACAACAGCAACCATCTTCCTTTGTGCCAGATATGACTCCAACCAGCAGAGAGATTTTCCATGACTAATGCCCATTGACTCTAGTTTTGCTAGGGCTCCTTAATGTCATTCTCAATCCAATGCAGCCTTGATGTCAAGGGCAGTCAATCTCACCACACTTCTGGAATTCAGCTCTTTTGCGCATGTTTGAACCAGGGCTGTAATGAGGTCAGGAGCTGAGTGTCTCTGGCAGAACCCAAGCTGATCATCAGTTATTGCTAAGCAAGTACCACTTGAATGCACTGTTGAGTGTTCCCTTCCACCTGCTTACTGGTCATCGAGAGTAGACTAATGGATGGGGATGGGCGGGGGGGGGGATTGTCCTGCTTTTTGTGTACAGGAGATTTCTGTACAATTTTCCACATTGCCAGGTAGATGCCAGTGTTGTAGCTGTACTGGAACAGCTTGGCTTAGGGTGCAGCAAGTACTGGAGCCTAAGTCTTGACTACTATTGCTGAAATATTGTCAGGGCCTTTGCAGTATTCAGTTCCTTCAGCCATTTCTTAATATCACGTGGAGTGAATAGAATTGACTGAAGACTGGCATCTATGCCGACCTCCTGAGGAGGCCTTCGCAACGGAGTGGTGAATATTTGAATCATATTCTTGTGTTTGTGTTGAGATCTTTGCAACCTTAATGTCTCGTGTAATATAGTTCATTTTTCTTGTTTAATAAATGTTTTATTTTTTGTGTTAAAGTTCATCAGCAGACCTCTGTGAATGTGTTCGGTAACTGACCTCCACAGTTTCTAAAAAAAAATGCAAGTTAAGATCTGACAAGCCAGGTTTCAATCTGGGATCTGACTTGTCCAGTATTACAATTAGTTGGGATCATAGCAGGGCGGACTATAGCGACTCAGGAAGACTGTTCACCACCACCCTCTCGAGAGGGTAATTAGGGATGGCTTTACCAGCAGCATTCATATTCCATGAATGAATAAATAAACTGGAATGCTTATATGGATGGGAATGCGACAGCGTGTTCAGGAGCTTACCCTGTGGGAAAATATTAGTACCCATCTGTGCTCTATGATTTCATGCCACAGCAAATCAAAACTTGACCATGGCCATGGTACTTGTCAGGCCTACTTGGCACACATTACTGTTGTGTTCGATCATTGTCCAGATTTTATAAATAAAAGTAAAAGAGAATCCTTACCAACTTCATATACAGCAAGGAAACCTCCTTTTACAACAGAAGCATCTGCTTTAAACTTAAGCCACAATGTGTTTCTAGTGGTGGTAATGGGAGCTGGGACGGTCGCACCGCAGAATTTGCCGATTAGAGGCTCCGTCTCTGCTTCACCATCATGGACCTAAAATGCGAATAAAATTTAGAGAAAGATCAAACTAAATGTTCTCCAGTGGTTTATGACTGTGCTCATTATTGAAATCATTATGAATGAAGCAGATAAATAACCAATGTTGAAGCAGACACTTAAGCAATATTGTCGTTTATAAAGCTATTTTAGATTCCACTTAGCACTATCGTAACCCCTACCTTAGGTACGTTTTCAGTAGGTTCAAGCCCTGACCTTCAGTCCATAATCTAGACTGACATCCAAGTGCAGTTATGAGGTAGTATTCAATGAATTGAGGTGCCATCTTAGAATCCATAGAATCCCAACAGTGCAGAAGGAGGCCATTCAGCCCACTGAGTCTGCACCGACACTCTGAAAGAGCACCCTGCTGAGGACAACTCCCCTGCACTATCCTCGTAACCCCACCTGTAGCCATTTAAAATGGCTAACACCCGATTAGAATGGCCAAACCCCGATTTAAAATGATGACCGGAAGAGGCTGATGGGAAAATCAGCCAACAGGACTCAAACAGACAGCTGCAGGTAAAACACCGTATTCGCCTCTGGGGAGGCCAGACAGAATCGATACCTGCAGCCATCAACACAACAACACACCAGCCATCTGCATACTAATTAGCAATCCCCGGGAACAATATGCTACAAAATAGACACACAAAGCCAACCCAGACTTTTCGGCGCCAGCAGGAGCTTACACAAGGAGAGGTGAATGACCACCTCGAAACCGCCCATCGATCAAGGAATCGCTCCAGCATTGGAGAATATCGAACCAAGTGATTGGGATAAAGTCCAATCACTTGGAACCAGGTACAAGGTCCGCCCCGAGAGGCGGGAAGCCCCTGGGGACTATAAGAATAGGGGCCAAGTTCAAATCGACCCTTCTTCTCCTCTCCGCACCCTTCGAGACCATTCTGCTGACCCTCTACAACAGCCGCAAGAAAGAGTAAGTCTTACTCCAACACTCGCTACGAGATAGGCACTCCTGACTATCGACCTGTACCAGCTTTGAATCCCGCAGGCTCAGAACCCATACAAAAGGCTATTTGTTTCCCTGACCTGGTGGGCCATTTCCAAAGTTAAATATTGGCCTGTTAATTGTAGGAAGTAGCTTAGAAGTAGAATTTATGTATAAGTATTGATTACTGTATATAATAAATGTGCGTTGATTTAACTCTTACTAAGCGGTGTGTTGGATTATTGATCAGTACTCGGACTTGAACCATGTGATGGTATCAGAAAGATACCTGGCAACTCAATAGCAAAGGTGATAGAACAAGAGCAATTAAACTAAGGCTAAAACGAGCAACACACCTAACCTGCACATCCCAGGACACTAAAGGACAATTTACAGGGCCATTCCACGTAACCTACCCATCTTTGGAATGTGGGAGGAAACTGAGCACCCGGAGGAAACTCACGCAGAGGCGGGGAGAGCATGCAAACCCCACACAGTCACCCAGGGCGGGAATTGAACCTGGGTCCCTGGAGCTATGAGGCAGCGGTGCTAACCATTGTGCCATCGTGCTTCCCCTTCTGGAACAAAAAGTTAAATGAAGTGGAGATGGAAATCTTCAGCATACACCCAAATCTAAGTGTTGGAATGCATCAACACAGTAAGCTTGCTGGGTCAGAGGGAGGTACCTAAAGCTAACAATGCATTGGCACTGCCTGTCTGCCAAAGAGGCAGCAAATCGTAGAAGTGCGACTGGTCGTATCTGGGTAAGATCTTTGCCATCTGCCCCACAAAGAAGACTGCCTTGCTCCTCCACCCCTAACACTACAGCCATTTTGTAAGGGAGTCACATTTGAATAAACCCTTTAACATGATTAGATCTTTCTTCTGAGATTGCGGTTTGAATCCTACTATTCAGCAGCCTGTTAAACCTGATCTATCAGATGTAACTGATGTAACACTGGGCCATTTTGAGAGCTGGGAGCACAGGAACTCTTGAGCACTGGGAGTCCCCACTCCTTTTTATACCAAATGATGTTTTTCTTATTTATTCATTCTCAGAATGTGGGCATCACTGAATAGGCATTTCTTACCTGTTTGGACACTATGTGGGGCAGCTGGAAGGATGTGCGTGATTTACCATGTGCATTTTCAGTTTCGTATGCTTTTTTAAACTACTGATATGCCCTTACCCTCACCCAATCCGAAAGGGAAAACGTTGTCGTGTGTACAATTAAACAATCTCTTTGGTCTTTCAGAGTGAGGAGATATCTTGGAGGAAGAGGTCGGTCACTGCAATAACTGTCCGAGCAACTCTACAACAACAACTGCTACCACACGGTCACCAATTCTCTGGTATCTTAGCTGCTCGAGCAACAGTATCCACACACCCAGTTGTGAGGGATTACGCTAACAGTGAAAAGGATTATTAGCAGATGCATCACTGCAGTTGTCATAATGAAGACCTTGTAGTGGAAGAGAAGAAGACTTGTTTCTTCACAGAGAGGGAAGAATTTCTCTAGGTCAAGGAGTCCAGGATCTCTTCAAAAGGGCAAATGATCAGAAGCATCAAGGTCAATGTGGTTGGATGGCAGTGGAGGCACTTTCTACACTTATGGTTGGGATATGAATAAGTGAGAGGATTTCCACATCTGCAACATATTGATGAAATATTCTCATGACCTGCAGAACCCACCCCGAGCACTGTGACAGCCCAGCAAATTGTTACAACATCAAGATCCTAAATAGAACTTTCAGGTAGACATGTGGATTCAGGAGTAACAGCTGCTAATGTTTCAATAGATGCTTTTATCCAATGCCTCGAAAATCTCATTGAAATATTAAGTAACAATAATCTCAACCATTAACACCCCTGAGCCTGTATAGTTTAGCTCAGTTGGCTGGATAGCCACCATCCATTCTTTAGTTATGAGGATGCCATCAGTTTAAAGCGGGAAAGGTCCTGTCCACCTCATCAGTAGGTGGAGAAACACACCAGGACCCCTGATCTCAGAGGAGACAGTAGCAGCTGAGATGTGTCATTCAGCTTCTCTGGGCCCTTAGATCAGCCCGTTCAGTGGCAGGTCGCATTCAGCTCTCTGTCAGGCAGGAGTCAGACATTGTTCAGAGCACTAGAGGAACATTGCTCTGTTCTCTCTGCAAGTCATCTTTATTCTCCTGCAGCATCAGGCCAACCCCTTTACCGCACTGCCCTTTAATGATGCGACCATCACGATGACCTCCCACAGGCACCACAATAGTGAGAAGAATCAAGACCCTATGGTGGGAGAGGTCTTGATGTCCTGGTCAGTTCAAACAAAGAGGCTATGCGGCCGTCCCTAACCTTGCCCCCATATGGGCCCTGGTCACCGCCTGAGATTCTTCCTCTTCCCCGCTGACCTCCTCCTCATCCGAAGAGATGCAATGCTCCTTCATGTCCTCCTCATACAGCTGCTCGCCCCTCTGCAGTGCCAGATTATGCAGAGCACAGCAGACCACGATGTTGCGGGAAACCCTCTGGGAGTTGCATTTGAGGGCACTGCCCAACCGATCCATGCACCGGAACCGCATCTCCAGCAGTCAAATCGCCTGCTGCACCAGCGCACGAGTTGACACATGAACTTCATTGTAGCGAGTCCCAGGAGATGTTTGGGGCCTCTGCTCTGGCGTCATCGGCCACCTCCTGAGTGGGCACATGTTGTCCCTGAGGAGTCATCCCTCCAGCTGCTATTCTCCTTCAAAAACAGCTGAGATCTGTGAGTATCCCAAGGTGGAGGTGTCATGGTTGCTCATTAGGAAATGGGCACAAACCTGGATAATATGCATGGCGTGGTCATGAATGATCTGAACATTTGAGGGATTGGTGTCCCTTGCGGTTCATAAACACTGCCCATGTCTCCATGGGAACACAGAGCTACGTGAGTGTGGTCGATGACACCCTGCACCGGAGACAGGCCAGCAATGGTGCTAGCTTCCTGGGTCGCAAGGTCCCAGTCAAAGTTGAAGTACCGGTGTACCCTCACAAATTGTGCCTTTGTTACCTCCCTTGAGCAACAGACTGGGAGATGCCACTTGTCACCCATGAAGCCCTGAATAAAGCCATTGGCACAGAGGTTCAGTGCGGCACTGACTTTCAGCGCCACAGGTGGTGGCCAGCCCATGTCCATGTGGTGCCAACCCTTGCATCACCTGGCACAGTGGTCCCATCCCCCGTGGTTTACGCAGCCTTCTCTGGCACTGAACTTCTGACATCTGGAGGTGGGAAGCTCTCCAGCGCTAGACCAATAGTTGTACTGTCTCCTCCAAGCTTACTCCATCTGTGGCCCTGCACCAGATTGATCAGGGGCCCATCCTGTGCAGGGTGCTGGTATGGTCGCATTCAGCTGCACGTCGCTGCTGCTCCACATCTATCAACAGAAATGCCAGCTCCATTGTTCTCTCAAGCAACAAACTGAAAGGAAGAGAACAGAAAAGTGAGCGATGAAGAGTCCTGATAACGTCCTGGCCCACAGCCACCTATGCATATCCCCTTATGCAAGCACCTTTAGACTGAGCCTCACTCCCTCCCCTCTCACACAATATCCCCACAATGGTCCCTCTCAACTCCACCTGACATACGTTTCAATCCTCAAAAGCCTCAGCAGGCCATCCATCCACCAAAGGTGAAGGCTCAGGCAGTTGAGTGCATTCAATGAACCTGCATTCCAATCTCACGGGGGAACAAGACACTGCCATCCCTCATGTTCTGAACTGGGCGATTGATGAGCACTGTAACCCTCCTGCCTTGCAGTAAGAGTGTAAGCCTTGGAGTTCAATGCTTGGGGCCTCAGCTCCCAAAGGCTTAAGTAGTGGGTGCCAATTAGTGGCACACTCATACATTGCAATATTGACTAAATTGGCACAATTGACTTGTCACGGAAGTGTCAGTGAGCTAATTGGGCAACTGACTTCTTCCTCTGGCAGGTAAGGCAAACCTGATTCATGTTAGACTGCAATTTGCAGTGACCTTCATCCTTAGTGCACCACCATTCTCCCAGCCCTCATGGGCTACAGATTAAACAAGCCTCCCAACTTGAACTGCCAGCCACCCATACTTTATTCCCTGAAAGCCTGGCTTCCATAACCAGTGGCTTTGTGCTTCCACACTGCTCATACCCTGAGAATGCACTTTGCAGCCTGAGGGTGGGGGTTCATTGTGATTGTACTCATCCTTGTCCCTGTGTGAGAGTCCTCTGCCCTCATGTTGCTGTTAAACACACCATCTCAAAATCCCCTACTCTGCCCATGCCAAGGGCTCACACTGTCGCCCCCTGCGCATAACCCTGTGATCTCACCCATCCCTTCTCACTTTCAGCTGCCACTCCATTCCATCAGTGGAGTATCATCTCAATCCCAGTGAGGGGGACAAAGGTTTGCCAACTGCACAGCCATGAAGGGTCAGTCAGGCTTGTGAGTGACCCCAGCCCCTGAAATGCTGGGTTGCACCTATCTGGTTTCCCCGCGTCCTCTCTGGTTCCCCCCTCCAATTGACACCCTGGAGGGTAACAGCGACCTGAATGCTCACCTCCGATATCCCCTTCAGAGATGGGTCGCCAGGTTCTCGTTTTTGTACAGCTGTTGCAAATCACGCCGGCGTGACGTCCTGTCGACGTGCATTGAATATTCAGTGCAAGGGATGTCCCAGTGAGAGGACCCGCTAATAAAATGCTAATATATTTAAGTGAGGTTCCAGAACTTCCTGGGCCGGAACATCGTTACGACACTGGTAAGGTTCGTGGAGAATCTGAAATCACAATCTCGTTCCCGATTCTCACGGGATTTAGCGCTGATGGCTGACGCAGACTCATAATTCCACCCTTAGTTTGCAAAAGGGAAAGTTCCATCCAGCGCGTCTCACAGGACCTTCTGTATCCCCAGTGCCAAATGACAGTCTAGCCACCGTCTAACCTGGTAATCCTTATATTGCAAAGTCACGGCAACTGCAATCAGTTTACTATTAAAATGATCAATTCCTACAGCACTTGTGATTGCAGGTTCCTGAAAAAATACTTGCAAAATGGAGAAGGGATAATTCACCTCTATGTAAGTTGAGGAACAGCTGTTGTGGGACTCCAACTCCATGTGTGTGAACTGAAGGCGAATGCGCTCCCCCATGGGCTGCCGGATAATGTAGACACATTGCCTGTTGCTGAGATATGGATTAGGCCAGTTGGGAGAGGTGAGAATGCCTTTACTATCTTGGTATGTTCCTCCGCAGCCAGGGTCAGCTATTTGTTAAGAAGATAGAACACACAACTGTTAGTTCAACCATTTGTTCCAAAGAATTTTGACTCCGCACCAGAGACATTTGTTGCAGCATTTGTTATTTTAATTCTCCGCTGAAATGACTGGTGAGAAAATAATGCCATTGAAATTCCAGGATTCCTGCCCACCTCAGCACAAGACCAGGGACCTCTGTCCCAAATATTGGGATAGGATCATTTGTATATCTTGGCAGGGCACATCAGCAGTGCCTATCTTAGCTCATCACCCTCCACCTTTCCAAACTTGGAACAATGCCTTGTCACTCACTGCCCCTCAAGTACCCTTGAGGCTTTCATTGACCAAATAAAAAACAAAGTCTGATAGGTCTTCAAGCTCTTACAGGAGCTGCTCTTCCACTTGAGACGATGATACAGGAAATGCATGTCCCACCTGGGCTGCCTGACTCAGTGTGAATATATTTCTAGCATTTTCTTTATGTCTTTGATACATAAATGATATTCGCTGAGAAGGAAAATGTCAGTTTATATCAAGTTGCTGTGTCCAAAAAGAGTTGGCTTTGTTATGTTAAATAGTAGGGAGAATAAATCATGGCGCAATTAAAACCATTATGTCAACCATGCCGGTTTAGTCGTAATATTTCTATAATAGCTGTTTCCTCCTCAGCAAAGATCCTGCAAAGTATTTTGAACAGATCTTCTTCGAAAATGTCAATCTAATCTTAAAACTATATTTCTACATCCTCGACCTGTTCTACACAATATTCACTCTCTCATCTATACTGGTCCTTTGAAACTTCAATCTTGTTCCCAATTAGATATTTTTTCAGTTCATGAGAAGACATGAAATGATTTAATTGGGAATTTTTTTTTCCCTAAATTTAGAGTACCCAATTATTTTTTTTTCCCAAATAAGAGGCAAGATAGCTTGGCCAATCCACCTATCCTGCACATCTTTAGGTTGTGGGGGTGTAACCCACGCAGGCACAGAGAGTATGTGCAAACTCCATTAATTGGGAAACTGAACCCACTGGGGGAGGGCGGGGGGGACCTTTCTAATCTCATTTTTTTCCTGAGCTTTGTTGATTGATATTTGCGTCCTCAAATTCAGTATTCACAGAAGAAATTAAATGAACTGCTTACATCTGAGTTGCCTGAATGACTGCACACGTTCTTCCTATAATTTGCTATCTAGATCAATTACATGTCCATCTCTGTCAGCTGTAACAAAATATTTAGTACGAGTGCAAGAGAGTATACAATTTTTAAACAGGTGCCATCGGTCGAATATGATCTGAAGCATAACATGCAAACGCTTACATGGCAAAGTAATGTATGTGATCTGAAACCCTCGGCCACTGACATTTTTATCACTGTGGAAATAAATCCTTGCAGAAGGGCCAGACGTCTGTAGTGGGGGAGGATCTTTTGTGCTGCAGTACTTCTGAAGGATGGGATCTTTATCCAGAAGACCATCTCTAATCTAGAGATAACAATAATCAGTAAATATTGACAACTGCAGAGTTAATATATGCTTAACACAGGAAGAGCTCTTGTTCAGACAGAGAAGGATATCACACCATGCACACTATAGGGCAAATCAGACACAGGGGTGAAAGACTCCTTCTGTGCTGTAAGTTCCAATGATAAAGAGGAATATTGCTTACATCTAACATGCGCAAAAACACACAAGAATCGAACCACTAATGTGGTTCCACCGCAGAGGTACCAGAGTACTTAGGCTATAAATAAAGACTGTGACAAACGTTAAATATTTTTGTCTAAGATTTGGATAATAATGGATTCCCAAATGCTATTACACTACATAGTAGGTTATAAATCAACGTCAATCATTGGAATCATATTTAGCGCAATTTGATACATTGATTCAATGAGCTGCTTGGACTCTGGGTGGTTTGTTGTAAGGAGAAGCCAAGCTATTCAATTCAAATACAGACGTGTTCTATGAATTGTTCAAATATTTGTTTTTCCGAATAGTTTTCTTTTTATCTCCTAACCAGCCATGAAGTATGTGACAGATCCAGTTAAAAGATTCAAACAGCCTTACTTGGACTCATTGGCCTAGAAATTAGGTTGGTGCTGGCAGATTGGCAGGACAGAAACACCCAATGTTAAGCCATGGATTTTATTTATTTCACTGAAAATAGGGAGCAATTGAGCAATGTTGGGTGTTCCCAGGCAGCTCGCGGGCAAATTGGATTTTGCCTACTGTGTCACTGACAATGGCCATCAGAAACAGTCTGAATAAAAGCAGTAGGACATGGTTAGGGGAGAGTGACAGGGAGTCAGCAGAGCTCTTTGGTATAGAAATGGAAAGACCACTTCTGCTTCTGCCAGTTCTGGTTTCAGGAAAGTATTTCACCTTTATGATGACTTGCAGCAGTGCCCTTGAGGACTGCAGTTAGCCCTCATTTAAGCAATGTTTCCTGCTTGGGAAAATAGTTTTGCAAAGGCAGCCTTAAATGCCTTTGGCTGGCTTCGTACACATGGGTGATAGCCCTGGGTGCAAATACACAAATTTGCTGATGAAACACCTCTAATCCTCCTTCCAAACCTACAAATATAGACGAGTAGGCAGAGGAGTATGCATACAGGTAGAACACAATGAAATATTAGGTGGAAACAGGCATAAATAACAGTTTTAAGATGTTCCTTTTATTTTCTATTGTGTCAGGAAAAAACAATATAGCAGCAAGGTAGCTGAACAACAAAAACATTTTAAACTAGATGAGGTTATACACAAAACTGAGTGAATCATAAAAACATCGACACAACATAATGTATTTTTCAATATCTTAAAGAATCCTGTGCACAATAACTGTGCAGGCTCTCTGTATAAGAAGCACTTCTGGAGCATTTAGTGCATGAAATACTTACTGGCTTCAGGATCGGCCTAGTGCCCACTTATATGGGGCATTGGTTGCTGGTGCAGAGCAGCATATTGGACCTACCTATACAGATAACTAACCAGAGAAGTTCACATGTCTTTACACACTATATACAGAGGGTGCAGCAGCAAACCACACTCAGGGCAGGATCTTGTTGAGGGATTCGGGGTCATGGCTGCCAGCTGGAGCCTTCTTGTCCAGAAATTGTGGTGAAGGCAAAAAGACAGCAGGGTTCAGATGTGCTACCACCCTGCCTAATCACATGCCCTTCCCACCTCCAACACCAGCGAGAGCAGAAGATTCCACCCACAATATGGGGAGACGTAATGCAGACTCCCTGAAATATATCCCAGAAACATTTGCTCCAAATTGGTTTGCAATTATGAAAAGCAATAATAATTTCATTTATGAATTTTGGAGATCCACGATTCTTGCCTGGAAACTCCCCACGCCTGTGATAAGCATTTTGCCCCTTGTGTACTAACATTTATGCTGGGGTCTGAGATTTTTAAAAATGCGGCCCTGCCCCATCCATCACCCTCTTCTTCTCCATCATTTGCCGAGGAAGGTAGGCTGGAGGCTCTGTACCCACAAGGAAATCCTGAAAACTAGGCCATGCTGATGGGACTCAGCGTACCTGGGTTGTAGCGACGTTTGTGGAACTGTTGAGGAATTTTGGCTCTGTAGGATGTGTTTAGCTTTTTTACCTCTACGTAGTCCAAACTGCAGTTTGGATTGTGTCCGATGTGAAGTTCTCCAAATGCAAATGTAATCACCAAGTTGGGGCTGACAGAAATAGTCCAATAGCAGTCTCTATTGGGTGGATAGTTGCTTGGGTAACCTGGTGAACTAATAACACCATAGGGTTCACTGAGGTGGCAACCACACTCTGAAAAAGAGAAGAGTATAGATGAGGCGGGATATACGGTTTGTTATACAGAAAGTTCAGGTCTGGCAATAAAAAAATCCGCAGTTGTTAGTTTTGTAAAAACAAATCTTTTGCAATAGCATTTCACTGCAACAACAATTTGAAATTATACAATGCTTTTAATATTAAAAATTATACCAAGCATTTGGAGGAAGAGGAAAGGAAAGCAAACCAGAGGTGGTTTGTGGAGAAGTTTTATGATGCAGCGAGTTATGATGACCTGGAGTTCATTACCTGAAAACATGGTGGGTATAGATGCAATGCTAACTTTCAAAAGGCAATTGGATAAATACTTTAATGAGAAAAATTTGTGAGACAGTGGAGAAAAGGCAGGGAGTGAGACTGATTAGGTACATCTTTCAAAGAGATGTACATGTACGATGGGCTGAATGGCTTTCTTCTGTGTATTAACATGGATGATTCTGTGAATATCTCACGTGTCTCCAATTTTACAGCATTCCCTCAGTACTGCACTGTAGTGGGATCATTGGAGAATGCAATGAGCATACATTGCACCAACAAGGACACTTGTGTGGCGCCATTCTGATTCATTCCATGGTCACTATACTTCACAATGTGTTTTCTAAGGACTTTCCAGGCCAAAGGAAAAAAACAGATATAAATTTGCTCCTGATTGTCCGAGACCTTCCCAAAGACAGCAGTTGTGTTTATATCAATGCTAGGTCAAAGGGAGTCCCACTGATATCTTTTACGGGTGTAAATGACAGAATTCCCAGGGCAGCCCTGAAACTCTCCCTGATTTAGTGAGAATGAATGGATGATCCAACCATCAGCCCTCACTGGAATATAGCTGCACCAAAAAAATTGAGTGAAACCCCAGTGGAACCAGTTTCCAGCTCTCGCCACATGTTTCACTCCAGAAAATTCTCAGTTATCCACGTCCCAATTGTATTTTCTGAGGATCATGGATGTTGAGTCATTAGGTATGTTCAAAACTGAAATCGATAGATACCTTTGCGCAAGTGTGATGTGGGGTGAAGTGAAGTGGAGAGAAGGTAGGCCAAGGTTTTATTGAACAGTGGAGTTGTGTTAGGTGAATTGGACATTCTGAATTCTTACTCGGTGTACCCGAACAGGTGCCGGAGTGTGGCGACTCGGGGCTTTTCACAGTAACGTCACTGCAGTGTTAATTTAAGCCTACTTGTGACAATAAAGACAATAAAGATTATTATTATAAAAGTTGGCTTGAGGAACAGTAAGACAGTAAGACCTACTCCTGCTGCTATGTTTTATGTACTTAGAATTGATAAGGTTTCTCAGAACCCTTGTTTTGTTGTATATGATGTGTAGCATCATGTTTAGAAAGTTAGTTGATGGACAGGAAATAAAGAATTAAACCCATGTATGTCCCCCAGCTGTTAGTTTTGGCTCCACTTTTATATAAAATATTTGGACCTGGGTATAGGGAACACAAATGTTGAAATTTACTGATGGCAATAACGGGCGAGGTATGGTAAAGAGTATAGATGGACTAAAGGAACAGACAGACAGGTAGCTGCTACAATTTAATATGGATAAATGTGAAGTAATACGATTTGCTAGAGAACTATGAAGACCCAGGAGGCCCAAGATGTAAGTAAACAGAGGTTTATTCAGGTCAAAGAAAACAGCCCCTATGGCAGCATACACAAAGAAGTCCCAGTCAGGATATTAGAATGCCGGTCCCAGCTCGGGCAGGGTTTTACAGAGCAAAGTAAAGAGCCCGAACTGGGCGGGCCTCTGCCCACTAGCGGGGAGGTTCGTATTCCACAAGTCCCATGGGGAGATCGAATAGTGTATCCCCATGGGCCTCGGCAGAGTTATTACAGGAACAAAGAAAATGCCAAGATCTTCCGGATTCCTGATACTTGGAGACCCGATGTAGCCCCCAAAATACAGTACAAGACCCCTCAGAAATCCCAAGGCTCAGACACTTTGCATAGTTCTGACTTACTTACCTACCCAAATCGTGGATAGAGAAAAGCTTAGTCTAACACTGGTAAACTATGCAATTGACCTCCCCCCAACTCCCCTCGATCCCCCACTTCTGCCCTGACCTCCATCATCCTCCGACCCAACCTAACTAACCCAGCTCTCCACCTGACTCCCCAGTAGTCCCCATGTCCCTCTGACTCCCTCACCAACCCCGACTCACACATTGACTCCCACCTGACTCAACCTCATCCCCCAATCTGAGCTCACACCTTGACTGCCTACCCGACCCGGGACTACGGATTGACGCGACCTGACCCTATAGGCACTATCCAAAGGCCACACTGCGCCCAAAAAGCAGCTTGCTGTGGCGCAGCATGGCCGATGTAAGCCGGGAGACCGCGGCCCCGGGAACTACCCAGCTCGCAACACCTCGCAGGATCGAACACGATCTCACGATAAATTGCGCTGTAAACTCAGCCCATTGTGGGCGGGATCACTTTTTATCAAATCTGCATATTAAAACAAGGCAGCTAGTCTCACTTTAATTTGCAGATTCCCCACAATGGGGACCAGATGGAACGGCACTCGGGGGGGTCTGCCAGGGGATCGGAGGCCCCATGGTGCATGGCCTTTGGACAAGGTGGTACCCTGGCACTGCTGGTGCCACTAAGGCACCCTGACACAGACAGCCTGGCACCCTGGCAGTACCATCTGGGTGCCAGGGAGTCCCAATAAATTTAGCCAATAAAGGGGCGGGTGCCTTGATGGCTGGGCGTGTCCTGAGTGGTCATTGACCTTGGCTGTTTGGGCTCCCCGAGTAAAGGGAGTGGCGCCGGTTAGTCTGCATCTGCTTTTTTTTTTCTTTTTGAATTTTTTTATTTAAAACAGATTTGTAACATTTACAGAGAAAAAAGGCCACATACAAAAGCCTCAACATATTGAAAACGAACAGTGGGAAATAATAAACATATTAGTAAGGCACTTCCCCTATCAGCTCTGTTTGCCCATGCCCCACGTGTTCAACTAAACTAAACTAATGCGGCTCTAACCCCCCCCCCCCCCCCCCCCCCCCCCCAAACCGGGTGCTGCTGCTGTCGGTTTCCTACGCTGTTCCCTGCAAGCGACTTTCTCCCCCGGGGGATCCCTGATCACCCCCCCCCCTTGCCCTCAAGTCTTCTCTGCTCTCCTTCCCGGCTGCCCCCCCCTCCCCCCCCCCCGCCCCCCGAGGCTTGCCCTGCCAGTTCCGCCCTGCGCTTGGCCCTAGCCCGCCCCTTCTCCTACTCTCCCTGGTGCCCCCTGACCTACGCTAGCTACGCTGACCCCTGCCCTTGGCGCCTGACTGTCTCCCGCCCAAATGCTCGGGCCCTCCCCCCACACACTAAGGACCCATTAACCTGATTGTATCTCCCCGTGCCCTTTCAAGTCCCTTAACCAGCCCCGAGCCCATCCCCCATCAGAAGCCCCGCTCTCCCGCCAAAAGATACCAAGCGCAGGGCCCCCCTGCCCCCCTCCCCCCCCTCGTTGCAATCTCCCAAAATCACCCTAAGCAGTGCGCCCTCCAGCCCCCGCTCTCTGTCCAAGCTGAAAACAATCTTAGATAAAACATTACAGTACAGGATACTTTAACAGACCGCCGCCACACAAAAGCTCTGTGAGCCCAGAGTCCTTTAGTTAAAGTCCAGCTTCTTCTTTTAATAAAAGTCCGTTCCTAGTCAAAGCAAGTTAGTTCAAGTCCAGCTTCTTCTCTTTAATAAAGGCCCAAACCTGTTCTGGTGTCTCGAAGTAGCGATGGAGTTCCTCAAATGTAACCCAAAGCTTCGCAGGATACAGCATTCCAAATCTCACCTGCCTTTTGAAGAGGGCTGCCTTTACCTTGATGAATCCTGCACGCCTCTTGGCCAACTCCGTTCCCATGTCCTGGTAGATGCGCACCTCGCAGTTCTCCCATCTGCTGCTCTTCTCCGCCTTGGCCCATCGCAGCACACGATCCCTGTCAGCAGGCCGGTGAAAGCGAACCACCAAGGCCCTCGGTCGGTCGCCCATCCTGGGCTTCCTTGCGGGGGCTCTATGCGCCCCATCCAACTCCAGGGGGCGAGGGAAGGCCTCTGGTCCCATCAGCGCCCCGAGCATGCCCATCACGTATGCGCCCGCATCCGATCCCTCACAGCCCTCGGGGAGGCCCACGATCCTCAGGTTCTGCCTCCTGGCTCTATTCCCCAGTTCTTCAAGCTGCTCCTGCATCCTCTTCTGGCGAGAGTTCAGCTCCTCCACCTCGTGTCCCAGCTCCGTTACCGTGTCCGCCTGGGTGGAGAGCTTCACTTCGACCTCCCTTAGCGCCTTCTCTTGGACCGCCTGCACCACGACCATTTGACCCATCACCGCCCTCATCGGGTCCAACGTGTCCCTCCTCAGTTCGGTGAAGCAGCTCCTAAAAAAATCCATCTGCTGCTCCCTTGGCCAGTGAGCCTCCGCTCCCTGGTCCTTGCCGTCCGCCATGCTTCGCCGCCCGGTCTGGGGTCCACGCTGCTCCTGCTTCGAACTTCGCCGCTCCACTCGACCACATCTGGTCCAACTGTCCATACCCCGGGGGGGGGGAAACCTCTTCCTTTCGTCCCCTCCATCGATTCAGGTCGCCAGGTCCTGAAAAAATCCTGAGAAACAGGTCCGTTTGCCCATCGCGGGCGAGAGCGATCCGACCTGCGACCTGCTTCCTCGAGGGCGCCACCCGTTAGTCTGCATCTGTATCGGTTACCTGAGTACAGTCCTTTTGTTCTGGGGAAATGGGCCATGAGAATGCAAACGAGCGGGGGTTTCGATTGCCTCTAGCTATCTGGGTTGCAAATACACACACTAGCTCTGAGTCTGTCTAAGTCTGACTGAGTCCTGGGTTGACCATAATTCCCATGGTCCTTTGCAGGTGGCCATCTGAAATGGCTACATCCCGTCCTCTTGATCCTGAACGTGAAGCGTGGTGGCTCACACTGTTGATCCCTTATCCATCCCTGGTGTGACGATTACTCTTGGTCAAGGACAGGTTCTACACTACTCTGTCCTATGTTTTGGAGCATTTACCCAAGTTTTATTAGCACATCATACATTCATAATCTCTAAGGGGTCACTATAAAACATTCAACTGTTACACATTTAACTTATTCGCACAAGGGAATATCTAACTATCACTATCTAAGCTACTCTCATGCTGCTAGCAAATATAAAAAGGAACTTATGTACAATACAACATTTTTAAACCAACGGCAGCATCACATTTCTACTTAATTTATCAACGTTACAGAGGTGTACAATCTTTATTTTTATCGGTGGTTACATTGTTTGTTGGTTGGGTGAATTCCGAAGAAGGGGGCTCGGAGTGTATATATCGGGGAGCGGGAGGCTCTTTTTTGCCATTTGTGGAGTCTAAGTGTCTGGATGACACTGCAGATTATCACTATTACCAGAAGGGCCTCTACTGTATATGAAAGGGAATACCATTTAACAATGTTTTCGCACCAAGTAGGGGTATCAGTGTTTATCTCTATGTGTGGTGTGGTGTCCGGGCTAAGGGTATCATGTTGTGTGGTCATGTTTGGGGCTGGTGTGGTGTGGGGTACAGAGGCTTGTAACGTGCGCAGTTGTAGGAGTCCAGCAATGATCACAATGTAGATCATCAGTCCTCTCTTCATCTTGTCTTCTGTTCTTCGTATATTCCTGGGGGTGCAAGCATAATATCTGTTATTATCGTTGGTTAACATCTCGTTTTGTTTTGTCTTTCTCTCCTTAACTTCAATTACCCATTAGAATCATCACCATGTGTGACTCCTCATTTTTTTTTTGAAATAACCCTTTTTGGAGTCATGCGAGAAAAAAAAATTCCTTTTTAAGTGAACATAGAACATAGAACATACAGTGCAGAAGGAGGCCATTCGGCCCATCGAGTCTGCACCGACCCACTTAAGCCCTCACTTTCACCCTATCCCCATAACCCAATACCCCTCCTAACCTTTTTGGACACTAAGGGCAATTTATCATGGAGGAAAATGTAACTGGTCTGATTAGTAAGTTTGCAGACGACACAAAGGTTGGTGGAATTGCGGATAGCGATGAGGACTGTCGGAGGATACAGCAGGATTTAGATTGTCTGGAGACTTGGGCGGAGAGATGGCAGATGGAGTTTAATCCGGACAAATGTGAGGTAATGCATTTTGGAAGGTCTAATGCAGGTAGGGAATATACAGTGAATGGTAGAACCCTCAAGAGTATTGAAAGTCAAAGAGATCTAGGAGTACAGGTCCACAGGTCATTGAAAGGGGCAACACAGGTGGAGAAGGTAGTCAAGAAGGCATATGGCATGCTTGCCTTCATTGGCCGGGGCATTGAGTATAAGAATTGGCAAGTCATGTTGCAGCTGTATAGAACCTTAGTTAGGCCACACTTGGAGTATAGTGTTCAATGCTGGTCGCCACACTACCAGAAGGATGTGGAGGCTTTAGAGAGGGTGCAGAAAAGATTTACCAGAATGTTGCCTGGTATGGAGGGCATTAGTTATGAGGAGCGGTTGAATAAACTTGGTTTGTTCTCACTGGAACGAAGGAGGTTGAGGGGAGACCTGATAGAGGCATACAAAATTATGAGGGGCATAGACAGAGTGGATAGTAAGAGGCTTTTCCCCAGGGTAGAGGGGTCAATTACTAGGGGGCATAGGTTTAAGGTGAGAGGGGCAAGGTTTAGAGTAGATGTACGAGGCAAGTTTTTTACGCAGAGGGTAGTGGGTGCCTGGAACTCGCTACCGGAGGAGGTAGTGGAAGCAGGGACGATAGGGACATTTAAGGGGCATCTTGACAAATATATGAATAGGATGGGAATAGAAGGATACGGACCCAGGAAGTGTAGAAGGTTGTAGTTTAGTCGGGCAGCATGGTCGGCACGGGCTTGGAGGGCCGAAGGGCCTGTTCCTGTGCTGTACATTTCTTTGTTCTTTGTTCTAATCCACCTAACCTGCATGTCTTTGGACTGTGGGAGGAAACCGGAGCAGCCGGAGGAAACCCATGCAGACACGGGGAGAACGTGCAGACTCCGCACAGACAGTGACCCAGCGGGGAATTGAACCTGGGACCCTGGCGCTGTGAAGCCACAGTGCTATCCACTTGTGCTACCAAGCTGCCCTAAGTGCAGAGAATCTTGCAGCTTGTGATCAATGCTTGGAGTGGGCGGACAATTTCTTTGACCAGTCTTTCTGAAATCACAACCATGGGAGGTTGAGGCTTATCTTGACCAGCCAAATTTTAGGGCAGCCGGTTTTATAAAGTTTCTTCGTCCCAGGGTCCAGAGGTAGTTCGCGTATAACAGCATAAATGTTGCAACCAAGTGTGTCAAACATGTAAATAGCAGGTGGGGAAGCGACCAAAGAGTCGCGGAAGGTAAAGAGTTGAGTGTACAGACTGTGGCAAACCCAATAAGAGCAGAGAAGGGAAAGCTAAGACCTGCCAAAGACAGTGAAAAGTGGAAAGAACCATTCCAGAGTACTCGAAGTGACGGGAACATGAGGTGCGTGTAGGCCGCAGTAGGGCAAAAATGGGTGGGATTCCCGGGTAGGGCGGTGATCAGTGCCGTTGCTCCACTACCCGAGCTTAACTGACCAGATGCATTTGGGGTCCTCAGGCAGGGTGGGGATGAGTGCCGTTATTCCCTACCTGGGTGACCTAAAGGAGCAGAAAGAATTTATAACACATGTGAGACCCAACAATTGTTCCTTTAATGGCCATTGGTCAGTAAATGGCGCTGGAAGAGTAACTTTGACTGTATCAAGAAATTGGGTGTCAGGCCGACATTGATTAAAACCATGTAACATGAAGAAAGAAAGAAGGAAAATAAAAAGGCGGGGAGGCTCCATCAGTAAGTAGGACACCCTAATTCTTATGCGGTTCCTTTCTCTCATCATCTGGACACCTCAGAGTTCTGTATCGAAAAGCGTTGTAAAAGTGTTACCGTAACGGGAGTCAGATTCGGAATCATCACCATCTCCCAGTTGCCAGACCCGTGTCTGCCGTTTTTATGCCGTGGCCGCGTAGGCCATTGTGGAATCTGAATCGTCATGTCTTACCAATCTACAAGAGTTGTTGCGGTGCCAAAAAGGGGTTGCTTGTCATGAGGCATAGGGGCGGTGGCAGCAAAGGGCAAATTACTGTTGTCTGGCGGTGGCAGTGGTTCTGGCTGTGGAAGGGGCCAAACATGTCCTGGTCGTGGTTCCAGTGGCTGGAGTGACTGGGGCCAGGGAGGTTGTACCAGTGGTCAGTGATCGTGGTCAATTCAGGAAGGCTGGCACTATCGTCTGAATCATGCTCAAGGTGGAAAGTCGTACTTGTGGGCGAGACAAGATCGGGTCTGTGGGCGCAGACGTGCTGTCATGGCTGAGGGAGGGTTGGACTAGGTTGTCGATGGGCGGGGTGGAATCGTCTGCTATTGCCAGGGAGATGTGGTGGGAGTGGCTACATTGGGTTCCATAGACTTTGAGCTGGTTGATGTGGAACCAACCAGTTTTCCCATTGGGGTACGTTATCTTGTACACAGAGGAGCTTACTTTGTCCGAAATGGGGTAGGGTCCTGCAAATTTAAGGGAGAGGAACGAACTGGGATTGTACAGGGAAACCATCACTTGCTGACCGACTGTATACTCTATGGGATGGGCTGTTTTATCAAAGCAGGCCTTACTCTGCTTTTTACTAGTGCCTACACGGACAGCTGCAGCGAGCGGTGCTGCTTTAATATTTTCCGTGACTTGTTGGACTGCTTTTTCATGGGTGAGGGTGGTGACTGTGGGGCTTGCCAAATTGAGACCTAATAGATATTCAGTTCCTTTCATGGGCCGACCGGTCATGAGAGTGTGGGGGGTGAAACCTGTGGGACTGGATACGGTGTTCCTAATAAACATAAGGTCGAATGGGAGGACTGTGTCCCATGTGGTGTTATGCTGTTGTACCATTTTCCTAATGGTCGCTTTCAAGGTGCGATTCATTTGTTCAACAATGCCGCTGGATTGGGGGTGATATGCTGTGTGAAATTTTTGCTTGATTCCAAAAATCGTTAGGACATTTTGTATGAATCTGCCGGTGAAATGGGAACCTTTGTCTGACTCAATGCTGCGGGGGAGACCCCAGCGTGTAAATATCTGTTGTGTCAAAATCTTACCTGTGGCTTTCGCTGTGTTTGTCCGGGAGGGAAAGGTGTCAATTACAACTAATACATATTTAAATCCAGTTCTGCATGGGGGGAGAGGACCAATGTAGTCGAGTTGTAAATTTGTCCATGGGTGATTAACAGGTCGGGTGTGTCTCAATTGTCCTTTCTTGGAATACCTTTCAGGATTGTTCTGTGCACAGATTAAACAATTCTCAACATAATGCGTGACGTCTGCTTTTAAATCGGGCCAACAACACAAAGGTCTTAAATGGACAATGGTATTGTCTATCCCCTGATGTCCGTGTCCGTCATGAAAGTGGTAAATTATTAGGTTTCGGTCCTGGGTGGGGACCACATAAATTCCATTTTTCAAAACTATACCATCCTGTACTGACAATGAGTCCTTGAATTTGTCGTAGGGGGCTGGGAAGTTACCGTCTAAAACTTGCTTAAGAGTGTCATCTGCCTTTTGGTCCAGGGCTAAATCTTCGATATTGGTCTGTGAAACCTGGACTGCGTGTAACTGTTCACTTTCGAGGGGTTGCCAAAAGTGTCCGTGGCGTGATCCTGACTTGGCTAAGGCGTCTGCCTTTATGTTACCGGGTGGGGAGGAACGATGATGGTTTCTGACTTTGATTATGCCCTATGTGCGGTCTTTTGCTGTCTTAAGGTTACGCTTCAATAATGGGGCTGAGGGTCGGGGTTTACCATCAGCGGATACGAATCCTCGAGATTCCCACAGGGGCAGGAATTCTGTCAAACTATTGCAGACATATAAACTGTCTGAATGTATGTCCGCTGGGGTCGGAAAGGAATCTGGGTGCTGCACTACATATGTTATAGCTACTAATTCGGCTGCTTGTGATCCCAGGTGGCTGGGCAATTTTAAAGATATTTCCTCTAATGCGCGTCCCTGTGCGTCTTCCACATAAATTCCACCACCAGTTATTCTCTTTCCATTCTCAATGGTGGAGGAACCGTCTACATAAATCTTTAAAGCGTTGCCCGTGGTCTGGGGATTCTGTGTTCTGATGCCTGCTCGTGTGTGTCGTGACTTCGGAATAAAGGGTCCTGTGTGGTGTTTGGCTGCAATGATCTGGCACTCATGTGTGGTTCCTGCATATTGAAGGTTGTCCGCTAAAACTGTGTGGGTCTTTGTACGTTTAACTGTGATGTCCCTTCCTTGTAACAACAGTATCCAGCAAGCTGCTCCGAATCTGGCTGACTGAACCGTCCTTTAACCTACCATCTAACAATAGCTGCGGGGTGTGCTCAGTTGAAATCGTTACTGGGTTAAGGCCTGTGATATATGCAAAATACTGCACTGCCCAAAAGACTGCGAGCAAGTGCCTTTCGCAGGCTGAAAATCCTTGCTCTACGGGATCCAAAATTCATGTGGCATAGGCTATGGGTCCTAAGCGGTCATGTCTTTCCTGTAGGAGTACTGCTGATAGGGTTCGGTCGGTGGTTGCTACTTCTATGGCATAGGGAGAGTGTGGGTCTGGAACCTGCCTAAGCTGTGCCTAAGGTGAGTTTTAATTCATCGATGGCGTCCGTGTGCTGAGGAAGCCATTCCCATGGGGCGTTCTTTTTTAGGAGCTGTGAGAGTGGGGTTGCTTTAGTGGCAAAACCATCTATATGGTTCCTACAATATCCAACTAATCCTAAGAATGACTGGAGTGCAGTGACATTGTGGGGCAGGGGCAATTTAACTATTGACTCAATTCGTTTGTGTTCAATCTCTCTCTTCCCGTGGGTGATAATGATGCCTAAATAAAGGATCTTTTCTTTTAGGATCTGGGCTTTTTTCGGGTTAACCTTGCATCCAATAGATTGCAAGAGACCTAGCAATTTTGAAAGAAGCTTAACATGCTCTTCCTTTGTGTCCGTCTGTAGGAGTAAGTCGTCCACATACTGAATAAGGCATTCGGGGCGGGAAAATTTGGAAAGTCTGTTGGCCAATTGTCGGTGAAAAATGGAGGGGGAGTTGTGGAATCCTTGCGGGAGGCATGTCCACGTATACTGCTGCCCTTGAAATGTGAACCCGAACTTGTATTGACAGGCTTTATCCAAGGGAATGGACCAGAAGCCATTGCTAATGTCCAGTACTGTAAAGTACTTTGCTTGTACTCCCTGCTTGAGCATGGTTTCGGGACTCGTGGCAACGGTGGGGGCTGCTAATGGGGTGACCTTGTTGAGCTCTCGGTAGTCAATGGTTAATCTCCATGAACCATCGGGTTTCTTTACGGGCCAAATTGGGGCATTGTTTGTTGAGGCTACGGGCCAAATTACTCCTTGATCTAGTAAGCTATTGATGACTTTTGAGATCTCACCCTCGGCTTGCTGTGGGAAACCGTATTGCTTCTGGGGCTTGGGATCGGGACCTGAAATTGTGACCATGCCTGGGATCTTCCCACAATCGTGTTTGTGTTGGGTGAAGGCTGCTTTATGTTTTCTGAGGACCTCTCTAATTGTCTGGTCTGTACTAATTGTTTGCAAATTAAACCAATAGTCTCCTACTGAGCAAATCCTATGTTCATAGTCCCCTACTGTGAGCATAGCAGGGGCTCTCGCTGTTTTGGCCATTTTCCATACACACTTATTCATGGGGTAAAAGGATGGGTTGTGGGAGCTCATAAAGTCGATTCCTAGAATGTGCTCGGCTGTTTGGGGCAAGTCGACTAAAACAACGGTGTGTCTGGTGTTTATGGTTCCTATCTGAATATCTACGGTGGCTGTAATGTATCCCTGCTGTACATGTCCTATAAATCCACTAAGGGTGATGGTGTCTGTGGAGGGCCATTTGTCGTGCTGAAACATTGTGGAGGAGTCCCAAAGAAACTCTACTGGATGTCCCCGGACTGTGCCTGTGACTACTGGTCTGCCTGATTTGTCCCAGAGTGTGTTGCAGACCCAAGTTGGCTCTATTGTGATTTTCGGTATTCTCCACATATCTATGGGCTGTTTCATTTAGTTCTTGCCAATTGGGGCCATTCTCCTCATCTAAATCTTGTCCAAAGGTATCTCTGAAGCCGTTTCGCACTGACAGCAGTGACTGCAACTTCTCTGTTTGTCGTCTACATTTCGCGTGATCTACTGTGCTCTGTCTTTGTTCTGTAGTGGAACTATGGAGCACTCATAAAGCTGCCTTTAAATCTGCGCATTGTCTTGTTAACTGTGCTATCTGCTGTTCTGTCTCTTCTCGTACCAAAATTGCACGCTGTATATCTTGGTAGGCTTTATCATACTGGGTCTGAAAGCTGCTGAGGTAAACTAAACAAGATTGGTGTGCAAGATTGGTGTGCCCGTTTGACACCAGCCATCTCTTTATCTTTAGCTGCCAACTGTTCCCGGACTTGCTCATTAATCTTTTGACATTCACAATAGTTTCCCTCATTCTTTTCCTCTTTCTCAACTAGCTGTCAGCGGAGCGTCCTCACGACCTCCTCTGTGCCTTGCAACTGTGCCAAACAGGACAGTATTGCCATCAGCCTACGAACGTTCGCTGCATTTATCTTATGTACCTCGGTTAGGTTGGCCCACCAGGTTTGTCCTATGCTTCCTGGACCTGACTCATCATTTGAACAAAATTCAGACCAAAGGGGCTATCCTTTCCCCTTCTAATACTTCCTCAATTCCTCTTCCCATATGGGGCACTGCTCAGCTCTGTTGGTCGCTGCGACCTCGGGTTCCTGCGAGTTCATCAAACGTTCCATCGCTTTTGTGGCCATTGCTACTATTATCTCTGTTTTCCTACCGTTAAGTTCTCTGTTTCCCTACCTCTAAGTTCTCTTTTGCTCTGCTTCTAACTTCTCTTTTCCTGCCGTCAATTTGGGACAGGGGGAATAAGGTGGTGATTCGAACAGCGGGTATGGCCTTGGCTATCTTCCGGTTCACAATACTCCCGATAGTTTTACGCAAAATCTAACGAGTTTACCTTATATCCCTGTTAGTACGCATGCAGGTTAAACACATTTCCGAATCTTGGTGATTTGATCGATACGGGCCTTACACTTGTGGTTTCTTTCAATTTTCCTCAATTGGATTTCTAATGCAAAGTTTTGTGGGTTCTCTCGGAGTGACAAAATCACTTCTAGGCCGAGTTCCCATCTGATGTCACAAATAATGTTGCTCTTTTTAATGAGTGGAATATTAACCCACCAGAGTCACCAATAATGTTGCCAAATTAACTAGATATGGCAGTTATTAATGATAATATTGCTTTTCAGAGTCGGCAGGTGTCAAATGATACCACCACAAGGCTTTACCAGGTATCGATCAAAGACCAAACAACCAGATAGTCAGTTCAAGTTCAATGACAGTTTATTTACACACAAGGATTACTTTGACATGCAACATAAAACACGACAAGTTAAACTACACCTAACATCTACAATAACCTATACTTAACTTCAGGGCAACCGGCTCTTTGTAGATGAACAAAGCCTTTGTTCGGATCTTGCGTGGCTGGGTAGAAGAAGTGGCTTCGTTTCTGCTGGGCTCATCTGTCTGGTAGCAATCGTTGGTCTTGAACTTGTCTTCTGATTGTAATGCTACACTTGGTTTTAGGCGTAGACTGGGGCCAAGAGAGACCGAACACATGGCTGTGTCTCTTTTTATCCCTCTGGGATTTCACACTCTTTGGGGCGGTCCTTAGCTTTGGTTTCAATAATTCGACAGGCTTCGATCATTGCCTTCGATTTTGGCCAATAGTGGGGTGGGTGCCTTGATGGCTGGGCGTATCCTGAGCGGTCATTGACCTTATCTGTTTGGGCTTTCTTAGCAAAGGGAGTGGCGCCGGTTAGTCTGCATCTGTATCGGTTACAAAGAAGAACAAAGAACAAAGAAATGTACGGCACAGGAACAGGCCCTTCGGCCCTCCAAGCCCGTGCCGACCATACTGCCCGACTAAACTACAATCTTCTACACTTCCTGGGTCCGTATCCTTCTATTCCCATCCTATTCATATATTTGTCAAGATGCCCCTTAAATGTCCCTATCGTCCCTGCTTCCACTACCTCCTCCGGTAGCGAGTTCCAGGCACCCACTACCCCCTGCGTAAAAAACTTGCCTCGTACATCTACTCTAAACCTTGCCCCTCTCACCTTAAACCTATGCCCCCTAGTAATTGACCCCTCTACCCTGGGGAAAAGCCTCTGACTATCCACTCTGTCTATGCCCCTCATAATTTTGTATACCTCTATCAGGTCGCCCCTCAACCTCCTTCGTTCCAGTGAGAACAAACCGAGTTTATTCAATCGCTCCTCATAGCTTATGCCCTCCATACCAGGCAACATTCTGGTAAATCTCTTCTGCACCCTCTCTAAAGCCTCCACATCCTTCTGGTAGTGTGGCGACCAGAATTGAACACTATACTCCAAGTGTGGCCTAACTAAGGTTCTAAGTACTACCTGAGTACAGTCCTTTTGTTCTGGGGAAATGGGCCATTAGAATGCAAACAAGCGGGAGTTTCAATCGCGTCTATCTATCTGGGTTGCAAATACACACACAAGCTCTGAGACTGTCTGAGTCCTGGGTTGGCCATAATTCCCATGGTCCTTTGCAGGTGGCCATCTGAGATGGCTACACCCTGCTGAGCAGAAGAACAAGGTAGCCTCTGAAGTGCCTGAGAAGTTGTACATGTTTTTAAAATTCTGTTACACCACCTTAGTCTGTCCACTGACATCCTTTGCAAATAAACCTCGGACTCTGCCTCTGGCGATCTTGAAATTCTGAGCAGAGAGGGCAAACAAGCAAACTTGAGGCCCAACGTTCGAAAGGGACAACTGGTGGGAAACAATGACCATGGGGGTGGAATCTTCTGAAATGTCGGGGCCATTTACAGTCGGGAATCAGAATGGTGAAGGAGAGCGCTTTGTCGAGCCTTGACAGCATCATCCAGCCATCTGGTTCACCAACTAATCAGCAAATTCTGGCAGGATGACACATCTGTTCTGCCGAAAAAGGGATTATTATGTTAAGGGGACCACGATTGAGTTCCAAGTGCTCTCCAACATTTGGATTTTGAGGCTGCAGCAATCCTGCTTCAGCAGGATTGGAGAAGACTCTTAAGAAGGCTACTTCCTGGGTCTTTCACTAATACCTGGAGGTCCAGCTGCAGGAACTGAGGGACTGCAATGAAATTAGCTCTCACAAAGTGGGAAGAAGAAGACAATCTCTCCAGACAAGAAGGTGTGGATGGAAGTGGCGGAATAAATCAGCTGCAAGAAATGTAGTCCCTTTAACCTGCAGATAGTGCATCGAGAGGATTCTGGACCTCAAGAGAGCCCAGTCCTTTCAGTTGTCAAACTCACACTCTGACATGCCTCGCTTTCTACTGCACAGCACTTTTCAGGTCAACATATCTCGCAATTCCATTCATTCCTCTCTCTCTCCAATCACCTTGCATCTCCATCTGAGCAGCCAACTCTGAGAGAAGGAATGCTTTGAACTGTAATCTCTTAATGACCATGTCTGGACCTCTTCAGTGTAACTGATCAAAGTGTTTCAAGCTTGTCAGTTTCAGTGAAGAAGCTCTCCCTGTTGAGTACATGCCTAGTTACCCCGGCAGGTTGCAAACAGGTCACGAAACACAATACTTGGCTGGGAAATGCAAAAGTGAGGATTAAAAGCTGTTAATTGGCTTTTTACTTACCCATATAAATTACCCAACAGATCCAAGTTGATTCTCTGTTCACCCTCTCTCCATGTAACCCAGAAGAGTGTAGGATGATATCGCGATCCCAACCTGACATCACCTTTAGGTCTAACTCCCCATAACCATGTGAACCTGCCTCTACTTTGTTGGGAACCCCGTCACACACAATATCCTCTTAACTTAAATATGGTTTATGGTTTCACTGTTAATGGACAGACAAATATTATGGCCCTAGGAAGCCTTACAGAAGAAAAGGAGGTGGTGATGGGATTTTGCTTGCCCCTTCGCACTTTTCGAACTTTCTCTGTCCCCAGTCCACCAGAGTCAGGAAACCTAGACCATCATATTTGTGTGAAAAGCAATAAAATCAACGTTTATGCTTTTTTTTTAATGTAGTATGGGCCATGTTAGTCATAATCAGTTACAAAAAAAGGAGTTAGGCTCCTTCACTTCCTCCAACCACACAATAGTCACTGTCACTCATCGGCTTACCTTGCTGTGCTACCTGGCACTGCGGGCCAGTCCAGTGTGCAGTGCAAGTGCAAGTGTAACTATTGACACCATCAGTACAGGTTCCACCATTCTGGCAGGGGTTGCTGGAACACTCATTAATATTCTGAGTACAGTTGGTACTAGTCCATCCTGGATCACAAACGCACACATCACCTGAAATCGTGACCTGTAGAAAGCACAGGTCAGGACAAAAAAACATAGTAATTTCCTGTGAATCAAATACTACTGCTGGGAATTTCTTTGCAGTTGCCACCATTCCATTGTCTCAATGTCATGGTGCATGCGGCAGAACTCCATTTCCATAAATAGAGTTTCTGCTACATTTCCAGTGAAGTTATGGCAGGGGAGAAGTGCCAACTTCAAGGAAATTCCTGGTCCATAGATAATGGCAGCCAAACATCCCACTATGGACAATATTATGTGCTAGAAAATTCTTTTGTGTATGAAAGTATATTTATTCCCTCCCATTTGCTCTTCTGCCTTCCTTTTTGATGCAACTGACTTATCATAGATTATCATAGAATTTACAGTGCAGAAGGAGGCCATTCGGCCCATCGAGTCTGCACCGGCTCTTGAAAAGAGCACCCTACCCAAGGTCAACACCACCACCCTATCCCCATAACCCAGTAACCCCACCCAACACTAAGGGCAATTTTGGACACTAAGGGCAATTTATCATGGTCAATCCACCTAACCTGCACATCTTTGGACTGTGGGAGGAAACCGGAGCACCCGGAGGAAACCCACGCACACACGGGGAGGATGTGCAGACTCCGCACAGACAGTGACCCAAGCCGGAATCGAACGTGGGACCCTGGAGCTGTGAAGCAATTGTGCTATCCACACGGCTACCGTGCTGCCCCAAGACAGGAATGCTTAGCACCTAAACCCCAAGATATACTTCTGGCTGGAAACATGCCTCAGGGTGCTTCTTTCCTGGAATTATCAAGACAAAACTCCACACATAAAAGGGAAATCATGCTTGACAAATCTACTGGAATTTTCCGATTTAACTAGTAGAGTTGACGAGAAGGAAAAAGTGGATGTGGTTTATTTGGACTTTCAGATGGCCTTCGACAAAGTCCCACATAAGGGGCGAAATTCTCTGGAAACGACGCGATGTCTGCCGACTGGCGCCCAAAATGGCGCAAATCAGTCGGGCATCGCGCCGCCCCAAAGGTGCGGAATGCTCCGCATCTTTGGGGGCCGAGCCCCAACCTTAAGGGGCTAGGCTGGCGCCGGACGAATTTCCGCCCCGGCAGCTGGCGGAAAAGGCCTTTGGTGCCCCGCCAGCTGGCGCGGAAATGACATCTCCGGGCGGCGCATGTGCGGGAGCGTTAGCGGCCACTGACGGCATTCCCGCGCATGTGCATTGGAGGGAGTCTCTTCTGCCTCCGCCATGGTGGAGACCGTGGTGAAGGCGGAAGGGAAAGAGTGCCCCACGGCACAGGCCCGCCCGCGGATCGGTGGGCCCCGATCGCAGGCCAGGCCACCGTGGGGGCACCCCCCGGGGCCAGATCGCCCCGTGCCCCCCCCCCAGGACCCCGGAGCCCGCCCGCGCCGCCTTGTCCCGCCGATAAGGTAGGTGGTTTAATCTACGCCGGCGGGACAGGCATTTTAGCGGCGGGACTTTGGCCCATGCGGGCCGGAGAATCGTGGGGGGGGGGGGGCCCGCCAACCGGCACGCCGCGATTCCCGCCCCCGCCAAATATCCGGTGCCGGAGACTTCGGCAACCGGCGGGGGCGGGATTCACGCCAGCCCCCGGCGATTCTCCGACCCGGTGGGGGGGTCGGAGAATCTCGCCCAAGAGATTAGCATGTGAACTTAAATTGGGGATAGTGTATTGAGATGGATGAAAAACTGACAGGAAACAAAGAGTAGGAATGAAAGGGTATTTTTCCAAATGGCAGGCAATGACTAGTGTGGTACTGCAGGGATCAGTGCTGGGACCTCAGCTATTCACAATATATTAATGATTTAGATGAGGGAAATAAGTGACACAAAGCTGGGTGGGAGGGTGAGCTGTGAGGTGGATGCAAAGGTGCTTCAGTATGCTTTGGACAAGTTGATTGAGTGGGAAAGTGCATGGCAGACGCAGTATAATATGGATAAATGTGATGTTATTCACTTTGGTAGCAAAAGCAGGAAGGCAGGTTATAATCAGAATGGCTATAAATTGAGAGAGGGAAATGTGCAACGAGACCTGGGTGTCCTCATACACCAGTGGCTGAAGGTACGCATGCAGGTACAGCAAGCGGTAAAGAAGGAAAATGGTACAGAAACATAGAAAATAGGCCATTCGACCCTTCGACCTGCTCCACCATTCGTTATGGTACAAGAGGTGTGATCCACGCTGCGCCTGAAAAGCAGCTTGCCACGGCACAAAGTGGCTGATGGAAGCCAGGAGACCTCGCTCCCGGGATCTACCCAGCTTGCAACGCGATGATGCGATGTGAATCTCGGCCATTGTGGACGGGATCACTTTTTGGCAAATCTGCAAATTAGAGCGGGACAGCTAGTCTAATTCAAATATGCAGTTTCCCAAGGCACCTGAGGCTTTGGGATCTATCCCCTTTACCTTGGAAACGTCGTGCGAGCGCAGTTCAGTACAAACGGGGACCAGATCGAACGCCACTCGTGGGGGTCTCTCAGGTGACCAGAGGCTCCCCGTGATTGCCTTTTGGGCAGGGTGGTACCCTGGCACTGCTGGTGCCACCTGGGCACCCTGGCACTGCCAGACTGGCATATTGGCAGTGCAACCGATGTGCTAGCCTGACACTGCCAAATGCCCAGGTGGCATTGCCAGTTGGCAGGGGCACTGCTGGGGAAACAGGTTTGCACTGCCAAGCTGGCATTTTCTGTGCAGCGACAATTGAGCTGGGGGTGCCCTGCATGGGTGTTGGGGGTACCCCCTCGTAGTGAGTTGGCACTTGGGGGTCATGTTGGGGTTCAAGTTTGGGGCTCCAGAGATCGGGGTGCCATTTAAAAATGGCTTCCCAATCTTTCGCTACACTGAGGAGTTCTGGTGAGCGGAGCTCCTCAGTGCAGAAAACGGGGCTATGTGCGACCTTGGCCGTGCATTCCCCGCTGAGGACCCTATCTGACCCGAGTCACGCTTGATAGCATTATGTTCCTCAGTGCTGCAAGCGCCGGGAAACACGTGGCTAAATGTGCTCACAATGGAACTTTGTTCCCATTTAGTTAAATTGCTCCCAATGCATTTTTTAACCTAACGGTAAAAAGCACAAAGCCACTGAGCTCAGAATTCTCATCCTGCTGCCTCCTTTTATGGGAGATAAACTTCAGCTGGGAAGAGTGACAACACAAAACCTAAGTGCTGTTACCCTCTAGGTTTCATCCTGCACAGGGCCTTTCTGTGTTAAGGGACCAAAGAAGCTATTATTTATCCATCTCCAAGACCACTCATCCATGTTTAGCATGGAGCCTAAAATAGCACAGAACTGCATATCCTGACCCAAGATGTACCACGATTATATTTTTTAACACTGAAAAGCATGGACATTAAAAAGAAAATAGTAACTTCCGTCCAGTTACAGGACTAGCTGGATGCCTGCAGAATTAAACCTTTTAATATTATTCATATTCATGTGCAATGCTCTCCATGCTTCCTTTAAAAACAAAAGTGCATCATTTGATTACGTTTTCTCCATCATATCGCTGAGGAAGATATCAGAACCTATTTGCATAATTAGAACTTACCAAACATAGTCCGTTCACACAGGATTTGTTTTGTTGACAGACGTCACTGAGAGCAACACAGCCAGTGGATCCGTAACCATTCCCAGCATAATCAGGAGGACAAGTGCAAGTCGGAAGGTAATTAGCTGAGACAGAAAAATAAGGGAAAGTCAGTAGTCGATTTCACATCAACCATGTAAAATAAGGGGCTATTTAGCACAGGGCTAAATCGCTGGCTTTGAAAGCAGACCAAGGCAGGCCAGCAGCACGGTTCGATTACTGTAACAGCCTCCCCGAGCAGGCGCCGGAATGTGGCGACTAGGGGCTTTTCAAAGTAACTTCATTTGAAGCCTACTTGTGACAATAAGTGATTTTCATTTCATTTCATTTTCATAATCAATAGTTGATTCATTGCAATTTCTAATAGGCCGCAAATATGTTATAAGCATGCAATAGCACATATATTTAAGACTGGGCTTTATAGCTCCACCAAGGTGCATAAAATTGGGCAGCAAGGCACCAGCAGTTTTCCCAGTGTCTACACGGCCCCCACCCGCCCAGTGACAGGGGAGGCATCGGACAGCCCCCTTGTCCATAGGCCAGTTGAGGCCCTTAAAGTGGCCAATTATTGGCGAATTAAGGGTCTCCTCCACCACCAATGCAGTTTTTCCTAGTCTCTCCCCTTGCATTGTCCACCCTGGGCCTCACTCCACTCTGGCATGGCAGTCTCTGCTGCATTAGCTACAGATGAAAGCAGTGGCCTGAGAAAGTGCAGAATTCACCGGTCTCTGTTTTCTCTGGGCCCTCTTCTCAGCCAGCTGGACTTTCTGTTTTTTCTTGTCTCGTTTGATACCCCTCAAAACCTTCAGCCTACACAGGTCATGGCTGTCAGCAGTTGTTTCTCAATTGTGCACCATCTTAAGATGATTGTTATCACTAAGGAGGTAGTGATGGGCAAGCTAATGGGGCTAAGGGTAGACAAGTCTCCTGGCCCTGACGGAATGCATCCCAAGGTACTAAAAGAGATTGCAAATGCAAATTTACCAAAATTCACTAGACTCTGGGGTGGTCCCGGTGGATTGGAAATTAGCAAATGTGACACCACTGTTTAAAAAAGGAGGTAGGCAGAAAACGGGTAATTATAGGCCAGTTAGCTTAACTTCGGTAGTAGGGAAGATGCTGGAATCTATCATCAAGGAAGAAAAAGCGAGGCATCTGAATGGAAATTGTCCCATTGGACAGACGCAGCATGGGTTCATAAAGAGCAGGTCATGCCTAATTAATTTAGTGGAACTTTTTGAGGACACTACCAGTGCGGTTGACAACGGGGGAGCCAATGGATGTGGTATATCTGGATTTCCAGAAAGCTTTAGACAAGGTGCCACACAAAAGGTTTCTGCAAAAGATAAAGATGCATGGCGTTAAGGGTAGAGTAGTAGCATGGAAAGAGGATTGGGTAATTAATAGAAAGCAAAGAGTGGGGATTAATGGGTGTTTCTCTGGTTGGCAATCAGTAGCTAGTGGTGTCCCACAGGGATCATGTTGGGCCCACAATTGTTCACAATTTACACAGATGATTTGGAGTTGGGGACCAAGTGCAATGTGTCCAAGTTTGCAGACGCCACTAAGATGAGTGGTAACGTTAGGGTGGCATGTAGCGCAGTGGATAGCAATGGGACTGCGGCGCTGAGGACCCGGGTTCAAATCCTGGCCCTGGGTCACTGTCCGTGTGGAGTTTGCACATTCTCCCCATGTCTGCATGGGTTTCACCCCCACAACCCAAAGATGTGCAGGTTAGGTGGATTGGCCATACTAAATTGCCCCTTAATTGGAAAACAAAAATAATTGGATATTCTAAATTTATTTTTTTTAAAGATGAATGGTAAAGCAAAAAGTTCAGAGGATTCTGGAAGTCTGCAGAGGGATTTAGATAGTTTAAGTGAATGGGCTAGGGTCTGGCAGATGGAATACAATATTGACAAATGTGAGGTTATCCATTTTGGTACGAATAACAGCAAAAGGGATTATTATTTAAATGATAAAATATTAAAATATGTGCTGTGCAGAGGGACCTGGGTGTGCTCGTGCATGAGTCGCAAAAAGTTGGTTTACAGGTGCAACAGGTGATTAAGAAGGCGAATGTAGTTTTGTCCTTCATTGCTAGAGGGATGTAGTTTAAGACTAGGGAGGTTATGCTGCAACTGTATAAGGTGTTAGTGAGGCCACACCGGGCATATTGTGTTCAGTTTTGGTCTCGTTACCTGCGAAAGGACGTACTTGCACTGGAGGGTGTGCAGAGGAGATTCACTAGGTTAACCCCAGAGTTGAGGGGTTTGGATTATGAGGAGAGGATGAGTAGACTGGGACTGTACTCGTTGGAATTTAGAAGGATGCGCGAGGGATCTTAAAGAAAGATATAAAATTATGAAGGGAATAGATAGGATAGATGCGGGGAGGTTGTTTCCACTGGCAGATGAATGCAGAAATAGGGGGCATAGCCTCAAAATAAGGGGAAGTAGATTTAGGACTGAGTTTAGGAGGAACTTCTTCACCCAAAGGGTTGTGAATCTATGGAATTCCCTGCCCAGTGAAGCAGTTGAGGCTCCTTCATTAAATGTTTTCATGATAAGGATAGATCATTTTTTGAAGAATAAAGGAATAAAGGGTTATGGTTTTTGGGCGGGAATGTGGAGCTGAGTCCACAAAAGATCAGCCATGATCTCATTGAATGGCGAAGCAGGCTTGAAGGGCCAGATGGTCTACTCCTGCTCCTAGTTCTTATGATCTTATCTACATATCTGACTTCCAAGTGTCCTTGTAGCTGAGAATTAGGCGTCCAGGGAGTCGTGACCCAGTGGCCAGTTCAACGTACAGAAGAAACCACCAACAATCTGTCACTTAATGCTACAATCAACAAATGCATTGCAAAAGCTGCAGCTGTCATGTCCAAACGGAGTAAGGAAGCAACAAAGTGATTTAGAAGATCAAACTGCAAGTCTACTAAGCCTGCATCCTCAGTGTCTCCTCTTCAGTGGTGACACTTGGACAACATAAAAGGCTGAACACTTTCCATATTTACTGTCTCAGATGTAACCTCAGAATCTCTTGGTAGTGAAAGAGAATCAATTCAGAGGTCCTGGAGCATGCTCATTTCATAGCCATACACTCATTACAGAGCCGGAGTCTGTGTTGCGGCTCCATGTTCATTGGATGGATGACAGCCGTTTATACAAAGCCTTCTGTACAGTGAACTGGATCTGTTTGAGATATGGCCATTTTGTTTGCTTTGGTGTTCAACTCCTAGCACATTATTCAAAGAGCTAATAATATCAACATTCGTGACAATGTGTTGGCAACAAATTCTTATTTATAAACAAACGGACATTTAGAGCATTTAAGAGTTTGGAGGAAAAAAATAGTTAGCAGTAATCTTAGCAAATTAAATGTTTGCAGGAAACAATTTTTCTTCTTCAGATTGGGAAATAAATTTTTTTGTTGAACAATGTCACTGACTTTCCAAAGAATTGACCTAGTTTGGGTGCAGTAAACCAATTTTCCACTTGCCACCCAAAGTGGCTCCAAAAGTTAACCATCTATGAAAATTGATAGTGTTCACTGGAATTGAGATAATGGAAAATTGGGTAGCTTCCATTCATAACCTGTTCATCCAGTACAGTAAGGGAAAAACAAAGTAACCCTTAATTATCTTCCTCTGGGAAAGATTGGACTCATATCCACAATGCAGCCAGATTTCAGCTTGTGAAATCAGAGCAACTGAGTGGTTACATCAGTTTCTTTCATCTGACATCAGTTAATTAATGACTCTGTATCTTTATACTGATAGTATTCCATATTTCCAGACTTAATTTGCACGTGTAAAATCAAAACATTTAAGATTACATTGATACTGCAGTTTTAATTGAGCTTATTGTGATATACCACTGTATGCATCTGATAGTGTAGCTACCAGCAAGGGAGTACAATGACTAGTTGACAGGCGTGAGTTACATGTCCACCATGCAGCACTACATGTTATATTGAATTCAGTGACGTGTTATCTGAATATGCAACCAGCCATTTTTTAATGTTTGGAAAAGTGGATATTTTCAGTCACATTTTCTGGCATTGAAAACATTGGAAAGTTAATTTACAAAAAGCACAAAAGGAGTTGGCATCTTTACAATGAACTTTTAAATTGGTATGCGTCATGCATGTTGAGATCAGTTATCTCAGGTCAAAGAAAAGTGTTGAATTCTCGTACCAACCGAAGGCTGCCATCTAAAAGGCAAATTGAATGTTCCTTCCTTACCCTAATGTGCAACTAGAAGGAGTAGAGATACTCTTCCCTTCTATATTAAAATTGCAATCCTCCGTTCAATCCCAGCAAGTGACTGCCACCCATAGTGCACCAGTGCTATCCGAATGAGAACAGCCTGATATAGTCACACTCACAGAATCTTACCCATCTATATATCCCAAAACTCTATATGCCATCTCTGGTGGTGAGAACATAAAAACATAAGAACTAGGAGCAGGACTAGGCCATCTGGCCCCTCGAGCCTGCTCTGCATTCAATAATAAGGTTAATGTGCAGGTTCAGTTGGCAGTTAGGAAGGCAAATGAAATGTTAGCATTCATGTCAAGAAGGCTAGAATACAAGATCAGGGATGTACCTCTGAGGCTGTATAAGGATCTGGTCAGACCCCATTTGGAATATTGTGAGCAGTTTTAGGCCCCAGATCAAATGCTGGCCTTGGAAAGGGTCCAGAGGAGGTTCACAAGAATGATCCCTGGAATGAACAGCTTGTTGTATGAGGAACGGGTGAGGACTCTGGGTCTGTACTCGTTGGAGTTTAGAAGGATGAGGGGGGATCTTATTGAAACTTACAGGATACTGCGAGGCTGGATAGAGAGGACGTGGAGAGGATGGTTCCACTTGTAGGAAAAACTAGAAGCAGAGGACAAAATCTCAGTCTAAAGGGACGATCCTTTAAACAGTGATGAGGAGGAATTTCATCAGCCAGAGGGTGGTGAATCTGTGGAACACTTTGCCGCAGAAGGCTTTGGAGGGCGTATCACTAAGGGTCTTTAAGGCAGAGATAGATAGGTTCTTGATTAATAAGGGGATCAGGAGTTATGGGGAGAAGGCAGGAGAATGGGGATGAGAAAAACATCAGCCATGATTGAATGGCGGAGCAGACTCGATGGGCCGAGTGGCCTAATTCTGCTTCAATCTTATGATCTTATAATATCATGGTTGATCTTTTTGTGGACTCGGCTTCACTTATCCGCCCGCTCACCGTAACTTTGTATTCCTTTATTGTTCAAAAATCTATCCACATCCTTAAAAACATTTAATAAGGTAACCTCAACAGCTTCACTGGGCAGGGAATTCCACAGATTCATGACCTGTGGGTGAAGAAGTTCCTCCTCAACTCAGTCCTAAATCTGCATCCCCTTATTTTGAGGGTGTGTCCCCTAGTTCTAGGGAGGGAAGTTGGGTGCTGAGGCACTACTTTGTCTGTCCTTGACATCCTAACATTGTCTCTGGACCCCATGAAATCTCATGGCTTCAGATCAAACATGAGCAAGGTGGCCTACTGCTAATTACTGTTCATCATCTCTCTTAACCAATCACTAAACACTTCTCTTGAGAAAACATCTTTCTCCTCCATGTTGAACACCACTTGAAGGAAGCACTGTGGGTTAACAAGGCTACTCTGGGAGGGAGTGTAAGGAATGGATCAATAAAACTGCTGATATACTGATATAGAATTTTCTTCACGTTGTAGTAATAGTGGTGAACTTCAAATAAATTTCAAGTACGGCTTTTGGAAAACTTCAGTAAATCGAATTAAAAGACATAACATTGCATACTGCAGAGGATATTAATCAGTTGATAAATGTGGGAAAAGCAGTTTGCTTTTTAATCCTTGTCATCCTTTTTAATGAGCATTTCTGAAGCAGCACAGAGTGGTATTGAATCAAAGCCAGACTTATAGCTCAAGTTTCATTTGGTGGAATAGCAATTATATTCATGAGTGAAACTACCGATAAGATAAAGTAAGGGAGTAATAGAGAAAAAGAGCTCCAAGGTAAAGTAAACTAAATTTTTTGATAAGGGATAAGTCAATTAAGTTTTTGTTGTATGGAGTTATATTTTAAATTTGATTTAATTATGTAAATAGAATTGTGTGGATTTTCACATAAAGGGAGCTAAATACCAATTGGCTGTTTATAATGAGTATTTCAATTCATAAAAGTTTAAGATTCTGAGCTTAGAACTGTAACACATTTAAATACCGTGTCAACCGTCATCAGGTGTTGTTATAAGTATTGCTTGTTAACTTAGTGATTACATACCATTACATGTACTATATGCTAGAAATCCTGTGGCGAGTAACTCACCTCCTGACTCCACAAAGCCTGTCCACTATCCGTGGTAAAAAGTCAGGAGTGTGATGGAATACTCTCCAGTGGCCTGGATGAGTGCAGCTCCACCAACACTCAAGAAGCTCACTTGATTGGGACAAAGCAGCTCACTTGATTGGCACCCCATCCATAAACATCAACCCCCTCCGCCACTGGTGCACTGTGGCAGCAGGTGTGTAGCATCTACAAGATGCACTGCAGCAATTCAGCAACGCACCTTCCAAACCCATGACTTCTACCATCTAGAAGGACAGGGACAGCAGACGCATGGGAACACCAGCACCTGGAGGTTCGCTCCAAGTCACTCGCCGTCCTGACTTGGAAATATATCGCTGTTCCGCCACTGTTGCTGGGTCAAAATCCTGGAACTTCCTCCATAACAGCGCTAAGGGTGTACCTAAACCTCAGGGATTGCTGTAGTTCTAGAAGGTAGCTGCCTACCACCTTCCGAAGGGCAACTAGGGATGGGCAATAAATTTGACCTAGCCAGCCATACTCACATCTCATGAATGAATAAATAAAAATGAATCCATGATATGTGATATTCAGTGTACATAAACATCAACAATTTAGAATTATAGAGCACCTTTAATGTAATAAAATGCCGCAAGGTGCTTCACAGGGACACTATGAAACAAAGAATAACACTGAACCACACAGGAAGATATTAGGACGGATGACCAAAATCTTAGTCAAAGGTAGAGTTTAAAACTTGTTTTAAAGGAGGAAAATGTGGTGAAGATGTGTAGGGGGCTTTTCCAGAACTGAAGCCAGAGCCACCAATGGTGGAGCAACTAAAATCAGGGATGCAAACGAGGCCAGACTTAGAGGAGTATAGATATTTCAGAGAGTTGTGGTCTGGAGGAGATTACAGAGTTATGGAGGGATTTGAAAACAAGGATAAGAATTTTAAGATGAAGACATTGCTCGACTGGAAGAAAATGTAGGTCAGCAAGCAAAGGACTGAGAGGAGAATGGGGCTTGGTGTGAATTAAGCTACAGGCATAGCATTTTTCATGATCTCATGTTTACAGAGGGTAATAAGCGGGGGACTAACCAGGGGTCTTAATGACAACTCTCTGATATCTCCTCATCCCTCCCCAAGCCATGACTCCACCACCGAATAGTAAGCCATCACATTCTCGACTACCACTGACCTCATATCCATTGGAAATAATTCCCACCACAGTATGCAACATCGCAGTAGCCCAACTCCATCTCCTTGCCAACATCCATGTACATGACTGCCAAGTAAATCCAATATATTATAGCCCCACTGAACAGAATTCTTCTATCTCAATTCCATTTTTCTCCCCTTGTCTGGTTTATCCACACCTACATCTACAATTCTGCCTTTGCCCTCTACCAGTTTAACAGTTTCGCCCTCTACCAGTTTAACAGTTTCCAAATTCCTGGCCTTAACTTTCTGCATTTCGCTATAGATCCAATCCTTCTACACCTCCATACCCCTTGAGCAGAGGCCCAGTTAATCCCATCGCTCCCCAACCTCCTTCTGCAATGGTGGCCATTCTGAGCCTCCTCTTTTGATGGTGGCCCTGAGCCTTCCTAACCTCCTCCCTTGATGATGGTCCCCATTCCCAATCTCTTCTTTTGATGGTGACTCTGGCCCTTCTTTCCTGACCTCCTCTTACTCATCGATGGCCACTCTTCCCAACTCAGTGCCCGACCTCCTCCTGCTCAACACCCTTCTGTGTGGGGAGGACGGGGGAAGAGGATCATGCCCTGGCAGTGCCAGGGACCAGTGCCATGGGGCAATGCCAGAGGATACTGCTGAGGGGGTCCCATGTCTGTTGGGAGAGGGGTGGTCCATAGGGTGTTTTTCCTTTTATCTTTTTCTATATGGGGGTGCCCTTTGATCAGGGCCTGCCCTGCCAGCATGAGTTTGTTCTTGTCTTGTATTGTTCTTCATTCTTTAGAGTTTTGGCCAAGGGTTGTATCATGACTGGTACAGGCTTGGAGCGCCGAAGGGCCTGTTCCTGTGCTGTATTGTTCTTTGTTCTTTGCACATTGGGGGCTGGTTTAGCACAGTTGGCTGGACAACAGGTTTGCGATGCAGAGTGAGGTGGGTTCAATTCCTGTACCAGCTGAGGTTATTCATGAAAGCCCCGCCTTCTCAACCTTGCCCCTCGCTTGAGGTGATGAACCTCAGGTTAAATCACCTTTGGGTAACCCTCCTCCTCAAAGGGGAAAGAAGCCTATGGTCATCTGGAACTATGCCAATTTTACTTTTACTTTTCTTCGGTGATGAGTGTACAATCGATATCATATAATATTCTAATTTTTCATGTAACATAAATTTGCATTGATAAATGCAGCATTAATATTCATATTAATACGTGATATTAATTTTAGGAAGTAAATGGTGGCTGGCAGAGGTGGGGGGTTCGCAAGCGGATGGCTGAAGGTTCCCTTCGGGTGCCTATCATTATTGCACTGACACTGTCTACTTTCAATTAGAATTCATAAAGGTGGCTCCAGAGCTATTGAGCCAGATTTTCACCACCACTGAGTCAGGAAGTTCCTGGTTCGGCACACTTACTTTGAGAAAAAATGTCCTGAATGGCACGAATTTCATTGCTGGTGGACAGATTCTGGACAGTTGACTTGCCATCCCCGGACACATATCAGAGGTGGCCACGGGGGTGCCGAGTGCTAAAGTTGGCTGGTTAAAATCTCGCCTCGGTTCCATTGGACTGACAACTTAGTCCCAGATGTTTCGTGAAATATTCGGCCCTCTAGCCCTCAACCCTCACACACCTCTCAACTTTCCCAAACCCTCCAACCCCTCACCCAATCCCCATGCCCCATCCATGCCAAGTCATGGTAATCCATGCTGTCCACCCACATCCAATGGTCCCTCACACCCTCCATGCCATCCTCTGCCCCTCTACCCACCCCAAATGACCCAATACCCACCATGCCAACCTTGGCTCTCCACTCATCCTCATGGCCTCTTATAGCCACTCTGTCAACTTAATGGTAACCCATGGCTCCTACCCACTACTCTTTACCCTTACACCGCCCCATCCCGACTCAGCATGGGAAGGTCTCAGGAACCATGCTGCGATGAAATAAAATAAAGTTCAAAGTATTTATTCCAGACTTCACCAGATAAAAACACTCATTCCTCTAATTCATGAAACCAATTCAATACACTTAATCCCGATTAAAACAAACATTTGTATTCATAACCTCATATCAAACACAGTTAATCCTACAGAGCTGCACCCCACCCCTACATTGTGAGAATGACACGCAAGCAAGCAGTCAAGCAGCAATAATGCTTTAATGGTAACACTTAGGGTTATGTCCACAAACACCAATTGAAACTGCTACGATCAAATTCTTTCTACTCTCACAAACACGGCAGACAAATTCTTTAACATTTTAATGGGCAAGGAATTTAAATAACTTGACAGCCTAATAGTTCTACCTTATTCACCACCTTTCAAGAGAACTTACATCTCCACAATACAGGCATGGAAGACACAATGCCGGCTGTCATGTGCTCGGAGTTTAAATTGCCCAGCCAAATCATAGTTTTAAAAATGAATTTAAAAAAGAATTCCCCAGCCAGCTCTGCTCCCTAGCATGAGCACATAATAATGATAAAAAGATAGTACCCAGCTAGGCTCATTCCTCCTCTTGAACTAGCCTTCAACCCAACTCGCAATACCAAATTAAAAATGTTTGTCCCACCCAGTCACAGCTGAAAAATTATTGTTGTTCAATCAAACATTCTAAACTCAGTGAACTGCTGCATAATTATTTCAATAAAAATCACTGCTTTTCTGTCAATAATAGATTCTGAGCAATTATATTCCATTCAAGATCACTGCTGAAACTTTAAACTTCTCTGCTTGACATCCGCAGACAAAGCTCGCCGTAACTACCAGCTACAAAACTCAACAACTATTTGAATCGAGCTGTAAAAAAGGCAAGGGGCGTGATCGAGTGGCTGTGTTGCACTTGAGTGGGAGCACAAAGATGCCGGCAAATCCCGGGTGAAGTCTCCCGCGGGCCTCTTGCCATGCCCATGAAAGGAGGGTGGAAGGGGGTTTGAAGATGGTGGTGTGCAGGGCAGGTAAGTTGGGGCTTCTGGAGGTTGGTGGAGGTGTGGTTGACTGGTGTGGGTTCTGGGGCATGGAGTCCTGTAAGGGGACTTGGGAGGGCCTCAAGAGGGAGGCCCCCAGGGACCCAATTGTGGGTGTCCTTACTTGGGGGGATGTAGGATAGTGACCATTTGTGTGGGGGGTGATGTTGCCAATGGGTGTGGGTGACCCACGAGCTCACTTAGAGACTGGGGCACCATTTCAAAATGGTGGCCCAATCTTTGAGTTCAGCTCCCCAGTAGTGAAAAAAATTCTAAGGTTCGATTCAACTAAATGGGAACAAAGTCCCATAGCAGTGCTGAGAAAAACATGGCTATTCAACGCCACTCGCATTGTACAAGGGGCCTCAGCAGGGAATGAAAGAGATAGGGAAAAAGATGAAGCAGAAAAAGTGTGCTTCTAACAGACGTCAGGTGGATAATACAATTGAGAAGTATGCCGAACATAGAAGAGGTGAACTGAGAAAGCAAATAAGAGATGCAAAGAGAGGGTGTCAAGAGCCTGGCCACTAAAATAAAAGGGATTCCAAAAGTTTTCTATAGGCGTATAAATAGCAGAATGGCGATAAGAGGAGGGATGACACCAATTAGGGACCATTAAGAGATTTATGTATGAAGGCAGATACATGGCTGAGGTCTCGTCTGCCATCCAGACACGCCTTGGCGTGCCTCGTTGCCGTCCGTCAACGAAGGTCCCTGACGGCAGGTCCCGCTGGAGGTCCCTCTACGGAGGTGTCCTCCCCATAAAACCTAGGAACCTAAGGTGGAGGATAATGCACGCGGCAGTACCGTGCAATCAGCGACTGCACTTCTTCACGGACTCCCCAGTGGCTTGCTCTATTTACGGCCTCGTGGAGTCCGTGCACCATGTCTATGTTACGTGTCCTGGGTTGCACTCCCTTTTTGGTTTCTTGACAACGTTGTTGTTGAGGTTTTGTTTGCACTTCAGCCCCCTGCTCCTGATCTATGAGCATCCGGTGCGGAGGGGGGCGGGGAAGGTGGAGGACCTCCTCGTGAACCTGCTCCTGGGCCTGGCCAAACTTGCCATAGATCGGTCCAGGCAGCGGGCGACCGAAGGGATTATCCAGCCTGACTGTCTGCCCCTCTTCTGTGGCCTCATTCGCCAGTGTCCCTGGAAAGGGAGCAAGCGGTGTCCATGGGCACACTCGAGGCCTTCCATGGCACCGCAGGGGTTGGACTGCTTTATCGATCCCAATTTTCACGTCTTGGTTCGATGGTTTTTAAGTATCCGTTTCCTCTTTATTCCTTTTGGGCTGTGCTCCATTTGTCCTTTGTCCACCAGTTAATTTGAGTTCTTCGATTTAGTTAATTGGGCCCTATAAAACATACATGGCTGAGGTTAAAGAACACTTTGCATCTGTCTTCAGCAAGGTCATGCTGTTTAAATACATGAAAGGTTTAAAATTGAGAAGGAAGAGGTAATGGATAGTGTGACGAACGTGGACCCAGAAGCAATATAGTCAGGAAAATTTGTAATTAAAATGCCTGTGGAATTACAAGTTTGTATTTGTTTATTGTCACATGTACTAAGTTACAGTGAAAAGTATTTTGCTGCGAGCAGCTCAACGGATCATTAAGTACATGAAAAGAAAGGGAAATAAAAGAAAATACATAATCGGGCAACACAGGCTACACAATGTAACTGGATAACACCAGCATCGGATGAACCATACAGGGGTGTAGTGTTAATGAGGTCAGCCCATAAGAGGGTCGTTTAGGAGTCTGGTAACAGCGGGGAAGAAGCTGTTTTTGAATCTGTTTGTGCGTGTTCTCAGATTTTTTATCTCCTGCCCGATGGAAGAAGTTGGAAGAGTGAGTAAGCCGGGTGGGAGGGATCTTTGATTATACTGCCCGCTTTCCCCAGGCAGCGGGAGGTGTAGATGGAGTCAATGGATGGGAGGCAGGTTTGTGTGATGGACTGGGCGGTGTTCACAACTCTCTGAAGTTTCTTGTGGTCTTGGGCCAAGCAGTTGCCATACCAGGTTGTGATGCAGCCCGATGGGATGCTTTCGATGGTGCATCTGTAAAAGTTGGTAAGAGTTAATGTGGACATGCTGAATTTCCTTAGTTTCCTCAGGAAGTATAGGCGCTGTTCTTTCTTGAGTGGTAGTGTCGACGTGGGTGGACCAGGAAAGATTTTTGGAAATTTGTACCCCTAGGAATTTGAAGCTGCTAACCATCTCCATCTCGGCCACGTTGATGCTGACAGGGGTGTGTACAGTACTTTGCTTTCTGAAGTCAATGACCAGCTCTTTAGTTTTGCTGGCATTGAGGGGTAAATTGTTTGTTGCTGCACCACTCCACTAGGTTCTCAATCTCCCTCCTGTATTCTGACTCGTCGTTATTCGAGATCCGGCCCACTATAGCCGTATCATCAGCAAACATGTAGATGGAGTTGGAACCAAATTTTGCCACGCAGTCGTGTGTGTACAGGGAGTATAGTAGGGGGCTAAGTACGCAGAGTGAGGAGCCAAGTCCTAGGTTTTGGCGCTTTCATATGAGCTTGGCTGGGATTATGGTGTTGAAGGCAGAGCTGTAGTCAATAAATAGGAGTCTGATATATGAGTCTTTGTTGTCGAGATGCTCTCGGGATGAGTGTAGGGCCAGTGAAATGGTGTCTGCTGTGGACCGGTTGCGGCGGTATGCGAATTGCAATGGATCGAGGCGTTCTGGGACTATGGAGGTGATGCACTTCATGATCAACCTCTCGAAGCACTTCATTACGACTGAAGTCAGGGCTACTGGATGGTAGTCATTGAGGCACGTTGCCTGGTTTTTCTTTGGCACCGGTATGATGGTGGTCTTCTTGAAGTAAGTGGGGACCTTGGCGCGGCGTAGGGACAGGTTAAAGATGTCCACGAACACATCTGCCAGCTGGCCCACGCAAGCTCTTACTGCACGACCAGGGATCCCGTCCGGACCCGTCGACTTCCAAGGGTTCACTTTCAGGAAAGCCGATCTGACTTGGGAAGCTGTGATGGTGGGTATGGGTATGTTATGGGCGGCTGAGGCACTCAACAGCGGATCGTTGGTTTCCCGCTCAAATCGAACATAGAATGCATTGAGTTCATCGGGGAGGGGTGCGCTGCTGCTGGAGATACTGCTCGGATTTGCTTTGTAGCCCGTTATGTTATTTCGGCCTTGCCACAACCGGCGAGAGTCTGTAACGCTAGTCTGTGACTCTAGCTTGGTCTGATATTCTCTCTTGGCACCTCGGATGGCTTTGTGGAGGTCGTACCTGGATTCTTGCATAGGTCAGGGTCGCCTGACTTGAACGCCTCAGACCTGTCCTTCAATAGGGAGTCAATCTCGCGATTGAGCCATGGTTTCCAGTTGGGGTACGTACGTATTGCTTTCTTTGGCACACAGTCGTCCATACATTTGCTGATGAGGTCTGTGACGGTGGTGGCATACTCATTTAGGTTGGTCGCTGAGTTCTTAAATATGGACCAGTCCACTGTCTCTAAGCAGTTACGTGGGAGCTCTACTGTTTCCTCAGACTAGCACTGGAGAACCTTCTTAGCTGGATTCTCCCACTTGAATTAGTGATTGTTTTTAGGAATGTTAGGAAAGGGAAGGGCTTTTAAATGTTTGAATCAACTGTAAAAGGACCAGTTGTAATTTTCTTGGAAAAGAAGTAGTACTAGTCCATATGACCTGACAGCTTTTGACCTGGAAACATAGCCAACAGGATGGAAGTTAGCAAAGAAGCCATATGGCTGGTCAGATATAAAGAAGAGCTACAAGCAGAGAAGTTGAAGGCAATAAGTGCAGACAGAAAGAAAAAGCAGCCAGACACGCAAAGAATAATGCTAATAATCTTTATTAGTGTCACAAGTAGGCTTACATTAACACTGCAAGAAGTTACTGAAAATCCCTATGTGCCACACTCCGGCGCCAGTTCAGGTGCACTGAGGGAGAATTCAGAATGTCCAATTCACCTAACAAGCACGTCTTTCGGGACTTGTAGGAATAAACCAGAGCAGCCGGAGGAAACCCATGCAGACACGGGGACAACATGCAGACTCCACACAGACAGTGACCCAAGCCGGGAATGGAACCCAGGTCCATGGCGCTATGAAGCAACAGTGCTAACCCCTGTGCTACCATGTCACCCAACACCAGAGAAGCTAAATGTCCTCAGGAAGAGGGCAGTTTTAGAAACATAGAAAAAGCATAGAAAAAACAGGAGCAGAAGGAAGCCTTTCAGCCCATTGAACCTGCTCCGCCATTCATTATGATCATGGCTGATCATCCAACTCAATAGCCTAATCCCGCTTTTCCCCATACCCGTTGATCCTCTTTGCCCTAAATGCTATATCTAACTGCTTCTTGAAACCATACAATGTTTTGGCCTCAGCTACTTCCTGTGATAATGAATTCCACAGGCTCCCACTCTCTGGGTGAAGAAATTTCTCCTCATCTCTGTCCCAAATGGTCTACCCCGTTTCCTCAGACTGTGACCCCTGGTTCTGGACACACACACTATGGGGAACATCTTTCCTGCATCTACCCTGTCCAGTCATGTTAGAATTTTCTAGGTTTCTATGAGATCCCCCCTCATTCTTCTGAACCCCAGTGAATCCAGCGAGGAAGAAAAGGAGACTGGAGTTCTTCGAGGTAATGTGTCGGCTGGCTAAAAATGTTTAACACCTGGAAAACTATGTGAATAATTCAGAAATGCTAAAGAGCTGGGTGTTTTCCCACAAGTGGAAAAAGCATTAACAAGGGTGTTTTTGGTTGGTCAGTTGAAAAGGAACCCTGGAAAGTTAAACCACTGTATGTAACCTGAAGGAGGGTGTACTTTGTTGATGATATTCATTTCTATGAAATTCAAAAATGAAAGCTGTGGCACATAGAACTCCTGACCTACTCTGCACAAATAAAGAACAACATATTGTTTAGCTACTCAGTGCCATATTTGTGTGGGAAATTATCTGAATTCTTGTGGTTGTAAGACATAACTTTGTGTTGACTGTTTAAAGTGAAATGTAACTTTTTATCATTTGCCTATTAATTCATGTGTAAATTGTGTTCGTTCTGATTCATGGTGAAGTAAAAACTACAAATAGTGGAATCTTGTTGGTAATTTCTTCATTTTCGTTAAGTCATTCAGTAAGTTTGGTTGTTGTGGTTTATGGTTTCACCATGGGGAATGGAACAGACAGGCTGTCTACATAAAGTTGATAAGGCACTATAGCCGGATGAGATGTGTCCAAGGAAACTGAGGCAAGTTAGAATGGAAGTTGCTCTGCCACTGGCTATACTTTTCCATTCTTCCTGTGACTCAGGGGTGGACGAGAATTGCAAATGCTGCACTCTTGATCAAAAATGGGCATAAAGATAAATCCAGCAATTTCAGGCCAGTGAGGTTAGCCTCAGTGATGCGGATGCTTTCAGAAACAATGAGCCTAATGTTCTGGGCCTTCCAGCAGTGGGACGCTTGGCGAGAGGGGCAACTTCATTTGGCGTCAAGCCAGAAAAGTCAGTTTCCAGATTGCGGACTGAACTTTAGCGATTATGTTCAAAAGGTTGGCGGGGTTACAGGGATAGGGTGGAGGGATGGACCTAAGTAGGGTACTCTTCCTGAGGTCCATGCAGACTTGATGGGCTGAATCCATGCAGGGATTCTATGGTTAGGATTCTATGAATCTTGGTGCTTTAATCATGGGTTGAGCTTACCAACCACCAATGTTGGTAAGCCCTTTTATATGTATTAATTAGCATCTCACTCATGCACATTAAAAGGCCAGCTCACCAGACCTAAGTTGCCTGCCAATGAGAAATTAAAACGTTCACATTGATGGCTGCATGTAAGTAGCATGAACATTATTTGGCAGACTTCTTTAAGGGTGAGTTGCCAATCCATTGTCCTCTATAGGGAGCGTCTGTACAAACCAGCCTATAAGAGATCAGGTGGTGGTAGTCTAAATTGTGTAGAGGATGATCAATGTGGGGAGGAAGGGAGGCAGATTTAGCAGGAAACAGTGGCCAGGAAAAAATAGAAGGGATGGTGCCAGCCTGTCCAGGAAAGAGTAACGGCACAGGCTTTCCGGGAGGGTTAGTAAAGGCTGTCCAGGTTCCCTTTAAATATGGTGCCGAGACCTGAAATCTTCCTGCTCATCCCCCGCAGCAAGATTTGCTGAGCACCTCGCGGATGCATTCATAACCTGAACAGTGCAAAATCGCCTGTGTTTAGCTGCCCCACCTCCCCAACATAAATCACTCTCATTTCCACTCCCCAGACTCCAGAATAGAAGATTCCGGTCAATATTTGTGAGAAAATTAATAGATTAATAGACACTTGGACAATCTAGCATGGATTTGTTTAGGGCAAATCATGTTTAACCAACCTGCTGGAGTTTTATGATGAGGTAACAGAGAAGGTTGATGAGGATAATGCTGTTGATGTGGTGTACAGGGAATTCAAAAAGGCATTTGACACAGTGCCATACATCAGGTTGTGAACAAAGTTAGAGCTCATGGGATAAAAGTGACAGTCTCAATATGGATATGAAATTGGCTGGGTGACAGGAAATAAAGTCATGGAAAACGATTGTTTTTCTTGTAGAACTTCCGAAAGGATACAGACAGTTGGTAGAATGGCCGAATTTGTGAAAAACATTAATACAAATGGGTCTAGGGATGAAGAAGTTCAGTTATGTAGAAGGATTGGAAAAGGCAGGCGGCCTCAGGGACCTGGGGCGTGATTCTCCGGCCTCGATACACTCTCACTCAAGCAAACCAAGGCCGGTGAATACCAAAAACAAGAGCCGCACCAGGCGGCAAACATTTTGCAATGCAATCAGGCCCCTCCCGTAGGTGAAATCATGATCTCGGCATAGCGTGGCGATAAACCAATTATCATCACTTATGCCCTATTTACATAAAATTAAGCAGAGCCATCCCATATCCAGTGGCCTCCCATCATTCAGCGTCCTCCCCAGCAAGTGGTCATGCTTGAAAAACGTGAACCTGGCGGCAGGGCTTCTATGGGGAGCCGAGGAGGTTAGTAGCCATATTTGCTCACAGGAAAAGAGCCCAGGGTCACTGGGCTTACCACCTCCAATGCTCGGTGGTGGGTGGGGGACCCTTGGCTGGGGGTTGGCCGCCATGGGACGGTGGGAGATGCTGGGTGGGGGCAACCGCGCATGGTTTCACCATACCAACACCTGGATTGTGTGAACTCGCAGGTCCTCCAGGCGACGGCGCCAGCCCACCCCAGGTGGCCCCCTCTCCAGTTTCCATGAGACCATCTCGGAGGAGAGCTCCGAGGTGCCAACATAATAGTCGCGTCACAGCTGTCATCTCCACCCTCTACCAGCGCAGAAACGTGCACCTCGGTGGGAAAAGTTAGTGGTCAGGCTTTCGGGCGCACAATCCGGTGAGCACCACACTGCTGCCGATGTGCACCAGGTGGAGGCAGGAACCCCCAGGCATGATCGCAGTCGGAGTTCTGGTTCCCAGGACCCAGCTGGGTACCAGCCTGATGCTGAGCCTCTGGAAAAGGTCATCCCAGAGCTGATAGAGATGCCCTTATACTTTAAACTATAGTGAGGAATTCTCCCATTTTATATTTATCACCCACTGTCTCTGAAACAGCCCTTAAAGCATAAAGCAATTGTTGCTTCCAACTTCCAATGGGTTCCTGTATCCCTACTTCTCTACATGGTAATTTTGAGTGACTGTCTCCAGATGCTTGCCTCAGCTTTCAGAGTTTCTGAAGTCTACCAGCAGTAGTAAGCATGTTCCAATGATTACTCTTCCCTCTGGCCCTGCCAGAATGAACTTCACGGAATCCATAGAACGCTGCAGGATGCATCTCCTCAACTAGACACCACTTCCCCCCTGCAGTTCACAAAACCAAGCTGTCTTTTCTTTCTGCTGACCATACAGAAATGTCGGTCTGCAATATTTACTGACTGGTAGGGAAAACAATAATTCGGGGTGGAATTCAACCAAACATTTCTAAGGGCGTGAGTCTCCCAAAAGGGACAAAGTCTGCTAGTGAGGGCCTTTAGCCGCCTGTTTCCCGCCACTCAGAGTGCTGAGAAACACATGGCAATTCAACATGACTCGTGTTGTATAAGAGGCCTGAACTTGGAACGCGTGGCCAAGGCCGCACTTTGCCCCATTTTGTACAGTGGGGAATTCCGCTCGCTGGAACTCCCCAGTGTAGCGCGAGACTGCAACGCCATTTAAAAATGGCTCCCTGACCTAAACCCTCCCAACGCCGAACACACTATGAGAGGGTCCCCAGCCCCCACCTTACACCTCCCCCAACACCCACACAAGGCACCCCCTAGCCCGATCGCACACAAAAATTGCAATGTGGCACCTTGGCAGTGTCACCTGGGTGCCAGCCTCCCACGGCCAGCTGGCCTGGCACTGCCAAGGTGCCATGCTGGCAGTGCCAGACTAGCTGCTTCACTCTAATATGCAGATTTGCCAAAAGGTGATCCCAGCGAGATTGACATTGCAACGGCATGTGAGATCACGTTAGATCTGACTTTTCCGGTGCAGCGTGGCCATTGGGCCGTAAGTGTCATTTTGGGCGAGTTTGACGGGGTGTTTCCCTCCAGCTATTTTGAATGAGATCCACACCGGTATTCAACCACGGTGTGGGCATGCTTGAACAGAAATGAAACAGAGTACCGTGTTGAGCACGTTTAGTCGGGCACTTCCCGACACTGGCTGCGCCGAGAACAACCCTGGTATTAAACAGGACTCTGCTTCATTTCGAAGCCTCAGTGAGGAATGCCCTGCCGAAGGAACACTTTGTCTCATTTTGAAATGATACCCTGATCTCAGGCCCTCTCCATGGACTCCGGAACCCTCCCAATGTCCCACTCACCTATTAGAGAATCATCAAACCTCCACACCCGTAAGGGTGGGCAGAATTACACCTGTGCAGCTGGACACAGCCAGCCTGGCAGTGCCACCTTGGCACCCTGGCAGTGCCATGGTGGCACCCAGGTGGCACTGTCAGGCTGGCATTAGGGTGCAAGTGTACCACCCTGCCCAGAGCCCAACCACACAGGGGCCCCCGATGCCACCCCCGCTCAAATGCCACGATGAGCAGAAACCGATAGCCAAGTTCCACACGCATGAGTACGGCCTCAACCGCGCCCTGGGTTTGTGAAATCCTACCAACTGTCCTGGCTTGAGACAATTCACACCGCTTTAACCTGTTATTATCCCTCTCCCCAGTCACTCCGTCTGGACTGTCAAGACATAATTACCTGCAGAGACTCGCATTCAAAGTATCATTTTGCATCATTGACTTTGTCTATATATGTGGTTCTGGAACCCACCTCTTCACTCACCTAATGAAGGAGCTGCACTCCAAAAGCTCATCATTCGAAAAAAAACAGTTGGACTTTAACCTGGTGTTGTAAGACTTCTTACAGTGCCCACCCCCGTCCAACGCCGGCATCTCCACATCGTGACTAAGTTCACAGTGGGCAATCAGCAGCATGCGCGGCCGCATGGCTGCCTTGCAATCTGCGGCAATGGTGGTCCATGACCGTCCACCCCGACCCCAAAGCCCACCTCCTGATGACCCCCGCTACTCCCCCCTGCCCTGGCAGAAGTCCTTCGACCAGCAGCACTACTGTCAGCACGCTATAGCGATGTTGGGCACTCTTCTTATGCCCTCTCTTTCCCTCAGCAGCCACAGCGCCTGTTTCCTGATTTTTAAACCACAAGTGAACATCGCCATCAGTAATTCCTCCTGGCGGAGCTTCGCAGGAGCCCCGGAGAATTTGGATGAGGCGTTCATCCATGGCAGGTAGATTGGAGGCCACGAAGGCCACATGGGCGTCAACCTGGCAGACGAATCCCGCTGGGTCACACGGAGTGTTGACTGCCCTGGAGAGAGCGTCGGCGATGATTAGGTCTTTGCCCGGGGTGTATACCAGCTGGAAGTCGTATCGCCGGAGCTTGAGCAGAATACGCTGGAGGAGAGGCGTCATGTCGTTCAAGTCTTTCTGTATTGTATTGACCAGTGGGCGATGGTCGGTCTCAAAGGTGAATTGGGGAAGGCCATACATATAATCATGAAACTTGACGACACCGGTCAAAACTCCCTGGCAGTCCTTTTCTATCTGCGCGTAGCGCTGTTCCGTGGGGGTCATGGCGCGTGACTCGTATGCAACGGGGGCCCGTGATGAGGCCTCATCGCGTTGCAGGAGCACTGCCCCAATGCCAGATTGGCTGGCATCGGTCGAAATTTTTGTCCCTTTCGCTGGATCAAACAAAGCTAAGACCGGGGCCGTGGTGAGTTTGGTTTTGAGTTCTCTCCATTCGCGCTCGTGGGCAGGGAGCCATTGGAAGTCTGTCGTCTTCCTGACCAGGTTCCTGAGAGCCGTGGTATGAGAGGCGAGGTTAGGGATGAACTTACCTAGGAAGTTGACCATGCCCAGAAATCGGAGGACCGCCTTCTTGTCCTCTGCGTTTTCATGGCTGTGATAGCAGTCACCTTGTCCGCATCTGGCCGCACACCCAACTGGGAGATGTGGTCCCCGAGGAACTTGAGTTCCGTCTGACCAAAGGAGCATTTGGTTCTGTTGCGGCGTAAGCCCTGCTCCCGTATGCGTTTGAACACACGCTGGAGGCGACTGACATGCTCCTGCATGGACCAAATTATTATGTCGTCGACATAAACGCGAACACCTTCAATGCCTTCCATCATTTGTTCCATGATCCTGTGGAACACTTCTGAAGCTGATATGATCCCGAACGGCATCCTGTTGTAACAATATTTGCCAAACGGGGTGTTAAAGGTACACAGTTTCCTGCTGGATTTGTTGAGCTGGATTTGCCAGAATCCTTTCGAGGTGTCAAGTTTGGTGAAGAGCTTGGCGCGAGCCATCTCGCATGTGATCTCTTCGCGCTTGGGAATTGGATAATGCTCCCTCATGATATTGCGATTCAGATCCTTGGGATCAATGCAAATTCTCAGCTCGGCGGAAGGCTTTTTTACGCACACCATGGAACTGACCCAGTCGGTTGGTTCCGTAACTCTGGAGATCACTTCTTAGTCTTGGAGGTCCTGCAGCTGCTGCTTGAGGCGGTCCTTGAGGGGTGCTGGGACTCTGCGAGGTGCATGCACCATAGACGTGGCGTTCTGTTTGAGTAGGATCTTGTAAGTATATGGGAGCGTGCCCTTGCCTTCAAAGACGTCACGGTGCTGGTCGATGATGGCGTCGAGTTGCGCCCTGAAGGCAGCGTCCTGGAAGGCGGGCGTGTCATCAGGGAAGAGAGAGTGAACTCTTTGAACGAGGTTCAACAGCTTGCACGCCTGTGCCCAAGCAGGGAGTCCTTCGAGGAGCCCACGATCTCGAAAGGAAGGATGGCTTTCCGTGACTTGTGCGTCATTTCAAGTTGGCACAAGCCAGTAACAGGAATGATGTTGCCATTGTAGTCCAATAGCTGGCAGGCCGATGGCAGGATGGCTGGTTTGACACGAAGGCTTTGGAATGCAGACCACGCCATGAGATTGGCGGAGGCACCAGTGTCAAGGCAGAACCGTATTTGGGACCGGTTGACCGTCAGGGTGGCACACCACTCATCTTCTGGATCGATGCTGTTTTCCAACAACGGCTGGTGTCTTTGCTTCGGGGACAGCCTGTTTTTTGTTGCGACACCGACTCGAAAAGGCGCCTTCGGGTCCTCGGTGTCACTGCTGTGTGGGAGGTCCGCATCGGAATCGGTGACCATGGGTTGAATTGCCCGAACATTCCTGCGAGGCTGGCTAAAGTGATATGAGTTGGCAGGCTGAGCTGCTCGACAGAAGGCAACATAATGGCCAAGACTTCCACATCGTAGACATTGTCGAGAATTTGCGGGTCATTGCCGCTTTAAATGGGTGGAGCCACAGTTGCCGCACGTCGTGACATCAGCACGTTTGCTGTGCCACCGCGCATGCGCAGTGCGCTCATGCGTGGTGCACACCTGCGCATTACGTTCCTCAACATCGCCGTCCCCTCGTTTGCATACAAGCGCGGGAGTCCGCGAAAAGCACGCAAAATGGCCGCCCTCATCCAGGCTGAGACCCTGGAGGTGCTCAATCACTTGGACCCGTTCCGCCTCATGGGGACCTTGCCGCGCCGTTTCAGCCGCTTGTATATGGGAATACCGACTCGTGGCGTTTTGACGTAAGACACAGGTCTCGATGGCGGTCGCGAGGGCGAGTTGCTTTACTTTGAGGAGCTGCTGACGTAGGGGGTCTGACTGAACACCGAAAACGATCTGGTCGCGTATCATGGAGTTGGAGGTGGGCCCGTAGCTGCAAGATTGCGCAAGGATGCGGAGGTGCGTAAGAAAGGATTGGAAAGTTTCATCCTTACCCTGCAAACGCTGCTGGAACACATAGCGTTCAAAACTTTCATTCACCTCTACACTGCCGTGAGTGTCAAACCTGAGGAGGACCGTCTTGAACTTTGTTTTGTCTTCATGATCTGCAAAGGTGAGAGAGTTGAAAATGTGGATGGCATGGTCCCCGGCCGTGGAGAGGAGAAGAACAATCTTTCTGGTGTCCGAGGCGCCCTCCCTGTCCGTGGCTTCGAGGAAGAGCTGGAAGCGCTGTTTGAAAATCTTCCAGTTGGCCCCGAGGTTGCCGACGATGCAGAGCGGCGGCGGCGGGCTGATGTTGTCCATGTTTCAGGATGACGGAATGCTGGCGGAAGGCAGATCACTTGCAGGTAGATCTAAGAAGTGCTAGTATCCCACCACTCCTAGTATCATGATGTGTTGGATGTTCTGGATCACATACAGGTCACCAACACTTGAAATAGTGCAACATTATTTTATTGAATCATTAACTGTTTAAACATACTTTGACTGTGGGTTAATACGATACTAGCTTTAACTAAAGACCTTAGCCTTGTCTTAACCAGTCGATGCACTCAGCACAGTGAATGTCTGTGTTGCAGGCTGTGAGCTCTGTGCTCTTTGCTGGCTGCAACTCGAATGAGCGGGAACTCTGATGCTCCCTGTCTTTATAGTGCATGTGCTCTCACTGGTGATTGGCTGTGGTGTTGTGTGTGTTGATTGGTCCCACTGTGTGTCCATCAGTGTGTGTCTGCACCATGATATACTGGTGTATATTATGACGGTAGATTCAAGAGTAATCTATATATTTTAGATAAGTCATTATTTAAAATATAACAATTGACCTTTTTGGCAAGATGGTTATTCTTCAACAAGAATTTTCTTCATCTGGGATTTAATATATAGTCCAAATCCCTACACATGGGAATATCCAAGAGGACACGTACGTGTAGCAATTAACAAATCCTTGAAAGCAATTGACTGCATTTTAAAATCTGGATTCTGGCTTTAACTGTGAATGCACAGATTTCCCAGGCTTTCTGGAATTTGCCAAGGCATGTAGACAGAGACATTGATGGAATGAACAATTAACAGGCTGGAGAGCCTTTTAAGTACTGGGATGTAGCAGCTGTGCTTTGCTCAAGTGAAAGGCGTTTTGCTCACAGGACATGTTCTGAGCGTGTGCTTTCAGTTCTTCAGAAGCCATTTCTGCTATCTTGGAATATTTTGCTTTTGATCAATGCTTGCCAGCTGTCGGCCATCTCAGTGGTCCGGGAGTCATTTATGCAAATCTAACTTGGATCTCCGATGAGGACTAGCACTAGAAACACCAACAGCAGCAGAAAAAGCTGCTTGTGTTCAGTAACTAGCCACCCCCAGGATTGATGGGATGAAACAGACTGCAGCTCACAGGAGGTAATATCTCCAATTTCAGGATCAGGGGCGTCATTCTCCGACCCCCCGCCGGGTCGGAGAATGGCTGTTGGCCGCCGTGAATCCCGCCCCTGCCGAAGTCACCGGTACCGGAGATTGGGCGGGGGCGGGAATCGGGCCGCGCCGGTTGGCGGGACCCCCCGTTCAATTCTCCGGCCCGGATGGGCCGAAGTCCCGCCCAGAAATTGCCTGTCCCGCCGGCGTAAATCAAACCTGGTATTTACCGGCGGGACAAGGCGGCGTGGGCGGGCTCCGGGGTCCTGGGGGGGGGGGGCGCGGGGCGATCTGACCCCAGGGGGTGCCCCCACGGTGGCCTGGCCCGCGATCGGGGCCCTCCGATCCGCGGGCGGGCCTGTGCTGTGGGGGCACTCTTTCCCTTCCGCCTCCACTACGGCCTCTACCATGGCGGAGGCAGAAGAGACTCTCCCCACTGCACATGCGCGGGAAACTTTCAGCGGCCGCTGACGCTCCCGCGCATGCGCCGGGAAACTGTCAGCGGCCGCTGACGCTCCCGCGCATGCGCCGCATTTCTGCGCCAGCTGGCGGGGCAACAAACGCCATTTCCGCCAGCTGGCGGGGCGGAAATCCCTCCAGCGTCGGCCTATCCCCTCAATATTGGGGCTAGGCCGCCAAAGATGCGGAGCATTCCGCACCTTTGGGCCGGCGCGATGCCCGTCTGATTGGCGCCGTCTTTGGCGCCAGTCGGCGGACATCGCGCCGTTGGGGTAGAATTTCGCCCCAGACTTCTGGACATGACTGAGTTCCAATGCCTCAGGAGGTTCAGACTTTCACATCAGATCATTACTGACATTTTTAGCCTCCTAGAAGAAGGCCTCCTTCCAAGTGAATCTAGTCACGGCAGCAAAGATCACTATGGCTCTGCATTTTCTTTGCCTTCAGTTCCTTCCAGAGATCTACTGGTGACATTTGTAGAATCGTACAAATTGCTATCCACATTAACATTTTTTGGGTGACCATTGCCATGTTTTCCAGGACTGTCTATTATTTCAAGTTCGCTACAGATGAGGTCAATCAGACACAGAGCACGCGAGGATTTGTTACTCTGGTTGGATTCCCACAGGTACAAGGAGTTATAGATTGTCCATGAGGTCATCCTGGTACTCCCAAATCATTCTAGAGTTCATCAATTGAAAGAGATTCCACTACATACACGGTGACACAGCTCCAGGGTCCCAGGTTCAATTCCGGACTCGGGTGACTGTGTGGAGTTTGCATGTTCAACCCGTGTCTGCGTAGGTTTCCTCTGGGTGCTCCCGTTTCTTCCCACAGTCCAAAGATGAGCAGGTTAGGTGGATTGGCTATGCTAAAGTATGGTCAAAAGGTTAGGTGGGGTTACTGGGTTTCTGGGATAGGGTGGAGAAGTGGGCTGGTGCAGCCTCAAATCGAGTTCGGTGACGGGGCGGAGAATCCAATTTTTGCCAATGCCAATATCAGGGGCGGCGACGGTTTTTGTATTCTCCACCCCCTGAAAAGCGGTGCATTCTAGGAGTATACCGCGCCAAGTATCCACGGCCTCAGGCCATTGCCTGAGGCCCACCCGCTATGCTCCATCCCCGATCGGCCGAGTTCCCGACAGCGTGGGTTACGTGTGCTCCAACCGGTCGGGAACCTCGCGTGGCGGCTGCGGACTCAGTCTGGCGCCACCACAGTCGGGGGAGGGTCGATCCGCAGGCAGGGGGGCCATCATTTGGGGCTACGGGCAATGTGGGCGGGCGCATGCGCAACCACAGCACCGGAAATGTTCAGGGCCGTATCGGCAGTTAGAGCTGCGAGCTCTACGCTGCCTCATCGGTGGCCGTTTTGTGCCGGTTTTCCTGGCGTGAAACACCACCGTTTTCACCCTGGCGTAGGAACAGAAAATCCAGCCCCATAGACTATCATTTCAGGCAAGTATCCACTTACTACAATCCAAGAACAACTGGCATCTTTTCATGACTACACAGTTTTAAGGTAGCACTTGTGGAGGAAAGCCGATACAATACAGCTTTTGTTACCCACCAAAGTGTGTTTCAGTACCATAGAACGCCAGATGGACCCCGTTCATTCCAGAAGATCATTTCTTTAGTTTTGTCAGACATTGAAAGGATGCTCAACCTACGTTTCCTTGGAAAGGTCAAAGCAAAACACGATCAGCAGTTATCAGAGATGCTCACTCAACTCGCACAACAAAATCTGATGTTGAACAAGGATATTCACAGCACCCTGCGGTGAACCACTGTAATAGGAGATGTAAGGTAGGACCTGCACTACAGGTTCGCCGGTAGTTCCTGCCGGCTGGCCCCGCCCACGGAGAACTGTATAAATATGCATGACCTCCAGTGCCCTGCCATTTCGCCAGCTGCAGCAGGAGGCCACGCATCTGACTCTAATAAAGCCACAGTTGTACCCAACTTTAGTCTTTGTGCAATTGATCATGCATCAATTTATTACAGTCAGATTTTCCACAGAATGGATATCCGAATTAAGCCCGATCGCCTGCAGCTTGATCCTCACTCGCCCGACGCCAGGAAAGACTTTACTCACTGGCTAGCATGTTTTGAGGCCTACATCAATGCAGCGGACTCCGTGCCAATGGAGGCTCAGAAGATAAACGTCCTGTACTCCAGACTGAGCTCCAGTGTGTTCCCGTTGATCCAAAACGCCACGACTTACACAAAAGCGATGGAACTCCTCAAAGAACACTACACACAGAAGGCGAACACGCTCTTCACCATGTACTTGCCACCCGCTCGCAACTACCTGGTGAGTCCATCGAAGACTTCTGGCGGGCCCTAATCCCACTGGTCAGGGACTGTGACTGTCAGGCCGTCATGGCCGCCGAACACGCGAATCTCCACATGTGCGATGCCTTCCTGATGGGGATTGCGTCGGACCGCATCCGAGAACGATTGCTGGAAGGGGCCACGCTCGAACTGGCGGAGATAAAAACCTTGGTGCTCTCTATGATGGTCGCATCCCGTAACGTACAATCGTACCTCTCCCGCCGCGCTGTCTACCCTTCTACCCCTTCCTACCCCTCCTGGACCCCGCCACCGACCACCTCAGCCAGGGCCCTGCCTTCGCAATACGCCTGCGCCGCACGCCGATCCGCGCACCCCGGGGGTCCCCGCTGCTACTTCTGCGGTCAGCAGAAGCACCACCGCCAACAATGCCCGGCCCGCACTGCAGTTTGTAAATCCTGCAGTAAAAAGGGCCACTTCGCGGCTGCGTGCCAGGCCCGCGCAGTCGCTGTGATCGCGCCCGCTATCGCCCCCTCCCCCACGCCAGACGCACAATGGGAGCTGCCATCTTCTCCTCCCGGGTCCATGTGCGACCAATGGGTCTTGTCCCGACCCCACAATGTGCGCACCATGGGCGCCGCCATCTTGTCCCGACCCCACAATGTGCGCACCATGGGCGCCGCCATTATGTTCCCCACAGGGTCCCCAGACATCTCGACATCGGAACCGCACATGCTCGCCACCCGAAGCATCCGATGGCTACCCGCAGCTCACTTCGATGACGCTGGACCAATCTCGCCCGCACAACCAGGCCACCGCTTCGATGACGGTTAAAATCAACGGCCGCGGACCTCGTGCCTGCTGGACTTCAGGAGCACCGAAAGCTTCGTTCACCCAGATACGGTAAGGCGCTGCTCCCTCGCGGTCCACCCTGCCAATCAAAGGATCTCCCTAGCCTCCGGATCCCACTCCGTCCCGATCCGAGGCTTTTGTACAGTCACCCTCACGGTCCAGGACGTAGAATTTAGTAACTTCCGCCTCTATGTCCTTCCTAATCTCTGCGCTGCACTCCTGTTGGGCCTGGACTTCCAGTGCAAGCTCCAGAGCCTCAACCTCAAATTCGGCGGGCCCTTACCCGCCCTTACTGTTTGTGGCCTCGCGACCCTCAAGGTCGATCCCCCCTCCTTTTTTGCAAATCTAACTGCGGATTGCAAGCCCGTTGCCACTAGGAGCAGATGGTACAGCACCCAGGACAAGACCTTCATCAGGTCCGAAGTCCAGCGGCTGCTTAAGGAGGGTATTATTGAGGCCAGCAACAGCCCCTGGAGAGCCCAAGTGGTAGTGGTTAAAACTGGGGGGAAACACAGGATGGTCGTGGACTACAGCCAGACCATCAATCGGTACACGCAGCTCGACGCGTACCCCCTCCCACGCATATCTGATATGGTCAATCAGATTGCGCAGAACCGGGTCTTCTCAACAATTGACCTGAAATCCGCCTACCACCAGCTCCCCATCCGGAAGTCGGACCGGCCATACACCGCCTTCGAGGCAGACGGCCGTCTTTATCACTTCCTTCGGGTCCCTTTCGGTGTCACAAATGGGGTCTCGGTCTTCCAAAGAGACATGGACCGAATGGTCGACCAGTACGGTTTGCGGGCCACCTTTCCGTACTTAGATAATGTCACCATCTGCGGCCATGACCAGCAGGACCACGATGCCAACCTCGATAAATTCCTCCGCACTGCCACCTTTCTCAACCTGACCTACAACAAAGAGAAGTGTGTGTTCAGCACGACCCGGTTATCCATTCTCGGCTATGTAGTCCAAAATGGTCTTCTAGGGCTCGACCCTGAGCGCATGCGCCCCCTCATGGAACTTCCCCTCCCACACTGCCCCAAGGCCCTCAAACGCTGCCTGGGGTTCTTTTCCTACTACGCTCAGTGGGTCCCAAACTATGCGGACAAGGCCCGCCCACTCATTCAGTCCACCCAATTCCCCCTCGTGGCCGAGGCACAACATGCTTTCGCCCGCATCAGAGCAGACATCGCCAAGGCCGGGATGCGCGCAGTGGACGAATCACTGCCTTTCCAAGTAGAAAGCGACGCTTCAGACGTCACCCTTGCCGCCACCCTAAACCAGGCAGGCAGACCGGTGGCATTCTTTTCCCGCACCCTTCATGCCTCTGAAATTCGACACTCATCCGTCGAGTAGGAGGCTCAAGCTATCGTTGAAGATGTGCGGCATTGGAGGTATTACCTGGCCGGTAAGAGATTCACTCTCCTTACGGACCAACAGTCGGTAGCCTTCATGTTCAATAACACACAGCGGGGTAAGATCAAAAATGATAAAATCTTGCGGTGGAGAATCGAGCTCTCCACCTATAATTACGAGATCTTGTATCGCCCCGGTAAACTCAACGAGCCCCCAGACCCCTCTCCCGAGGTACATGTGCCAGCGCACAAGTGGACCAACTCCGGGCCCTACACGACAGCCTTTGTCACCCAGGGGTCACCCGATTGTACCATCTGGTCAAAGCTCGCAATCTGCCCTACTCCGTCGAGGAAGTAAGGACAGTCACCAGGGACTGCCAGGTCTGTGCGGAGTGCAAGCCGCACTTCTACCGGCCAGACCGTGTGCGCCTGGTGAAGGTTTCCCGCCCCTTTGAACGCCTCAGCGTGGATTTCAAAGGGCCCCTCCCCTCCACCGACCGAAACACGTATATTCTCAGTGTGGTTGATGAGTACTCCAGATTCCCCTTCGCCATCCCATGCCCTGATATGATGTCTGCCACCGTCATCAATGCCCTCAGCACCATCTTCGCTCTGTTTGGTTTCCCCGCCTACATCCACAGTGACAGGGAATCCTCATTCATGAGCGATGAGCTGCGTCAGTTCCTGCTCAGCAGGGGTACAGCCTCCAGAAGGACGACCAGCTAAAACCCCCGGGGAAACGGGCACGTAGAACGGGAGAATGGGACCGTTTGGAGGGAGTTCAGCTGGCCCTACGGTCCGGGAACCTCCCAGCCTCTCGCTGGCAGGAGGTCCTCCCTGACACTCTGCACTCCATCCGGTCACTATTGTGCACCGCCACTAATAACACACCCCATGAACGTGTTTTTACCTTCCCCAGGAAGTCCACATCCGGGGTGTCGCTCCCAACTTGGCTCGCTGCTCCAGGACCGGTCCTTCTCCATAGGCACGTCCGACGTTCCACCCTGACACACACCCCCACCAATGCGTCCCCCTCACCTCCCACCGTGCCGCCAATATTGACCCCACCAGACCACACCCCCATCCCCTTTTCCGCACAAGAGGACGAAGAGGACTTCTGCACTCTCCCGGAGTTCCCCGATGACTGGTCAGCATCAGCACCGCCGCCACCGCCATCGGCGCCACCTCCACCACCGCCAGCACTGACTTCGCCGCCACCGTTACGGCGACCCCAACGAAGCACCAAAACACCGGACCGGCTGAACCTTTGACGGACACCGGACCGTCAACATGGACTTTTCTTTCCCTACCACTGTACATAATTCCACTAATTGTATATTGTTTCATGTCACCCCCGCCGGACTCATTTTTAACAGGGGGTGAATGTGGTGATCCACTGTAATAGGAGATGTAAGGTAGGACCTGCACTACAGGTTCGCCGGTAGCTCCTGCCGGCTGGCTCAGCCCATGGAGAACTGTATAAATATGCATGACCTCCAGTGCCCTGCCATTTCGCCAGCTGCAGCAGGAGGCCTCGCATCTGACTGTAATAAAGCCACAGTTGTACCCAACTTTAGTCTTTGTGCAATTGATCGTGCATCACATCCAAGATTAACTTTCTAGGGTTCAGAGTGACAGCACCTAGAGGAAAGCCTGAACACGACAACGCGAAAGCCATTCGACCCTGTTGATGCAACCATCAATTCACACGAGACGAAGAGTTGAAGTAAACAGTGGTTTTAATAAGCTAGATCTGTGCCTGCCTGCGACTGCTCTGTACTGAGTGTCGCCTACAGGCAGAGCCCACAAGGGCATCAACATAATACCTTACAATGTAATGCAATACAATGGTGAATGGTAGCAGTAATACATTCACCACACCTGTCTAACGTGAAAGAGTTAGCATCATTCCACAGTACTACTAATCTTTACCACAAACCCGTTCCCAACTATGCAGAGATTACAGAGCCTCTTCAAAAACTATTGTGCAAAGGTGCACAATGGGAATGGGCAATCGCACAGTAAACAGCATTTGAAACATTAGAGGCAAAGATACATCTCTGCGAGTCCTCGTGCATTTCAACCCACATGCAGAAATGTATGTGATAACAGATGCATCAAGAAATATAGTAGGAGCTGAACTCTCAGTACATTGAAGGAAGTGAACAACCACTTACGTATCACAGCTGTTGTCAGAAACTGAACTAAAGTACTCTACCGGAGAGAAGCACGATACCCCATCTATACTTGTGAACACTGACACATGTAGAATGTTCACTCTGCACTAACCATCCAAGCACATTGTTCGTCACATCAGGATCTGGTCATTGACCTCTACAGGAGGTCAGATCAACTTTGTCAGTTTTTCTTTGAGGTTGAGTATCTTTCAGGTTCACATAGTAGTTGACAAGCTTAGCCATACTACTATTGGGCCGATAGGGGCTGGTTTAGCACAGTGGGCTGAACAGCTGGCTTGGAATGCAGAACAATGCCAGCAGCGCGGGTTCAATTCCCGTACCGGCCTCCCCTTACAGGTGCCGGAATGTGGCGACTAGGGGCTTTTCAAGCCTCCTTGTGACAATAAGCGATTATTATTATATTGCAAACATGTTAGCGGTTACAACATTGACAGCTACGTGATCTCGGTAATTACACTTGCGACTGAATTTTGTTACGTGAGAGGAATTGGAGGCAGAATCAGCCATAAACAGCATACTACAGAAAGTAAGTCTGTGCCTAAAAACTGAGAGGCCCCACAGAACAGAGAAAGAACACAATGAACCTGTATCATTTGATGACACCTGAATTGAATGCGGAACTCGAATGACTATCCCAAAATAATAATAATAAAAGTGCTACAAATCCAGATGTATTGCTTCTTGCCTATGAAAGTAATCCGGCATGGAGAGCGGCGTCTGTTTCACAGATGCCAAGCTGGAGACCTCCTGGATACGGTGGAGGAGAAGAAGTTGTCCCTGTATGCCGACCCGGGAAGGAGGCTGTGAGGCTCCGCCATTTGCTGTGCCTGGGCACAGGTGGCAGATGCGGTCAGCGGCGTGAGCAACCAGCAGTGCCGTAAGAAACTGCACAACCTCCTCAGGGCGGCCAGGGTGAGTAAGTGAGACTCTGCTGAGTTACGGTTCCCAATGCCACATGTGGCAATTCGCCTCCACCCAACGCCACCCCACATACTACCCTCACCCTCACCCCCACACCACCCTCGCCCTCGACCCTACACCAGGCTCACCCTGACCACCCCGGGCCCACGGTCTAATTATTTCTGTGACTTGCCCGGCACTCCCTTAGTGGGAGTTGCCCTTGAGTGGACCGCGTGATGCCCTGTCGGGTGGTTGCCAGGTGGGGTGCAGGGGTGGGAAGGGGGTGGTGGGCACCCAGAGGGCTGCTGTCATTCTGCAGAACCAGGGGCCAAGGTGGGTGATCAGTGGGGTGCGCAGCAAGATGGTTGCCTTGCAGGCCATGGCAATAGCAGTCCAAGCCTCGACACCGTCTGAGTCCCGTGAGGGTTCACCCCGGCCAACCAGCCCTTTCCCTGTCGTCCACCATCGACCCCGCCCCCCAGCTCTGACATGACCCACCCACACTCCAGCCAGCCCGGCCAGTGTATGTCCTGGCAGCCCATGGTCGCGCCTCTCTGTGTCCTACCTCCTCTCCCTCATCAGCAACGACGCTGATTCTTAAAATTTCACAATTTCTAAAAGCACAAGTGAACCGCACCGTCGGGAACTCGGCCCTTTTGAGGCGGAGAATCGTGGAGGCCCCAGAGGATACCGGGTCAGCCCGCTAATGATATGCAAACGGTGTTTACTGTACGTGCATTCCGGACCGCATTGACGCCGCTATCAAGAGGATGGAGAATTATGATTTGGTGTCAAATCGGCCTCCGCTACGGTTTCGGCGACGGAACCAATTCTCCGCCCATTCAGCCAACGGAGAATCCCGCCAATGATGTTTGTAAAATGATAAAGGAAGGCAATGAAGAGGTTGTAGTTGGTGGGATAGTTCTAGAGCAGTGTTTTTCAAACTTTTTTTCCGGGGACCCATTTTTACCAACCGGCCAACCTTCGCGACCCATGCCGGCTGACCTTCACGGCCCACACCGGCTGACCTTCACGGCCCACACCGGCTGACCTTCACGGCCCACACCGGCCGACCTTTATGACCCACGCCAGCCGACGTTCGCGGCCTACGCCAGCTGACCTGCGTGAGCCACCATTTTCTCTTACCTTGTTTGCTGCTGACAAAAATGGAGGAAATGGTTTTGGATTGCTTTGCCCTCGTACATGCTCCTCCAATGGAAGCTGTTGGATGAAGGTGAAACCTTCCGGTGTCTGAAAGTATGGAGTCTCCACCTGTCCAATGTTCTGCATTTTTTCCCTGTAAGATTTTAACAAATAAAACCCCCCGAACTTGTAAAAAAAAAATGAATAAAATAAATGAAAAAAATAAAAATAAAATTAATGAAATAAATGAATAAAATAAAATTAATAAAACCCTCCCGAACTTGTAAAAAAAAAGCAGCGTTCGGTTAAAAAAAAAGGCGGCTGTACTGCGTATAGTTTTTGCGCATGCACACCGATGATATGGCATGCATGCGCAGTGCGGCCGCATTTTTTTAATATGTTCCTGGCCATTTTGAAGGCCGCTTGCAGCTGGCGTTATTAACAGCCGGCTGCTGCGGCTGTTGTGCGCGGAGTTGCACGATATGGAGCGCTCCGCGATCCTCCCGACACCTGCCCGCGACCCACCCGCGGGTCACGCCCCTGAGTTTGACAATGCCTGTTCTAGAGTACAGCTTCTGAGAAATAAATCCAATATTATACCGAATATGCTTTTGCATAGAGATCAGGGGCGGGATTCTCCAGCCCTCAGCGCATTAATCGCGCTCAGCGCGGGGGCGGAGAATTACCTAAAATAGGGTCGCACGCCGGCACGCGATCCTCCGGCGACCGGAGAATTGCCACCAGTCGCATGCACGCGATCGACGCGGCGCCGGGTCCCCACGGTGATTCTCCATGTGCGACGGGCCAAGTGCCTCGCCGTTCTGGCTGTGGGGGCCGTCCTGGTGGGGGGGCAGGGGGATCCGACTCCGGCGGGGGGAGCCTCCACAGTGGCCAGTTAAATAATCCAAACTGGTTTTATTATTTTATTTGTCAAGATACTGGTTATGTTAAATGTTTAAATACTTGATAACATTTCGGTTTTACTGCAATAAAGAACAGTAAAGTTCAAAAGGTTGCAGAACTCAGCAGATACAACACTTCAGAATTCACTGCTTTAAACGCCATCAATAAACTTACACAAAACACATTTAATATCCAAATGACCCAACTTAATTGCAGCCATATGACTCTATTATTGCACTCAAATAATTGCAACAATTCGCATCACTCTGCATTCAACACACCTCCCCTAGCTTTTTGTCCTCACAAACATCATTACACCACACACCTGTCAACTGACAAAAACCCACAAGTTGGTTCAAACTACCCCTGCTGCACCTCACTTACCACTTATTCAACCCACTTATTGCCCGCCTTCAACCTCCCAAATGTCCTGAGAAAAGTCCACCACGAAGCATCCTTTGGATCAAGGAATGGGAAACATGGAAAGTCACTAACAAGTTCCTTATGACAAACTATCGGTTGAATGGCATGTTTTGAACTATCACGGTAAGACAGGTTCAGGACAGGCCAGGGTCCCTGGGCAGAAAATCTCCATTTCCTGGGCTTCAGTACAGATTCCTTATGCACGTGTGGAAAGCCACAAACAATGCTGCACGTCACCGAGGAATGTCCCTTCTACAAACTAAATGGTGGAGTAAGCACCTTAAACTCAACAAATAAGGAGGCAATTGCTTGTGATTTGCATTTGTTATGAATTATAGACATTGAAGGTATAGATTCTTTACCAACACAATCAATATTGTACCTGGATTGGATGTACATGATGCCAAGTGATGGCATCCGCCATTGTTTATAGAGCATACATCAATCTGTGTGCACTTCTTCCCATCGCCCTGGTAACCTGTAATGTAAATAAACCAGTACATTACAAAGAATCTTATTTGCGAAGAAATATGTTCTATATACCAAAGGATTGCATTTTCTGCAAATGTAAAAATACCATGAGTAAGATTAGTTGGGGAAGTAACTGCAATGAGTCTCATACTCGTTTGGGGCCCAAAAATAGGCGCAAAGTCTAATACAGCAGCGCGCTGTTGTGCAGCAGAGGTGTACACAGAGTCAGATTGGTCTGGGTGCTTGAAAGACCCACAGTGGCTGCCTGTAACAAGGATAGGTATCATGTTAAAGTGACAATAAGGGTCCTGCAGCTGAATTGTGGTCAATCTGTTAAATTGTTGTTCATGCAACTAATGAGAATACCAGTAAGCAGTTTTCATGAGGGGTATTTAATGGGATCTTTACTTTAATAAGGACACAGGGAGTCCACACCGAGAAAATAAAGAGTTTTGATTTATTTACAATTACGGTATATACACTTCCTGGTAGATCCCTATTGGGTCTCTCTCTGGTTGGTGCCTTACAGGCCGACCTTTTATACATTGGGTAAATGGAGTTCCCCCGCCCCTCAGCGGCTACAGGGGCTGCAGTGGCTACAGTAACTTGGCAGTAGGAGCAGTATTGAGGGGGGAAAGACCTGCTCAATGCTGCTTTTTATCAGCAAATGCTGTCATACAGATCAGGGTCTCAAAACGAATGGTTGAAATTCCATGGAAAAGACAGATAACAAGGATAAATATTGAAACTTTTTGAAATATTTTTGGGACGCAGTTGATGGGAACAGATTCAACAAAATGTAGTTGCTTCCAAAAGCCTGCGCTTGTTGGTAAGGTGCATATATAAGTGCTGCTCAAATCAGGTTCTTGGTTTTTATTTTAAAATTAACAGCGGTCATTCTTCCCTGTAATCCATAAAGCTGTCATCAGGCTAACAACATGTAACATTGCAAATGTGATCAATTTCTAATTTGAAAACAGAATGGTTAAGAAAGAAAAATCAGAAGAAAATAATACTGCTTTGCACTTTTACAATTGTAGCACTTTTCAGGAACGTAACAACAATTGCTAATGATTTAAATATCATGATGGTAAAAAGTCATTTAAATTAATTTCAGGAAATTGAACCAATTTCTTAACCATACAAACAAGTGCCCCTTCACTACTACATTGACTTGATCCAATCCGCTTAAGTGGGTCACGTACCTGGTGGACATAAATCACAATGGTAAGATCCCATCGTATTAATACACCGAACGTTTGGAGCCTGAGAGCATCCTCCATTATTGGTCTCGCACTCATTAATATCTTGGCAGCTGTGTCCATTTCCTTCCCAGCCTGAGGACAATTTAGCAAAACATAAGCATCCAGCCAAAATGTATATGTTTTTAATCGCCAAACTAATGCAAAAGTAATTGGCAAGCGATGTTATCACCACACATAAGCGTCAGTCAGTAAGAGAGAATCTAACTATCGCACCTTGACATTCAATGGCATTACCATCACTGAATCCCCCACTGTCAATATTCTGTGTGTTAACATTGAACAGAAAGTGAACTGCACTAGCCGTATAAATACTGTGGCTACAAGAACAGGCCAGAAGCTGGGAACTCTGCAGGAAGTAACTCAAGTCCTGACTCTCCAAACCCGGTCCACCAGCTACAAGGCACAAGTCAGGAGTATGAAGGAATACTCTCCACTTGTCTGGATGGGTGTGGCTTCATCAAAACTCAAGAAGCTCAACATTATCCATGAAAAAGCATCCTTGCTTAAGCATTCACTCACTCCACCACCGACAACACATGGGCCGCTGTGTGTACCATCTACAAGATGCATAGCAGCAACTCATCAAGGCTCCTTCTAAACCCACAACTACTTTCATCTCTGTTATAACCTGCCTGCTTACCATTGGCTGAGGACTAATGACAATCCCACAATCCTGTGGGAGTATGAGCTTCCCCAATGAGTGGGGGGCGGAGAAATCATTAGCAGACCCCCGGTATAAATAAAGCTGGCCAGTTTGGAACCAGCAGGAAGGAGTAAGCAGCAAGCGAGGTTGCTGCTGTTGTGTATATATATGTTATTGTAAATAAATGTTATTTCTTTGTATCCTTGAAACTCGTGCTGGATTCTTCGTGGCCCTCACAAAACTGGCGATGAGGGTTAAAGTGAATAACTGTCTACACTGCTGAAGCCACCTCCCTGGATTTTTGTTGGAGAGGACCCCTGGAGAATCCCTTGCCGACTTTCTATCCAGGCTACGCAGGATTGCGGAGTACTGTGACTATGATGAGACCTTGTCAGAAATGTTACGCGACCGTTTGGTTTGCAGTATTAACAATGCGGCCACCCAGAGAAAGTTGTTAGCTCAGCCAACATTGACTTTTCAACAGGCCATTCAAATAGTATTGTCCTGAGAGAGCGCAGAATGAGGAGTGCAGGAGATACAGGGAATGGAAGTGCATGCCTTGGGGCGCAACACCTTCCATCCGAAAACGTCCCCCCGCACTCCTGCGGTATCTTGGGCGAGGCGATGTCCGGATCGACACCAGTGCCCATCAGACATTCCTCCCCGAAGGGAGCCTTCTCCAGAACCAATGGGTGAGGAGCCATGTCCGTGTCAGACTTGTAGGCGCCGACCCCGTCGCGGACGCCGGTCCTGGAGGCGCCAGAGGCGCCGTCGTTTCGACCGAAACTGGGACCAGCCCAGGGGCCGTACCTTCCATGTGGATGAACCTGCGGCGACTACTCCTGAGGACGTGGAGACGGAGGACGACTGCCTGCACCTGCATTGTGTGGCAGCTCCCTGTGTGGCCCCCATTAAGGTGACAGTACGGGTCAATGGTCACCCGCTTGAGATGGAGTTGGACACTGGCGCAGCGGTCTCCGTGATCGCCCAGAGGATATTCAACAGCATCAAGTAGGGTATACAGACCCTTACATTAACCGATACACAGGCCAGGTTGGCCACCTACACGGGGGAACCATTGGACATTGCAGGAACTACGATGACCCCTGTTGTTTATGGCCGCCAGGAGGGGCGTTTCCCACTTATCGTGGTGCGCGGCCATGGGCCCAGCCTGTTGGGTCGAGACTGGTTGCGCCATTTGCGGTTGCAATGGCAGCACATCCTCCAAACAGTTTCTGAAGGGTTGACTGAGGTGCTAGGACGATACCCAGATGTATTCCAGCCCGGTTTGGGGAAAATAAAAGGGACCATAGCCCGTATCCAAGTCAAACCAGGAGCCACGCCTCACTATTTCCGGGCGCGCCCGGTGCCTTACGCCTTGCTCGGGAAGGTAGAAGGGGAGCTCACTCGTTTGGAAACTTTGGGTATTATCAGGCCCATCCGTTTCGCTGACTGGGCAGCACCAATTGTACCTGTAATGAAGCCAGATGCCACAGTTCACTTGTGCGGCGACTATAAACCTACAGTGCATACAGCTTCCCGACTCGACCGATATCCAATGCCTCGCATAGATGATCTCTACGCAAAGCTTGCAGGTGGACTCTCGTTCACAAAATTAGATATGAGGCACGCCTACCTACAGTTGGAGCTGGACCCTGCCTCCTGACCATATGTAACGATTAATACACACTGGGGCCTATATGAATATACACGTTTGCCCTTTGGAGTATCCTCTGCCTGCGCTATTTTTCAATGTGTTATGGAGGGCATTTTGAGAGGTTTACCGCGTGTCGCTGTCTACTTAGATGACGTTTTGATCACAGGGACGTTGGAGCAGGAAAATCTGGAAAATCTGGAGGCTGTCCTTAGACGCTTTTCGGAGGCTGGAGTCCGTTTACGCCGCACAAAGTGCATCTTTCAGGCGAAGGAATTAGTCTACCTGGGTTATCGGGTGGACCGCAAAGGTTTGCACCCCGTCACAGAGAAGGTGCGTGCGATTCAACAGGCCCCCGCCCCGACTTACACTTCGCATCTTCGTTCTTTTCTCAGCCTCATAAACTATTACGGGAAGTTCCTCCCCAATCTGGCAACTATGCTGGCCCCGTTGCATCTTCTGCTAAAGAAAAATCACACCTGGGTTTGGGGTCAGCTGCAAGAAACCACTTTCCGGCGGGTAAAACAACAATTGTCGTCGTCTGGGTTACTATCCCACTATGATCCTGGAAATCCTTTGCTCGTCACATGTGATGCATCCCCGTATGGTATTGGGGCCGTCCTGTCCCACAAGATGGAGAACGGGGCCGAGCGGCCGATAGCTTTCGCCTCCCGCACATTGACTGCAGCGGAACAAAAGTACGCGCAGATCGAGAAGGAGGGTCTGGCAGTGGTCTTTGCGGTCAAACGTTTCAACCAGTACATGTATGGCCGCCACTTCACTATCGTGACTGATCATAAGCCTCTGCTGGGACTTTTCAGAGAGGATAAGCCAATACCGCCCATTGCTTCTGCACGGATCCAGCGCTGGGCTTTGTTGCTCGCTGCATACGAGTATTCTCTGGAGCACAAACCAGGAACGCAGATAGCGAATGCCGACGCACTGAGCCGATTACCTTTATCGACCGGCCCCATGTCGACCCCCACGACCGGTGACGTGGTTGCAACCCTAAATTTTATGGACACCTTGCATGTTACGGCATCACAGATCCGTGAGTGGACCCAGATGGAGCCAGTCCTGTCAAAGGTTCGACACATAGTCCTGTATGGTGGGCAGCATAGACAGCTCCCAGGCGAGTTGCGGGCATTTTCCTCCAAGCTGTCAGAATTCAGCGTGGAAGACGGCAACCTCTTGTGGGGGACGCGTGTGATTGTCCCGGAAAAAGGACAGGAGCTGATACTAAGAGACTTGCACAATGGGCATCCAGGTGTGACCAAAATGAAAATGTTGGCCCGGAGTTATGTTTGGTGGCCAGGCCTCGATGCCGACATTGAGAAGGTGGCCCAAAACTGCTGAGTGGCTCTCTGACCGGCTTGAAAGGATACTGGAGAGGGAGGGGGAGGATCCAGTTGTTGTATCCATGTCGGTACCAACAACATGGGCAAGTCCAGGAAAGAGGACCTGTTTAAAGCTTAGAAAGAGCTAGGATTCAAATTAAAAAACAGGTCCTCAAGAGTCATAATCTCCAGATTACTGCCTGAGCCACGTGCAAATTGGCATAGGGAGGCAAGAATAAGGGAAGTTAACACATGGCTGAAAGAATGGTGTGGGAAAGAGGGGTTCCTTTTCATGGGACACTGGCATCAGTTTTGGGACAGGGGGGGCCTATACCGTTGGGATGGTCTCCACCTGAACCGAGCTGGGACCAGTGTTCTGGCGAAAAAGATTGGGGGGGAAGGGAAAGTCAGGGAATCAAGAGGTGACGTAATCAGTGGGAAGCGTAGCTGCTTAGGAATACAAAAAAGCACGAAAAGACAGAACTCAGGAGAGGCTACGATAGTCCCCATCCCACAAAATATGACACAGTGTATGGAAAGGCTCAATAAACCAAGGTCCACCACACTAAGAAAACAAAAAGGGACGGTCAAGAGAATTAAAGGTGCTATATTTAAATGCTTGCAGTGTACAGAACAAGGTAGATGAGCTTGTGGCCCAGATTGTGACTGGCAGGTATGATTTGGTAGGCATCACAGAGATGTGGTTGCAGGGGGTTCAGGACTGGCATTTAAACATCCAGGGATTCACAACCTATCGAAAAATCAGAGAGGTGGGCAGAGGGGCGGGGTTGCCTTGTTAATTAGGAATGAAATTAAATCAATAGCACTGAACGACATAGGGTCAGATGATGTGGAATCTGTGTGGGTAGAGTTGAGGAACCACAAAGGCAAAAAAACCACAATGGGAGTTATGTACAGGCCTCCTAACAGTGGTCAGGACCAGGGGCACAAAATGCACCACCAAATAGAAAGTGCATGTCAGAAAGGCAAGGTCACAGTGATCATGGGGGACTTCAATATGCAGGTGGACTGGGTAAATAATGCTGCCAGTGGATCCAAGGAAAAGGAATTCATTGAATGTTTACAGGAGGGCTTTTTGGAACAGCTTGTGATGGAGCCCACGAGGGAACAGGCCATTCTGGACTTAGTGTTATGTAATGAGCCAGACTTGATAAAAGATCTTAAAGTAAGGGAACACTTAGGAGGCAGTGATCATAATATGGTAGGATTCAGTCTGCAATTTGAAAGAAAGAAGGTAGAATCAGATGTAAAGGTGTTACAGTTAAATAAAGGTAACTACAGGGGCATGAGGGAGGAACTGACGAAAATCGACTGGGAGCAGAGCCTACTGGGAAAGACAGTAGAACAGCAATGGCAGGAGTTTCTGGGAGTAATTGAGGACACAGTACAGAGGTTCATCCCAAAGAAAAGAAAGGTTATCAGAGGGGGGATTAGGCAGCCATGGCTGACAAAGGAAGTTAGGGAATGCATCAAAGCAAAAGAGAAAGCATATAATGTGGCAAAGAGTAGTGGGAAGTCAGAAGATTGGGATGGCTACAAAAACAAACAGAGGATAGCAAAGAGAGAAATAAGGAATGAGAGGATCAAATATGAAGGTAGGCTAGCCAGTAACATTAGGAATGATAGTAAAAGTTTATTTAAGTACATTAAAAACAAACGGGAGGCAAAAGTAGACATTGGGCCGCTCCAAAATGACGCTGGTAATCTAGTGATGGGAGACAAGGAAATAGCTGAGGAACTAAATAAGTACTGTGCGTCAGTCTTCACAGTAGAAGACATGAGTAATATCCCAACAATTCAGGAGAGTCAGGGGGCAGAGTTGAATATGGTAGCCATCACAAAGGAGAAAGTGCTAGAGAAACTAAGAGGTCTAAAAATTGATAAATCTCCGGGCCCAGATGGGCTACATCCCAGAGTTCTAAAGGAGATAGCTGAAGAAATAGTGGAGGCGTTAGTTATGATCTTTCAAAAGTCACTGGAGTCAAGGAAAGTCCCAGAGGATTGGAAAATCGCTGTTGTAACCCCCCTGTTCAAGAAGGGAACAAGGAAAAAGATGGAAAATTATAGGCCAATTAGCCTAACCTCGTTGTTGGCAAGATTCTAGAATCCATTGTTAAGGATGAGATTTCTACATTCTTGGAAGTGCAGGGTCGGATTAGGACAAATCAGCATGGATTTAGTAAGGGGAGGTCATGCCTGACAAACCTGTTAGAGTTCTTTGAAGAGATAACAAATAGGTTAGACCAAGGAGAGCCAATGGATGTTATCTATCTTGACTTCCAAAAGGCCTTTGATAAGGTGCCTCACGGGAGACTGCTGAGTAAAATAAGGGCCCATGGTATTCGAGGCAAGGTACTAACATGGATTGACGATTGGCTGTCAGGCAGAAGGCAGAGAGTTGGGATAAAAGGTTATTTTTCGGAATGGCAACCGGTGACGAGCGGTGTCCCGCAGGGTTCAGTGTTGGGGCCACAGCTGTTCTTTTTATATATTAACGATCTAGATGACGGGACTGGGGGCATTCTGGCTAAGTTTGCCGATGATACAAAGATAGGTGGAGGGGCAGGAAGGATGTAGGAGGTGGGGAGGCTGCAGAAAGATTTAGACAGTTTAGGAGAGTGGTCCAAGAAATGGCTGATGAAATTCAACATGGGCAAGTGCGAGGTCTTGCACTTTGGAAAAAAGAATAGAGGCATGGACTATTTTCTAAACGGTGACAAAATTCATAATGCTGAAGTGCAAAGGGACTTGGGAGTCCTAATCCAGGATTCTCTAAAGGTAAACTTGCAGGTTGAGTCCGTAATTAAGAAAGCAAATGCAATGTTATCATTTATCTCAAGAGGCTTGGAATGTAAAAGCAGGGCTGTACTTCTGAAGCTTTATAAAGCATTAGTTAGGCCCCATTTAGAATACTGTGAGCAATTTTGGGCCCCACACCTCAGGAAGGACATACTGGCACTGGAGCGGAGATTCACACGGATGATCCCAGGAATGGTAGGGCTAACATACGATGAAAGTCTGACGATCCTGGGATTATATTCATTGGAGTTTAGGAGGTTGAGGGGAGATCTAATAGAAACTTACAAGATAATGAATGGCTTAGATAGGGTGGACGTAGGGAAGTTGTTTCCATTAGCAGGGGAGACTAGGACCCGGGGGCACAGCTTTAGAATAAAAGGGAGTCACTTTAGAACAGAGATGAGGAGAAATTTCTTCAGCTAGAGAGTGGTGGGTCTGTGGAATTCATTGCCACAGAGAGCGGTGGAGGCCGGGACGTTGAGTGTCTTTAAGACAGAAGTTGGTAAATTCCTGATTTCTCGAGGAATTAAGGGCTATGGAGAGAGAGCGGGTAAATGGAGTTGAAATCAGCCATGATTGAATGGTGGAGTGGACTCGATGGGCCGAATGGCCTTACTTCCGCTCCTATGTCTTATGGTCTTATGCTCCATTTGTCAGGAGCATCAGAAGCTTCCGCCGGTCGTGCCCCTACATCACTGGGAATGGCCAGGGCGGCCTTGGGCGCGCTTGCATGCGGATTTCGCAGGCCCTTTTCAGGGATCCATGTTCCTTTTAATAATCAACGCCCAGTCTAAATGGCTAGAGGTGCATAAGATGCTAGGCACAACGTCCTGCGCAACAATTGAGAAGATACGTTTGTCTTTTAGTACACATGGCCTCCCCGAGGTGCTGGCCACGGATAACGGCACTCCATTCACCAGTGAGGAGTTTGCGAGGTTCATGAAGATGAACGGCATACGCCATATCCACACTGCCCCTTACCACCCGGCTTCAAATGGGTTGGCCGAGCGCGCAGTGCAGACATTCAAACGAGGCCTAAAGAAGCAGTTTTCCGGGTCAATGGACACGAGACTGGCTCGCTTTTTGTTTCCGTATTGGACCACCCTCCATGGTAGCTCCTGCAGAACTCCTAATGGGCCGGAGACTTTGCACCCACCTTAGTATGGTTTTCCCGGACATTGGCGCAAAAGTACGCCGCACACAAGAATGGCAGGGACAGGGTTTTTCTCGGCATCGGCAGTTTGCGCCCGGTGACCCAGTGTTCGTTCGCTATTTTGCTAATGTTGCCCAGTGGGTCCCTGGCGTAATCTTTTGCCAAACGGGCCCTATATCTTACCAGGTGCAAGCCCAGGGTCGTCTCCAGCGCAAACATGTAGACCACGTTCGGTCCAGAAGACTATCCCTTCAAAGATTCCCCGCCCCCGGAGTTCATTTCTACAGCCGCAGAGACCAGAGACAATGGAAAGTATTCCTCACAATCTTGCTCTGGTGCCTCACTCAAAGCCTGCGCAGGTTGTTACAGAACCGCGCGGAGATAGAGACGCCGAGATGACAGAGGCAGCAGACTCTGACTCCGAGATGGGGACGCACCAGAGGGGCAATCCTCAGGCCCAGGGGCTGTGGATGTACAACCGTTACGCCGTCCATCACAGAAGCGCCGGTCTCCGTCTCGTTACACGCCGCCCGATCCAGCGCCTCGCACAAATGGTGTCCGGCCTGCGGCCAGGGTCTTCGGTGGATTCCTTGGACTTTGGGGGGGAGGGATGTTATAACCTGCCTGCTTACCATTGGCTGGGGACTAATGACAATCCCACAATCCTGTGGGAGTATGAGCTTCCCCAATGAGGGGGGGCGGAGAAATCATTAGCAGACACCCGGTATAAATAAAGCTGGCCAGTTTGGAACCAGCAGGAAGGAGTAAGCAGCAAGCAAGGTTGCTGCTGTTGTGTATATATATGTTATTGTAAATAAATGTTATTTCTTTGTATCTTTGAAACTCGTGCTGGATTCTTCGTGGCCCTCACAAAAATCTAGAAGGACAAGTGTAGCAGATGCATGGTAACACCACCATTTGCAAGTTTCCCTCCAAGCCACACATCATCCTGACTTGGAACTATATCACCGTTCCATCACTGTCTCTGCGTGAAAATCCAGTAACTCCCTTCCTAACAACAATGTGCGTGTATCCATGTGGAGTGCAGTGGTTCAAGCAGATATCTCACCATCATCTCTTAAAGGGTAATTAGGGATAGCCAATGAATGCTGGCTGTAACCCATGAAAGATCTCTTTTAAAAGACATAGCAGAGACATAGGACTGAATTTTGCAGGAGGTTTTAATGGCAAACTTCCCAGCATTCACTACCATTTCTTTCTGACACGGTCTTCAACTGTGGGATTTAGTGCAAGTGCAGATGACATGGAAATTTTCAAGTTGCAGTCTATCACAACTGCTGCACTTTAGGCTATGCCATTGGCCACCACCCACCTCCTCAATCCTTTCAACCCCCAGAGTCAGCAATCATAGTTATCATTTGATTGGTGAGAATGTGCCCTTTCCCTCTCCAATTGCTGTTAGAAAACACCAAAAATGTTACACCTTGTTCAATTAGGAGTCCCTTGGCTTTTAGCAGCAATCTGAGGAATCACTCTGGCCCTGAAAATATAACTTTATACGTTTTAAAGTGCCGGTGGACAAGGATAAGAGTGGTCCTAGGGTGAATGTGCTAAATTGGGGGAAGGCTAATTATAACAATATTAGGCGGGAACTGAAGAACCTAGATTGGGGGCGGATGTTTGAGGGAAAATCAACATCTGACATGTGGGAGGCTTTCAAGTGTCAGTTGAAAGGAATTCAGGACCGGCATGTTCCTGTGAGGAAGAAGGATAAATACGGCAATTTTCGGGAACCTTGGATAACGAGAGATATTGTAGGCCTTGTCAAAAAGAAAAAGGAGGCATTTGTCAGGGCTAAAAGGCTGGGAACAGACGAAGCCTGTGTGGAATATAAGGAAAGTAGGAAGGAACTTAAGCAAGGAGTCAGGAGGGCTAGAAGGGGTCACGAAAAGTCATTGGCAAATAGGGTTAAGGAAAACCCCAAGGCTCTTTACACGTACATAAAAAGCAAGAGGGTAGCCAGGGAAAGGGTTGGCCCACTGAAGGATAGGCAAGGGAATCTATGTGTGGAGCCAGAGGAAATGGGTGAGGTACTAAATGAATACTTTGCATCAGTATTCACCAAAGAGAAGGAATTGGTAGATGTTGAGTCTGGAGAAGGGTGTGTAGATAGCCTGGCTCACATTGAGATCCAAAAAGACGAGGTGTTGGGCGTCTTGAAAAATATTAAGGTAGATAAGTCCCCAGGGCCTGATGGGATCTACCCCAGAATACTGAAGGAGGCTAGAGAGGAAATTGCTGAGGCCTTGACAGAAATCTTTGGATCCTCACTGTCTTCAGGTGATGTCCCGGAGGACTGGAGAATAGCCAATGTTGTTCCTCTGTTTAAGAAGGGTAGCAAGGATAATCCAGGGAACTACAGGCCGGTGAGCCTTGCATCAGTGGTAGGGAAATTACTGGAGAGAATTCTTTGAGATAGGATCTACGCCCATTTGGAAGCAAATGGACGTATTAGTGAGAGGCAGCATGGTTTTGTGAAGGGGAGGTCGTGTCTCACTAATTTGATAGAGTTTTTCAAGGAGGTCACAAAGATGATTGATGCAGGTAGGGCAGTGGATATTGTCTATATGGACTTCAGTAAGGCCTTTGACAAGGTCCCTCATGGTAGACTAGTACAAAAGGTGAAGTCACACGGGATCGGGGGTGAGCTGGCAAGGTGGATACAGAACTGGCTAGGTCATAGAAGGCAGAGAGTAGCAATGGAAGGATGCTTTTCTAATTGGAGGGCTGTGACCAGTGGTGTTCCGCAGGGATCAGTGCTGGGACCTTTGCTGTTTGTAGTATATATAAATGATTTGGAGGAAAATGTAACTGGTCTGATTAGTTTGCAGACGACACAAAGGTTAGTGGAATTGCGGATAGCTGTCAGAGGATGCAGCAGGATTTAGATTGTTTGGAGACTTGGGCGGAGAGATGGCAGATGGAGTTTAATCCGGACAAATGTGAGGTAATGCATTTTGGAAGGTCTAATGCAGGTAGGGAATATACAGTGAATGGTAGAACCCTCAAGAGTATTGAAAGTCAGAGAGATCTAGGTGTACAGGTCCACAGGTCACTGAAAGGGGCAACACAGGTGGAGAAGGTAGTCAAGAAGGCATACGGCATGCTTGCCTTCATTGGCCGGGGCATTGAGTATAAGAATTAGCAAGTCATGTTGCAGCTGTATAGAACCTTAGTTAGACCACACTTGGAGTATAGTGTTCAATTCTGGTCGCCACACTACCAGAAGGATGTGGAGGCTTTAGAGAGGGTGCAGAAGAGATTTACCAGAATGTTGCCTGGTATGGAGGGCATTAGTTATGAGGAGCGGTTGAATAAACTCGGTTTGTTCTCACTGGAACGAAGGAGGTTGAGGGGCGACCTGATAGAGGTCAACAAAATTATGAGGGGCATAGACAGAGTGGACAGTCAGAGGCTTTTTCCCGGGGTAGAGGGGTCAATTACTAGGGGACATAGGTTTAAGGTGAGAGGGGCAAGGTTTAGAGTAGATGTACGAGGCAAGTTTTTTACACAGAGGGTAGTGGGTCCCTGGAACCCGCTACCGGAGGAGGTGGTGGAAGCAGGGACGATAGTGACATTTAAGGGGCATCTTGACAAATACATGAATAGGATGGGAATAGAGGGATACGGACCCAGGAAGTGTAGAAGATTGTAGTTTAGTCGGGCAGCATGGTCGGCACGGGCTTGGAGGGCCGAAGGGCCTGTTCCTGTGCTGTACATTTCTTTGTTCTTTGTTTTGTTCTTGTTTGTGGTGTGTTGTTAAATGCATCATAAAAGATTAATTATTGCTTTCAACTAATTTTTAAATAATATTTTTTCAAATCATTTGAAATTCTACCTTAAATGTGCATGTCCCAATCTTTATTTTGATTGATGTGAATTTATTTAAAATGTGAGTTATTTTGCCCGCTTTTCATTTCCTGGTAGTCTGTCTGTGAGAATTCTTGATTGTGATTGGCTGCTTAGGCAGTTTGATGGCACCCCTGCAACTCTACACAGGGAATTCCTAACAAACTGCACTGCAATCCACTGCAATGCGACAGAATTAAACCTCTTGCCACAGAGATCTCTAGTATTCTCAGTGAGAGTTTCTTCACCCCTGCTTTGCCGCCGCCTGCAAATTCAGGTCATAATGCGCTTGTCACATGAATAAAGAAAAAAAAAACAAGTTCTTACCTGCTGTGCACGGTCCACAAGAGTAAGAACCTTCCGAATTCAAGCACTGGACTGGAGGATTTGTTGAGCAGGGATGAACTGGAAGATTACATTCATCAATATCAGAACTGCAGGCTGAACTTGTAGCAGTTTGAGTCCACCCAACATCACAGATACACTGGTACTTGGGCTGTGAATGGACAGCAAGTGGGAACATAGAATATTAATAAATGTTTGCAATTACGATACAAAGCTGCAATTAGCAGAATGTCAATTAACACCATGGGTGCCAGCCCATGGGTTGCAGTTACCAGTATTGGGGCAAGATGGGACATTCAGCACGACACACAGCAAACAAGGTCTATTTAATGAATAGCAGTGTTTTGTTTTAAACAGCAAACTACAACAAATAGTCTACAAAATCTACCTGAAAAGAATCACTGCAAAATTCAGCAGCCACAGCTCATGGCCAAAGCTGGAACAAACTCTCCCATTAAATGCTGCATGATTTCACTCGCAAAATGCAATGACAGGAGGATGTTTACATAAAATAAATTGAACACTTTGCCAATGAAATTCAGTGACTGGAGGGTGGTTATTATGAGTATAAAATCAATCCCAGTCACTTACAATGGTATCCACTTGTGACTGAAGGGGAAAATTACCCATTTGTCTCCATTTTGACTGGGAATAGTGGGGTCACCGAGCATAGCTTACGATTGCTTCATGAAATTCAGTTCCAGTATTATAGTGGAAGATATTTATTCAGAGTACCTGTATAGAAGCAAATTTTTTTCACAAATACTTCTGTGAATTTTTACCTGATTTGGCTGCACTCTCTCTGAATCAATACAAGTGCCATGTTCACATGGTGCTTGTGAGCCACCTTGGCAATCATCATATTTGAAAGTGCAATGTGGACCATACCATTCTGGAGTACAGGTACAGCTGAGGATGACAGAGTATGAAGCATCGTTAATATTAAAAACAAGGTCAATGAGATTTTTATTTTGCAATGTTGCGCCCTTGGTATACAAGCTTAATACTGATGTGTTACAACACTTTGCTATCCTGGCTCGATTTAACAATGCTGCACTGTGATTATATAGTTACTTTGAAAATGGACTAAAAGAGTGAGCATTCATTGTAAACAAAAGGGAAACTTGGTGCAGTCTCACTTCAAAACAAAGAGCACACCAGTATTTATTTTTCAACATGCAAGTAATAGGATCAAATATTCATTCAGTATTTCAAAATACTTCATACACACATCACGGAGCACTATTGAAGCCCATTATGTATTTAGAACTGCATGTTTTCCATGTGCTAAATACTTGGTCTATTGCCTCTGTGTTTCATCGACATTGGATATTGTTTATTACCACCAAATATTACTCAATTAATTAGTAATCTTGGGCTGGATTCTTCATAGCCCCGCACCGAAATCACGTTTGGCACAGGGGCGGAGAATCGAAGTTCCCGACCGAATCGGGCCCGCGCTGCTCTCACGATTCTCCGGGCCCCGGAGAATCGCTCATCCGCGAATTACACTGCGCGGCTGGGGCTTCATTGCCAGAGGCCCTCCCAGCGATACTCCGTTCCCGACCTGCCGAGTTTCGAATGCCGTGGAACTAATGTGGTATGGCCGGTCGGGACCCTCACGCGGCGGCCGTGGACTCAGTCCGTGACCGCCCTGGTGGGGGCAGGGGGATCGAGCACCGGAGGGGCCTTACGGGCAGCTGGGGCAGCGATCGGGCCGGTCCGATGCAGCGGCGCGCGGCCGATCGGGGGGCTGTGTTGGTCCGCGGTCCGAGTCCACCATGGTGCTCGGCGTGGCAACTGGAAGCCGCCGCCATGCGCATGCGCGGACTCGGAACCGGAAGTGCGGGGGCCCGTATCCGCAGCCAAAGCTGCGAGCTTCACAACAGATCCCTGCTAGCCCCCTGCAGGTAAGTGAATCACCTTTTATTTTTTTGCAGGGAACTGGGGAGTTCAACGCCAGCGTTTTTACACCGGGGTGGGGTCAAAGCCCCATTTTGGGAGAATCCAGTCTCTTATTTCTCTGGCTTTTTGAAGTAACTTGACAGTAATAACCTCTGAGGGTACAATATCCATAGCAAGCCTAACATATCTCAGCTCTGACAAAGATGGGTTCTGTTACCTGTAACTGCCATTTGTGTTGACACACGTTGCTCCATTCTGACAGGAAAGTAGTGTTCCAGCAGAGGTGTGACATTCGTTTACATCATCGGAACAAGTGGGTCCCTAAATAAGCAATGTGATGAGGAATGATGAGCACTTAGAATTTAGCTTTGAGTTTTTCTTCGGCTTCATTGAAATTCAGGTAATCAACAGCTGAAAATCCTGATACTCTGCTAGTTATAGAGCACAATTCACTCATAACAGCATTGTGCTCAATAGCAGAAACTTTAAGGCAAAGTAAAGTTGCCATGATCCCAGATGACCAGAGGCTACTTTCCCCTTTGAGGGGGAGAGCTGACTGGTGGTGTTTAATCTGATTTAACCTTAGGGTCACCACACTTCAGACGAGGAGCGAGGTTGAGAAGGCGGGACCTTCATGAATAGCCTCAGCTGGTATAGGAATTGAACCTGTGCTGCTAGCGTTATTCTGCATGACACACCAGCTGTCTAGCCAAGTGAGCTTCAAGGTAAAGATAGCATCAATGGTCATGATTATGCTGTAATTAATTTACTGTTTAGTTCATCATTAAAGCATCTTGTATATGAAAGAGCTCCTTTTCTGCTAATGCTACTCCCTCATTATGTGTGTAGCCACATCTCGAGATGTATTAAATTAGCATTCATGGGTTTAATCAGTCAGTAAAATCACATAACCAAAACATTTGCATCTCAGTTTAGAGCAAATATAATGTATAGTGAGAAATGCTCTTGCCTTCCAGTTGTTCGGACAGAGACAGAAGAAAGAATCAATGAGATCCAGGCACATTCCATCATGCTGACAAGGGTTGCAAGTGCATGAGTGTCTTTGCAATATCTGAAATATGGAGAATGCAAACATTTTTTAAATAAGTGAGTTTTCACTTTTTCTGCTGAAATGCAATTCAGATTACATAATAACAAACTGAAGAAACAGTTTTAATTCAAATCCGTTGCTTATTATACAATATCTTTAATAAATGTTGTTAAGACCCTGGACCAACCTCAAGGTTTATGGTAAGATCCAGTTAGGAGCCAGTAACATTTTGTTTAAAGAGTTTGAGATGCAAGACCCCTGTTCGGAGAATAAAGCCACATGATTCCACTGGTTTTGAACAAACAGAAATATACTTTACCGTACAAGGTCAGAAAGATAAAACAATTTACAATATCTAGGGCGACACGGTGGCACAGTGGTTAGCTCCACTGTCTCACAGCACCAGGGACCCGGGTTCAATTCCGGCCTTGGGTGACTATCTGTATGGACACAGTAAGAAGTCTTACAACACCAGGTTAAAGTCCAACAGGTTTATTTCGAATCACTAGCTTTTGGAGCGCAGCTCCTTCCTCAGGTGAATGAAGAGGTGGGTTCCACAAACACATATATAGACAAAGTCAATGATGCAAGATGGTACTTTGAATGCGAGTCCTTGAAGGTAATTAAGTCTTTACTGGTCCAGACAGTGCGACTGGAGAGATGGATAATCACAGGTTAAAGAGATGTGAATAGTCTCAAGCCAGGACAGTTGGTAGGATTTTGCAAGCCCAGGCCAGATGGTGGGGGGGGTGAATGTAATGAGACATGGTTGAGGCCGTATTCATGTGTGTGGAACTTGGCTATCAGTTTCTGCTTGGCAATTCTACGTTGTCGCGCGTCCTGAAGGCTGCCTTGGAGAAAGCTTACCCGAAGATCAGAGGTTGAATGTCCTTGACTGCTGAAGTGTTCCCCGACTGGAAGGGAACATTTCTGCCTGGCGATTGTCATGTGATGTCCGTTCATCCATTGTCGCAGCGTCTACACGGTCTCGCCAATGTACCACGTCTTGGGACATCCTTTCCTGCAGCGTATGAGGTAGACAATATTGACCGAGTCGCATGAGTATGTACCGTATACCTGGTGGGTGGTGTTCTCAAGTGTAATCATGGTACCCATATCGATGATCTGACACATCTTGCAGAGGTTGCCATGACAGGGTTGTGTGGTGTCATGGTCGCTGTTCTCCTGAAGGCTGGGAAGTTTGCTGCAAACAATGGTCTGTTTCAGGTTGCGTAGTTGCTTGAAGGCAAGTAGTGGGGGTGTGGAGATGGCCTTGGCAAGATGTTTGTCTTTATCGATGATGTGTTGAACGCTGCGAAGTAGATGTCGTAGTGTCATGTAGTCATTTCTGTGATTCTTCACCGTGGGTCCAAAGGAAAAACATTTCATTGATGTATCTGGTATATAATGTCGGTTGAAGATCTGATGTGGTGAGGAGGTCCTTAACCTGTGATTACCCCTCTCTCCAGTCACACTGTCTGGACCTGCAAAGACTTAATTACCTGCAAAGACTCACATTCAAAGTACCATCTTGCATCATTGAATTTGTCTATATATGTGACTGTGGAACCCACCTCTTCACTTACCTGAGGAAGGAGCTGCGTTCCAAAAGCTAGTGATTCGAAACAAACCTGTTGGATTTTAACCTGGTGTTGTAAGACTTACCAGGCCCACCCCAGTCCAACGCGAGCATCTCCACATCATGTCTGTGTGGAGAGTTTAAATATTCTCTCTGTGTCTGGGTGGGTTTCCTCCAGGTGCTCCCACAGTCCAAAAATGTGCAGGTTAGGTGGATTGTCCATGATAAATTGCCCCTTAGTGTCCAAATTTGTGCAGGTTAGGTGGGGATAGGGCAGGGGAGTGAGCCTAGGTAAGGTGCTCTTTCAGAGGGTCAGTGCAGACTCGATGGGCCGAATGGTCTCCTTCTGCACTGTAGGAATTCGCTGTTTCATCATACATTTTAGCATTCAGGGTTAATATGAGTATATGTGAATTAACAAGCAAACTGTGGTTAAGCACAACACTCTGCACAATATATGGCAGATGCGGCCAAGACAGATCAAATGGATGTGTCAGTAACTCACACAGGCGTCAGCAAGCTATGAGTTCATCAATCTTGTTGAAACTCTGTGGGCGCGATCGAACGGAAACGCTACGCCCAAATAGCAGCTCGCCGCGATGCAGCATGGACGATAGAAGTCAGGAGACCCCACTCCTGGGATCTACCCAACTCACAATGCCTCGCGAGATCTAATGCGATCTCGCAAGACGTTATGATATAAATCCTGCCATTGTGGACAGGATCATCTTTAGGCAAAACTGCACATTAAAGCGAGACAGCTAGTCTCACTTTAATGCGCAGTTTCTCGAGGTACCCAAGGCTTTGGGATCTATCCACTTTGCCTTGGAGAATTTGGGTGAGTGCTGTTCGGTACTGGTCTCCACAAATGGAGACCAGTTGGTCCGGTACTTGAGTGGGTCCCCAAGGAACACCATTTACAAATCTCTGGATAAGGGAGGGAGAAACTTACCCAACGTCTCCCTCATCCTGATGGCCACCTTTGTGTGCAGCTGCATCAAGCTGTGCATGGACCCACGGTACACAAACACCAAGTGTCACTACATACAGAGATTCTACCTGTCCCCGGTGTTACGAAGGATGGGTCTGGCCTCATTGCCGCGGAACGCTCCAAGTAGGTGGACCGTGCCGTATCACCTGTCCCTCGTGGAAACATTTATTACGAAAAACACCTTTGACCACAAGGCAATGAAGCAGTGGTCTGCACGTAATGTCCTCGAGGCCCTGAGCGAAAAGGAGACTGTGGAGGATTGTGGTGAACCACTGTAATAGGAGATGTAAGGTAGGACCTGCACTACAGGTTCGCCGGTAGCTCCTGCCGGCTGGCTCCGCCCACAGAGAACTGTATAAATATGCATGACCTCCAGTGCCCTGCCATTTCGCCAGCTGCAGCAGGAGGCCACACATCTGACTGTAATAAAGCCACAGTTGTACCCAACTTTAGTCTTTGTGCAATTGATCGCGCATCAATTTATTACAGTCAGATTTTCCACAGAATGGATATCCGAATTAAGCCCGATCGCCTGCAGCTGGATCCTCACTTGCCCGATGCCAGAAAAGACTATACTCACAGGCTAGAATGTTTTGAGGCCTACATCAACGGGTGGACCCCGCGCCAATGGAGGCTCAGAAAATAAACGTCCTGTACTCCAGACTGAGCTCCAGCGTGTTCCCATTGATCCAAGACGCCACGAATTACATGGAAGCAATGGAACTCCTCAAAGAACACTACACGCAGAAGGCGAACACGCTCTTCACCAGGCATGTACTCGCCACCCGCTCGCAACTACCTGGTGAGTCCATCGAAGACTTCTGGGGGGCCTAATTCTACTCGTCCGGGACTGTAATTGTCAGGCCGTTACGGCCGCCGAACACACGAACCTCCTCCTGCGCGATGCCTTCGTGACGGGGATTGCGTCGGACCGCATCCGAGAACGATTACTGGAAGGGGCCACGCTCGAACTGGCGGAGAAAAAACCTTGGCGCTCTCCATGACAGTCGCATCCCGTAACGTACAATCATACCCCTCCTGCTGCGCTGCCTACCCTTCTACTCCTTCCTACCCCTCCTGGACCCGTCTGACGACCTCCTCAGCCGAAGCAGCCCTGCCAAAACTGCCCAGCCCGCACTGCAGTTTGTAAAGCCTGCAGTAAAAAGGGCCACTTCGCGCCCGCTATCGCGCCCTCCCCCACGCCAGACGCACAATGGGAGCCGCCATCTTCTCCTCCCGGGTCCATGTGCGACCAATGAGCGCCGCCATCATCTTCCCCTTCGGCCAGGTGCGCCCCATGGACACCACCATCTTGTCCCGACCCCGCAATGTGCGCGCCATGGGCCCCGCCATCTTGTCCCGACCCCACAATGGGCGCACCATGGGCGCCGCCATCTTGTCCCCCACAGGGTCTCCGGACATCCCGACATCGGAACCGCACACGCTTGCCACTCGAAGCATCCAATGGCTACCCGCAGCTCGCTTCAATGATGCTGAACCAATCTCGCCCGCACAACCTGGTCACCGCGTCGACGACGGTTAACATGAACGGCCACGCGACCTCGTGCCTGCTGGACTCCAGGAGCACCGAAAGCTTTGTTCACCCAGATACGGTAAGGCACTGCTCCCTCGCGGTCTACCCTGCCAATCAAAGGATCTCCCTAGCCTCCGGATCCCACTCCTTCCCGATCCGAGGCTTTTGTACAGTCACCCTCACGGTCCAGGGCATAGAATTTAGTAACTTCCGCCTCTATGTCCTTCCTAATCTCTGCGCTGCACTCCTGTTGGGCCTGGACTTCCAGTGCAACCTCCAGAGCCTCAACCTCAAATTCGGCGGGCCCTTACCCCCCCTTACCGTTTGCGGCCTCGCAACCATTAAGGTCGATCCCCCCTCCCTTTTTGCCAATCTAACTGCGGATTGCAAGCCTGTTGCCACCAGGAGCAGACGGTACAGCACCCAGCACAAGACCTTCATCAGGTCCGAAGTCCAGCGGCTGCTTAAGGAGGGTATTATCGAGGCCAGCAACAGCCCCTGGAGAGCACAAGTGGTCGTGGTTGAAATTGGGGAGAAACACAGGATGGTCGTGGACTACAGCCAGACCATCAATCGGTACACGCAGCTCGACGCGTACGCCCTCCCACGCATATCTGATATGGTCAATCAGATTGCGCGGTACCGGGTCTTCTCAACAATTGACCTGGAATCCGCCTACCACCAGCTCCCCATCCGGAAGTCAGACCGGCCATACACTGCCTTCGAGGCGGACGGTTGCCTCTACCACTTCCTTCGGGTCCCTTTCGGTGTCACAAATGGGGTCTCGGTCTTCCAAAGAGAGATGGACCAAATGGTCGACCAGTACGGTTTGCGGGCCACCTTTCCGTACTTAGATAATGTCACCATCTGCGGCCATGACCAGCAGGACCACGATGCCAACCTCGATAAATTCCTCCGCACTGCCACTCTTCCAACCTGACCGATAACAAAGAGAAGTGTGTGTTCAGCACGACCCGGTTGGCCATTCTCGGCTATATAGTCCAAAACGGATTTCTCGGGCCTAACCCCAACCGCATGCACCCCCTCATGGAACTTCCCCTCCCCCACTGCCCCAAGGCCCTCAAAAGCTGGCTGGGGTTCTTTTCCTACTACGCTCAGTGGGTCCCAAACTATGCGGACAAGGCCCACCCACTCATTCAGTCCACCCAATTCCCCCTCGCGGCCGGGGCACAACACGCTTTCGCCCGCATCAGAGCAGACATCCCAAGGCCGAGATGCGCGCAATGGACGAGTCACTGCCTTTCCAAGTAGAAAGCGACGCTTCAGACGTCGCTCTTGCCGCCACTCTAAACCAGGCAGGCAGACCCGTGGTATTCTTTTCCCGCACCCTTCATGCCTCTGAAATTTGACACTCATCCGTCGAAAAGGAGGCCCAAGCTATTGTTGAGGTTCTGCGGTATTGGAGGCATTACCTGGCCGGTAAGAGATTCACTCTCCTTACGGACCAATGGTCGGTAGCCTTCATGTTCAATAACCCACAGCGGGGCAAGTTCAAAAATGATAAAATCTTGCAGTGGGGAATCGAGCTCTCCACCTATAATTACGAGATCTTGTATCGCCCCGGTAAACTCAACAAGCCCCCAGACGCCCTCTCCCGAGGTACATGTGCCAGCGCACTAGTGGACCAACTCCGGGCCCTACACGACAGCCTTTGTCACCAGGGGTCACTCGATTGTACCATCTGGTCAAAGCTCGCAATCTACCCTACTCCATCGAGGAAGTAAGGACAGTCACCAGGGACTGCCAGGTCTGTGCGGAGTGCAATGTGCCGCACTTCTACCGGCCAGACCCTGCGCGCCTGGTGAAGGCTTACCACCCCATTGAACGCCTCAGTGTGGATTTCAAAGGGCCCCTCCCCTCCACCGACCATAACACGTACATACTCAGTGTGGTCGACGAGTACTCCAGATTCCCCTTCGCCATCCCATGCCCCGATATGACATCTGCCACCGTCATCAAGGCCCTCAGCATCATCTTCGCTCTGTTCGGTTTCCCCGCCTACATCCACAGTGACGGGGATCCTCATTCATGAGCGATGAGCTGCATCAGTTCCTGCTCAGCAGGGATATAGCCTCCAGCAGGACGACCAGCCATAACCCCCGGGGAAACGGGCAAGTAGAATGGGAAAATGGGACGGTTTGGAGGGCCGTCCAGCTGGCCCTATAGTCCAGGAACATCCCAGCCTCTTGCTGGCAGGAGGTCCTCCCTGATGCTCTACACTCCATCCGGTCACTATTGTGCACCGCTATTAATAACACACCCCATGAACGTGTTTTTACCTTCCCCAGGAAGTCCGCTGCTCAAGGACCGGCCCTTCTCCATAGGCACGTCCGACTCCACAAGGCGGACCCCTTGGTGGACAGGGTTCACCTGCTCCACGCCAACCCTCAATATGCCTACGTTGAGTTCCCCGACGGCCGCCAAGATACTGTCTCACTCACGGACCTGGCACCGTCAGGTTCCACCCCAACACACCCCCCCCACCCATGTGCCCCCCCCCTCCCACCGCGCCACCAATATTGACCCCACCAGACCAACCCCCCCTCCCCTTTTCCACACAAGAGGACTAAGAGGACTTTGGCACGCTCCCAGAATTCCCCGATGACTGGCCAGCATCAGCACCACCACCACCGCCATCGGTGCCACCTCCACCACCGCCAGCACTGACTTCGCCGCCACCGTTACGCTGCTCCCAACGAAGCACCAAAGCACCGGACCGGCTGAACCTTTGACGGACTCCGGACCGTCAACATGGACTTTTCTTTCCCTACCACTGTACATAATTGCACTAATGTATATAGTTTCACGTCACCCCTGCTGGACTCATTTTAACAGGGGGTGAATGTGGTGATCCACTGTAATAGGAGATGTAAGGTAGGACCTGCACTACAGGTTCGCCGATAGCTCCTGCCGGCTGACTCCGCACACGGAGAACTGTATAAATATGCATGACCTCCAGTGCCCTGACATTTCGCCATCTGCAGCAGGAGGCCACGCATCTGACTGTAATAAAGCCACAGATATACCCAACTTTAGTCTTTGAGCAATTGATCATGCATCAAGGATGTTGGATGGTTTCCTGAACAGACTGTCAGAGTCATCTGGCAGAACGCCTCATCACCAGAACTGTCGAACAAGCACCAAGACCTAGCTTGGCTGGTGGTGAGAAGGGCCCTCCCCGTCAGATCCTTCATGTGCACCCGAAGTCTCAGCGCCGTCACACGCTGCCGTCGGAGTGGCTGCGGGGGAGATGAAACGGTCGCCCACCTCCTTGTGGAATGTGCCTTTGCAAAGAAGGTCTGGAGAGAGATGCAGTGGTATATGTCAAGGTTCCTCCCGAGCAGCTCTGTGACACAGGACTCTGCGCTCTACGGACTGTTTCCAGGGACACACACCGAGACAAACATCAACTGCTGCTGGAGGGTCATCAACTCGGTGAAAGACGCTCTTTGGTCTGCCCGAAACTTGCTGATCTTCCAGTGCAAAGAATTATCCTCAACCGAGTTTTGCAGACTGGCACATTCCAAGGTCCAGGACTACTGAGGGACGCACTCAAGCTTGGGGCAGCTGCCGCCAAGGCGCAATGGGGAAAGACCACTGTGTAAGGTCTTCCAGCAAATGTACACCAAGGGGCTGGTAACCGTGTAAAACCCCTCGGTCTGAGTCATTAACACTCCAATGTATAAAAGTATGGAAACAAACATGACAATGTAAATATTTAAGAAAGAATTTGTGGCAGCACGGTAGCACAGTGGTTAGCATTATGGCTTCACAGCTCCAGGATCCCAGGTTCGATTCCTGGTTTGCGGAGTCTGCACATTCTCCCCGTGTCTGTGTGGGTTTCCTCCGGGTGCTCCGGTTTCCTCCCACAGTCCAAAGATGTGCAGGTTAGGTGGATTGGCCATGTTAAATTGCTCATAGGTTAGATGGGGTTACAAGGATAGGGTAGAGGTGTGGGCTTAGGTAGGGTGCTCTTTCCAAGAGCTGGTGCAGACTCGATGGGCCGAATGGCCTCCTTCTGCACTGTAAATTCTATGATATCTATGAATTGTGATGTAAACAGGGAAATGTGTGGAATGTCATCCCAATTGAATGCAAGAAAGTCAAGTGAATATGTAACTTTGGAGGAAATGTATAGTCATAACAATTCAAAATGTTCTGTAATGTTTATTAGAGATTTTATGAATAAAGTATATTTTTTGAAAAAAAAACTTGTGTGGGTCCCCAAGGAGATTGGAGGCCTCCAGGTGCATGCCCTTTGGCAGGGTGATGCCCATGCACTGCTGGTGCCACCTGGGCACCCTACACTGGCACCCTGGCAGTGTCACCTGGGTGCCAGCCTGGCACTGCCCAGGTGGTACTTACAGTGGGCATGGGCACTGCCAAGCTGGCATTTTTGGGGGTTGGTGCTCTGGCTGGGGGTACCCTACATGGGTGTTTGGGGGTGGCGGAGGGGGCCAGGGACCCTCCCATAGTGCTTGGTGGGGGGTGAGGGGGTGGATTGTTTCAGAGGCTCCAAGGATAGGGGCATCATTTAATAATGGCATCCCACTCACTCGCTACACTGAGGGGTTCTGGCAACCGATGCTCCTCAGTGCCCAAATGGGGCTATGTACGGCCTCGGTTACGTATTCCCCGCTGAGGCACCCGATTGAACCTGCATTCCGTTTTTTAGCCTTGTGTTTGTCGGCACTGCAGCGCCGGGAAACACGCAGCTAAGCACGCTCGCTGTGGAACTTTGTTCCTTTCCAGTTAAATCCCGCCCTGCAGTCTCACAAGAGATTTCAGCCTCCACCTTCGAAGATCTCACCTTGGAATTCTCTCAAAGATGTAGCAATTCACAAATGTTCACCTCCCAGGGTTACAATCTCCTTTCCGGAGACTCCGTTCCCCTAGATTCCCGAGTTTGCATTCCAGCACCACTCACAGGCAGAAGTTCAGCTCTTCAGACTTATCGAGCAGGATGCTACTGCTCCAAATGTGTACCTTCATCCCAAACACCCTTCTTCGGAGGCCTCTTCAATTTACAGGGCTTCTCATGAGTTCTCACTGCTTAAAGTCTGCCACCCAAAGCCTTATATCTGCTTAGAATCTCTTACACTTCTTTTTAACTTGGACATCTCCCTGTCTCCTCTCCCTGTTCCCTATCTGGGACTCTCTGTATCCCCTTTCCATATCTTCAGCTTGTAGATGAGAAATAGTGGCTGCATTGGTGGTCATTTTCTAGGATTCTCTAGACTCTGGAACAGTTCCTACAGTATGGAGGGCAGCCAATGTAACTCCACTTTTTAAAAGGGAAGTAGAGAGGAAACAGGGAATTATAGGCCAGTAAGCCTGACCAGTAGTGCGGAAAATTCTAGAATCCATTATCATAGACGATATAGCAAGGGACTTAGAAAACAGTGGCAGGATCAATCAGAGTCAGCATGGATTTATGAAGGGGACATCAAGCTCGACAAATCTACTGGAATTCTTCGAGTGTGTAACGAGTAGAGTTGATGAGGGGGAGCCAGTGGATGTGGTATATTTGGACTTTCAGAAGGCTGTTCAAGAGATTAATGTGTAATATTAGAGCCCTTGCGATTAGGGGTGGTGTCTTGAGATGGGTAGTAAACTGGTTGGCAGACAGGAAACACAGAGTAGGAATTAATGGGTCTTTTTCAAATTAGCAGGCAGTGACTAGTGGGGTACCGCAGGGATCGACGCTACGACCCCAGCTGCTCACAATATATATTAACGATTTAGACAAGGGAACACACTCATCTAGACCAGCCATGTTAATACTGTGGCTACCATGGGCAGGTCAAAGGCTAGGAATCCTACGGCAGGTAACTCATCTCCTGACCCCCCAAAAGGGGCTGGCTTAGCACACTGGGCTAAATCGCTGGCTTTTAAAGCAGACCAAACAGGCCAGCAGCACGGTTCAATTCCCATACCGGCCTCCCCGAACAGGCGCCGGAATGTGGCGACTAGGGGCTTTTCACAGTAACTTCATTGAAGCCTACTTGTGACAATAAGCGATTTTCATTTCATTTCATTTTCATTTCAAAAGCCTGTCCACAAGGCACAAGTCAGGAGTGTAATGGAATACTCTCCACTTGCCTGGATGAGTGCTGCTACAACAATACTCAAGAAGCTCGACACCATCCAGGACAAAGCAGCTCGCTTGACTGATCCTCCTTCCACAAACATTCAAACCCTCCACCACCGACGAATTGTGGCAGGCATGTGTACCATCTACAAGATGCACTGCAGTAACTCACCAAGGATCCATAGACAGCACCTTCCAAACCCACAACCACTACCATCGAGAAGGACAAGAGCAGCGGATAACTGGGAACACCACCACCTGGATGTTCCCCTCCAACTCACTCACCACCCTGACTTGGAAATATATCGCCGCTCCTTCACTGTCACTGGGGCAAAATTCTGGAATTCTCTCCCTAACAGCTGTGTGGGTGTACCTACACTTCAGGGACTCCAGCGGTTCAAGAAGGCAATTCATCACCCATCCACTTTGGGTGGAAGGGTAAACTGAGGGGAAGATGCAGATCCTTCAGTGTAATTTGGACTAGTTGAGTGAGTGGGCAAATAAATGGCAGATGCAGTATAATTTGGATATCCCCAAGAAGTTATCCATTTTGGTAGCAAAAATGAGAAAGCAGACTTTTATCTGAATGGTCATAAATTAGGAGAGGGGAATGTGCAACGTGGCCTAGGTGTCCTTGTACATCAGTCACTGAAGGTAAGCATACAGGTATAACAGGCGGTAAAGAAGGCAAATGGTATGTTGGCTTATATTGCAAGAGGATTCGTGGAGAGGAACAGGGATATCTTGCTGCAATTAGACAGGGCCTTGGTGAGGCCACACCTGAAGTATTGTGTGCAGTTTTGGTCTTCTTATCTGAGGACGGATATTCTTGCTCGAGAGGTGGTGATGCGAAGGTTTGCCAGACTGATTTCTGGGATGGCAGGACTGACGTATGAGGAGAGAATGAGTCAGTTAGGATTGTATTCGCTGGAGTTCAGAATAATGAGGGGATCTCATCGAAACCTATAAAATTCGAACAGGACTGGACAGGGTGGATGCAAGAAGGATGTTCCTGATGGTGGGTGTGTCCAGAACCAGGAGTCACGGTCTAAGATACGGGGTAGACTATTGAAGACAGAGATGAGGAAAAGTTTCTTCACCCAGAGAGTGGTGAGCTGTGGAATTCAGTACCACAGGAAGTAGTTGAGGCCAAAACATTGGATGTTTTCAAGAAGCAGTTAGATATAGCACTTAGGACAAAGGGGATCAAAGGAAATGGGGGAAAGTGGGATTTGGCTATTGAGTTGGGTGATCCTGCTCCTATTTTCTATTTTTCTATGTTTCTAAATAGGAGAAAGTGAAGGATGGATTCTTGAGGGACACCTGAGGTAACAGTGTGGAAGGAGGAAGAGGAGCCATTAGAAGTGATTCTCGAACTACGATCAGATAGATAATGATGGACCATGAACAAAACCACGATTGGAGGTGGAGGGTATGGAGGCTCTGAACTGCTCATTCCCCAACCCAATTAAAACCGACCAATAATAAAAGTCCATTCCGCGCCAATAATAAGTTGCGGGTGGCAAAAACTAGGCAAGTGTGGAACTTCCACCCTTTGTTGGGAGGAATTCATCCCCTCGAGAACAACCAGCCAATCTAATTAGACGGCAGGTCTTGCAGTCCCAACAACGCCAGGGTTCAGTAATGGCTGCTGGGAAGACTGCAAGCGGGTTCATGGTGAAAGCAGCAGTGGATCCTCGACTCCGGTAAATCAGGGGTCGTGGTCAGGAGGGATTGGTCACATTGGGGAGGGAGGCAAGAGGGGTGGCAGTGGGGGGCTTTGCAGTGCAACTGGGTAGAAAGGAAGTGGGGGGGGGGGTTAGTATCTCCAGATGGGTGCCTGCAATGAGCAGAAAGTCTGAAGACAGTACCAACCCACCCCCACTCCTTCCTTCCAAACCTTTTTGGAAAGAACAAGCTGCCCACACCCACCTACCTGCCTGCCAATGTCAACTGTATTATGGTATGGGCAGTGTCATTTTTGGGTCAGGCAGGGATGACTGATGCGGGGAATTTCTGATGGGGTGATCTCTGCTGGGGAGGATCTCTACTGGAGGGAATCTCTGATAGGGTATCTCTGATGAGGGGGTCTCTGATATGGGGTCTCTGATTTTCACAGTAATTTCATTGCAGTATTAATATAAGCCGACTTGAGACACTAATAAAGATTTTTATTATTATTATTATGGGATCACTGATTGGGGAGTCTGTGATAAGGGGTTCTCTGTTGGGGTCTCTGTTGAGGGTCTGGTGGGGGGTCTGATGGGGGACTGGGGCAACCAGGTGGGCAGGATTTGCATTGTAGTGGGAGGGGGACCCTCCATGGACCTTGAGGGTACCTACGTTGCATACTGCAGAGTCCACCGCATCTGGGTCATGCGTGAAAATAACTTGCACCAATCCACACCCACTTGAATCCCGGCTGAGAGGGCCAGAGTATTGCGGAGGCGTGAAGAATTGGGTTTCCAACCCGTTAATCGGATGCAAGTTGGTTCAAATGACGGGGCGGGATTCTCCGACCCCCCACCGGGTCGGAGTATCGCCGGACGGGCAGCGTGAATCCCGCCCCCGCCGGCTGCCGAATTCTCTGGCGCCGGGGTTTTGGCGGGGGCGGGAATCGCGGCGCGCCGGTCAGCGGTTGCTGGCAGCGGCCCCCCCGTCGATTCTCTGGCCTGTGATGGGCTGAGTGGCCGCCCGTTTTTGGCGGGTCCCGGGGGCGAAATTCTCCCCCAACGGCGCGATGTCCGCCGACTGGCGCTATAAACGGCGCCAATTAGACAGGCATCACACCGGCCCAAAGGTGCAGAATGCTCCGCATCTTTGGGGGCCGAGCCCCAACATTGAGGGGCTAGGACGACGCCGGAGGGATTTCCGCCCCGCCAGCTGGCGGAAATGGCGTTTGTTGCCCCGCCAGCTGGCGCGGAAATGCGGCGCATGCGCGGGAGTGTCAGCGGCCGCTGACAGTTTCCCGGCGCATGCGCGGGAGCGTCAGCGGCCGCTGACAGTTTCCCGCGCATGCGCAGTGGGGAGAGTCTCTTCCGCCTCCGCCATGGTGGAGACCGTGGCGGAGGCGGAAGGGAAAGAGTGCCCCCACGGCACAGGCCCGCCCGCGGATCGGTGGGCCCCGAACGCGGGCCAGGCCACCGTGGGGGCACCCCCCCGGGGTCAGATCGCCCCGCATCCCCACCAGGACCCCGGAGCCCGCCTACGCCGCCTGGTCCCGCCGGTAAATACCAGGTTTGATTTACGCCGGCGGGACAGGCAATTTCTGGGTGGGACTTCGGCCCATCCGGGCCGGAGAATTGAGCGGGGGTCCCGCCACCCGGTGCGGCCCGATTCCCGCCCCCGCCCAATCTCCGGTACCGGAGACTTCGGCGGGGGCGGGGGGCGGGATTCACGGCGGCCAATGGCCATTCTCCGACCCGGCGGGGGGTCGGAGAATGACGCCCAGGTCCTTGATGCACAATCAATAACCTCAGAAATGAGATTGGAGACAATTGAAGGCTTTAATATGCTAGATGTTTCCCCCAGCAGCTTTCTTCTGTACCTGCGCTGCTTGCAACCTTGCAGCCTTGCAAGGCGGAGCTAACATGCAAGTTTATCCAACGGGAACAAGTATATTCTCCACCAATGGTATTCCGGCATTAATAGGTACCGTAAACCTCCTAACACAGACTACCACAGTCCTTACCGGCGGGACCTGGCTCCATGGGCGGCCTGCAGAGTCCTCGGGGGGGGGGGGTGCGGGGGGATCTGGCTCCGGGGGGTGCCATCACGGTGGCCTGGCCCGTGATCGGGGCCCACCGATCCGCGGACGGGCCTGTGCCATGGGGGCACTCTATCCCTCCGCACCGACCGCTGTCAACCTCCGCCATGGCCGGTGCAGAGAAGACCCCCCCCTGCGCATGTGCTGGGGTGACGCAATCCCATTTTTAACCCAACGCTTGATTCTCCACCGCATCGGGAACCCTGCTATTGCCGACGGATTGCAGAGAATCCACCCCTCGGTCATTTGTGAGGAGAATTGCTCCCATTAGCTTTCGTTTAGTCTAAAGATGTAACTCCAATCCATGCTTTTTCTGCCCTCTGGTAAGGCAACTAGAGTTTAAATCCTGCTCAAATTTAACTCAAGATTTTAAAGCCATGTGTTGAACCTGTGCTTCACATTTGGCTAAAATATATAGCTGTCATTACTGTAATAGGAGTTCATAGAAACTCAAAGTACTTACCGATTGTAAAGTCTGAACATTGGCTTGAAGACTTAGCAGCTAAAAGGACAGAAAAAACAGCAGATAAATCAGTATTTCAAATATTCCAACATTATTTTGCTACCTTAATTGGAAAGAATGTACTGATAATTATCATTAATAATTACTTCCCTGTCAACATTGCAATGGTGAGAAAATGCTAAAGTATGATTGACAGTCAAATAAAGTGAATAACATATTAAAGATTTTAGTGGCACCAACAGAAGGCAGCTGGTCTGAAAGAAAATCCTCTTGGCATAAAACACTCATCACCCCCAATCCTCTTAAATTCTTTTCAGTAAAAAAAAATAGAGGAATCTCTGGGAGAGAGGATTATTCTCACACTTTTATAAAGGTTTTACCAGTGACTAATGAATAAGTAATCTATAAATCATATTCTTTTCCATGAACCCAACTAATGAATAACTGTACTATTTATTTTTAATTAAGGTAATATATTTTGAATGAATACTATGCTGTTTAAAATGCAAACCAAAAAAACGATAAACATTCACAAAACTTGTAACTTGTGGTTAGCACAATTGCGTCACAGCTCCAGGGTCCTAGGTTTGATTCCCGGCTCGGGTCACTGTCTGTGAGGAGTCTGCACGTCTCCCTGTGCCTGCGTGGGTTTCCTCCGGGTGTTCCGGTTTCCTCCCACAGTCCAAAGATGTGCAGGTTATGTGGATTGGCCATGTTAAATTGCCCTTAGTGTCTAAAAAAAGGTTAGATGGGGTTACGGGGATAGGGTGGAGGTGTGGGGATAGGGTGGAGGTGTGGGCTTGGGAAGGGTGCTCTTTCCGAGGGCTGGTGCAGACTCGATGGGCTGAATGGCCTCCTTCTGCATTGTAAATTCTATGACTCTATAACAATTTCTTCATGTTTGGCTCAGTTCGAAATACCCCACATCGTGTTCAGTCAAGACATATGTAGATTTTTGTAAGTGAAGGAGGTTTGAATGGGTTAAAAGGCTTCACAGAGTAAGTAAGGCCAGGATTTTTGCAACAATTGAGAGGTTGTAAAAATGGCAGGAGAGAGTGAAAATCGGAAGTCCCAGTCCTAAACATAGAGGTGGGAATGGAACCCGGGTTGGGACTTGCACATGCACATTTTGTGGAGGCAGGGTCCTATATAAATCAACAGCCACTTCCACTCAGGGGCTGGTTTAGCACACTGGGCTAAATTGCTGGCTTTTAAAGCAGACCAAGCAGGCCAGCAGCACGGTTCAATTCCCGTACCAGCCTCTCCGAACAGGCGCCGGAATATGGCGACTAGGGGCTTTTCACAGTAACTTCATTGAAGCCTACTTGTGACAATAAGCGATTTTCATTTCATGTCTAATTTTGGTGACCCAGATGTGTGAAACATGACAATGTGCAGATGAGACTTGGTAGGCACATATAGAACATAGAACATAAATATACAGTGCAGAAGGAGGTCATTCGGCCCATCGAGTCTGCACCAACCCACTCAAGCCCTCACTTCCACCCTATCCCCATAACCCAACATATCCTAACCTTTTTGGTCACAAAGGGCAATTTATCATGGCCAATCCACCTAACCTGCATGTCTTTGGACCGTGGGAGGAAGCCGGAGAACCCAGAGGAAACCCACACAGACACGGGGAGAACGTGCGGACTCCGCACAGACAGTGACCTAGTGGGGAATCGAACCTGGGACCCTGGCGCTGTGAAGCCACAGTGCTATCCACTTGTGCTACCGTGCTGCCCGGTCTAAACTTTGTGGAATTCTTTGGCAAGGTGAGGTACCTTTCTGGAGAGGCAGGGTGGCCCTTCGTATATGGTTCTGGGATATTTTTGGGAGAGGTCAGGTACCCATTTGGGCAGGCAGGTACCATTTGGGAGTAGTCAGATGTCCATTGGCAGATGTATGATATCTCTTGCTATTACTAAAATTAGACATGAATGTGCATGAAACCTACATAAGCACATTAACTGTCAAGATCATTGGAACTGTCAAAAGTGTCAAATGAACTGTCAAAGGCAACTGTCAAAAGCATCTGTCAACTAGTCAAGTCATTTAAAACTTCTGCCTTTTAAACCATTAGAAAAATTGTCTGAAGTGTTTTAAATGAAATGCTTGCTATTTCATTCTGTTGACATAAGCCTGAGGGATGCCACTACTAGATTAATCATGCATAACTGATTTCAAAACCTTTGATTATCACAGTAGGGTGCCTACCATTTCAAAGCTTGATTGACAGCTCCAAATGGTAATTGGCTCTTTGAAGTGAGACTCTGAATTCTGATGCTTATTTTATAAGGAATTATACACTTGAATGAAATGTTTATTCTTATGAGAGTTGATGCAATTGAAGGAATATAAATATATGGGAGTCATTTTTTATGAACGAGAGTGACATTAAATAAAGTCTGCAATAGACACTTAGAACTTTATTTCACCTCAACATGACTGCTGAGGTCTACCCATGGTGGATACTGGGTGTCTTGGCATGGTAGAAGTAAGGGCAAAAGATAGTGGGCATGGGTCATGGGTTGGCATGAGTTGGCACTAAGTTGGCAAGGTGAGAGAAAGTGCCATGGGGGTGGGCAGAGGGACACGGAGGGTATAAAAGGCCATGGCCCAGCTCTGCGGTTCCCAGGAGTAAATATTCAGGTCTAACTTTATATTTATGGGTATATAATTGAAAGAGAGGACGTTTTGAAGGATCTATTTTCTCTTCTTTAAACATTTTTCATATATATTTTGTAGAAAATTTAAAATCTACATGTTGAATGGTCCCCAATGAAATAAAGAACAAGCAGACACACTTAAGGGTATTACGTGAATACAGAGTTGCTTTCTACTCTTGGTGTAAAGGCATTCTTCTGATTACTAGCTGGTCCACTTGTATGGTCATGAAGATAAATTGAAAGAGAACAAGCCAGATAGTGATCACAAATTTTGTACTTACCCTTGCATTTAACTGGCTGATTTGATTGGAAACATTCTGAGTGACATGACCTCCACTAGTTTTCAGTTCTACAATATCATCTTTATTTTTTCTAATCTAAAGGTAGTAAAACAATTAAATCAATCTCATGAAATAATATAATAATCTGCAGTTGGAGTAAAATAATAAGTGCAATTCCTTACTCGAATGCAGTTAAAACTGGTGTACATCAGACAGGTTAAAGCTTTACATGTTGAAGCTTAATTTAATGGCTGAAGCAAATTTAATGGCTGAAGCAAAATATTTCATTGGAAATATCATTGTTTAGGCTGGCTAAAAAATAGTTTTGTAAGCGTTACTCAGTTAAAGAACATTATCTCAACAACGCAAGTTATTTGTATTCTTAATAAAAAGTCAACACAGTATGTTATATTTTCAACATTGTCAGCTTTTACCTGAATAAATTGTTGTTCCAGATCATCATTATTGAGTTTAATTCTCCCAGATGGTGAAGTCTTGAATTCAATGTTCTTTAAGTTGCCAGTTTGAAATATCAAATTGCCATTATTTGAAATCATTTTTGGTCTTGTAATAAAAAAAGACACTTGAATTAGCAGGAATTAACAGTCTTCTGGTTACCAGCTTCAGAATACAAACCATTATTTGTTTTTCAAAGCTTAGCATTGTTCGTTGAAACTATTAAAGTGATACCTACTGGTCACTGCTGATGGCTCTCTTCTCTCGACCATTTCCATCATTTTCAGATTCACATTTTAATATGAAAATTGCTATCAACAGCCAGACGGAGCAGCTGGAGTAAGTCATGTTAATTGCATATCCTCTCAAGCTCTGCTGATCACAGTGGCCCGTTGTAGTAGTTGTACAAACTCCAGATTTTAAGAAGGTGTACCTTTAACCCAAACAAATGAACCTTGACCATATCAGTCACCAGATTAGATGTGCAATCCTGAAGTATTATTGGCCAGCTAAGATCGAAGATACTACTACAAAAGCAAAATACTGCAGATGCTGGAAATGTAAAATAACTACTGTTTCATTTACTTTTTCTATCCACGGCTTATATAGCACTTCAGATTAGCCCACCAGAAAATTTTGACTTTGAGGTCCAATTCCTGGTGGAACACTCAGATAGTACAATCATGCATTCTGTGCACACGGATTGCAAAACCAGATGGGTAGGCCCAAGTACTGGCATTGCAGAATTCCAAATTTTCCATTGGAGAAATTTTAGTTTTTTTTACGACGCAGTGTGTTCACCCCATAAACAACATAGGAAACACCCAGAAATGAAGAACAGGAAAAGAATATAGGGCCTCTTGTGCCTATCCTATATTGCTGTTGTATGATTTCCACACCACATCAATCCCAGTTGCCATAATTTCCCAGTCAGCAGCCCGGCAATCTCTTGGGAGAGACAAAAAAAAAGAGAAAAAACATCCAGATCTAATTTAAGTCCAGCAAGTTCCTCTCCAACCTTTGAGAACAATTAAACAAGCTCCAGAAGACGATGATAATTGAGAGGCATGCTCCAGTACCTTCTATGCAAGGCTATGTTGGCCAGACACAGAAACTCATCCTGTTCCCTTTAAACATTCACAGTAAATCCATGTTCACTGCATATGTGGCAAGATATTCCAGACATCTACAAAAATAAGTACATGTTAGCATCTAATCTAACTCTGTGCATATGTAATTTATCCCCATGCTTGTTGGTATTCTTAGATGACTAACTTAAATCGCTTTTCTAGACTTTACACTACTTTAAATACCTCAATAAAATCTTCTCAAAGTCTATGCTTTTCTAGAGTAAATGTCTCCTGCTCAGTGAGAGTTCAGCTCAAGGGAAAGCAGGGTGCTTATTTCTTGGGTTTTGGTACCCAGGAGAATTGAGCCCAGGAACTAAGTGTGCAGATTTAGCATGTTGGTGGAAACCTTTCTTTACCACAATCACTTCATGAAGAAAGTTATCACTAGGTCATGTTGACTGTTGGAACAAGGCCTGCAGACAAGTTTTGGCACAGTGACAAGTCCTATCTCATTGATCTGAAGATTACCACAGCATTGATCCCACATTGCCACATTAGTCAGACTTTTATATTACTCCTTCCACGTACTCAGGATGTCAAAAGCGCTTGAGTAATTTTGACGTGCAGTGTTATATTTCCTTGTTGTCCCAAAGAGAATAGGTATTGTTTCTTGTAAAATATGATGAGAGGTTTATTAAGGGTATTGCTCAGACAATCAGATTTGCCCAAAGCCCACCCAAACATTCGGCAAGAAATTGCAATGATTCTTTCATTGGGTGGTCGTCCATTATTTAAAGCAGAAGGCATACTGGGTTAATGAGCTCAGGAAAACAGCTTCATCGAACTTCCAGTGGCGGCTATGAAGGAGTAAGTCTCACATTTGGTGGCTCCCGCTCTGGTCGGACCTTTGGACCTTTTCCCCCGATTTTCTACCGGACTTAAATTGTAAAACTGATGACAGAGGCAACTGTGTACTTGATGCACTATCACCGGTCGCTGTGGACGTAGGCGGGAAACCGAACAGAGCGAAGATGATGTTGAGGGCTTTGATGACGGTGGCAGACGTCATATCGGGGCATGGGATGGCAAAGGTAAATCTGGAATATTCGTCGACCACATTGAGAAAATACGTGTTGCGGTTGGTGGAGGGGAGGGGCCCTTTGAAGTCCACGCTGAGGCGTTCAAAGGGACGGGAGGCCTTCACCAGGCGCGCACAGTCTGGCCGGTAGAAGTGCGGTTTACATTCCGCGCAGACATGGCAGTCTCTGGTGGCAGCCCTGACTTCCTCGATGGAGTAGGGCAGGTTGCGGGCCTTAAAGAAGTGATAAAAGCGGGTGACCCCTGGATGACAGAGATCGTCGTGCAGGATCCGGATTCGGTCCACTTGTGCGCTGGCACATGTACCTAGAGACAGGGCATTGGGGGGCTCGTTGAGCTTACCGGGGCGATACAAAATCTCGGAATTAAAGGTGGAGAGCTCGATCCTCCACCGCAAGATCTTATCATTTTTGATCTTACCCCACTGTGTGTTGTTAAACATGAAGGCAACCGACCGTTGGTCTGTGAGGAGAGTGAATCTCCTGCCGGCCAGGTAATGCCTCCAATGTCGCACAGCTTCAACGATAGCCAGGGCCTCCTTTTCGACGGAGGAGTGCTGAATTTAGATGGCATGGAAGGTGCGGGAAAAGAATGCCACGGGCCTGCCTGCCTGGTTGAGGGTGGCGGCCAGAGCGGCGTCTGATGCATCGCTCTCGACCTGGAAGGGGAGCTTCTCATCGACCGCGTGCATCGCGGCCTTGACGATTTCGGAGTTGATACGGTTGAAGGTCTGGTGTGCCTCGGCCGTCAGTGGGAAACCAGTGAAGTGGATGAGTGGACGGGTCTTGTCCGCATAATTAGGGACCCACTGGGCGTAATACTAAAAGAACCCCAGGCATCATTTGTGGGCTTTGGGGCAGTGGGGAAGGGGGAGATCCATGAGGGGGCGCATGCGACCGGGGTCGAGTCCTAGAGCTCCATTCTGAACCACATAGCCGAGGTTGGTTAATCGGTTCGCACTGAACACACACTTCTCCTTGTTGTAGGTTAGGTTGAGGGGTTTGGCGGTGTGGAGAAATTTGGAAAGGTTAGCGTCGTGGTCCTGCTGGTCGTGGCCGCAGATGGTGATGTTATCCAGGTACGGGAAAATGGCCCGCAGTCCGTACTGGTCAACCATTCGGTCCATCTCCCGTTGGAAGACCGACACCCCATTAGTGACGCCGAAGGGGACCGTAAGAACATAAGAACATAAGAACTAGGAGCAGGAGTAGGCCATCTGGCCCCTCGAGCCTGCTCCGCCATTGAATGAGATCATGGCTGATCTTTTGTGGACTCCGCTCCACTTTCCGGCCCGAACACCATAACCCTTAATCCCTTTATTCTTCAAAAACTATCTATCTTTATCTTAAAAACATTTAATGAAGGAGCCTCTACTGCTTCACCGGGCAAAGAAGTCCTTAGATTCACAACCCTTTGAGTGAAGAAGTTCCTCCTAAACGCAGTCCTAAATCTATTTCCCCTTATTTGAGGCAATGCCCCCTAGTTCTACTTTCACCTGCCAGTGGAACCAACCTGCATCTATCCTATCTGTTCCCTTCATAATTTTATATGTTTCTATGAGATCCCCCCCTCGGAATGTGGCGACTAGGTGCTTTTCACAGGAACCTCATTGAAGCCTACTTGTGACAATAAGCGATTTTCATTTCATTTCATTTCATTTCATCCTTCTAAATTCCAACGAGTGCAGTCCCAGTCTACTCAACCTCTCCTCGTAATCCAACCACTTCAGCTCTGGGATTAACTTAGTGAATCTCCTCTGCACACCCTCCAGTGCCAGTACGTCCTTTCTCAAGTAAGGAGACCAAAACTGAACACAATACTCCAGGTGTGGCCTTACTAACATCTTATACAATTGCAGCATAACCTCCCTAGTCTTAAACTCCATCCCTCCAGCAATGAAGGACAAAACTTCATTCGCCTTCTTAATCACCTGTTGCATCTGTAAACCAACTTTTTGCGACTCATGCACTAGCACACCCAGGTTTCTCTGCACAGCAACATGTTTTAATATTTTATCATTTAAATAATAATCCCTTTTGCTGGTATTCCTACCAAAATGGATAACCTCACATTTGTCAACATTGTATTCCATCTGCCAGACCGTAGCCCATTTACTTAGCCTATCCAAATCCCTCTGCAGACTTCCAGTCTCCTCTGCACTTTTTGCTTTACCACTCATTTTCGTGTCGTCTGCAAACTTGGACACATTGCCCTTGGTCCCCAACTCCAAATTATCTATGTGAATTGTGAACAATTATGGGCCCAACACTGATCCCTGAGGGACACCACTAGCTACTGATTGCCAACCAGAGAAACACCCATTAATCCCCACTCTTTGCTTTCTATTAATTAACCAATCCTCTATCCATGCTACTACTTTCCCCTTAATGCCATGCATCTTTATCTAATGCAGCAACATTTTGTGTGGCACCTTGTCAAATGCTGTCTGGAAATCCAGATATACCACATCCATTGGCTCCCCGTTATCTACCGCACTGTTAATGTCCTCAAAAAATTCCACTAAATTAGTTAGGCACGACCTGCCCTTTATGAACCCATTGCCCAATTGGACAATTTCCATCCAGATGCCTCGCTATTTCTTCCTTGATGATAGATTCCAGCATCTTCTCTACTACCGAAGTTAGGCTCACTGGCCTATCATTACCTGCTTTCTGCCTATCTCCTTTTTTAAACAGTGGTGTCACGTTTGCTAATTTCCAATCCGCCGGGACCACTCCAGAGTCCAGTGAATTTTGGTAAATTATCACTAGTGCATTTGCAATTTCCCTAGCCATTTCTTATAGCACTCTGGGATGAGGGCCAGGAGAATTGCCTACCTTTAGCCCCATTAGCTTGCCCATTACTACCTCCTTAGTGATAACAATCCTCTCAAGGTCCTCACCTGTCATATCCTCATTTCTATCAGTCACTGGCATGTTATTTGTGTCTTCCACTGCGAAGACCGACCCAAAAAACCTGTTCAGTTCCTCAGCCATTTCCTCATCTCCCATTATTAAATCTCCCTTCTCAGCCTCTAAAGGACCAATATTTACCTTAGCCACTCTTTTTTGTTTTATGTATTTGTTGAAACTTTTACTATCTGTTTTTATATTAGTAGCTTTCTGTTGCCCCCTAAAGATTTCCCAGTCCTCTAGTCTCCCACTAATCTTTGCCACTTTGTATGCTTTTTCCTTCAATTTGATACTCTCCCTTATTTCCTTAGATATCCACGGTCGATTTTCCCTCTTTCTACCATCCTTCCTTTTTGTTGGTATAAACATTTGCTGAGCACTGTGAAAAATCGCTTGGAAGGTTCTCCACTGTTCCTCAACTGTTTCACCATAAAGTCTTTGCTCCCAGTCTACCTTAGCTAGTTCTTCTCTCATCCCATTGTAATCTCCTTTGTTTAAGCACAAAACATTAGTGTTTGATTTTACCTTCTCACCCTCCATCTGGATTTTAAATTCCACCATATTGTAATCGCTCCTTTCGAGAGGATCCCTAACTATGAGGTCATGAATCAATCCTGTCTCATTACACAGGACCAGATCTAGGACCGCTTGTTCCCCCTCCATTACATACTGTTCTAGGCAACAATCGCGGATACATTCTATAAACTCCTCCTCAAGGCTGCCTTGACCGACCTGGTTAAACCAATCGACATGTAGATTAAAATCCCCATGATAACTGCTGTACCATTTCTACATGCATCAGTTATTTCTTTGTTTATTGCCTGCCCCACCATAATGTTACTATTTGGTGGCCTATAGACTACTCCTATCAGTGAATTTTTCGCCTTACTCTTCCTGATTTCCACCCAAATGGATACAACCTTATCCATAGCACCGATGTCATCCCTTACTATTGCCCGGATGTCATCCTTAAATAACAGAGCTACACCACCTCCCTTACCATCCACTCTGTCATTCCGAATGGTTTGATACCCTTGGATATATAACTCCCAGTCGTGACCATCCTTTAACCATGTTTCAGTAATGGCCACTAAATCATAGTCATTCACGATGATTTGCGCCATCAACTCATTTACCTTATTCCGAATACTACGAGCATTCAGGTTACGTACACTTGTGTTGGCTTTTTTACCTCTGTTTTGAATCTTAACACCTCGATCAGTAACCTCTCCTAAGTTATATTTCCTCTTAACTTTTCTCCTAATTTTCCTTGTCGTTGAACCCATATCTTCATGTAACAACCTGCCGCGTCGCTTACCATTAATGTTTTTACTTCCCGTTTTATTCCTTTTGTATTACTGGTCCCATTGACTGAGCTCCCCTCAGTCACTGTACCTTGTACTGTCGCCCTTTTTGATTTTTGACTATGGCTCCTCTGCCTTACACTATTCCCCTTACTGCCTTTTGTTTCTGTCCCTGTTTTACGACCTTCCAACTTCCTGCACCGGTTCCCATCACCCTACCACATTAGTTAAAACCCTCCTCAACAGCTCTTGCAAACACACCCCCTAGGACATCGGTTCCAGTCCTGCCCAGGTCCAGACCATCCGGTTTGTACTTGTCCCACCTCCCCCAGAACCGGTTCCAATGCCCCAGGAATTTGAATCCCTCCCTCTTGCACAATCTCTCGAGCCACCATTCATCCTATCTATCCTGACATTCCTACTCTGACTAGCTCGTGGCACTGGTAGCAATCCTGAGATTACTACCTTTGCGGTCCTACTTTTTAGTTTAACTAAGGAAATGGTAAAGGCGGCCGTCCGCTTCACATGCGGTGTACGGCAGTCCGCCTTGCGAATGGGGAGCTGGTGGTAGGCAGATTTAGGTCCACTGTCGCGAAGACCCGGTACTGTGCAGTCTGCTTGACCATATCAGACATGCTTGGGAGGGGGTACGCGTCGAGCTGTGTGTACCGATAGATGGTCTGGCTGTAGTCAATGACCATCCTGTTTTTCTCCCCCGTTTTCACCACTACCACTTGGGCTCTCCAGGGGCTGTTGCTGGACTCGATGATACCTTCCCGCACCAGCCGCTGGACCTCAGACCTGATGAAGGTCCTGTCCTGGGCGCTGTATCGTCTGTTCCTGGTGGCGACGGGTTTGCAATCCGGGGTGAGGTTTGCAAACAGAGAAGGTGGGTCGACCTTAAGGGTCGTGAGGCCGCATATACTAAGAGGTGGTAGGGGCCCGCCAAATTTCAGGGTTAGGTTCTGGAGGTTGCACTCGAAGTCCAGGCCGAGTAGCAAGGCAGCGCAGAAGTTGGGGAGGATTTAGAGCCGGAGGCCACTGAGCTCTACGACCTGGATGGTGAGGGTGGCGATGCAGTACCCCCGGATCGCCACGAGAGGGATCTGGAGGCCAGGGAGATTCTTTGGTTAATGGGGTGTACCGCCAGGGAGCAGCACCTTACCGTATTGGGGTGGATGAAGCTCTCACCGCTCCCGGAGTCCAGAAGGCAGGATATCTCATGCCCGTCGACCTTTACCTTTGTCGACGCGGTCGCAAGGTTATGCAGTCGGGACTGATCGACCGTGACGGAGGCGAGATGCGGCTGGTCGTCGGCGGTTGCAAGCGATGAGTGGCCCGATGAGGTGCCCGACGGGCAGGAGTCCTGAGGCGGGGAAGATGGCGGCGCCCACAGGCCGCACGTGTCCTGAGGCAGGCAAGATGGCGCCGCCCTCGGGCCGCACGTGTCCTGGGGCAGGCAAGATGGCTCCGCCAATTGGTTGTGAGGCAAGCAAGATGGTGGCGCCTACGGGCCACACGTGTTGTGAGGGGAGCAAGATGGCGGCGCCCATGGGCCGCACGTGATCTGAAGCGAGGAAGATGGCGGCGCCCACTGGCCATACGTGGAGGGTGCGGGGACAATAGTGGCGATTGAGTGGGACTGGCACACTGCAGCGAAATGTCCTTTCTTGCTGCTGGCCTTGCAGAGCGCGCTCTGCGCTGGGCAGCGCTGCCGGAGGTGTTTTGTCTATCCGCAGAAGTAGCACTTGGGTCCCCCGGGGTTGGTAGGCTGCCGCACGGCGCAAGCGTGGTGTTGGCTGGGGGCGGTCGCTGATGGGGTCCATGATGGGGTGGCCGCTGGCGGGGTCCACGATGCCCAGGAGGGGGCACATGCCTGTCGGGGGCATATGCCTGTACGTTGCGTGAGGTACTGTTAGCGAGAGTGCTAGTTTCTTGGTCACCGCGAGGGCAAGCGTAGCCCCTTCTTGGAGGTGCTGGCGGATGTAGGCCGACCCTATGCCCGTAATGAATGTGTCTCTCATTAGAAGGTTGGAATGTTCAGTGTCCGAAACGGCCTGGCAATCACAGTCTCACACCAGGGCGAGCAGAGCACGCCAGAAATCTTCCACAGACTCACCGGGAAGTTGGTGCCGCGTGGACAGGAGGTGCCTGGCGTAGATCTTGTTGGTCTGCTGAGCGTAGTTCTCCTTCAGTAGCGCCATGGACTCTGCGTAGGTAGGCGCGTCCTGGATGAGGGGAAAGACATCGGAGCCCAGCCGAGTGTACAGAATCTGGAGCTTCTGTGCTTCTGAGATTGGGTCTGTCGCAGATCCGATATACGCTTCAAAGCAAGCCAGCCAATGTGTGAAGTCCTTTTTGGCGTTGTCTGCTTGAGGATGCAGCTGCAGGTGATCCGGCTTGATGCGGAGTTCCATCTTTGTAAAATCTCTGTGTAATAAATTGATGCACTATCAATGACGACGAGACGACAGTAGAGAGTAATCGAGGCTTTATTACACAGAGATGTGTGGCCTCCGACAGCTGCTGCCGAAATGGCTGCAGTTCGGAGAGCACACACATTTATACTCCGCCTACTGGACGGGGCCAGCCGGCAGGAATCTACCCCCGTACCTGTAGTACAGGGGCCTTACCATAATACCCTTGTATGCAGTGCAGTATACACAATATAATACAACAGTGGTGACTACCACAGTACTGAATTCCCACATCGGTGCATGGAGAGATGTACTAGAAGTGCTCGTAAAGGCAGAAACAGAAAGACAGAGAAGGCTTGGGCTGAAGCTGCAGCAGGAGGCAGCATGGCAGAGGACCGGACCTCTGGTTTGTTGACCCAGCGGTCAACGGAGCAGCTGATGCAAGTTATCCAGTTACGTTTTTAGCCAATGATATCCTCAGGGTTTTAATGGTTGGAGATGTAGTATTGATATTGATCTGAAGCTCCCTCTTGTTAGAGGTAATCCTTGGCACCTATATTACTCGCACATATCAATCCAAGCATTGATATTGTCCAAGTTTTTGTTCCATGCAGGCACAGACTCCTTCATTGTCTGAGAAACTGTGAATGGAGTAAAATGAACAAACAGCATCTGGGTCCAATTTGCACTTCAGAGAATCGGCCATCCTTCAAAACTGTTTCCAGTCCAGCTGCTGCCTTCTATCTGCAAGAAAAGTGATTTCCTCCTGAAAGCAAAGCCGGTTGTTATCACGGCTGACATTCGAGCATGCAATCCAATGTGATAACATTCACTTACAGGGACATTATTGCTTTGAAAAACAGGCAGAGGCAGATCTCTGTTCAGTATCTAGATTGAACTGTCAGCTAGTGTCAGATGTGACCAAAATGCTTTAATGGGCAACTTCCGGTGGTGGCCATGATGTGAGTGGTCGCACATTTGGCAGCTCCCGCTTGTTTTATTGGTCCTTTACCCCGATTAACGGATGGATTTTTGATGAAAATAGGTGCAGGAATGGTAGAGGAAGAGTATATTCCACCGGTGGATGGATTCGTGGACCAGTGGTTTTAGGCGAAAGGAGCTGTTGGAGCGGGAAACTTTCCCTGCGACGCATGGGAAGATGGCAGAGGGTAAGGGCCCGGCCCTACCATCTCAGTGGTCAATGGAGCAGCTGGTGGACTTCTTGAATGAGAAGTTCAGTCAGCAGAGAGAGGAATGTCTGGAGGACCTGGTGAAGTAGGTGGACCCACTGAAGGCGGGGATCGATCGTGGAGCTGAGGCTGGAGATCCAGAGCCGGGTGATCCAGTAGGTGGAGGAAACGGCGGGCAGCAAGAGGAGCAGCTTACTTTGTTGGGTGAGTCCATCTGGTTTTGTTTTCCTCTGGGTGTTATTTTTTCTTTGTTCCTTTTTTTTCTTCTTTTGTTGTTCATGCTGTTTGCATCAAGGGAGTGGAGTGTGTGAGTGGGGTGGGGATGGGAACCAGTGAGGGGGTAGAATGTTAGGCACCATGGGCAGAGGCTGCCCAGGTTCACGGGAGCGCCATGGGGGGTGGGCAGGTGATTAGTGTGTTAGTTGGGGTTGTGATCGTTGTTTTTTTTTGGGGGGGGGAAGGCTTTTGAAGTACGATGCAAGAGGGGTTGATGACGGTAGAAGGTTGCGTAATGCAGGCCGGAGGCTGGCCCAAGAGGGGCTGTGGTTGATCGGGGGTGGGGGGGGGTTGCTGTCCCCTGCCCAAGCTGATCACATGGAATGTGAGAGGGCTGAATGAGCCGGTCAAGAGGTCCCTCGTGTTCGCACATTTGAGGAGTTTTCTTGCAGGAAACACACCTGAAGATTGGGGATCAGACCAGGCTCAGAAAAGGGTGGGTCAGTCAGACCTTCCGCACAGGATTAAATTTGAAGACATGGGGTGTGGCGGTCCTGATAAATAACAGGTAGCGTTTGAGGTGGGGAACATAGCAGCAGACTCAGGGCGGTGGTTCGTTATGGTTCGTAATGGTGAGTGGGAAATTGGAAGGGATGCCAGTAGACGTGGAGAACGTTTATGCCCCAAATTGGAACGACTTGAGGCGGGTGCTGGGGAAGATTCCGGACCTGGACTCACACCGGCTGATAATGGGGGGGTGGATTTTAACATGATTATTGAGCTGCAATTGGATTTGGTCGAATTTGAGGTTGGGGAGGGTATCAGCGGTGGCGAGGGAATTGAAAGGGTTTATGGACCATATGGGAGGAGTGGACCCATGGAGGTTTGGTAGGCCGAGGGCAAAGGAATTTTTGTTCTTCTCCCATGTACATAGGGTGTACTCCCGGATCGACTATTTTGTGATGGACAAGACTTTGTTGGCGGGGTTGGTCGGTTCGGAGTACTCGATGATTGTGGGCTCAGACCACGCGCCGCATTGGGTGGACTTGCAGGTGGATTGGGGGGTGGGGGTGGGGCCCAGCGCCCACAGTGGTGGTTAGATGTGGGACTATTAGCAGATGAGGGGGTTTGTGAGCTGGTGCTGGCTGCTATTTGGCGGTATGTGGAGCTGAATGACACGGGTAATGTTTCAGCTGCCACGCTATGGGGGGCGCTGAAAGCAGGGGTGAGGGGGAGTTTATATCAATACGGGTACACAGGGATAACACGGAGCTGGCGGAGATTAGTGGATAAGATCCTGCAGGTTGATAGGAGGTATTCGGACGGCTCAGAGGCTGGGCTGGTGAAGGAGCAGCAGAAATCCAGATGGAGTTTGGGCTGGTGTCTCCAGGTAAGGCAGTAGGGCTGTTGAGGAATGTCATAATATGCACCCATGCACATCATGAGGTAAAAGCAGGCAGTGACAGACACCCAGGTGAGCCAATCAACATACAGAACAGAACACAACCAATCACCAGACAGAACATCAGAGGGGGGCTTCCAACGATAAAACACACGAGGCATCAGCACTCTGCCTCTTTCCACTGGTGACAACTGTAGTGACAGCCACGGTGTACAAATCATTCAACACCTTCTCCATGTGGATCAGAGCTAGCCTGGTCTAGATAGTTAATGTTAGTTTACTTAGAGTAGTAGAGAGTCAACACACAGGCAGCTGTGTGCTTCGTTACTGAAGTTCAATAAATCTATTGAACCAACACCTGCGTTTGGTGTATGCTTGATCATTTAACTACATCGTGTTGCAGTCCGTGTTACCCCAGGGTGAATAACATGACATGATACCAGGAGTGGCTACTGCTTCTAAGAAATTTACCTTTGAAAATTCACTGACGACCAGCAACTGCCTTCCAGCGGCATGGAAAAGATCCAGGCACCTCCACAGCTCCGGATCTCCGGGAACCTTGGCGACAACTGGCGGGTCTTCAAGCAGAAATTCAGTCTATACCTTGAGAGCTCGGGCCTCGAAGGTGCGTCCGATGCCTGAAGCATTGCATTGCTACTGTCGACTGCGGGGGACCAGGCCATCCAAATCTTCAATTCGCTCACTTTTGCCGACCAAGTTCCAGACCGTCTTAGCCAAATTCGACAGTCACTGTGAGGTCAAGACAAACGAAAGCTTTGAGCGTTATGTCTTCCAGCAGCGCCTTCAGGATAAGGATGAGCCTTTCCAGTCTTTTCTCACTCATCTTTGCATTCTAGCGCAATCCTGCAACTGTGGTAACACCACTGAATCCTTCATCAGGGATCAGATCGTGTTTGCCGTCCACTCCGACGCCCTGCGGGAGCAACTCCTAAAAATAAATAATATGACCCTGCCAGTGGCCATCGAGACGTGCAAAGTCCACGAACAGGCGAAAAGTCGCTATTCCCGCCTTAAGTCGGCAGAGGAGGACTAACTTTCCTCCCACGAGGCTGAGAGTGTACAGGCCATTGCCCGAATGCGGGGCCTGAGCAGCGATGAAGGCGGCCATTTTGCGCGCTTTTCCAGGGGTCCCACGCATGCGCACCACGGTCGGGAGAATGAAGCGGCCGAAGACTACACTGCGCAGGTGCGAGCGGCGGCTGAGCACACTGCGCATGTGCGACGACGCGCTGAGCATCACGACGTCGACGTGATGACGTGCCCCAACTGCGGCATCGCCCATTTAAAGCGGCAATGCCCTGCAAGAGGCAGGCGATGTCTCAAATGCAAGAAGCTTGGCCATTATGCGGCTTTGTGCTGGTCTGCACCTCCGATAGAGGGCCAGCGATCCCAGTTCCAACGCAGACGCGTTCAAAGTGTGCAGCAAGGGCTGCTGGGTTTAGAACCTAATTCCTTCACGGATCCAGAGGACAACTGCCCGGAGTCCCCATATCGAGTGGGCATCATCACCATGCATGACAAGGCGTCCTGGCATTCAGCAACACACACACCCATCCTCAATGTGGATTATGCGGACGAGTGGCGTGTCACAGTACAAGGCAACGATTGTAGCATCCGGTTCAAGCTGGACACCGGTGCTTTGGCCAATCTAATATCCCAAGCAGATCTTGCTCGTATCCAAAGGCAGCCAACAATTCTTCCCCCGGCCTGCCAGTTGTTCGACTACAATGGAAATGCCATCACTGCATTAGGGTCCTGTCATCTGCATGTATCCAACAAGGCCATCAAGCCCACTTTGCGGTTTGAGATCGTCAATGCCCATGCATGCCAGCTACTCCATCTCGCCCAGCGTGTACATGCCATGTCCTCTGCCAACAGCACTCTTCAGGCCGACATTGAGGAGCTACTATTGCAATATCCGGTTGTGTTCAGTGGGATGAGTACGCTGCCCTACCGCTTTAAAAACCTGCTCAGGCCTGATGCCACGCCTGTCATCCATGCGCCACGCCGGGTGCCGGTGCCCCTAAAAGACCGTCTAAAGGCGCAGCTGCAGGAACTCCAAGATCAGGGAATAATATCCAAGGTGACGGAACCAACTGACTGGGTCAGCTCGATGGTCTGTGTCAAGAAGCCCTCTGGAGAACTGCGCATTTGTATCGATCCCAAGGATCTGAACCGCAACATTTTGAGGGAACACTACCCGATCCCGAAGCGGGAGGAGCTGACGAGTGAGATGGCACATGCCAAATTCTTTACAAAGCTGGATGCATCGCGTGGGTTCTGGCAGATACAACTGGATGAGTCCAGCAGGAAGCTCTGCACGTTTAATACACCCTTCGGAAGATAGTGCTACAACCGCATGCCGTTTGGTATTGTTTCGGCCTCCAAAATCTTTCATTGAATAATGGAGCAAATGCTCGAGGGCATTGACGGTGTGCGGGTTTATGTTGACGACGTCATCATATGGTCCACGACCCCAGAGGAACATATTTCTCATCTGCAACAAGTCTTCAGGCGCATACATGCCAACGGCCTGAAATTAAATAACACAAAATGCTCCTTTGGCATGTCGTCAATTAAGTTTCTGGGTGATCAGATCTCCCAGCAGGGCGTGCAACCAGACTCGGACAATGTCAAGGCCATCAACACAATGAAGACCCCAGAGGACAAGAAGGCGGTCCTCCGCTTCCTGGGGATGGTAAATGTTTGGGGGAAGTTCATTCCCAACCTCGCGTCACACACCACGGCCTTCAGGCACCTGGATAAGAAGTCCACCACTTTCCAGTGGCTATCCGCACATCAAGCAGAGCGGCTTGAGTTGAAAGCGAAGCTAACCCCGCTCCTGTTCTAGCTTTTTTTGACCTAGCGAGGGTGACTAAAATCTCCACAGACACCAGCCAGGACGGCATTGGGGCGGTGCTCCTCCAGAAGGACGGCACCTCGTCCTGGGCCTCATTGGCCTACCCGTCAAGGGCCATGACCCCCACTGAGCAACGATATGCTCAAATAGAGAAAGAATGCATGGGCCTTCTCACTGGCATCATGAAATTCCACGATTATGCCTATGGTCTGCCGACCTTTACAGTAGAGACGGACCACAGACCCCTAGTGCACATTATACACAAGTATTTAAATGACATGACACCCAGGCTGTAGCGCATTCTCCTTCGACTCCGCAGGTATGATTTTGAACTGGTTTATACACCTGGAAAGGAGCTAATCATCGAGGATGCCCTGTCGCGTGCCATCACTTCGCCATGTGAGCAGGTAGACTTCATACACGACATTGAGGCACAGGTGCAACTGCATGCCAGCACCCTCCAGACATCCGACAAACGACTTGTCATCATTCGAGAAGAGACCACCAAGGACCCTCTTCTGCAGAGGGTCATACATCACCTCACGAATGTCTGGCAGAAAGGGCAATGCCCCCAATACTATAATGTAAAGGATGACCTAACTGTTGTTGAGGGGATCCTCCTGTAATTGGATCGCATCGTCATTCCGCGCAGCCTCCAGAGCTTGGTGCTCACGCAGATACACGAGGGATACCTCGGTATTGAGAAGTGCAGGCGCAGGGCCCAGCAGGCTGTCTATTGGCCCAGCATCAATGAGGATATATCAAACATGGTCCTCAATTGCGCGACCTGCCAGCGCTTCCAGCCTGCTCAGCCCAAAGAAACGCTCCAGCAGCACGAGATCCTGACCTCTCCGTGGTCTAAGGTCGGCGTTGACCTTCTTCATGCCAACGGGCGTGACTACATCCTGATAATTGATTACTTCTCCAGTTACACCGAGGTAGTGAAACTGTCTGACCTAACATCCAGGACTGTCATAAAGGCATGGAATACCGCTCACGGTTATGAGCGACAACGGTCCCTGTTTCTATAGTCAAGAATGGTCCAAATTCGCAAAGCAATACCACTTCCAGCACATCACCTCGAGCCCAGTGGGGCACACCGCCTCCTCCTGACTTCAGTGCGCTGTCCCAGGACCAAATTTATTTTTTAAAATGATGGCGTCTTCCCTCCAGAAGTGTCGGCAAAGAGGTCACGCACCCAGCATGTACACTGACATTCATGTGCCCTGGATGTCCGTGCTTTGGGCACGAAATAATGGAGGAGAGATTCCTCCATTTTGTAGCTGCCAGCAAGCAAACAATGTGAATGTCTGAAGAAGGGTCATTTTGTAGTAAGGGAGGGCCAGAGACACAAACATGCCAGGATCTCACAACTGAATCTGCTGGAGAGAGCTGCTCAGGAGAATCCACGGCAGGACAAAGCAGTTTTGGTGTGAACTAGAGACAGAGCTCCGGGGTCTTTGGTGAACTTCCCATAAAGAAGTCGGGACAAAGCAGGATAAAGGTGATTTCTGGAGGTACGGCTTTGTTAAGCGTACCAACGCAAATCAGGATAAAAGCACATGTGTTATATACAGGGAAATATTGGCAAATGAGAGTTGGATGCTAACTATATCTTACCTTGCAGACATCTTTTCAATTTAACTGAACCTCAAATTGCAACGGAAGGATGGTGATTGCTTTTGACAGTGAAAAAATGGATGCTTTCCAAAAGCAATTAAAAGTTTGGCAAATGCGACTACAAAGACAAAACTATTACATGTTCCCCACACTGCTACGACACATCGAAGAAAACAATGTTAGTAAGGGAACTGTCAATAGACTGGCAAACCTTATTCAGTCGCATCTGGATGCACTGATCAACAGTTTTTGATGCTACTTTCCAGAGAAGTTTCAGATTTTGAAAGCGAAGGGGAAACATCCTTTTGAGTTTGAGACCCCAGAGTCAATTATTAACTTACAGCTGACTCCAAATGAAGAGACTGAACTTCTGCGCCTCACATGTGACAGCACAAGGCGCAAGTCCATGAGGCTGTCAGTATTCTGGGGTAGCATCTTCGAGGAGTATCCAGTGCTGAGCAAAACAAGCATTTTGTTGCTGTTGCCCTTCACAATGACCTACATGTGAGTGGTTCAAATTTCTTTCCTCACAAAGATGAAGACAGCACAAAGGAACTAGCTGAACTCTGCACCTGATAAACGCATTGCCCTCTCCTATGAACCTGATTGGAGTGAGATCATGAGGACCAAGCAGGCTCCCCTGTCACATTAAAGGTAAGCATAAATGGTGTGTTGCGAAGGTCGGCGGGCATGGATCCCGAAGGTCAGCCACATGGTAAAACTGGGCCCTGGGAAAAAAAAGTTTGAAAAACACTGCTCTAGATCCACCCAGATTAGCGTAGTGTGCTCACCTCATGTGGGGTGCAGCTGGAACACTGTTGATGGGAAGACAAGCTGCGGGGAGAGTGACAATCAATCTGCCTCCCCGGGATGTGAGGACCAGTACTAGGGGAAGATACTGAATCGGTGAAGATGTTCTTCCAGAGACCCAATGTGGTTATCGGCCCCAGGGAAACCACAGATATGGGGTGTGATTCAGCAGACTTGAGTTAAAATCCTCTGAACGGCGTTAGTGGGGTGTTTCTTGTGGTGCCACAGGGTGCCAGGCTGGCAGTACCCAGGTGCCAGGGGTAGTGCCAGGGTGCCACCCTGCCCTGTCCCTGACCACCTGGGGGTCTCCAATGGCCCGGAAGACCCCCCAGGTCCCATTACAACTGATCTATGTTTGGACCAGTATTAAATGGCGCCCTGGAGAGGTCTCCCAGGAATGGCCGGTGAGCCCCGTGCGCCAGGTGAATGCAGCATCCGGATATTTAAGTGGGTCATACGGCTCATTTAAATGTACAGGTCTGGAAAATGCTCAGAGGCGGTGAGATCCAGACCACGTCACGCAGAGCAAGTCGGGAACTCACTATCGGCCTGGGACCCGATTTTGGGTTCACGCTATCCACCCATTGCATCCAGATTCGCGGCAAATGCAACGGGGTCGCTAAATCACACCCACGATCCTTGTTGCTTGGCAAATGTAAGAAAAGCGGATGGAACAACACAAAGCTCTGCTTGACGTTTATTAATCTGTCAAAGGCCTTTGACTCAATCAACCCACAAAGCCCTTTGAAAAGTTCCCCAGAGACTTTGATGTCCAGCAAAATTTGTCACTACTGTCTCTGCCCAAAAACCTGCGCCTGCAGGAGTGGCCTGCTGAATCATCTGAGGACACACAGATCATGAAGCCTGGCAGACATCATCCCGGTTTCAAGGACTAAACGATGACGACAACATGTTGTCAATTATATGTAAAATGTTGGGGAAGTGAATTATAGGCATAACATTGGACCTTGAAATATTTCAGCCAGCAGCAGGGAAGTTCTTGTTTACATCGAAGGCTGGGGAGGGCTCCCTGCAGCTTTGAGACTATTGAAACCAATACAGCCACAGACATTTCAGCATAGATGGAAGCCATTCTGCTCTTCACGCATGAGAAAGGTCTTCATCACAATAATGCAAAACAAATTTCATGTCCCTGATCTCTTCACAAAGTACCACAACCCTGCTTCTTCAAATATTTAGCTAAGATTTTCCTTGGAAAGATGCTATGGTTTCTGTTTCAACTGCTCTGTGAAGCATGCATTCTTTTCACAACAATGTACAATAATCTCTCATAGAATCCCTATAGAATCATACAGTGCAGAAGGAGGCCATTCAACCCATTGAGTCTGCACCGGCCCTCTGAAAGGGCACCCTACCTAGAGTCAGGCCCCCCCACCCTAACCCCACCTAACCATTTGCACTCTAAGGGGTAATTTAGCATGGCAATTTAGCAATCTACCTAACCTGCACAGCTTTGGACTGTGGGAGGAAACCGGAGCACCCGGAGGAAACCCACGCAGGCGCAGGGAGAAAGTGCAAACGCCACACTGTCACCCAAGGCTGCAATTGAACCTGTGCCACAGTGCTGTCCAGGCTTTTACTCTTGTTACTCTTGGTCACGTTCCTGCAAAAACAAAAGCTCAATAGAAAAGATATTTCCGGTCATATAGATAAATTAAAAAAAACCACAACTACAATTGAAATAAATTGTAAAATAGCCAAGTGCGCTTGGAGGATGTGTTCAGAGAACATTGAGAGACAACACTCCATTTATAAACAATGAGCTTGATCTCTTACAATAGCACTTATTATCCCATGTGTAGTCTGGGGAATCATTAATACAAATGAAACCAGCAACACTTTAAAGAAGTATTGCTGCAGGTGTTGTCAATTATTCAGAAGTTGCGGTAGTACAAAAGATACACATCAATGCACAAACAATACAGCAGCCAACATTTTTGAAAACCTCCAACGTGGGCCATTGTTGAGGCTATCCAAATTGGATTGGCTTTTGGAGAATGCCAAGCTGAAACCTTCGAAGGTGAATACTGGAATCCTCCATGAGACAGATAGAGTTTCAGCAGCATCGGTTGACTCACAGTATTACTGTCATGCGAGAGTACCTTTAAGAACTGGATGTTTAAGCAATGTACCTTTAAGAAAACAGTGATGTCATCGAGTGGGTGTAGCTCAGCTCAGGTCAGCCATTTTGCAGGTTTTTAGTTGCAGTTTAAAAAACAGTGTGTGTGTCTGTGTGTTTCCAGAGAGCTGCAAGTTTTGCAGTTTAGTTTTGCAGTTGGAGAAAGCAGGTTGTGTGTCTGTGTGTGTCCAGAATGCTGCAGGGAAAAAAACAAGGTGCTGGAGCTGAAATCAACCAAGCTAATATATCTCTGCCATTCTACAGAAAATATATATATCCTTTAACCTGATGTGATACTGTTTAAAGGTGTTAAGTCTCTTGGAAGTTTGAAGGAACATTTTAAGAAATTATTTACTGTTGCAATATTTTCTGAGTTATCTTTGAAGTAAGGGGTGTTAAGAGATCCAATGTTTATTTAAGATGTTAAGTTGAGTTCATGGAATAAAGTGTTTTGTGTTTAAAAACCCATGTGTCCATAATTGTAATCCCACACCTAGGAAAAAAAGCCATGTGCTAGGAAAAGCAACAAATCCATTAAAGGGAGAGGTTGGTTGAACTCCATGATACATTTTGGGGTTCTGAAAACACCTCCCCATAACAATTACTGACATCTGGGTGGATTGTTGAGAAATCCATAGACTCTGTCTTGGTCACATTTGCCATTTATTGTGTGGTGCGTTCAACCATAGTTTGCCTGTTAATTCACATGCGCCTTATATTAACCCTGTATGTCAAAGTATAATATATTGTAAATTGTTTAGACTTTCTGGCCTTGTATAGTAAAGTTTATTTTTATTTATTCAAATTCCGTGCAGTCTTGTGGTTTTATTCACTAAGCAAGTGGCCTGAATCTCAAACTTTGTCCTATTAAAAAAAGTTACAGGTTCCTAACCAGATTGCAGCAAAACCTTGGCGGGCTGGTCAAGGATCATAAGTCTTTTCTTACTCTTGGAGTGTATATGATTCAGCAGCAAACTGTGCTCAGTTTAAAATAGGTTATTTATTCTCACACTTACCCCTATTTAAAAGCAACATCACACACACACACACCAAGATTGGATACAGATGAAATGCCATGGTGTACTCTCAGCTTGTTTTCTCACAAGTAATTTCTATTTGGACAGCCGAAGGGGCTGATTTAGCACAGGGCTAAATCGCTGGCTTTGAAAGCAGACCAAGGCAGGCCAGCAGCACAGTTCAATTCCCGTCCCAGCCTCTCCGAACAGGTGCCGGAATGTGGCGACTAGGGGCTTTTCACAGTAACTTCATTTGAAACCTACTTGTGACAATAAGCGATTTTCATTTCATTTCATTTCAACAATGGCCCACTTTGGAGGGATTTTAAGAAATTGGCTGCATTATTGTTTGTGCTTCTACGTGCTTCTTTTGCATGATTCCAGGGACTCCTAAATCTGGGAGGAGGCGGGATCCGTAAATATCAGATGACTTGAACTGCAACAGGACAAGGATCAATGTCCTCACAGTGTGGTTTGCTACAGCTATTGGGGCATTATTAGGTTGGGTCAGACCATGAAGAAATACATTAAAGTACGTTTACAGTGCATGTATGTAAGCGCACAGACAATAAGCTTGGTGAGCTGTCGGCCCAAACAGCCACGAATGTGATGTTATGATACTCACAGACACCTAGTTAAAAAAGGAAGAGCACCATATCCTTGGATAAATGGTGTTCAGGAAGGACAGGGAAAGAACGGAGGGGTAGCCGCATTAATCAAGGAGAATATTACATTGTTGGAGAGAGAGGATGTGCCAGAGCAGTCAAGGACAGAACCTATTAGGCGCCCTTACATTACTGTATGCATTCTATAGGCCACCAACTAGTGGAAAATATGTAGAAAAGCAAATTTGCAATTACTCAGAGGTGTAGAGTAGTTATAATGGTATACTTGGGATAATCATAGAATTTACAGTGCAGAAGGAGGCCATTCGGGCTATCGAGTCTGCACCGGCCCTTGAAAAGAGAACCCTACCGAAGCTCACACCTCTACTCTATCCTCGTAATCCAATAACCCCACCCAACCTTTTTGGACACTAAGGGCAATTTAGCATGTCCAATCCACCTAACCTGCACATCTTTGGACTGTGGGAGGAAACCGGAGCACCTGGAGGAAACCCACACAGACACGGGGAGAACGTGCAGACTCTGCACAGACAGTGACCCAAGCCAAGAATCGAACCTGGGACCCTGGAGCATGGGTTTCCTCCGGGTGCTCCGGTTTCTTCCCACAGTCCAAAGATGTGCAGGCTAGATGAATTGGCCAAGCTAGGTTACCCCTAAATGTCCAAAGGTTGGATGGGGTTACAGGTATAAGGTGAAGAATTGGGCCTACGTAGGGTGATCTTTCGAAGGGTCGGTGTAGGCTTGATGGGCCGAATGGCCTCCTTCTGCACTGCAGGGATTGTATGATTCTATAAAGAGCCTTGATCAAAACAAAGCAACTACATATGAAATCTTTTATTTTATTCTATCAAGATATATTTAGTTTCTGACATCAGTCTGTAAATTTATTACACAGTTTCATATTCTGTTACAGAAAACGTCTAAAATATACATCTAAGAATTATTTAAAATTTGTTTGCATTACATTTTTGTTTCATTCTTTCATGGGATGGGAGTGTCATTGGCAAGGCCAGAATTTGTTGCTCATCCTTTATTGCCCTTGAAAAGGTGGTGGCGAGCCACCTTCTTGGACCACTGCAATCCATCTGATGGCGTAGGTACACCCACAATGCCGTGAGAATGCTTAATGTCACAAAACCAAACGGAAAAGCGAAATTCAGCTTGAACTGAAGACGGTACCGGTACCGAAGACAGTTCCCGTAACAGCCTCCCCGAACAGGCGCCGGAATGTGGCGACTAGGGGCTTTTCACAGTAACTTCATTTGAAGACTACTTGTGACAATAAGCGATTTTCATTTCATTTCATTTCATTAAGAAATGACAGAAAGGCAATATATGAGATAACCATTTCAAGATATCAATAATATCGAAATGGTAAATTCTGAGAAGTACGATCATGCAACATATATTCACACAATCTGTTAGTCATTTATTTATTTAGTAAAATAAACATTTCCAGATGTACATATTTCCATACAATAAGTCATAAAAATGATGAGTTTTCAACATCACTCAACCATCAACCGAATGAGCTTGGCTACCACATGGATATTGAGGCTGTTTCCTAGCAGGCGGTAACGTTGTCTCAGTGAAGTTTTCTCAGGAAAACCTGCAAGGATAATTAAAATATAATTTTAACCATAAGTAAACATAAGATATGTGACTATCAAAATAATACTGGAAGCAATTCAGAGAAAATTCACTCGAGTGATTCCTGGATTGAAGGGGTTATCTTGAGGAAATGATGGGCAGGTTGGGCCTATGCTCAATGAGTTTAGAAGAGTGAGAGGTGATCTTATTGAAACATATATGATTCTCAGGCAGCTTAACAAGTCAATGCTGACAGGGAATTACTCTTCACGGAGGAATCTTGAACAAGGTGGCACAATTTAAGACAGAGATGAGGGAGAATTTCTTCTCTCATGCCGTTGTTGGCCTTTGGAATTCTCTCCCACAGGTATCAGGGGAGGATAAGTCATTGAATATATTCAAGGTTGCGTTAAATGGATTTTTTGAACTGCAAGGGAGTCAAGGATTATGAGGTGGCAGGCTAGAAAGAGGAGCTCAGGCCACAAACAACTGGGTCCAACCCATATCCCACGCCTCTGACCCTCACCCCTTTCCTTCCCTCCAAGAACCATGGTGGGATCCCCCTTGACCTCATTTTTCAACCCATCAGCCATTTCTGCCAACTCTAGCATGATGCCGCCACAAAACACATCTATTCCTCCTCCCCATCAGTATTCCACAGGGACCTCTCCCTGCGATGCACCCTGTCCACTCCACCATCTCCTCATCGCCATCCACCGGCACCTTCCTTTGCAATCCCCGGGAGGTGTAACACTTGTCCTTTACCTCCTTCCACACCACTATTTAAGGACCCAAACACTCCTTTCAGGTGAAATAACATTTCACTTGCATCTCCTTCAATTTTGCTTACTGTATTCGCTGTTCTCAATGTGGTCTCCTCTACACTGGGAGGCTAAACGCACACTGGGCGACTGCTTTGCGGAACACCTTTTGCTCAGCCCACAAGCATGACCCCAACCTTCCTGTTGCACCTCATTTCAACTCAACATCTTGCTCTCATACCCACATGTCCATCCTCGGCCTGTTGCAATGCTCCAGTGAAGCCTAACGCAAACCAGCAGCACCTCATCTTCCGATTAGGTGTGATACAGTCCTTGGATCTCCAACACGGAGTTTAACAACTTTAGATTGTGACCTTTCTCCTCCATCTCGACACCTTTTTAAAAAATACAATTTTTTTTTCCTTTCCCAACACAATCCGTCTTCCCCACTCGACCATCTATCAGTTGTTCTTAAGTTTCGCTTTCACAGACACTGACCTTGGTTTTCCTATTAACATATTCTGCTATTTTACTTCAGTGCCTCTATCTATACCTTCCACAGTCCTTCACACTGCCATTAGCACTTCTTCTGTCATGTGACCTACACATCTTTGTTGCAAACTCGATGAGCTACAACCTATCACTGACCTTCTAATTTTGCTCCACTGTCTCTTAGACAGTATATATCCCATCACATTTATCCCTCTCTTTAGCTTTGAAGAAGAGCTATGCAGACTCAAAACATTAACTCTGTTTCTCTCTCCCCAGATGCTGCAAGACCTGCTGGGTTTTTCCAGCATTTTCTGTTTTTATTTCAGATTTATAGTATCTGCAGAATTTTGCTTTTAATTGGTTTAAAGCCCTGTCTACTGCAATAATAGTCAATTCACCAGGACACTGATCACAGCGGAACAATTTCCTCCTTCTCCAGTGCCATATCTTAATCATTCTTTTGTAGTGAGGAAGCATGTGGAGTGTTAACCATAGAAAGGTTGAAGAACATCAATGCTTGAATTACAGTTGTGTGCACTCCAGTAACTGGCTTTGCTGCCTCAAGGGTAAGGCAGGAAGCAGATGCCCAAGTGCCTTTCTGGCTTCATAGGTGTTTAGTGTGCAGAGGCACATAGAAAATAATAACGGTGAAGGAGTTTCACTTTCACAAAACAACAATATTCTAGAACACATCATTAATCACGTACTAAATTCTGAAGGAAATCCATGGAGATTTGCTATTTCCCTCGGAGTGAAATACCGTAGTTTTAATTTTGATAGCTGGTTCAACTTTTCATCCTCTGATAATGCCTGAAATGACTGGAAGACCTCGGAAAGCTGTTATAAAATGAAACAAAATAATTAAGTGAAAGGGAAACGAGGTTCTTGAAATCATGAGTTGCTTAATAGACCACAAACCTGAAAGCTAACCAAGGAAATTTCCGACAAACATTACTGAAGTATATTTTAACACACAAGCATGAACTCAATTACTGGACATTCCTACTGAAGAGTTACACTTGTAGGGGGTGTAGATTAGAGAAAAAGTTGAATTGTGCAACGTTCTTGTCTCTGGTATCAGATTGTGCACTGGTTCCGGATCAAATGTGGACCGAAACAATTCGCCACTGCTACCCTTTCTCTTTACCATATTGAAGTGCCAGAAATATTTGGATCAAAAGAAAACCCACTGAACTACAATTACTGGCTTGAGTATCTGAACATGGATGATGCTGGTCAGTGTTAAAAAAAACTTCAGGCATAATGGTTGAATTTTGTTTGCGATCCAGGGTAGTATCCAGGGTAGCCAAATTCATCATGTATGGTGACATTCTTGAACGAGCTCTGAATTAATTCATATTTACAACTTCAATATTGGCTGCCAGTTACACAACATATTTCTGACATTTTAAAATCAATCTACACATAACGGTGTTGCTGAGGTGGTGCACATTTCTGATACTTAATGCCTAGTCTTTCACCTACATGCATCATAATACCTCTTAAACTGTCAATTTGCTCAAACACTCATATTCCAATTATTGATGCCCCATCCTGATTATGTCCCCATGGTATGCCGCCGCCCATCTAAACACCCTTAAGTCCAAAGGTTGCAGGCTTGTGGTATTGCGCACACAATCGCATTACTATCAGAAACTAAGGGCGCAATTCCCCTATTTTGGGACTTAGCATGGTGGCAGGCAGCTCTGGTGGTGTCTGATCCCACACCAGACTCTGCATTTGGAACCTCATTAATTGTGCACAGGCGAGTTCCCTTCCAAATTATTCACTCACCCACCCTCAGCTCACAGGTTCAAAGGCCCCAGAATCATATTTAAATACCACTCCAGCGCACTCATAAATCGACAAATAATAAGAGCATGTTAAAAAAATAGAGCAATAATTACAGGCGACATTAATCTTCATGTAGATTGGTTAATCAAGTTGGAAAGGGTAGCTCCGGCAACTAATTCATAGAATGCATTAGGGATGTGAAGATAGCAGAATTGTTGGGGTGGGGTGATATTAATTTCCCCCATATTGACTGGGACTCCCTTAGAGCCAGAGGTTTGGATGGAGAGCAATTTGTTAGGTGTGTCCAAGAGGGTTTTTTGAAACAGTATACTGATAGTCCAACCAGGGAGGGGGCTTTACTGGATCTAGTATTGGGGAATGAGCCCAGCCAGGTGACCAAAGTTTCAGTAGGGGAACATTTTGGGAATAGTGATCATAATTCTGTAGGTTTTCGAATACTCATGGATAAGGACAAGAATAGTCCTCGAGTGAGGGTGCTAAATTGGGGGAAAGCTAACTACAACAGAATTCGTAAGAGCTGGATTGGGAGTGGCTGTTTGAGGGATAGGCATGTCCCTGTGAAAATGAAGGACAGAAATGGCAGGGTTAGGGAGCTATGGATGACAGGAGAAATTGTGAGACTAGTCAAAAAGAAAAAAGCATACACAAGGTCTCGGCAACTAAATACAGACAAAGCTTTTGAAGGGTATATGGAAAGTTGGAACAAACTCAAACAGGGAGGTAGGAGGGCTAAAAGAGGCCATGAAATGTCATTGGCAAGCAGGGGCAAGGAAAATTCCAAGGCCTTTTATACATATATAAGGAGCAAGAGGGTAGCTAGGAAAAGAGTAGGCCCACTTAAGGTCAAAGGAGGGAAGTTATGCGTGGAGTCAGAGGAAGTGGGTGAGATCCTTAATGCGTACTTTGCATAAATATTCACCAAGGAGAGGGACATGTCGGATGTTGAAGATGTTGGGTTTGTGAATGGTCCAGGACATGTCAGCATAATGAAGGAGGAAATGTTGGATATCTTAAAACGCATTAAGGTAGACAAGTCCCCTGAGCCGAATGGGATATATCCCAGGTCACTGTGGGAGGCAGGAGAGGAAATAGCTGGGGCCTTAACAGATGACTTTGCATCATCTTTGACCACAGGAGAATAGCCAATGTTGTCCCTTTGTTTAAGAAGGGAATCAGGGCTAATCCAGATAATTATAGGTTGGTGAGCCTGATGTCAGTGGTGGGGAAGCTGTTGGAGAAGATACTGGGGGACAGGATTTATTCACATTTGGAAGCGAGTGGATTTGTTAGTGATAGGCAACATGCGGGGAAGGTCACGTCTAATCAACTTGATAGTTTTTTGAGGAGGTGACAAAATTAATTGATGAGGGAAAGGCTGTGGGTATCGTCTACATGGACTTTAGTAAGGCATTTGACAAGGTCCCTCATGGCAGACTGGTACAAAAGGTAAAGTCGCATGGGATTCGGGGTGTGATAGCTAGATGGATAAAGAATTTGCTTGGCAACAGGAAACAGAGTAGCAGTGGGAGTTTGTCAGAATGGAGAACTGTAACTAGTGGTGTTCCTTGGAATCATTGCTGGGACCACTATATATACATATCTATAGTCTACAAAACTACAAGAGATAAAGACAGGGTGAATAATCAGAAGCTTTTCCCCAGGGTGGAAGACTCAATTATGAGACGGCACAGGTTCAAGCTAAGAGGGAGAACGTTTAGGGGAGATGTGCGGAGTAAGTTTTTCACACAGAGGGTGGTGGGTGCCTGGAACATGTTGCTAGTGGAGGCAGGCACAATAGCAACATTTGATATGTATCTTGATAAAGACATGAATGGGCGGGGAAAGGAGGGATACAGATCATTTGGGCAATAAGTAGTAGGTCTAAATAAGGAATCTGGATCGATGCAGGCTTGGTGGGCCGAAGGGCCTGTTCCTGTCCTGTAATATTCTTTGATTGTTCTTTGATAGTTTCCTCGAGCAATACGTCATGGAGCTAAACAGGGAACAGGCTATCTTGGATCTAGTAATGGGAAATGAGGCAGGTTTAATAAATGACCTCAGAGTAAAAGATCCCCCAGGAAGTAATGGTCATGACAGAATTTAATTTTCAGTTTGAAAGTGAGAAACTGGCTTTTCACAGTAACTTCATTGAAGGCTACTTGTGACAATATGCGATTATTTTTTTTTTAGATTCATTTTCTAAAGGGCCTATTTCTCTTTGACCTATCTCTTCCCTTTTAAATTTTTAAAGAAGCTCCTATCAACGTTTATATTCCTCGTTAGCTTGCCCTCGTAGTTTATTTTCTCTCTCGACTATCTTTTTAGTCTTCCTTTGTTAAATTCTAAATTTGTCCCCAGTCTTCAGGGCTATCACTGACTTTTGACTCCTCGTGTGCTTTTTATTTCAACTTAATACTCTCCTTAAGTAACAATTGTATTTAACTTAAATAAAGGGAATTACAATGAAATGAGGATAGAGTTAGTTAAAGTGGACTGGACAAATAGATTAACGGGAAAGACTGTAAACAAGCAGTGGCAGTCTTTTAAGATGGTAATTCATGACTCTCAGCAAAAATATATCCCAGTAAGGAGGAAAGATTCTAAGAAAGGGATAGTTAACCAAGGAAGTTAAGGAGAGTATTAAGTTGAAACAAAAGCACATAAGGAGCCAAAAGTCAGTGATAGCCCCGAAGACTGGGACAAATTTAGAATTTAACAAAGGAGGACTAAAAAGATAGTAGAGAAAATAAACTACAAGGGTAAGCTGGCGAGGATTATAAAAGTTTATAAGAGCTTCTTTAAAAATTTAAAAGGGAAGAGATAGGCCAAAGAGAAATAAATAGGCCCCTTAGAAAATGAATCTAAAAAGAAAATAATTGCTTATTGTCACAAGTAGGCTTCAATGAAGTTAATGTAAAAAGCCCCTAGTCGCCACATTCCGGCGCCTGTTCGGTGAGGCCGTTACGGGAATTGAACCCGCGCTGCTGCCTTGTTCTGCATTACAAGCCAGCTGTTTAGCCCACTGTGCTAAACGAGCCCCAGTGAATCTAGGGAGATAGTGTGAGAAATAAGGAAATGGCAGAGGAGTTAAACAAATAATTTATTAGTTTTTATGGTGGAATATACTTCGAACTAATTTATACTAAAGAATACGGGAGAATCCAAATCAAGGACTGGAAAGAGGCCGGCGGCGGCCAAGGTACTTAGGGGGTTTATGGATCAGATGGGGGGAGTGGACCCATGGCGGTTTGCAAGGCCGCAGGCCAGGGAATTTTCTTTCTTCTCCCATGTACACAAAGCCTACTCCCGGATAGATTTCTTTGTTCTGGGTAGGGCGCTCATCCCGAGGGTGGAGGGGACGGAGTATTCGGCGAGAGCTGTTTCGGACCATGCCCCGCACTGGGTGGAACTGGAGCTAGGAGAGGGACCAATGCCCGTTGTGGCGGCTGGATGTGGGACTGCTGGTGGACAAGGTGGTGTGTGGGAAGGTGAGGGGGTGTATCAAAAGGTACTTGGAGGCAAACGACAACGGGGAGGTGCGGGTGGGGGTGGTATGGGAAGCGTTGAAGGCGGTGATCAGGGGGGAGCTAATTTCCATTAGGGCTCATAGGGAGAAGACAGAGGGTATGGAAAGGGAGAGGTTAGTGGGGGAGATTTTGAGAGTGGACAGGAGATACGCAGAGGCCCCGGAGGAAAGATTACTTGGGGAAAGACGACGGCTCCAGACGGAGTTTGACCTGTTGACCACAGGGAAGACGGAGGCACAGTGGAGGAAAGCGAAGGGGGCGACCTACGATATTGGGGAAAAGGCTAGTCGGATGCTGGCACACCAGCTCCGTAAGAGGATGGCAGCGAGGGAAATAGGGGGAGTCAAAGATGGAAGGGGAGCCACGGTTCAGAGTGCGACGAAAATAAACGAGGTATTCAAGGCCTTTTATGAAGAGCTGTACAGATCCCAGCCCCCAGCGGGGGAAGAGGGGATGAGACGATTCCTAGATCAGCTGAGATTCCCGAGGGTGGAGGAGCAAGAGGTGGCTGGTTTGGGGGCACCAATTGGGTTGGAGGAGCTGAGCAAGGGTTTGGGGAGCATGCAGGCGGGGAAGGACCCGGGACCAGACGGATTCCCGGTGGAGTTCTACAGGAGGTACGCAGACCTGTTGGCCCCGCTACTGGTGAGGCCCTTTAATGAGGCAAGAGAGGAGGGGACTCTGCCCCCAACAATGTCGGAAGCGACAATTTCTTTGATCCTATAGGAGGACAGGACCCACTGCAATGTGTATCGTACAGGCCGATCTCGCTCCTCAATGTGGATGCAAAGTTGCTGGCAAAAGTGCTGGCCACGAGGATCGAGGACTGTGTCCCGGGGGTAATCCACGAGGACCAGACGGGATTTGTAAAGGGCAGGCAACTAAACACCAATGTGCGGCGGCTCTTAAACGTGATAATGATGTCGTCGGAGGAGGGAGAGGCGGAGATAGTGGCAGCTATGGACGCGGAGAAGGCCTTTGACCGAGTAGAGTGGGAGTACCTCTGGGAGGTGCTGCGCAGGTTTGGGTTCGGGGTAGGGTTTATCAATTGGGTTAAGCTCCTTTACAGAGCCCCGATGGCGAGTGTAGTGACGAACCGGCGGAGGTCGGAGTACTTTCGACTGTACCGAGGGACGAGGCAGGGTTGCCCCCTGTCCCCCCTGTTGTTCGCATTGGCGATTGAACCATTGGCCATGTCATTGAGGGAGTCTAATAAATGGAGGGGGGTGGTCTGAGGGGGAGAAGAGCATCGGGTGTCGCTATATGCGGATGACCTGTTGCTGTACGTGGCGGATCCAATGGAGGGGATGGTGGAGGTCATGCAGACTCTAAGGGAGTTTGGGGAGTTTTCGGGCTATAAGCTCAATGTAGGGAAGAGTGAGCTCTTTGTATTACAGGCGGGGGACCAAGAAAGAGGGATAGGGGACCTTACCGCTGAGGAGGGCGGAGGGGAGCTTTCGGTATCTGGGGATCCAGATAGCCAGGAGTTGGGGGACCTTACATAAACTAAATCTGACGAGGTGGGTGGAGCAAATGGAGGAGGATTTCAAAAGATGGGACATGTTACCGCTCTCGCTGGCGGGTAGAGTGCAGTCGGTCAAAATGGTGGTCCTTCTGAGGTTTCTGTTTGTGTTTCAGTGCCTTTCCATCGTGATCACTAAGGCCTTTTTTAATTGAGTAGGCAGGAGTATTATGGGGTTTGTGTGGGCGAATAAGACCCCGAGAGTAAGGAGAGGGTTCCTGGAACGCAGTAGGGACCGAGGAGGGTTGGCGCTGCCAAACCTGGGGAGCTACTACTGGGCAGCAAATGTGGCGATGATCCGCAAGTGGGTTATGGAGGGAGAGGGGGCGGCATGGAAGAGGATGGAGATGGCGTCCTGTAAAGGAACGAGCCTGGGGGCGTTGGTGACGGCACCTCTGCCGCTCTAGCCGACAAAGTATACCACGAGCCCGGTGGTGGCGGCAACGCTAAGGATCTGGGGCCAGTGGAGACGGCACCGGGGTGCAATGGGAGCATCGGTGTGGTCCCCGATCAGGGGTAACCACCAGTTTGTCCCGGGGAAGATGGACGGGGGGTTCCAGAGCTGGCATCGGGCGGGGATTGGAAGAATGGAGGACCTGTTCATCGACGGGACGTTTGCGAGCCTAGGGGCACTGGAGGAGAAGTTTGAGTTACCCCCGGGAAATGCCTTTAGATATATGCAGGTGAGGGCTTTTGTGAGGCGACAGGTGAGGGAATTCCCGTTGCTCCCGGCACAAGAAGTTCAAGATAGGGTGATCTCGGGTGTATGGGTCGGGGAGGGCAAGGTGTCGGAAATACACTAGGAGTTGAAAGAAGAGGGGGAAGCGCTGGTAGGAGAGTTGAAGGGTAAATGGGAGGAGGAGCTGGGGGAGGAGATCGAGGAAGGTCTGTGAGCTGATGCCCTAGGTAGGGTTAATTCCTCCTCCTCGTGTGCCAGGCTCAGCCTGATACAATTTAAGGTGGTCCACAGAGCGCACTTGACGGGGGTGAGGTTCCGTAGGTTCTTTGGGGTAGAGGACAGATGTGGAAGGTGCTCAGGGAGCCCGGCGAACCATGTCCATATGTTTTGGTCATGCCCGGCACTGGAGGGGTTCTGGAGAGGAGTGGCGGGAGCAATATCTCAGGTGGTGAAAGTCCGGGTCAAGCCAAGCTGGGGGCTAGCAATATTTGAAGTAGTGGACGAACCGGGAGTGCAGGAGGCGAAAGAGGCCAGCATTCTGGCCTTTGCGTCCCTAGTAGCCCGGCGAAGGATCTTGCTAATGTGAAAGGAGGCGAAGCCCCCCAGCCTGGAGGCCTGGATAAATGATATGGCTGGGTTCATAAAGTTGGAGAGGATTAAGTTCGCCTTGCGAGGGTCTGCGCAGGTGCTCTACAGGCGGTGGCAACCGTTCCAAGACTATCTCGCAGAGCGTTAGAGGAAGGTCGGTCAGCAGCAGCAGCAACTTTGGGGGGGGGGGGGGGGAGGGGACGTCCTGGGAAGGGGGGGGGAGGGGGGGGGGAAAGGGGGGACTGCCTGGGAGGGTGGATGAGCAAGAGATAACATGAAGGGTTGGGGAAACTGGCACGTACGGGTGAGGGTCAGTGTACAAAGCTGTGTAAATATATCATTTTGCCAGTATATATCTTGCTCTGCGCGATTTCTTGTTTTTTTTTGTTACGGGGTGGGGGGGGTTCTTGTTTGTAAGGGAGAAAAATTGTGTTGAAAAACTTTAATAAATATATTTTTTTAAAAACAAAAGAATACGGGGGAATGAATTCAATACCATCACCATCTCTAGAGAAGTAGTATTCGACAACTAATCGGGTTAAAGGGAGATAAGTCCCCTGACCCTGATGACTTGCATCCTGGGATCCTAAAAGAAATAGCTACAGAGGTAGTGGGCACATTGGTTGCAATTTTCCAAAAATCCTTGGACTCTGGAGAAATACTGGAGGATTGGAAAACTGACAATGTGATACCCCTATTAAAAAAGGGAGGGAGGTAAAAAGCAGGTAACTATCGGCCGATTAGCCTAACATCTATTGTTGGGAAAATATTGGAATCAATTATTGAGGAAGTAATAGCAATACATTTGGAAAATCATGATCTAATCAAGCAGAGTCAGCATGGCTTCATGAAAGGGAAATACTGTCTGACTAATTAATTAGAGCTTTTCAAGGAAGTCTCAACCAGGGTGGATGGAGGGGAACCAGTAGATGTGTTGTATTTGGACTTCCAGAAGGTGTCTCACAAAAGGTTAAATCATAAGAGCCCATGGTGTTGGAAGTGTTACATTGGCATGGATGGAGAGTTGGCTAATGGGCAGGAAATAGCGAGTGGGGAACAGGGGTTCATTTACAGGTTGGGGACCTGTAACCAGTGGGGTTCCACAGGGATTAGTGTTGAAACTGTAACTGTTTACAATTTCTATTATGACTTGGAGGAAGGAAGCGAATGTACTGCATCTCAACAACCACATTGCACATTCTCTAGAAATCAATAAGAGGTTCCTTTTGCAGTTTAAAACAATCAATTTCCACTACAAGCGTCAAAGATTAACATACCTCCACATCTGATGCAGTTTTCAACACTGAACCCGTACCTTCAACATAATGGCCATACCTTTATTGGAATGCAGAACCAATTAATAATTGCAACAAAGAGTGGCGAGCTTACACAAAGCTAGCACTTAACTGTAAAATATAAGTGCCTGGAAATGTCATTGTTGTTGTTTCTGATATAGCATAATGTAGAAATATATTAAAAATCAGGTCTTTCCAAACTTCAAACATTCAACCAAATCCATAATATTATGAACCATCTATTGAGCTTCACTCATTGTTCAGAACAGGGTAACGTGTGGTTAATATCCATTATGACAGGCCATAAGATGTTGGAACAGAAGTCAGCCATTCTGCCCATCGAGACTGCTTAACCATTCAATGAGATCTTCTCTGATCTGACGTGATAAATCTTCAACTCCACTTCCCCCCCCTTATTCCCATAACCTTGATTTCCGACCCAGCCTTTCCAGCCCTCTGTGGTAAAGAATTCCACAGATTGATCTCCCTCAGAGATGAAATTCCTCCTCACCTTTTTCTTAAATGGGCCACCACTTATCCTATATGTCTCAATAAGGTCGCCTCTCATTCTTCTAAACTCCAATGAGTACAGACCCAACCTACTCAACCTCTCCTGATAAAAAAAATCCCTCCATACCTGGGATCAACCCAGTGAACCTTCTCTGGGATGCCTCTAATGCTAGTGTAACTTTTGTTAGATAAGGGATCCAAAACTGTTCACAATATTCGAGGTGTGGTCTAACTAGTGCCTTGTATAGTTTTAGCAAGACCTCCCTAATTTTGGGGACAGCACGGTAGCATAGTGGGTCGCACAGTTGCTTCACAGCTCCAGGGCCCCAGGTTTGATTCCCGGCTTGGGTCACTATCTGTGTGGAGTCTGCACGTTCTCCCCGTGTCTGCGTGAGTTTCCTCCGGGTACTCTGGTTTCCTCTCACAGTCCAAAGATGGTTAGATGCTATGCTAAATTGCCCTTAGTGTCCAAAAAGGTTAATTGGGGTTACTGGGTTAAGGGGATGGGGTGGAGGAGGTGTGTGCTTGGGTGGGGTGCTCTTTCCAAGAGCCAGTGCAGACTCGATGGGCCAAATGGCCTTCTTCTGCACTGTAAATTCTATGACTCTTTGCCTTCCCTATTACCTGCTGAACATACATTAATTTTTTAAAAATTTAGAGTACCCAATTCATTTTTTTCAAATTAAGGGGCAATTTAGCATGGCCAATTCACCTACCCTGCACATCTTTTGGGTTGTGCAAACTCCACACGGACGGTGACCAGGAGCCGGGATCGAACCTGGGACCTCGGCGCCGTGAGGCAGCAGGCTAACCCACTGTGCCACCGTGCTGCCCTCCAGCTCAACATACATGCTAGCTTTTTGTGATTTATGCAAGAGGACCCGAACAGGCGCGAGAATGTGGTGACTAGGGGCTTTACAGAGAAACTTCACTGCAGAGTTAATGTAAGCCTACTTGTAACAATAAAGATTATTATAAAGATTAGAAAGGACCCACAAATCCCTGTGCTGCAGCTTTCTGCAGTCTTTCTCTATTTAAATAATATTCAGCTCCTTTCTCCCAAATACATAACTTCACATTTTCCTTATATTCCAAGTGTCAAGTTTTTGTCCACTCACTTAACCTGTCCATATCCCTTTGTAGACTCTGATTAATTCTCACCTATTGCCTTCCCACCTATTATCATATCATCAGAAAACTTGGCAATAGTACATTCACTTGTCTCGTCCTCGACTTACAGCACAAGTTAGTTTGCGAATTTGATAGAAAGTTTAAAATGAGCTAGACCCGGAGTATCAATGGGGCATTAAGAGATGATATTTATTTTACAGACTGTTCATATAAAAGGAATGATCTGGCCAGCATCCCATCTTCACCCTCCATAAGCCTGGACTCATCTAAAACTCTGCTATCCAATTCATAATGCATTATGTCCTAATCACTCATCACTGGCACCTGATCCAGCAACATGTTGGATTTTAAATTCTCATCCTTATCTTAAAATTTCTCCATGACCCTGACATTCCCTGAACGCAATTCTCTGAAATGGAGACAGAGAGTTTGTGCCATCATGAACGCTGTCGTGCGGGCGCGGGGACGACCAATTCTGGCCCCCACAGGGGGTCCAGCACGGCACTGGAGCGGTTCACGCCACTCCAGCCTCCCTTCCCGGCGCCAAATGGGCGCCGCGCCAACTGGCGCATGCGTAGTTGGGCCGCGCCAACCCGTGCTTGCACGGGGGACTTCTTCAGCGTGCCCCGACGCAACATGGCGTGGGGGTTCAGGGGCCGTCCGCGCAACAAAGTAGGCCGGGGGGGGGGGGAAAGAGGCCGGCCCGCCGTTTCGTGGGCCCCGATCGCGGGCCAGACCCCATCGGAGGCCACCCCTGGAGACGGAGCCCCCCTTCCCCCCTCCAACAGGCTGCCCCCCGACCCTTCATGCAGAGTTCCCGCCGGCAGCAACCAGGTGTGGACAGCGCTGGCGGGACTCTGCTTTTTCCGCGCGGCCGCTCAGCCGATCCGGGCCGGAGAATCGGCGGCCCCGCGGCCTGCGACTGGCGCCGCGTCAAACGCACCGGCGCAAATGTCGCCCATTCTCCGCACCTCGGAGAATTGTGCGCCGGCGTCGGGGCGGCGTGCCGTGGTTGCGGCGATTCTCCGGCCCGGCGCGGGGCTCGGAGAATCGCGCCCCCTATCTCTGTAACCTCCTCCAACCAAGAAAACCTTCCGTAAACACTGAATTCTTCCAATTCTAGCCTCTTGTGCACCTCCACAAAGAAAAGTTGGGCAAATTCCCAAAATATTAAAACGGATAGTTTAGTAACTGGTAGAAACCTCTTCAGAGACAAGACATCAGAGGAAATTCTAAACTTGGTGAGAAATCAAGTGAAGATTTTCATTCATAGAAGTCTAATCTTCTAAAATCGATTTGATTATAGAACCCTAGATGAGCTAATTTGGTGAGAAAAACTCTATCACGTATGATAGCAATGTTTTTGGAGGTGGCAGGATTGAATGACTCCCCTTCTATTTCTTTTTCCTTTCTTAAAAGATGGGGATCTTGGCAATAACGGTGTACATCAAGAGCATAATGGATACATTTCAAGTAAACGACATCTGGGGAAAAAATAATAACCACTTTCTGAACAGTTAAAACATACTGCGATTAAGGTCAGGACTAAGTATCAGCTGATAACAGAAATGTATGTCGAATTTAGCAGATGGAGGCCATTTCCTTGGCGGCTTTATGAAAAATTCTAAGGTTTCAGGATATAATTACAGCGTGGCAAATTGGCGAGACAGTTTTCCTTCTAAATGTAATGAAATAAGCACAGATTGATAAAGATCAAAAGGAGAGCTCAACTATATTTATTGGACCAGTCAAGTGATTTCTTGTTTCTAAACTCAGTTTGATCTTGACTTTCAGAGTGCCATACCGCACAAGACCAATTAGTAATTATAATTTCATTGCTTTTCAATTGGTCAAAATAGTTCATTGTAATAATATTTAATAATAATAATCTTTATTAGTGTCACAAGTAGGCTTAAATTAACACTGCAATGAAGTTACTGTGAAAATCCCCTAGTCGCAACACTACGCCGCCTGTTTGGGTACACTGAGGGAGAATTCAGAATGTCCAATTCACCTAACAAGCACGCCTTTCGGGACTTGTGGGAGGAAACCGGAGCACCTGGAGGAAACCCATGCAGTCACGGGGAGAACGTGCAGGCTCCCCACAGTGACCCAAGCTAGGAATCGAACCAGGGTTCCTGATGGGTGCAACAGTGCTAACCACTGTGCTATTTTATGAAAACTGTTTGAAGTTGTGTGTGAAACAAAATTGGCCAAGAATGTAAACTATAGTAAAATGATCTCCATGGGTTTAAGCCAAAGCAGCACAATGAGGAAGGTATCATTCAAATATATTAATTTCACAGTTTTTCTTGGAGGCTTTCTGACTAAAAAGACTACTTAATTTTAAACACTAAAATATCAGTGTCTTGATTGAATAAAAGTGGCCTACCCTTTAGTGAAACACACTGATCTCCTACAAGTTTGTCCAACTATGTCTAATATCAAAGCGTAACGCAGTAAGGACTTTGGGGGTATGAAGTACAGGCTTGGATTCTGCAATCCCTCCTCCAAAAAGTCTTGGATCAATTGGATCGACAAGTTGTTGTCCTGGATTTGCTTCTGTTTCTGGTGTTCCGATGTCTCTAATTTGTAAAGGAGATTCACTTGGCTTTTGCCATTCTCAGCACAATATTCGGACTTATTCTGTTCCTTTTTGTTACTGTCAGTGGATAACATCTGGTTAAAGCTAGAACCATCTCTTGATCTCAAATCTGCATCATCATGGTCTGGGAAATGTTTTAGTATCTGAAATTATAGATAAACATGTTAGTATAGCGCTACTGGTTAGTACTGCAAAGCTACTTGCAACAGAAAATGTAGAAATAATTACTTCACTTTTAAAAATGCTAAATTTTCTTGAATTATTCAAAATCAAATGATATTAAAAATTATTTATCAACAAAGAGGCTTAGAACCAAATAAGGATATGGTCTAGGTTTTTGCTCATTCATATTTTAGTGTGCCTCCACAGATTATTTAAAAGAAGTTCAACCTCTGCTAACAACTAAGATTTAAATCATGAATATCAGCTTGTATTAAAGGTAAAGTCACCATAGTCCCAGATGACCATAGGCTGCTTTCCCCTTAGAGGAGGAGAGCTCACTGGTGGTGGTTTAACCTGAGGATCACCACACCTCAGAGGAGGGGCAGGTTTGAGAAGGCGGGGCCTTCATGAATAACCAGTTTATATTCCTTGCTTTAAGAAGTGATGCTTGTTCATGTGATCTTTCCCAAATTGCTTTGTACTACTTTCTTGAGGGCAGAATCCTTGGGACTTTGTCAGGAGGAACAAGATTGCATTGAGATATCAAACATTGCAGCAATCAAAAGCATTTACAAATTTCTGCTAAGTGAAAATGAAATCAGGGTTAGGTAAAGAAAGAGCTTTGCACATGGAGTTCATTCAACAAGTAGACCACCATATCTAAAATAATAATCTTTATTAGTGTCACAAGTAGGCTTACATTAACACTGCAATGAAGTTACAGTGAAAGTCCCCTAGTCGTCACACTACAGCGCCTGTTCGGGTACACTGAGGGAGAATTCAAAATGTCCAATTCGCTTGACAAGCACGTCTTTTGGGACGTGTGGGAGGAAATCGGAGCACCTGGTGGACACCCATGGGAGAACGTGCAGACTCCGCACAGACAGCGACCCAAGGCGGGTGTCGAACCTGGGTCCCTGGTACTGTGAAGCAACAGTGCTAACCACTGTGCTACCATGCCGCCTCTATAAGTCCCGAAAGACATGTTGTAAGGTGAATTGGACATTCTGAATTCTCCCTCAGTGTACCCGAACAGGCGACGGAGTGTGGCAACTTGCGGATTTGCACAGTAACTTCATTGCAGTGTTAATGTAAGCCTACTTGTGACAATAATAAGATTACAGATTATACTAGATAATCAAATATTCCTCATAGTTTGGCCGTTGCATAAGATTATGGTGCATTAAAGCACAACAGAAATTGGTGATGATATCAAACTACACTCAAGCTTTCCCGAGAGAATAATCAGGCTCCCAGCAAAAGTCAATGATGCTGTCAATTAAATTATTCAAAATGATAGATAAATATCTGGTTGGAGGTTATATAAATAGTCTACACTGAGATAATTTTAAAATTCTCAGGAAATAGAAGTTTACAAAAAAGAAGGATATATTTTATCCTATCATAGAATTGCTACCTTATCAATAAAATGATTGAAAACGAATTCTCTGGAATAAATTGCACGATTTTGGGATGAGGTACGTTTACGAACCAGCTATATTTCACTGTCCTGTTAACAAACGCTCATGATAGAACCAAATTAAAACCTACCTGATGAGAAGTTTGGAAACAGAAAGTATCAGGTTGGAGCTTTGCAAGGAGAAAATATCGCAGCCTTGAGTTTGGTACGCCTAGCTAATGAACAAATATTTGTCAGCATTATTGAAATTCCAAAGGAAGGAAGAAATGGGTACATATAATTGAATTAAAAACAAACAAAATCAAATATTAAGAAATATACACCGATAGCTTGCATAATAGGGTGGGTAATTAGCAACTAGGGAATATCTGAATAGAGTGGAGGAAGTAGGAAAACGATCAGTTATTAACAATATTATAAAAACATTAAACTTTAAATTTATCTCGATAGCAGTGAGTAGGTTAAAATGAGCCACATTCATATCCCATCCTTCTTCTTCCCTGTAATTTTTATCCCATCTTCCACTGGAAACAAAAATGGATTTTTGACTATGATTCCCCATGGGTTTTGAAGTCCTTCAGTATTTTACCAAGAGACTATTCTACCCATAATTCTGAACCAGAAGGGGTGGGTTCAAACAGCACTGTTTCTCTCTTACCTCCTGTCCATAAACAGAAGCCATTTTGAATTAGTTTGTTTTTTAAGAATAAGTGATGGCATATTTTCCCAACCGTTTAGTTTTTAGTGATCCAATTTTACTCTCAGTCCCACAGCAAACTCGAGTTAGGATTAACTCAGCAGGTTAGTTAATAGTACACATCCAAAACCCGTGCGAAGGCGTGTTTGCAACTTCCCACCTCGCATTCACACAGCAATGGGAGGGATAGAAGAAAGGGTGTTTACAATACAAGGACCATAGAAAAATGTCAGCTGCAGAGTCTCAAAGTCAAGTAGGCACTTCAAGTTCGGTTAGCGAAGACTAGTGTTGTGTAAATTCGCTTTTCAGGTGGCATTGATATTTAGGATGAAGTTGGCATTCAGAGATTGCATCAGCTCTGCAGACGATGAAATGAAAGCTTCCAGTAGTGTCAGGTTAGATGAGTCAGTGGTTTAACCTGCACAGAGCTTGCTTGTTTGTATGTGGCAGTCAGATGTTAAACAGCAGAATGGTTGCACAGCTCAGAAAGGTAATATTAAACTGCTCAAAAGGGCAGAGTCTTGGATCATGTGACCTTCCTTCTCCACAGTGATTTTAACAAAGGATGTTTAACCAGTGACTGGAATTTGGCTTTATTTTCAGGACTCGGTCATTATGGGTTGAAAGATTTCCCATTTGTGTTGAGGCTCTGATGTTTGGCAAGCCAATGTCTCAAAACACCGCTGGACTCGTGGGGTTGGTGAATCATATGTAAATGGCATTCCTGTAGCTCATTTTGAAATTGGTGTGTACAGTCCCAGGCGGTCTGTTGAAGGCTACTTAGGAATAATGAGGTATGACATTCCCAAAACTGAGAGAGAATTATTTTGTTCTGGGGACCGCTGGGGTTAATCTCCAGACAGGGGGTCAACCATCTTAATTGTCTGCGTTCAGCAGAAAAGTCCAGTCTAAAATTAAGAAATAGCAGGATAAATTAGGGTTGGGTTTTCTGTTCCATGTTAGTCTCAACAGTAAATGTTAGCAGACTTTTTAGTTGAGACCAAAACCCGTTTTCACCAGCATTTACCATCACAGTTCAATGGAGAGCAATCAGAAGCAGGGTTTTTCCTCTCCATAATCTGCAAATAATTTGGCCATTGTAGCATTTCTATCTGATATCAACTAATCCCTTCCAAATGGAGCTCCAATTTTGGAATTCTTGCTCTGCTGGCATTATATCACAGTGAGCAGACGATTTTGCAAATAAATCGCAAGAAGGCACTACCATTGTTAATTAACAGAAAATTCGTAATTGCACCATTTGTTGTGTAATTTCAATACTTTCACAGGTCCTTTTCCTTAGCGTCAAGGAAGTCACTCAATTTATTTAGATAAATGGGTAGACAGAATCCAGCTAATTAGAAGGCAAGACCACAAATGCTGCTCAAGAGTAATTAAGTGTTGTCCTGCTTACCAGAGATCACTGATTTGACATACACCAAAATTCAAGTTATACTAGGCAACCTGCTCAGAGCAAGGAGCCGAGCTCCTACCAGTATTGAGCCTTTGTGCAGAGCCATGGAGCATATTTTATAATTCACAAAGTGAATGGCCAAAAGCGCAACAGTGGCACCGACCAATGCCATAGAAACTCAGATGGCTGCTATAAAGCCAAAGAGTCGACATGGACAGGGGATTCCGTGTCATTTCAAGGCCCATATCTTCCTGCGTCAGGCTTCATAACTATCTGAAGGGTCCAAAGTGGAAGCTCAGTGGCCTTTCGCCTCCCAAGTCGTAACCCAGGTAGGTGGTGGTAAAGGCCGATCAATCAGTATTATGAAGTTGTGTAGTGTCAGTGGTGGAGGCTGACCCTCAATTCAAGGATGACATTTACTCAGGAGTCACAAATTTCTTTCATGGTTTTGATGTGACAGAAAAGGTCAATTCTCAACCCACTTATCTTTGGGACATGGGACAGGATGTCCCACGAGGTAATACAGGATTTGCTTTTTTATTTCCTTCTCTACTGCTCCTCTGCCTCCAAGAAGTCACAGTGGGTGCAATTTAGAAGACTTGAATTAAAATTCACTGAATGGCACATTTAGCGGGGTGTTTCCCAGAGCTGGAAGACCCTGCTATTCAACAACACGTTGCCCTTTTTTTTGGCCTTGGCAAGGAACTCCCTGTTGAAGCCACTGTTTAAGTAATTTCCTGCACTGGGGAGTTTGTGCAGGAAGACTACTCGCGGATCGGGACACCATTTTTAAAAGCTGCCTGATCTTTCGACCCCCAATGCGGCCTCCGGAACCCCCATACTTCACTTAACTTACCTCTTCCAGCTCCTCGAGCCCACCCTCACCCTACTTCTTCAAGGCAACTTAGCACATAAGCACCTTGGCACTGCCAGACGAACAGTGCCACACAGGAACACTAGTAGTGGTGCCCAAGTGCCAGGGGGAGTGCCAGGGTGCCCAGTGTCCAACTACCCAGTGGCCTCAACTCCCCAGTGAGACCCCCCCGAGGTGCCATCATAACTGGTTCACGACTTTGTGAACCAGTCCAAATGACATCCAGTTGAGGCCTTGCTGGGGAGGCCAGTGAATCCCGGACCCCGGGTGAATTGGGTGAACCCATATTTAAAGGAGCCGAATGGCTGATTTAAACATGCGCACCTGGATGTCGCCCAGCGAGAGCGAGATCCAGATCACGACGCTTCACGAGATTTTGTTGAATCGAGTGAGACATTTTGAGCATCGCACATTGAGGAAATACAATCCCTTTCTACTGAGAAAGATCCTAGGGTTTAAATAGGGCTTAGGTCGTTACAACTGAAGAACCCATAATCTGAAATTGGACTGTGTGTGTGTCTGCACCATTTTCCAACCATTTGCATTACTGACATAAAATCAGGAGCCACACATGTCCAAATTTCTGATATACACTCCCCGTGGGTCAGGTGCCTTAGCAAAGTGCAAAGCTCATGTGGAAAAACAAGCATTTCCATAAATCAAAGTTAATGAAATAACCCAATTGTACTGCCAGTTCAGCAACATTTCTTTTGCTTAAATCATCTTTCAAAATAAAATATAAAGCATTATTTCAACCACTGAAATTTTTTTTTAAACAAGTTGGAATAGGAAAAAATAAGGATCCAACCTCATCTATTAAATTGGCCGGTCTACTTACCAAGGTTGGTGATAGTAGGAATGCTTGGTAAGTGTATCTGCAGCTCTCCAGTGTTTGGATTAATTTATCGCTGTTTAAAAAAATGTGTTTTCAAACTGTTTAAAAATACTGTTTTTAAAATCCATTTTGTGAACTTCAACTGTAGTTAAGTGCTTAAAATACAGTTTCTCAGAACCAATCTAACTTCACCATATATATCTATAATACAACCACATCAAATTAATTATTATTGAAAAGATAACTCCACAAGTAATCACTCAGCTGTAGAATATATTCTAGTTCTGAATTATTTATGTTTTTAATGTTTTGAGAATTTCTTTCTGAAAAGGCAATGGGAGAGAAATTACATTTGACAAGCCATTTTGATCAAATCCATAAAAAATAAGTTACTTTCTGTGTCCTTTACTTGAATCCTCTCTGGCACTAATGTTACAATCAGTGGGAAATAATATTAGCTTGTAATAATAATCTGTAATTCGAACTCGGTATTTTCCTCTTTTTAAGATGACACATTTTTGAGTGAATATATTTCAAGATACAGAATAAACATTTTCTATCTTTTTCAGCACAAGCATACCACCGAGTTAAGAACAGCCCAGCCGTAGAGGAGTCCATTTCTATTTTTTTTCAGTCTGCAGAAATTTTGAAAACTGCTGCTTTAACCAGCAAAGTGCATACAAAAATGGAAGGAATAAGGAGAAAAAATAAATCAGGGCAGGAAACTGCCTAAGCTGATATAAAGAAATCAGAACCAACGCCCAAGTTTTAAAGTAAAGAAGAAACTTAAAAGAAAAGTAATTGACTGTTACAAAAATTGCACAACTACCACAGCCAGCTTCAGCAACCACTGAGAAAGTAATCCAACAGTCATAAAATACACTGAACAATTAAAATGTTCCATATGTGAAGTAACTTATAAATTACACGTTACTAGGAAAAGAGAACTGAGGTTTTAATTCAAAAAGAGAGCTGAGTCAACAGAGCTCTGGGGGTGGGGCATGGTTGGAAATCAAACTATCCAAATTGCAAAAATTTAAAGGAACTGTGGATTTTGTCCACACTGATGTGATAAGAATTCCTTTTTTCTTAATTTTGTCTTTGGTCATGCAGCAAGCATTTTCACTGAGCTATGCACAGATAGTGTACTGAGGTTGGACTGCCTAATCTGAAAAATATTCTAAACGTGTTTTGGAAACATATAAACTTTGATCCCGCACCAGATGCAGTAGGTTTGCCGCCAGGAAGTCTGGCTTTTTTCAAATGAAAACACAGGCACACAATTGTAACATTTCATTTTCTACAGATTATATGTCCTGTCACCTTTGATAATCTATACATAATTCACCAGAATCGGGGATGGCGAACTGAATTCTGTGCATGTGCTTCAGAGATAACAAAAATATATCTCTTGATTAATCAGGGGTTATGGGGAGAAGGCAGGAGAATGGAGATGAAAAAATATCAGCTATGATTGAATTGCGGAGCAGACTCGATAGGCCGAGTGGCCTAATTCTGCTCCTATGTCTTATGGTCTCCCCTCAAAATTATGGGCGGCACAGTAGCACAGTGGTTAGCACTGTTGCTTCACAGCACCAGGGACCCGGGTTCAATTCCCGGCTTGGGTCACTATCTGTGCAGTTCTCACAGTGTCTGCGTGGGTTTCCTCCAGTTTCCTCCCACAGGTCCTGAAGACGTATTTGTTAGGTGAATTGGACATTCTGAATTCTCCTTCAGTGTGCCCGAAAAGGTGCCGGAATGTGGCGACTAGGGGATTATCACACTAACTTCATTGCAGTGTTAATGTAAGCCTACTTGTGACACTAATAAAGATCATTATCAAATGACTCCTAATAGTTCAGTTGTTCCCATTGCACATTTGTTACTGTATTCTCAAAAGTAGTACAATAACAGCATATCATGCAATATTTAAAAGGAGATGCTTAAATAAAGTGCTCTCATTTTCAACACCTTTGAAATCAGTTTGGAGATCACAGCTAGAAAAGTGTGCTTTGGGTTCTTCTGATCATAGAATCATGATATTTACAGTGTAGATGGAGGCCATTCAGCCCATCGAGTCTGCACCTGCCCTTGGAAAGAGCACCAAGCCCACACCTCCACCCTATCCCCGCAATCTCTTCATCATCTGTGCCAGAACAGGAAATATACAACAAGCTGATAATTATATTAATAAATAGTTGAACTCCCAAGGTAAGGGAAGTAATTCCCAAATGTAGAATCAAGCTAAGATCGAGTTGCAGAGCTGGGGATGAAGAAATATCAGGATCAATGTTCAGGTGGAGGGGAAAAAGGGAAGAAGGAACAGGCGGGGGGAAAGTGAGGAGGGAAAGAGAGAAATGTGTGATGGGGAGAAGGAAAAGACAAAAGGATGAAAGGGAGAGTTGGAGAGGTGAGCAGGAATAGAGAATGACAGAAAGGAGGAACAAAGAGCAGAGGAAAAAGAAAGTGAGGGGAATGAATAGCGAGAACAGAAAAGGAAACATTTTCATTAGGTTGAGGGAGGAGGTGCAGTAGACTACCAAATGCTCATGTGGATTTGGTACAACAAAGTCACTATGCATGGTGTAACATAGGAACAGGAGTAGGCCATTCAGTCCCTTGAGCCTGTCCGCCATTCAATGAGATCATGGCTGAACTGTGACCTAACTCCCTTAATATCTTTGTTTAACAAAAATCTATCTACCTCAGGTTTAAAATTAACAACTGATCTAGCTGGGAGAATACAGCCTGCAAAGACACTCAACTGGGGTTGGGGAGGAGTTACGGTACAGAAAGGAATGGAGAGAGTGAGGTACAGGAAAACATGGTGTGAATGGTTGTCTCTCTGTTTCATTCGAACCAAGCATTCCAAACAAGCAGAGCTAACCTTTCTGCCTAACATGTATATTAATTCCTCTCAGGAAGGGGAAGTGAAACTTCTCTTCAATATAACCATCCAAAGTTCCCAGTGGGGGTGTGGCGAGGGTAGGGGATTGTTCCTTTTTGAGACTCCTGGCCCACAAAGTAGCCCTACCGCAGGCCTCCCATGCACCATCGGAACTGTCTGCCTTCAGGGTCTCTCCACGACCATAGCTTACCATCAGGGCCTTTCTATCTGGTACTAGAGCCCCCAAAAGTCACTTGCTTTACTTTGAGGGCACCCCTTTATTGATGTGCCCTAATTCCACCCCAGCAATGGCCACCGCTCCTGGTGGCACTGCTGAGATGTGGGCCCTCTAATTCAGTTGGCAGCTTTTGAGGCCACTTAGTTCAGCAGTCGGTGGCAAAATACGGCCTCAGGTCCTGGGTCCATTCCCTGTGGCATTCCGCCCAGGAGATGGGATCCTTGCCCATCGTCAAAAAAAACCAAGGCATCTATTCTTTCTGCTGCTTCCTAGTTTAGAATCTGCAGGATTCATGAATCGTAATAATAATCTTTATTAGCGACACAAGCAGGCTTATGTAAACACTGCAATGAAGTTACTGTGAAAATCCCCTAGTCGCCACACTACGGCACCTGTTTGGGTACAGTGAGGGAGAATTCAGAATGTTCAATTCACCTGCCAAGCACGTCTTTCGGCACTTGAGGGATAAACTGGAGCATCAGGATGAAACCCACGCAGACACGGGGAGAACATGCAGACTCTGCACAGTGACCCAAGCCGGGAATCGAACCCGGGTCCCTGGAGCTGTGAAGCAACACTGTGCTGAAGAGACATGACATTGCTTTCCCCGTTTACACAGGTTCCATATTACCTGAAGAGCTAGGGCGGCATGCTGTTTTGATCACATTTCTATTTGAGAGTGAAGTGCCCAATCAGCTGACGTAACAGGTCACCCTGTAATATGATTTTAATCTAAAATATAACCTCAGTAGAAAGGAAATTCAAGGTCAATGTCATACAATCTCTTTCCAACACTTAATGGTATAAAAATGTCATGGTTTGAAATTAAGCAGAACCGGTTTCATGAAATGAATACATACCTCGCAACAGATGTTTCAAATCCTTTGACGTTTTCTAGAAGTATATATTTAGGGGTTTTTGAAAGCCTGGGAACACCAAAACAAAAATGACTTTATCCTTACTATTCTAATTCAGGTTTCACTTCCATACCATTCACACAGAAAACAGATATTTTAGAACAAATAATTTTGTAAAGTTTAGTACAGTGAGTACTGACCCTAGCATTTCTCCTGTACTTTATACATTTCAAGAAATGAGAAAAATCTTGGATCTCTTATCTCCGGTATGTGACCCTCAGAAAATTCCACAGCCACACTTAAGACTACCAAGAAATCAGGCAAAGTTTTAGGTTGTTTCACATTCGCTTCCTGTAGGACCCATTGTGAGAATGGTCTTTATAAACTGATTTCAATTATTGACAAAAATATTGATGCCTTTGCTTGACACAAGCAAAAACTTAAAATTACTTACAAAGTCATCAGATGTAAAGATTTTGGTTACTATCTTACCAATGCATTTCATTTTCAGTATTATATTTACCAAACAAATTTTAACAAACAATTTACCTATTCAATCAGCACTAAATTTTGCTTGTAAACATTGAACAGTTTTAGTCACATGGAATCATTTATTGAAATAAAAATACCTATTTAAAATTAGTCTTGCATTTTCGTTTTAAGAAACTGTGATGTGTTAAAAGGCAGAAATAAGACTAGATAATTGTATTTAAGCGTTGTCTGAAATTTGAATAGCTTGCATCAACTCACTGAAGTATCAGTTATTCTTTTGATTTTCAGATGTCACCTGGCCTGCTGTGGATTGCAAGTATTTTTGTTTTTATTTACAACTATTTCCTTATGTCTTTCAAAATATGTTACTGATTCACCATTGAATACTAATGCTTGATAACATTTTAGAAAATAACGTGTTCAGACCTTGGAAGTATTTCAAGGATGTACAAAAAGCTCTTGGTTCTGGGATCCAATACATCTTTCTGTGAACCTATTCTGTTTTAGAAATAAACATGCAAAATTAGTTTTTGAAACAAAGATTTTCTTCTTTTCTAAACTGTTCCTAAACAGAAAATAACGCGAGAATGAAATAAAAGATTCTTCTATATTTAAGTATTTGGAAACAGAATAGTGAGGAGCTATTTGCTATCTAGTTTATTCCGCTCATGAAGATGATCTTTAATATATACTGTCAACAAGGCTTACGTACCGTAAGACGTTAAAATAACTACAAACATGGCAAAAACACCGTAGCACCATAAATGCTTTGAAGTATAATTCAACAAGCATTCAAGTTGTCTCGAAGGGTCATTTGAATACTTGTCCAAGTTACCTCAATGTAAGATATGGGATTTTTTCACGCACATCAAAGTCAATGATAGAAGCTTCTTAAATAATTTATGGTTGAACTCCCCAAAATCAAAGTAGGATTCCACAAATTGTGTGCTAGCAGAAAACAGTCTCCTCCTTCTTATTGACATAAAGGTGAGTTATGAAGCATTTTTTGATTTTCTTGTTTATATGATACTGGACCTACTGTGGTATTTGCATTGTCTTTTATCTTAAGCACTGTTAACTAAAAACGTTGTTGCATACAAAAAAACTGGTTCTGAGAAAATGTAGGATGAATTAATGTAAATTGTCTAAAGGGTGTCTAATTTTAAAAAATCAGAACTTCTACTAAAGATATTGAATACTGTAGCCAAAGTTTATCAGTAATGTCATGGTTAAATATCAAGTCCTAGATCTCATTGTACTTTAAATGTTGATGCATCTGTACCTATCCAGTCAAATGGTGAGTATTCCATCAGACTGGTTGCTTGAGAACCTTATAAATGGAGAAACTTTGTAATGAGTTGAGCCACTTAAATGACTAGTGTAATTAACATTTATACATACGAACAAATTAGAAGCAGGAGTAGGCCACTTGGCCTTTGAGCCTACTCTGCCATTTAATAACTTCCTGGCTGATCTGATTCTTTGGGTTTGGGGAGGGGTTTGTCAGGTGGGTTAGGCTGTTGTACGAGGTCCCGATGGCGAGTGTGGCCACAAATAGGAGGAGGTCCGAGTACTTTCGGTTGCACCGAGGGACGAGACAGGGGTGTCCCCTGTCCCCCCTGCTCTTCGCACTGGCGATTGAACCCCTGGCTATGGCACTGAGAGAGTCGAGGAACTGGAGGAGGTTGGTGCGGGGTGGGCAGGAGCATAGGGTGTCGCTTTATGCGGACGACCTGCTGCTGTATGTGGCGGTGGGACCTGGTGGGAGGAATGCCAGAGGTAATGAGGATGCTTAGGGAATTCGGGGACTTTTCGGGGTACAAGCTCAATATGGGGAAGAGCAAGCTGTTCGTAGTTCAGCTAGGGGACCAGGAGAGGGGGATTGGCGAGCTCCCACTAAAAAGGGCGGAGAGGAGTTTCAGATATTTGGGGGTCCAGGTGGCCAGGAGCTGGGGGGCCCTGCATAGGCTTAACTTTACAAGGCTGGTGGAGCAAATGGAGGAGGAGTTCAAGAGGTGGGACGCGTTGCCGCTGTTCCTGGCGGGTAGGGTGCAGTCAATCAAAATGACGGTGCTCCCAAGGTTTTTGTTCCTGTTCCAGTGCCTCCCCGTGTTTATCCCGAAGGCTTTTTTCAGGCGGGTTAACAGGAGTATAATGGGGTTTGTGTGGGCGCGAGGGACTCCGAGGGTGAGAAGGGTGTTCCTGGAGCGGAGTAGAGATAGGGGGGGCTGGCGCTGCCCAAACTCTGTGGGTACTACTGGGCCGCCAATGCGACAATGGTGCGCAAGTGGGTGATGGAGGGGGAGGGGGCTGCATGGAAGAGGCTAGAGACGGCGTCCTGTGTGGTATGAGTCTGGGGGCGCTGGCAACGGCACAGCTGCCGCTCCCTCCAAGGAGGTATACCACGAGCCCGGTGGTGGTGGCGGCCCTCAAAATTTGGGGGCAGTGGAGGTGGCATAGGGGGGAAGTTAGGGCCTCGGCGTGGACACCATTAGGGGGGAACCACCGGTTCGCCCCAGGAAGAACAGGGGGAGGGTTTTCGGGGTGGCACAGGGCAGGCATACGAAGGTTGGGGGACCTGTTTGTGGACGGGAAGTTCGCGAGCTTGGGTGAGCTGGAGGAGAAGTACGGGCTCCCCCCGGGGAACACCTTCAGGTACTTACAGGTAAGGGCGTTTGCCAGACGGCAGGTGGTGGAATTCCCACGGCTACTGCCACACACAGTACAGGACAGGGTACTGTAGGGAGGGTGAACTCTTCCTCTTCATGCGCGAGGCTCAGCCTCATACAGTTTAAGGTGCTGCACAGGGCACACATGACCGGGATAAGGATGAGCAGGTTCTTTGGGGGTGAGGACAGGTGTGTTAGGTGCTCAGTGAGCCCAGCAAATCACACCCATATGTTATGGGCATGCCCAGCGCTGGAGGAATTTTGGAAGGGTGTAGCGAGGACGGTGTCGAGGGTGGTAGGATCCAGGGTCAAACCAGCCTGGGGGCTCGCAATATTTGGTGTGGCAGAGGAGCCGGGAGTGCAGGAGGCGAAAGAGGCCGGAATTCTGGCCTTTGCGTCCCTGGTAGCCCGGCGAAGGATTCTCCTTCAATGGAAAGATACGAGGCCCCCAAGCGTGGAATCCTGGATCAGTGATATGGCAGGGTTCATTAAATTGGAGAGGGTGAAATTCGCCTTGAGAGGGTCGGTACAAGGATTCTTTAGGCGGTGGCAACCGTTCTTAGACTTTCTGGCAGAACGCTAGACATTGGTCAATGGCAGCAGCAGCTCGGGGGGTTGGGGGGGGGGGGGGTTTACTTTATTTTTGTTTATGTTATTTACACTGGAAGAGTCTGAGGGGGTGTATACACCTGTTGTCTTAAGTCGGGGTGTTAAAGTTAATTTATTATTTAGGTACAGGGGGAGGGGTTTGGGGGGGTTGCTTTTTTAGATTGTGTTTTGTACTTAACCCTGTTGGGTTCTTTTTTCTTTCTCATTTTGTTATTGGTATTTTATGAAAACCTTTAATAAAAATTATTTTTTTTAAAAAAGGAACACTGTCAACATTTGGGACACTCAAAACTAAGCCAGACTCCCCGGCGCCAGCAGGAGCCTTCACAAAAGAGGTTAATGAACACCTCAAGACCGCCCATCGATCAAGGAACTGCTCTAGTATTGGAGAAATCGAACCAAGCGATTGGAACAAAGTCCAATCACCTAGAATCACCAGGTACAGGATCTGCCCCGAAAGGCGGGAAGTCCCTGGGGACTATAAAGTTAAGCCCCCAAGTTCAAATCGCGCTCTTCATCACTTCATCTCTTCGTCCTGCCCGGGTCACCCAGCAACGCGAACCAACCTTGACCGTGACCGGTGCAGTGACCACCGAAAGAAGTAAGTCTTAATTCAACGCTCTCTACGAGATAGACGCACCTAGCTATCAATCCGTACCAACTTCGAATCCCGCAGACTCAGAACCCGAACGAAAGGCCATTTGTTCCCCTGACCTGGTGGGCCAGTCCGAAGATAAGTATAGGCCTGTTAGTTGTAGAAGTAGCTTAGACATAGAATTTGTGCATGAGTAGCGATTAATGTGTAAAATAAATGTGCTTTGATTTGACTCTTACTAATCGGTGTATTGAGTTATTGATCATTACTTGGACTTGAACCTCGTGGCGGTATCATAAAGATACCTGGCGACTCGAGAGCAAAGGTAATAAAACAGAGCAATTGACCCAACCGGAAAGTTAGCAACATTATTTGGCGACATCTGACGGGACCCGATCTAGAAGTGGCATAGCCACTCCGGCAGAACCCAGAATTTGAATTAGAGATCGAATTGGGAACAGAAAACCACAAGCGATCAAGCAGTTCTGATCAATACTCATAATTCGGAAGTGTGTGTATGCACGTGTAACTAACAGGGCGATAAGGTAAAACTGATAGATTTTTTGTTGCGACAAAACCGTCGGGGGTTTGTATTTCGGAAAGTAGCGAAAGCCGTACCCGTATTTACAGCACAGCCTTAATACCCCTGTCCCAAATTTGAAGAGCAGCATTCGGATAGGAAAGATGGCAATGCAGGCAATGCAACGCCTCATGAACCCCGAGGAATTTGTGGTTGCAGCGACCAACAGCAGTAGAGTGGGACAATGTCCCATTTGGGAGAAAGAAATTAGGAAGTACATCAAAGGGAAGGGATGGCCCCTTTGGAGTGAATTCTGTGACAACGAGGAATCAGGCCCCGGGAGTATAGGACATACTTGGTGGGAGACCCTGAGCGAGATCCACAAGAAGAGCTTAGGGAAAGTTCGCAAGCCGATGGCAATCGTGTCCTGCTTGGCACAGCTGCGAGGCACAGAGGAGGTCGTTAGGACGCTCCGGAAAGAGGTAGAAGGCATACATCAAATGAGTAAGGTCGATGTAAGCGAGGTAGAAAAAGAGAACTTAGAATTAAGGAGGAAGTTGGCAGCAAAAGACGGAGAGGTGGAGGATGCCAAAAGTGCACACCAGTCTTGTCTGGCGCACTTAAGCAGCTTCCAGTCCCAATATGAAAAGGCCTATCAGGACAGGCAACGTGCAGTCCTGGTACGTGAAGAAACAGAGAAGCAGGTAGAGGCATTGCAGAGGCAGTGTGGTGACCTGAAGGCAGCGTTAAGAGCACTCCATGCTGTCACCACGGAGCAAAGACAAAGCTCACTAGACCACGCAAAGTGCCGGAAGCAGATTGCAGAGCTGCAATCACTGCTTTCAGTCCAAAAAGGATTCCAGGAAACATTTGGAGCAAAATTAGATGAGGAAGACGGCCCTGATTGGGAAGAATTAAATGAAACATCGCAGAGATATGTTCAGGGAACATGTGCGCAGGGAAAGCCACAGAAGAGAAAAGCGCCCCAACCCCCCACAGAGCAGATAGTTCAGGCTCCAATGAACCCAGTAACCACCCGCCGCACAGCCATATTGGATACGGAATTTCTATACTACACCTCCTTAACAATGACCCAATTACGGGACGCGTGCAAGAAAATCACACCGTTCCTCCCCACCTCAGACCCCCACCATTTCTTTGCCAGAGTAAAGCAGCAGGCGACCATGTACGGCCTGGATGAACGAGAGCATGTAAAGCTCACAGTTTTAAGTTTAGATCCTTCAGTAGCAGCAGCCCTTCCCGACCCACAGAATGTAGGAGGAGGCACCCTTGCAGAAATGCATACCGCGATCCTGGATGCGATCGGGTATAACCAGGGTGACCCCGTAGATGGCCTCAACAAATGCAGGCAAAAGAAAACCGAGCACCCCACAGCGTTTGCTGGACACCTGTGGATCCACTTTGCAGCAGTCTTTGGAGATGTAGACCGCGCCCATTTGTCCACAGACGACATAGTCAAATGGACCCGCACCCTTATCTCCCATGCCACAGAAACAGGACAAAAAGCTTGTGCCAATTATGATCCCTCAGAGGAGGCTCATGCCGAGAAGTGGGTAGTAAAAAGATTGTCCCGCGCCTGGGAGCAGTCTGTACAAAGCAAACCCGCAGTTAAAAATCCCGAGGAAAAGCAGGCCGACGCAGATATACAGGCAGTTACAACACACCAGAACCCTGCATGGGTGAATGAAGGAAAGAACAGCCCCCCCACCCAAGTCACAGGAGTGTTACAACTGTGGATAGTTGGGACACTTTGCAAGGGAATGCAATGCCCCACGAAAGCCACAGAGAGCCCAGCAGACGGGCACTCTGAATAAGAAGAAGACAGAGCCGATTCATAGTGTTAGCGCCCGTTCAGATCAGACGGACCTGACCGGAACGGACTGACGGCGTTCGGGCTCCCCCAGTTGGGTCTGCGACACCCTTTGGGATAGGTCTGGACGACCGGTAGTTGCAGCGAAAATTCGGGGACAGCCCATCGAATTTCTCTGGGACACAGGAGGGTCCCGCACCACAATAAATTCCACCACCATGTTCCAAAAGGACACAAGGCCCACTACAGCCACTATCACCCTCAGCGGCTTTACAGGCCACTCACAGCAGGGACACATCACAGCCCCTGTACCCATTCAAATCGGCAACATCACCACCAAGCACCCCGTAGTCTTAGTTGACCTGCCCCACACAGCAGAACACATTCTGGGAATCGATTTTATGAATTCCCACAACCTTTCATTTGATCCAGTCAACCAGTGTGTCTGGAAAATGGCAAAATCTGCAAGAGCCCCCGTAACGCTCAACATAGGTGAATATGCGAACAAAATTAGCGCAGTAGGCGAGTTTTGGTTCAACCCGACCACGCTTAGCACAGATAAGCAGGTTAGGGCAGTTCTGCAAAAGAGAGGGCAGCATTCGCGACCCACAAACACGACTGTGGCCGGATGACTGGCTCCGTACAGATCACAGGACCTGACCCTAGACCCCAAAAACAATATGGATTTCCCCAAGAGGCAGAGGGAGAAATCGCAAAAGTAATCGAAAGCTTATTAGAGCAGGGCGTACTTAGATCAGTAGCCTCCACTAATAATGTCCCGATTTGGCCAGTGAGAAACCCCGATGCATCATGGTGGGCAGCACGGTAGCACAAGTGATTAGCACTGTGGCTTCACAGCGCCAGGGTCCCAGGTTCGATTCCCCGCTGGGTCACTGTCTGTGCGGAGTTTGCACGTTCTCCCCGTGTCCGCGTGGGTTTCCTCCGGGTGGTCCGGTTTCCTCCCACAGTCCAAAGACGTGCAGGTTAGGTGGATTGGCCATGCTAAATTACCCGTAGTGTCCATAAGGGTTGGGAGGGGTTATTGGGTGGAAGTGAGGGATTAATGTGGGTCGGTGCAGACTCGACGGGCCGAATGGCCTCCTTCTGCACTGTATGTTCTATGTAATCTATGTAATCGATTACCGGGAACTCAACAAAATCACCCCCGCAGCAGCCCCCACAGTAGCAATAAGTCCCGAGACCATGCTCAAGCAGGGACTCAATTCCCGATTCTTTACGGTTTTGGATGTCAGTAATGGATTCTGGTCCATTCCATTGGCAAAGGCGTGCCAGTACAAATTTGCCTTCACTTTTTAAAATCAGCAATACACATGGACATGCCTGCCACAAGGATTCCACAACTCCCCCTCCATTTTCCACCGACAGCTGGCAAATGGTTTAGCCAAATTCTCTCGCCCCGAATGTCTGGTTCAGTACGTAGACGACCTACTACTGCAGACAGACACCAAGGAAGAGCACATCGAGCTTCTGTCCGAACTCCTGGAACTTTTACATTCAATTGGTTGAAAAGTTAACCCCCAAAAGGCCCAGATTTTGGAAGACAAGGTGATATATTTGGGAACAATTATCACACATGGTAAACGCGAGATCGAGCACAAAAGGATTGACTCGATTGCTAAATTGCCCCTTCCCCAGAACGTTTCAGCCTTCCGGTCGTTTTTAGGACTGGTTGCTACTGTCGAAACCACATTGACGGTTTCGCCAGCAAGGCAGCACCCCTCTCAGATCTCCTAAAGAAAGGAGCCCCCTGGGAATTGCTTCCGCAGCATACGCATGCTGTGGACTCTTTAAAACAGGCACTCATAGCAGCCCCCGCACTACAAGTTCCAGACCCACTTTCCCCTTGCGCTATAGAGGTAGCAACCACAGACCGCACCCTTTCGGCCGTGCTCCTCCAGGAACGGCACGACCAGTTAAAGCCCGTAGCTTATGCCTCCAGAATTTTAGATGATGTGGAGCAGGGATTTTCAGCCTGCGAGAGGCACCTGCTCACAGTATTTTGGGCAGTTCAGTATTTTTCGTACATTACCGGACTGAACCCCATCACAATCCTCACAGAACACACCCCACCCAACCTTTACTGGACGGACGACTCAAGGGCGGTACAGTCAGTCAGATTAGAGCAGTTAGACGGACCCTTCTTTTGCAGGGACGGGACATCTGTGAAATGGACAAAGACCCACACTTTTTTAGCAGACAACCTACAGTACCCCGGAACCCCCCCCCATGAATGTGAAATTATCTCTCCACACAACACAGGCCTCTTTATTGCGAAAACACCCCCCAGAAAGATAGGTAGTTCTACCCAGAGCCCCCAGCACACAGATACGTGCGAGCCCATAAAGATATATGTGGGTGGATCTTCCACACTATTGGATGGGAAGCGCATAACAGATTGCGGTATTTATGTTGAGGATGCGCAGGGACACGCCCTAGAAGAAATAGTAATAAAACTTCCAGGACACTTAGGCGCGCAGGCAGCAGAACTTGCGGCCATCGCGTATATAGTGGAACACCCAGATTCCTTCCCCAGCCCAGCAGACATATACTCGGACAGCCTCTATGTCTGCAACAGCCTCACAGAATTCCAGCCCATGTGGAAAGCAAGAGGATTTGTTTCCGCAGACGGAAAACCCCTCCCCTCAGCCACATTACTCTGTCACATTTTAGAGAGAGCACAGAACAGGACTTTTGGGATAGTCAAACTTCGAAGTCTCCATCGTTCCTCCCCCCCTCGAAATGTAAAAGCCGACACATTGGCTAAAGCAGGTTCCAGGCATGTATATTTTTGGACACACCCCGAAAGCGCACCAGTGAATGCAGTTCAGATCTCGCAGACTAAGATCGAGGATCTAGTGCAGGACAGCAATCTCAGGGGGATTTTAAAAGGAAACTATCCAGCACCCTACGAGAGGTTTAAAAATGCTCTGACCACACATGACGGCGTGGTGTTAAAAGACACCCTTTATGTGGTTCCTGAACAGGACAGGAATCAACTGATTTGCTTATTCCATGACGGTCATGGACATCAGGGAATCGATCCCACTACAGCCCACCTCAGGCAGCTCTGCTGGTGGCCGAATTTAAAAGAAGATGTTACTCACTATGTTGAGTCTTATCTGTGCCCAGAATAATCCGGACAGATATGCCAAAAAGGCTGAGCTTAGTCACACCCGACCCGTTAATGGCCCCTGGACTAACCTCCAGATTGATTTTATAGGACCATTGCCCCCTTGCAGGAATGGCTATAAATATGTACTCGTGGTGATAGACACGTTTACAAAATGGGTGGAAGCAGTCCCATCCAGGACAAACACTGCAAAGACCACAGCCAAAATTTTGACCCACCACAACTTTACAAGATGGGGACTCCCCCGCAGCATTGAATCCGACCAAGGTTCCCATTTTACGGGACGTGTCATGAAGAACGTCCTCACGATATTTAGCATTATGCAAAAATTCCACATTGCATACCACCCCCAGTCGAGTGGTATCGTGGAGCGCATGAATCAGACCCTAAAATCCACCCTCAGAAAAATGGTCCAGCAAAACAACACCACTTGGGACTCAGTCCTCCCTTTTGCGCTGATGTTTCTGCGTAATACAGTTTCAACTTCCACAGATTACACCCCACACACCCTCATGACCAGACGCCCCATGAGAGGCACAGAATTTTTATTAGGTTTAGACTTGACCAGCCCCGAAGTGACAGCCCTCACACACGAGAACGCAGTCAAACAATTAGTAGAGAATGTTAAAACGGCTCAGCTAGCAGCCGCAGCGAAATTGGGCACAAGAGAGAAACAGAGCAAGGCCTGTTTCAACAAGACAGTGCATGCGACTGAGTTCAGTGTAGGACGGCAAGTCATGCTCTCCGTATACAACCCCAGCACATTCCTGTCACCTAAGTACTCGGGTCCGTACTCCACTGCAGACAAAGTAAGCCCTTCCGTCTACAAGATAAAGTATCCCAACGGAAAGACTGCGTGGTTCCATATCAACCAGATGAAGGCATATGGAACACAGTCTAACCACGCACACCACGTCATGCTAGACGCAGCACACCACACCCCGCCCACAGCCAACGTAACCCTACCATCCCCCAACACGTCCAGCTCAGCCACGGACTCAACCTCGACTCCACCCCCTAAATATGCACTCCGTCCCGGAACGCCCACAGACTGCAGCAGCAGAGACAGCGACTGTGACTCGGACGATAGCCGCAGCACGCCTCCCTACTAGCCCCATGCAACAGGACCCACACCCAGCGAATCTGACCACGATTCGAGTGATCCCTTCATGATCACTTTCCTAAACAAACCCCACCACCGACCACCGACCCGCAATGACGACCCCGATTCCGTCCCCACACAACTAGACACCACCTATTGGCACAGAGACAATTCGTACAGACTCGTCCGGAATGACGAGAGCGATCTGAAATCATACCAAGCAGCCCTATCAGCCTTGATACATTCAAGAGTTTGGCATCCGGGCGAAGATGACGACCTTGAGACTGACTCCAAAACGCGAACCCCTTTGCGACCCTGTTCGCAACCGATAACTGAGGTGTCCAGATGATGTTTTAAAAGAAACCGCTTGGGAGAAAACGGTGTCCTTTCTGATGGAACCTGCAGCATGTTGTTTGTAGTGTTTGTTAAATGTTGTATGTTGGACCGGAATTTTTTTTTTCCACGGCCCCACGCCTTTTCGGCCGAAACCTCGGAGGACTTGCCCACAGAGGCTTGCTATTGGCCAGACGCTAGTTCAGAGGAACTAGTTTGTCTGCAGAGACTTGTTAAGGTCCCAGGCGCCAGTTCAGCGGAACTCGTCTGTTGACAGACGCCCGTTCGTAACTGCCCTTCTGGTTCGAAGGTAGAACTAATACGGCAATCCCCCACGATAACTACATTTCTTGCCCGTTCTTGTCGGTTGCTCAGGCAGTGGAGAAACGGCTTGGGACCCGCCCTGCCTGGGAACCCCACTCTGGTCAGCTACGCTCGGGTAGGGGACACACGGCATTGGTCGCCGTCCTACCCGGGGACTCCATCCAACTCTTACCCATACGCACCTCATTTTGGATAGTTTTAGCTCAAAAAGTTTTGTTTTGTTTCAGGTAAACCTTAGGTTGCCAACCATATGTTATTTACATCCTCAGACATTTGGATGGTAAATCGCACAGTCTGCGAGACGGCTCACACTGGTTCATTATTTGAAAGTGTGTCTTGTCCTAAAATTCGTTTTTTGAAAAAGAATTAAGGAGTCACACATAGTGACAAATTATAAAGGGAGTAATTGGCACTAAAGGACAGACAGGCTATCATACGAGATGTTAAACCAAGATAGTAACAGACACTATGCTTGTTTCACACAGAACTCCAGAAGCTCCAGGACAAGAGAAGAGAAGAGAAGTGAAAGAAGAAGAACCATGAGGACATCCTCCGCGTGGTTCATCGTGATAATGGACATTTGGTTGCGCGTGAACACGAACCCCATGACCTCAAGCCCCCCAGCCGTTAATGATTCACTTCCCCACAGTACCCAGAGCCCAGTCACCAGCGACACCACACCATCTTGGTGTGCCAGGTTTATAACCTGGTACTCCCTGACCTACTTGATAGAATCCTTATTAGTATTGGCAATACTCTGCTGCATCGTGCAGACTATGCGTCTGAGAAAATGGAGGAGAGCCTACCGCGCTCGCACCCCGGTATATAGGATCAGATCCCCTATTTTCGGATACGATCAGACCCCCGACCCCCGCGATCTATAATAAAGAGCATTCGTTTGCGTTTTGTTGTAAATAAAGAAATGTTCATGAGCAATTGTACGATCCTGAGCTTGACTGCCAAGCCAGGAAACATGTGTATAAACTGCTATGATTTTGTTTGTATGGTGAGGAAATTAGAGTGATGAAATCATTTCAGTACTTTGACTATAATTGGTTGGATCATTTTTTTTTTTTAATGGATAGGGCACTCCAGATTAGGTTTCTGGTCAATGGGACCCCTAGGATGTTGGTGGTATGCCATTGAATGTCATGGGAAGTTGATTAGATTATCTCTTACTGGTTATGGTAATTGCCTGGCAATTATGTGGCACAAATGTTTCTTGTTATTTATCAGCTCAAGCTTGAATGTTGCCATGGTCCTGGTGCATGAAAGCAGGGCTTTTACAGTATCTGAGGAGTTGTGAATGGTACTGAACATCAGCGAACATGTTCACAACAGACTTATGATGGAGGGAGTCACTGATGCAGTAGTTGAAGATGTTTATGCCTAGCGCCCGAAGGAACTCCTATGGTAAAGTCCCGGGCTGAAACTATTAATCTCCAACAATCTCAACAATCTTTTTTCTGTTAGGTAAGAGTCCAGCTAGTGGAGCGCTTTCATTGAAACTAGAATCAAGAGTAGGCCACTAAAATCTATCTCTTTCTTGAATACTTGGACTTGGACTCCACAGTCTTGTGTGATAGAGAATTCCACTGGTTCATGACCCTCTGAGCGAAGAAATGTTTCACCTCAGTTCTATTTGGTCTGCTCTGTATCCTGAGACTGTGTCCCCTTGTTCCAGATTCCCCAACTATAAAAACATCCTCCCTGCATCTAGTCTGTCCATTCCTGTTAGAATTATATATGTTTCAATCAGATCTAAATTCTAGTGAATACAGCCCCAGTCAAAACGATCTCTACTGACAGTCCCGCTAACCCTGGTATCAGCCTAGTGAAAATTCAAATAAAACAATGAAAAGTATTCTACTGCCAATTTTGTACAAAGATGTTCAAAAATGTTTCCTAGATAGGGTAGGGTTCAACACTAATATAGCAGATCAACCTTCTCAGTATCATTTACCTACAGTATCATTTGTCAATTCAAGAGTGTGAATAGAACAAAAAAGCAAAGTGCTCCTGGATGTAAATGACAAGTTCACTTTCTTTACTATAAATATGCACATTATTTTATTAAGGTAAAAACTATGGGCAGAATTTAGTTCCACCGACAGTGCAATCCGGCACTCCTGAGCCTCCCTTGTGATTAAGACCCACAGAGGGCAGAAATCCTGCTTCTGAGAGAGCTGCCAATCAGAGATCAGCTTGATTGCCAGCAGTAGCAATAATGCTCTAAGACCTTCGCCAGGGGTTGTTGCTCGATCCCTGGAGACAGACGAGTGGGGCGGGATAGGGTCGCAGGTGGGAGAGCCATGGAATCCCAATAAATCCCTGAGCCACCATTAAATCCAGAGATAATTGCCTTTAAGTGGCTCATTCATGAGCCTGATTTGCATCCCAAAGCCAACAGGTGGGTTTCCCATGTCGGCATACCCTACGAAATTGGAGACAGAATTCTCAATATTGGTAACATAGAACAGACAGTGCAGAAGGAGGCCATGTGGCCCATCGAGTCTGCACAGACTCACTTAAGCCCTCACTTCCACTCTATCCCCGGAACCCAATAACCCCTCCTAACCTTTTTGGTCACCAAGGGCAATTTAGCATGGCCAATCCACCTAACCTGCACATCTTTGGACTGTGGGAGGAAACCGGAGCACCCGGAGGAAACCCATGCAGACACGGGGAGAACGTGCAGATTCCGCACAGACAGTGACCCAGCGGGGAATCGAACCTGGGACCCTGGCGCTGTGAAGCCACAGAGCTATCCACTTGTGCTACCGTGCTAACCCCTGCCATCAGGCCCACCCTGGCAAATGTCATTAAATCCTAGCCTAAATTTCTCTTCACAAATACAAAGATTGAATTGTATGCTCGAAAAGGCAATATTGGTTGCAATATGGGCTGTCAATGTTCACTTTCATGTTAAGTGCATAGTAGGTTTGTTCTAAGAAATATTTAGAGCAGGAAGCCAATTACCTGCCTCTTGTCCCTGATGAAAAGTCATCAGCCTGAAATATAAATGCTGTTTCTCTCTACACAGGTGCTGTTTGACTTGCTGAATGTTTCCAACATTTTCTGCATTTATTTAAGCCAATACGTGTGTTGTAAAATGTTAGTTGGAAGTTTTTTGGGTCCCACACCTCAGGATGGACATACTGGCACTGGAGCGGGTCCAGCGGAGATTCACACGGATAATCCCAGGAATGGTAGACCTAACATACGATGAACGTCTGAGGATCCTGGGATTATATACATTGGAGTTTAGGAGGTTGAGGGGAGATCTAATAGAAACTTACATGATAATGAATGGTTTAGATAGGGTGGATGTAGGGAAGTTGTTTCCATTAGCAGGGGAGACTGGGACCCGGGGGCACAGCCTTAGAATAAAAGGGAGTCACTTTAGAACAGAGATGAGGAGAAATTTCTTCATCCAGAGAGTGGTGGGTCTGTGGAATTCATTGCCACAGAGGGCGGTGGAGGCCGGGACGTTGAGTGCCTTTAAGACAGAAGTTGATAAATTCTTGATTTCTCGAGGAATTAAGGGCTATGGAGAGAGAGCGGGTAAATGGAGTTGAAATCAGCCATGATTGAATGGTGGAGTGGACTCGATGGGCCGAATGGCATTACTTCCGCTCCTATGTCTTATGGTCTTATAATATGCACAATGTCAGTGTTTAAAAGTTCACTGTTTAATAATCAATGAGAAAAATAAATCTTGTATTTATATAGCATCTCATCACATCAAGAAAATTTCCAATGCGCTTCAATTGGTTAGATGGCTAGCGGGTGCCAACAGAGCGGGTTAAATTCCCATTCTAGCTGAGGTAGACTTGTGTACTGCCTCCTCACCCTGCCCCTGAGAGTGAAAGGCAATGGCAAACCATCACTGACAAAAACTACCAAGAAACTGGCATAGGATGAAGGACCTGCTTCAGGCATTGCACACACAAAAAAATTTTATACTGAATTAACTGTTTTGAATTGCAGTCACTGATGTTATACAATCACCCACCTTGTGAATGGCTGACAAGGAGGGCTCATTAGGATCATGTCAAATTCCAATTTATTGAAATCATCCAATGCCATACCCTAAAATAAAAGAAATACTTAATTAATTTTATAAAATCCTATACTCTAAGTCTAATGGGGATGTGGTGCAGGAGCAAGCAGGCGAATGAGTGCTATGTTCAGTGATTAACTCTTTTGCATTACCCAAAGCACTTTAAACAGCACAATATCTACAATGCCTTGACTTGATAAAGAATCATGCTTTGCAGATTCCATCTTAAAGAGTGCTTTTATACCCCTAAATCTTTCCCACTACTTATTAGTTTTTCTTTCCTTTCCAAGGTTGAGGCATCATCTATTTGTCATTTCATTATTATTTATCTTCTCTCCTATCTTTTTAACATTGACACTTAATTTTCTGATAATATGTCCTTGGAAACAAATGAGGATATCTATCTGGAGCTGCAGAGATTCTGTTAGAGATATGTGCAGGTAATCTATGAACCAATACTAATCATACTTTAAAAAGTCAAAGCACCACTGACTCCAAGCTATTTCCTTGCATTAAGGAATAATGGGATATCCCTTTACATCCATAAGACCATATTTGGCCATTTGGCCCATCCAGTCTGCTCCGCCACTCAATTAGATCATGACTGACCTAATACAATCCTCAACTCCACATTCCCGTCTTATCCCCATAACCCTTCATTCCATTGCTGATTTAAAAATTTGTCTATCCCAGCCTGGAACATACTTAATGACCCAGCCTCTACAACCCTCTGCGGTAAAGAATTCCACAGATTCACGACCTTCAGAGAGAAGAAATTCCTCATTTCTCTTTCTTAAATGGGAGATCCCCTTACTCTCAGCTTATGCTCTCTGGTCGACCTTCCCACAAGGGGCTGTTTAGCACAGGGCTAAATCGCTGGCTTTGAAAGCAGACCAAGGCAGGCCAGCAGCACAGTTCAATTCCCGTACCAGCCTCCCCGAACAGGCGCCGGAATGTGGCAACTAGGGGCTTTTCACAGTAACTTCACTTGAAGCCTACTTGTGACAATAAGCGATTTTCATTTTCCATTTCATTTTTTTCAAGAGTACATCAATGGGTACATTTACAATTTTGATTCTTGGAGTGTGAATATTCTTCTTTTTATGGGTTATTTATTTGTCATTTACTTTTAACAATGTGTAAAAATATTTTTCCTCACCTTGGCATCAGTGCTAATGCAAAAATCTGGCAAATCATAGAATTTACAGTGCAGAAGGAGGCTATGTGGCCCATCAAGTCTGTACTGGCCCTTGGAAAGAGCATCCTACTTAAGCCAACGCCTCCACCCTATCCCCGTAACCCAGTAACCCCACCTAACCTTTTTTTGACACTAAGGACAATTTAGCAAGGACAATCCACCTAACATTTACATCTTTGGACTGTGGGGGGAAATCGGAGCACCCGGAGGAAACCCATGCAGACACGAGGAGAACGTGTAGACTCTGCACAGACAGTGACCCAAGCGGGAATCGATCCTGGGACCATGCCGCTGTGAAGCGACAGTGCTAACCACTGTGTTACCTTGCCGCCCCAACTGTGCAAAGGAAAATTTTTGAGTAAGATGTTGTTTTATATCCTTATTTGTGGCCTCCTCCATACTTGCTCCAGCCCAACAATCTTCAAACTATAAGCAAACCCAGCTTGAAGAATTGAGAGATTTTATTCCTAACAGTCTGGTAAATCAAAGCTTTCTGATTTGTATGATTCAACTATTAATTATAAACTAGTATCAAAATGGACGGGGAGGTCTCGTGGAGCAATGTTAATGTCCCCATCTCTGGGCCAGAAGTTCTGGGTTCAAGTCCCATTTAAGACCATGAAAGTTACATTCATAACATGGTCAACTAGGTTTATTATCAGACTATAAATCTTCCCAATGTGCCTGTAGGTAAGGAATATGAGTGGGAGAGTTTCCTGGTCAGCCATACTCTCATTTATCATTTATCCAATAGCTGCCTATGCTAGAAGTGAACATTGGGCAAAGAAGGATTCAGGCTCCATGTTTCTTACCATGGTCGGGGTCAGTTTGCAGGATTGAAGGAGCTGGGAGCCAAGTATGGGCTGGAGCAGGGGGATAGCGATGAGGACTGTCAGAGGATACAGCAGGATTTAGATCATTTGGAGACTTGGGCGGCGAGATGGCAGATGGAGTTTAATCCGGACAAATGTGAGGTGATGCATTTTGGAAGGTCTAATGCAGGTAGGGAATATACAGTGAATGGTAGTACCCTCAAGAGTATTGAAAGTCAGAGAGATCTAGGTATACAGGTCCACAGGTCACTGAAAGGGGCAACACAGGTGGAGAAAGTAGTCAAGAAGGCATACGGCATGCTTGCCTTCATTGGCCGGGGCATTGAGTATAAGAATTGGCAAGTCATGTTGCAGCTGTATAGAGCCTTAGTTAGGCCACACTTGGAGTATAGTGTTCAATTCTGGTCGCCACACTACCAGAAGGATGTGGAGGCTTTAGAGAGGGTGTAGAAGAGATTTACCAGAATGTTGCCTGGTATGGAGGGCATTAGCTATGAGGAGCGGTTGAATAAACTCGGTTTGTTCTCACTGGAGGGGCATAGACAGAGTGGATAGTCAGAGGCTTTTCCCCAGGGTAGAGGGTCAATTACTAGGGGGCGTAGGTTTAAGGTGCGAGGGGCAAGGTTTAGAGTAGATGTACGAGGCAAGTCTTTTACACAGAGGGTAGTGGGTGCCTGGAACTCGCTGCCGGGGGAGGTGGTGGAAGCAGGGACAATAGTGACATTTAAGGGGCATCTTGACAAATACATGAATAGGATGGGAATAGAGGGATACGGAACCAGGAAGTGTAGAAGATTGCAGTTTAGTCGGGCAGCATGGTCGGCACGGGCTTGGAGGGCCGAAGGGCCTGCTCCTGTGCTGTACTTTCCTTTGTTCTTTGTTTGATCCCTTTCTATCCGCTATTGGCCTCAAACAGATCCTGGAACAGGCTGATAAACAGCTCCCACGCTTTGTTGAAGCCCTCGTCCGACCCTCGGAGAGCGTATTTGATCTTCTCCAGATGGAGAAATTATGCCAGGTCTGCCAGCCAGTCCACAGCTGTGGGTGGTGCTGCTGATTGCCAGCTGAGCAGGATTCTCCAGCATGCGATTAAGGAAGCAAAAGCAAGGGCATTGGCTCTCTTCCCCATATGAAGTTCTGGCTGGTCCAATATCCCGAAGACTGCCACTCTCAGCCACAACGCCACCCTCAAGCCCAGAACCTTTGACGTGGCCTCGAAGAAGGCTTTCCAGAACCCGACAAGTTTGGGGCAGGCCCTGAACATATGGGCGTGGTTGGTCGTGCCTCCATGCACCGTTCACACTGGTCCTCCACCTCCGGGAAGAACCTGTATATTCGGGTTCTGGTTAGGTGCTCTCTGTGCACCACTTTGAACTGCATGAGGCTTAGGCTTACACAGGAGATGGAGTTGGCCCTGCTCAGTGCTTCGCTCCAGAGGCCCCACCCCACCTCCGACCCTAGTTCGTTCTCCCATTTCTGTCTTACTCCATCTAGTGGTATCCTCGCCCTAACAGTCGTCCGTACATGTCTCCAGTTTCCCTTCTCCGTACCGTGTGCTTCTATCAATTCCTCCAGCATTGTATCTCTTGGAGCCCTGGGGTACCTCGTCGTCTCCTTGCGGAGAAAGTTTCTGATCTGCAAACGTCAGAACTCCTGTCCGTTCGGTAGCTCCAGTCAGCTCGTCCAGGATTGCAATTCAATCTCCTGTGTAGAAGTCCCTAATCGCTAGCATCTCCCCGTCCTGTCTCCACTTCTTAAAAGTGGGGTCTTTCATTGTTTGTGGTTACCGCAGATGGGGGCCATGGTGGACACCTTGGATAAGCCGAAGTGCTGTCTCATGTGGTTCCCAGTTTTTAACGTAACTATCACCACTGGGCTGGATGTGTACTGTGCCGGGGGGATGGGAGCGCTGTCGTGGTTAGGGCTCGGAGGGTCGTTCCATTTTCACTCATCCTTTTCTCAGCCCCTTACCCATTCTCTCACACTCTCGGTTGTGGCTGTCCAGTGGTAGAATGGCAGGTTTGGAAGTGTATTTTTGGGAATTCATTGGATTCTTCCCCTCCCCACACAAACACTATAATCATTTTGTCTATTCCTTGGAAAAAGGCCTTCGGAATGAAAATCGGTATGGATCTAAACAGGAAGGGGAACCATGGCAGTACGTTCATCTTGATCGCCTGCCTCCTCCTTGCCAGGAAGAGCGGGAGTGCATCCCATCTCTGTAGGTCCTTTTTAACTTCCTCCGCCAGACTGGTCATATTCCATTTGTGGATCCGCGTTCATTCGAGGGCTGTCTGAATACCCAGGTAGCGGAATTTGTTTTGGGCTAGTTTGAATGGTAGACCCTCCAGCTCTGTCCCTCCCCCGTTCAGGTTCACTGGGAATACCTCACTCTTGCCCAGATTGAGTTTGTAGCCCGAGAGGGTCGTGAACTCATCCAGGAGCCTCATGATTTCCTTCAAGCTGTTCAGTGGGTCCGAGGTGTAGAGGAGCAGGTCATTCACATAGACTGAGATTCTGTGCCCTCTGCTTTCTCTTCGGATGCCTTGCCAGCCTTTTGTGTCTCGCAGCGTGATCGTCAAGGGCTCAATTGCCAGGCTGAACAGGAGCAGGGACAGCGGGCAGTCCTGGTGTCTCTGTGCAACTGGAAGTATTCAAAGCTGGTGGTGTTGGTCCGAATGCTCGCCTTGGAGGGCTGTACAGGAGGTTCACCCTGAGGTAAATCCAGTCCCTAGCCCAAACTGCTCCAATACCACAATGAGGTACTTCCATTCAATTCCTGTCAAAGGCCTTTTCTTCCTCCAGGGAGACGAGCACCTCTGGTGTAAATAAACAATAACATTCTATTAGCTATTCTAATTACTTGTGCATCTGAGCACAGCAGTGTCACAGGGAAAATGTTACTTGCGTGGTTGCACAGGCATACAGTTTGGGACCACTTTTGTTTAATACCTTCAGAAATGACCTAGTGCTAGGATCACAAAAATAATGCCTACATTTTCAGATGATACAAAGCGTGTGAAGAAAGACTGCAAAGCGAAACAGAAGGAATTGAATATTCTTAGGAATTGGCTGGCAGATAAAATTCAATGTACACAAATGCAAAGAGCTTCACATGGGACCAAACCCAGGAGGGCAGGTGAATTCAAAAGTAACCTGCAGAAACATTGGCCCAGATTTTACAGTGAACGGCAAAGCAAAGATGCATGCTACCAACCTCAAAGAAAACCTCACTGAGAGATCTGTTTTGGCTTGCAATTAATTATGATTTTGTTGAATAGGGATTCCTAGCATCATTTTGTAGTTATGTCATCCAGTTGTCCAAGCATTATAGAATTCTCACAGCCAACTAGGAAGGGAACAGCACATATAGATCAAAATCAAACTCGAACAGCGATCGGATTGGAAAAGGGGAGGTTCTTGCTAAATCAATTGAGTTTACTAATTGCCAGCTCTGGGTTGATTGGGGTAGACTTCCACAGTGCAGCAAGTAAATGATAGATTGCAAGTGCACAATTTCAACATTAATCTATGCTTGTGTAAATCCTGAAGTTGGGGTCAGATTCAGGGTAGTGATGATGGTGAATACTGACAGCTATAGTTCAGTGAGTGACTGGGAAATCACTCTATGAAACAGCCTCCATAGGAAGGCAGTGAAAGCAGATAGTGTACAAATGGAAAATAATACTTTGGGACACCGCAAGTATTATATCTCATGACATATGCAAGCATAATTAGGAACAGCAGCACTAGCATCTTTTTTAATACCTCATGTCTGAGTTTGTTGGAGATTAATTGATAGATAATGATTGCTACAATTAGACAACAACTCCATTATTTCTGTATTGGCAGAATGTTAGACGTGAATGAGATGGGCCTTGATGTTTCAAATCATCTGGCAATCGCTATGTTCTGAAATGAGCCACCTTTTGGACATAATGCTAAACCAAGATTCCATCTACAATAAAAGAAAGTTGGTTGGACCGTTTATGTCTGGAAGGTAATCTGGAAAGTCATTTTTAGGTAAAAATACTATTTAAAAAAATATTATCAATAGTGTAGAATCAAACAACCAATGGCATAGAAAAGTGCAAAACAAAATACTGAAAATGGCTGTTGTTTCTCAGAAATAAAGCATGTAAAGACTAACGCATAAAATTTCACAAAATATACGGTTACAACAACTTACTTCAATTGTCTTGGCACAGAGGTAGGTATTAGGAAAATTGTGTTTGTAAACTTCATTAGCAACAGTATTGATGTCAACCGCAGCAACAACTTCTGCAGCAATGCAACTTTCTATAACAAAAACAATCATGAAAGATACTGTGAAGTTTTTTGAAAAACAAAATAATTTCTTAACCAACAATTTCTCTACTGAATAGTACTACTTAACCAACAATTTCTCTACTGAGTAGTACTACACTCTGTATGCTCATTTAATGCCTGTGCCTATGTATTTACATTGTGTATTTATGGGTGTCCTATGTTTTTTCAAATATAGAATGATCTGTCTGGACTGTATGCATAACAATACTTTTCACTGTACCTCGGTACACATGACAACAAATCAAAATCCAAATCCAAACAGCTAAAAATCCAATTTTGGTAGGATTAAGGGATGAACAACGTATTTATATTATTTGCTTCCTTACATCATTAAATAGTGGCCCATATATTGCATAAGGAGACCATTGGGTAGCTAATTGATATTCAAACTGTTGTCTATCCCTATAATCAATATATTCAGGGACCCCACCTTTAGTGGTTCTTAAATTCACATTTCTTTCACAAGTCTCTTAGATGATCCCAGATATTAACTGCACAGTAAGCATTTAAAGACAGGTTTCGGGTTATGGTCAGGAATGCAACTTTTGGGATTTCCTAAAAAGGGTGTTGCTATTTGCAGTGGGGCATGTAGCACTTGCTGGGAAATAAATAGGGACATTCAGGGCTTGGAACACCATTCTAGCAGCATGCAGAGGCCATCAGATTGAATTATACCATATTACTCATTCAATAATTTCAATTTAGGGGACGATGGTAACATAGTAGTAATGTCTCTGGACTAATAATGCAGAGGCCCAGGCTAAAGCTCTTGGGGCACTGGTTCAAATCCTACCAAGGGTGCTGGTGAAATTTCAATTCAATTCATTAAAAAATCTGGAATTGAAAACTAGTCTCAGGTATAATGAACATGATGCTATTATTGATTGTCGTAAAAAAAACCAACTGGTTCATGAATGTCCTTTAGGAAAGGAAATCTGCCATCCTTCCCAGTCTGGCCTACATGTGACTCCAAACCCACGGCAATGTGACTGACTCTTAGCTGCCCTCTGAAATGGCTGAGCAAGCCACTCAGTTCAAGGGCAATTAGGGATGGGTAATTTCATAGAATTTACAGTGCAGAAGGAGGCCATCGAGTCTGCACCGGCTCTTGCAAAGAGCACCCTACCCAAGGTCAACACCTCCACCCTATCCCCATAACCCAGTAACCCCACCCAACACTAAGGGCAATTTATCATGGCCAATCCACCTAACCTGCACATCTTTGGACTGTGGGAGGAAACCGGAGCACCTGGAGGAAACCCACGCACACACGGGGAGGATGTGCAGACTCCGCACAGACAGTGACCCAAGCTGGAATCGAACCTGGGACCCTGGAGTTGTGAAGTAATAAATACTGGTTTTGCCAGAGACCCACATACCATGAAAGAATAAATTAAATAAATGCTTTAATGAAAAATGATCAGATTTTATATCCATTGACTGTGAATGAAAGGAATTCTAGCCAATGTGAGCATAGGTTCTTGTAATTGGGAGCCAATATGAGCTTCATGAGTACAGCAATGGAATTACTTCCCACCCAAAGAAAGATTATCGATGAATTACAGATCCAGGACATTATATTTCTATACTGGTTTTCAGTGTGAGAACTAGCAAGGGTTTCTGCTATATGCTTCCCTTACACCAAGTCCCTGCAACACCATTAGTCAAAGAAGGTAACATTCTATTTGATAATTAAATGTTTTAAGATTGCTATTTTTCTTTTTTTGTGTTCACCTCACTGATCTTTCCTGAGCACCAAGATTTTGCCCATGCACTACATATTGAAGAACTTTAAACATAGGACTTAGGAGAAGGAATAAACCATTTGGCCCTTTGAGCCTGCTCTGCCATTTGTTACAACACCAGGTTAAAGTCCAACAGGTTTGTTTCGATGTCATTAGCTTTCGGAGCGCTGCTCCTTCCTCAGGTGACTCACCTGAGGAAGGAGCAGCGCTCCGAAAGCTAGTGACATCGAAACAAACCTGTTGGACTTTAACCTGGTGTTGTAAGACTTTGTACTGTGCTCACCCCAGTCCAACGCCGGCATCTCCACATCATGGCCATTTGTTAAGATCAGGGTTGATCTGATTGTGGTTTCAATTCTGCTTTCCTGGCTGCCAACCCAGCCCATTACTTTTGATTTCTTTGTCAATCAAAAATCTATCCAACTCAACCTTGCTTAAAATTCAGTGACCCAGCCTCCACTGCTTTCTGCGGAAGAGAATTCCACAACTAATATCCCGAGAATAAAATCATAGCAGATAGTGCAATTATTTCATACTTCAGCCTAGAGTTGAAAAATTTGCATTTCACAATACCATGGCAGTCCTGTGCTACTTCAAACATTAATTTTAGCAGTCAAGATTTTATACTGCAGTTCAATTCACAAATATTAGAAATGTATTTTATTGCCAAAATAGTTTGTCAGTATTTTGTGTCATGAAAAATTATATTACTTTTGGAACTTCCACTGATGCAAAAAAAGTCTATGAACTTTATAAATAATTATGATCTCATTTAGCTTGCATAACTTATAACGAATTTTGCAGACCTCCGCTAGTGTTTGGGCCAACATGAGCTTCCTCCCGTCTTACATCATCTCACCCTATCAGCATATCCGTCTATTGCTTAATCCCTCCTTCACTTATTTAGCTACTCCTCTAACATTTCGATGCTATTTGCCTCAGCAGCTTTCCAGGCAGCAAGTTCCACATTCTTGCCAACCTAAAGGAGTACTCCCAAATTCCTTATTGGATTTATTAAGGACTATCTTATATTTTGACTTCCCCACAAGTAGAAACAACTTTTCTACATCTATCCTATAACCATTTTCAAAGATTTCTACCAGGTTGCCTCTTTCCAGAGATAGTTGTGTATCTTCTCAATTCAGTTTTCATCCTTTGTAATCTATTTTGCACCTTCTCCAGTGCTTCCATATCCTTTTCGTAATATGAGACTTTACGTATAGTGTAACCAATTTTTATTCAAGTTGAACGTATTTTTTTGTTTTTGACTTCAATCTCTCTCGAACACCAGGGTTTGTACATTTTCTGCTTTCTTAACATGTGTTGCTAGTTTAATGATTTGTGAACTTGTACCTCTGCATCTCTTTGCACCTCTATCCATTTACACTTCTAATTTTTCAAGCAGCAAGTGATCTAATTTTCTTACCAAAATGCACTTCTCCTATGTCCAATTCCAACAGCAATTGCATCAACATTATCATTTTATATTTGCCTATGCAAAGTTATCAACTGTATTCAAAGAGTAAATAATTAATGCATTCTCACCCAAACAATATATCACCACACAGCAACACACAGAACCAATAAGCACAACACACAACTTCTACTCAACTTAATGTAATATGATCATTCTTAATGTCATTCTGACTTCTTTCAGGGCTTTAAACAATATTGTCAGATGCACCAGATTGACCCAATAAACTACAGTTGCTTGCTGGGAGTGTGCTGGAAGGGCACAAAATGCATCATTTGAGCATCATTTAAAAATTAAATACAGGACTTGATGCAGTATTTTGCAATATCCTTCCGGAAGTTACTAATGTACAAAAAGGTTAGTAGAATCCTTTGGGAAGTACCGGAAGAAAGTGAAACTATTTCACAATGGCCATACTCATTTTTGAGCTGTCTGCATTAAAGTTGTCTAATTCCTTGTACAAAAGCACATTTGCTACATGATCAAGAGGTACCAATTTTGTTTAGGGACCGTACACATGATTTCTGCCTATCTTGCAGCTTCAAATGCAAAAAGATGACTGGTCAATTATGGAGAAAAATACATCCTGATATTTAGATACTCTCAAACATCTGTTTATCCTTGGTTCAGTGGTGTTCGAGTCAAAAGGTTGTGCATCCAAGCTCCACTCCAGAGATGCAAGTACATAATTTAGACAGGCACTTCAGTGCAGTGCTGTGGGAGTGCTGCATTGTCAGAGTCCCCACCTTTTGGACAAAATGTTAAATGGAGAGCCCATATCTCAAGTGCACAAATGGTTCAGAATGTGTTCTCCCCATCAACCTTTCAACTTGAACAGGACCAGCTAACCTCATGGGTATTTATGCTCCAACTCTCACTTCTGTAATGAAGCATAAAGAGACCAGTTCTATGAAGAGCTTGAAACTGTTATCAGCAGAATTCCCAAGTCAAAACATATTTACCTACAAGGGGAATTTCAATACAAGAATGGACGCAAACCATGAGTCAGCGCCCCCCTGCCCCAGACATCATGGCCTAGGTAAATCAGAACGATCTGAGACTACTCGAGTTTTGCTGATACCATGAGCTTTGTATAACTAACACCTTATTTCAGAACAAACCATGTCACAAAATGTCCTGCAGACATCCTTGATCATGGCACTGGCACCAGCTGGATCTGATCATCACCAGACAGGACTCTGAACATTATTCTCGACACAGTGTTGACCATGATACAGATCACACTCTGGTGTGCACCAGGGTTTGAATGAGGCTGTCCTCCTATCATTAGTAGCCATACTGCCTTCCCAAATAAAAAACAAAAGCTTCTTTGACTCGATTAAACAGGTGCTGTCCAGCATTCCCAGAGTGCAGAATCAAAACGAAACATACTTCGAGACACCAGCTACAACACGCTCAACATTTGGGAAGCAAGAGCAGAAAAATGCTGACTGATTTGAGGCTACCGTCACTGTGATGGGATCAGTCATTGAGACTAAGTGATCTGCTCTCATTAATTGCAAGATGGATCCAAGCAAGAGACTCTGAATGTACTAAAGCCATTCAAAGTGAATGTACCAAAGCCATTCAAAGTGAAGTCCAACACACTGCAGGTGGTGCGCCAATGACTACAGCGGTTCGAGGCAGCTCATAACCACTTGTCAACGGCAATTAGGGATGGGCAGTAAATGCTGCCCCAACCAGCGATGCCCACATCCCATGAATTAATATTTAAGATATTTTTACCAGGATATCAAGATGCCCTATGACACAGGGAATGCTAGGGGCATGTATGAAAGGATCAAAAAGGCAACAGGTCCATCAGCAAAGAAAACAGCCCCACTGAAATCAAAGCCAGGAGCTGTCATCACAGACTGCTGTAAACAGTTGGGAGAGCTGGGTGAACAAAGAACAAAGAACAAAGAAATGTACAGCACAGGAACAGGCCCTTCGGCCCTCCAAGCCCGCGCCGACCATACTGCCCGACTAAACTACAATCTTCTACACTTCCTGGGTCCGTATCCTTCTATTCCCATCCTATTCATATATTTGTCAAGATGCCCCTTAAATGTCCCTATCGTCCCTGCTTCCACTACCTCCTCCGGTAGCGAGTTCCAGGCACCCACTACCCTCTGCGTAAAAAACTTGCCTCGTACATCTACTCTAAACCTTGCCCCTCTCACCTTAAACCTATGCCCCCTAGTAATTGACCCCTCTACCCTGGGGAAAAGCCTCTGACTATCCACTCTGTCTATGCCCCTCATAATTTTGTAGACCTCTATCAGGTCGCCCCTCAACCTCCTTCGTTCCAGAGAGAACAAACCGAGTTTATTCAATCGCTCCTCATAGCTTATGCCCTCCATACCAGGCAACATTCTGGTAAATCTCTTCTGCACCCTCTCTAAAGCCTCCACATCCTTCTGGTAGTGTGGCGACCAGAATTGAACACTATACTCCAAGTGTGGCCTAACTAAGGTCCTATACAGCTGCAACATGACTTGCCAATTCTTATACTCAATGCCCCGTCCAATGAAGGCAAGCATGCCGTATGCCTTCTTGACTACCTTCTCCACCTGTGTTGCCCCTTTCAATGACCTGTGGACCTGTACTCCTAGATCTCTTTGACTTTCAATACTCTTGAGGGTTCTACCATTTACTGTATATTCCCTACCTGCATTAGCCCTTCCAAAATGCATTACCTCACATTTGTCCGGATTAAACTCCATCTGCCATCTCTCCGCCCAAGTCTCCAGACAATCTAAATCCTGCTGTATCCTCAGACAGTCCTCATCGCTATCCGCAATTCCACCAACCTTTGTGTCGTCTGCAAACTTACTAATCAGACCAGTTACATTTTCCTCCAAATCATTTATATATACTACAAACAGCAAAGGTCCCAGCACTGATCCCTGTGGAACACCACTGGTCACAGCCCTCCAATTAGAAAAGCATCCCTCCATTGCTACCCTCTGCCTTCTATGGCCTAGCCAGTTCTGAATCCACCTTGCCAGCTCACCCCTGATCCCGTGTGACTTCACCTTTTGTACTAGTCTACCATGAGGGACCTTGTCAAAGGCCTTACTGAAGTCCATGTAGACAACATCCACTGCCCTACCTGCATCAATCATCTTAGTGACCTCCTCGAAAAACTCTATCAAGTTAGTGAGACACGACCTCCCCTTCACAAAACCGTGCTGCCTCTCACTAATACGTCCATTTGCTTCCAAATGGGAGTAGATCCTGTCTCGAAGAATTCTCTCCAGTAATTTCCCTACCACTGAAGTAAGGCTCACCGGCCTGTAGTTCCCGGGATTATCCTTGCTACCCTTCTTAAACAGAGGAACAACATTGGCTATTCTCCAGTCCTCCGGGACATCCCCTGAAGACAGCGAGGATCCAAAGATTTCTGTCAAGGCCTCAGCAATTTCCTCTCCAGCCTCCTTCAGTATTCTGGGGTAGATCCCATCAGGCCCTGGGGACTTATCTACCTTAATATTTTTTAAGACACCCAACACCTCGTCTTTTTGGATCACAATGTGACCCAGGCTATCTACACCCCCTTCTCCAGACTCAACATCTACCAATTCCTTCTCTTTGGTGAATACTGATGCAAAGTATTCATTTAGTACCTCGCCCATTTCCTCTGGCTCCACACATAGATTCCCTTGCCTATCCTTCAGTGGGCCAACCCTTTCCCTGGCTACCCTCTTGCTTTTTATGTATGTGTAAAAAGCCTTGGGATTTTCCTTAACCCTATTTGCCAATGACTTTTCATGACCCCTTCTAGCCCTCCTGACTCCTTGCTTAAGTTCCTTCCTACTTTCCTTATATGCCACACAGGCTTCGTCTGTTCCCAGCCTTTTAGCCCTGACAAATGCCTCCTTTTTCTTTTTGACGAGGCCTACAATATCACTCGTCATCCAAGGTTCCCGAAAATTGCCGTATTTATCTTTCTTCCTCACAGGAACATGCCTGTCCTGTATTCCCTTCAACTGACACTTGAAAGCCTCCCACATGTCAGATGTTGATTTGCCCTCAAACATCCGCCCCCAATCTATGTTCTTCAGTTCCCACCTAATATTGTCATAATTAGCCTTCCCCCAATTTAGCACATTCATCCTCGGACCACTCTTATCCTTGTCCACCAGTACTTTAAAACTTACTGAATTGTGGTCACTGTTACCGAAATGCTCCCCTACTGAAACATCTACCACCTGGCCGGGCTCATTCCCCAATACCAGGTCCAGTACCGCCCCTTCCCTAGTTGGACTGTCTACATATTGTTTTAAGAAGCCCTCCTGGATGCTCCTTACAAACTCCGCCCCGTCTAAGCCCCTGGCACTAAGTGAGTCCCAGTCAATATTGGGGAAGTTGAAGTCTCCCATCACCACAACCCTGTTGTTTTTACTCTTTTCCAAAATCTGTCTACCTATCTGCTCCTCTATCTCCCGCTGGCTGTTGGGAGGCCTGTAGTATACCCCCAACATTGTGACTGCACCCTTCTTATTCCTGATCTCTACCCATATAGCCTCACTGCCCTCTGAGGTGTCCTCTCGCAGTATAGCTGTGATATTCTCCCGAACAAGTAGCGCAACTCCGCCTCCCCTTTTACATCCCCCTCTATCCCGCCTGAAACATCTAAATCCTGGAACGTTTAGCTGCCAATCCTGCCCTTCCCTCAACCAGGTCTCTGTAATGGCAATAACATCATAGTTCCAAGTAGTAATCCAAGCTCTAAGTTCATCTGCCTTACCCGTAATGCTCCTTGCATTAAAACATAGGCACTTCAGGCCACCAGACCCGCTGTGTTCAGCAACTTTTCCCCGTCTGCTCTGCCTCAGAGCCACACTGTCCCTATTCCCTAGTTCTCCCTCAATGCTCTCACCTTCTGACCTATTGCTCCCGTACCCACCCCCCTGCCATACTAGTTTAAACCCTCCCGTGTGACACTAGCAAACCTCGCGGCCAGGATATTTATGCCTCTCCGGTTTAGATGCAACCCGTCCATCTTATACAGGTCACACCTGCCCCGGAAGAGCTCCCAGTGGTCCAGAAAACGGAAACCCTCCCTCCTACACCAGCTGTTTAGCCACGTGTTTGTCTGCTCTATCTTCCTATTTCTAGCCTCACTGGCACGTGGCACAGGGAGTAATCCCGAGATTACAACCCTCGAGGTCCTGTCCTTTAACTTTCTGCCTAGCTCCCTGAACTCCTGCTGCAGGACCTCATGCCCCTTCCTGCCTATGTCGTTAGTACCAATATGTACAACGACCCCTGCCTGTTTGCCCTCCCCCTTCAGGATTCCCTCTACCCGTTCGGAGACATCCTGGACCCTGGCACCAGGGAGGCAACATACCATCCTGGAGTCTCTTTCACGTCCACAGAAGCGCCTATCTGTGCCCCTGACTATAGAGTCCCCTATTACTATTACTCTTCTGCGCTTTGACCCTCCCTTCTGAACATCAGAGCCAGCCGTGGTGCCACTGCTCTGGCTGCTGCTGTTTTCCCCAGGGTGGAACACAACATTGAATTGTACTCGAGGGAGAACATTCATTGAGGTAGCTGTAGACATCATAGAAAGCCTGCCTCTCATGGCACAGCAGGATATCTTACCTAAAGTGCAGGAGCTTAGTAAAGCTATCAGCTCACTTGCAATGGGCAAAACTCCAAATGTTAATCCTATATTGCCTGATCTCATCAGGCACGGGGAACCAGAATTTCAAGAGCATCTGTTCAAACTTCCCTGTCCCTACTAGAAGGGGGAGGGCAGTCCCCAGGATATGCATAATACAAAGATTGTGACCCCGTACAGGAACAAGGGTGACCACAGTGGTTGCAACCAACTAGTGAGGCATCTCCCTGCTGAGCATCATGGGAAATGAGTTTGCCAGTACTGCTCTTGTTTGACTGCAGACCTTGACTAAATGCATCTATGCTGAATCCCAATGTAGTTTCAGCAGAGAAAAATTTACAAATGACATGATCTCCTCAGTAAGAGAAATGCCATGAACTAAGGAATCCACTATATATTGGCTTCATCAATCTCAGCAAAGCATTTGAACATGTGAGCAGAGGCAGACTATTTAAGCTGAAGAAAATTGGCTGCCCGCCAAAGTTTCTTAATGACAACATGCTGGGTAATGTGAGCTAGAATGCGGCAATATCAGAACTCTTGGAGAACTGCAGAGGGATCAAACTGGGTTTTGTCCTGGCATCAACACTTTGGAATATTCTTCTCTTTGCTACTGTCAGATCATCCACAGAGGGTACCTACGTACATACCAGAACTGACAGAAAGTTTTCAACCTTGCTCGTTTGAGATCCAAAATATTGTGTGCCAAGTCCTCATCAGGGTCACTTTGCACCAATGCTGCCACATTAGCATTCCATACTAAGGAACTCCTTAGGTGATAAATGAACAGACTCTCTCACGCCTGGAACGAGTTTGGTTTGATCATCAGGGAGACAAATGGCAGGATGTTGCCATATTACATCTATCAGCATTAACCTTGTGGCTCTGGAGGTTGTTGATAGTAGGTAGAGTCTAGATACGTGAAATTATCACCAACAATCTGTCACTTGATGTTGAAATCAAACGCATTCCAAAAGTTGAGTAAGATTGTGTGGAACAACAGCAACCTAACTGAAAACACCAAGCCTGAATCCTAAGTGCACTCCTCTACAGTTGTGGACCTTGACAACAGGTAGAAATGGAAATGCAATAGAGATGGTGTTACATTGACAAAGCTACCCTCATTCAGATAACACTAACATCTATCTATCTACATAATCAGAAAGATGCAAAATATTCTGTGGTGTTATTCCAAGCAGAAAAGCATTCTCCTCACATTGTGAACAACATTAATCCATCAAATCAATGCCAATCACAGATTAACAGGCCTCTTATCTTATTCTTGTTAATGGATCTTTACTATACCACTTAGCTAATGTGTTTCTCACTCGTAGTCAATGACTACAATTCAACTGGTGGATTGTGCACAGTGGCAACAACATCTACCATCTACTAGATATGTCATCGCACCGATACCATTCTTGATCTTCCTTGCTGCAAATCTGCATCTCCCCTTCAAAATGCTCCCCGCTGGAGTGGAGCTAAACTACAGAACAAACAGGAATATGTTCAACTTTTTTTTTAATAAATGTTTTTTGTTGAGTTTTTGAACAAAGTATATTTACAATTATGTACACAGAATAAATTTTAAAAAAAAAAAATATATATATATATATATAGAAAAGAGAAAAAAAACAATTAAAAAAAAGACTGGATGATATTGTGCACTAGCTCAACAGCAACTTTGTACAGTTAGCAATATTATTTTTAACAAATAAGTATGCACCTGTTTGTGGCGGGGGGGGGGGGGGGGGGGGGGAGAACTGGGTAGGTACATATACATTTGGGTGCGGGAGAAACAATTACATTAGTTATGTCCAATACAGAGAGGGCAATACGAGAATAGATCTGATGTTGGTGTTGTTACTTGCTACTCCCGGATGGTTTTCACTGCTGTTGTCGTCGCGCGTTCACCTCCGCTTCGGCCGTTCGTCCCGTCTTTTGCCTGTATTTTCCTTGCTCTCTGTTACTCTATTTGCCAAGTTTGTTGTCGTTTCCCGTGCTCTCCTTCCGGCTATCATTCCTTTGCTTCCTTTCCCCCTCTCTGGTTCCCCTGTTGTTCCCTGTCTCCTCCCTCTTCCCCATTCTCCCCCCCCCCCCCATTCACCCCTCCCTCTCCCCTTTTCCTATGGTTCGCCTTTCTTTTCTCTTAGGTTTAGCTGTCTATCCCTCCCTCTCACGCCTTGGCTACTTCCCCCTGATTCTTGGCTACCTGGTTATTTTTCTGCTTGTTCGTTGGCCACAAACAGGTCCCAGATCAATTGGGTCAATGGCTCCCACGTTTTGTGGAAACCGTTGTCTGACCCTCGGATGGCGAATTTGATTTTCTCCATTTGGAGAGATTCTGAGAGGTCGGACAGTCAGTCTGCAGCTTTGGGTGGTGCTGCTGACCGCCAGCCGAACAGGATTCTATGGCGGGCGATCAGGGAGGCAAAGGCAAGGGCGTCCATCCTCCTCCCCAGGAATAGATCTGGCTGGTCTGATACCCTGAAGACCGCCACTTTCAGGCATGGCCCCACCCTCACCCTCACCACTTTGGACATTGCCTCAAAGAAGGCTGTCCAGTACCCTGCAAGTCTGGGCAAGACCAGAACTTGTGGGCGTGGTTGGCCGGGCCTCCTTCGCACTGTTCACATCTATCCTCTACCTCAGGGAGGAACCTACTCATTCGAGTTCTTGTTAAGTGGGCTCTACGTACCACTTTTAATTGCGTCAGGCTGAGCCTTGCCCACGTAGAGGTGGAGTTGACCCTATGCAGTGCTTCACTCCAGAGTCCCCACCCTATTTCAATCCCCAGGTCTTCCTCCCATTTACTTCTTGTTGCGTCCAGTACGGTGTCGGCCCCTTCTACCAGTCGTTCAAAATGTTGCTACAGTTCCCTTTATCTAGGATGCTTGCGTCCAGTAACTCTTCCAGTAATGTCTGTCGTGGCGGTTGTGGGTACGTCCTTGTCTCCTTTGATAGGAAGTTTTTGAGTTGTTGGTACCTTAGCTCATTCATCCTGGCTGGCTGGAATTTCTCCGTCAGTTCATCCAGTGTTGCGATCCTGCCATTGGTGTATAGGTCCCTGACTGTCTGTGTCCCTCCGTCCTGTCCCCACTTTTTAAAGGTGGCGTCAGTCAGCGCTGGTGTGAACCTATGGTTGTTGCAGATGGGAGCTTTGTCTGACATTTTGGCCAGGCCAAATTGCTGCCTTAGTTGGTTCCAGGACTGGAGAGTCGCTATCACCACCGGGTTGCTGGAGTGTTTTTTGGGTGGGGATGGGAGTGCCGCCGTGGCAGGGGCCCGGAGGGAGGTCCTCTTGCAGGAGGCCTCCTCCGCGCGTACCCACTCTGCTTCTGGCTCCTTGATCCATCCTCTTATTTGCTCAGCTGTCACCGCCCAGTGGTAGAATTGTAGGTTTGGGAGGGCTAGCCCCCCCCCGGATTTTGTTTTTTGTAAGACCTTCTTTGGGATCCTAGCATTCTTCACCCATCATACGAACGCCATGATTAGTTTGTCTAGTCCTTTGAAAAAGGCATTAGGAATGTAGATCAGGATAGATCTAAAAGTACCTGGACAGTACGTTCATTTTGATCGTCTGGACTCTCCCCATGAGGGAGAGTGGGAGTGTGTTCCATCTTTGCAGATCCTTTTTTCTTTTTTACTTCCTCTGTCAGACTGGTGAGGTTCCATTTGTGGATCCTTTTACAGTCATGGGCCATTTGGGTCCCCAGGTAGCGGAATTTGTGTTGGGCTTGTTTAAACGGCAGTCCCGTTAGTGCTGCCCCCCCTCCTTGTGGGTGTACCGGGAAGATCTCGCTTTTGCTCATGTTGAGTTTGTAGCCTGAGAAGGCGCCAAACTCTTTCAGGAGCACGATGATTCCGTCCTTGCTGCTTTGTGGGTCCGAAATGTAGAGGAGCAGGTCATCTGCATAGAATGAGACTCTGTGCCACCCCTTCGGATCCCCCTCCAGCTGTTTGCTGCTCTGAAAGCAATTGCTAATGGGTCGATCGCTAGAGCGAACAGCAGCGGGGACAGTGGGCATCCTTGCCTGGTGCCCCTGTGCAGCTGGAAGTTTCGGGAGTTGGTGTTGTTGGTCCGCACGCTCGCCATGGGAGCGTTGTATAGGAGCTTTACCCAGGAGGTGAACCCTGTTCCAAGCCCGAACCGCTCCAGTACCTCCGAGGTACTTCCATTCGACCCTGTCGAAGGCCTTTTCTGCTTCCAGGGAGATGATCACCTCTGGTGTTCTCTCCCCGGATAGGGTCATTATCACACTCAGCAGGCGCCTGATGTTCGAGGTTAGCTGCCTACCTTTGACAAAGCCCGTCTGGTCCTCTGCGACCACTTCTGGTATGCAGTCTGCTAGCCTTTTGGCTAGAATTTTGGCCAGTATTTTGGCATCTGCATTCAGCAGTGAAATGGGTCTGTATGACCACATTCCGTTGGGTATTTATCTTTCTTAGGTATCAGCGAGATTGAGGCTGTGCTAGCGTAGGTTGCAATGTGCCCCTAGCCAGCGAGTCTGTGAAAATCTCCCGCAGGTGCACAGCCAGTGCTGTCACAAATTATTTGTAGAAGTCTGCCGGGAACCCGTCTGGTCCCGGCGCATTCCCCACCTGCATGGATCTAATGCTGTCCATGATCTCTCCCAATGCTAGTGGTGCTTCCAGGGCCCGTTTATCTGTTCAACTTCTGCCGCCTGCAGGCCAGGTCCACGGTCATCTCATCCTCGGTCACTGAGCTACTGTATGCAGGCGATGCTTTTTTAAAATTAATTTTAAGGGATGTGGGTGTAACTGGTCAGGCCAACATTTATTGCCCATTCCTTGTGCCCTTCAGAAGATGATGAGCTGCCCTCTTGAACCGCTGAAATGTAGATACACCCACAGTGCTATTAGGGAAGGAATTCCAGGATTTTGGGCAGCGACAGTAAAGGAACAGTGATATATTTCCAAGTCTAGATGCGGAGAGTGGCTTGCATCTGTCCACACACGTAGGCCGAGCTATAAGCCATCGCCAACACCTTCATCAAGGCGTACGGGAACATGGGTCTTACACTAAACATCCAGAAGTGAAAAGTCCTCTACCAATTACCCCCACCACACAGTACTGCCCCCCCAGTCAGGGACTGTTTAGCACAGGTCTAAATCGCTGGCTTTGAAAGCAGACCAAAGCAGGCCAGCAGCATGGTTCAATTCCCGTAACAGCCTCCCCGGACAGGCGCTGGAATGTGGCGACTAGGGGCTTTTCACAGTAACTTTCATTTCATTTTCATTTCATTTCATTTCAGTTACCAAAATCCACGACAAGCCCTTGGACAACGTGGACCACTTTCCTTACCTTGGGAGTCGACTGTCAAAAAAGGCAGACATCAACGACAAGGTTCAACATCGCCTGGTGCCAACGCAGCCTTCAGTCACCTGAAGAAGTGTATTTGAAGGCTAGGACCTCACATCCAGCACCACGCTCATGGTCAACCGAGCAGTAGTGATACCCGCCCTCCTATACGGCTCAGAGACATAGACTATGTATAGCAGGCACCTCAAAACCCTGGAGAAGAACCACCAGGACTGCCTCCTCAGGATCCTGAAAATCCTTTGGCAGGATATGCGCACCAATGTTAATGTTCTCACTCAGGCCAATATTAATTAATTGGATTTATTTATTGTCATGTGTACCGAGGTACAGTGAAATGTATTTTTCTGCGAGCAGCTAAACAGATCATTTAGTACATGAAAATAAAAGAAAAGAAAAAGAAAATACATAATAGGGCAACACAAATTACACAATGTAAATACAAAGACACCGGCATCGGGTGAAGCATACAGGAGCGTAGTGTTAATCAGGTCAGTCCATAGGAGGGTCGTTTAGGAGTCTGGAAACAGCGGGGAAGCTGTTTTTGAATTTGTTTGTGCGTGTTCTCAGACTTTTGTATCTCCTGCCCGATGGAAGAAGTTGGAAGAGTAAGCCGAGTGGGAGGGTCTTTGGTTATGCTGCCCGCCTTCTTCAGGCAGCGGGAGATGGAGATAGACATCCCCGGCAACAAAGCATTGATCACACTCGATCAGCTCCGCTGGGCGGGCCACATCGTCCACACGAGAATCATGAATCAAGCGGTCTATTTGGAGCTTCAACATGGCAAGCGTCCTCCAGAAGGGCAGAGGGAAACTTCAAAGCCTCCTTGAAGAACTGCAACATCTCCACCCACATCTGGGAATCCCTGGACCAAGAGAGCCCAAGTGGAGGCAAAGCATCCGGGAAGAGCTGAACACGGCAAGTTTCATTGCCGAAAACAAGATGAAACAAAGCGTTGACAGCAAACGGAACGTGTGGCAACACAGGCACCCAAACTACCGCTCATCCAACTACCATCTGCCCCACCAGTGGCAGAGGTATAGGATGCACAATGGATTCCTCAGTCACCTGAGCACTAATTTTTATTCTGGAAGCGAGTCATCCTCGACCCCAAGGGACTGCCTAAGAAGTAGCCCTGCAGCAACTCATTCAGACTCCTTCAACACCACTTTCAAAACCCATGACCTGCACCACCTCTAATAACAAAGGCAGCAAATGCATGGGAGCATCACCACCTGCAAGTTTCCCTCCAAACCACACACCATCCTAACTTGGAAATGCATCACTTCACTGTTGGTAGATCATAATCCTGGAGCTCCATACCGAACAGCATTATGGATGAACCTATACCACATGGTTTTCAACATTTCAAGAAAGCAGCTCATCACCTTCTCGAGGGTAATCAAGAATCGGCAATAATCGCTGACCCAGCCAGCAACAGCCATATCCCGTGAAAGAATAAATATTTTTTAAAGCATCCAGAAAACATGAAAAGAGAGATAGGATAATTTCTTCTTTTTTTGCAATATGCCCAATATTACATCATCGATATTGTGGGGAAAGCAGTTAAAGTACAAAAAAGTGAAGTTTATGCAATGATGAATTTTGAAAAAGGGGATGTGGACATTGAATGTGCAAATTTTATTTCCTAGATGAGATATGAGGCATGTACCCCAGAAAATGTTACACTTTATTTGTGCACCTTCTGAATTGTGTATTTTTTTTTTTTAAATATATTTTATTGAATATTTTTTCCAAACAACAATTTTTTCCCTCTTACAAAGCAAACGTAACAGTAAAGAAATTTTTAACAATACACAAATAACCAAACCCCATAATCTTTTGACATAAACTAAACTAGAACCCCCCCCCCCCCTCCCCCCTGGGTTGCTGCTGCTGGTCATCTGTCTTCCCTCTAACGTTCCCCTAGGTAGTCGAGAAATGGCTGCCACCGCCTGGTGAACCCTTGAGCCGATCCTCTCAGGGCAAACTTTATCTGCTCCAGTTTAATGAACCCCGCCATATCGTTTACCCAGGCCTCCAGTCCGGGGGGTTTCACCTCCTTCCACATGAGTAGGATCCTACGCCGGGCTACTAGGGACGCAAAGGCCACAACATCGGCCTCTTTCGCCTCCTGCACTCCCGGCTCATCCGCAACTCCAAATAGAGCTAGCCCCCAGCCTGGTTTGACCCGGGCCTTCACCACCTTCGAAATCACTCCCGTCACTCCCTTCCAATACCCCTCCAGTGCCGGGCAAGCCCAAAACATATGTGCGTGGTTTGCCGGGCTCCCGCCGCACCTCCCACATTTGTCCTCCACTCCAAAGAACCTGCTCAATCTTGCTCCCGTTATGTGTGCTCTATGTAGCACCTTAAATTGAATCAGGCTAAGCCTGGCGCATGAGGAAGAGGAATTTACCCTGCTTAGGGCATCAGCCCACATACCCTCCTCTATCTCCTCCCCTAGTTCTTCTTCCCACTTTCCTTTTAGCTCGCCCACCAACTCCTCCCCCTCTTCCCTCATCTCTCGGTATATCTCTGACACCTTGCCCTCTCCGACCCACACCCCTGAAAGCACTCTGTCCTGAGTCCCCTGTGTCGGGAGCAGCGGAGGTTCCCTCACCTGTTGTCTAGTAAAAGCCCTCACCTGCATATATCTCAGGAAGTTTCCCCGGGGCAACTTATACTTTTCCTCCAATGCTCCCAAGCTCGCAAAAGTCCCATCTATAAATAAATCTCCCACCCTCCTAATTCCCAACTGGTGCCAGCTCTGAAATCCTCCATCCATTCTTCCTGGGGCGAACCTATGGTTGTTCCTAATTGGGGACCCCACCAGGGCACCCCGCACCCCTCTCTGTCGCCTCCACTGTCCCCAGAAATTCAATGTTGCCGCCACCACCGGGTTCGTGGTAAACTTTTTAGGTGAGATTGGTAGCGGCGCCGTCACCAGCGCCTCTAAACTCGTCCCTTTACAGGACTTTCTCTCCAGTCTTCTCCACGCCGCTCCCTCACCCTCCATCATCCATTTACGTATCATTGCCACATTGGCGGCCCAATAGTAATCGCCCAAGTTCAGTAGTGCCAATCCTCCTCTGTCCCTGCTACGCTGAAGGAACCCCCTCCTTACTCTCTGAACTTTCCCTGCCCACACGAAGCTCGTGATGCTCCTGTCTATTTTATTGAAAAAGGTCTTAGTGATTAGTATAGGGAGACATTGAAATACAAATAAGAACCTCGGGAAGACCATCATCTTAATTGCCTGCACCCTGCCCGCCAGCGACAGAGGCTGCATGTCCCACCTCTTGAAGTCCTCCTCCATTTGTTCTACCAGCCGTGTCAGATTAAGTCTGTGCGAGGTTCCCCAGCTCCTAGCGATCTGAATCCCTAGGTATCGGAAGTTTCTTTCCACTTTCCTTAGAGGCAGGCCTTCTATCTCTCTACTCTGGTCCCCTGGATGTATCACAAGTAATTCACTCTTCCCCATGTTTAGCCTATACCCCGAGAAATCCCCGAACTCCCTCAACATTCGCATTACCTCTATCATCCCCCCCGCTGGGTCCGACACGTATAACAATAGGTCATCTGCGTATAGCGAGACTCGGTGTTCTTCTCTCCCTCTAATCACCCCTCTCCATTTCCTGGAGTCTCTCAACGCCATGGCCAGAGGTTCGATTGCCAACGCGAACAACAATGGAGACAGCGGGCATCCCTGTCTTGTTCCCCTATATAGTCGGAAATACTCCGATCTTTGTCGACCCGTAACTACACTTGTCGTTGGAGCCCCATAAAGAAGTTTGACCCAGCTAATAAACCCGTTCCCGAACCCAAACCTCCTTAACACTTCCCATAAATACTCCCACTCCACCCTATCAAATGCCTTCTCTGCATCCATTGCCACCACTATCTCTGCCTCCCCCTCCACTGGGGGCATCATTATCACCCCTAATAGTCGGCACACGTTAACATTCAGTTGTCTCCCTTTTACGAACCCTGTCTGGTCTTCGTGCACCACCCCCGGGACACAGTCCTCTATCCTCGAAGCCAGTACCTTTGCCAGCAATTTGGCGTCCACGTTCAATAATGAAATAGGTCTATCGGACCCGCACTGCAACGGATCTTTATCCCTCTTCAAAATTAGCGATATCGTCGCCTCCGACATTGTCGGGGGTAAAGTCCCTCCTTCCCTGGCCTCATTGAACGTCCTCACCATCAACGGGGCCAACAAGTCCACATATTTTCTGTAAAATTCCACCGGGAACCCGTCTGGTCCCGGAGCCTTCCCTGCTTCCCAGTCCCTTAATAACCTCGTCCACCCCAATCGGTGCCCCCAGGCCTACCACCACCTGCTCCTCCACTTTCGGGAACCTCAATTGATCCAGGAACTGCCGCATCCCCTCCTCTCCCTCTGGGGGTTGAGACCTATATAGTCCCTCATAAAAGGTCTTGAACACCTCATTTATCTTTCCTGCTCTTCGCACCGTGTCTCCCTTTTCGTCTCTAATTCCTCCTATCTCCCTCGCTGCTGTCCTCTTTCGCAATTGATGAGCCAACAGGCGACTAGCCTTTTCCCCATATTCATACCTCCTCCCCTGTGCCTTCCTCCACAGTACCTCCGCCTTTCTGGTGGTCAGAAGGTCAAACTCCGTCTGGAGTCGTCTCCTCTCCCTGTACAGTCCCTCCTCCGGGGTCTCTGCAAATTCCCTATCCACCCTTAAAATCTCCCCCAGTAATCTTTCCCTTTCCTTGGCCTCTGTTTTCCTTTTGTGGGCCCCAATGGAGATCAGCTCTCCTCTGACCACCGCTTTTAGTGCTTCCATACCACTCCCACAGGGACCTCGCCGTCGTCATTGACCTCCAGGTATCTCTCAATACACCCCCGCACTCTTGCACACACTCCCTCATCCGCCATCAATCCCACATCTAATCGCCAGAGTGCTCTCTCCTCCCTTTCCTCTCCTAATTCCAGGTCCACCCAATGTGGGGCATGATCCGAAACCGCTATGGCTGAATACTCAGCTTCTTCCACTCTAGAAATCAACGACCTTCCCAAAACAAAAAAATCTATCCGGGAGTACACTTTATGGACATGGGAGAAGAAGGAGAACTCCCTAGCCCTAGGTCTAAGAAATCGCCATGGATCCACTCCCCCCATTTGGTCCATAAACCCCTTAAGCACCTTGGCCGCTGCCGGCCTTCTTCCGGTCCTTGAGCTGGATCTATCTAGCCCCGGGTCCAGCACAGTATTAAAGTCCCCTCCTAAAATCAAGTTTCCTACCTCCAGGTCCGGTATACGCCCCAGTATCCGTCTCATAAATCCCGCATCGTCCCAGTTCGGGGCATATACATTAACCAACACGACCTCCATTCCCTCCAGCCTGCCACTCACCATTACATATCTACCTCCGCTATCTGCTACGATGTTCTTTGCTTCAAATGCTACCCGTTTCCCCACCAAAATGGCCATCCCTCTGTTCTTTGCGTCTAGTCCTGAGTGGAACACCTGTCCCACCCATCCTTTCCTTAACCTAACTTGGTCCTCCACATTTAGGTGCGTCTCTTGGAGCATAACCACGTCTGCCCTTAGTCCTTTCAAATGCGCGAGCACTCGGGCCCTTTTTATCGGTCCGTTCAGGCCTCTCACGTTCCACGTGATCAGCCGCACTAGGGGCTACCTGCCCCCCTCCCGTGTCGACTAGCCATTACCTTCTCTAGGCCAGTCCCATATCCCGCCTCTGCGCTCCCACACGCTCCCCCAGCGTCGCATACCATCCTCGTTCACCCACTCTTTAGCCATTTCCTTTTGGATTTCCGCAGCAGCAACCCAGTTGTCCCCCCCCCTCCCCCTCCCCCCCCGCTAGATCTCTTCCTAGCGTGATTGCTCCCCCCATATTACTTCCGTAAGTCAGCTGACTTCAACTGACCCCGGCTACTCCTGCTCACTCCTCGACCCCCCCGTGTGGGGGACTCCCATCCGCCTTGCGCCTGTCTTCCCGCCATATTCTTTCTGGCGCGGGAACATCCCTTTGCCTGACCCGCCTCTTGTGGCGCAGCTCCCTTTCCCCTCCCCCTCCCCTTCCTCATTCTCCATCTATGTCCCGTCTTTCCCCCCTCACCGGCGCCCACATTTCCCAATGTCTCCCCCCTTCCCAATTTACTTTTCAATTAACTTCAACCATAACATTAACAATAACATTTCCTGCAGCATCAGTCCCTCAGTTCCGATCCAATTTCTCCTCTTTGATAAAGGTCCATGCTTCCTCCGCCGTCTTGAAATAATGGTGTCTCTCCTGATACGTGACCCATAGACTTGCCGGCTGCAGCATCCCGAACTTCACCTTCTTTTTATGCAACACCTCCTTGGCTCGGTAAAAGCTCGCCCTCCTTCTCGCCACCTCCGCACTCCAATCCTGGTACACCCGTACCACTGCATTCTCCCATCTGCTACTCCGCACCTTTTCTGCCCATCTCAGGACCTCTTCTCTATCCTTAAGGCGGTGAAATTGCACGATTATCGCCCTGGGTGGTTCTCCCGCTTTTGGTCTTCTCGCCGGGATCCGATGTGCCCACTCCACCTCCAAGGGGCCCGTAGGGGCCTCAGCATCCTTCAGTGAGCTCAGCATCGTACTTGCATAAGCTCCACAGTCCACTCCTTCCACACCCTCAGGGAGACCCAGTATCCGAAGGTTCTTCGCGCTCCATTTTCTAGGGCCTTGATCCTTTCAGTACACTTTTTATGAAGTGCCTCGTGCGTCTGTGTCTTAACCGCCAGGCCCAGGATCTCGTCCTCATTATCCGTCACCTTCTGCTCCACCACGCGGAGCTCTGTCTCCTGGGCCTTTTGTGTCTCCTTGAGCCCCTCAATTGCCTGTAGCATCGGGGTCAGCACCTCCCTCTTCAGCAGCTCCACGCACCGTCTCAAAAATTCATCCTGCTCGGGCCCCCATGTCGCCTGCGCTTTCTCCGCCGCCATCTTGTGCTTCTCCCTTTCTGTCTCTTTGGTCGACGGTTTTTTCCTCCTTCGTTGGGGGGGACTCCCTTCTCACTCACCCCACACCGGGTTGCGTCGCCCAGAAATTTCCCGTTGGGGCTCTTAAAAGAGCCCGAAGGTCCGTCGGAGCTGGAGCCGCCGAAACGTGCGGCTAGCAAGGCATCACCGCAACCGGAAGTCCCCCTGAATTGTGTATTTTTGAGATCATGTAAAGTGAGTGGCTTATTAGAACATTTTGCACATATGTTGAATTTTTTTCATAGCCCTACTTCACTTCACAAGAACAGACATGAAACTGGATTTGGCAGAAAGTGACCAAATTAAGACTAAAATAGAATTTAAGGAAGTTTGTTATAGTGAGAAGAAATGTGGCAAAGCAGCAGTTTCCAGTGACTATTTTTGAACGACTGTGGTGCCAGAACAGCAGGAGTCAAGAACAGACAGATACACAGAATTAGATTGGATTGGATTGGATTTGTTTATTGTCACCCGTGAACCGAGGTACAGTGAAAAGTATTTTTCTGCGAGCAGCTCAACAGATCATTAAGTACATGGGAAGAAAAGGGAATAAAAGAAAATACATAATAGGGCAACACAAGGCATACAATGTAACGACATAAGCACTGGCATCAGATGAAGCATACAGGGTGTAGTGTTAATGAGGTCAGTCCATAAGAGGGTCATTTAGGAGTCTGGTGACAGTGGGGAAGAAGCTGTTTTTGAGTCTGTTGTGCATGTTCTCAGATTTCTGTATCTCCTGCCCGATGGAAGAAGTTGGAAGAGTGAGTAAGCCGGGTGGGAGGGATCTTTCATTATGCTGCCCGCTTTCCCCAGGCAGCGGGAGGTGTAGATGGAGTCAATGGATGGGAGGCAGGTTTGTGTGATGGACTGGGCAGTGTTCATGACTCTCTGAAGTTTCTTGCGGTCCTGGGCCGAGCAGTTGCCGAACCAGGCTGTGATGCAGCCCAATAGGATGCTTTCTATGATGCATCTGTAAAAGTTGGTAAGGGTTAATGTGCACATGCCGAATTTCCTTAGTTTCCTGAGGAAGTATAGGCGCTGTTGTACTTTCTTGGTGGTAGCGTCGCCGTGGGTGGAGGACAGATTTTTGGAGATGTGCACCCCTAGGAATTTGAAACTGCTAACCATCTCCACCTCTGCCCCGTTGATGCTGACAGGGGTGTGTACAGTACTTTGCTTCCTGAAGTCAATGACCAGCTCTTTAGTTTTGCTGGCATTGAGGGAGAGATTGTTGTCGCTACACCACTCCACTAGGTTCTCTATCTCCCTCCTGTATTCTGACTCGTCGTTATTCGAGATCCGGCCCACTATGGTCATATCGTCAGCAAACTTGTAGATGGAGTTGGAACCAAGTTTTGCCACGCAATCGTATGTGTACAGGGAGTAGAGTAGGGGGCTAAGTATGCAGCCTTGCGGGGCCCCTGTATTGAGGACTATTGTGGAGGAGGTGTTGTTGTTCATTCTTACTAATTGTGGTCTGTTGGTCAGAAAATCGAGGATCCAGTTGCAGAGTGGGGAGGAGCCAAGTCCTAGGTTTTGGAGCTTTGATATGAGCTTGGCTGGGATTAAGGTGTTGAAGGCGTAGCTGTAGTCAATAAATAGGAGTCTGATGTAGGAGTCCTTGTTTTCGAGATGCTCTAGGGTTGAGTGTAGGGCCAGGGAAATGGCGTCTGATATGGACCAGTTGCAACGATATGCGAATTGCAGTGGATCAAGGCGTTCTGGGAGTATGGAGGTGATGCGCTTCATGATCAACCTCTCGAAGCACTTCATTACGACTGAAGTCAGGGCCACCGGACGGTAGTCATTGAGGCATGTTGCCTGGTTCTTCTTTGGTACCGGTATGATGGTGGTCTTCTTGAAGCAGGTGGAGACCTTGGAGTGGAGTAGGGACAGGTTAAAGATGTCTGCGGATACCTCTGGCAGCTGGTCCGCGCAGGCTCTGAGGGCACGACCAGGGATCCCGTCCGGACCCGTCGCCTTCCGAGGGTTCACTTTCAGGAAGGCCGATCTAACTTCGGAAGCTGTGATGGTGGGCATGGGTGAATTATGGGCTGCTGGGGCACTCGACAGCGAATTGTTGGTTACCTGCTCGAACCGAGCATAGAATGCATTTTCATCGGGGAGGGGTGCGCTGCTGCCAGAGATACTGTTCGGCTTCGTTTTGTTGACCATTATGTTGTTTAGTCCTTGCCACAACCGCCGAGAGTCTGTCTGTGACTCTAGCTTGGTTTGATATTCTCTTGGCATCTCGGATGGCTTTGCGGAGGTCGTACCTGGATTTCTTGTATAGGTCAGGGTCGTCTGCCTTGAACGCCTCAGATCTGTCCTTCAGTAGGGAGTCAATCTCGCGATTGAGCCATGGTTTCTGTTTGGGGAACGTACGTACTGCTTTCTTTGGCACGCAGTCGTCCACACATTTGTTGATGAAGTCTGTGACGGTGGTGGCACACTCATTTAAGTTGGTCGCTGACTTCTTAAATATGGACCAGTCCACTGTCTCTAAGCAGTCACGTAAGAGGTCATCTGTCTCCTCGGACCATCACTGCACAACCTTCTTAGCCGGATTCTCCCGCTTGAGTTTCTGCTGGTATGCCAGGAGAAGGAGCACTGTCTTATGGTCTGATTTCCCAAAGTGCGGTCGGGGGATGGAACGGTAGGCGCCCTTAATTTTTGAGTAGCAATCGTCAAGAGTGTTGTCGCCCCTGGTGGGACAGGAGATGTGCTGGGGGAATTTTGGCAGTACACTCTTGAGGTTGGCCTTGTTGAAGTCTCTGGCCACGATGAACAAGGCCTCCAGGTGTTCTGTTTCGTAGTTGTTTATAACTGTGTACAGTTCGCCCAACGCCTTCCTCACTTCTGCCTGGGGTGGGATGTAGACCACTGTGATAATGGCTGAAGTGAACTCACGTGGAAGAAAGTATGGGCGGCACTTCACGGTCAGGTATTCCAGGTCTGGGAGCAGTAGGTCGCCAAGGTCGCAACATCCAAGCACCAGTAGGAGTTGATGAGGAGGCACACCCCTCCACCCTTCGCCTTGCCTGATGATGCCGTGAGGTCCACCCGGTGAATTGAGAAGCCTTCCGGTTGTATGGCACAGTCCGGTGAGGCGGGGGTGAGCCATGTCTCTGTGAAACAGAGTACACAGCAGTCTCTTACTTCCCTCTGAGAGGTAAGTCTGGCGTTAAGTTCATCCAGCTTGTTTTCGATCGCTTGCACGTTTGACAGGAGTATGCTGGGGAGAGGGGTCTTGAACCGCGTTGCTTCTAACCTGCAGACCGCTGCGTTTCCCTCGCTTCCTCGGTCGGCGGCTGCTGCTGGATGATCCTGGGATCCGATGGGAGATATTAGCCCTTGTGGAAGGTAGGTGGTTGCGTCTGGCGGGGTCCAGGGTGCTGGCGGGGACCAGGGTGCTGTTTACGTATCCGGGATCGCATCTGGCAGGGTCCCGGGCGCTGGTTGGGGTAGAGGGGTTGCATACATGAAGGATCTGGAAAACTGACATGTACGGGAGGAACCCAATGTACAAAGCTCTGTAACATATCGTTTTACCATGTTCATGTCTTGCTATGTGAGCTTTCTTTCTTTTTGTTATGGGGGGGGTTGTTTGTAAGGGTGAAAAATTGTGTTAAAATTCTTAATAAATATATATATATTTTTTAAAAGAGGTAGAGGGGTTGCTAGGGGGGCATGTTTGCGATCCGGATGGGTCCTGGTGTTCTGCGGGCACAGGAATACCTTGCAACGCGTTCGGATCCTCACGTGGGGTCTCTGCCGTTTCTGGGGTCCTGGGTCGTGGGCAGCGGTTTCCTGAGGCAGGTTGGGCTGAGTCCCATGGTCTGTTCCCTCCCTGGGTGCTCCTGGGGTCGGTTCTTGGAGTAGGCCCGGTCGGGCCTCCACATGGATTTCTCCACTGTGGATACTCCACAGTAGGCTACTGGAAACAAATGGGGATTGGCGAGTGGGATCTGGTACAAGCTAGCCTGCAGGTGACGGTCCTAACCAACCTGGAGTTTAAGTTGAAGGCGGAGTCTGAGATATTACCAACGTTTAGCTATCTGGCCTTCATGGCAAAGCTTCTCAGATTGCTCCTGGACTAAAGAATGCATGCATTAAAAGAAAGTTGGTCATCATTCAGACTAAGCACACAAAATTGACTGCAGGGTATTAGGGTAATTTTCTAATGGCAGAGGCAACTGGATTAGGGTAATTTTCTAATGGCAGTGATAACTGGATTAATTTTTCAAGCACTGCATTCCAGAAATACGATTCTGAAAATTCGGACATTATTAAATAGTCATAATCTGATAAAGGGATAGGGAGGAAATCGAGGCATATGGACTGAATAAGGGCAGAACTTTTTTTTTTTGTTAGGGCATCATAATCGGCACAGGCTTGGAGGGCTGAAGGGTCTGTTCCTGTGCTGTACTTTTTTTTTGTTCTTTGTTCTCTTTGGGCGCAATTCTCCGGAAATATTTCTAAGTGTGGTAGCGAGCAAGAATTGGCAGCAATGCAATCAACGTTAATTTGTCCACTTAACGAGGCCTCATGGGCTTCTCGCCGCAAATGAAGGCTCGCAGGTGATTCGCCGGCACTGCACTCGCCAGTCCCCAACTAACAAGATTTCGGGAGCACAATCTGGTGAGCAGCACTTAAGCTGCACTTCCTCGGCCAATCCCAGCCAGCTCACAATAATGCCGCCAAGGAGACCAGTCCCAAGATTTGGCGATGCTGACCTGGGGAGGCTGCTAGATGCTGTGGAGGCCAGGAGGGATGTCCTGTTGCCCCGAGAGTCCAGGAGAGTCAGCCACAAGGCAGCCAGTGCTGCCTGGGATGAGGTGGCAGCAGCTGTCAGCTCGGGGTGTGACCAGGAGGACTGGCCTCCAATGCCAGAAAATGGTCAATGACCTGCACCGGGCGGCACAAGTGAGTAGATACATATTCTCCCAGTACACCCCCCCCCCCCCGCCCCCCACAAAAGGAGCATCCACCGCCCCCCCACCCAATTCCCCATGCAATCCCTGGCATTCCTCCACACACTTCAATCCCCCTCCCCAACCCCTCCTTCACTCCCCCTCTCCGACCACTGTGGCTAACAATGTCCTCTCTGCGTCGGCTCAGGAAAAACGCTTCCATAACCGTCGGGAGAGGGCCCAGACTGGCGTAGAGGTGGCGGACATAAGAATCCTCACCTCCTTCGAGCAGCGTACCCTGGAGGTGACTGGGGTGGCTGGGACAGATCGGTCACCCATGTGGAGGCTGGTGGACACCACACAGGTGAGGAACCACCGAGCTCCACCCGGAGGACCTGTCAAACGTGAGTAGTGGTTGCCTTACTGGCGAGGACCTGTCAAACCTGAGTGGTGATTGCCTTACTGACTGACCCTTCCCTCCGACTGACCAGATGTCCATTTTCCCCGCAGGTACTCCAGCCAACGGCGCCAGCCCATCCCAAGCGACCTTCTCTCCTGACTCTGAGGAGAACACCTCGCAGGGGAGCTCCGAGGATACAACTGTTATAGCCACGGCACAGCTGTCATCCCCATCCTCCACCAGCACAGATACACGCACCTTGGTGGGAGATGTTAATGGACAGGGTTCGGGAGCACAATCTGGTGAGCACCACATTCTGATGATGCACATCAGGTGGAGGCAGGAACCCCCAGGCGAGACAGTGGTCGGTGGGCTGTTGGATTCCAGGATCCAGCTGGGTCCCAGCTTGATGCTGAGCCTGTGGTACAGTGGTATTCGGAGCTGATGGAGGCGATAGGGAGCGGCCAGGACATTCAGAGGGAGATGTCAGCGTCACTCCAGCAGATCCATAGCCGCATAGAGGAGTCCCAGAGGCTAGGAATGCACCGAGGCCAACACTGCTAGGGTGGCAACCGAAGTGGAGAGCCTGGTGCACGATGTCGGCACCATGAGTGAAGGTGTTCAAGGCGTCGCGCAGTCGGTGATGGCCATGGCTGATGGTCTCGGCAGAACGTCCGACTCGCTGGGGGATGTCACTCAGTACCAGGCCGACCTTGATGTCCTGCTCTCAGATTGGCATGGCCGAGGTGCTGCGGACCCTGTTCCAGTGCAGGTGGGCACGGCTGAGGCACTGCAGAGCATGGCTTAAACAGTGAAGAGCATCGCCGAGGCTGTCGACAAGATGGTTTGGACAATGGGGAACCACCAATGCTGGCAGAAGCAGATTATGCAGGGGCAGCCAGGGCTCAAACCAGCTGCCCCTCCGCCCCAAGGTGAATCCAAGGACCCTATTGGTAGCGAGCGGGAGGAGGGGGCGCTGGGTGCCAAGCCGTACCCATCCCATGGAGTGGCGACAGCGGCCACCAGCTGCCCCGAGTTCCACCCCTCTGATGGGGCTGCATCTTGAGGTTAGCACACGGACAGTGCGGCACGGCTGTGCATGTGACGCTAACAAGTGAGCCGGGGCACTCCAGCCCCAGAGGGCGCCCACCAGTCGAAGGCCATGGACCAGGTAGGCAGCTGGCAGCCTCCACCTCAGATGTGCATCCTGGGAAAACATCGAGACATAGTGGTCCAGCAAGGAGGGCCAGGCATGCTGAGGATCATTGAGGGCACCGGGGGAGGAGAGACACGGTGCGGGGAGGGAGTTGGCACCATTAGGAGTGGGGTTTTGTACAACACATGAAACACCTTTTCACACAACCATTATGATGCCTCTGTCACTTCCTTCCGCGATGCGGGCTGACCGCCGTACCCTTTGCCCATCTCTCCCGGTATCTCCCCTCCCCCAGTAATGGTCACACTGATCATTAAAGTTAAACTTAACTTCAGTTTTACATGCAAAAATAAGTTTTTTCAAATCTACAGGAAATATCTGTGGATTGGTATAGTGGATATGATTCACTGCTTTAGATTTTGTCTTCATATTCCAACAGTTTATTATACATTACTCATTATCAGTTGAATGCCTAAAACCAGATGCATGTTCCAGATCTGCATTTCACTATTATAAAACAGAAATACGTACAGTAATTATTGCAGCAGGCTGTGTAAGCCCAAGTTTGTATATTGACTACATACCAAATGAAAACTATAACAGAATTTTAAACAAATTGCACACCATTTCTGTTTTGTATTGTACTCTATCATTACCAATTACTACGCTAAATCAAAAATGAAGTAGCTCATCATCATCATCAGACAGTACTCAGAACTGAAAATAAAGTGGCCCTGAAAATTAAATAGAGCAAGTTGTGTTTAATTGTAGGATAGCAAAGCGATGTATGAAAGCATACCATTGAATGATGACAGAATGAATAAATCACAAATGGCAGAGATATGTTAGTTCAAATCATGTAATGTGTGTTGTATTTTCCATACACAAGATCATAAGAAATAGGAGCAGGAATAGTTCATTCGAACCATTGGCCTGCTCTGTCATTAAATAAGACCATGTCTGATCCAATTGTGGCCTTGCCTCCATTTTTCTGGCTGCCCCTGCATAACCACGAAGATCAAAAATCTGACTAACTCAGCCTTGAATATATTCAGTGACCCAGCCTCCACTGTTCTCTGGGGGAAACAATTTCAAAGATCAAAGAGAGAAGAAATTCTTCCTCACCTCGTAAATGAGCGAACCTTTATTTTTAATTGAGAGCGCACTTTGTTCTATATTCCCTCAAGAGGGGAGGCATCCTCTCCACATCTAGCCTATCAAGCCCCCTCAGACTCTTACATGTTTTAATAAGATCACCTCTCATTCATCTAAACCTTTTTCTTCTGAATCTTTCCTGCACCCTCCTTTACATCGTTCCTGAAGTGCGGTGCCCAGAATTTACTCCAGTAAAGGCCGAATCAGTGTCTTGCACAGGCTTGACATAATTTCTTACTTTTTGTACTCTATGCCCACATGGATGCTAGCAAATTTAATTGATCACTCCCTCAACTTGTCATAACTTAGCTAATCCTCTACCTGTGCTAATGTATCATCCCCAACATCAAGGGCTCTAATCTTATGCATTAACCTTTTATGTGTCACCTTATCAAATGCCTTTTGAAAATCCAAATACATCCACCCTTCTTGTTACATCTTCAAAACGCTCTGATAAATGCCAAACACTTTTTATCTCTTTCACAAAATCATGTTGATTCTGTGTGATTATATTATTTTCTAAATTTCCTACTACTACCACCACCACCATCTTTCCAGAATCCAGGGGAATTTTGGAAGCTCATAACTGATGCATCCACCAACTCTGAAGCAACCTTTTTAAGACCCTAGTTATACGATTTGCCAGGACACCGGTCTCTATGCCATTCAGATGAAGGCCTTCCCAGCAGCATAGCTCCCTCTTTTCTCATTACGGTGTCAATGTCTGATGGATCAAAACCTTTTCAGCCACAACAATCTTTGAACCTTAAATTCAACTCTCCGATCTTATTTATCCCATGCCAATTTGCCCGTGGTGCAGATAATACCTTTGTGGGTCTGCTTTTTATTTTAATGCTACCAATTCATCCAAATCTTTGTTAACTGCTCAAATTCTTATTATTTATTGTTATTTTATTATTTGTTCAATCTACATCATGTCAAAGACCTAAAAAATCTTTTAACATAAATCATGTTAACTTCGACCATTTGTTTGAAATTTAGGACTTTGTCAAGGCAATGCTGAACAAAAAGATCATTAACGATACATTTAAATGAACAATGGGAGTTAGACAAGTGGGCGCCGGAGGGACGAGTCACCGGGCTAGCAGATTGGCTAGTCAAGGGAGTCAGGTGGGGGGGGTGAAATACAGCCAGTAGATGGCAGGGGTGGAGCTATCGGGAGATGTTGCTTGGGGGGGGGGGGGGGGGGGGGGGGGAGTTATTCTGCTGACGTGGGAGGAGTCTGAATGGAGAGGAGGTTGGGGGTGGAGGCGGACAAGAGGCGAGCCAAGAGCGGCGCAGCGCATGGGCCGGGCCCAAGAAAGATTATGGCTGACCGGCGTGGTGGGGGTGGGGGGGGGTTGCCCCCCAAGCAGGCTGATCACCTGGAATGTCAGAGGACTAAATGGGCCAGTCAAAACGGCACATGTGTTCGCGCACTTGTGGGCTCTAAAGGCGGACGTAATTATGTTGCAGGAGACACATTTAAAGTGTCGGACCAGACTAGGCTAAGGGCTGGATCAGCCAGATCTTCCACTCAGGCTTGGACTCTAAGTCTAGGGGGTTAGCAATTATGATCAATAAGTGGGTTCAATTTGAGGTGGAGGGCGTAATCGCAGATGGCGGGGGCAGATTCCTTATGGTCAGGGGCAAGCTGGAGGGGAGGAGTGTGGTGCTGGTGAACATATATGCTCCGAACTGGGACGACGCTGACTTTATTAAAAGAGTGCTGGGGAAGATCCCAGACCTAGACTCACGCAAGTTGATGATTGGGGGGGGGGGGGGGGGGGGGGGGGACACGGACTTTAATACGGTCCTCGACCCGGTGCTAGACCTCTCATGTCCCAGAACGGGTAGGTTCCCAGCAATGGCAAGGGAGCTGGAAGGGTTCATGGAGCAAATGGGGGCAGTGGACCCATGGAAAGCCAGACAGCCGACGGGAAGGGGCTACTCGTTCTACTCGCACGTTCATAAAGTATACTCCAGGATTGATTTCTTTATCTTGAGCAGGGACTGTGTAGGGGAGGTAAAGAATACGGAATACTCGGCAATCGCTATCTCAGACCATGCCCTGCACTGGGTGGACCTGCAGGTTGGGGGGGGGCGAATTACCAACGCCCGCAATGGAGGTTAGACGTAGGATTGTTGTCGGAGGAGGGGATGTGTGAGAGACTTCGGAAGTGTATGCAAAATTACTTGCAGGTGAACGATACGGGGGAGGTTTCAGCAGCGACCCTGTGGCAGGCGCTGAAGGCAGTAGTGAGGGGGGAACTGATCTCAATTCGGGCTCACAGGGATAGGGCAGACAGAGCAGAAATGGATAGATTGGTGAAGGAGATTCACCGGATAGACGAGGAGCATGCGGGGTCCCCGGGGAAGGACCTACTCAGTGAAAGACAGAGACTGCAGGCGGAACTGGAGGTGCTATCCACGAGTAGGGCCGTGGAACAACTTAGGAAGGCAAGGGGAGTGAAATGAAATGAATGAAAATCGCTTATTGTCACAAGTAGGCTTCAAATGAAGTTACTGTGAAAAGCCCCTAGTCGCCACATTCCGGCGCCTGTTCGGGGAGGTTGGTACGGGAATTGAACCCGCGCTGCTGGCTTGCCTTGGTCTGCTTTAAAAGCCAGTGATTTAGTCCAGTGTGCTAAACCAGCTGTGTGAGCATGGGGAGAAGGCCAGCAGATTGCTAGTGCAGCAAGTCAGGATGAGGGAGGCGGCCAGGGAAATAAGTAGAGTGGTGGATGGGAATGGGAGCAGAGTGGAGGACCTGTCAGGACTGATTAAGGTATTTCGGGACTTTTATAGTAAGCTTTACACTTCAGAACCCCCGGAGGAGCCGGAAGAGATAAAACGGTTCCTGGACGGACCAACCTTCCCAAAAGTAGGCGGGGGACTAGTGGACGGGCTGGAGCCCCGATTAGAGCGGAGGAGGTACTGGGGGCCCTAAAGGCCATGGAGTCGGGGAAAGCCCCGGGACCGGATGGATACACAGTAGAGTTTTACAAAAAGTTCTCGGAGATAGTGGGACCGGTCCTGACTAGGGTTTTTAATGAGGCGAGGGAGAGAGGGGCCCTGCCTCCGACGATGTCGCAAGCCATCATCTCGCTGATATTAAAGCGGGACAAGGACCCGGAATCCTGCGGGTCATACAGGCCAATCTCCCTGATCAATGTGGACGCCAAGTTCCTGGCCAAGGTCCTGGTGATTAGAATTGAGGACTGCATACCGGAGGTGATTGGGGACGACCAAACAAGGTTTGTGAAAGGCAGGCAGCTGACAGCCAACTTGAGAAGACTGCTTAATGTGATTATGATGCCCCCGACGGGCAAGGAGGTGGAGGTAGTGGTGGCAATGGACGCTGAGAAGGCCTTCGACCAGGTGGGGTGGGATGTTTGTGGGAGGTACTCGGACGGTTTGGGTTCGGGGAGGGACTGGTTAATTGGGTCAGACTATTGTACCAGGCCCCAAAAGCTAGCATCAGGACGAACAGGATAATGTCAGATTACTTCAGATTACATCGCAGGACCAGACAGGGGTGCCCACTCTCCCCGTTGCTGTTCGCACTGGCCATAGAACTGTTGGCGATTGCGCTGAGAGCTGCAAAGGGGTGGAAGGGAATGACTAGGGGGGGGGGGGGGGGGGGAGCACAGGGTCTCTCTCTATGCGGATGACCTGCTCCTATACGTGTCGGACCCACTGGCCGGGATGGAAAATATACTGGAAACATTGAGGAAGTTTGGCCGGTTCTCAGGGTACAAATTAAATATGCCAAGAGTGAGATGTTTGTAGTGCAGGCAAGGGGCCAGGAGAATAGGCTGAAGGAGCTGTCATTTAGGCTGGTTGGGGAAAGTTTCCGGTACTTGGGGATACAGGTGGCACGAGACTGGGGCAGGTTACATAAGTTAAATGTGGCTAGAGTGGTGGAACAAATGAAGAGGGAGTTTCGGAGATGAGATGCACTCCCGCTGTCACTTGCGGGGAGGGTGCAGATGGTAAAGATGACAATCCTCCCTAGATTCCTGTTCATCTTCCAGTGGCTCCCGATCTTTATCCCACGGTCCTTCTTCAAAAGGACCGGCAAAATCATCATGAGCTTTGTCTGGGCGGGAATATCCCCGCGGGTGAGGAAGGCGATGCTTGAAAGGAGCCGCAGCGAGGGGGGACTGGCATTGCCAACTCTGATCAACTACTACTGGGTGGCTAACATAGCTGATGTGTTGGGTGTTCTGGATCACAAGCAGGTCACCAACACTTGAAGTGGCGCAATTCTATTTTATTACAAGGTTAACTATTTAAACATACTTGAACTGGGGGTAAATACGATACCAGCTTTAACTATAGACCTTTGCCTATTCCTAACCAGGCGATGCACTCAGCACATGGTGAATGTCTGTGTTGCAGGCTGTGAGCTCTGTGCTCTTTGCTGGCTGCTACTCGAATGAGCGGGAACTCTGATGTCCCCTGTCTTTATAGTACATGTGCTCTCACTGGTGATTGGCTGCGGTGTTGTGTATGTTGATTGGTCCCACTGTGTGTCCATCAGTGTGTGTCTGCACCATGATATACTGGTGTATATTATGACATCCCCCCTTTTATTTAAAAAAAAGATGTGCCTGCGTGACAATAAATAGTGTGTGGTGAATGTTCCTGACTATGTGTGTGCGAATTATTTACAGGACTATCATAGAATTTACAGTGCAGAAGGAGGCCATTCGGCCCATCGAGTCCGCACCGGCTCCTGGAGAGAGCACCCTACCCAAGGTCAACACCTCCACCCTATCCCCACAACCCAGCAATCCCACCCAACACTAAGGGCAATTTTGGACACTAAGGGCAATTTAGCACAGCCAATCCACCTAACCCGCACATCTTTGGACTGTGGGAGGAAACCGGAGCACCCGGAGGAAACCCACGCACACACGGGGAGGACGTGCAGACTCCGCACAGACAGTGACCCAAGCCGGGAATCGAACCTGGGACCCTGGAGCTGTGAAGCAATTGTGCTATCCACAATGCTACCGTGCTGACTATGTACATAAAAACTAAGCTATTTACATAGGAAGGGGCCTGGTGCAGAAAAACAGTGTGTCACACCAATAACGAGATGAACATTATGTACATACCACTTGAACGATTAAACAGAAGTACAGAACCAGAGAGTCCATAAGTGCAAAGTTCACAAATTAAGTCTCTGAGGTGGGCGACGAATTCTGGTTGACCGCCTCAAGGGTGGGTCAGGAGCCACCGGCTGAGTAACGGGCTGGACTGCGTCGGAGTGATGCAGAGTGTCTGGAATCTCTGCATAGTCCAGGTCAGGGACAACAGGAGGACGTGGCACTGGCGGAGGATCACGTAGCGAGCGTGGAACGAGACGAAGGGCACGCCGATTGTGGCGCCGAATGGAACTATCCGGTAGACGAACCAGGAACGAGCAGGGAGCCACCTGCCGAAGAACCACAGCAGTTGCAAACCAGCCACCATCCGGAAGGTGGATGCGGACGTTGTCATCTGGAGCCAGAGCAGGGAGATCAGCTGCCCGAGCGTCATGAGCCGTCTTGTGTTGTGCACGAGACAATTGCATTCGTTGAAGGACCGGAACGTGGTTGAGGTCTGGGATGTGAATGGACGGCACCGCTGTCCTCAGGGTGCGACCCATGAGCAGCTGGGCTGGCGACAGGCCCGTGGACAGTGGGGCCGAACGATAGGCCAGCAGGGCGATGTAGAAGTCGGATCCCGCATCGGCAGCCTTGCAGAGGAGCCGTTTGACTATGTGGATGCCCTTCTCCGCCTTGCCATTAGATTGGGGGTACAAGGGACTGGATGTCACATGCACAAAGTTGTACCTTCTGGCAAAGTTGGACCATTCCTGACTTGCGAAGCAGGGGCCATTGCCCGACATCACAGTGAGTGGGATGCCGTGACGAGCAAAGGTGTCCTTACAGGCACAGATGACCGCAGACGATGTGGTGTCGTGCAAGCGTACCACCTCCGGGTAGTTCGAAAAATAGTCTACAATCAGAACATAGTCCCTGCCGAGCGCATGGAACAGGTCGATGCCGACCTTGGACCAAGGGGACGTGACCAACTCTTGGGGCTGTAGGGTCTCACGTGGTTGGGCCGGCTGGAATCGCTGACAGGTGGGGCAGTTGAGCACTGTGTTGGCGATGTCGTCATTGATGCCAGGCCGTACACAGCCTCTCGGGCCCGTCGGCGGCACTTCTCCACGCCAAGATGGCCCTCGTGTAGCTGTTCCAAGACAAGCTGGCGCATGCTGTGTGGGATGGTGCTGCGGTCCAGCTTCAGGAGGACACCATCGACTACCGCCAGATCGTCTCTGATGTTGTAGAACTGCGGGAATTGGCACTTGAGCCACCCGTCTGTTACGTGGCGCATGACACGCTGTAGCAGGGGGTCAGCCGCAGTCTCGCGGCAAATTTGGACGAGGCGTTCATCCGTGGCCGGTAGATTGGAGGCCACGAAGGCCACATGGGCGTCAACCTGGCAGACGAATCCCGCTGGGTCACACAGGGTGTTGACTGCCCTGGACAGAGCATCGGCTATAATCAGGTCTTTGCCCGGGGTATATACAAGCTGAAAGTCGTATCGTCGTAGTTTGAGCAGAATGCGCTGGAGGCAAGGCCTCATGTTGTTCAAGTCTTTTTGTATTATACTGACCAGCGGGCGATGGTCGGTCTCGACGGTGAATTGGGGAAGGCCGTACACATGATCATGAAATTTGACGACACGGGTCAACAGGCCTAGGCAATCCGTTTCTATCTGCGTGTAGCGCTGTTCCGTGGGGGTCATGGCGCGTGACGCATATGCAACGGGGGCCCATGATGAGGCCTCATCGCGTTGCAGGAGCACTGCCCAAATGCCAGATTGGCTGGTATCTGTCGAAATATTTGTGTGCTTCGCTGGATCGAAAAAGGCCAATACCAGGACCGTGGTAAGCTTGGTTCCAAGTTCTCTCCATTCGCGCTCGTGGGCTGGAAGCCATTGGAAGTCAGTCGTCTTCCTTACCTAGGGATGAACTTCCCTAGGAAGTTGACCATGCCCAGAAAGCAGAGGACCGCCTTCTCGTCCTCTGGCTTTTTCATGGCTGTGATGGCAGCCACCTTGTCCGCATCCTGCCGCACACCCAACTGGGAGATGTGGTCCCCTAGGAACTTGAGTTCCGTCTGGCCGAAGGAGCATTTGGCTCTGTTGAGGCGTAGGCCCTGCTCCCGTATGCGTTTGAAAACGCGGAGTCGACTGATATGGACCATGTGGATGTGGGCCACCATTTGATGTGGACCAAATGATTATGTCGTCAACATAGACGTGAATACCTTCAATGCCCTCCATCATTTGTTCCATGATCCTGTTTAATACTTCTGACGCCGATATGATCCCAAATGGCATCCTGTTGTAACAATATCTGCCAAAAGGAGTGTTAAAGGTACACAGTTTTCTGCTGGACCTGTCTAGAATTTGCCAGAATCCTTTCGAGGCGTCAAGTTTGGTGACGAGCTTGGCCCGAGCCATCTCGCATGTGATCTCTTCGCGCTTGGGGATTGGGTAATGCTCCCTCATTATGTTGCGATTCAGGTCCTTTGGATCAATGCAGATTCTGAGCTCGCCAGAAGGCTTCTTGACGCACACAATGTAACTGACCCAGTCGGTTGATTCCGTGACTCAGGAGATCACTCCTTGGTCTTGGAGGTCCTGCAGCTGCTGCCTGAGGCGGTCGTTAAGGGGTGCTGGGACTCTGCAAGATGCATGCACCACAGGCGTGGTGTTTTGTCTGAGTATGATCTTGTAAGTATATGGAAGCGTGCCCATGCCTTCGAAAACGTCGCGGTGCTGGTCGATGATGGCATCGAGTTGCGCCCTGAAGTCCGTATCCTGGAAGGCGGACGTGTCATCGGGAGAGAGAGAGTGTACTCTTTGAACGAGGTTTAGCAGTTTGCACACCTGTGCGCCAAGCAGAGTCCTTCGAGGAGCCCATGATCTCGAAAGGAAGGATGGCTTTTCGCGAGTTGTGCGTCACTTCGAGTTGGCATGAGCCGGTAGCAGGAATGATGTGGCCATTGTAGTCCAATAGCTGGCAGGCCGATGGGAGAATGGTTGGTTTAACCCAAAGGCTTTGGAAATCAGACCACGTCATGAGATTGGCGGAGGCACCAGTGTCCAGGCGGAATCGTATTTGGGACCGGTTGACCGTGAGGATGGCACACCACTCATCGTCTGGATCAATGCTGTACACCGACAGCGGCTGGTATCTTTGATTCGGGGACAGCCTATTTTTCGTGATGACACCGATTCAAAAAGGCGCCTCCGGGTCCTCGGTATCACTGCTGTGTGGGAGGTCGGAATCAGACTATGTGACCGTGGGTTGAATTGCCCGAACATTCCTGCGAGGCTGGAATGTCTAGAGGGCTGAGCTGCTTGACAGTAGGCAGTATAGTGGCCAAGTCTGCCACATCGTAGGCAGTGCCGAGATTTTGCAGGGCATTGCTGCTTTAAATGGGCGGAGCCACAGTTGCCGCACGTCGTGACGTCAGCACGTTCGCTGCGCCACCGTGCATGCACGGTGCGGTCCTGCGTGGTGCGCGCCTGCGCATTACTTTCCTCCACGTCGCCGTCCCCTCGTTCGGTGCGTACAAGCATGGGAGTCCGCGAAAAGCGCGAGAAATGGTCGCCTTCATCCAGGCTGAGGCCCGGGAGGTGTTCAATTACTTGGACCCGTTCCACCTCGTGGGGACCTTGCCGCGCCGTTTCAGCCGCTTGTATGTGGGAGTACTGACTGGTGGCATTTTCATGCAGGACACATGTCTCGATGGCAGTTGCTGGGGTGAGTTGCTTAACTTTGAGGAGCTGCTGACGTAGGGGGTCTGACTGAACATCGAAAACGATCTGGTCGCATATCATGGAGTTGGAGGTGGGCCCGTAGCTGCAGGATTGCGCAAGGATGCGGAGGTGCATTAAAAAGGATTGGAAAGGCTCGTCCTTACCCTGCAATCGCTGCTGGAACACGTAGCGTTCGAAACTGTCATTCACCTCCACGCTGAAGTGAGTGTCAAATTTGAGGAGAACCGTCTTAAACTTTGTCTTGCCTTCGTCATCTGCAAAGGTGAGAGAGTTGAAGATGTGGATGGCATGGTCCCCGGCCGTGGAAAGGTGAAGAGCAATCTTTCTGGTGTCCGAGGCACCCTCCCTGTCCGTGGCTTCGAGGAAGAGCTGGAAGCGCTGTTTGAAAATCTTCCAGTTGACCCCGAGGTTGCCGGCGATGCGGAGCGGCGGTGGGTTGATGTTATCCATGTTGCAGGATGACGGAATGCTGGCGGAATGCAGGTCACTTGCAGGTAGGTTTACGAAGTGCTAGTACGCAACCACTCGTGGTACCATGTGTTGGGTGTTCTGGATCACAAACAGGTCACCAACACTTGAAGTGGTGCAACTCTATTTTATTACAAGGTTAACTATTTAAACATACTTGAACTGTGGGTAAATACGATACCAGCTTTAACTATAGACCTTTGCCTATTCCTAACCAGTTGATGCACTCAGCACATGGTGAATGTCTGTGTTGCAGGCTGTGAGCTCTGTGCTCTTTGCTGGCTGCTACTCGAATGAGCGGGAACTCTGATGTCCCCTGTCTTTATAGTACATGTGCTCTCACCGGTGATTGGCTGCGGTGTTGTGTATGTTGATTGGTCCCACTGTGTGTCCATCAGTGTGTGTCTGCACCATGATATACTGGTGTATATTATAACAATAGCCATGATAAGGAAGTGGATGGTGAGTACGGGTCTATCTGGGAGCGGGTGGAGGCAGCTTCGTGCAGGGACACCAGTTTGGCAGCCCTGGTCACGGCTCCCCTACCGCTTGCGCCGGCCAGGTAGTGGGGGCGGCCCTGCGGATTTGGGGCCAGTGGAGAAAGCATGCAGGGGAGGTGGGTGCGTCGGTCTGGGCTCCAATTTGTGATAACCATCGATTCGCCCCCGGGAACATGGATGGAGGGTTTCGAACTTGGGGGTGGGCAGGGGTGAGGGGGGTGGGCAGGGGTGAGGAGGGTGGGCGATATGGTGCTGGAGGGGAACTTTGAGAGTTTGAGGGAGTTGGAGGAGAAAGCTGGGCTGGAAAGGGGAAATGACTTTAAGTACTTACAGGTGTGGGACTTTGTACGCAGATAGGTCCCATCCTTCCCACGCCTCCCGCCAATAGGGATCCAGGACAGAATAGTCTCTAGAGGAGAAGGAGGAGGGGGTAGAGTCTCGGATATTTACAAGGTGCTCATGAAGGGGGAAGAGTCCCAGATGGAGGAACTGAAACTCAAATGGGAGGAGGAGCTCGGCGGGGAGATGGAGGACGGGGTATGGGCGAAAGCCCGGAGTAGGTTAAACTCAACTGCAACATGTGCCAGGCTCAGCCTGATTCAGTTTAAGGTCGTTCACCGGGCCCACATGACGGTGGCTCGGATGAGCAAATTCTTTGGGGTAGAGGACAAGTGCGCTAGATGCGCGGGAGGACCAGCGAACCACGTTCACATGTTTTGAGCATACCCTAAGCTTAGGGGGTAGCGGGAGGGATTTACGGGGGTCCTGTCCCGGGTGCTGAAAACAAGGGTGGTGATGAGTCCAGAGGTGGCAATTTTCGGGGTTTCGGAAGACCCGGGAGTCCAGGGGGAGAAAGAGGCCGATGTTCTGGTCTTTGCTTCCCTGATAGCCCGGCGGCGAATACAGCCGACATGGAGGGACTCAAAACCCCCGAAGACCGAACTATGGCTTTCGGACATGTCACGTTTTCTGGGTATGGAAAAAAATCAAGTTCGCCTTGAGGGGATCTGTATTGGGGTTCGCCCGAAGGTGGCAACCATTCATCGACTTATTCGCGGGAGAGTGAACGTCAGCAGCGGGGGGTGGGGAGGAATTAGAGTCGAGTAGGAGAGATAAATAGGCGGGTAGTGTCTCTGGGAGAGGAGCGGGTATGTGCATTATGGTTTGGGTGAAGTGTTGGTTTTCTGTTGATGTTTGCATATTTCTGTAATCTGTAACTGTTTTTACAATGCCAAAGAATACCTCAATAAAATTGTTTGTTAAAAAAAACCCGATACATTTAAATGGTACATATTAGCTGTGGCTCCTCTATGAAAGTTAAAGATGGTAATTGTTGTAAACAGTTGTGACATAAATTACAGTGCTCAAGTCAGAAGCTGTTACGCAAGTGATTTAAAAAGAATTGGAAAGAGGAGGCTCAACGGTCGTGGTGCAATGCTGACACAACAGGAAAACTAAATTGTGATTGTTAAAACAGTGCAGATTCTTAGATCTAAATAAACTTTGAGTACATAAAGTAAATATGCCATGAATTTACACTTGCAGGCCTTCCATAAACAAGAGCTCAACACAATGGCTTCAGTTTTACCAATGTTGACTTGTAATCATAATCATGTAATCCGATCAGCATTGATGCCGGCCTAGTAACAAGAGCCTTTGAATGTAATGTATTGATGAAGAGGTGGAGAGGTGTGCTGGCATATGAGGAGCTGCTCAATGCTCGCATGTAATGTTGTTGAGGGGTAGCATGTAGATAATAAGAAGCAAACATGCATGCAAGCCTCAATCACTGTGTAGGCCAGAACAGAAAAAGTTCAAGATATGAAGTGACCATGATGGGACAACTCAAAGCAGAATACAGCAGAGCCAGAAAGGTTGTTTTGGAAGTATGAAACTGGGTGAACTGCCAGTGTGTGCACGTCATGTCAAGCTTATCTAATTAGCTAACAACAGACAAATAACAGCAAACCATATTGTTCTGTATGAGTTATTTAACTTCATAAATGGGATTTAAAAGCAAAGTTCTCAGCAATAAAATTGGAAAACCAAATTTTGTCTTGGCACAAAAATTTCAAATGCTAGTTCATTAATCAGGAAGGATTACAGAACAGAGACTTATTATGTTTACCAGTTTTTATTGCACTGGACTGGTTTCCTGCAAATGGGAGAGAAAACTGTTCACTTATTCACAATTCTGTACCACTAAACAAATATGGTGCCAATTGCGTACTGAAGTAAAAACTTGAGTACCTGCCTGCAGTCATAAACTAATCTTAGGGACATGCTAAAAATCCCATACCACCAAAGAAGCAGATATTTCCTGTGCCTCAATCCAACATTTCTCCTTCAACCATATGACCAGAAAAATAAAGCAAATTAACGAGTTGTTCATCTCTTTGCTGTTTGTGGGATATAGCTGGCACAGAATAGCAACTACATAATAAATGTATTTTTTTGCACTGCAAGATATCTGCCTGCTTATTTTTGATTCCGATTGACTCTTAAATGCCCTCATGGATGGGCAATAAATGCTGCCCATCAGTGCGCCAACATCCCATGAACGAATAAAACAAAATTACAAAGGATGAGCTCAATTTTCTTTTAAGGTTGCATTTTTACTGATAGTTGTGGCAGACCCTGGAAAACAAAGTACTAATGTTTTGATGATAGAAATGATTGTGCAAATCTATTGTTTTGCTTACTTCAATTTGTTTTGCTTACTTCAATTTCATCAGTAATGGAACCTGTTCTCACCTGGAATCAAAATGTATGCACCTTAGTACTAAAATAGGTGGGAAAGCAGGCAGTGAAGAGGAGATAGATTTTACAGACAGATATAGATATGCTAGGAGATTGGGACAAAATTTGGCAGATGGAGTTTAATGTGGATAACTGTGATGTTTTCCATTTTGGTCGAAAAAATAATCAGGCAAATTATCTAAATGGAAAGCAGGTTCAAAATGTGTCTAGGCAGAGGGCTCTGGTTGTCTTTGTTCATGAATCGCAGAAAGTTGGTATGCAGGTACAAAATGTAATAAGAAAGGCAAATGGAATATCAGTGGGTATTGCAAAAGGACTGGAGTATAAAAGTAGAGAAGTATTGTTGCAATTGTATATAGTGTTGGTAAGACCACATCTGGAATATTGTGTCCAGTTTTGGTCTCCTTATTTGAGGAAAGATGTGGTGGCATTGGAAGGAGTTTAGAGGAGGTTCACCAGACTGATTCTGGGGATGACGGGGTTGTCGTATGAGAGATTATAGTTTGGGCTTATACTCGCTGGAGTTTAGAAGGATGAGAGGGGATCTGATCGAGGTATATAAAATTCTAAAAGGAATTGATAAAGTAAATATAGACCAAATATTCCCCCTTGTGTGGAAATCTGAACAAGAGGTTACAGATATAGGTTGAGAGGTAGTAGATTTAAATCTGAGATGAGGGGGCACTGCTTTTCACAGAGGGTTGGGAATTTGTGGAACTCACTGCCCCATAGTGCGGTGGAGTTCAAATCATTAAAGTTTATTTCCATTCAGATAATAAGTTGCCTTTTTATTCATCTGGCCAAAATGGATAACCTCCCACTTTTCCACATTAAATTCCATCTGTCAAATTTTGACCCACTCATCCAACCTAAAAACGCATTAGCGGGATATGGGGAACAGATAGGGATAATCTAGTCCACTCCTCCACCACACCCAACACTTCTTCCATCACTCATGGCACCTTCCCATGCAATCGCAGAAGGTGTAACACCTGCCCCTTTACCTCTTCCATGCTTAACATCCCAGGCGCAAAACACTCATTCCAGGTTAAGCAGCGTTTCACTTGCACCTCTTTCAATTTGGTCTACTGCATTCGCTGCTCCCAATGTGGTCTTCTCTATATCGGAGAGACCAAACATAGGCTGGGTGATCGCTTTGCTGAGCAGCTTCGGTCCGTGCGCATTCAGGACTCAGACCTTCCCCATTGCTTGCCATTTTAACACAAGACCCTTTTTCCATGCCCACATGTCTGTCCTTGGCCTGCTGCAATGTTCCAGTGAAGCTCAATGCAAACTGGAAGAACATCTCATCTTCCGGTTATGCATGCTACAGCCTTCTGGTCTCAACATCAAATTCAACAACTTCAGAAGATTAGCTCTACCCCACCTCGACCCCTTTGTTTTCATTCCATTTCATTTGAACTGTCTTTTACCTTTTATTTCTTTCTTGTCTTTCTTTATATATTTTTTTTTAACCTATCTTATCTGCCTTTTCCTTACCTTTTCGCCCCTTTGCTTCCCCCTTCCCCCTCCCCCACATCTAGATCTGTCACAGTTTATCCTCTGATTTTAGTTTCTCTGCTATCTGGCCTTTCACACCTTTTGTTCTCTCTGGGGACTCCCATTAGCACTCCTTTCCCTTGGGTTCGGTGGCTATTAGCACTCTTTTCCACTGGTTTCGGTGGCCATTAGCACTCTTTTCCACTGGTTTCTGTGGCTATGACTGATCTTTCATTCCCTCAGCCTACAGTATAAATATCTCCCACTTTCTATGCCTTTTACCTTTGACAAAGGGTCATGTGGACTTGAAACGTTAGCTCTTTTCTCTCCCTACAGATGCTGCCAGACCTGCTGAGATTTTCCAGCATTTTCTCTTTTGGTTTCAGATCCCAGCATCCTCAGTAGTTTGCTTTTATTAGGTAGGGAGGTGGCTTTGAGACCAGGAAGAGATCAGCCATGATCTGATTGAATGGCGAGCAGGCTCGAAGGGTTGAATTGCCTACTTCTGCTTCTAATTCCTATCTTCCTATGTTAATGCAATGAACAGCAGTTTGAAGCAGGAAATCCACCTCACAGACAGGGAGTCCAATTTTAACAGCCTACTGCTACCCTCTCCAAGATAATAATAATCTTTATTAGTGTCACAAGTAGGCTTATATTAACATTGATGTGGAGATGCCGGCGTTGGACTGGGGTGAGCACAGTAAGACGTCTTACAACACCAGGTTAAAGTCCAACAGGTTTGTTTCGATGTCACTAGCTTTCGGACCGCTGCTCCTTCCTCAGGTGAATGAAGAGGTTCTTCATTCACCTGAGGAAGGAGCAGCGCTCCGAAAGCTAGTGACATCGAAACAAACCTGTTGGACTTTAACCTGGTGTTGTAAGACTTCTTACTATATTAACATTGCAATGAAGTTACTGTGAAAATTTCCTGGTTGCTACAGTCTGGCGCCTGTTCCGAGTACACTGAGGGAGAATTCAGAATATCCAATTCACCTAACAACATGTCTTTGACTTGTGGGAAGAAACCGGAGCACCCAGAGGAAACCCACGCAGACACACAGAGAACATGCAGACTTCGCACAGACACTGACCCAAGTCGGGAATCGTATCCGGCTCTCTGGCACTGTGAAGCAACAGTGCTAACCACTGTGCGACCTTGAGATCGGAGGACTGAATCAAATTCGACACTTTCTCGTTTCTGCAGGATAGTGCAAAATCAGCAGTGCTTTTACCGTCTAGGTTATTCTCAAAATGACCTCTAAGCTTTACTATTTTTCCCAGACGTCAGCCTTTTTACTTCATACATAACAGGATGCCGACGTGTTCAGAAATAATGAATAAATTTCCTATTATCAGGGGCTTTTCATAATTTCAGCATGTTATAAATTATTTCAGTTGAAGACTTTTGAAATGAGTCCATTTTTTAATTCACGGAATGTGGGTGCCACAGGCTAGACCAGCATTTGTCGCCCATTCATAATTACCCTTGAGAAGGTGGTGGTGAGCCATTGCTGCCTGTGTGGTGTAGATAAAGTTTATGAAACTTTCAAAACTTACAGGGCATGACAGAGTAGATGCAGATAGAATGTTTCCCCTGGCTGGTGAATCTAGAGCCAGAGGGTATTGCACCATAATAAGGGGCAGGCCATTCAGGACTGAGATGAGGAGGAATTTCTTCACTCAAAGGGTTGTGAATCCTTGGAATTCTACCCCTGAGGGGTGTGGAAGCTCAATCATTGTGCATATTCAAGACAGAAGCGGATAGATTTCTGGATACTAATGATATCAAGGGATAAGCGCAGGATGTGGTGTAAAGATAGATGATCAGCCATGATCCAATTGAATGGCCTACTCCTGCTCCTATGTTCCTATGGTGGTGGAGGAAGCGAATGTTTAAGGTGGTGGATAGGGTGCTGATCAAGCAGACTGATTTGTCCTGGATGGTGTCGAGCTTGCCAAATGTTGTAGGAGCTGCACTCATCCAAACAATTTAAGAGTAATGCATCAAACTCCTGACTTGTGTCTTTTGATGGTGGACAGGCTTTGGGGAGTCAGGAGGTGTGTCACCCGTCACAGAACCGCCCAGCCTCTGACCACAGTATTTATGTTGTTAGTCCAATTGGTTTCTAGTCAATGGCGACTGCAAGAATGTCGATGGTGGGGGAATTCAGTAATGGTAATACTAGTGAATGACAAAATCAGGTGGTCAGAATGGTATTGAACACTTTGCAATCATTAGCAAACATCCCCACTTCTGCGCTTATGATAAAAGGAAGGTTATTGATGAAGTTGGTTATATCTAGCACACTACCCGAAGGACTCCAACAACCAAAACCATATTTGTGTGGTATGTATGGCTCAGCCAATGGAAAGTTTTTCTTCAAATTGCCACGGACTTTAATTTAAAAAAAGAGCTCTTTGACAACATACTCGGTCAAATGCTGCCTTGATGTCAAGGCTAATCATCTCACTCTCTGGAATTTAGCTTTTTTATTGATGTTTGCATTAAGACTAATAACTCTGCAGCTGAATAATCCTAGGTGGAACCAAACCTGAGCATCGGTGAGCAAGTTATTGCTGAGTAAGAGCTGTTTGACAGCACTGAGAGCAACATGTCCCATCACTTTGCTGATGATCGAGAGTAAATTGAAGAGGCATTAATTGGTTGGATTGGATTTGTCCTGCTTTTTATGGATATGACACACCTGGACAACTTCACATTGCATGTAGATGCCAGTGTTGTAGCTGTACTGGAACAACTTAGGCAAAGGAGTTCTGAAGTACTACAGTGGGGTGATCAGGGTCCATTGCCTTTGATGTTTACAGAGTACTGAGCAAGATGTTTACAGAGTACTGAGCAATATCTTGATATCGGGTGGAGTGAATTGAATTGGCTGAATACTAGCATCTGTGACAGTGAGGAGGGAGGAGGTGGAGAAAGATTATCCACTTGGCACTTCTGGCTGAAAATGCTTGCAAATGCTTCAGCCTTCTCTTTTGCACTGATGTGTTGGGCTCCCCATCATCAAGGATGGAGGTATTCATGGCACCTCCTACTCCCATTGATTGTTTAATTATCTTTCGGAGCACTGCTCCTTCCTCATTCACCTGAGGAAGGAGCAGTGCTCCGAAAGCTAGTGATTCGAAACAAATCAGTTGGATTTTAACCTGGTGATGTAAGACTTCTTCCTGTGCTCACCCCAGTCCAACACCAACATCTCCACATCATGTTTAATTATGCACCACCAATTTTGACTGATTGCAGCAAGACTGCAGACCTTTGAGCTGATCCATTGATTATAGGATCACTTAGTTCTGTCAGTGGCTCCTGCTGTTTAGCATGTACATAGATCTGCATTGTAGCTTCACCAGGCTAGCACCTCATTTTTAGTCTTGGCTTTCGCTTCTCCTATCCTCATTTAATAGGGTTGATATTGTGTCTTGGTAGAATATGGTTGAAGGATATATCAGGTCATGGGGTTGCAAATTATCATGGAATATAAGTCTATTGCTGATCACCCAATGACTCTGCCAGTTTTGAACTGCTAGATCCACATCTATACGATTTAACATAGTGGCAGTGTCACACCAACACAATGCACAGTATTCTTGGCGTGAACACAGGACTTTGTTTCCTACCAATAGTGTCATGGCTAGATGCACCTGCAACAAGTAGATTGAGGAGGATGAGGTCAAGTATATTTTTCCCCTTGTTGGTGCTCAGACTTCCTGCCACAGGCCCAGTCTGCAGGTGTGTCATGCAGGACCTAGTCAGCTCAATCAGTAATTGTGCTAACAAGCCACTTCTGGTGATGGACATTGAAGTCTCCCACCCAGAGTATATTCTGTACCCGTGCTACCCTCAGTACTCATCCAATGGTGTTCAATATTGAAGTACTGAGACTGGGAGGAGAGTAAATGAACATCAGCAGGAGCTTTCCTTGCCCATATCTGATGGTATAAGACTTCATGAGATCTGGAGTCCATGTTTAGGACTCCGAGGCTCATTCCCTCCTTATTGTCTGCCACTGTGCTGCCATCTCTGCTCTGGTGGGTCTGTCCTTGTCAATGGGCAGATGTTTTTGTCATTGTTTGATATAACTCATTGGCTTGCTAAACCATTTCAGAAAGTAGATAAGAGTCAATCATATTACTGAGCCTGGAATCTGGTCCAGTTAAGGATATTAATGAACCAGATGAGACGGCACAGTAGTGCGGTGGTTAGCACTGCTGCCTCACAGCGCCAAGAACCTGGGCTCAATCCCGGCCCCTTTCACTGTCTGTGTGGAGTTTGCACATTCTCCCCAATTGGAAAAAAATAATTGGATACTCTTAAAAAAAAAAGAGAAAATAAATAATGAACCAGATGGGTTTATAAGGATCTGGTGTGTTTAATTCCAGATATATTTAATTTTGTAATTTAGTTTTCCAATTAAGGGGCAATTTAGCGTGGCCAATCCACCTACCCTGCACATCTTTGAGTTGTGGGGGTGAGACCTGCGCAGGCATGGGGAGAATGGGCCATATTTATTTAATTAACTGAATTTAAATTCAGTTGCTGTGGTGGAATTTGAACTCATGTCCTAATCGTTAGTCCTGGCTTGTTCAACAGGAAACATAGCAGTCAATTTGCTCAGCTGCTCCAGACTCCAATAACTGCCAGTGACAGCATTCACCTCAAATGCTCCCACTCTTCCAGTAAATAGAGTCACCTGAAGTATTTTTTGTTAGTGATGTTTTAAGATATCAATATTCTGTAAAAGTAAAAATATTTCCAATGTTATTTAAACAAATAGCTAATTTACTTTAACTGTTGTCAATCTGAAATAATTTCTCAGTTGTTTTATCAAAAAATTATCAGTGCTAGATTTAAAAGCAATCAATATTCAAAATGTAATCAAAATATTTTATGACTGATAGAAATTATGTAGTTAATACTAGATTATCATCTCTACAAATCTACCATCTATTTCCTAGAGCCCTGAGTTGGAAGATTTGAAGTCTTCAATATTCCAAAGCCTTCAAGGTTAAGGTCCAAAACAAAGCAACGGACCGACTGCGGTCTCTGCTCCGATTCTTTATCTGGGTGCTTGATCTGCATACCAGTAACCAGATTTTCAATTTGTTTGGAAGCATTTTAAAATAAAACTAACCTTCAGATTTCTTTTCTCCACAAAACATTCTGAGATTCTATCACTTTACTTGTCCCATTCACATTTTTACTGAAATTAATCCAAACTTAAGCTTCGTCGACAGAAAATGCTGGACAATCTAGGCAGGTCTGACAACATTTGTTGAGAGAGAACATTGCTAACATTTTGATTCTGGATGACTCTGTCAAAGCTTGAGTAATTGCTGCAGCGATGTTCTGGAACTGAGGTGATTAAACTCCAACCACCACAACCATCTTACTTTATGCTAAGTATGACCCAAACCAGTATGACCCCAACCAGTAGAGAATTTTCTCTCCCTATTCCCATGGACTCGGGTTGATGCTACACTCGGACAAATCTTGCCTTAGTGTCAAGGGCAATCACTTTCAACTCACCTCTGCAGATCAATGCTTCCATCCAAGTTTGAACCAAGGATGAACCAAGGACCAAGACCTTGGGTGGGGTGCTCTTTCCAAGAGCCGGTGCAGACTCAATGGGTCGAATGGCCTCCTTCTGCACTGTAAATTCTATGATGTAATGAGGTCAGGAGCTGAGTAACCCTGGTGGAACCCAAACGGAGTTTCAGTGAACAGGTCATTGCTAAGCAAGTGCCACTTGATAGCACTGTTGCTGACCCTTCCATCACTTTTCTGATGATCGAGACAAGATTGATGGGACAGTAATTGGCCAGGTTGGATTTGTCCTGCATTTTGTGCACAGGACACACCTGGGCATTTTTCCACATTGCAGGGTAAATGCCAGTGTTGTAGCTGTACTGGAACAGCTTTGCAAGTTGAGCACAAGACGCAGTGTTATTGTCAGAATATTGTCAGGACCCATAGCCTTTGCTGTATCTATCAGCAGTTTCTTGATATCACATGGAGTAAACATTACTGACTGAAGACTGGCATCTGTGATGCTGGGGACCTCGAGGGAAGGCCGAGATGTATCGTCCACTCGACACCTCTCGCAAAAGGCTGTCCTATGATGAGACACTGAGTAAATTGGGTTCATATTTTCTGGAGTTTAGAAGAATGAAAGACTCTCAATGAAAGTTATAAAATTCTGAGGGGGCTTTGCAGGATAGATGATGAGAGATTATTTCCGCTGGTCCGGGAATCTAAAATGTGGGGACACAATACAGGATAAGGGGTCAATCAGTTAGAATGAAATGAAGAGAAATTTCTTCACTGAAAGGGTTGTGAATCTTTGGAGTTCTCCACTCAGAGGGTTGTGGATGTTCCATTGTTGAATGTATTTAAGACTGGGATGGACAAGAGTTTTAATCTCTCAGGGAATCAAGGGATATGGAGGAGAAGATAGGAAAATGGAATTGAAGCCCAAGATCCACCATGATGACACTGAATGGGGGAGCTGGCTCAATGGACCATTTGATCAACTCCAACTCCTATTTCTTATGTTCTCACATGCCTGAGTTATCATATTATAACATAAACTCAATAAAGACAGTTTTATTCATACTTAAATAGTAAAGTCCATAGAATCCCCACATGGCAGAAAGCGGCCATTCAGCCTATCGAGTCTGCACCGACCCTCTGAAAGAGCACCCCATCTAGTCCCAATTCCCTACCCTACCCCATAACTCCACCTACACATCTTTGGAAACTAAGGGGCATTTGATCATGGCCAATCCACCTAACCTGCACATTTTTGGAATGTGGGAGAAAGCCGAAGCACCCGGAGGAAACCCATGCAGACATAGGAGAACATGCAAACTCCACACAGACAGTCACCCAAGGCAGGAATTGAACCAGAGTCCCTGGCGCTGTGATGCAGCAGTGCTAACCACTGGGCCACCTGCTGCCCATGTGCAATGTCTCAAAGAAGATTCTGTATTGGTACAACTGCTACCTGGGTACTCTGGTGATTATGTAACAAAATGAATTAGACTAAACAAACGTGACTATGGTAAACTGGATGTTGGACAAGCAATGTGGTAAATCAGAGACAGTGGAAGGGTTGCAAGGTAGTGATAAGATTGAACTGGGGGTTGTCAATGACACATGAAAACTTTGTTGTTGCCAACTACAATGTGTAGACGAAAAATAGAAGAAGGCCGAGCAGAGGTTGTTAGAGGGCTCCACTGGCAACAATTCACTGGTTTTCTGTGTTTCTCTGGCTACAAAAAATTGAAAGTAACACAAGTGAGCGCAGTCACATCCTGTTGAATGACAGGGGAGATGCGTTTGAGGAGGATGGTGTGGTCAACCATGTCAAAGGTTGTAGATAAGTCAAGAACGTTGAGGAGATTATAGTTTACCATGGTAAGAAGTCTTACAACACCAGTCCAACAGGTTTGTTTTGAATCACTAGCTTTCGGAGTACTGCTCTTTCCTCAGGTGAATGAAGAGGTGGGTCAAAGACAAAGTCAAAGATGCAATACGATACTTTGGATGCAAGTCTTTGCAGGTAATCAAGTCTACAGGTCCAGGAGGAGCAACTGGAGAGAGGGATAATCACAGGTTAAAGTAGTGTGAATTGTCTCAAGCCAGGACAGTTAGTAGGATTTCACAAGCCCAGGCCAGATGGTGGGGGGTAAATGTAATGCGACATGAATCCAAGCTCCTGGTTGAGGCCATACTCCTGTGTGCGGAACTTGGCTAGAAGGTTCTGCTCGGCGATTCTGCGTTGTCGCGCATCCTGAAGGCCGCCTTGGAGAACGCTTACCCGAAGATCAGAGGCTGAATGCCCTTGACTGCTGAAGCGTTCCCCGACTGGAAGGGAACATTCCTGCCTGGCGGGCGATTGTCGCGCGACATCCGTTCATTCATTATCGCTGCGTCTGCATGGTCTCGCCAATGTACCACGCTTCGGGACATCCTTTCCTGCGGCGTATGAGGTAGACAACGTTGGCTGAGTCGCACGGGTATGTACCACGTACCTTGTGGGTGGTGTTCTCACGTGTAATGGTGGTACCCATGTCGATGATCTGGCACGTCTTGCAGAGATTGCCATGGCAGGGTTGTGTGGTGTCGTGGTCACTGTTCTGAAGGCTGGGTAGTTCGCACAAATATATATATTTCTGGAACCCACCTCTTCATTCACCTGAGGAAGGAGCAGTGCTCCGAAAGCTAGTGATTCAAAACAAACCTGTTGGGGAACACTTCAACAGTCAAGGGCATTCAGCCTCTGATATCCGGGTAAGCGTTCTCCAAGGCGGCCTTCAGGACGTGCGACAACGCTGAATCGCCGAGCAGAAGCTTATAGCCAAGTTCCGCACACATGAGTGCGGCCTCAACCGGGACCTGGGATTCATGTCGCATTACATTCATCCCCCACCATCTGGCCTGCGAAATCCTACCAACTGTCCTGGCTTGACACAATTCACACCTCCAAAACCTGGGGTTACCCCATCTCTGGATCTGTAAAGATTTAATCACCTGCTAATGGTCGCATTCCTAGCATTGTTTGGCATCTTTGAATTTGTCTATATATATGTTTCTGGAACATACCTCTTCATTCACCTGAGGAAGGAGCAGCGCTCCGAAAGCTAGTGACATCGAAACAAACCTGTTGGACTTTAACCTGGTGTTGTAAGACTTCTTACTGTTCTTCGCTCCAGTGAGAAAAGCCCTAGCTCCCTCAACCTTTCTTCATAAAACATGCCCTCTAGTCCAGGCAGCATCCTGGTAAATCTCCTCTGTACCCTCTCCAAAGCATCCACATCCTTCCTATAATGAGGCGACCAGAACTGGACACAACATTCCAAGTGTGGTCCAACTAGAGTTTTATAAAGCTGCAGCAAAACCTCGCAGCTCTTAAACTCAATCCCCCCGTTAATGAAAGCCAACACACCATACGCCTTCTGAACAACCCTATCTACCTGCGTGGCAACTTTGAGGGATCTATGTGCGTGGACCCAAGATCCCCCTGTTCCTCCACACTTCCAAGAATCCTGCCTTTAACCCTGGATTCAGCATTCAAATTCGACCTTCCAAAATGAATCACTTCACATTTATCAAGGTTGAACTCCATCTGCCACTTCTCAGACCAGTAAGAAGTCTTACAACACCAGGTTAAAGTCCAACAGGCTTGTTTCAAACACTAGCTTTCGGAGCACTGCTCCTTCCTCAGGTGAATGAAGAGGTATGTTCCAGAAACATACATATAGACAAATTCAAAGATACAAGACAATGCTTAGAATGCGAGCATCTGCAGGTAATTAAGTCTTTACAGATCCAGAGATGGGGGTAACCCCAGGTTAAAGAGGTGTGAATTGTCTCAAATCAGGACAGTTGGCAGGATTTCGCAAGCGCAGGCCAGATGGTGGGGGATGAATGTAATGCGACCCGAATCCCAGGTCCCGGTTGAGGCCGCACTCATGTGTGCGGAACTTGGCTATAAGTTTCTGCTCGGCGATTCTGCGTTGTCGCGCGTCCTGAAGGCCGCCTTGGAGAACGCTTACCCAGAGATCAGAGGCTGAATGCCCTTGACCAGCCTTATCAGACCAGTTCTGCATCCTGTCAATGTCCTGAAGTAACCTGCAACAACCTTCAACACTATCTACAACTCCCCCAACTTTCATGTCATCGGCAAACGTACCAACCCACCCTTCCACTTCCTCATCCAAGTCATTTATAAAAACCACAAAGAGCTACATCATCCTGACTCAGAACTATATCGCTGTTCTTTCACTATTACTGGATGAAAATCCTTGAGCTCGCTTACCTACAGCACAGCCGGTGTACCTACATCAGATGGTCTGCCACAGTTCAAGGCAGCTCACTACCACCTTCTCAAGGGCAATAGGAATGGGTAGCAATTGCTAGCCTCGCCAGTAACAACCACATCTCATGAAAGAATACAAAATGCCATGTGTCCAGTATTGGATTACAAATGGCATACCCTTTTGACTCAAAGCAAAATCTATTTCTTTCGCACAAGTATTTCAGGTCATTTCTCCAAAAGTGGGCCAAACTAACAGTAGATGAGGCAAGCCTGAATGACAATAGTTAAGCAGTTTTATTTTGCATTGCACTGAACAGCATATGAGGTAGTATTATCAGACTAACTTAATTCAACCAGTAAAACTGATCTTCATGGAATGATGTGTAATAAAATGCTAGACTACCACACTTCAATGCACTTTCTCATCCAAATGAAATAACTCCTCTGCATTCTGTTCCACTCTGCATTCTGTTACAGAGTCTTCTTTTTTAACTTTTAAATCTATCCGCAGCAGTTTCCCCTAACTCCCACACAGCCCAACTCAGACTGGACACCTTCCCACAACCTCTGCCAAATACACCAGCCTAACTTGACAACGGCTGATTTCAAATGATCAAATAGTAGCAGAAAACTGAATGCAAATGTTCACAGGAATATCAAACTTTCATTGTCCCAAGACAGCTTATATGAAAAATTAATCTGCAGCTGCTGCCAGTCCTGCTGCCCTGTATTTAAGCCTCAGTGGTAGCATAATTTTAAAAAACATATATTGTAATAATTAGGAGGAGTAGGCCATTCAATGCCTCAATACTCCTCTGCCACTCAATAAAATCATGGCTGATCAGAATGCAGCTGTAACTTCCATTTTCCTGTTTACCTCACATCAACTCGATTCCCCTATAGATCAAAAATCTGTCTATCTCAGCTTTGATTATGTCCAATGACCCAATCTCCACTACTCTCCAGGGTAGAGAATTTCAGACTAACACTCCCCGGAGTCAAAGTCTCTTCTCATCACTCTCTTAAATGGAGGACCCTTATTTTTAAACTGTGTAACCTGGTTCTAGATTGCCCCATAAGGGGAGACATTCTCTCTGCATTTACCCTGTCAAGTACTCAAGCCCCCTCAGAATCTTCTGTGTTTCAATAAGATCACCTCTCATTTCTTCTAAGCTTGAATGAGTATAGGTCCAAATTGTTCAACCTTTCCTCATAATACAACCCCTTTATCCCAAGAATCAGCCTAGTTAACCTTTGCTGAACCTTTGCTGAACTTCTCCCAATGCAAGTAAATTTTTCGTTAAGTAAGGAAACCAATATATCACCAAAATTCTGTACAGTTGTTGCAAAACTTCCTCACTTTTATATTTGTTCCCCCTTGCAATAAAGGCCAACATTTGATCTGACTTCTTAATTACTTGCTGTACCTCAATGCTAACTTTTTAATGATTGAAGTACAAAGACACACGATTCCTCTCCAGCGCAGCATTCCTTAGACTCTCGCCAATTAAATAATATTCTTATTTTCTATTATTTCTGCAAAATGAACAAGTTCACATTTTTCCACACTGTATTCAATCTGCCAAATTTGTGCCTACTCGCTTAACCTATCTGTATCCCTTTGCATCCTCCTCACAACTTGTATTCCTACCTTTATATTATCAGTAAATATGGCTATAATATTGTTGGTCTCTTCTTTCAAGTCATTAATATGATTATAAATAGTTGAAGCTCAGCATTGATTTCTGAGGTACTCCACGAGTTAGTCTGTCAACCTGAAAATGAACCATTTATCTCGACTCTCTGTTTTCTGTTAGTTAACCAATCCTTTATCCATGCTCATATATCAATGATATCTTAATAATGGATTGGAGCATTTTTCAATGACAGATGTTAGACTACCTGGCCAATAGTTTCCTGTTTTCAGTCTCCTTCCTTTCTTAAATTGCAGTTTTCCAGTCCCCGGGGATCTTTCCAGATTCTAGGGAATTTTGAAAGATTATAACCAATGCATCCACTATCTCTACAGCCACTTTTTTTAAGACCGTGGATGTAGCACATCAGGTCAAGGAGACTTCTCAACCTTTAGTGCCATTAGTTTTCCTGGTACCTTTTCTCCAATGATTGTGATTATTTTGAGTTCCTCTCTTCCTTTCGGCTCTCGACTTTCTATTGTCTTGGGATATTGTTCATGTTTCCTACTGTGACGACAAATATAAACTACTTGTTCAAAGTCTCTGTCTTTCCTTGGTTCCCACTATTAATTCTCCAACCTCACCCTCCATGGGCATACTGTATGAACTAACAAACTATCAGTGGAGGACTTTGTAGTTTGTCCCCATATAAAGAAGACAATCATATTTTGGACTCTGAAACTGAAAACATTCCTTTGTGATAGTTAAGTTGCTGATCAGCAACTTAGTTCCAGAGATAAAATTTAATTGAAACATAAAAGCAAGAGTTTGCTCCTTCAGCCTGTTATGTTTTTTTATTAGATCAGCCTTGATCTGTACCTCAATTTCATTTAGCAGGTTTTGATCTCTTGAAACAAAATAAATACATTCATATGAAGTGCATTGGATTGCCATAAAAATTCATCTGGTTCATGATTATTCAAGGTCTAACCATCTTCAGCTGTTTCATCCAGGGCTTCCGTTATCATAAGATGAGAAGTGGAGATGGTCACTGATGGTTGGGCAATGTCCAGAACCATTCGCAGTTCCTCAGACACTTAAGCAGTCCTTGTCTGTATGCAGCAAGAGCTGGACAACATTCAGGCTTGGTTCTTAAGTGGCAAGCAATGCTCTTGCCACACAAGAGGCTGGAAATTACCATCTCTAGTAAGGCAGAATCTAACCATCATCCTTGATATTCAATACAAACAAGGAGCAGGAGTCGGCCATTCAGCCCTTCGAGCATGCTCCGTTATTCAGTAAGATCATGGCTGATCTGACAGTAATGTCAAAGCTTCACTCCACTTACTCCCGGTTGCCTATCATCACCCCCCCACCCCTTGTCCCAAGAATCTATCCACCTCTACTTTAAAAATATTCAAAGACTCTGCTTACACAACCTTTTCAGGAAGAGAGCTCCAAAGACTCACAACCCCATGGAGTGAAATCATCTCCGAATTAAATGGGAAACCCTTTATTTTTAAACAGCGACCCCTAGTTCTAGATTCTCCCACAAGAGGAAACATCTTCTCCATGTCCACCCTGTCAATGCTCCTCAGGTTCTTACATGTTTCAATCAAGTCGCCCCTTACTCTTCTAAACTACGGTGGATACAATCCTAACCTTTCCTCATAAGACCTACCCAGTCCAGGCCTTAGTTTGATAAACCTTCTGAAATGTTTCCAACGCATTTCCATCTTTCCTTAAATAAGGTGACCAATACTATACACAGTACACCAAATGTGTTCTCATTGTCCCTTGTGCAAATGAAGCATAACCTCCCTACTTTTGTATTTAATTTCCCAAGCAATGAGAACTTCTATTAGCTTTCCTAATTACTAGCAGGCTAGCCTTTTGTGACTCATGGACTAGGACACACAGATCCCTCTCAATCTGAGCTCTGCAATCTCTCATCATTTAGATAATATGCTTCTTTTTTATTCTCCCTGCCGAAATGGACAATTTCAGTTTCCCACATTATACTCCATTTGGAAATCTTTGCCCACTCACTTAACCTATCTATATACTTTTGTAGCCTCCTTATGTCCTTTTCACAACTTACTTTCTTACCTACCTTTGTATCATCAGCAAAATTGGCAACGATTTCTTCAATCCCTTCATCCAAGTCATTTATATGAGTTGTAAACAGTTGAGGTCCCAGCAGTGATCCCAGCAGCACATCACCCATTTACGCCTGCTCTCCGCTTCCTGTTAATGGCATTACCACAGCTAAATTCCCCCATTATCATCATCCTTGGGGTTACTAGTCACCAGAACCTGAACTGGATTAGCCATATAAATATTGTGGCTACAAGAGCGGGTCAGAGGCTGGGAATTCTGCAACAAAAGCAACCATAGAAAGCATCCTACCTGGCTGCATCACAGCCTGGTATGGCAACTGTTCGGCCCAAGACCGCAAGAAACTTCAGAGAGTCGTGAACACAGCACAGTCCATCAAACTGCCTCCCATCCACTAACTCCATCTACACCTCCTGCTGCCTGGGGAAAGCGGGTGTATAAACAAAGACCCCTCCCACCCGGCTTACTCACTCTTCCAACTTCTTCCATCGGGCAGGAGATACAAAAGTCTGAGAACACTCACAAACAGATTCAAATACAGCTTCTTCCCCACTGTTACCAGACTCCTAAACGAGCCTCTTATGGCCTGATTAATATTACACTCCTGTATGCTTCACCCGATGCCGGTGTCTATGTATTTACATTGTATATATACCGTTGTCCAATTACGTATTTCCTTTTTATTTTATTTTATTTTCATATACTTAATGATCTGCTAGCAGAAAAATACTTTTCACTGTACCTCGGTACACGTGACAATAAACAAATCCAAATGCAACGAGTATCTCACTACATGACTCCAAAGCATCTCCACCATCTACAAGGCACAAGTCAAAAGCGTGATACAATGGTCTCCTTTTGACTGAATGAGTACAGCACCAACACTCAAGAATCTCAGTCTGATCCAGGACAAAGCAACGTGCTTGATCAGCACTCAATTCACCAACTTATAAATTGACTCTCTCCGCCACTGATGCAGTGACAACAGTGTAAATAGCTCCTTCGCGTGCAAGATGTGCGTCCAACTGCAGCTGCTGTTGGACACTTTGACGGCTCTGGAGCTGCGGATGGATTCACTTTGGAGCATCCACGATGCTGAGGAAGTCGTGGACAGCACATTCAGTGAGTTGGTCATACCGCAGTTAAACATTACTGAGGGAGATAGGAAATGGGTGACCACCAGACAGGAAGAGTAGGAAGGCAGTGCAGGGGTCCCTTGCAGTCATCTCCTTCCAAAACAGATATTTTGTTTTGGATACAGTTGGGGGAGATGGCTCACCAGGGGCAGGTAGCAGCAGCCAGGTTCATGGCACTATGGCTGGCTCTGCTGCGCAGGAGGGCAGGAAAAAGAGTGACAGAGCTATAGCAATAGGGGACTCAATGGTTAGGGGGACAGACAGGCATTTCTGCAGACGCAAACGCGACTCCAGGATGGTATGTTGCCTCCCTGGTGCAAGGGTCAAGGATGCCTCTGAACGGCTGCGGGACATTCTGGAGGAGGTGGGTGAACAGCCAGCTGTCATGGTGCATATAGGCACCAACGATATAGGTAGAAAATATGGTGAGGTCCTACAAGCTGAATTTAGGGAGTTAGGAATTAAGTTAAAAAGTAGGACCTCAAAGGAAGTAATCTCAGGGTTGCTACCTGTGCCACGTGCTAGTCAGAGTAGAAGTGTCAGGATAGATAAGATGAATACGTGGCTTGAGAGATGGTTCAAGAGAGAGGGATTCAAATTCTAGGGACATTGGAACCGATTCTGGGGGAGGTGGGACCAGTACAAACCGGACGGTGTGCACCTGGGACTGGAACCAATGTCCCAGGAGGACTGTTTGCTAGTGCTGTTGGGAGAGGGTTTAAACTAATGTGGCAGGGGGATGGGAACCGATGCAGGACGTCGGAGAGAAGTGCGGACAAAAACAAAAGGCAGTAAGGGGAAAAGTGAAAGCAGAGAAATCAAAGTCAAAAATCAAAAAAGCCCACAGTACAGAGTACAGAGGCTGTGGTGAACTCAGTGATTGGGTCCAGTAAGGCTAAGAAAAATAAAACATAGGGAGAGTGCACAAAAAATGGCCGGACAGATGGTCTGAGAAAGAAGGTCAGACAGCAAGGGAAGTCTAGATTTAACTGCAGTTATTTCAATGAAAGAGGCCTGGCGGGCAAGGCAGATAAACCCAGGGCATGGATGGGTACATGGGACTGGGATATTTTCGCTATTACTGAAACATGGCTAAGGAGGGGCAGGACTGGCAGCTCAATGTTCCAGGGTACAGATGATACAGGAAAGATAGAACAGGAGGTAAAGAGAGGTGGAGGAGGTGCGTTTTTGATTCGGTAGAATATCACAGCAGTACTGAGAGGGGATATATCCAAGGCTTTGCCCACTGAGTTTATATGGGTAGAACTGAAAAATAAGGAAGGAGAGAAGGATTGTATACAGGCGTCCAAATAGTCAGTGGGAAATTGAGGAGCAAATATGTAAGGAGGTTACAGATAGCTGCAAAAGAAATAGGGTGGTAATAGCTGGGGACTTTAACTTTCCCAACATTTACTGGGACAGACATAGCATTAAGGACTTGGATGGAGAGAAATTGGTTGTGTATGCAGGAGGAATTTCTCATTCAGTATGTGGATGGTCTGACTAGAGAGGAGGCAAACATTACCTCCTCTTGGGAAATACGGAAGGGCAGGTGACAGAAGTATTAGTGTGGAATCACTTTGGGACCAGTGACCATGATTCCATTAGTTTTAAGATAGCTGTGGAGAATGATAGATCTGGTCCAAAAGTTAAAATTCTAAATTGGGGCAAGGCCAATTTTGATGGTATTAGACATGAATTTCAAAAATTGATTGGGGGAGTAAATTGGCAGGCAATGGGATGGCTGGTTAGTGGAATGCTTTCAAAAGTGTGTTAGCCAGGGTTCAGGGTAAGCACATTCCTTTTAGAGTGAAGGGCAAGGCTGGTAGAAGTCGGGAACTCTGGATGACTCGGGATATTGAGGCCCTGGTCAAAAAGGAGGCATGTGACATGCATAGGCAGCTGGGGTGAAGTGGATCCATTGAAGAGTATAGAGGTATTCGGAGTAGAGTTCAGAGAGAAACCAGGAGGGCAAAAAGGGTCATGAGATTGCTTTGACAGATAGGGCAAAGGAGAATCCAGAGCTTCCACAAATACATAAAGAGCAAAAGAGTAAGCAGGGAGAGAGTAGAGCCTCGTCTGGATCTACAAGGTCATCCATGTGCAGATCCACAAGAGATGGGTGAGATCCTAAATGAATATTTCTCATCGGTATTTACTGTTGAGAAAGGCATGTTAGGGAACTTGGGGAAATAAAAAGTGAGAAGTGTCTTGAGAGGTGTGCATATTACAGAGAAGGAGGTGCTGGAAGTCTTAAAGCGCATCAGGGTAGATAAATCCCCAGGGCCTGATGAAATTTATCCCAGGACGTTGTGGGAGGCTAGGGGGGAAATTCCGGGTCCGCTAGCCGAGATATTTAAATCGTCAACAGCCACAGGTGAGGTGCCTGAAGGTTGGAGGGTAGCAAATGTTGTGCCCTTGTTTAAAAGCCGCAGGGAAAAGCCTGGGAACTACAGACCAGTGAGCCTTACGTCTATGGTGGGTAAATTGTTAGAAGGTATTCTGAGAGATAGGATCGACAGGCATTTAGAGAGGCAAGGACTGATTAGGGACAGTCAGCATGGCTTCGTGAGTGGAAAATCATGTTTTACGAATTTGATTGAGTTTTTTAAAGGGGTAACCAAGAAGGTAGATGAGGGCAGTGCATGTTGTCTCCATGGACTTTAGCAAGGCCTGTTTCATAAGGTTAAATCTCATGGGATCCAGGGTGAGGTAGCCAATTGGATACAAAATTGGCTTGACGACAGAAGACAAAGGCAAAGGTGGTTGTAGAGGGTTGTTTTACAAACTGGAGGCCTGTGACCAGTGGTGTGTCTCAGGGATCAGTGCTGGGTGCACTGTTATTTGTTATTTATATTAATGATTTGGATGAGAATTTAGGAGGCATAGTTAGTAAGTTTGCAGATGACACCAAGATTGGTGGCATAGTGGGCAGTGAAGAAGGTTATCTGGGATACAACGGGATCTTGATCAATTGGGCCAGTGGGCCGATGAATGGCAGTTGGGAGTTTAATTTAGATAAATGTGAAGTGATGCATTTTGGTAGATGGAATCAGGGCAGGACCTGCTCAGTTAATGGTAGGGTGTTGGGTAGAGTTATAGGACACAGAGATCCAGGAATACATGTTCATAGCTTCTTGAAAGTGAATTCACAGGTGGACAGGGTGGTGAAGAAGGCATTCGGTACACTTGGTTTCCTTGGACAGAACATTGAAAACAAGAGTTGGGATATCTTGTTGATGTTGTACAAGACATTAGTACGGCCACACTTGGAATACTGTGTACAGTTCTGGACACCCTATTCGAGAAAGGATATTATTAAACTAGAAAGAGTGCAGAAAAGATTTACAAGGATGCTCAGATAGTCAGAGGCTTTTCCTTGGATAGTCAGAGGCTTTTCCTTGGATAGTCGGGGGCTTTTCCCCAGGGTAGAGGGGCCAATTACTAGGGGGCATAGGTTTAAGGTGCGAGGGGTAAGGTTTAGAGGAGATGTATGAGGCAAGTTTTTGACACAGAGGGTAGTGGGTGCCTGGAACTCGCTGCCGGAGGAGGTGGTGGAAGCAGGGACGATAGTGACATTTAAGGGGCATCTTGACAAATACATGAATAGGATGGGAATAGAGGGATACGGACCCAGGAAGTGTAGAAGATTGTAGTTTAGACGGGCAGCATGGTCGGCACGGGCTTGGAGGCCGAAGGGCCTGTTCCTGTGCTGTACTTTTCTTTGTTCTTTGTTTGTTTGTATGCTACCAGGACCTGATGGCTTGAGTTATAAGGAGACGCTGGATAGACTAGGAGATTTTTCCCTGGAGCGTAGTGTTGCCTTTTTTACCTACTGTAAATATGGCAATCAATGAGGTTGCCCTTCTTTCTTTGGATATCAATATTATATTGCTCAGAGTCGACAGGTATCAAATGATACCACCACAAGGTTCAACCGGATATCGATCAAAGAGCCAAACACCAGTTAGTTAGTTCTAGATCAAGGGTACTTTATTTACACACACAATTAATCATGCAACATAAACACTACTAGTTAAACTGCACCTATCGACTATGACAACCTATACTTAACTTCAGGCACCCGGCTTAGGTCAGAGGAACAGTGGCCGTTGTTCGATTCTGGGACTATCGGGTCTGTAGAGGTAACTGCTGCTCAGCTGGGCTCATCCGTCTGGTAGTGGGCGTTGAACTTCAGCTTGCTTCTGGCGGTGCTGCACTTGGAAGTAGACGTTGCCGGAGCGCCAGGTCCAAGAGAGGCCGAACACATGGCGGTCTCTCTTTTTATCCTTGGGGGTTTTTGTGCTCTTTTGGGCAGTCCTTCAGTTTGGACCCCCCTAATTGGGTAATTCTTGATCACTGTGTTCGATTCGAACCAATAAAGGGGCGGGTTCCTTGATGGCTGGGCGTGTCCTAAGCGGTCACTGGCCCTGTTGTTTACGCTTCCCGAGTACAGGGAGTGGCGCCGAAATGTCTGGGATTTTATTGGTCACTCAAGTATCAGTCCTTTGTCTGGCGGAGAGGGGCCATCAAAATGCTAATCGGTTGGGGGTTTCGATACCGTCTGGATTCCTCACTCACAAATATACATTCAGGCTCTGAGCTTGCCTGAATCTCGCATTGTCCATTTTTCCTGTTATGCTTTGCGACCTTCCCTGTTCCTTAGCCATCCCAGATGGCTACAGTCCGTCCTCTTGATCCTCAATGCGAAGCGTGAAGGATCACACTACTGGATCTTCTCCTGTTCTCTGACATGCCGGGTACCCTCAATCAAGGACAGGTTCTATCTTACTCTGTCCAATTGGTCAAAATATTTACCTAAGTTTTTACTAATACACAAATAGCTCTAGAAATTCTAAGGGGCACTATAACATTCAAACATCCATTTCAGTCTCTTTCCACAAAAAAAAGGGAACCTCTAACTGCCCTTAACTAAACTACACTCATGCTGCTATGTAATAACCAAAGAACTTATATTACAATACAAAATAACCAATAGCAGCATCACATTCCTACTTATCACTAATGTCCATGTACAAAGGAAGTAACTTTATTCAAAAAACCGTGGAATTTATTAGGGAGGAAGGGTTCAGAAAGAGTATGGAGTTTGCTGGAGTCCGAGGAAAGGGGCTCTGAGTGTGTATACTGGGGGGGGGGGCTCTCCTTTGCCATTTCCGAAATCTGATCATCTGGATGACACTGCAAAGTATAGCTATAACCAGTAGGGCCTCTACTGTGTACGAAAGGGAGTACCAATTTATGATATCATCACACCATGTGGGGGTATCAGTGGCTGTGTCTATGTGTGGTGTAGTGTCCGGGCTAGGGGTGTCGTGTTGGGTGGCCATGTTTAGGGTCGGTGTGGTTCACGGTGGAGGGGCGGGTAACACGCGCAACAGTGTTGATCCAATGGCGATCATGATGCAGATCATCAGGTTAGTCTTCTTCTTGGCTGCGTCTTTCTCTGTCTTCTGGTATATCCGTATCTTCCTGGGGGTACGAGCATAATATCTGTTATTATCTTGTTGCTTAATATCTCATTTGTTTGTCTGTTTCTCCTTAACATCAATTTCCCATTTAGGATCGTCACCATATGTGACTCCCTCATTTTCTTTTTTAAACAACCATTTGGGAGTCAAAACATCCGGAAAAAGAATTCTGTCACAGTGCGAGCATTCTAGCAGCCTGTGTTTGATGGGCTGAGTGGGCGGACAATTTCTCCATCCAATGCAAACTCGTTTCAACCAAGTGTTTTTGAACATGTAAACAGCAGGTGGGGGGATAGCAACCAAAGGGTCACTGGAAAGGGGACAAAAGTTTGGCAAAAGTGCATTCTTTAAACCACAGTTGTAAAAAGAACAGCAAAAGAGTTTCGAAAATAATTCTCCGAATGGGATGCGGCAGGGCAAGAATGGGTGGAATCCCCGGGTAGGGCGGTGATCAGTGCCATTGCTCCACTACCCGGGCTTGGCTGACCAAATACATAGGGGGTCCTCAGGCAAGGCGGGTTCAGTGCCATTACTCCACTGCCTGAGTGACCTTCCAAGAGCGGTAAGAATTTGAGGGTATATGGGCTTCAGCAAACTTGTGCCTTTAACTGCCATGTGGCATCAGAGGAGTAGTCACAACTGTATCAAGAAACGTGCCTGGGGTCAACACACAAAGTCGTACAAGAGAGAGAATGCAACATTAAAAAACAAACTAAAGAAGAAAGTGGGTAGGTTCCATCAGGGAATAGGACACCATAAATCACATTTGGCCTGGGGTGTAACTAGCATATGGAGTCAGTGTAGTGTGACCGAAGAGAGGAAGGAGGAAACAAAAATGAAGTGGCATTGCTGAGGTGTCCCTGCCATGAGAAGTGGCGGGTAAGCGCTCACAGTTTGCATGGGGCAGCTGGGACCTTGTAGCTGCTGTGGGTAGTGTTCTCTTTCATATCTGGGGGCTAGTCATGCTGGTGGTGGGGGTCTCCTGCAATCTCGGGCAAAGTGTACTGACTGCCCACAGTTATCATAGAATTTACAGGGCAGAAGGAGGCCACCCGGCCCATCGAGTCTGCACCGGCTCCTGGAAAGAGCACCCTACCCAAGGTCAACACCTCCACCCTATCCCCACAACTCAGCAACCCCACCCAACACTAAGGGCAATTTTGGACACTAAGGACAATTTATCACGGCCAATCCACCTAACCTGCACATCTTTGGACTGTGGGAGGAAACCGGAGCACCCGGAGGAAACCCACGCACGCACGGGGAGGACGTGCAGACTCCACAGAGTGACCCAAGCCAGAATCGAACCTGGGAACCTGGAGCTGTGAAGCAATTGTGCTATCCACAATGCTACCGTGCTGCCCCACATGACCCCTGGGGCACGTAGTGTGGAATAGGCTCTCTGGTGTATTGCTCTCTTGGGTATGGTTCCCTGGGTGGGGGGTTGGGCTGTTGGTGTCGTTGTTGGTTCGGGGGGGGGCTTGGCATTCTCAGGCGTAATGTCCCTTCTGTCCACAATTGTAGCATTCCTGTACTTTAGGGTGCTGTGCGTTACTTCTGCCTTCATTTACCCATGCGGGGTCTTGGTGTGCCCTTACTGGATGCATGTTGGCGACTACTCTTTCCTGGTCTATCTTTTCCTGTAGGGACTGTTCCCCAGCTCTAGATAATCGCTTCAGTACCCACAGTTCATTGTGTGCAGGGTCTGAGGAATCATAGTTGGCACATGCCTTTTGTCCTGCCTCCGTGGCGTGGGAGACTAGAATACGGGTCCATTTGGCCGTATTATCTACCGATAAATGGGCGCGGGCTAAATCACCGAATACTGCGGTAAAGTGGATCCAGAGGCGTCCAGCAAATGCTGTTGGATGCTCTCCCTTTTTCTGTCTGCACCGGTTGAGTCCTTCTACCGGGTCTCCTCTATTATAGCCAATGGCATCTAAAATGGCTGTTTTCATGCCTTGGAGGCTACCTCCTCCTACATTTTGTGGGTCGGGAAGAGCTGAACTAACTGACGGGTCAAGGCTCATCACTATGAGCTTTACTTCTTCCCGCTCGTCCAGACCATACATGACGGTCTGTTGCCAAACCCGTTCGGAAAAGTGGTGTGGGTCTGACGTGGGGTGAAAAGTCTCAATTATATCTCGGGCATCTCTTAACTGGGTGATGGTTGGTGTACACAAAATCGGGTTGGTCCTCTGTTGTTACTCTACGCTGCGTGGTGATGGGATTCATTGCGTTGGGTGCTGCCAGTGCAGTCGGTGGTGCGGGTGCTTTCCTTTTCGGGACCTGGGGGGCTCTATTCTGACTTTCTGTCTCAGTCACGTACCGTTGGGCCGTTTCACTAAGTTCCTGCCAATCGGGGCCATCTTCCTGATCTAACTGTGGGCCAAAGGTATCTCTGAACCCGTTCTGAACAGATAGCAGTGATTGCAATCTTGCAATTTGCTGCCTGCACTTGGCATGATCCACCGAACTCTGCCTCTGTTCCGTGGTGGAACTGTGGAGTGCTCGTAGGGCTGCCTTTAAATCCTCACACTGTTTTCACAACTGTTCTGCTTGGTTCTCCGTTTCCTCTCTTACCAACACCGCACTTTGCGTGTCCTGGTAGGCCTTATCGTATTGAATCTGAAAGCTGCTTGGGTGGGCGAGACAAGATTGGTGTGCCCTCTTGACATCTGCCATCTCCTTTTCCTTTGCCGCTAGCTGCTCTCGGAGTTGCTCGTTTAATCTCTCACACTCGCTAACATTTCCCTCTCTACTCCTCTCTTTCTCGTCAAGCTGTCTACGGAGCGTCCTCATGACCTCCTCTGTGCCTCGCAATTGTGCCAAGCAGGACACGATTGCCATCGGCTTACGAACTCTACTCAAATTCTTCTTGTGGTTCTCGGTCAGGCTGTCCCACCAAGTTTGTCCTATGCTGCCAGGACCTGTTTCCTCATTCGCACAGAATTCCGACCATAGGGGCCATCCTTTCCCCTTTAGGTATTTCCTAATCTCCTCTTCCCATATGGGACACTGTTCTGCTCTGTTGGTCGCTGTGACCTCGGGCTCTTGTGGATGCATAAGGCGTTCCATTGCCTTCATTGCCATCTCTGCGATTATCTCGGTTTCTACCGGGAATTTGGGACAAGGGGGAATAAAGCGGTGGTGCAAACACGGGCACGGCTCAAGCTATTTTCTGGTTTACGCAACTCCCGAAAGTTTCTCGCAACAAAATCTATCGAGGTTACCTTATATCCCCTTGTTAGTATGCATGCAAATTACACACTTCCGAATTTTGGAGGTTTGACCGAAACTGGTCTTACGCTTGTGGTTTATTTTACTTTGCCAATTTGGATTTCTGATTCAATCGTTTTGTGGGTTCTCTCGGAGTGACACAGTTACTTCTGGGTCGAATCCCACCAGAGTCGCCAATAACTCTTGCCTTTTTTACCTACTGTAAATATGGCAATGAGGTTGCCCTTCTTTCTTTGGATATCAATATTATATTGCTCAGAGTCGACAGGTATCAAATGATACCACCACAAGGTTCAACCGGATATCGATTAAAGAGCCAAACACCAGTTAGTTCTAGATCAAGGGTACTTTATTTACACACACAATTAATCATGCAACATAAACACTACTAGTTAAACTGCACCTATCGACTATGACAACCTATACTTAACTTCAGGCACCCGGCTTAGGTCAGTGGAACAATGGCCGTTGTTCGATTCTGGGACTATCGGGTCAGTAGAGGTGACTGCTGCTCAGCTGGGCTCATCCGTCTGGTAGTGGGCGTTGAACTTCAGCTTGCTTCTGGCGGTGCTGCACTTGGAAGTAGACGTTGCCGGAGTGCCAGGTCCCAGAGAGGCCGAACACATGGTGGTCTCTCTTTTTATCCTTGGGGGTTTTCGCGCTCTTTTTGGCGGTCCTTCAGTTTGGACCCCACTAATTGGGTAATTCTTGATCACTGTGTTCGATTCGAACCAATAAAGGGGCGGGTGCCTTGATGGCTGGGTGTGTCCTAAGCGGTCATTGACCCTGTTGTTTACGCTTCCTGAGTACAGGGAATGGCACCGAAATGTCTGGGATTGTATAGGTCGCTCAAGTATCAGTCCTTTGTCTGGCAGAGATGGGCCATCAAAATGCTAATCGGTTGGGGGTTTCGATACCGTCTGGATTCCTCACTCACAAATATACATTCAGGCTCTGAGAACATAAGAACTAGGAGCAGGAGTAGGCCATCTGGCCCCTCGAGCCTGCTCCACCATTCAATGAGATCATGGCTGATCTTTTGTGGACTCAGCTCCACTTTCCATCCCGAACACCATAACCCTTAATCCCTTTATTCTTCAAAAAACTATCTATCTTTATCTTAAAAACATTTAATGAAGGATTAAAAACATTTAATGAAGGAAAAGCCTGCCTGAATCTCGCATTGTCCATTTTTCCCGTTATGCTTTGCGACCTTCCCTGGTCCTTATTGTAAGTGGCCATCCAGATGGCTACAGTAGGAGGCTTAGGGGTGATCTTATAGAGGTCAATAAAATAATGAGGGGCATAGGTGAGGTAGATAGTCAATATCTTTTCCCGAAGGTACGGGAATCTAAAACTAGAGGGCATAGGTTTAAGGTGAGAGGGGAGAGATACAAAAGCGTCCAGAAGGACAGTTTGGTGAGTGTCTGGAACGAGTTGCCAGATGCAGTAGTAGAGGTGGGTGGTAAAAACTGGGCAGCATGGACAAGTTGGACCGAAGGGCTTATTTCCAAGCTGTAAACCTCTATGACGCTACAAGATGCACCTCAGCAACTCATCAAGACTCCTCAGACAGCATTCTCCAAACCGGCAATCTCTAAAACCTTAAAGGACAAGAGCAGCAGACACATTGGGGCACTACTACCTGCAAGTTCCCCTGCAAGCCACACACCATCCTGACTTGGAAACATATAAACGTTCCTCCACTATCGCTCGGTCAAAATCCTGGAACTCCCTCCCTAACAGGACTATGGGTGTATCTACATCACATCTACTGCGGCAGATCAGGAAGGCAGCTAACACCACCTTGTCAAAGACTATCAGGGATGGGCAACAAATGCTAGCTTTGCCAATGATGCCCACAACACATGAAATTTTTTTTAAAGCCATTTCAGGAAGAAAATCTGAACCCTTATCTCCTCGCCAAGTGCAACTCCAGACGCACACCAAGTTGTTGACTTTTAACTGCCCTTCGAAACGGCCCGGCAAGCCAATCAGTTGTAGAAACTGTTACAAAAATGTCAAAAAGGAATAAAACCAGATGGACCACCTATCATTGACCTAGGCACCGGGAAGGAAAATTGAATTCCAAGTCTAATTCACCCTGCAAAGTCCTTCGTACTGACATTTAGGCTCTTACACCAAAATTGGGAGAACTATCCCAGACTATTGAAGCAACTGCCTAACATACTCACTGAATCATACCTTACAGTTAGGGTCCCAGACACCGACAACATCCCTCAATTTTTCCTGCAGAGGTGGCCTGGGAGTAGCCCTAGAAATCTTCAACGTTGAATCTATACCCAATGAAGTATCAGGTGAAACATGGGCAAGTGTTAAAATCCCACAGTAAATGACAGATGCGGCCAAAGCAGATACTATGGATGTCGCAAAAGACCACCCAGATGTTTGTCACACTTGAGCGACAACCAGTCTCACTGAAACCCTGTCTTTCTCACAAGGGTTTCCAATCTCCAAGTTCAAAGAACTTGCCTTGGAATTCTTTCCAAACCGGAAGGCTCCAACAAGAATCTGCCTCCAGGGTTTGACTTTGCATTCCAAGATTCCTTTCCCCTGGATCTCCAAATACATTCAAGCTTCACCTATAAAGTACACTTTCAAATTATCAGCATGCCAAACATGCTCCAAGGTGATGGCCACCTTTGCCCCTTCGGCCTGCAGCACGGAGTCACCAACTGTCAGCTGACCTTTCGGATCTTCTGGGTTTCTCTGGAGCTCACTTTGCTTCAAGTCTGCTCAGCGCAGCTCTCTCTTTATTTGTGAGCCCATTGTTCAGCTCCATTCTCTCAAGTTTACTTGGTTTCTGATCTTGGTCTTTGCCCCTTACCTGGGTCTGTCTTCTGGGTCCCCTTTCAGTCCCATTGCTTGGTTTGGACCTTCTCCCTGTCTCCCTCCCTGTGCCCTGCTCCCTAGTACATCTTCTCTGGAATGGTGCTCTGATTCAAGTTATCTGTTTTTTCACACTGTTCACTTCTTTACGTCCTTTTATTCTGTACATATGTGCAAGACCGGTTTTCCAGCCTAAAGACATGAAAATGAACAAACTGCAGCTATTTTAAGACTGGCACATGCACAGAAGCACTGAGACACTCCGGGAACTGTCATTCCCAAACTGTGACTGCTGATTCAAAACCAAGTATTGGAATTTGTTGCAGCAAGTAACCGCCTGATGATTATTCCCACCTATCATCCACCTTAGCTAATGAATTAATATTCCTCCACATTGTATACCATTGGATTGTCGAGGGCTAACAATGCTTTCAATGTAAAATCGCTGTCACTTGGGACAAAATGGTTAAACCAATCCTCAAATTTGTTTCTTTCAACTCCCGTTTACAATTGGATTTCCATATCACTGGAAGAAATACCTTGGAATTTCCCTTGAAGGCCCTGGGGTTTTCCAAATGGCACACAAAGATTTAAGTTTAAAGTCACCCGCAGCATTGGCGCTGAGCAGAAGAGTGAGCCTATCTTTAGCAGCTTTGTTACCTGGCATGGATTTCTCCTCTTTGGCAATGTATGTTCTCACCAGCATTTTTCCCCCCAGAGTCCAGTTTCATCAACATTAAAAGCTTGCTGAGCATAATACCCACCCTCTTCAATGATTTTAGCCAACGTCTCAGGAAAAGCACAAGCTGTTTTCTCACTAGCTTCACCCAAGACGCTGATGTTATGTAAATTGTCCCTGACTTAAAAAAGCATAAACCATCCCTCCTTACATTAAAGGCTCATCATTAGAACTCTCTGCTTGTTGTTTCTTAAGGTCATCATAAAGACTCCCAGCCTTTTCCGGAATTACAGCAAAAATCAAAAGAGCATAGCATTGATTTTGTTCTCCAGCCAAACGATTAACAGTTTCTCAACCGGAGTAATAAGTCCATTCGTAGCTTGTCTTTCAGAATGATCATGGTAGTTTTTCAGGGCAGATCCAAAGCTCTACTGATTTCAATGTGCATCTCACCTTTTCAGAGCTCTTAATTATTTTCATCTTTGTTTTTATAGTTCTATGTTTCTTAAAGATGTGCAAGTTAGGTGGATTGGCCATGATAAATTGCCCTTAGTGACCAAAAAGCTTAGGAGGAGTTATTGGGTTACGGGGATAGGGTGGAAGTGAGGGCTTAAGTGGGTCGGTGCAGACTCGATGGGCTGAATGGCCTCCTTCTGCACTGTATGGTCCAAAAAAAAAGAAACATCACTTGCACCAGATTTACGCTTTTCTGCTATTATTATGAGCAAAGAAATTCTACATTTTAAGAAAAAGTTTGGAAAAACAAAGTCAAAAGGCAAAAATGCATTGGAACACCAACTGAACATTGGTACACACGTATCAATGGCACTGGTGTGGAGTCATAAAGTAAAAAGATCACGTGGGAAAGTTGAAACAGTGTTAATTTAGAAACATCGTCACATTGGTAAAAAGCTGAGGCCTCAGAATAGATCGCTGGGGAACACCACTTGACATTCTTGTCTACTCCTTCACAGAATGTGGCACAAGATTACCTCCAATTCAATTCTGAGTGTCTTGCATTTTGATTATTTTTTTGTGCAGAACCTTATCAGATGCCTTCTGCAAGTCCATACAAATAACGACACAAGATTATAAGAGTCCTTGCTGTTATGTCCTTTGTTTCCATTTGTTTTGTTTTAGGTCCGTGAACCCATAATCGGGATCATCACTGGATTCCTGGAGAGTGAAGATTCAAAATTGAAACAGTCTGCCTGCCAGGATATTGAGTTCCCAGGCTGTGTGTTTGGGAGAGGAGAAGCCAGATTTTTCGGCACCAGGTGGATCTTGGGAACCTCTTTTGGAGGGAGTCAGTTCAATTGGTTAAGTGGCAACCAGTGGGTTGGCCAGGGACAGTGTTCTGCCTGATAATGGTCAGTGATCCTGCATGATGTTTTCTGAGAGATTTGGCAGAAGTGTTTAGACCTTGGAAGTGAAAGGAACCGTCTCTCTCTCTCCTGTTTGCTAAAGTGAAAGAACTGCTCTGTTCTGAAAGAAGTGAGTGCCTGGCACATATTTCGTTGTGAACTTGAAATTATGCTGAGTCGGCAGAGAAGGTAAACAAACTTGCCAGAGAAAACCCTCTCAAGGCTAGAAGGAAGAAATGCCAAAGTGAAAGCCTGAACTTCAGAAAGACGTTGACTAGAAGTAATCCCAGAGCATCAAAGATCCTTATCCTTTTATTTTTATCAATATTTTCTTTACCTTTCCACACCCTTTCCCTTCTGTATTGTTTGTCTGTGCATGTATGTTTGTGTGTGTGTATAGAGAGTGGGGCAAGTTAGGAAGGGGGGTTCGGAAAGGTGTAGTAGATAGAGAACTACATTTTCTGTCTGTTTAATTATAATACTGTATGATAAAAATATTTTGTGTTTTAAAGTTACAAACCTGGTGACTGTAGTTTATCGGGCTCAACCAAGGACCTCAGGATTTTGAAATAAAATCTAATTTCACCTGTGTTACGACTCCAGGTCAAGTGGGGCTGAAACTGACCATCACTAGCCCAGGGTATCAGAACAAGATTGCTATGATTCCAGCTAATGTTACGACTGGACAAATCATATCCCAGAGTGGAAGCTGGCTTGATAGATCATAACTTTAATTTTTTGTTTGAAAATGTGGAGGGCAGCTACTGAACAGACTCACAGGGACTGCTGATGTACTTTTAACAAAAGAATAAACATTTATTAAACAAGAAAAGATGAGCTCTCATACGCTATTCTATCAACCACAGCAATACCATTATAGGTATATACAGATTCATAAGGATAACACAAGTTACAAAATCTATCTTAATCACTCATGTTCACAGTAAGTACACAGTCCGTGCAAGCCAATAGACGAATTGTGGACAGACACCCCACACTCTGAAACCAAGTGACAGATGCCATCCAAAGTAGATGCTATGAATCTCTCATCAACTTCCCCACATGCTCGTCTCACTGGAACTGTTTTTCACATGAGGGTTTCCATCCATCACTCTCCAACGGCTTGCTTTAAACTCCTCTCCCAAGCTATGCTTCTTCTCGGATGTCTTCAACAAGGATCAACCTCCGGGGGTTGCAACCTTCCCTTCTTAAGTTCTCCCCCCTGGATCACCATATGCATTGAAGTTTTTCCTTACAAACAATCGCTCAGATATCGAACCATGCCAAAGTAACAACTTCACAGGCTCATAGTAAGGAGTCACCAACCTTTGCTTATATTGACTGATCTCCTGGCTTCTCGCAAGCCCACTTTATTCCAGGTCTACACCCTGCAGCCCTGTCTTTTGACATGGAGCTTCTGCTCCTTATTCAACAGGGTCTTTTTCCAATCCCTGAGCTTGTTTCTTTCTTGAGTTGTCGTCTTGGGACTTTTACCTGTTCCTCCCCAGTTTTTGGAGCCTTTTTTAGTTTGGGGCTTGCTTTCTGCCCCTTTGCATGTCCTGCCTATTCTGGCACTCTATATAATTCTGCTTCCAACTGAACTGAAACTGTGTTGTCTGTTTCTGTGGGGCCCTTGCTGTTAGGCAAAGCATAGTTTTCCTACTTTATGAGTAAGAAAACCTAATTAAAATGCAGACATCTTATAAAGTGAGACTAAAACTCAAGTTTCCTGAATACACAACTGCAGGAGCATAAATAAAGCTTAAAGTTAAAATTTAAATTTAAGCAAGAACTTATGCCCAATGCATACAAATATGAATGTAAATCGCCCCAAACTGTATCTATTTGCTAACAAGATGTAATTGTCTCAATGCCCCCATTTGATGTGCCACACATTACCCTTATATCAATTATTTTATTCTCATAATGCCCTTAAATCCTTAATTTCATTAGTGAAACCTTTCCTTTCTCCAACTGGAGATTTACCAGAGAACACAACTTTGCATTGCCCATATTTGAGGTTTGAGATGAGGCTGGCGTATGTGCCTTTAAACCCCCGATTCCAGTCCTGCCCCTTGTCATTTACCACCATGTTGACCACCACCCCAGGGCCTGGTCCTGACCCCTTGAGCACCCCTTCCAAGTTCAACCCTTTTCTCGGTGCGTACTGTTTTAGGTTCTGGGTAAACATCAAACTGTGCATTGGTTTCTGTCAGTGGCTCCATTTTCCTGTATCCGGATTCTTCTACAACCCGCAGTATGTGTGTGAATTACAGGATTGTCTCTTAGTCAAAGCTGGCCTTTATCTGGTATTTGGGTGGATGTTCTGCCAGAACCTTGTAAGCTTCCTCCAAGAGGCTGCCGTCAACATTGACATTTAATACAGTGAGAGGAAAGGGACAGCCAAAAATCCCAAAGAGTGGGGGGGGGGGGTTACAAATTACTTGTGAACTGATAACGTGATTGACAGGAGACCTGATCCAATCACATTGCACTGCCCCTTGTTTATAGAGCTCCGCTCTTATGGCTCTACTGCGCCACTCACTATTTCTTTACTGCTGTATTACCTTTCAGCGCGTAGTGCATGCCCCCGATGCCGCTGTACAGCTCCAACACTCTCAGCGAAGCCTGCGGCTCCATCATAGCAACGGCCCCGTCTCCAAGAGGGAGTCCGCTCCCTCTCTGTTCCGCCGCTACACTTGAGCCAGGACAAAGGTTCCCCCCTCTGTTCCGGAGGTTGGGCTGTCACAACTTGTCGCGTACCCGCAGCAACAACACATCCTAGACTCACAGAGTTGTCCACGTCGGTGAACCGTGCATGAACCGGGAGAACCCTCCCAAATAGGTTTAAAAATAAGTTGACAATCGCTCCATATGACTGAAGCTTTATAGATCCCATTTGGGATTCAAGGCCTGTAAAGAGTTGCTGTGCAGCAAATTTCCAAACAACGGGTTCTATGAAACACCAAGAAGTTTGGAGGCGATGTCTAATATATAAAGAAACATAATCATTCTGATTGATTACTTTGAGCGACTAATTCAGTGATTCAGAATATTTATTTCACATGTTTTCCTCCTCCAACAATGTGATCCATACCTTAGCATGTCTCCAACTGTTTGGATGCTGATTATTTGAGAAGTGAACCAAACGAACTGTCCCACATGGTGTGTGTGGTAGTCACCACTAGCAGTATTATATGTATTATGGTAAGACATGTATAATAGAGGTACATGGGTAAATCCCTGCCTGCTGGCTCCACCCAGTAGGAGGCGTAGAAATGCGTGGCAGCTACAGGAGGCACAACATCTTTGCTCAATAAAGCCCCGATTATTCCACTACTCTCGTCTTTGTGGTAATTGATAGTGCATCAATTTATTGAGCAAAGATTTTTTAAACAAAGATAAACGATGGATCTTCGCATCAAGCCTGATCGGCAGCAGCTGAGCCCTTAAGCAGCCAACGCTACGTCCACTTTTGATCACTGGCTAGCCTGCTTCAAAAGCTACCTCCGAACATCCGCTGAGGAACCCTCGGACGCGCAGAAGCTCCAAGTCCTTTATTCAAGGGTGAGCCCTGACATTTTTCCTCTCATCCGGGATGCGCCCACTTACTCCGAAGCGATGGAGCTCCTGAAGGGACATTACATTCAGCCAGTCAACCAACTATATGCCAGGCACCTCCTGTCCACGAGACAGCAATTCCCCGGTGAGTCTCTGGACAATTTCTGACGTGCCCTGCACATCCTGGGGAGGAACTGTGACTGCCAGACAGTTTTGGCAGTCCAGCACACAGAACTTTTAATCCGAGACGCCTTCGTTACGGGCATGAGGTCTGCGTACGTCCGCCAGCGCCTACTGGAAGGGGGTACGCTTGATCTTGTGGGAACTAGGCAGCTCGTGAACTCATTAGAAGTGGCCTCCCGCACGTCCACTCGTACGCCCCCGACCGCGCGGCACCCTCGTGGGCCCCACCAGCTGCCGACTCCAGCTCACCGCAAGCCTGCGCCGCGCGGCAGCCAGCCAACGCTGGAGGGCCCAAGTGCTATTTTTGCGGGCAGAACAAACAACCTCGGCAGCGCTGCCCGGCACGGAGCGCGAGCTGCAACGGTTGTGGAAAGAAGGGACACTTTGTTTCTGTTTGCCAGGCCCGGTCGGTCGCTGCTATTTCCAGGCCCGGCATTCCTGCACCCCCCAGGGGCACCACCATTTTCCTCCTCGCAAGCCACGTGGGCGCCGGCATTTTCTTTCCCGCAGGCCACGTGCAGCCCGTGGGCGCCGCCAACTTTGAATCTGCCCGCTGTGGGCGACGCCATCTTTGCGCCATTTTGGACGGCGCCTCAGGACCCTTGCTCGTCTGGCCTTTCATCGCCTGCCGCTACCTTAACCACCGCTGACCAGCCCGGGACCTCCTAGCATCTGCCGCAGCTCGCCGCGATCACCTTGGATCAGCGCCGGCCCCGCAACCTCCCGACCGCAACAACGGTGAAAATCAATGGCACAAGACAACCTGCCTTTTTGACTCTGGGAGCACAGAGAGCTTCATCCACCCCACGACGGTAAAGCGCTGCTCCCTCGCGGTACACCCCGTTACCCAGAAAATCTCCCTGGCCTCTGGATCCCATTCCGTGGAAATCCGGGGGTACTGCATCGTGACCCTCACCGTCCAAAGCGTAGAGTTCAGCAACGTCCGGCTCTACGTCCTCCCCCACCTCTGCGCTGCCCTGTTACTCGGCTTGGACTTCCAGTGCCACCTCTAAAGCTTAACCTTAAAATTCGGCGGACCCTTGCCCCCCCTCAGCATATGCGGCCTCATGACCCTTAAGGTCGATCCACCTTCCTTGTTTGCGAACCTCACCCCGGATTGAAAACCCGTCGCCACCAGGAGCAGATGGTACAGTGCCCAGGACAGGACCTTCATCAGGTCGGAGGTCCAATGGCTTCTGTGGGAAGGGGTCATTGAGGCCAGCAACAGCCCCTGGAGAGCTCAAGTGGTAGTAGTAAAGACTGGGGAGAAGCACAGGATGGTCATTGACTACAGTCAGACCATCAATCGGTACACGCAACTCGACGCGTACCCCCTCCCATGCATATCTGACATGGTTAATCAGATTGCGCAGTATCGGGTCTTTTCCACAGTGGACCTGATGTCCGCTTACCACCAGCTCCCCATCCGCCCAGAGGACCGCCAATACACTGCGTTCGCAGCTGATGGCCGCCTCTATTGCTTCCTTAGGATTCCCTTCGGCGTCACTAATGGGGTCTCGGTCTTCCAACGTGAGATGGACCGAATGGTTGACCGGTACGGACTGCGGGCCACCTTCCCGTACCTAGATAACATCACCATCTGCGGTCACGATCAGCAGGACCACGACGCTAACCTCCAAAAATTCCTCCAGGCGGCCAAACTCCTTAACCTCACGTACAATAAGGAAAATGCGTGTTCTGCAGCAACCGCTTAGCCATCCTTGGCTATGTCGTGGAAAATGGAGTCCTAGGGCCCGACCCCAACCGCATGCGTGCCCTCATGGAACTCCCCCTCCCCCCACTGCCCCAAGGCCCTGAAACGTTGCCTGGGGTTTTTCTCCTACTATGCCCAGTGGGTTCCTAATTATGCGGACAATGCCCGCCCACTCATTCAGTCCACAGTTTTTCCCCTGTCAGCTGAGGCCCACCAGGCCTTCAACCGCATCAAGGCAGACATCGCCAAGGCCACGATGCACGCGGTCGACGAGTCCCTCCCCTTTCAGGTCGAGAGCGATGCATCGGATGTAGCTCTGGCCGCCACCCTCAACCAGGCGGGCAGGCCCGTGGCCTTCTTTTCCCGCACCCTCCATGCCTTTGAAATTCGGCACTCCTCTGCCGAAAAGGAGTCCCAAGCCATTGTAGAAGCTGTGCGTCATTGGAGGCATTACCTGGCCGACAGGAGATTCACTCTACTCACTGACCAATGGTCGGTTGCCTTCATGTTCAATAACACACAGCGGGGCAAAATCAAAAACGACAAGATCTTGAGGTGGACGATCGAGCTCTCCACCTATAATTACGAGATTTTGTATTGCCCGGGGAAGCTCAACGAGCCCCCTGACACCCTATCCCGCGGTACATGTGCCAGCACACAAGTGGACCGACTCCGGGCTCTCCACTATGATCTCTGCCACCCGGGGGTCACCCGGTTCTTCCATTTCATCAAGGCCCGCAACCTGCCCTACTCCATTGAGGACGTCAGGACTGTCACCAGAGACTGCCAGGTCTGCGCGGAGTGCAAGCCGCACTTCTACCGGCCAGATCGAGCGCACCTGGTGAAGGCCTCCCGCCCCTTTGAGCACCTCAGCATGGACTTCAAAGGGCCCCTCTGTGGTAATCACCACTGTTGTATATATTAGGAGATGTGTGGTAAGGACCTGTACTATAAATACTCCTGTAGTATAAATATGTGTGCTCCCCATACAGCAGCCATTTCGCCAGCTGCTGGAGGAGCCCACACATCTTAGTGTAATAAAACCTCAGTTGTATTCAACTCTCGCCTTTGTGCAATTGATCGTGCATCAATTTATTCCACTAAAGTTTTCAGAAGATGGACCTCCGCATCAAGCCAGAACGCCTGCAGCTGGATCCGCAATCAAGCAACGCCAAAAAGGACTTTGAACATTGGCTAGCTTGTTTCGAAGCTTACATCAGGTCTGCACCGGACCCAATTCCGGAAGCTCAGAAGATCCAGATTCTCTCCTCGCGGCTGAGCTCCAACGTTTTTCCGCTTATCCAGGACGTGCCGACCTATGATGAAGCCATGGCGCTACTGAAAGAGAACTACGCCCAGCAGACGAACACGCTCTTCGTCAGACACATACTCTCTACTCGTAGTCAGCTCCCTTGTGAGTCCGTAGAAGATTTCTGGCGTGCATTAATTCCCTTGGTTAGAGACTGTGACTGTCAGGCCTTCACGGCCACGGAACATTCGAACCTCTTCAAACGGGACGCTTTCGTCACGGGGATAGAGTCAGACTACATCCGCCAGCGACTTTTAGAGGTGGCCATGCTCGACCTCGCGGAAACCAAAAAGTTGGCGCTGTCAATAACAATCGCCTCACGCAATACCAGGCCTACACCCCCGGCCGCGCGGCCCTCTCCTCCTACGCATCGTGGACTCCGCAGACGGCCGCCCCACCGGGGACCCCACTCAGCCAATCCTACGCCTGTGCCACGCGCCAGTCAGCCAACCCCGGTGGCCCCAGATGTTACTTCTGTGGGCAGCAAAAACACCCCCGCCAATGGTGCCCGGCCCGCAGCACCCTTTGCAAGGCCTGCGGCAAGAAGGGGCATTTTGTCGCAGTGTGCCAGGCCCGCTCAGTCGCCTCGATCGCCCCGACCCCCTCGCGTACGGACAGTGGGCGCCGCCATCTTCCCCTCCTCGGACAACGCGTGGCCAGTGGGCGCCGCCATCTTCCCCTCCTCGGACCACATGCGGCCCATGGGCGCCGCCATTTTTTTCAACCCCCGCCACGTGTGGCCCGTGGGCACCGTCATCTTGTCCACCTCAGGATCTCCAGGCGCCACCATCTTGTCTCCCCCACGGCACATGGACGCTACCATCGTACCAGGACCTGTGCACCCCCGGGAACCCCATTGTCCGACACCAGCGACGACCAGCCGCGAGTCGCCTCGGTCACGATTGACTAGTCTCACCCGCACAATCTAGCCACCGCCTCGACAAGCGTGAAGATCGATGGGCACGAGATCTCCTGTCTGCTGGACTCCGGAAGCACCAAAAGCTTCATCCATCCCGAAACGGTAAGGCGCTGCTCCCTTGCGGTACACCCCACCAATCAGAGAATCTCCCTGGCCTTCGGGTCCCACTCCTTGGCGATCCGGGGGTACTGTATAGCCACACTCACGATCCAGGGTGTAGAATTCAGCGGCTTCCACCTCTACGTCCTCCCCAACTTCTGCGCTGCCATGGAGAGTTGCAATCCGTAGCTCCGTAGCAATCCGAGAGCTCCCCATCCGTAAGGTGGACCGCCCATACACTGCCTTCAAGGCAGATGGCCACCTCTACCATTTTCTTAGGGTTCCCTTCGGCGTCACCAACGGGGTCTCGGTCTTCCAAAGTGAGATGGACCGAATGGTCAACCTCCAGAGCCGAACATTGAAATTTGGCGGGCCCCTACCACCCCTTACTGTGTGCGGCCTCGCGACCCTAAAGGTCGACCCACCTTCCCTATTCGCAAACCTAACCCCGGATTGCAAATCCGTCGCCACCAGGAGCAGACGGTACAGCACCCAGGACAGGACCTTCATCAGGTCCGAGGTCCAGCGGCTGCTTCGGGAAGGCATCATCGAGGCCAGCAACAGCCCCTGGAGAGCCCAAGTGGTAGTGGTGAAAACTCGGGAGAAACACCGAACGGTCGTGAACTACAGCCAGACCATCAATCGGTACACGCAGCTCGACGCGTACCCCCTCCCACGCATATCTGATATGGTCAATCAGATTGCACAGTACCGGGTCTTCTCAACTGTAGGCCTAAAATCCGCCTACCACCAGCTCCCCATCCGTAAGGTGGACCGCCCATACACTGCCTTCGAGGCAGATCATAGAACCATAGAATCATAGAAGTTTACAGCATGGAAACAGGCCCTTCGGCCCAACCAGTCCATGCCGCCCAGTTTTTACCATTAAGCTAGTCCCAGTTGCCCGCACTTGGCCCGTAACCCTCTATACCCATCTTACCCATGTAGCTATCTAAATGCTTTTTAAAAGACACATTTGTACCCGCCTCTACTACTACCTCTGGCAGCCCATTCCAGACACTCACTACCCTCTGAGCCCTTTTGAATCTCTCCCCTCTCACCTTAAACCTATGCCCTCTAGTTATAGACTCTCCTACCTTTGGGAAAAGATGTTGACTATCACCTCTGTTGCCCCTCATTATTTTATAGACCTCTATAAGATCACCCCTAAGCCTCCTACGCTCCAGGGAAAAAAGTCCCAGTCTATCCAGCCTCGCCTTATAACTCAAACCATCAAGTCCCGGCAACATCCTAGTAAATCTTTTCTGCACTCTTTCCAGTTTAATAATATCCTTTCTATAATAGGGTGACCAGAACTGCGCACAGTATTCCAAGTGTGGCCGTACCAATGTCATGTACAACTTCAACAAGATGGCCACCTCTACCATTTTCTTAGGGTTCCCTTCGGCGTCACCAACGGGGTCTCGGTTTTCCAAAGGGAGATGGACCGAATGGTCAACCAGTACGGGCTGCGGGCCACTTTCCTGTACTTAGACAATGTCACCAACTGCGGCCACGATCAGCAGGACCATGATGCCAACCTTGCCAAATTTCTCCACACCGCCACTCTCCTAAACCTGACCTATAACAAGGAGAAGTGCGTATTCAGCACAAACCGCTTAGCCATCCTCGGCTATGTGGTCCAGAACAGAGTTCTGGGGCCCGACTCCGATCGCAACACTCCCTCATGGAACTCCCCCTTCCCGACTGCCCCAAGGCCCTCAAACACTGCCTGGGATTCTTTTCTTACTACGCCCAGTGGGTCCCAAACTATGCGGACAAGGCCCGCCCACTCATCTAGTCCACTCTTTTCCCCCTGACAGCCGAGGCTCAAGAGGCCTTCAACCGTATTAGGGCCGACATCGCCAAGGCCGCGATGGACGCAGTCGACGAGAAGTTACCCTTTCAAGTGGAGAGTGACGCATCAGACGTCGCTCTAGTCGCTCTAGAGAAGGTAGTCAAGAAGGCATACAGCATGCTTGCCTTCATTAGCCGGGGCATTGAGTATAAGAATTGGCAAGTCATGTTGCAGCTGTATAGAACCTTAGTTAGGCCACACTTGGAGTATAGTGTTCAATTCTGGTCGCCACACTACCAGAAGGATGTGGAGGCTTTAGAGAGGGTGCAGAAGAGATTTACCAGAATGTTGGAATTATGGAGGGCATTAGCTATGAGGAGCGGTTGAATAAACTCGGTTTGTTCTCACTGGAACGAAGGAGTTTGAGGGGAGACCTGATAGAGGTCTACAAAATTATGAGGGGCATAGACAGAGTGGATAGAACAAAGAACAAAGAACAAAGAAATGTACAGCACAGGAACAGGCCCTTCGGCCCTCCAAGCCCGTGCCGACCATACTGCCCGACTAAACTACAATCTTCTACACTTCCTGGGTCCGTATCCTTCTATTCCCATCCTATTCATATATTTGTCAAGATGCCCCTTAAATGTCCCTATCGTCCCTGCCTCCACTACCTCCTCCGGTAGTGAGTTCCAGGCACCCACTACCCTCTGCGTAAAAAACTTGCCTCGTACATCTACTCTAAACTTTGCCCCTCTCACCTTAAACCTATGCCCCCTAGTAATTGACCCCTCTACCCTGGGGAAAAGCCTCTGACTATCCACTCTGTCTATGCCCCTCATAATTTTGTATACCTCTATCAGGTCGCCCCTCAACCTCCTTCGTTCCAGTGAGAACAAACCGAGTTTATTCAATCGCTCCTCATAGCTTATGCCCTCCATACCAGGCAACATTCTGGTAAATCTCTTCTGCACCCTCTCTAAAGCCTCCACATCCTTCTGGTAGTGTGGCGACCAGAATTGAACACTATACTCCAAGTGTGGCCTAACTAAGGTTCTATACAGCTGCAACATGACTTGCCAATTCTTATACTCAATGCCCCGGCCAATGAAGGCAAGCATGCCGTATGCCTTCTTGACTACCTTCTCCACCTGTGTAGCCCCTTTCAGTGATCTGTGGACCTGTACTCCTAGATCTCTTTGACTTTCAATACTCTTGAGGGTTCTACCATTCACTGTATATTCCCTACCTGCATTAGCCCTTCCAAAATGCATTACCTCACATTTGTCCAGGTTAAACTCCATCTGCCATCTCTCCGCCCAAGTCTCCAGACAATCTAAATCCTGCTGTATCCTCAGACAGTCCTCATCGCTATCCGCAATTCCACCAACCTTTGTGTCGTCTGCAAACTTACTAATCAGACCAGTTACATTTTCCTCCAAATCATTTATATATACTACAAAGAGCAAAGGTCCCAGCACTGATCCCTGTGGAACACCACTGGTCACAGCCCTCCAATTAGAAAAGCATCCCTCCATTGCTACCCTCTGCCTTCTATGGCCTAGCCAGTTCTGTATCCACCTTGCCAGTTCACCCCTGATCCCGTGTGACTTCACCTTTTGTACTAGTCTACCATGAGGGACCTTGTCAAAGGCCTTACTGAAGTCCATATAGACAACATCTACTGCCCTACCTGCATCAATCATCTTAGTGACCTCCTCGAAAAACTCGATCAAGTTAGTGAGACACGACCTCCCCTTCACAAAACCGTGCTGCCTCTCACTAATACGTCCATTTGCTTCCAAATGGGAGTAGATCCTGTCTCGAAGAATTCTCTCCAGTAATTTCCCTACCACTGAAGTAAGGCTCACCGGCCTGTAGTTCCCGGGATTATCCCTGCCACCCTTCTTAAACAGAGGAACAACATTGGCTATTCTCCAGTCCTCCGGGACATCCCCTGAAGACAGCGAGGATCCAAAGATTTCTGTCAAGGCCTCAGCAATTTCCTCTCCAGCCTCCTTCAGTATTCTGGGGTAGATCCCATCAGGCCCTGGGGACTTATCTACCTTAATATTTTTTAAGACACCCAACACCTCGTCTTTTTGGATCACAATGTGACCCAGGCTATCTACACCCCCTTCTCCAGACTCAACATCTACCAATTCCTTCTCTTTGGTGAATACTGATGCAAAGTATTCATTTAGTACCTCGCCCATTTCCTCTGGCTCCACACATAGATTCCCTTGCCTATCCTTCAGTGGGCCAACCCTTTCCCTGGCTACCCTCTTGCTTTTTATGTAAGTGTAAAAAGCCTTGGGATTTTCCTTAACCCTATTTGCCAATGACTTTTCATGACCCCTTCTAGCCCTCCTGACTCCCTGCTTAAGTTCCTTCCTACTTTCCTTATATGCCACACAGGCTTCGTCTGTTCCCAGCCTTTTAGCCCTGACAAATGCCTCCTTTTTCTTTTTGACGAGGCCTACAATATCATTCGTCATCCAAGGTTCCCGAAAATTGCCGTATTTGTCTTTCTTCCTCACAGGAACATGCCTGTCCTGTATTCCTATCAACTGACACTTGAAAGCCTCCCACATGTCAGATGTTGATTTGCCCTCAAACATCCGCCCCCAATCTATGCTCTTCAGTTCCCGCCTAATATTGTTATAATTAGCCTTCCCCCAATTTAGCACATTCATCCTCGGACCACTCTTATCCTTGTCCACCAGTACTTTAAAACTTACTGAATTGTGGTCACTGTTACCGAAATGCTCCCCTACTGAAACATCTACCACCTGGCCGGGCTCATTCCCCAATACCAGGTCCAGTACCGCCTCTTCCCTAGTTGGACTGTTTACATATTGTTTTAAGAAGCCCTCCTGGATGCTCCTTACAAACTCTGCCCCGTCTAAGCCCCTGGCACTAAGTGAGTCCCAGTCAATATTGGGGAAGTTGAAGTCTCCCATCACCACAACCCTGTTGTTTTTACTCTTTTCCAAAATCTGTCTACCTATCTGCTCCTCTATCTCCCGCTGGCTGTTGGGAGGCCTGTAGTATACCCCCAACATTGTGACTGCACCCTTCTTAGTCGGATAGTCGGAGGCTTTTCCCCAGGGTAGAGGGGTCAATTACTAGGGGGCATAGGTTTAAGGGGCAAGGTTTAGAGTAGATGTACGAGGCAAGTTTTTTACGCAGAGGGTAGTGGGTGCCTGGAACTCGCTACCAGAGGAGGTGGTGGAAGCAGGGACGATAGTGACATTTAAGGGACATCTTGACAAATATATGAATAGGATGGGAATAGAGGGATACGGACCCAGGAAGTGTAGGAGATTGTAGTTTAGTCGGGCATCATGGTCGGCACGGGCTTGGAGGGCCGAAGGGCCTGTTCCTGTGCTGTACATTTCTTTGTTCTTTGTTCTTTGTAGTCGCTAGATCCACATCCACAGCGACAGGGGATCCTCATTCATGAGTGATGAGCTGCGTCAGTTCCTGCTCAGCAGGGGTATCGCCTCCAGCAGGATGACCAGCTATAACCCCCCAGGAAAACGGGCAGGCAGAGAGGGAGAACGGGACGGTCTGGAGGGCCGTCCAGCTGGCCCTACGGTCCAGAAATCTCCCGGCCTCCCACTGGCAGGAGGTCCTCCCCGATGCACTGCACTCCATTTGGTCGCTCCTATGCACTGCGACTAACGACACACCCCATGAACGTCTCTTCGCCTTTCCCAGGAACTCCACATCCGGGTTGTCGCTCCCGACTTGGCTCGCAGCTCCAGGACCCGTACTCCTCCGTAAGCACGTACAACTCCACAAGGCGGACCCATTGGTTGAAAGGGTGCAGTTACTCCACGCTAACCCCCAGTATGCCTACGTAGCGTACCCCGACGGCCGCCAGGATACTGTCTCCCTCAGGGACCTGGCACCAGCAGGTTCCCCTCACACCCACCCCTCTGGCCCGGGGCCATCCACCCCTCCCCCGGTGCACCCAGCAGCACCTCCCCTAGGACCATCAGTCCTCCCCCTGCCCACGCCCGAGGATGAGGAGGATTTCGGCACGCTCCCGGAGTCACCGAAGACCAGACCGGCACCGGAATCGCCGCCACCACTGCGTCGCTCCCAACGTCAGATCAAGGCCCCGGACCGGATAAACCTGTAATTGGTTCGGGACTGTTAAAGCACCATGTACGGGACTCCAAAAAATGTTTTGCCTCTGTATATTAAAACTTGTTCTGTATATAGTTCTCCGCCATCCCCGCCGGACTCAATTTTAACAGGGTGTGAATGTGGTAATCACCACTGTTGTATATATTAGGAGATGTGTGGTAAGGCCCTGTACTACAGGTACGGGGGTAGTCCCTGCCTGCTGGCTCTGCCCAGTAGGCAGAGTATAAATATGTGTGCTCCCAGTACAGCAGCCATTTCACCAGCTGCTGTAGGAGGCCACACATCTCAGTGTAATAAAGCCTCAGTTGTATTCAACTCTCATTGTGCAATTGATCATGCATCACCCTCCCCTCCACTGACCGCAACACGTACTTTCTGAACGTGGTCGATGAGTACTCCCGATTCCCTTTCGCCATCCCATGCCCCGATATGACTTCTGCTACGGTCATTAAAGCCCTCCACAGCATCTTCACACCGTTCGGTTTCCCCACCTACGTCCACAGCGATCAGGGATCCTCTTTTATGAGTGATGAGCTGCGTCAGTTCCTGCTCAGCAAGGGCATCGCCTCGAGCAGGATGACCAGCTACAACCCCCAGGGAAACGGACAGGTGGAGAAGGAGAACGGGACGGTCTGGAAGGCCATCCTGCTGGCCCTGTGGTCTAAAAATCTCCCGGTCTCCCGCTGGTAGGAGGTCCTCCCGACGTGCTCCACTCCATCCGATCGCTCCTCTACACCGTGACCAACGAGACCCCTCATGAACGTCTCCTTGCCTTCCCCAGGAAGTCCACCTCCGGAGTCTCGTTCCCAACATGGCTGACAGTTCCTGGACCCGTCCTCCTTCGCAAGCATGTGCAGACCCATAAGTCAGACCCTTTGGTCGAAAGGGTCCACCTCTTACACGCGAACCCGCAGTACGCCTACGTGGCACACCCTGACGGGCGCCAGGACACAGTCTCCCTCCGGGACCTGGCACCCGCTGGATCCCCACCCACGGCCCCTGACCTGACACCGCCTCCCCCGGTTGCCTCATTCACCCCTGCGCCACTCCCCCTCATCCCAGCACACGTCACCACAGCCCCCGCCCAGGAGGAAATGTTTTCAGTATTGAATGTAAACTCTGATGTGCTCCTGTTTGAGGGTTTGTTACGTCTTCTGGGTGTTAAAAGAACAGCGTACAGATTACTTAGTGTTGTATTCTTTGGGGGTTGTATTTGATTTGATGGTTGCTAAGATGTTCACTGTATGTTTTAAAAAGGTTAACTTGAGTTCACAGAATAAACATTGTTTTGCTTTAAAAAATACTTTTTATTTCTGCTGTACCACACCTGTAGAGTGGGTTGTGTGCTCCCCATACCACAATCTATTAAAAGTTGTGGGTCAGGTGAACTCCATAATACACTTTGGGATTCTCTAAACCCTGGCCCAGAACAATATTAACAGACAATGTTGGGAGAGAGTTGCTATGGGAATTCTCAACATTGATTCTGGACCCCATGAAGTTTCATGACACCAGGACAAACATAGCAAGGAAACCTGCTTCTAATTATCACGTACCATCCTCCCTCAGCTGATTAATCAATACTCCTCCATGATGAACAGCAATTGGAAGAATCATTGAAGGTGATATGGACACAGTATGTACTCTGAGAGTACACCAAATGTTGCTCAATATCGCTGCTACTGACTGTGCTGGTCTAGTTCTAAAGGACGTAGTTGCTAAACTGGGTGGTGAGGTAACCAACAAGAGGGAAAACCCTACTTAACATCATCCACACCAATCTACTGCAACTGTCCATTCCAGTATTGGTAAGAATGACCAACGCCAAGTTCTTCAGGAGGCAAGCCCTGTCTTCAAATTGAGGATACCCTCCATCGTGTTGTGTGACACGACCATCGTACTAAATGGGATAAATTTCAAACCGATCTTAAAATTTGGCATCCATTAGACATTGTGGCCATCAGCAGCAGCAGATTTATATATTATCACAATCTGTAATCTCATTCCCCCATTCTACCATTACCAGAAAACTGGGGGGATCAACCCTAGTTCAATGAAGAGTGCAGGAGGACAGGCCAAGAGCAACACCAGCCATATCTAAAAATTAGGTGTTAACCTGTTCAAGCTACAACACAAGATTACTTGCATGCCAAACAGTGAAAGCAACATGTGGTAGACATAGCCAAGCAATTCAGCAAACAAAGAACAAAGAAAGGTACCGCACAGGAACAGGCCCTTCGGCCCGCCAAGCCCGTGCCGACCATGCTGCCTGACTAAACTACAATCTTCTACACTTCCTGGGTCCGTATCCCTCTATTCCCATCCTATTCATGTATTTGTCAAGATGCCCCTTAAATGTCACTATCATCCCTGCTTCCTCCACCTCCTCCGCCAGCGAGTTCCAGGCACCCACTGCCCTCTGTGTAAAACACTTGCCTCATACATCTACTCTAAACCTTGCCCCTTGCACCTTAAACCTAAGCCCCCTAGTAATTGACCCCTCTACCCTGGGGAAAGGCCTCTGACTATCCACTCTGTCTATGCCCCTCATAATTTTGTAGACCTCCATCAGGTCGCCCCTCAACCTCCATCGTTCCAGTGAGAACAAACCGAGTTTATTTAACCGCTCCTCATAGCTAATGCCCTCCATACCAGGCAACATCCTGATAAATCTCTTCTGCACCCTCTCTAAAGCCTCCACATCCTTCTGGTAGTGTGGCGACCAGAATTGAACACTACTCCAAGTATGGCCTAACTAAGGTTCTATACAGCTGCAACATGACTTGCCAATTCTTATACTCAATGCCCTGGCCAATGAAGGCAAGCATGCCGTATGCCTTCTTGACTACCTTCTCCACCTGTGTTGCCCCTTTCAGTGACCTGTGGACCTGTACACCTAGATCTCTCTGACTTTCAATACTCTTGAGGGTTCTACCATTCACTGTATATTCCCTACCTGCATTAGGCCTTCCAAAATGCATTACCTCACATTTGTCCGGATTAAACTCCATCTGCCATCTCTCCGCCCAAGTCTCCAAACGATCTAGATCCTGCTGTATCCTCTGACAGCCCTCATCGCTATCCGCAATTCCACCAACCTTTGTGTCGTCTGCAAACTTACTAATCAGACCAGTTACATTTTCCTCCAAATCATTTATATATACTACGAACAGCAAAGGTCCCAGCACTGATCCCTGTGGAACACCACTGGTCACAGCCCTCCAATTAGAAATGCACCCTTCCATTGCTACTCTCTGCCTTCTATGACCTAGCCAGTTCTGTATCCACCTTGCCAGCTCACCCCTGATCCCGTGTGACTTCACCTTTTGTACCAGTCTACCATGAGGGACCTTGTCAAAGGCCTTACTGAAGTCCATATCGACAATATCCACTGCCCTACCTGCATCAATTATCTTTGTGACCTCTTCGAAAAACTCTATCAAGTTAGTGAGACATGACCTGCCCTTCACAAAACCATGCTGCCTCTCACTAATATGTCCATTTGCTTCCAAATGGGAGTAGATCCTGTCTCGAAGAAAAAAAAAATGAAAATCGCTTATTGTCACAAGTTGGCTTCAAATGAAGTTACTGTGAAAAGCCCCTAGTCGCCACATTCCGGCGCCTGTTCGAGGAGGTTGGTACAGGGATTTAACCCGCGCTGCTGGCCTGCCTTGGTCTGTTTTAACAGCCAGCTATTTAGCCCACTTTGCTAAACCAGCCCCTAAATTCCACAACAAACTGACCAGACTTAAGCTCTGCAGTCCTACCACATCCAGCCATCCAGCCATTAATGGTGGTGGACAATTAAACAACTTACTGGAGGAGGAGACTCCCCTCAGAAACCACCTTAAATGATGGGCGAGGTCAGCACATTAGTGCAAAATACAAGACTGAAGCATTTACAACAATCTTCAGCCAAAGGTGTTAAGTGGGTCGATCCAGCTCAGTTTCCTCCAGAGGTCCCCACTTCTGCCAGGCTTCAGGCAATTCATTTCATCCACGTGATATAAGGAAATGGCTGTTGACACTGGTTACTGCAAAGGCTATGGGCCCTGCCAACATTTTGGCAATGGTACTGAAAATATGTGCTCCAGATCTAGCTGCTTCCCTAGCCATGCTGTTCCAGTACAGTTAAAATACTGGCATCTACCTAGCAATGTGGAAACTGCCTAAGCATGTACTGTCCACGTCAACAGTGCTATGAAGTGGCACCTAGCCAGAAACAATCTGCTCCTTGAACCACAAGTTGAGTTCTGCCAAGGCCACTTAGCTCTGACCTCATTACAACCTTAGTCCAAACAGCAACAAAAGAACTGAATGCCAGAGGTGAGATGAGAGTGACTGCCCTTGACATCAAAGCAGCATGTGACCAAGTATGGCATCAAGGAGCTCTAGAAAAAAATCTAGAGTCAACAGGAATTGAGGGGAAACCTCGCTGGTTGGTCATACCTAGCACAAAGGAAGAGGGTTGTGGTTGTTGGAGGTTAATCATCTTGATACCAGGACATTATTGTAGGAGGCCCTCAGGGTATTGCCCTAAACCTAACCATCTTTAGCTGATTCATTAATGACCTTCCCTCCATAATAAGGTCAGAAGTGAGAATGTTCTCCGATGATCACACAATGGTCAGCACCATTTGCAACTCCTCAGATTCTGAAGCAGCCCACTTGATCGGCACCCATCCATCACTTCCAATACTGTGTATCTGTGGTGGAGGGAGTGGATATTGGAGGTGATGGATGGGGTGCCGATCAAGTTTCTCCTGCAGAATGTTTGAGGTGAGGGACGCTGTCAGTGTCCTTGCTGATTTCAGCTGTGGGAAGTGCACCCATCTCCAGCTCCTCAGAAACCGCGTTAGGGAACTGGAGCTGGAGTTGGATGAACTTTGGATCATTCGGGAGGCAGAGGTGGTCATAGATAGAAGCTTCAAGGACTCCGAAGAATAAAGTTAGATGGGTGACGGTGAGAGGGGCTGGGAGGAAGCAGTCAGTACAGGGATCCCCTGTGGTCATTCCCCTTGGTAACAAGTATACCACTTTGGATACTGTTGGGGGGGGTGGCGGGACTTACCAGGGGTAAGACTCTCTGGCACAGAGTCTGTCCCTGTTGCTCAGAAGGGAAGGGGGGAGAGGAGTAGAGCATTAGTCATTGGAGACTCCATAGTTAGGGGGATAGATAGGAGATTCTGTGGGAACGAGAGAGATTCGTGGTTGGTGTGTTGCCTCCCAGGTGCCAGGGTGCGTGATGTCTCGGATCGTGTTTTGGGGATTCTTAAGGGGGAGGGGGAGCAGCCCCAAGTCGTGGTCCACATAGGTACCAACGACATAGGTAGGAAAAGGGATAGGGATGTAAGGCAGGAATTCAGGGAGCTAGGGTGGAAACTTAGATCTAGGACAAACAGAGTTATTATCTCTGGGTTGTTACCCGTGCCACGTGATAGCGCGACGAGGAATAGGGAGAGAGGGGAGTTGAACACGTGGCTACAGGGATGGTGCTGGAGGGAGGGTTTCAGATTTCTGGATAATTGGGGCTCATTCTGGGGTCGGTGGGGCCTCTAAAAACGGGATGGTCTACACGTGGACCAGAGGGGTACCAATATCCTGGGGGGGGGGGAAATTTGCTAATGCTCTTCGGGAGGGTTTAAACTAGTTCAGCAGGGGCTTGGGAACCTGAATTGTAGCTCCAGTATACAGGAGGTTGAGAGTAATGAGGTCATGAGTAAGGTTTCAAAGTTGCAGGAGTGTACCGGCAGGCAGCAAGGTGGTTTAAAGTGTCTCTTCTTCAATGCCAGGAGCAGCCGGAATAAGGTGGGTGAACTTGCAGCATGGGTTGGTACCTGGGACTTCGATGTTGTGGCCATTTTGGAGGGCAGCACGGTAGCATAGTGGTTAGCACAATTGCTTCACAGCTCCAGGGTCCCAGGTTCGATTCCCGGCTGGGTCACTGTCTGTGCGGAGTCTGCACGTTCTCCCCGTGTCTGCGTGGGTTTCCTCCGGGTGCTCCGGTTTCCTCCCACAGTCCAAAGATGTGCGGGCTAGGTGGATTGGCCATGCTAAATTGTCCTTAGTGTCCAAAAAATGTTAAGTGGGGGTTATTGGGTTACGGGCATAGGGTAGATACGTGGACTTCAGTAGGGTGCTCTTTGTAAGGGCCGGTGCAGACTCGATGGGCCAAACGGCCTCCTTCTGCACTGTAAATTCTATGACTCTATGACATGGATAGAGCAGGGACAAGAATGGTTGTTGCAGGTGCGGGGTTTAGATATTTCAGTAAGCTCAGGGAAGGTGGAAAAAGAGGGGGAGGGGTGGCATTGTTAGTCAAAGACAGTATTACGGTGGCAGAAAGGACGTTTGATGAGGACTCGTCTACTGAGGTAGTATGGGCTGAGGTTAGAAACAGGAAAGGAGACGTCACCCTGTTAGGGGTTTTCGAAAGGTCTCCGAAAAGTTCCAGAGATGTAGAGGAAAGGATTGCAAAGATGATTCTGGATAGGAGCGAAAGCAACAGGGTAGTTGTCATGGGGGACTTTAACTTTCCAAATATTGACTGGAAACACTATAGTTCGAGTACTTTAGATGGGTTCGTTCTTGTCCAATGTGTGCAGGAGGTTTCCTGACACAGTATGTAGATAGGCACTAGCTTTTGGAGCGCTGCTCCTTCCTCAGGTGAATGAAGAGGTCTGTCCACAGACCTCTTCATTCACCTGAGGAAGGAGCAGCGCTCCGAAAGCTAGTGACATCGAAACAAACCTGTTGGACTTTAACCTGGTGTTGTAAGACTTCGTACTGTGCTCACCCCAGTCCAACGCCGGCATCTCCACATCATATTGAGTCCAAGGTTAAGGACCGCCCCAAAGAGCGCAAAATTCCAGGGGGATAAAAGAGAGCGCAGCCACGTGTTCTGTCTCTCTTGAGTCCGGCCTGTGCCAACCCAATTGCAGCAGGAACTGCCAGCTAAGTTTGATCGCTACCAGACGGATGAGCCCAGCAGAGACAGAGCCACTTTCTTCGAACCAGCCAAGTGAAATCCAGATAAAGGCCTTTATCCATTTGTACAGCGCCGGTCGCCCTGAAGTTAAGTATCGGTTATGTAGCTGATAGGTGTAGTTTAACTCGTAGTAGATATTGTGTTTGCATGTTGAGATAACTTTTGTGTATGTAAATAAACCATCTTTTGAACTAACGAACTGGTTGTGTGGTCATTTGATCGATATAAGGGAAGGCTTGTGGTTCACCAAGATAAATAAATAGAGCAACAAGAGTAACTTGGTTGTTGACATCTCAGTACCTAACTAAGCATTTGTGTTGTTACGACTACCTGTTTGATGCAAGTGTAAGTTGCTTCTTGTTCTGTGCCCCAATACCACAGAACACCCTTTGCTTTGAGTTTGCTTAGAAATTCACATTCAGATGACAATGTGGCTAGGTAGTTAACAAATCCTACAAATCACTGAACTGCCTTCATACCCATTAGTTGCTGTATCTCTGCTACAGCTTGTACCTTGTCAGGATCAGAGCAAAGTCCTTTCACTGTCAGCATATGACCTATGTACTTGAGTTCAGACATCTTCAGTTGCAATTCAGTTTCAGGTTTATTGAGTTAACTCTGTCTCGAAGTATCACCAGTTCCTGATCAAGGTCTGCAATGGCTTTTTCCATCGTGTTTCCACATCCATAAATTAGGATAAAGTCCACGATTCCTTCCACTCCTGGAAAGTCATTGACAATCTCATGTTGTCTGCATTGGTACTCTTACAGAACAGTAAAAATGGCAAACAGCATGTGAAGGCACCCAAATCGTGCCCCGAACATAGTCAAACATTCACATCAAGAGTAGTAAAGACCTTTGTCTAGTCAAATTGAGGCAGCATTTCTTCAATGGTTGGCACAGTGTAGTCAAATCTCTTCAAAGCTTTACTGAGGCCTTTGGACATATGCACACTCTTAGCTTCTCAAGTTTTTCATTGCTACCATGCTACTAACCCAGTCTAGAAATTATTACTTTCTTGATTATGCCCACTTTTTCAAACTTCTCTCTCTTGTCTTTCAGACTGGAACTGAGGGCAGCTGGAACTCTCTTCCAAAGATGTTGAGTTGGCTTCATACTCTCATCGACTTCAATATGATATTCATCAGGAAGACCTTTGAAAATGTCTTTGTAATTTGTTAGGATCTTGGTGTCATGTGAAAAGCTGCAAAACTCTTCCGGTTACTAGTCCAATCTTTTGACTGGTATCAGCTGAGATGATGGGTGTTTGCTATCTGAAACTGCATATCTTTTTTCTTTCTGTTGTATTAAACTCTCAACAGAGTTTGTCCTCTTGGGTGAGTATTTGAGCCTCAACTTCATCTTCCATGGCATCATTTTCACGTCAGCGCCTTGAGCAACTTCCTACAGGATTGTGGAGTCCATGATCATAGAATAATAGAATCCCTACAGTGCAGAAGGAGGCCATTCGGCCCATTGAATCTGCACCAATCCTCTGAAAGAACATTTCACCTGGGCCCATCCCCCACCCTATCCTGTAACCCCAGCTAGCCGCAATTTATCATGGCCAATCAACTTAACCTGCATATCTTTGGACTGTGGGAGGAAACCAGAGCACCTGGAGGAAACCCAAATAGACACAGGAATAATGTGCAAACTCCACACAGACAGTCACCCAAGGTCGGAATCAAACCAGGGTCCCTGGTGCTGTGAGGTAGCAGTGCTAACCACTGTGCCACCGTGCCACCCACCTCAGGAGATAAGTTCAATTAAGCACATCATTTTCAGACGTGGGGATGATGTTGTATGTAGCACCAATATGTATCTGATCCTTTACCTTAACGCGATTCTCTCCTTCTGCAGTTCTCCTGCCGGAGCCGAATTGCACCAGTTTTACGATCCCCTTGTGGTCGTAAAGCGGGATGCAATTCAGTGTTCCACGCCATGCAAATTTATTCATCACATGGAATATGAGAGATTCCCAGGGAATCCTACTACCGTGCTGCCATCTTGAGCTGGCGGCCCAATAGCCGCGGTCCCACAGCCAGCCACTCCACCCCCCCCCATGCCGCAAATCGTCCCTGACCCCCGCGCCGTAAATCGGCCCAACCCCCACATCACAGCAGCGGCCTAAGTGGTACATCCCCACTGTTTGTTAACATTAACCACCTCAAAGAGAGATAAGTGCAGTGAAATCACACACTTGAGTGATTGGAATTCACTTGGTGCTTGGAATACAATGTACCAGGTAGCCATGTACAAGAGCAACATGGACATTGCAGCGGCAGCCCAGAGCTTGGCCCAGTCACAACGGGTCATGGCTGCGGGCGTCAAGGGTATTAGCTTGGCACTGGCTGACCTGAGCCAGTCCCAGAGATATCTGGAATGGTCCATGAGAGATGTGGGCACAGTCCCAGATGGAGGTGGCACAGTCCCTGTGCTCCATAGCCGCGAGCATGGAGACCCTAATTGAGACAAGAGAGGGCCTCCAGGGCTAGCAGCGCCAGGTGGCGGGAGTACCCCGGAGTTCGCTCTGGCTGCACCCCCATCTGAAGGAGTAGCTCGGGGGCATCAGACACACCAAGGGAGAAGGCAGTGCTGGGGCCCGTTCCGGTGACCCCTGCAGGGGAGGTGCCGAACACCACAGCTCTGAATCTCCCCACCTGCCCAAGCACATCCTATGGGAAAAGGGCAAACAGGGGGCACCATGCCACCTGTGACACTCTGAAGACTGCTGAGCATACAGGGGCCTGGTCTTTCCAGAGAATGCCCACCAAAGGGGACCCAAGGTGAAGGGCGAGATACTCAGCAGGTCGCCTCCACTTCCAAAATACGGCGAGGCAGTGGTGTAGTAGCGTGATCGCTGGACTAGTAATCGGAGACCCAAAGTCCTGCTCTAGGGACCAGGGTTCAAATCCCATTATGACAGATGGTGAAATTGGAATTCAATTGAAAAAAGTCCGCAATTAAAAATCTAAAGATTTCCATGAAACCACTGGTGATTGTAGTAAAAATCCATGTGGTTCAGTGATGTCCTTTCGGGAAGGAAATCTGTTGTTCTTATCTGGTCTAGCCTCCATGTGACTCCAGAGACGCAGCAATGTGGTTGCCTCAGGGATGGGCAATAAATTCTGACCCAGCCAGAGACACCCACATCCCATGAACGGATAAAAAAAATAATTGCCCGTACCCAATCCTGCATCCTCCGCAACCCCCTCCATCCCGCCATCACCGCCCCCTGAACCCCACCACCAGTTCCTGTCCCCAACCAGGCCAGCTTCAGGGTTCGATGGGACCGTGAGATGGAAAAGCCAGCATGCATGCAGGGATTGCCCAGGCAGACAGTGGAATGTGCTACCGAGTAGCAGAGCTCATCGCAGAACGACGGGTCATCGTCAACTCCATCCCATGGACCAGACCCGCTGATACTGCCAAAGCATACTGTAGTGAAACAGGTGGAAACACAGAGGAGGGTACAGGTGCAGGGCAGTGTGCGGGGGTGGGGCGTGACATTTGAGCAGCCGGTGGACAGGCCCTCTAGTCGGTGAACCTGGAGGTGTTCAGATTGTCCCGTGAGCGCCAGCCCTGGAACAATGGTCTGTGGCTGCCCGGGCCCATGTCCAGCCCATTCTCCGTATCCTCCATGTCGGTCGAGGACAGGTGTTCCTTCTCCTCCAGCATGTCGTCCCTCTGCTGCTCGATGTCATGGCAGCAGGCCACCTCGGTGTGGAAGACCCTCAGAGGACTTATGCTGGAGGGCCCCTCCAGAGCTGTCCAGGCAGCTCAACCTCATCTTCAGAGGCCGATGCACCACTCGATCACGCTCCTGGGCATGGACATCGTTGTAGCAGTTCTCCTCATTGGTCTGTGGGCTCTGGATAGGAGTCACCAGCACGACTGCAGTGGATAACCCCTGTCGTCTAGAAGTCAACATCGCACCCGGAGGAGCACGTTGAATGTGTCGGGCACCGTCAAGTGTGCCAGGATGAAGATGGCATGCACACTGTACAGGTATCGGGCCCAGGCGTGCATGACGTGCAGCTGGTGGAATCCCTTTTGGTTCATGAAGCGTATGCCCTCATGCGGCGTTGCTATTAGGATATGCATCCCGTCGATCAGCCCTGGACCTGTGGCAGCCAGGCAGATGCCACCCACTCCTGGCTTGATACCAAACTCCATTCTGTGCAGGGGGTAAAGGGCAGACATGTTAGCATGGTGAGTATTTCCCTGCCCAACTAGGTCTAACGGGCTGCACGGTGGCCCTGGCTTGCACTGCAGCCGTCGACCCTGCATATCCCCACCCCTCCCCATTCCCAACCTCAGTTGTTTCCCCTGATAGTTTGCCCTCAGCACTGCACCTCTGGCCCCATCGGTGCCTGGCACGGGGGGGTAACCTCTGACCCCACCACCCATCCATGCTGGCAGAGTACCAATGCTTGGCACTACCCATGCCAGCGGTAATCTCTGCGGCCCCTTCCTGCACCCACCTGTGGATTCTACTGTGTGTGTACTCCTTGGGGGGGCTGCATGAAACCCGCCAACAGGGTGGCGCCAGGTTGTTGGGGGGGGGGGGGGGGGGGGGGGCGGGGTGGAAACAGTGCAACACTAATCGGCTGCATATTTGGTGGCATGCATGTGGGAAGGGCCCACAGACAGGGGCTGGGCACCTGTTGGGACCGTAGCTGCGGTGATGTGGGTCCTTTGAGCAGCGCACCAGTTATGTCTATTCATCTGGGGGAAGGATGGATGCGGGCAGGGCTGCGGTGGGCAGGCAGGGATTAGTGACAGCTGGTGGTCCTGCAGGGTAGGCTAGCTGAGGGTGTCACTTGCACCCTACGAGGGGCAGTGTGCCAGGTTGTGTACACGCGCCCCCTGGTTGAGGCATGTTCTGTGGCTCCCCTGTTGCTCTTGCTGTGGGGCAATGCCTCGGATGGGTGCACTGAGGTGTGCCAACACCTAGAGGACCAGGGGTGCGCTGAGATATACCCATCCCGTTGATGGGTCAGCTGGGGTCTGTGCTCTCCTAGAAGGGGTGGCCTGCAAGGGGGGGGGGAGCAGTGCCCATATGGCCGGTGGCACTCTGCACATCTATGGGACACCATGGTTTGTCAATGGGGTACGCAGCCAAATGGCTGCCTTGTAAACTGCGGCAATGGCAGTCCATGCCTGGACACCCTGGTCCCGGGTGTCAGCCCGACCCCATGTCCATCTCCTCATCACCCCCCGCCACCTCCCACAGCAGCTATGCTAGACGCCACCCCTCCGTCCAGTGGCACTTTTGGTAACTTGGTTTACCTCCTCTCTCTCCCTCATCGGCCAAGATTCCTGTTTCCTGATTTTAAATACCACAAGTGAACCACACAATCGTCACTTCTGCCTGGCAGAGGCGGAGTATCACGGGAGGCCGGAGAATACTGGGTCGGGCCCGTTAGTGATATGCTAATAGCTGTTACTGTACAATTAGCATGACCACGCTGGTGCGCAGCATGGAATGCATTCACGGCACATTCGAGGCACCGGAGCATGAAGTTCTCTTGGGCGCCCGGCCCCGACCTTGATTTTCAGCTGATGCGCAATTCTGCACCCAACCACTTGTGATCCCAGTATTGCTGGATGAGAATCCCGCCCATATTGTTCACAATACACATTAGTAGAGGGTTCAAAGTGGGTCTTCAAAATCGCCAGAATTTCACAAGTCTAGCATTTCTGTTCCTGAGTGAGATCCAGGGTACAATTCCCGTACCAGCCTCCCCGAACAGGCGCCGGAATGTGGTGACTAGGGGCTTTTCACAGTAACTTCATTTGAAGCCGACTTGTGACAATAAGCAATTTTCATTTTCATTTCATTTCAATAAGCTTGTAGCACAATTTCCTTTACACTGATAACGGAGTTGCTATTCTTACTTGTTCAGATTTCTTCAGTTATAACTCTATGGCAATCTCATCATCCAGCCATTGAAACTCAAAGAATATTGAATTCCCTCCCAAATGTTCTTTCATTACTATAGGAGCAAGTATTGGAATAGCCCAAACCATAATGACTCACCCAGCAGTCGATGTCCTGTACTGGGTTTCAGATTGAAGTTTTAATTATTTCCTGCTGTTTTCCACTGCTGTTAGTTATCTTACAGCTGTCAAAATCCACTCAACCCCAGCTGCACACTTCTGACACCATGGCCGGGGTTTTCCACTCCTGTTTGCGTCGGGCAGGTTTGGTAACGAGAGCAGAAAATATCGCAAGAAGGCCAAAGTCACATTTCACATATATTGGATTGGATTGGTTTATTGCCACCTGTACCGAGATACAGTGCAAAGTATTGTTCTGCGTGCAACTCAAACAGATAATTCCGTACATGAAAATAAAATACATAATAGGGCAATCATAAAGTACACAATGTAAATACATAGACACAGGCATCGAGTGAAGCATACAGGAGTGTAGTACTACTCAGTATTGAAGATGTGAGAATAGATCAGATCAGTCCATGATCGATCATTTAAGTGTCTGGTAACAGCGGGGAAGAAGCTGTTTTTGAATCTGTTAGTGCGTGTTCTCAGACTTTTGTATCTCCTGCCGATAGAAGTAGGTGGAAGAGTGAGTAAGCCGGGTGGGAGGGATCTTTGATTATGCTGCCCGCTTTCCCAAGGCAGCGGGAGGTGTAGACTGAGTCAATGGATGGGAGGTGGGTTTGTATGATCGACTGGGCGATGTTCACAACTCTCTGAAGTTTCTTCCGGTCTTGGGGTGAGCATTTGTCATACCAGACTGTGATGCAGCCAAATGAAAAATGAAAATGAAATAGGATGCTTTCTATGGTGCACCTGTAAAAGCTGGTAAGAGCAATGTGGACATGCTGAATTTCCTTAGTTTCCTGAGGGAGTATAGGCACTGTTGTGCTTTCTTGGTCGTGGCATCGACATAGGTGGACCAGGTCAGATTGTTGATGATGTGCACACTTAGGAATTTGAAGCTGTCAACCAGCTCCACCTCGGCACCATTGATGCAGACAGGGGTGTGTACAGTACTTTGTTTCCTGAAGTCAATGACCAGCTCTTTAGTTTTGCTGACATTGAGGAAGGGATTGTTGTCTTTACACCATTCCACTAGATTCTCTATCTCCCTCCTATATTCTGACTCATCGTTGTTCGAGATCTGGCCCACTATGGTCGTGTCGTCAGCAAACACGTAGATGGAATTGGAGCCAAATTTTGCCATGCAGTCTTGTGTGTATCAAGAGTATAGTAGGGGGCTAAGTACACAGCTTTGCGGGGCCCCGGTATTGAGGACTATTGTGGAGGACGTGTTGTTGTTTATCCTTACTGATTGTGGTCGGTGGGTCAGGAAGTCGAGGATACAGTTGCAGAGGAAGGAGCCAAGTCCTAGATTTTGGAGCTTTGGTATGAGCTTGCTGGGATTATGGTATTGAAGGCGGAGCTGTAATCACTAAATAGGAGTCCTTTTCATCGCGATACTCCAGGAATGATTGCAGAACCAGGGAGATGGCGTCTGCTGTGGACCAGTTGCGGCGGTAAGCGAATTGCAGTGGATCTAGGTATTCTGGGATGATGGAGTTGATGTGCCTCATAACCAACCTCTCAAAGAACTTCATTACAATCGATGTCAGGGCCACCGGACGATAGTCATTGAGGCACGTTGCCTGGTTCTTCTTTGGCACCAATATGATGGTGGTCTTCTTGAAGCAGGTGGGGACCTCAGAATGGAGAAGGGAGAGGTTAAAGATGTCCACCAACACATCTGCCAGCTGTGCCATGCAAGATCTGAGTGCACGACCAGGGACCCCATCTGGGCCCGTCGCCTTCCGAAGGTTCACTTTCAAGAAGGCCGATCTGACTTTGAAAGCTGTGATGGTGGGTATGGGTGTGTCCGGGGCTGCTGGGGGAGTCAACAGCGATTTGATGGGTTTTCTGCTTTAACCAAGCATAGAATGCATTGAGTTCATCAGGGAGGGGTTCGCTGCTGCTGGAGATTCTGATTGGCTTTGCTTTGTAGCCCGTTATGCTGTTTAAGCCTTGCCACAACCGACGAGTCTGTAACGCTAGTCTCTGACTCTAGCTTGGATTGATATTGTCTCTTGGAATCCCGGATGACTTTGCGGAGGTCATACCTGGATTTCTTGTGCAGGTCAGGGTCGCCTGACTTGAACGCCTCAGACCTGGTCTTTAGTCGGGCGTCAATCTCCCGATCAAACCATAGTTTCCGGTTGCGGAACATACGTACTACTTTCTTTGGCACACAGTCATCTACACATTTGCTAATAAAGTCTGTGACGGTGGTGGAATAACATTTAGGTTGGTCACTGAATTTTGAAATATGGACCAGTCCACTGATTCCATGCAATCACGTAGTAGCTGTTCCGTTGCCTCGGATCAGCACTGCACGATCGGATTCTCCCGCTTCAGTTTCTGCTTGTATACCAGGAGAAGGAGCACCGTCTTATGGTCCGATTTTATGAAGTACAGTCTGGGCATGGAACGATAGGCTCCTTGATTTTTCTGTAGCAGTGGTCGAGAGTGTTGTCACCCCTGGTGGGGCAAGAGATGTGTTTGTGGAATTTTGGCAGAACACTCTTGAGGTTGGCCTTGTTGAAGTCTCTGGCCACAATGAATAAGGCCTCAGAGTATTCTGTTTCATTGCGATTTATAACGGTGTACAATTCATCCAGCGCCTTCTTCACTTCTGCCTGGGGTGGGATGTTGACCGCTGTGATTACAGCTGAAGTGAACTCACGTGGAAGGTAGTACGGGCGCCATTTCAAGGTCAGGCATTCCAAGTCCGGGGAGCAGTAGGTCGCATAGTACAGAAGTAGGCCATTCGGCCCATTGAGTCTGCCCCGACCCTCTGAAAGAGCACCCTACCTAGGCCGACTCCCCTATCCTATTCCCCTAAGGGGGTTCACAGTCAAGTCTGAACAGCTGCGTTTTGAAGGATACCTTCTGCTGCCGTGCATTGGGAAGGCCTCACCGAGGGAAGGGAGGCCTGCAGCCTGTGCTTCTTGAGAGGGCCTCACAGATAGAAGGGAAGTCTATGGCCTGGGCTTCTTGAAAAGGCTGCACAGAGGGAAGGGAGGTCTGCGACCCAGCCTTCATGGAAAGGCTGTGCAGAGTGACATAAATTTAAGGTGAAAGGTGGAAGATATAGGAGGGATATCAGAGGTAGGTTCTTTACCCAGAGAGTAGTGGGGGCATGGAATGCACTGCCTGTGGAAGTAGTTGAGTCGGAAACATTAGGGACCTTCAAGCAGCTATTGGATAGGTATATGGATTACGGTAAAATGATATAGTGTAGATTTTTTTGTTCTTAAGGGCAGCACGGTAGCATTGTGGATAGCACAATTGCTTCACAGCTCCAGGGTCCCAGGTTCGATTCCGGCTTGGGTCACTGTCTGTGCGGAGTCTGCACATCCTCCCCGTGTCTGCGTGGGTTTCCTCCGGGTGCTCCAGTTTCCTCCCACAGTCCAAAGATGTGCAGGTTAGGTAGATTGGCCATGATAAATTGCCCTTAGTGTCCAAAATTGCCCTTGGTGTTGGGTGGAGGTGTTGAGTTTGGGTAGGGTGCTCTTTCCAAGAGCTGGTGCAGACTCAAAGGGCCGAATGGCCTCCTTCTGCACTGTAAATTCAATGATAATCTATGATTAATCTAGGACAAAGGTTCAGCACAACATCGTGGGCCAAAGGGCCTGTTCTGTGCTGTATTTTCTATGTTCTATGTTGAATCTCTGCTGTCGGATAAAAGGTTGATTCCTGAATTCACCCTATACACATGTGAGAAAAAGGAATACTCACTTCCTCCTGGATTCTTGAAGCAACACTGGTCCACCATTCTATCTTTTCCTGGCCCATCCAAGATGGCCCCTTTCTCCGCCCCTGACCATGTTTCTTCTCCAACCTCGCCTCATTGCATCACCCTCCCTTTCCCCCACCCTCCCCCTTCCCCCTCCCCCCATACGGCCACCTCTTTCGGCCTTCTCCCCCACCTCATTTCCGTTCACCAGCATTACCTGCCAGCGTGGCAACTCCTGCCCAAAGGCTCCTCCTACTGATCCCCCTCCCCTGCCCTCACCTTTCTGTTTTGTGAAGAAGGCTCCCCGCTGACCTCCCGCTCCCCCACCCAAACAAAGACTCATCTCGAACCACAGGTCACCTTCCCCAAGAACAAACAAAAAGAAAAAACACAGTTCCAGGCATCAGGAGGGGGGATGGGGACAGTCGTCCCCTCACAAACTTTTCACCCCTGCTACCCTTTGTCAACCCAACAGTAAAAAGAAGAAAAAACCCTCCACATAAGAAGAAAAGAAAAAAAAAACTCCCTCAACCCCCACTCTACCCGTGTTCTCAACTATTTCAATGTGTCAGCACCTCTGACTCCCAAAATTGTTCACTTCTCCCCCAGTTTATGCTCCTTGATAAAGTAATTGGCCGCTTCTGGGGTCTCAGAATAGTATTTCTGGCCTTCATAGGTCACCCATAGTTTTGCCAAACCTGATCCACTGTCGATATAACACCGTCTTGGCCCTGTTGAACCCCGCGCGCCATTTTGCCAGCTCAGCTCCAATGTCCTGGTATATTTGGATCTTTTCCCCCTCCCATTCACAGTTGCGCTTCTCCCTGACCCACCTCTGAATCTTCTCCTTCTCCACAAACTTGTGGAGCCTCACGTTCACCACCCGCGGTGACTCCCCTGCTCTCGGCTTCTGCCTCAGAGATCTGTGCGTTCTGTCCACCTCAAGGGTCTTATCCAGCACCCTCTCTGCCACCTGCCCCGCCAGCATCCTCGAAACGTACCCCTCGTGGCACTTGCACCTTCCACTCCTTCAGGCAGGCCCACTCCTTCAGGCAGGACACAGATCCTGCCTTCTCAATCTATTTCCCTGCTGCTCCACCTTTGCTTTCAACGTCTTGCAAAGGTCTCCTAAGAGCCCCACCTCCGTCTCCGATGAGACCACCCGATCACTGTGGTCCGACATTACCCTCTCAATCTCTCGGACCTGCAACAGCTGTGCCTCTAAGCATTTATCCACCCTCCCCATTGATCCCTTCAGGAGCGCTACACTCCCTTCAATGGCCTTCAAGGGACAATACTGCATCACCTTCCTCTGCTGGTGGAACTCTTCCTTGGTAAAGGCCATCAACTGTTCCATCTGGGGCTTTGCTACTTGCACTGACCCTTCTCCCTCTGCCATTCTTGCACTAGCTGCTGCGCCACAGGTCTCTTCCAACTCCTTGGCCAAGTCCTTCACCTACTTCTGCCGGGTTTGACAACCAGCAGACATACCACTCCCAGGGAGAACGTCTCCTCCGACCTTCAGTTACACTTTTCCGCGAAGTTGCACCTGATTTGGGGTAAAAAGAGCTCTTTTCTACGCCTTCAAGTAGGAGCTGCCCTGTGTGCAACTACTCACACCATGGTCGCCACCGGAAGTCCCGGTTTTGCAATTTATTTCGACATTGCTGGCTGGTCCGGATGGTGTTGACTATCTCTGCCACCTGCGGCCAAGCCTGGTGAATGACGGTGGCTGACAGCCTCATTCCCACCCCAGGGTACAGGTTCCACTTCGATGAATCTAGAGAACGCGCATCTTGCTGTCATAGAACTCCACTGATGCTGCCCTGGCGTCAATATTTAATCACAGGAACGGAGAATCCAGCTGCATTTTCTTCAATGTGAATATTGCCACATGACATGCCCCTCAGAAAGATCCAAGTGATGCACTTCAGAGTCAGCCTCCCCAAATTCCAAACCATTAAAATCTCCAGGATTTCCCAAATTTTGAAAACCAGTAACTGCATCAGATTATTTCAGATGACTGCGAGCCAAAGACTGAAGTGGTTAATTTAAGCACAGCAGAAGTGATAGCTATTCACAACATATTTCCTCCGGCACATGGGGCGCGATTCTCCGCTCCCGCGACTAAGTGCCCACGCTGTCGTGAACGCCGTAGAGTTTCACGACGGCGCAAAACGGCCCTGATCGCAATCGATTCAGGGCCCGAAAATGGGCTAGGAGCGGGTCCGCGAGGAACTCGGGGGGCGTGGTGCAAAAGCAGCGGCATAAGCGCGCAACACCCGAATGACGCAGCGCTGCGCCATAAATGGCGCGATCCGCGCACGGAAGGACCCAGGAGGAGGAAAAGGAGGAGAAATGGCTGAGCCCCGACGAGCCGCACCGAGGTTCCGGGACACCCTCCTCGATGAGGTTGAAAACCGAAGGGCCACCCTCTGCCCAAGACGTGGGCATCGCCAGCCGTCCAGCACGGTGAGACGCGGTTGGCGTGAAGTTGGCACCGCTGCGAGTGCTGTGGGCCACACCCCCCGGTCCTGGGAGCAGTGTCGGGCTGCCAGGGTAAGTGCCATGAGGGTGCCCCCGGGTCACAACCAACCCCCCCCCCCCCCCCGGCATGAGGGGGGGAAGTGGGGGGGGGGGGGGTTTCAGGGTGCACAACGTTGTACTCGACCCAGATGAGCACCGATACCCCCCCTGGAGAGATGCCATGGCGTGTCTCCAACTGTCTCCCCACCCAGCATTAATATAACCTATATCTGCACGCCCTGATGATACCCGCCTAATTGTGATGCTTTATCCAACCCCCCCCCCCACCCCACCCCCCAGGACAAGACAGCCCACAACCAACGTGAGCATATGAGAACCGGAGGGGGTTCTCCTGTGCTGCACCCCCTAAACGTTCACGAGCAGAGGGCCCTGGACCTCGCTGGGGGATCCGCCACCCGGGAGGTCGCGACATGCCAGGTCGGAGGCGCAGAAGCAAGTGAGACAACCCTGCAGGTCCTCACCCCCCTCCCAAACCCGCCATCGCCCCCCTCACACTCTGACCGCTGCACCCTCGATCCCCTCCCCCCTCATACTGGCCACTGCACCCTCGATCCCCTCCCCCCTCACACTCTGGCCACTGCACCCTCAATCCCCTCCCCCCTCACACTCATGCCACTGCGCCCTCGATCCCCTCCCCCCTCACACTCTGGCCACTGCACCCCCGATCCCCTTCCCCCTCACACACTGCCCCCACCACCACCATACACCCGGCCCAGCGCGAGTAACAAACCCCGGATCGTTGTGTTCCCCAGGGCCAGCCGCCGAACGTCCAGGGTCGTCTCGGCCAAGACACAGCCGACCATCTGCAACCTCAACCGCACCCAGGCACGCACGCCAGAGGGTGGCAGTCGGTCTTACAGGAGGGCCATCCTCTCAGTATGGGACGCTGGACGGGGACGCACATACGACGGACAGAGACAATACTGAGGGGCACAGGACGGACAGTGATGAGAGTGATGGCCGTACATTGCCCGAAGGTAGGGCCATGAGCCACGACAGTGACGGGGACAGTGGACGATGACGCACAGAGAACGGCCACACAGTCCACGGAGTCACCTGGAGGGCAACATGACATGGGCCGCATGCACCTTGCGCCGGGCCATGAGGGGGACCAGTACACACCAGACTTCCTAACGGACGATGACCTTGAGCTAGCGGCACTGCTGTCTCCCACACCATCCACCATCACAGAGACACTCACCTCGGTTGGGTAGATAAGTGATGAGGCTCCCTGGTCACGGTCTGGTGCGCACCACACAGTCGAGCCGGTACAGCAGGTGGAGTTTGGAGCAGCCGAGGGGCTGGACGGTCGGAGGGCAGCCCAGGCCCAGCAACCAGCTGCCGCCCAGATGGTTCCCGGGTTCCTGGATGTTCTTGACCCACCCGGACAACCGATGCATATGGATACCCAGGGACTGAATAACGGGATGAGGGCCATCTTCCAGGACCTGCACACGCAGTTGGAGGAGTCCATTCGCATCCAGGAGTAGGGAGTGGTGCCGCACATCGCAGCCACCCAGGCTGACACCACACGGGTGGCGTCCGCGGTGGAGGCACTGGGTGAAACGGTTTCAGCCATTGGTCAGGTTCTGCAAGGCGTTGGGCTTCGCGTGCACGCGTCATCCATGGCCCAGGAGAGGGCTGCCCTCTCACAGGCAGCCATGCGCCAGAGCCAACACAACATTGCCGCCGTGCTCCGGGCCCTGGCCGAGTCTCACCAGGCCATGGTCCGGTCCCAGCAGGCGATGGCACAGTCCCAGCAGTCAGTCGCGGAGAGCATAGACCGCCTGGCGCATGTGATGGATGGCGTAGCACACTCACAGGTTGAGATAGCACAGTCCCTGGCAGGAATGTCGCACTCCCTGGGCTCCGTCTCTGCGAACAGTGGTGCACCTCCATCCCACAGTGAGGCCCGGGGGCCACCGGGCTCCCCGAGGGAGGAGGAGGTTCTGGGGCCCATCCCGGTACCTCCAGCAAGGGACGTCCCGGGACACTCGGCCTCCCCCCGTTCCGTCCCTGGCGCATCTGGTGGGCAGCGGGCAGGACAGGGTGGCACCACGCCATCCAGCACGCCCGCCGAGCAGCCTGGCCCATCGAAGCCGGGCCGCCACAGGAAACGCGTGCCGACGGGGAGCCATGTCGCAGGGCGTGATTCTCAGCAGTCCGCCTCCACTCCTGCTATACCATCTGGGAATACACCTAGACGTAGTGGTAGGGCCAGTAAGGCAAAGAAGTTAGGCACATAATAAGTTGGCACGGGTGCAGGGCACAGTTTAGTTGCAGGGGCTAGGGCATCTGTATGTGAATGTCACAATTAAACTCACTGTTGCACGTAACTTGTAAGACTCTGTGCTATGTCCGATGTCAGGGGGCTCGTGAGGGTGACCGAGTGGCGCTGTGGTTAACGAGCGGTTCAACGCCGGTGCCGGATGTGCTGTCCCTTTCCCCCCCGCCTCCCAAAATCAGACACCGTAGTCCTCGGCACTCTGACGCCAGCTACCCCACACGGGCACGTGATGAAATGTCCCTTACGAAGGCTATGACTACCGGAGTGCATGGTTCAGCTATAGCCATGAGTCAGACCTTGGCTGGCGAATCTGAGCTCACAGCTCATCGCAGAGCGGGCTGTCATCATTCAACATGGCACTGATCACACCCGCTTACACAATCATCAATGCTGTGCAATCCCGTAGTGCCGCAGTGGTAAAGTGATGTGGAATTGGTGCCGTGAACGTGATGCGGGGGTGCGTGAACCGTGCGGCCACCAACGCGTTGCGTGCCCGCTGTCCACGGCGGTGCCGTCGGGCAGCCTCCTGGACATAACCAGCACCCGGGCAGTGTCTGTGTCCTGCGCCCTTCCCCCCACCGTGATGCACGCCATCCTCCTCCTCTCCTCCTCGTCCTCTTCCTCCTCCCCTTCATTTGCGTTAGCTCCGGTGCCGCCTGGTCCTCCCTCCGACTCCTCCACCAGGGCATCTCCCCTCTGCATGGCAATGTTGTGCAGCGCACAGCAGACCACAACTATGCGACCGACCCTGTCGGGCCGGTACTGCAGGACCCCTCCGGAACGGTCCAGGCATCTGAATCGCATCTTCAGCAGGCCGAAGCACCGCTCCACCGCACCCATGGTTGCTCCATGGGCCTCGTTGTATAGGCTCTCCACGTTGGTCTGAGGCCTCCGTATTGGCGTCATTAGCCATGACCTCAACGGATAGCCCCTGTCGCCCAGCAACCAGCCCCTCAGCCGGGGGTGGGGCATCCATCGAACATTGCGGCGATGAACGACTCTGCCAGAATGTAGGCGTCGTGCACACTCCCGGGGTACCTTGCGCACACGTGCATGATCCTCATGTGGGGATCGCAGACCACCTGAATGTTCATGGAGTATGCGCCCTTCCTGTTCATGAACACTTCCCTGTTGTCTGCAAGTGGGCGCATGGGGACGTGCACACCATTGATTACACCCTGGACCATCGGTGTCCCGGCCACCTTGGCGAATCCACGTGCCCGTGCTTTCTGCTGTGCTCGGTCCTCGGGGAATTTAATGTACCTGTCCACGATGGCGTACAAGGCTTCGGTCATTGCCCTGATGCACCTGTGGACCGATGCCGGTGAGATCCCGGATAGGTCCCCGCTCGGCGCCTGGAAGGAACCGGTAACGTAAATGTTTAGGGCCACCGTCACCTTGGTGGAGACCAGTATGGCGTGTTCTCCTCCCGTTCCGCGTGGTGCGAGGTGTGCCACGAGGTGGCATATACGTGCAACCGTCTCCCTGCTGAACTGTAGTCTCCTCCTGCATATAATGTCCGGTAGGGCCTCGAACGACATTCTGTCACGGTACACCCTCGGCCTTGCTGGACGCCTGTGGTGCCCTGGCACCACCATCAATGGCTCCTCCTCCTCCTCCTGCCCCCAAAGCACTTCGATATCAGTGCCCGCTTCCTGTGCATTCCTCACCGTCGGGGGGTCATGTTCCCCTCGGCATCCCCCTGGACATTCCGGGCCTGAGCGCCTGAGGCCTACGCGGCGACGACGGGCCACTCCGCGGCCATCCCCTCTGTTGCAGCAGCAGCCGCTGCATCTGCAGCCACTGTGGGCTGTCGCAGTCTACGCTGCCGGATGGCCACCTGCAGAGCTGCGGCTCTAACCAGGGCAGTGAACATCGCTGTCTGGTTGGCATACATGGTGACCTGCAGGAGGGTGAACATCGCTGTCTGGTTGGCATACATGGTGACCTGCAGGAGGGTGGTGGGGGACAGAGAAACGACATGTTACACGGAGGTTCTTCCACATCTCACCAGCCGGGTTGCATGGGATACCTGTGTGCCCCGGTGGCCTGGTCGCGCTGCAGATACGCAGCCAGCCTAACACCTGGTCACTGTCTGCGTCCAATGATCAGTTCACACCGTCCTCCTCACCAGTGTGCCACTCGCCTGTGCCCATCAGCCACACACCAACCTGCGGCCGTGTCCTCGTCACCGTCCTGCCATATCAGGGCGGCTGACATGTGACGACACCCTCCACACTCTCCCTCACCCCCTCCCACCTCCACTCCCTCCCTCACCCCCCCTCCCACCCTCACCCCCCTCCCACCTCCACTCCCTCACCCCCCCTCCCACCTCCACTCCCTCACCCCCCCCCCCACCTCCACTCCCTCACCCCCCCTCCCACCTCCACTCCCTCACCCCCCCTCCCACCTCCACTCCCTCCCTCACCCCCCCCTCCCACCTCCACTCCCTCCCTCACCCCCCTACCACCTCCACTCCCTCCCTCACCTGCCTCCCATCTCCACTCCCTCCCTCACCCCCCTCCCACCTCCACTCCCTCCCTCACCCCCCCTCCCACCTTCACTCCCTCCCTCACCCCCCCTACCACCTCCAATCCCTCCCTCACCCCCCCCACCTCCACTCCCTCCCTCACCCCCCTACCACCTCCACTCCCTCCCTCACCCCCTCCCACCTCCACACTCTCCCTCGCCCCCCTCCCACCTCCACACCCTCCCTCTCACCTCCACTCCCTCCCTCACCCCCCTCCCACCTCCACTCCCTCCCTCACCCCCCCTACCACCTCCACTCCCTCCCTCACCTGCCTCCCATCTCCACTCCCTCCCTCACCCCCCTCCCACCTCCACTCCCTCCCTCACCCCCCCTCCCACCTTCACTCCCTCCCTCACCCCCCTACCACCTCCAATCCCTCCCTCACCCCCCCACCTCCACTCCCTCCCTCACCCCCCCTACCACCTCCACTCCCTCCCTCACCCCCTCCCACCTCCACACTCTCCCTCGCCCCCCTCCCACCTCCACACCCTCCCTCTCACCTCCACTCCCTCCCTCACCCCCCTCCCACCTCCACTCCCTCCCTCCCTCCTCCCACCTCCACACCCTCCCTCCCCCTCCCACTTCCACATTCTACCCCCCCCCCCCCCCCCCGTTGGCCGCAGCATTCTCGGGGAAGCCGACCCGGTCTGCAGGAGCTCCGGGACAGTCCGCTCACCTCCCCACTGTTCAGCGTCAGCCAGTCATTTACCAGGTGTGAACGGCGACAGCGTGAACTGGGGTCACGCCGTCGGGACTTCGGCCCATCCGGGCTGGAGAATAGCGGGGGTAGCGGAGAATCGCCATTTTGGGTGTCTCGGGCGATTCTCCGGCCTGCGCCGTGCAGAACTCGACGGGGCCGATCTCGCCGCTTTGGTGAATCGCGGGAGGGCGTCGGACCGGCGTCGCGTGGAAAAATGGCGCGCCAGGCGATTCTCCCAACCGGCGTCGGAGCGGAGAATTGCGCCCATGATGTGGGACAATGACTAAAGCTGCTTCTATCACATGCAGTGTTCCACAAATTGTTTGAACCAGAACAGATACAACATGTTGACTGAATAGCTGGGCTCATGTGTACTTAAGTAGATCTTCGGGAGTGTAGACTCAGATTGTGATAATGATTCAGTTGGAGCAAGTTTTTAGATATTGGCCATTAATCATAGAATTTACAGTGCTGAAGGAGGCCATTCGGCCCATCGAGTCTGCACCGGCTCTTTGAAAGAGCACCCTACTCAAGGTCAACACCTCCACCCTATCCCCATAACCCAGTGACCCCACCCAACATTAAGGGCAATTGTGGTTACTAAGGGCAATTTATCATGGCCAATCCACCTAACCTGCACATCTTTGGACTGTGGGAGGAAACCGGAGCACCCGGAGGAAACCCACGCACACACGGGGAGGATGTGCAGACTCCGCACAGACAGTGACCCAAGCTGGAATCGAACCTGGGACCCTGGAGCTGTGAAGCAATTGTGCTACCCACAATGCTACCGTGCTGCCCGAACGGTTAAGGTTTGGAACAGACGATTTGTCATGCAACATAAAGAATTTGCAAAGTTATCGCAATCCTGCTGCTTTGACCCTGCAGATGTTTTCACAAACTTAAGTGAAGCGATCTTTGAGTATTCTCATTTAGCCTGTTGACAAGTAGAAATTGACCTAATAAAGAAAAAAACCTAATTGCACTGAACAAAATTATCACAGCTAATTTGCAAAAATACACTGGAAACTATATCAGAAAGGCAAGAGGGAAGTGTGTGCATACTGCAATATGGCGTAATGTGGTTATCAGGGTTGAATAGTTGTCAGTGTTTGTGAGCTGTCAGCAGTGGCTTCTAATATACAAGAGTGCAAAGTGTTTGTGATGAGGCAAAGTATATGAATTTTAGGATTGCGTACTGGGTGATAGAGATTGTTGGTGGATGGATGACGGGATGTCATGGATCAAGCACTGCACGAGGCTTGTGGTGCAGTTCGTAGGATTTGCCACGACACCGTTTGAAGATTAACACTTGACAACTCATATCAGACTGTTGAAATTCTTTGTGCACTGCACCCATGTTCTTTGAGAAATACCCCTTGACCTATAGTACTTATTGATGCGACCATCAATTCACGCGAGACAGAGAGTTGAAGTGAACAGTGGCTTTAATCGACTAGAACAGTGCCTGCCTGCAACTGCTCTGCTAGTGAGAGCAGCCTACAGGGCTGCTGCTCTTTATACCTCCCCTCAAGGGGCGGAGCCAGGGGCGGAGCCAACAAGGGCACCAACCTGATACATTCTATGTAATATCGTTCAATGGTCCATAGGTGGAGCCCACATGGCTACAGTGTGATACAGTGTAATACATGGTGAATGGTTAATACAATACGTTCACCACATTCACCCCCTGTTAAAAAATTGACTTCCGGCGGGGGTGAAGGGTTCACAGGTTCAGTCTGGCGCACTGATCGTGCGCTGTGATCGCCTGAGCTCTGGTATCGCAGCTGGCCCGGGTGTCCAACTCATTCGTGCAGGCATGGGTGGTGAAGTCGTGGCACAGACGTGGACTCCGGGAGCGTGTCTTCTGGAGCTTTGTTCCTGTGGGTCGGTGAAGGGGGAGGGAGGACAGAAGGGGGTGCGGGTGCTATGTAGGGGCGAGGGCGCTGGTCGATGTAGGTTGGGGGGGGGTAGGTTGGGGTGGCGGTGGTAGTGGAACCTGCGGGTGCCAGGACCTGGAGGGAAACTGTATCCTGTCGGCCGTCGGGGTGTTCTACGTATGCGTTCTGGGGGTTCGTGTGAAGGAGCTGGACCCTCTTGACCAGGGAGTCGGACTTATGGCTCCTGACGTGTTTGCAGAGTAGGACGGGCCCCGGTGTCTTCAGCCAGGACGGAAGCGAGACCCCGGAGGTGGATTTCCTGGGGAAAACAAATAGGCGGTCATGAGGGGTCTCGTTCGTGGCTGTGCAAAGGTGTGACCTAATGGAGTGGGGCGCGTCGGGGAGGACCTCCTGCCAGTGAGAAACAGGGAGATTCCTAGACTGTAGGGCCAGGAGGACGGCCTTCCATACCGTCGCGTTCTCCCTCTCCACCTGCCCGTTTCCCTGGGGGTTATAACTGGTAGTCCTGCTCGAGGCAATGCCCTTACCGAGCAGGTACTGACGCAGTTCGTCGCTCATAAATGAGGAGCCCCAGTCACTGTGGACGTACGTGGGGAAACCGAACAAGGTGAAGACACTATGTAGGGCCTTAATGACGGTGGCCGCGGTCATGTCGGGGCAGAGGATTGCAAAGGGGAAGCGGGACAACTCGTCGATGACGTTGAGGAACTATGTGTTGCGGTTGGTAGAGGGGAGGGGCCCTTTGAAGTCGACACTGAGGCGCTCAAAGGGCCAGGATGCCTTCACCAGGTGGGCCTTATCCGGTCGATAAAAGTGCGGCTTACACTCCGCACAGATTTGGCAGTCCCTGGTCATGGCCCTTATCTTCTCGGTGGAGTAGGGCAGGTTGCGGCCCTTGATGTAGTAGTGGAGAAGCCGGATGAACCCCGGGTGGCAGAGGTCATCGTGGATGGCCCGGAGTCGGTCGTCTTGCGCGCTGGCGAACATGCCGCGGGACTGGGCATCTAGGGGCTCGTTGAGCTTCCCAGGACGATACATTATATCGTAATTATAGGTGAAGAGTTCGATCCTCCACCTCAAGATCTTATCGTTCTTGATCTTGCCCCGCTGTATGTTATCAAACATGAAGGCTACCGATCGTTGGTCGGTGACGAGGGTAAACCTCCTACCAGCAGGGTAGTGCCTCCAGTGGCGCATAGCTTCCACGATGGCTAAGGCTTCTTTTTCGACTGAGGAGTGTTGAATTTCGTAGGCATTGGGGGTACGGGAAAGAAATGATACTGGCCTGCCCGCCTGGTTAAGGATGGCGGCGAGGGCGACTTCTGACGCGTCACTCTCCACCTGGAAGGGGACTGACTCGTCCACCGCGTGCATCGCGGCTTTGGCAATATCTGCCTTGATGCGGCTGAAGGCCTGGCGGGCCTCAGCCACCAGTGGGAAGATGGTGGCCTTGATTAGTGGGCGGGCTTTGTCCGCATAGTTGGGGACCCACTGGGCGTAGTAGGAAAAGAACCCGAGGCACCTTTTCAAGGCCTTGGGCAGTGGGGGAGGGGGAGGTGCAGGAGGGGGCACATATGGTCGGGGTCGGGTCCTAGAACTCCGTTTTCCACAACATAGCCGAGGATGGTTAGTCTGGTTGTGTGGAAAACGCATTTCTCCTTGTTATAAGTGAGGTTGAGGGCTTGGCCGGTTTGGAGAAATTTCTGGAGGTTGGCGTCTTGGTCCTGCTGATCATGGCTGCAGATGGTGACGTTGTCCAAGTACGGAAATGTGGCCCGCAGCCCATACTGGTCCACCATTCGGTCCATCGTTCTTTGGACACCGAAACCCCGTTTGTGACGCCAAAGGGGACCCGGAGGAAGTGGAAGAGGCGGCCGTCTGCCCCAAAGGCCGTGTAGTGGCGGTCCTCCGGGTGGATTGGGAGCTGGTGGTATGCAGACTTAAGATCAACCGTGGAGAACACCCGGTAGTGCGCGATCTGATTAACCATGTCTGCTATCCGGGGAAGGGGGTACGCATCGAGGTGAGTGTACCAGTTTATGGTTTGGCTGTAGTCTACAACCATCCGGTTCTTTTCCCCGGTTCTGACGACCACCACCTGGGCTCTCCGGGGGCTATTGCTGGCCTCGATGATCCCTTCACGCAAGAATCGCTGGACCTCAGACCTGATTAAAGTCCTGTCCTGGATGCTGTACAGCCTGCTTCTGGTGGCTACTGGCTTCCAGTCGGCGGTGAGATTTGCGAAGAGTGGGGGAGGGTCGACCTTCAGGGTCGCGAGGCTACAAACGGTGAGTGGGGGTAGGGGCCTTCAGGGTTAGGCTCCAGAGGTTGCACTGGAAGTCCAGTCCTAACAGGAGAGGAGCGCAGAAGTCGGGGAGTACATATAGTTTAGAATTGGCGTACTCAGCGCCCTGTATTGCAAGGTTTGCAGCGGTGTACCCCCGGATCTGCACTGAGTCCGATCCAGAAGCGAGGGAGATCGTTTGAAGTGGAGGGAAGATTTGGAGCGAGCAGCGCCTTACCGTGTCTGGGTGAATGAAGCTCTCTGAGCTGCCGGAGTCGAACAAGCGAGGCGTTTCGTGTCCATTGACCCGGACGGTCATCATGGAGCTCCGGAGGTGTTTTGGTCGTGACTGGTCGAGGGTGACCGCGCCGAGTTGCGGGTAGCCGGCTTGGTCGGAGGTGATGGGGTGGTCCCAAGATGGCTGCCCCCGTCGGTCGCACGTGTCGGGCGGCGAGGAAGATGGCATCCAAGATGGCGGCCCCCATGAGTGGCACGTGGCGGGTCGCGTGGGGGACGGTGGCCAAGATGGCGGCCCCCGTGAGTCGCACATGTTGTGCGGGCTTGATAATGACTGCCCCCATGGACAACACGAGGCAGATGACGCGTCCGGAGGGGGTGGAGCTGGCAGGCACGCAGCCACACTGCGGGGTCTGCGGGCCTGTGAGTCTGAGAGTCGGGCCTGCAACTTGGAGGATTTGGCCTGGCCAGGCAAACTATGGCGAAGTGTCCCTTTTTGCCGCAGTCGCTGCAGTTCGCGTTCCGAGCCGGGCAGCGCTGCCTGGGGTGCTGTTGCTGGCCGCAGAAATAGCAGGATAGCCCCCCCGGGTTGGGCGGGCAGCCACACCGCACAGGCCTGGGGTACTCTCTGGTCAGGGGCCCACGAGGGGTTTGCGTGATCAGATGGGAACGCGTTGAGGCTTTGGAACGCTACTTCTAGGGAGGTGGCTAGTTTCATTGTCTCTTCTAGGTCGAGGGCACCTTTCTCGAGCAGGCGCTGTCTCACATAGTTGGACCTGACTCCAGCCACGTAGGCGTCCCGGGCGGCGAGTTCCATGTGTTGAGAGGCCGTAACGGCCTGGTAGTTGCAACTTCGCGCGAGGACTTTGAGGTCGCGTAGGTACTCCTCCAGCGATTCCCCGGTGAGTTGGCGGCGAGTGGTGAGGAGATGCCGCTCGTACACCTCGTTCACCGGCCTTACGTATACGCGCTTCAGCATCGCGAGGGCGTCCGCGTATGTGGAGGCTTCCTCGAGTTGAACAGAGATTCAATGGCTCACCTGGACTTGGAGGAGGTTCAGCCTCCGATCGTCGGTGACGGAAGGCGAGGAGGAGGCGGCGAGGTAGGCCTCGAAACAGCGGAGCCAGTGCGAAAAAATCCCTTTGGCCTCCGCCGCCTGTGGGTCGAGTTCCAGTCGATCAGGTTTGAGGGCTGATTCCATTGTGGTGTTGTAGTCGATTAAATTCACGCGAGACAGAGAGTTGAAGTGAACAGTGGCTTTAATCGACTAGAACAGTGCCTGCCTGCAACTGCTCTGCTAGTGAGAGCCGCCTACAGGGCTGCTGCTCTTTATACCTTCCCTCAAGAGGCGGAGCCAGGGGCGGAGCCCACAAGGGCACCAACCTGATACATTCTATGTAACATCGTACAATGGTCCATAGGTGGAGCCCACATGGGCAACAGTGTGATACAGTGTAATACATGGTGAATGGTTAATACAATACGTTCACCACTCTTATTGCCACTGTTTCCTGCACATGTTTCAGCAGGGCCTCTTGCCTGACCACATCCTAACCCCCACCCCCCAACAGCATCTCTCCACCTTCCCCTGAGGATACAGGATAGCTCTCTTTCTTTCAATCTTTTGCACCAAGACTTTCAGTGCATTTCCTGAAAATCTTGCTGCACACTTCCTTGAATCCTGAAAATCTCAGAGACCAGTTCGACATCTGAAAAAACTCCATCAGTTTTTGCTGCCCCAATCCCCCTCCCTCTTAAGAGGTGCAGGTTGCCCAGGTTCAATTCCGGCCTCGGGTGATTGTCTGTGTGGAGTTTGCACTTTCTCCCCGTGACTGCGAGGGTTTCCTGCAGGTGATCCGGTTTCCTCCCACAGTCCAAAGATGTGCAGGTTAGGTGGATTGGCCATGCTAAATTGTCTTTAGTGTCCAAAAAGATTAGGTTGGGTTATGGGGATAAGGTGGAGGTGTGGGCTTAAGTTTAAGTAGGCTGCTTGAGGTACCCTCAATAACGAAGCTTAGAGATTAAACTTAAAGAAGGCTTTATTAGACTAAGAACTATGTTAGAGCTGAGACAAGTGCTGACTGCTACACAGCCCATGAGGCAGCCCTTTACAATATGGCTCACAGATGGGCGGAGCCAGAGGCGGAGTCCCCAGGGTTCCAAGCCCGGTCTTAAAGGAGACATCACCTTACACGATGATAAGGCAGTAACTGTTCATCACATTCACCCCCTGTTTAAAAAGAGTCCGGCGGGGGTGAAGTGCCATCATAGGTCCATCCGTCTCGGTGGCCGGATCGTCCTCAGCGACCTCCTCAATTTGGGCGGTGGTGCGGCGGGCACGGACGTCCCGGTTGAGGGCACATCCGGGAGCACAGCGGTCGGAGCTTCGGTCCGGGTCGGGGCAGGGGGACTAGGCAGGGCCGGGGGTAGCGGTGCCGACGGGGTGTGTAAAGGGGGGTGTGTGTGGTAGGTGCTCACCAACGGGGGGTTGGGCCAGAAGGGGGTGTGTTTTAAGGGGCGCCGGGTCCTGCAGGGGCGCGGTGCTGGAAGGGGCGTCTGTGGTGGGGGATCCCGGAGGGAAACCGTATCTTGCCTGCCGTCGGAGTACTCAATGTAGGCGTAACTGGAGTTGGCGTAGAGCAGCCGAACCCTTTCGACCAGGGGGTCCGTTTTATGGCTCCACGTGTGCTTCCGGAGAAAAACAGGTCCCGGAGCCATCAGCCAGGGTGGAAGCGAGACCCCGGAGGTAGACTTCCTGGGGAAGACAAACAATCGGTTGTGAGGGGTCTCATTTGTGGCCGTGCAGAGGAGTGACCTAATGGAGTGTGGGGCATCGGGTAGGACCTGCCAGCGGGTGGTTGGGAGACTTCTCGACTGCAGGGCCAGAAGGACAGCCTTCCACACTGTCACGTTCTCCCTCTCCACCTGCCCGTTTCCCCGCGGGTTTTAACTGGTCGTTCTGCTCGAGGAGATGCCTTTGCTGAGCAGATACTGACACAGTTCATCATCGTTCATGAACAATGTACCCCGGATATAAGCGGGGAAACCAAACAGGGTGAAGATGCCGTGCAGTGCCTTAATCACAGTGGCTGAGGTCATGTCGGGGCAGGGAATGGCGAATAGGAAACGGGAGAACTCATCGATCATGGTGAGGAAATAGGCATAACGATTTGTGGACGTGAGGGGCCCCTTGAAGTCCATGCTCAGTCGCTCAAAGGGACCCGAGGCCTTCACGAGTCGAACCTTGTCTGGCCAATAGAAGTGTGGTTTGCACTCCGCACAGACTTGGCAGGCCCTGACCATGGCCTTGACCTCCTTGGTTGAGTAAGGTAGGTTGCGGGACTTGATAAAATGGATGAGCCGGGTAACCCCCGGGTGACAGAGGTCATTGTGGATGGCTTGCAGCCGGTCCTCCTGCGCGTTGGCGCATGTGCCGCGGGACAGGGCATCTGGGGGCTCGTTGAGCTCCCCTGGACGATACTTGATATCGTACGAGTAGGTGGAGAGTTCGATCCTCCACCTCAAAATGTTATCGTTTTTTATTTTGTCCCGTTGCGTGTTATCGAACATATAGGCGACTGACCGTTGGTCGGTGACGAGGGTAAACCTCCTACCGGTGAGGTAGTGTCTCCAGCGCTGCACAGCCTCCACAATGGCTTGTGTCTCCTTTTCGACTGCAGAGTGTCGAACCTCGGAGGCGGTGTGGGTTCGGGAGAAGAACGCTACTGGTCTGCCTTCCTGATTGAGGGTAGCAGCCAGGGCGATGTCTGATGCATCGCTCTCTACCTGGAAAGGGATGGTTTCGTCCACCGCGTGCATAGCGGCCTTGATGATGTCGGCCTTGATGCGGTTGAAGGCCAATTGAGCCTCAGCCGAGAGGGGAAAAATGGTGGTCTTTAGAAGTGGGCGGGCTTTGTCCGCATACTTGGGGACCCACTGGGCGTAATAGGAGAAAAGCCCCAAGCACCGTTTGAGGGCCTTGAGGCTGCGGGGGAGAGGGAGTTCCTTAAGGGGGCGCATGCGGTCGGGGTCGGGACCTAGGACCCCGTCTTCCACGACATAGCCGAGGATGGCCAGCCGGGTGGTGTAGAAAACGCATTTGCCCTCGTTATAGGTCAGGTTAAGGGCTCGGGCGGTTAGAGAGACTTTTTGAAGTTAGCGTCATGGTCCTGCTGGTCATGGCAGCAGATGGTGACATTGTCCAAGTACGGGTATGTAGCCCGCAAACCGTACTGGTCCACCATTTGGTCCATCGCCCTTTGAAAGACGGAGACCCCATTTGTGACACCGACGGGGACCCTGAGGAAGTGGAATAGTCTGCCGGCTGCTTCAAAGGCAGTATAGGGGCAGTCTTTTGGTCGGATGGGGAGCTGGTGGTAGGCGGATTTGAGGTCGACCGTGGAAAAGACTCGGTATTGGGTGATCCGATTTACCATTTCCGCGATGCGAGGAAGGGGGTACGCATCAAGTTGCGTGAATCTGTTTATGGTCTGGCTATAATCCACGACCATCCGTATCTTCTCCCCGGACCGGACTACCACCACTTGCGCTCTCCAAGGGCTGTTGCTAGCCTCGATGAGCCCCTCTCCCAGTAAACGCTGGACCTCTGACTTGATAAAAGCCATATCTTGGGCACTGTAGCGCCGGCTCCTGGTGGCGATGGACTTACAGTCGGGAGTGAGGTACGCGAATAGCGAGGGGGGTGCGACTTTCAGTGTCGCAAGGCAGCATACCGTGAGGGGGGGCAAGGGTCCGCCGAACTTCAGTGTCAGGCTCCGGTGGCTGCACTGGAAATCCAGTCCGAGCAGTAGGGGGGCACAGAGGTGAGGGAGGATATAAAATTTGAAACGGGTGTATTTGGCGCCCTGGATCGAGAGATCCGCCATACAGTGCCCCTTGATTTGCACCGAGTGGGACCCAGATGCGAGGGCTATGGTTTAGGATGCGGGATGGGTGCGTAGGGAGCAGCGCCTTACCGTTTCAGGGTGGATAAAGCTCTACGTGCTCCCGGAGTCGAAGAGGCATGCAGTGTCTCGCCCGTTGACCTGGACCTGCATCATGGAGTTCTGCAGGTGTTTTGGCCGAGTTTGGTCGAGGGTGATCGCACCCACTCGCGGGTAGCCCGAGTCCTCAGCCGAGTCAGGCTCGTAAAATGGCCGCCGCCGTCGGTCGCACGTGTCGGGTCGAGAAGATGGCCGCCGACAAGATGGCCGCTCCCATGATTTGCACGAGGCTGATGACGCGTCAGAAGGGGGCGTGTCGGGTCGGTGCGCAGCAGCATTGCGAGGCCTGCGGGCCAGAGAGCCTGATTTTCGGGCCGGCTGTTCTTTGTTTTTCTGGCCCCTGGGTCTGGCCAGGCAGACCCTCGAAAAATGCCCTTTCATCCCGCAGTCGCTGCAGATCGCGGAACGGGCTGGGCAGCGTGGGCGTGGGTGCTGGCCCTGTCCGCAGAAGTAGCATGGTGTGCCCCCATAGTGAGCGGGGCGCCGAGTGGCGCAGGCCTGTAATACGGCTGAGTCGGAGGAAGTCTGGGGGGGGCTCGCAGAGTCCGCTCGGTACGTACCCAAGTTATGTCGGGCCACCTCCAGCGAGGAGGCGAGCGTTAGCGTGTCCTGGAGGTCATTTGCCCCGTTTCCGAGCAGCCGCTGCCGGATGTAAGCCGAGCGGATGCCGGACACGAAAGCGTCTCTGATGTGCAGGTTCATATGGACTTCCCCTGTCACATCCTGATGGTCACAGTCCCTGGCAAGCACGGTGAGTTTCTCAACAAACTCGACCAGCGATTCTCCCGAGCGCTGCCGGCAGGTAGAGAGCAGATGCTCCGCTTGCGGAGTAACTTGATTGCTTGATCATAAGTCGTCGCCTTTTCGAGCATGGCGGAGATTCTGTGACTCACCCAGGCGTGGAGTAGACGCAGCTTGCGTGGCCCCAGGATGGGAGTCTCTGCGGAGTCCAGGTAGGCCTCGAAGCACCGCAGCCAGTATTAAAAAATTTCCTTCGCCTCCGGAGTCCGTGCTTTCAGATTGAGCTTCTCTGGTTTTAGGCCTGCGTCCATCCTGAATCTAGTTTAGTCTAATAAATTGAGGTACCCTCAATAACGAAGCTTAGAGATTAAACTGTGAAGAAGGCTTTATTAGACTGAGAACTATGTTAGAGCTGAGACAAGTGCTGACTACTACACAGCCCATGAGGCTGCCCTTTATATATGGCTCACAGATGGGCGGAGCCAGAGGCGGAGTCCCCAGGGTTCCAAGCCCGGTCTTAAAGGGGACATCACCTTACATGATGATAAGGCAGTAACCGTTCATCACACTGCTGTTTCCAAGGGCCGGTGTAGACTCAATGGGTCGAATGGTCTCCTTCTGCACTGTATGGATCCTATGATTAAAGTAAGGCTCGCCACTCACAATATCAGGCCTCCCGCAGAAGTGTGCAGCCAATGAAAAGCATAGAAAAGAGCAAGCGGCACAAATTAAACATGGTGCCTGTAACACAAGAAAAGGGCATGAGTTAACCCCCCATCTTTTTTTGAGGGTAATCCCATTTCTCCCCCCTCCCACTGGTGTCAACGACTCAGAAAAGAGCTCAGTAAATTTATTGAGTAACTGTCAAAGAGGCTTCTAGCTGTTTCTACTCAACTACCTCAAATAAGCCTGAATGTAAAGGCACTGTGTTGACCACAGCCTCCATCACTGTCAGTCAAGAACTACTAACATAATGCAATCAGTACAGAAGTAGATTATTTAAACTGCACAAACTATAGACTTTTCTTTGAGGATATCAGTCTATTCTTTCCATCAAATAGCATCTAAAGGGCAATTCAATGTCCAGTAGTGACAACATGATCTGGGAACAGTTTGGCCCTGAAGTGCACCTGTAGATGAAATTGGTGTTAGGAGCAAAAATGACAATAAAATGTCCACTTTTGCTCCGAATTGCATTATCTTTTCAGGTACAATTTGGAGCAGGGCAGTGGAGATCAACAATACTGGTTCTAAGTAGTGACTAAAATTTATTTTTGTTGATGAGCAAATTATTTTGAACATAACTTTTTAACAGATTTGTTTTCTGTGTGTAAATAATTTGAATGGAAATGACTGACTTGTGAAATCTTGTACAGGAAGGCCGATAATAACTGAGGTGGAAGTTAGGCAACAAGTAACGAACTTTTGTTCCACCTCACAAAATTGAATATTCAACATACCAACGGGCATTCCAGCCCCAGCCACAACGATTGTCCAAATAAGCTCTGATTGATGGTTGCTCACAGCCAATTTCAATTTCTGATTGGTTAGTTCCACGTCAGTCACATATCAGCTGTCACCTCATACCGGAAACCATTTTTGGAGAAGTGTGTCACCTCACTGAAAAATATCAAGCAATTCTTGTGTCACTGAGTTGAAGCTTGTGTTCTGGAAGAACCGTTGCAAAGATTATATATATAAAATGGCTTCATACCGCAAATTGACTATACGGTCAAAATCAAGTTCACAATCTGCCCTTTTCTCACCAACTCATCGCTCCTTCACAAAATCAATGTCCAACTCGACACCATCAAGTTGGTTGAACAGGAGTGCTCCTGGAAAAATGTCTGCTGGTGATGACCCGTTAGACTTTTCCCTACTGGACGCTGTAAGCGACGAATTCAAAATCAGCCGCACAGATGAGAAAGAAAAACTGATTGACTTGAACAATCGCTTTGTCAACTACATCGAGAAGGTGAGGTCTGTGGAGCAACAAAACAAGATGCTTAATGCTGAACTGCAAGAATTGAAGGGTAAAGGCAACTCCAAAATTGGCTCCATCTATGAACAGGAGCTGAAGAAACTGCGCCAAGAGGTGGATCAGATCTCTAAGGATAAAGCCAAAATTGAAGTTGAACGAGACAATTTGTTGGATGATGTCCACACACTCAAAGCCAAGTATGATTTTTTTTCCTTTCCCTTTCTAATTTAAGTGTGTGCGCACGCGTCTGTGAGCATGTATGTCTGTGTGTGTATGGGGATGGAGTGATGGAGAGGATCGGGTGAGGTGGAAACTAGTTTCTCTCCATTTCAAACGGGTAGAAAAGAATGACATTTTATTAATGATTATAATTTCTTGTAATTTTCAAATATTTCATACACTTAACAATCTATTTATTCTTTCCTGCTGAAAAGACTCTCATACAGTTCGAAAACAAACAACAAACAGATTCTGAGGCTCATTTTGTTGCCCTCTCCCAACCAGACTAAATTTTAAAAGCCTGCAAAATAAATACATCACAGTTGTCCCATTAAGCTGACATTGTGATAACTTTAAAAGTCCACTGGAAGCAGAATGTTTTGACAGGTTCAAAATAATCTTGTTCAATATTCTATTAATGAACATGAATACAATTATAGTGGCTATTCCAGAGTTATTTCATTGTTATCTTTCTCCGGCATATAATATGAAAACAGCTTCTTGAATTAGATTTGTCTGGCAATCTACTTGCTGTAAGTTTTCTTCTTCTTAAATTCTCTGCCACAGCATCACGACCTCCACCACGGGTAGATCAAAGGGGCAAGCTCCCTATCCCAGCCAGCCAGAATGGGGATCAAATCCCATGCTGTTGAAACTAATCTAATGCGCCCCGGCCATCCAGCCAAGTAGGCAACTCAAGGTTGTGGCCTGGAGTCATGCATAGTGATGCTGAAGTTTTCAATTTTGATCCATCACACAGCTAACCTAGAGGAATCTTTCCCACTCTAACTGCCTACATTACGGTGTGTTAGAAGATTTAACACGTTGTACTCAACCAGTTTGGCCACGTTATCAATGCAGCTTCTTTGGCTATCATGACCTGGAATGGGACCTGAACCCAGAGCTTAGGTTCATAGGCAAGGGTGCCTGCCACAAGGTCTCCCTTAGTTTTAAACTTTAATCTACGGGCAGCAAAACATTTTCCTGAGAAAAGTAAAAATAAATCCAAAATAGTGACTATTCAGTCCCCTTGACCAATATATTGCTGGAATAAAAATCATAAATGTTGTATATCCAGTGACTGAATCACACCACCACATTAAAGCCATGACATTGGGTCTATAACACCTTGTGTGGTGGCCCAGCTGCAAAGGCCATTTTTAAATTCATATTTTGAAAAGTTTGGATTTCCTCCGGATGCTCCGGTTTCTCCCACGGTCCAAAGATTAGGTTAGGTGGATTGACCATGCTAAATTGCCCCATCATGTTCAAAAATGTGCAGGTCAGGTGGGGTTACAGGGAGTGGGGGGGGAGCGTCCTAGGTAGAGTACTCTTTCAGAGGGTTGGTGCAGCCCCGATGAGCCAAATGCCGTCCTTCTGCACTGTAGGAATTCTCTGGTTCTATTCTATTCTACTCTATGTCTGTGTGGGTTTTCCTCTGGATGCTCCGGTTTCCTCCCACTGTCCAAAGAATGATTCCTGGAATGAAAAGCTTGTCATATAAGGAACGGTCGAGGACTCTGCGTCTGTACTCGTTGGAGTTTAAAAGGATGAGGGGGGATCTTATTGAAGCTTACTGGATATTGCGTGGCCTGGATAGAGTGGGTGTGGAGAGGATGTTTCCACCTGTTGGAAAAACTAGAACCAGAGGGCACAACCTCAAACTGAAGGAACGATCCTTTAAAACAGCGATGAAGAGAAATTTCTTCAGCCAGAGGGTGGTGAATCTGTGGAACTCTTTGCCGCAGAAGGCTGTGGAGGCCAAATCACTGAGTGTCTTTAAGACGGAGATAGATAGGTTCATGAACAATAAGGGGATCAGGGGTTATTGGGAAAAGGCAGGAGAATGGGGATGAGAAAAACCTCAGTCATGATTGAATGGCGGAGCAGACTCGATGGGCCAAGTGGCCTAATTCTGCGCCTATGTCCTATGGTCTTTATGTGCAGGTTAGGCCATGCTGAATTGCTCCTAGGTGTCCAAAGGTTAGGTGAGGTTAGGGGATGGGGCAGGGGAATGGGCCTAGGTAGGATGCTCTTTCAGAGGGTCAGTGTAGATTCGATGGGCCAAACGGCCTCCAACTGCAGTGTAGGGATTCTATGATTCAATAAAGTTGCTTCCTTTTGTCGTCTCTTGCATTTCCAGAGCGCTGGAATAAGAATTACCAGAAATAAGTTGCCAGAGAACCCCCAGTTTCGGAAGATGTTATTGGCAGATGTGAGGCCAAAGGAGGAACTCATGTTTCCCATCCTTGCTAGAAGAGAGATTTAGGATGCTGTCGAGGCAACACTGCAACTCTCCAGTTGGGAAATCTATTATTTGGAAATGTCAGTTGTCCAGAAATTATTGATCAACTCATGGCAACATTTTAGCATAGCCTTTTGGGAGCAGAAACATGGAAGATGCAATACTTGGATAAATTAAATAATTTCTATTACTGCTTCGTAATGTTTTGTCATTGTTTTATGGTTCAGGAAAACATTTATATACCTAAGATGTTTTCCGGTTCCATTCTTATCGTTAGCCATTATAATGTCATTCAATAATCCAGAAAATTCTGAAACCCAGAAATAACTTGACTCAAACATTCTGGACTGAAGAGGTTACATTGGTAAAGAAGCATCACTCACCAGCCCCCCACACTCCCACGGTTTCAATACAGTGTAGAAAATCCTTCAATCGTGTTACTAGAATAGTAAGAGAGAGCATTTCATTTCATTTAGCTCACTCTGCAGAACACACGGCAGCAGTTCTACACTCCCGTTCTGAGCAAACTGAATACTATGTTCCCTCCATCAGTTACTTCACAAGTCAGCAAAAGGAGCAGAATAAATGTTTCCCTTAAATATATATTTCATATATCACTGTTTCCCCCTCCTCCTTACCAACCCGTTATAGGGTAAAACCAGTAAATGTGCTCTGAACAATAAGGTCATAACTTTCTGCAGCAAAGAAAACTGTTGCAGTATAAATTTCACAATGTTTTACCCAGAAAGATCTTTGCACAACATTGCTTTCGGAACTGAACTTTAAGAAGACAATGGTGATTGCACGATATCCACGGTGCAATCCAGGCCACGTGCAACTCACGAGGATGCATAGAATGAGGGAAGCCATTTATCTAATCCTTCCACAACTATGAGAATGAAGACAAAACTGTAATGATATGTACATTGACTAGGATGTAAAGAGTTAACAAGTTAATGATAATGCTTCTTACCACTAATGGGAATCACAGAACAGTCATATATATATCATGTGACTTCTGGGATTCTGGGAGAAGATGGTGAGGCATGAGAGAGCACAGTTGGGTATTTGAGAAGTTCTGTTTGTTAGAGATAGCATAGTTTAACATAGTAACCTTTTACTTTAGGAATGTGAACGAATCTTAGTTAGTAGTGTAATTAACTTTATAGTTTTGTTCATTAACAAAGCTTTGTGTTCTTTATTCAACACTACGTATCCAAGCCACCCAGGAAAAGCAAAATAAAGAACACAACAAAAACCTCACAGGTTATCCAGTAAAAGTATATGGGCGGGATTCTTTTGTAAAGGCCCCGAAGAATCCAGCACGAGTTTTAAGGATACAAAATAATAAAGTTTATTTACTATAACAATATATACATAGTAGTAGCAGTAACTTCCCTTGCTACCTTCTCCTTCCTCCTGGTTCCTGGACTGGCCAGCTTATTTATAGTAGGAGTTTCTCCGCCCCCCTCATTGGGGAAGTTCATACTCCCATAGGATTGTGGGATAATCATTAGTCCCCAGCCAATCGTCAGTAGGCAGGTTATAACATCCCTCCCCCCCAAAGTCCAAGGAATCCACCGTAGGCCCTGGCGAAGGAAGGCGTCGAACTCGTTTGGCCGCAGGCCGGACGCCATTTGCACGCGGCGCTGGATCAGGCGGCGTATAACGAGACGGAGACCGGCGCTTCCGTGATGAACGGTGTGGTTGTACATCCACGGCCTGTGGACCCGAGGATTCCCCCTCTGATTCATCCTGTGTCTCCATCTCGGAGTCAGAGTCTGCTGCCTCCGTCATGTCAGCGTCTCTGTCCCCATTCGGTCCCGTCATTACCTGCGCAGGCTTTGAGTGAGGCACCAGTGGAAGATTTGGAGGACTACCTTCCCTTGTTTCTGGTCTTTGCCGCTGTTGAACTGAGCTCCGGGGGCGGGGAATCTTTTGCGGGGATGATCTTCTGGACCGGACGTGGTCTACATGTTTTCGCTGGAGACGACCCTGGGCTTGCACTTGGTACAATATAGGGCCCGTTTGGCGAAAGATTACCCCAGGAACCCATTGGGCACCACCAGCAAAATTCCGCACGAATACTGGGTCACCGGGCGCAAACTGCCGAATCGGACGATGCTGAGACAATCCCGGTCCCTGCCGTTCTTGTGTGCGGCGTACTTTTGCGCCAATGTCCGGGAAGACCATACTAAGGCGGGTGCGAAGTCTCCGGCCCAATAGGAGTTCTGCGGGAGCTACCCCAGTCACTGTATGGGGGGTGGTCCTGTACGTAAACAAAAACCGAGCCAGTCTCGTGTCCATTGATCCGGAAGACTGCTTCTTTAGGCCTCTTTTGAATGTTTGCACTGCACGCTCTGCCAACCCATTTGAAGCCGGGTGGTAAGGGGCAGTGCGGATATGGCGGATGCCGTTCATCTTTGTAAACCTCGCAAACTCCTCACTCGTGAATGGAGTGCCATTATCCGTGACCAGCACCTCGGGGAGGCCATGCATGCTAAATGATAAACGCATTTTTTCAATTGTTGCGCAGGACGTTGTCCCCTGCATCTTATGCACCTCCAGCCATTTGGACTGGGCGTCAATTAGTAGGAGGAACATGGATCCCTGAAAAGGGCCTGCGAAATCTGCATGTAAGCGTGCCCAAGGCCGCCCTGGCCATTCCCAGTGATGTTGGGGTGCGGCCGGCGGAAGCTTCTGATGCTCCTGGCAAATGGAGCAGTTTTGGGCCACCTTCTCAATGTCGGTGTCGAGGCCTGGCCACCAGACATAACTCCGGGCCAACATTTTCATCTTGGTCACGCCCGGATGCCCATTGTGCAAGTCTGATAATATCAGCTACTGGCCTTTTTCCGGGACAACCACACGCGTCCCCCACAAGAGGATGCCGTCTTCCACGCTGAACTCTGACAGCTTGGAGGAAAATGCCCGTAACTCGCCTGGGAGCTGTCTATGCTGCCCACCATACAGGACTATGTGCCGAACCTTTGACAGGACTGGCTCCATCTGGGTCCACTCACGGATCTGTGATGCCGTGACAGGCAAGGTGTCGATAAAATTTAGGGTTGCGACCACCTCACCGGTCGTGGGGGTCGACATGGGGCCGGTCGATAAAGGCAATCGGCTCAGTGCGTCGGCATTTGCTATCTGCGTACCTGGTTTGTGCTCCAGAGAATACTCATATGCAGCAAGCAACAAAGCCCAGCGCTGGATCCGTGCAGAAGCAATGGGCGGTATCGGCTTATCCTCTCTGAAGAGTCCCAGCAGGGGCTTATGATCAGTCACGATAGTGAAATGGCGGCCGTACACATACTGGTGGAAGCGTTTGACCGCGAAAACCACTGCCAGGCCCTCCTTCTCGATCTGCGCGTACTTCTTCTCCGCTGCAGTCAATGTGCGGGAGGCGAAAGCTATCGGTCGCTCGGCCCCGTTCTCCATCTTGTGGGACAGGACAGCCCCAATACCATACGGGGATGCATCACATGTGACGAGCAAAGGCTTTCCCGGATCATAGTGGGTTAGTAACCCAGACGACGACAATTGTTGCTTTACCCGCCGGAAAGCGGTTTCTTGCGGCTGACCCCAAACCCAGGTGTGATTTTTATTTGGCAGCAGGTGTAAGGGGGCCAGCGTAGTTGCCAGATTGGGGAGGAACTTCCCGTAATAGTTTACGAGACCGAGAAAAGAACGAAGATGCGAAGTGTCAGTCGGGGTGGGTGCATGTTGAATTGCACGCACCTTCTCTGCGACGGGGTGCAGACCCTCGCGGTCCACCCGATAACCTAGGTAGACTACTTCTTTTGCCTGAAATACGCACTTTGTGTGACGTAAACGGACTCCAGCCTCCGAAAAGCATTTAAGGACAGCCTCCAGATTTTCCAAATGCTCTTGCTCCGACGTCCCTGTAATCAACACGTCATCTAGGTAGACAGCCACACGTGGTAAACCTCTCAAAATGCCCTCCATAACACGTTGAAAAATTGCGCAGGCAGAGGATACTCCAAAGGGCAACCATGTATATTCATACAGGCCCCGGCGTGTGTTAATTGTTACATATGGTCGGGAGGCAGGGTCCAGCTCCAACTGCAGGTAGGCGTGACTCATATCTAATTTTGTGAATGAGAGTCCGCCTGCAAGTTTCGCGTAGAGATCCTCTATGCGAGGCATTGGGTATCGGTCGAGTCGGGAAACTGTATTCACTGTAAGTTTATAGTCGCCACACAAGCGAACTGTGGCATCTGGCTTCATTACTGGCACAATTGGTGCTGCCCAGTCAGCAAAACGGACAGGCCTGATAATACCCAAACTCTCCAAACGAGTGAGCTCCCCTTCTACCTTCTCGAGCAAAGCGTAAGGCACTGGGCGCGCCCGGAAATAGCGCGATGTGGCTCCTGGTTCAACTTGGATACGGGCTACGGCCCCTTTGATTTTCCCCAGACCAGGCTGGAATACCTCTGGGTATCGTCCTAGCACCTCAGTCAACCCTCCAGAAACTGTTTGGAGGATGTGCTGCCATTGCAACCGCAAATGGCGCAACCAGTCCCGACCCAACAGGCTGGGCCCATGGCCACGCACTACGATAAGTGGGAAACGCCCCTCCTGGCGTCCATAGACAACAGGGGTCATTGTAGTTCCTGCAATGTCCAGTGGTTCCCCCGTGTAGGTGGCCAACCTGGCCTGTGAGTCAGTTAGTGTAAGGGTCTGTATACCCTGCTTGATGCGGTCGAATGTCCTCTGGGCGATCACGGAGACCGCTGCGCCAGTATCCAACTCCATCTCCAGCGGGTGGCCATTGATCCATACTGTCACCTTAATGGGGGCCACACGGGGAGCTGCCACACAATGCAGCTGCAGGCAGCCGTCCTCCATCTCCACGTCCTCAGGAGTGGTCGCCGCAGGTTCATCCACATGGAAGGTACGGCCTCTGGGCTGGTCCCAGTTACGGCCCCTGGGCTGGTCCCAGTTTCGGTCGGAACGACGGCGCCTCTGGCGTCCCCAGGACCGCCGTCCGCGACGGGGTCGGCGCCTACAAGTCTGACACGGACATGGCTCCTCATCCATTGGCTCTGGAGAAGGCTCCCTTCGGGGAGGAATGTCCGATGGTCACTGGCGTCGGTCTGGTCGTTGCCTCGCCCAAGGTACCGCAGGAGTGCGGGGGGACGTTTTTGGGCGGAAAGGGTTTCGCCCCAAGGCATGCACTTCCATTCCCTGTAGCTCCTGTACTCCTCGCTCTGCGCTCTCTCGGGACAAGACTATTTGTATTGCCTGTTGAAATGTCAATGTTGGCTCTGCTAACAACTTTCTCTGGGTGGCCGCATTGTTAATACCGCAAACCAAACGGTCGCGTAACATTTCTGACAAGGTCTCACCATAGTCACAGTATTCCGCAATCCCGCGTAGCCTGGATAAAAAATCGGCAAGGGATTCTCCAGGGGTCCTCTCAGCGGTATTAAACCGGTAACGCTGGACTATCGTGGACGGGGTTGGGTTAAAGTGTTGCCCCACTATATTCACAAGTTCGTCAAACGTTTTGGTGTCCGGCGCAGCTGGGTACGTAAGGCTCCTAATCACCCCAAACGTATGCGGCCCGCAGGCGGTGAGCAATATGATCACCTGGCTCTCGTTTTCAGTGATATTGTTTGCCCGGAAATAGTAACGCATCCGTTGCGTGTACTGGTTCCAGCTTTCCAGCGCAGCATCAAAAACATCCAAACGTCCGTACAGAGGCATGGTATAATAGAAAACAACTTCCAACCTGTATCCAACAAAAATCCAGGGAGGTAGCTTCAGCAGTGTAGACAGCTATTCACTTTTACCTTCGTCGCCAGTTTTGTAAAGGCCCCGGAGAATCCAGCACGAGTTTTAAGGATACAAAATAATAAAGTTTATTTACTATAACAATATATACATACTAGTAGCAGTAACTTCCCTTGCTACCTTCTCCTTCCTCCTGGTTCCTGGACTGGCCAGCTTATTTATAGTAGGAGTTTCTCCGCCCCCCTCATTGGGGAAGTTCATACTCCCATAGGATTGTGGGATAATCATTAGTCCCCAGCCAATCGTCAGTAGGCAGGTTATAACAGATTCTCTGACCCCCCGCTGGGTCGGAGATTCGTCGGAGGGCGGCGTGAATCCCGCTCCTGCCGGCTGCCGAATTCTCTGGCGCCGGGGATTTGGCGGGGGCAGGAATTGTGCTGCGCCGGTCAGCGGCCGCTGGAAGCGGCGCCCCCCGGCAATTCTCCGGCCCGCGATGGGCCGAGTGGCCGCCCGTTTCCGTCCGGTCCCGCAGGCGTACATTAGAGTAGGTATTTACCAGTGGGACCTGAGTCCGTTGGCCTCCGGGGTCCTCGTGGGGGCACGGGAGGATCTGGCCCTGAGGGGTGCCCCCACGGTGGCCTGGCCCGCGGTCGGGGCCCACCGATCCGCAGGCGGGCCTCTGCCGTGGGGGCACTCTATTCCCCCACGTCGGCTGCTGTGGTCCTCCGCGATGGCCGACGCGGAGATGGACCCCCCCCCTGCACATGCGCTGGGATGATGCCAGCACATGCTGGCACTCCCACGCATGCGCCAACTCGCACCAGTGGCAGAGGCCCTTGCGCGCCGGTTGGCCTGGCGCCAAGCCCCTTCCGCGCCGGCCGCACGGCGCAAACCACTCCGACCCCGGCCTAGTCCCTGAAGGTGCGGAGGATTCGTCACCTTCGGGGCAGCCCGACACCTGAGTGGCTCACGCCACTCCTTCGCGATGGAGTTGCCCACCCCGCTAATTCCCGCAGAATCCCACCCTACATCTCCAAACCAGAGTTTTAGTCTGTGTCAATTTTTAGAGATACACGTTTAATACCTTCCATTAAACACAATACATATACAAGTAACAGATTCCATTCTCTCTCCTCAAGTAGAAATCAGGGGCGTCATTCTCTGACCCCCCGCCGGGTTGGAGAATCGTCGGGGGCTGCCGTGAATCCCGCCCCCGACGGTTGCCGAAGTCTCCGGTACCGGAGATTGGGCGGGGGCGGGAATCGGGCCGCGCCGGTTGGCGGGCCCCCCCGCTGGGTTCTCCGGCCCGGATGGGCCGAAGTCCCGCCGATAAATTGCCTGTCCCGCCGGCGTGGATTAAACCACCTTTTGAACGGCGGGACAAGGCGGCGTGGGCGGGCTCCAGGGTCCTGGAGGGGGTGCGGGGCGATCTGGCCCCGGGGGGTGCCCCCACGGTGGCCTGGCCCGCGATCGGGGCCCACCGATCCGCGGGCGGGCCTGTGCCGTGGCGGCACTCTTTCCCTTCCGCCTCCGCCACGGTCTCCACCATGGTGGAGGTGGAAGCGACTCCCTCCACTGCGCATGCGTGGGAAACTGTCAGCGGCCGCTGATGCTCCCGCGCATGCGCCGCCCGGGGATGTCATTTCCGCGCCAGCTGGCGGGGCAACAAAGGCTGTTTCCGCCAGCTGGCGGGGCGGAAATTCCTCCGGCGTCGGCCTAGCCCCTCAATGTTGGGGCGCGGCCCCCAAAGATGCGGAGCATTCCGCACCTTTGGGGCGGCATGATGCCCGTCTGTTGGTGCCGTTTTGGGCGCCAGTCGGCGGACATCGCGCCGTTTCGGGAGAACTTCGCCCCAGAGTTGCAAATCCAACCAAAATTTCAAATCAAGTATTTCCATTTCTATATGAAGCATTCTGTTCTGACACATGCTCTCTTTTCGGGCACCTGCCAATTTATTTGTACTTGCATTTCTTTTTGTAAAACAACCAGAAAGTTGATAACTTGCATCCACCCATTTAATTTTAAAGTTTTCTTTTGTCTCCAGCATTTGTTTCAAGCCAGCAAGGTTAATAAATAATCTCTTCTCACTCACTCTTTTTGTAGAGTGCATATCATTCCACAATAAATGATTGTCTACATTACATTCAATGGGTACATAATCTTCAGTATGTCCATAAACAATATGTCACTTGAAAATTTTGAGAAATAAAATCCTTTATCCACAAGAGTCAGTCTTTCAGCAACCAAAAAGCTTTTAATAACCTTTTTTATTTTCTTAGCTTCCCAAGTTAAAGGACAACATTTTCACCCATCAGAACTATTATGAAACCAGCTGCACTAGAATAACCATTAGAAAGATTAGCATGTGAAGCATTGCTAAAAATGCCTAATTTAATGTTCTTTGGGTCACCTCAGAAAGGGAACTTAATAAGCATTTCGCCAATTTTCATTGTTTCAATTTTTATTTTCCCTTCAAAATCCCTCAGCCTTAAGGTGTTTCAACATAAGGGGCAGCACGGTAGCACAGTGGTTAGCTCAGTTGCTTCACAGCTGCAGGGTCCCAGTTTCGATTCCCGGTTTGAGTCACTGTCTGTGCGGAGTCTGCACATCCTCCCCGTGTGTGCGTGGGTTTCCTCCGGGTACTCTGGTTTCCTCCCACAGTCCAAAGATGTGCAGGGTAGGTGGATTGGCTATGCTAAAATTGCCCTTAGCGACCAAAGAAAAAAGGTTTGGTGGGGTTACGGGGACAGGTTGAAGGTGTGGGCTTAGGATGCTCTTTCCAAGGGCCGGTGCAGACTCGCTGGGCCAAATGGCCTCCTTCTGCACTGTGAATTCTATAATATTTAACTCCAACGCATCAAAGCCAGCATTTAATCTGGGGTGAGTGCCCTACCAATTCAATTGATCAATTCATTTCACATTTGCTCTGTCCATTCCTTAAATATAGCATCATCTTTCTGTTAGGACCTGGGATGGGAGTAACACTCGCTGAATAAAATTGTTATTTTAAAGCTCTGTCTAAAATCTAAACCAATTTATTTAAAAGCCTGACTCCCAATTTTAAATTCTATCCATTCTTATTAATAGTACATTCTCATATTCTCTGTCGCAATCCATAAGAAAGTATCCTCATACATCATGAAAATGCCTCCAGGTTTTCCTTTAAGGTGAAATATTACTTCCAGTTCTGGGTGTCGTACTTTACGAAGGATGTGATGGCACTGGAGAGATTGTAGAGGAGATACATGGGAATGGTACCACAGATCATAGAATCATAGAAATCTTTCAGTGCAGAAGGAGGCTGTTTGGCCCATCGAATCTGCAGCGACCCTCGGAATGAGCATCCTGTGTTGATATGCCTGTGCACAGTTTTGTAGATAGTTAATGATGCGACCTCCAACCAGCTGGAGGCGCCAGACATCCTTCATGTGACTTGAGATACCTGCCAGTTGGTAGTAGGACGTAAGAGAGGATAATCGCCGTTAGTGTAGTTCCAGTAGAATTCATAGAATTCACCCGGTGACCTTTGTCTGTATTATAGATTTTGTCTTATCTTTCCACATGTTCATCAATAACTAATCGTTCTAGATCACAGAACAACACACATCACACCTAGACCCACGCTCTCACCCTATCCCCTTAACCCCACCTAACCTTTTTGGACATTAAGAGGAAATATAGCATTGCCAATCCGCCTAACCTGCACATCTCTGCACTATGGGAGGAAACCGGAGCACCCGGAGGAAACCCACGCAGATGTGGGGAGAAAATACAAACTGTGCACAGACCCGCTGCAGGATTCACTGTCAGCAGGATCTTCCGCCCCACTGGCAGCACACCCACATTTCCTGATGGCGTCGGGTGGCCCACAATGGGAAACTGCATTGATCGGCTACAGGAACAGAGAATCCCGCTGCCAGCGGGGGGGGGGCAGCGCCCCGCCGGAAAACGGGGCTGGCGGGATGGAGAATCCCACCCCCAAGGTCTGAATTGAACCCAAGTCCCTGGCGCTGTGAGGCAGCAGTGCTAAGGAACTGAGGAACTTCAGTTATGAAGATAGTTTGGAGAAGTTAGGACTCTTTTCTGTGGAGAAAAGAAGATAAAGAGGCGACTTGATAGATCACGGGGCATCTGGACAGATTGATAAGGAGAAACTGTTCCCTCTCATGATAGGATAAGAATGATTGGCCACACATTCAAAATAATTGGCAAAAGAAGTAAAAGCAATATCAGAAAAACATTTTCACGCAGCAAGTGGTTAAGATTTGGAATGCGCTGCCAGAGAGTGTGATGGAGACAGGTTCAACCAAAGCATTCAAAAGGGGAATAAACTGTCATCTGAAAAATAAGATTGTGCAGAGTTACAGTAGAAGACAAGGGAATGGCACTCTGGGAATTGTTCATTCGGATTGGTGCCGACACGATGAAACGAATGGCTTCCTTCTGCGCTATAACAATCCTGTGATTCTGTGATACCAATAAAATATTGTGGAATCTGCCTTTAGTTGAATACAACCCATTTTCAGCAAAGCAGATCTTACCAAAAAATGTCACAGCCTGGAAGCATTGTTCAGATAATGGACACATGGTTTTGTTTCCATAGTTATCCTTCTGCATCTGCTACCTCCTGGGGTAATTTCATAAATACTTCCCTTTGAAAAATATTGCCCTGAGGAAATTCACCTTTGATTTTGAATGAGGTCAAATGATTTTTAAGTTTGTTTTTATAGCTGTGGGAGAATCACTCTGACACTTGTATCACTCAGTCGCACTTCAAAACCCTTAAAACGTGTCTTGCTTTAACCTTATAAGTCTCACCTGCAAGGCCATTATCATTACAAATCCAGCTATGTGACAAAGTAGGATACCCCTTGTGGTATTATCAGGTATTGCAGTACCCGAGAGGCTGAAGTTCCATTGGTTAAACCTGGGGGTTTACCATTGGCTGTATAGTATGTAGCTCCGCCCTGATAGGTGGGGTATAAGAACCGGTGCCGTCCCAGCAGCCCTCATTCTGTACCTGAGCTGCTGGGGAACAGTTCTCGTCTATTAAAGCCTTCAGTTGTGCCACAACCTCGTTTTAGTGGAATTGATCGTGCAATTTAATAGACCACAACTTAAGTAGAAAGGATGGATCTCCGAATCAAGCCGAAGTGTCTGCAACTCAGTCCCCACGCGGCGAACTCAGCGGCGATTTTCAAGCACTGGCTGGCGTGTTTCAAAAGCTACCTTGAGACAGCTGGAGGCACATCCTCGGGGAGCAGAAACTGCATCTCCTGCACTCAAGGGTAAGCCCTGGGATCTACACCCTCATCGAGGAGGTGGAAGACTTTGATGCAGCAATCGAACTTTTAAAAGGACATTATATCCGCCCAGTAAATCAGGTCTACGCACGTCACCTGCTTGCAACGCGACACAAAGACCCGGGGAATCGTTGGAGGAGTTCTACCACGCGCTACTGGTGCTGGGCAGAAGCTGTGGCTGCCCGCAAGTTTCGGGGAGCGAGCACACGGAACTCCTAGTCCGGGATGCCTCCGTAGCAGGTATGAGCTCTTCAGACATCCGCCAGCGTCTTTTAAAGAAAGACACCCTGAGACTTAGAGAGGCACGAGCCCTGGCAGGGTCCATGGACGTTGTCTCAAGGAATGCACAATCCTATGTGCCCGACCGTGCGGCGGCCCCCTGGGCAGCGTGGAATCCCGCAGCGGCAGCCCCACAGACCTTCCCCGTGTCCCCGCAGGCCTGCGCGGTAAGGCGGCCCGCCAACTCCGATGGGCCCCGCTGTTTCTTCTGCGGGCAGGCAAAGCACCAGCGCTGCCCGGCCCGCACATCCACCTGCAAAGGGTGCGGCAAGAAGGGCCATTTTGTGGGGGTCTGCCAGGCACGAGCGGTGGCCGCGGTCTCCAGCGATGACTCCAGACTGCCACAGCGAACTTCTCCTCGGGCCCCAGGCGGCCAGAAGTCACCGCCACCCCCGTATCCTGAGGCCACATGCGGCCCACGGGCGCCGCCATCTTGTTCCCCAGACACTGCGCTGGATGGATGGGCGCCGCCATTTTGTCCATCTCCGACCACCATGTGCGACCCATGAGAGACGCCATCTTGGATGGGGCCCCAGGACCCCAACCCGGCCGACAACACACTGCCTGACCAAAATTCACAACTACTGCGTCTGGCCTCGGTGACTCTGGACCAAACTCGACCTCGAACATTCTCAACGGCAACGACGACGGTCTTCATCAACGGCCACGAGATCGACTCTGAGAGCACGGAGAGCTTTATACGCCCCGACACGGTAAGGCGCTGTTCACTTTTTACCCACCCTGTAAATCAAAGAATCTCCCTGGCTTCCGGTTCCTACTCAGTGGAGATAAAAGGTTTCTGTCTAGCAAACCTCACAGTCCAAGGAAGGAAATTCAACAATTTCCGCCTTTATGTCCTTCCGCACCTCTGCGCGGCTACACTCCTGGGGTTGGACTTCCAATGTAACCTGCGAAGTCTGACCTTCCAATTTGGCGGCCCTATACCCCCCCTTACTGTCTGCGGCCTCGCGACCCTCACGGTCGACCCGCCTTCCCTGTTTGCGAACCTCACCCCGGATTGCAAACCCGTCGCCACCAGGAGCAGACGGTACAGTGCCCAGGACCGGACATTCATTAGGTCGGAGGTCCAAAGGCTACTGAGGTAAAGGGTCATTGAAGCTAGCAACAGTCCCTGGAGAGCCCAAGTAGTGGTGGTAAAGACCGGGGAGAAACATAGGATGGTCATTGACTACAGTCAGACCATCAACAGGTTTACGCAGCTGGACGCGTACCCTCTCCCCCGCATATCTGACCTGGAAAACAGGATCGCGCATTATAAGATCTTCTCCACGGTGGATCTCAAGTCCGCCTACCACCAGCTACCCCTCCGCACTAGTGACCGCAAATACACTGCCTTCGAGGCAGATGGGCGGCTCTATCACTTTTTAAGGGTTCCCTTCGGTGTCACGAACGGGGTCTCGATCTTCCAATGCGAGATGGACCGAATGGTTGACCGATATGGCTTACGCGCAACATATCTCGATAACGTCATCACCTGCGGCCATGACCAGCAGGACCACGACACCAACCTCCGAAAATTTCTCCAGACCGCTAAAATCCTTAACTTAACGTTCAATAAGGATAAATGCGTGTTTAGCACCAACCGTCTAGCCATTCTCGGCTACATAGTCCGAAATGGAGTTATAGGCTCCGACCCTGAACGCATGCTCCCCCTCATGGTGTTCCCCCTCCCTCACTGCCCCAAGACCCTGAAGCGCTGCCTCGGGTTTTTTAGCTACTATGCCCAGTGGGTCCCTAACTACGCAGACAAAGCCTGACCCCTAATCCAGTCCACAACTTTCCCCCTGTCGATAGAGGCCTGCCAGGCCTTCAGCCGCATCAAAGCAGACATTGCAAAGGCCACGATGCACACCATCGACGAGTCCCTCCCCTTCCAGGTCGAGAATGATGCGTCCGACATAGTTCTGGCGGCCACTCTCAACCAAGCGGGCAGACCCGTGGCCTTCTTCTCACGTACCCTCCATGCTTCCGAAATCCGCCACTCCTCAGTCGAAAAGGAGGCCCAAGCCATAGTAGAGGCTGTGCGACACTGGAGGCATTACCTGGCCGGCAGGAGATTCACTCTCCTCACTGACCAACAGTCGGTGGCATTCATGTTCGATAATGCACAGCGGGGCAAGATAAAAAACAACAAGATCTTGTGGTGGAGGATAGAACTCTCCACCTACATCTACGATGCTGGATGCCCTCCACTCCATCCGGTCACTGCTCTGTACGACCACCAATCAGACACCTCACGAACGTCTCCTTGTCTTCCCCAGGAAGTCCTCCGGGACCTTGCTCCCGACCTGGCTAGCAACACCCGGACCCATCCTGCTCCGAAAACATGTGCGGGCGCACAAGTCGGACCCGTTGGTCGAGAGGGTCCATCTGCTGCATGCTAGCCCCCAGTACGCCTACGTGGCGTTCCCTGACGGCTGACAAGATACGGTCTCCCTACGGGTCCTGGCGCCGCTGGAACCCCATGCGCACCCCAACCACCACCCCCACCCCCCCCTCCACAGCACCTCACAGGAGGGTCAGTCCTCCCACCGCCCCTGCTTGGGCCCTCCCGCCCACCGACACCCCCTACAGGCGCCCCCCTCCCAGGTCAACCGTTTTCCCCTCCAGCGCCGTATAGGGGTGACGAAGCTGCCATGGAGGCCGAAGCCACGCTCTCGGAGTCGCAGACGCCCGGACCCCCACCGGAATCACCACCGAGGCTCAGACGATCCCAGAGGACGACCAGGGCACCCGACCGACTGATTGCTTCATTTTAACCGATCTCTATCTGTAAATAATAAACACTGACTGTATATATCTGCCATGACTGTAAATATCCTCTAAACACTGTAAGGAGGTATCACGGTACCTCCATATCTAATCATACCATGTTGAATACAGTTGTAGCCGCTGGCCACCACCCCCGCCGGACTCCTTTTTAACAGGGGGTGAATGTGGTATTATCAGGTATTACAATACCCGAGAGGATGAAGTTCCATTGGTTAAACCTGGGGGTTTACCATTGGCTGTATAGTATGTAGCTCTGCCCTTATAGGTGGGGTATAAGAACCGGTGCCATCCCAGCAGCCCTCATTCTGTATCTGAGCTGCTGGGGAACAGTTCTAGTCTATTAAAGCCCTCAGTTGTGCCACAACCTCGTTTTAGTGGTTATTGATCGTGCATCACCCCTTATCTCATAACTCAGAATAAATTCAAAACTCTATCTGACTAACTGGTTCCCTTGTTTTTTCCAGTTTTATAAATTTGTCCTCAAGTTTATTGGCAGCCACCAAAACTTCATGATCATGAGGATTTAGGAGGCCCTGGGTGGTCCGGCTCTGGGCAAGATGGTACCCTGGAAACCTTGATGCCACCCAGGCACTGTGGTACCGCCAGCCTGGCACCCTGGCAGTGCCGCTGCACACCCTGGCACCCTGGATGCCACCCTGACACTGCCAGTCTGGCAGAGGCACTGCCACTGTGCATTTAGATCTGTTATGTGTCCGTTCTGCAGCCTCTATGCATTGTCTAATCTATTCAAGCCATAACCTGACTAGCATTTTTATATCATTCTGAGTAGCTTTTCCTGCACATCCCTCCATTCACTAGGTCCCTCTAGAATATATATCACCTGAGTACCCATTCTAGCTATTTCGCCTTTGGATGTCATAGCTTTGTCCTGTGTGTTATGATCACTTGCATCACCATTATCCTGCTCTCAATCTATGCATTTAGGGGTCGCCCATATAAGAAAGAGATGAGAAGGAATTTATTCTTTCAGAGGGTAGTAAATCTGTAGAATTCTTTACCACAGAGGTCTTTGGAGGCGGAATCATTAAGTATGTCATTAAGGGATGGCATGGTGGCACAGTGGTTAGAACTACTGCCTCACAGCCCCAGGGACCCGGGTTTAATTCCGGCCTCGGGTGACTATCTGTGTGGAGTTTGCACTTTCTCCATTGTCTGCGTGGGTTTTCTCTGGGTGCTCCGGTTTCCTCCCACAGTCCAAAGATGTGCAGATTAGGTGGATTGGTGTTGCTAAATTGCCCCTTAATGTCCAAAAGGTTAGGTCGGGTTACTGGGTTACGGGGATAGGATGGAGGCGTGGGCTTAAATAGGGTGCTCTTTCTGAGGGCTGGTGCAGACTCAAAGGGCCGAATGGCCTCCTTCTGCACTGTAAATTCTATGATTCTGTGTTCAAGGCTGAGTTTGACAGAATTTTAATCAGCAAGAGAATCAAGGGTTATGGGGATAAAGCGAGAAAGTGGAATTGTAGATCAACATATCAAATCAGTCATGATCTCTGAATGGTGGAGCTGACTCAATGGCCGAAATACCTACTTCTGCTCCTCCATCTTATGGTAGTATGGTCTCTCATATTCTGTTGTGGAAGCTGTCATGATACCCAGATCAGCATATCATGGTGCAATCACACACACACTGATGGACACACTGATGGACAGGCAGTTGGACCAACCAGCACACACATAACATCGCAGACAATCACCAGTGAGAGCACACTCACTATAAAACAGGGAACACCACAGTTCCCGCTCATTCTACCAGGAGATAGCTCAGAGCACAGAGCTCACAGCGCGTCACTCAGACATAGACCATGTGTTGAGTGCCTCACTAAGATAGTGTTAGGGCTGGGTCCACAGGTTAGCTGGTGAAACACGTACCCAAGCCAGCCGTTAGTTGTTACCATTGATTAGACAATAAAACAGAGTTGTACCATCTACAGCCGTGTTGGATCATTTGTGCATTAGAACACCCAACACGACAAAAGCCCTTCACCACAAAACATATGAGTAATTGTGAGACTGCTTACAATCAGAGATTATATTATTATTTCTGATTAATTGTGAGGAATGAATTTTAACAGTTTCATTGCCATGATTCATCATGATCTCTTACCTTATCATGGATTTCCCAAATCTATGACCCTCTCTAATATAATACACCAAATCTGCTGAATTAAATTCTGTCCCAGGTGGTTTTATGCGACAACTCGGAGAAATTTGCGGAAAAAATGTAAAACCTGAATATGCACAAAAAAAACCAACCAGGCACGCCATGAGGTGCCTGGCTCCAGGAAAATCTGGATTATTAATGCTCAATGAAACTCAACATTTAACAGCAGACACCCGGACTGATGGAACCTGCAGACAGTCTGGTCGTAGTTGTCATGACAATGTTCTGTGATTTTTAACTCATCATCTGAACTGTTCTTTCCAGGTTGAGGAGTGAATTACAACAACGGGAGGAAGCTGAAAGCAATTTGACAGATTTCAGAGAGGTAAAAATAATTAGGAATTGGAAAGACTTATAGTTGATAAAAAATAAATTGTCAAAATTATGAATTTTGTTGGATTTCCTTCTCGGATCTTTGTAAGTTAATATGTATAACACGTTTGCTATTTTAACAGTCATTAAACAGATTAATGACTGAAATAAAGCACAACAAATAAAATATACACGCAAACACATTAGAAAGTGTTGAAGACATACTTTGCAAAGGAAGTAAGCAGTGAAGTACATTTAAAATGTTGTAATATAGGAAACACAGCAGCCACTTTGTGCTCAGTAAACTTCCACAAACCAAACATCAATGTGATAATGACCAGATCATCTGTTTTTGGTACTTTGGATTGGGGTAAATATTAGCCAGGACATTGGGCACTCCTGCTTTCTTTCAAAATAGTGCAATTGGATTTTTAAAAAACTATTATTCATAGAATGTGGGTGTCGCTGGCAAGGCCAGTGGACGTAGGGAGTGTTAGAACCATTCAGCCTCCTTACTACAAGTCGTATCGTGCCCAGACGATATCCAGACCAGTGACAGAGACGACCGGGACGCCTTCCGTGTTGCGGTCATTGATGGGAACCGGATGTCTCCAGCCAGGACCCACCAGCCGTTGCAAGTGAACACTGTCAATCCGGGTGATGAATGGTGTGCAACCCTAACGGTCAACCGATCACCGATAACATTCCGTCTGGACACTGGCGCCTCCGCCAACCTCATAGCATGGTCAGCCTTCTACGCCATGAAGATCAGACCACCAATTCGGCCATCCCGTTGCAAGATGGTCGACTACAATGGGAACGTTATCCCGGCTATGGGAACCTGCCAGCTCCAGGTGACATACAACACACACACGGCCACACTCTCATTCGAGATAGTCGGATCATCAAAGGACTCCCTGCTAGGTGCACAGGTATGCAAGGTTCGCCACTTCGTGCAACGAGTCCACGCTCTGTGTCCAGAAGGCACATCTGACTTCCTGGATGCAGAATTCAGGGCACAGCTCCAATCGCTCCTCGCCCACAACCAGGAGGCATTCGAGGGCATGGGAACACTGCCCTACACCTACAGAATTTGGCTCAAACCGGACGCCACCCCGGTCATTCACGCACCTCGCAGGGTCCCAGCGCCACTCAAAGACCGCCTCAAGCAGCAGCTGCAGGATCTCCAGGACCAAGGGGTGCTATCCCGGGTCACGTAGCCCACGCCATGGGTCAGCTCCATGGTGTGTGTTAAGAAGCCCTCCGGCAAGCTCCGGATCTGCATTGATCCATAAGACCTCAGCAACAACATAATGAGGGAACACTACCCCATACCCAAACGGGAAGAGATCACGAGCGAAATGGCCCGGGCTAAAATCTTCACAGAACTGGGTGCCTCGAAGGGTTTTTGGCAGATCCAACTGGATCAGTCCAGCCGAAAGCTGTGCACCTTCAACATCCCTTTCGGCAGGTTCTGCTATCATAGAATGCCATTTGGCATCATCTCGGCATCCAAGGTCTTTCACAGGATCATGGAGCAAATGATGGAGGGCATCGAAGGGGTGCGCGTCTACGTGGACGATGTCATCATCTGGCCCACCACACCACAGGAGCACATCAATTGTCTCCAGCGCGTCTTTGCGCGCATACGGGAAAACGACCTGCGCCTCAACCGAGCCAGGTGTTCTTTCGGCCAAACCGAGCTGAAGTTCCTGGGGGACCACATTTCCTGGTCAGGGGTCCGTCCGGATGCAGACAAGGTGAGCGCCATCACCGCCATGCCGCAGCCGGCAGACAAGAAAGAAGTGCTACGCTTCCTAGGCATGGTCAACTTCCTGGGGAAGTTCATTCCCAACCTTGCCTCCCACACGACGGCTCTGTGCCAACTCGTCAAGAAGTCCACGGAGTTCCAGTGGCTGCCCACACACCAGTAGGAATGGGAGGAGCTCAAAATTAAGCTCACCACAGCCCCGGTATTGGCGTTTTTCGACACATCTCGTGACACTAAAATTTTGACTGATGCCAGCCAGTCCGGCACTGGGGCGGTGCTCCTGCAGCGGGATGACACTGCGTCATGGGCCCCGGTCGCCTATGCCTCGCAGGCCATGACCCCCACAGAACAGCGCTACGCGCAGATCGAAAAGGAGTGCCTGGGTTTGCTGACCAGAATAGGCAAGTTCCATGACTACGTGTATGGTCTCCCCCAGTTTACCGTTGAGACTGACCATCGACCCCTTGTCAGCATCATAAATAAGGACCTGAACGAGATGACCCCTCACCTCCAGCGCATCCTACTTAAACTCAGGATGTATGACTTCCAACTGGTCTACACCCCGGGTAAGGACCTTATCATTGTGGATGCCCTATCCAGAGCAGTGAGCACACCGCCCTATTCGGAGGGGTTCGTCTGTCAGGTCGAAGCACAGGTGGCCTTCACATCGGCAAATCTGCCAGCTGACGACTCCAGTCTGGCCCGTATTCACCGGGAAACTGCGGCTGACCCCCTTCTACAACGGGTGATGCGCCACATGACGGGTGGTTGGCTCAAAGGACAGTGACCGCAGTTCTGCAATGTCCGAGATGACTTGGCCGTCATTGATGGTGTCCTCCTAAAGCTGGACCGGATTGTGATTCCGCAGAGCAAGCACAAGCTAGTCCTCGACCAACTACACGAGGCCATCTGGGGGTCGAGAAGTGCAGACGGAGGGCCCGAGAGGCGGTATACTGACCGGGCATCAGTGATGACATTGCCAATATGGTGCTCAACTGCCCCACCTGCCAAAGGTTCCAACCGGCGCAGCCTCCTGACACGCTTCAGCCCCATGGGCGAAGGTGGGTGTGGACCTTTTTCACGCACGTGGCATGGACTATGTAATCATCATTAATTACTTTTCCAACTATCCAGAGGTCATACGCCTGCACGATTTAACACCATCCGCTGTCATAAGGGCATGCAAAGACACCTTCGCTCGCCACGGCATTCCGATGACTGTCATGTCGGACAATGGGCCCTGTTTTGCCAGCCAGGAATGGTCATCCTTTGCTGCTTCGTATGGCTTCACACACGTGACGTCCAGCCCTCTGCACCCCCAGTCCAATGGAAAGGCAGAGAAGGGCGTTCACATCGTCAAGCGGCTCCTCTGCAAGGCTGCTGTTGCCGGATCGGATTTCTGCCTCGCCCTGCTGGCCTTTCGCTCGGCCCCACTAGCCACTGGCCTCTCACCAGCCCAGCTGTTGATGGGTCGCGCCCTCAGGACCACTGTGCCATCCATTCTGGTACCCACAACCAACCATACTCCGGTACTACACAGAATGCAACAGCAGCGCGTTCGCCAGAAGATGGCATATGACACACGGGCAACTGATCTTCCCGCCCTGGCCCCTGGAGACGAAGTCCGCATCCACCTACCAGAAGGTGGCTGGTCAGCACCTGCCGAAGTTCTCCGACACGTTGCTCCCCGCTCATTCCTGGTTCGCATGCCTGAATGCTCCATTCGTAGGCGCAATCGCCGAGCTCTTCGCCTACTTCCATGCTCGCTACGGGAACTTACACCGACACCGCGCCCTCCTGTTGTTCCTAATATCGACTTCGTGGAGTTGCCTGCCACCATGCCCCTTCCATCGTCACCCGTGGCCAGGCCCATTCCTCAGCCGGTGGATCCAGACCCACCCTTGAGGCGGTCAACCCGAATTCGTCACCCACCTACTAGACTGGACTTATGAGCCTATTTGCACATTGAACTCATAATACCATTGTGTTAATATGTTTCTGTTCTTCCTTGTCGTTACAGGAGTTCATTTTTGTCGTTCAACATTTCCCCGTTCTTTGTTTATGGTACAACCTCGTTGCTATGTTGCACCCGACATCGCCCCTTGTATATAGTTTAGCCCCATGTACATGCTGTAGATATTGCACACACACACATTCAGTTGCGCTCAGTACACATCTCTATTTATAACCACATAGGCACATGTTCTTGTACAAAAGGGGGGATGTCATGATATTCAGGTAAACATCATAGCACTTACATACTGATGGACAGATCAACGGACCAATCAACACACACAACACCACAGCCAATCACAGGCAAGAGCATACACAGTACAAAACAGGGAACACGACACTTCCTGAGCATTCCAGCAGGAGACAGCTCAGGGCACAGAGCTCATAGCAAGCCACTCAGACATCCACCATGTGCTGAGTGCCACTACAAGATAGTATTAGGAATAGGTCCACAAATTCTAGGGTTATGATCGAACCTCAGTAACCAGTTTACCACTGTAAATAAATGTTGGCAATAAAACTGAGTTGTACCATTCGAAACCGTGTTGGTTCGTCTGTGTAGCAGAGTACCCAACACATCAACCAGGACACGTTTCCTCTAATCTCCCTTGTGCTGATGTAACCTGAATTCTCTCTGTTTGTTCGTGTGTGTATTTTGGAGCTGTACTGGACCCGAGCACATTACTTTTAGCTCTCTCTTCAGCTATTCTCTCCTGCCTCAAACCATCTTGTCACCCAGTCATTCCACCTTTCTTTTCTATGCTCTTGGATGCTTTGCCTCCTCAATACCTACCGTTCCATCACTACTCTCCTGTCTTCCTCACACTTGCTTCCTCTCCAGGTTTAAATCTCCCTGGGGTAAGACTACCATTACGTCTGTGCCTCTCTCCCTGTCTCTGAGGGGCTCTTTGAGATAAGCTGTCGCTATCTCCTGACATGCAGCATTCCAATTGCCCCATCCTCCTCTCTTGTACTTTCCACCCAGCATGCCTGCTGATGAGTTAAAAGGGCCCTGGCATCACGTGGGTGAGCTATGCCATTCTGATGTTGGCCCCCTCAACCTCATTGTTTAACACCTCTCCTCAGTTAAAATCAAAGTATAGAATTGATTGAAACTATCTGATGTGCTGCCTTTGCCACAACATTCACTATCCTAATCTTGAAGTAAATAGAAATGGAAATTCGGACAGTCGGGCTGCTGATCCATGATCACCAAATTTAATTGATTGGCACAAATATGACAAGACAGGGTGACAGGATGGGGGCAAGGGTAGAGGGAGTAACTGATGAGATAGAACTGATATGCTTGGGTCCAATATACTCAAAAATACACCAACAAATGAACATTTTAGTGATGTAGTATGTCTGCACAGCCTTCCTGTTTTTCTCCCGACATCCATTGGTGACATGTTTTATTAAATGGTTATAACTGAACAGAGACATTTCCTAACTAAATGTAAATGAATGTAGTGGTAATCTGTGCTGGCCCTCTATCGAGCTCCAATGCTCCACATCCCCTCACAACAGTATAAATCTGACCCTATTTCCAGTTCTTCCCAGCTTTGACAGAGTCATCCAGACTCGAAAGGTTAGCTCCCTTCTCTCTCCACAGGTGCTGTCAGACCTGCTGAAATTGTCCAGTATTTTATGTTTTTGTTTCAGATTCCAGCATCTGCAGTAATTTGCTTTTATAAATTAGTGTACTTGAGACAGGGAGGGGGAGGTGGGACTGTCACAAAGGATTTTCTTAAACTGCAAGATATTCAAGCTTCATTTGTTTCTCTTATGCTTATCAGAGAATCATAGAAACATAGAAACTAGGAGCAGGAGGAGGCCATTCGGCCCATCGAGCGTGCTCCACCATTTATTATGATCATGGCTGACCATCCAACTTAATAGCCTAATCCCACGTTCCCCCCATGTTCTATGATCCCCTTTGCCCCAAGTGCTATATCTAACTGCTTCTTGAAAACATACAATGTTTTGGCCTCAACTACTTCCTGTGCAAATGAATTCCACAGGCTCACCACTCTCTGGGTGAAGGAATTTCTCCTCAGCTCTGTCCTAAATGGTCTACCGCGTATCCTCAGACTGTGACCGCTGGTCTGGACACTCCCACCATTGGAAACATCCTTCTCATAAGACCATAAAGCCATAGGACGTAGAAGCAGAATTAGGCCACTCAGCCCATCGAGCCTGCTCCACCATTGAATCATGGCTGATTATTTTCTCATTCCCATTCTCCTGCCTTATCCCCATAATTCCTGATCCCCTTACTAACAAGAACCTATCGATCGCTGTCTTAAAGGGGCTGGTTTAGCACAGTGGTCTAAACAGCTGGCTTGTAATGCAGAATAAGGCAGCAGCACGGGTTCAATTCCCATATCGGCCTCCCCAAACAGGCGCCGGAATATGGCGACTAGGAGCTTTTCACAGTAACTTCATTGAAGCCTACTTGTGACAATAAACGGTTATTATTATTAAAGACACTCAGTTATTTGGCCTCCACAGCCTTCTGCGGCAAAGAGTTTCATAGATTCACCGCCCTCTGGCTAAAGAAATTCCTCCTCATCTCTGTTTTAAAGGATCGGCCCTTTAGTCTGACATTGTGTTCTCTGCTTCTAGTTTTTCCGACAAGTGGAAACATCCACTCCACGTCCACTGTATCCAGGCCTCGCAGTGTCCTGTAAGTTTCAATAAGAGTCCCTCATCCTTCTAAATTCCAATGAGTACAGACCCAGAGTCCTCAACCATTCCTCATACGACAAGCTCTTCATTCCAGGGATCATTCTTGTGAAACTCCTCTGGACCCTTTCCAAGGCCAGCACATCCTTCCTTAGATACAGGGCCCAAAATTGCTCACAATACTCCAAATGGGGTCTGACCAGAGCCTTATACAGCCTCAGAATTACATTCCTGCTCTTACATTCTAGCCCTCTCGACAAGAATGCTAACATTGCATTGGTCTTCCTAACTGCCGACTGAACCTACACATTAACCTTAAGAGAATCTTGAACAAGGACTCCCAAGTCCCTTCGTGCTTCTGATTTCCTAAGCATTTCCCCATTTAGGGGCTGGTTTAGCACAGTGGGCTTAACAGCTGGCTTGTAATGCAGAACAAGACCAGCAGCGCGGGTTCAATTCTGTACCGGCCTCTCCGAACAGGTGCTGGATTGTGGCGACTAGGGGCTTTTCACAGTAACTTCATTGAAGCCTACTTGTGACAATAAGCGATTATTTTTTTTTTAGATTTATTTTCTAAGGGGCCAATCCTCTATCCAAGCCAGGATGTTATCCCCAACACCATGAGCTCTTAACTTATTTATCAGCCTCCTATGCGGCACCTTGTCAAAGGCCTTCTGGAAATCTAAATAAATCATGTCCACTGGTTTTCCTTTGTCTAACTTACTTGTTACCTCCTCAAAGAACTCTAACAGACTTGTCAGACATGACCTCCCCTTGACGAAGCTGTGCTGACTCAGTCCTATTTTAACATGCACTTCCAAGTACTCCGCGATCTCATCTTTAATAATGGACTCTAAAATCTTACCAATTACTGAAGTCAGACTAACGGCCTATAATTTACCGTCATCTGCTTCCTTCCCTTCTTAAACAGCATCTTAAACTTGCATCTACCTTGGCTAGTCCTGTTAGAATTTTATAGGTTTCTATGAGATTCCCCTTCATTCTTCTGAATTCCAGCGAATACAATCCTAACCAAATCAATCTCTCCTCATAAGTCCACCCTGCCATCATGTTACTTTGTATTTTCCTGTTTCAAACTCTCTCCATAAAGGGTATGAACGGCCAGTGATACCACCAGGTATTTGAGGGATTTGAGATGGGACGATCTGAGGTAACTTTGCCCAACTTCAAGGAAGCTGTATAAGGTTTAAAGTTGTTCTGTGCACTTCTGCAATGGCTTTATGAATAAATTCATGAATATTTTACTCAACCTCTTTTGAAATTATTTTTTGTACAATTCTCTTTCTACAGGATGTGGATGAAGCGACGCTGGCATGTGCAGATCTGCAACGTAAAATTGACGCATTGCAGGATGAAATTATCTTCTTAAAGAAACTTCATGAAGAAGTAAGGATGCATCATTTCAAGTTCCAACAATTCATACACTTGTAATATCATTTAAATACTTTTTAACCGTCTTAGAAACTGGTCGTCAGAGTTGTGTAGGGGACTGAGAGGGTTTTCCACTGTATCTTGGATTTGAAGCCTTTATTTATACAACAGAACTAATTCTATTGGTCTTGTAATGTGGATTAGCTGTCAAATCTGAGCTGTTTACACACTGAGTGGACACAGCAAGAATGAAATCACCTCATACATAGGAGGTGGTATTTAATGGGATAAGAGTGGGAAACGACATGGGCTGGAAGTGGGCCCAAGAAGGGTGATGGCTGACCATGGGGGGGGGGCCTTACCCCCCAACTAGGCTGGTCACCTGGAATGTCCGGGGGCTAAATGGGCCGGTGAAGAGGGCTCGTGTGTTTGCACACCTGAGGAGACTGAAGGCGGAAGTGGTGATGCTGCAGGAGACACATCTTAAAGTGGTGGATCAGGTCAGGTTGAGGAAAGGCTGGGTTAGTCAGGTTTTTCACTCGGGGCTTGACTCAAAGACAAGGGGGGCTGCGATTTTGATCAACAAGCGTGTGGCGTTTGAGGCAGGGAGGATAGTCTCGGATGGGGGAGGTAGATTTATCATCGTTAGTGGCAGGCTGCAGGGGATGAAGGTAGTGCTGGTCAACGTATATGTGCCAAATTGGGACGATGGGGATTTTATAAAGAGGGTACTGGGGAAGATTCCGGACCTGGATTCGCACAGGCTGAGTATGGGTGGGGATTTCAACACGGTTATTGATCCAGGCCTGAACCGGTCCTGTCCGAGAACGGGCAAGGTGCCAGCAATGGCAAAGGAGCTGAAAGGGTTCATGGAGCAGATGGGGGGGGGGGGTGGATCCGTGGAGATTTAGGCAGCCGAGAGGCAAGGAATTTTCTTTCTTCTCCCACTTACACAAGGTGTATTCCCGGATAGATTTCTTTGTTGTGGGCAGGGCCCTGTTGGCGGGGGTGGTGGACACGGGCTATTCGGCGATTACGATCTCGGACCATGCTCCGCACTGGACCTGCAGGTCAGTATGAATAGCAAGCAGCACCCGCAATGGAGATTGAATGTGGGGCTGTTGGCGGACGAAACAGCCTTCGAGAGATTGAGGAAGTGCATGCTGATTTACCTGCAGGTAAACGACACGGGGGAGGTCTCAGCAGCGGTGGTCTGGTAATCGCTGAAGGCAGTGGTGAGAAGGGAGCTGATCTCAATCCGGGTTCACAGGGACAGGCCAAAAAGGGCAGAAACGGACCCTCTGGTAAGAGAGATCCTACGAGTGGATAGGAGATATGCAGAGGCTCCAGAGGCAGGGCTATTGAGGGAACGCCGGAGTCTGCAGGCGGACTTTGGTTTGTTAATGACAGGTAGGGCAGTGGAGCAGCTCAGGAAGGTGAAGGGAGCGATCTACGAGCACAGGGAAAAGGCCAGTAGGATGCTTGCACAGCAGCTCAGAAAGAGGGAGGCAGTTGGCAAAATAGGGAAAGTGGTTCACGGGGATGGGAACTTAGTTGGGGACTCGGAGGGGGTGAGCAAGACCTTTCAGGACTTTTATAGTAGGTTGTATAGATCGGAACCCCCTGGGGAGGCTGGAGGGGATGAGGCAGTTCTTCGATGGGCTGACTTTCCCGAATGTAGATGGAGAGCTGGTAGAAGGGCTGGGGGCCCCGGCCGTCTGGAGGAGATAGTGGAGGGCTTGAAGCTCATGCAATCGGGGAAGGCCCCGGGGCTGGACGGGTACCCAGTCGAGTTCTATAAAAGGTTCTCCAGAATATTGGGGCCGGCACTGCTGAAAGTCTTTAACGAGGCCAAGGAAAGAGGGGTTTTACTCCAGGCGATGTCACAGGCCATGATCTCGCTTATTTTGAAAAGGGACAAAGACCCGGAGCTGTGCGGTTCTTACAGGCCGATATCCTTGATAAACGTGGATGCCAAACTCCTGGGCAAGATTCTGGCTTCTATGATTGAGGAGTGTGTACCGGACGTTATAGGAGAGGACCAGACAGGGTTTGTTAAGGGTAGGCAGCTGGGGGCCAATGTAAGAAGGTTGCTAAATGTGATTATGATGCCCCCGGAAGGCAGGAAAGCTGACGTGGTGGTTACGATGGACGCGGAGAAAGCATTCGACTGGGTCGAGTGGGATTACTTATGGGCGGTGCTGGAGTAGTTCGCGTTTGGGAAGGGCTTTGTTGACTGGGTTAGGTTGCTGTACCGGGCTCCAGTAGCTAGGTACGGACAAATAGGACGCCGCCAGAATATTTCAGACTAGACTGGGGGACGAGACAGGGATGTCCCCTCTCCCCACTGCTGTTTGCGCTGGCGATAGAGCCGCTGGCAATTGCTCTGAGGGCCTCAAGGGAATGGAAGGGGCTGGTTCGGGGGAGTGGAGCACAGAGTCTCGTTGTATGCGGATGACTTACTGCTGTATGTCTCAGACCCAATGGAGGGGATGGGGGAAATTATGGGAATCCTAGGGGAATTCGGCCGGTTTTCGGGTTACGAGCTTAATATGGGGAAGAGCGAGTTGTTTGTGGTTCAGGCGAGAGGTCAGGAGAGGCGACTGGGGGAACTGCCGTTTAGAGTGGTAGGGGACAGTTTTAGGTACTTGGGTATTCAGGTGGCGAGGGATTGGGACAGGCTACACAAATTGAACCTGGCCCGGTTGGTGGACCAGATGAAGGAGGATTTCCGGAGATGGGATGCACTCCCGTTGTCTTTGGCGGGTAGGGTGCAGTCGGTAAAAATGACGGTCCTCCCGAGGTTTCTCTTCGTTTTCCAGTGCCTCCCCATCTTCATCCCGCGGTCCTTTTTTAAGCGGATCAATAAGATTATTGCGGGCTTTGTGTGGGGGGGGTAAGCCCCCGCGGGTGAAGAGGGCAATGCTCGAGCGGAATTGGGGAGACGGTGGACTGGCGCTGCCGAATTTTAGTAATTATTACTGGGCAGCTAACATAGCCATGGTGAGGAGGTGGCTGGTGGGGGAGGAGCCGGCATGGGTGCGCATGGAGGCGGCCTCGTGTAAGGGCACAAGTTTAGGGGCACTGGTGACGCCGCCCCTGCCGTTCCCGCCGGCGCGGTACTCCACCAGTCCAGTGGTGGTGGCAGCCCTGAGAGTCTGGGGGCAGTGGAGGAGGCATGTGGGAGCAGAGGGGACACGGTGTGGTCCCCAACCTGCGACAATCAAAGGTTTGCCCCGGGGAGGATGGATGGGGGGTTCCGTATTTTGCGGAGAGCGGGGATAGAGAGGATGGGGGACTTGTTCTTGGAAGGTAGCTTCCCGAGTATGAGGGTGCTGGAAGAGAAGTTTGCATTGGCTGGTGGGAATGATCTCCGATATTTACAGGTACGGGACTTTTTGTGGAGGCAGGTACCAACCTTCCCATTCCTGCCGTTAAGGGGAATTCAGGACAGGGTGGTCTCTAGAGGATGGATAGGGGAGGGGAGCATCTCGGACATATATAGAGAGTTTATGGGTTCGGAGGAGACGCAAACCGAGGAGCTGAAGCGTAAGTGGGTGGAGGAGCTGGGGGGAGAGATGGCGGAGGGTCTTTGGGCGGACGCACTCGGAAGGGTCAATGCTAACGCAACATGTGCTAGGCTCAGCCTGATCCAGTTTAAGGTTGTTCACCGGGCTCACATGACAGTGGCCCAGATGAGCAGATTCTTTGGGGTGGAGGACAGGTGTGCGAAGTGTGCGGGGGGGCCAGCGAACCATGTCCACATGTTCTGGGCATGTCCAAAACTGAGAGGATTTTGGAAGGGGTTTGCTGACGTCATGTCCAAGGTATTAAATACGAGGGTGGCAATGTGTCCGGAGGTGGCGCAGGACCCGCAGGAGGAGAAAGAAGCAGATGTTCTGGCCTTTGCTTCCCTGGTAGCCCGGAGGCGGATATTGCTGGCGTGGAGGGACTCAAAGCCCCTGAAATCGGAGCCCTGGCTTTCGGACATGGCTGGCTTCCTCTGCCTGGAGAAAATTAAGTTCGCCACGAGAGGGTCTCAGCTGGGGTTCGCCCAGAGGTGGCAACCATTTGTCGACTTCCTCGCAGAGAACTAATCGTCAGCAGAAAGGTGGGGGGGAAGGGGGGCTAGGCTAGTGTAGGATAGGGGGGTAAGTAATGGCAAGACCTGCGGGAGAGGGTGGTGGAATTTGCACTATGTATATATTTCTCTTGTTATTTATATTATTGATTTTGTTGCTGTTAAAATGTCAAAGAAAATACCTCAACAAAATGTTTATTAAAAAAAAAGAATGGGAAATGAGACAAGGTTGAGAAATAAATAAGATAGGAGACAAAATCTCAGTTTCCCGACATTGGGTTGAATGTGGGAAATTCATTCGGTGGTGTGTCACCAGCAAAGTTGCCATCACACTGCCAAACTGAATCTCCCAGACCCGCCGCGGTGGAGGTTTTAAATAACAGGGAAACCCATTGGCAGCAGTGGGACCAGAAATTCCGCTCACCGGCAAATGGCGAGCCACCTCTGCCGCAACACAACACGCTGCAGGTGGATGGGGTGGGGTGGGGGGGGGCCTAGTGGTGAGGAAAATCCTGCCTGCCCCATGATTCAACATGCCTACCTGCAGAGTCTCCTCCAGGCCATCAGGGTGCGTAAGAGGCGCTCTTTACTGGCTACAACAGCAGAGACCCTCCAGCCTGACCAAAGTCTGGATGGGTACCGCAGAGAGCTAAGCAACTGTGAGGTCCGTACAAGAATCTGAATGGAGTGGAGGCTACAGGGTATCAAACTCAGCAGCCTATCTCCATCAAACTCAGCAGCCTACCACAGTAGCACAGTGGTTAGCACAGTTGCGTCACAGCTCCAGGGTCCCAGATTCGATTCTCGGTTTGGGTCTCTGTCTGTGAGGAGTCTGCACGTTCTCCCCGTGCCTGGGTGGGTTTCTTCCGGGTGCTCTGGTTTCCTCCCACAGTCCAATGATGTGCCGGTTAGGTGGATTGACCATGCTAAATTGCCCTTAGTATCCAAAAATGATTAGGTGCGGTTACTGGGTTACGGGGATAGTTTGGTTTCCTTAGGGTCACACAACTTCTGATATCATTACAATGTTGGTCGAAACATGGACAAAAGAGCTGGGGCGAAATTCTCCGTAATCGGCGCGATGTCCGCCGACCGGCGCCAAAAACGGCGCAAATCAGTCCGGCATCGCGCCGCCCCAAAAGTGCGGAATCCTCCACATCTTGAGCGGCCGAGCCCTAACCTTGAGGGGCTAGGCCCGCGCCGTACTGATTTCCGCCGCGCCAGCTGGCGGGGCACCAAAGGCCTTTCCCGGGTGGTCCATGCGCGGGAGCGTCAGCGGCCGGCCGCTCACGGCATCCCCGCGCATGTGCAGTGGAGGGGGTCTCTTCCGCCTCCGCCATGGTGGAGACCATGGTGAAGGCGGAAGGAAAAGAGTGCCCCCATGGCACAGACCCGCCCGCGGATCGGTGGGCCCTGATCGCGGGCCAGGCCACCGTGGGGGCACCCCCCCGGGGCCAGATCGCCCCGCGCTCCCCCAGGACCCCGGAGCCCGCCCGCGCCGCCTTGTCCCGCCGGTAAGAGAGGTGGTTTAATCCACGCCGGCAGCACAGGCATTCCAGCAGTGGGACTTCGCCCCATCCGGACCGGAGAATCGCCGGGGGGCCAACCGGCGCGGCGCGATTCCCGCCCCCGCCGAATCTCCGGTGCTGGAGAATTCAGCAACCGGCGGGGGCGGGATTCACGCCAGCCCCCGGCGATTCTCCGACCCGGCGGGGGGGTCGCAGAATCCCGCCCTTGAACTCAAGAGGTGAAGTGAAAATGACTGCCCTTGACATGAAGGCAGCATCTGACCAAGTGTGGCATCAAGGAGCTTGAGCAAAATTGAAGTCAATAGGAATGAGAGGGAAAATTCTCCAGTGGCTGGAGTCACGCATAGCACAAAGGAAAATGGCTACAGTTGTTGTAGGATGATATTTTCAGTCCCGGGGCAACACTGCAGGAGTTGCTCAGGGCAGTGTCCTGGACCCAACCATGTTCAGTTACTTTGTCAATGACTTTCCTGTCATTATAACGTCAGATGTGGGGATATTCGTTGATGATTGCACAATGTTCAGCACCATTTGTGATTCCTCAGATAATGAAGCAGTCCATCTCCAAATGCAACAAGACCTCTACAATATCCAGGCTTGGGCTGATAAATGGCAAGTAACATTCATGCCTCACAAGTGCAAGCAATGACCATCTCCAACAAGAGAGAATCAAACTATCTCACCTTGACATTTAATGGCATTACTATCACTGAATCTCCCATTATCAACATCTTGAGGGTTACCATTGACCAGAAACTGAACTGAACTAGCCACATAAATACTGTGGCTACAAGAGGAGGTCAGAGGCTGGGAATTCTGCTGAGAGCAACTCATCTCCTGATTCTCCAAAGCCTTTCCACCATCTACAAGGCACAAGTCAGGAGTGTGATGAAATACTCTCATCTTGCCTGAATGAGTGCAGTTCCAACAACCCTAGAAACACAACACAAAGAAGGAATAAGCAGCCCTCTTGATTGGCACCTCATCCACGACCTTCAACATTCACTCTCTCCACCACCGATGCCTAGTGCCAACAATGTGTGCCACCTACAAGATGCACTGTAGCAATTCACCAAGGCTCCTGCAACAGCACCTTCCAAACCTGTGACCGTTATCACATAGAAGGACAAAGTCAGCAGATGCATGAGAAGTTCCCATCCAAGTCACAAACCATCCCGACTTGAAAATATATCGCCGTTTGTTAAGTAATGGGTTAAGAGACATTGCAATTAGTTGTCTCATTTATGCTAAGTATCCATTAATTGACACTGATATGTAAAGGGGCTTCAGGTGGCTTCTGTCAGGTGGTGTGTTGTTAAGAGTTTTGTGCAGAGGCTGTGGAAGTGAAATAAATGGTGTTTGGTGAAAAGGAACAAGAACTTTAGACTCTTCATTTCACAGCAACTAAAACGTCTAACAATGGTAGCAGAAGATGGTTGCTGTGCAAATGTGAAGGTTTGAAAGATACAACTTTTCCTGATCAAACCAAGAAGTGAGTGAGAAGGAAAAAAAAAAAAGATACATGGCTGAACCCAGGATAAAGATGGCTGGATATGACTATCCTCCCTTATTTTCTGAAAGGGAATTGTACGACCAATGGAGAAGTGCATGTAGTTATGTGGACTAAGGTAACTGCTTTGGGAAAGAGAAAACAAGGTATGGCATTGGCTCTTTCTCTACCATATGGCAGTAAAATCCGAAACAAAATGCTTTCTGAGCTGGAATTGGAAGAGTTAGACTCAGAAGAAGGTCTGGAGACTTTATTACATTATATGGATAAGATTTATAAGAAAGATGACTTGTTAAGTGCGTATGAAGCATGGTCGGATTTTGATAAGTTCCGGAAAATGGAGGATATCTCCATGGAAGACTATATAATGGAATTTGGCAGACTATATAAAAGGCTGCAGAAACACAATCTGGAATTTCCACAGTCTGTGTTGGCCTTTAAATTACTTGACTGTGCTAGAGTGAGTAACATGGATAGGCTCCTGGTTTTGACAGGAGTTCAGTTTACTGATAAGGATACCTTATTCGAAGAGATGACAAAATCTTGACAAAAGTTTCTGGGGAAACATTCGATTCCGATGGCTCTGATGACCCAAATAGGTCAGCCTGCAATAAGGCAGAATATGCAAACAGGATGGCGAAATCATATGGCTACGAACATGGCTCAAGACTATAGACGGAAACCGAGACAAGGAAATTATGAAGACAGAAACCCAGTTAGAACCTACAATAGGAAGATGAACCCCAGAAATGCACGGGGCATTATAAATCGATGTTTTCGATGTGACTCTCAATACCATTATGCTTTCAACTGTCCAACTCGTTATGATAGAGTGTTTGAAGCGACACATGACACGGAAGAGTCAGAAGAGGAAAAAGATAGTGACCAGAAAAAAGGCATTGTCCTATTAACAAGCAGTTTCACGCCGGTAATGAGGGTGTTGGTTGCAGAATCCTTCAACTGTGCTGTATTGGACTGTGGCTGCACATCTACTGTGTGTGGAATTGACTGGTTAAAATGTTACCTGGACTCTTTGAATGCTGAAAATCGTAACAAGGTTAAGGAATTTGAAAGTTCCACAAGTTTCAGGTTTGGGGATGATAATACTCTGAAGTCGCTGAAAAGAGTGGTGATCCCTTGCAATATTGCCGGAGTGAATCATTTCATTAGCACGGATGTTGTATCAAGTGAGATACCTTTGCTTCTGAGCAGACCATCGATGAAGAAAGCACACATGAAACTGGATATGGAACAGGATAAGGCAACAGTTTTGGAAAGACGGTGGACTTACAATTTACACAGTCGGGACACTATTGTATTCCATTACTGACAAATAATTTTTCAAGTAGAGTGGTTAAGGATGTGTTAATGGCAGTTGAAAATGGGACTTTAGCTGATAAAAAGCTTGTGGTATTAAAACTGCATAGGCAATTTCCACATCTGTCTCCTCGGAGGCTGAAAAATTTATTAAAGGATGCAGGGGTGAGGGATGACGATTATACTAAACTGATAGAACAGGTTAGTGACCGCTGTGAAGTTTGTAGGAAATACAGAAGGACACCAGCACGACCGATAGTAACCCAACCTTTGGCCAGGGATTTTAACGACATTGTGGCCATGGACCTGAAGATCTGGGATAAAGCAAATAATATATTTATTTTGCATTTTGTAGATTTAACAACCAAATTTAGTCAATCAACGATTGTACGAAGTAAAGACAAGAGAGTAATTCTGGATCAAATCGTGGAAAAATGGATAGGGGCAGGAATGGGTCCACCGGCAAAATTCCTTACGGACAATGGGGGAGAATTTGCTAAAGTTGAGTTTAGGGCTATGTGTGAAAACATGAATATCAGAGTTATGAATACGGCTGCAGAAAGCCCATTTAGTAATGGTATCTGTGAAAGAAATCATGCTGTCATCGATGACATGCTTTGGAAAATTTTGGCAGATCGACCAAATTGCAGGCTAAATTCAGCTTTAGCATGGGCAGTACATGCAAAGAATTCATTGCAGATGGTTGGGGGCTATAGTCCTTATCAATTAGTGTTTGGTAGAAATCCTAAAATTCCGTCCATTTTGGATGACCAGCCTCCAGCTTGGGAGGGGACTACAATTAGCTCTGGTTTTGCTGAACATTTAAATGCATTACATAGCAGTAGAAAAGCTGTTTTGGAAGCAGAAGTCTCTGAAAGAATTTGCAGAGCTTTAAGACATAACGTACGGCCATCAGATGCCGTTTTTCAGCAAGGAGACATGGTATACTGTAAGAGAGACAATTCTAATGAATGGAAAGGCCCAGGGAAGATCATAGGCATAGATGACAAAACAATTATTTTGCAACATGGTAATCAAACTATTAGGGTCCATTCATCAAGGATAATGGATACAGATTACAAATGTTCAAATTTAGACAGAGCAGACAGAAATGACGAGGAACCAGAGTCATCTGGTACGCATGTGTTACAGAACTATGAAGACCAATTAACTGATATAGATATAGGTTTCTGTGGAGGAACACAACACTTCTGGTGAATTAAAACAGGCCATTTTTCCGAAAGGGCAATTGCCAAAAGTTGGTACAAAAGTGACACTTGAAGGGTCTAGTCAATGGAAGGATGCAACTGTTATTAGTGGAGCAGGGAAGGCCACTGGAAAGTATAAACATTGGTTGAATGTACAGCATTCAGGAGAAGGAGTCAAGACAATGGATTGGGAAAACGAAGTTCAAAAATGGAGGGCACAGAAACGCAGTGCCAGTTCAGATAGTACATCGGATAGTGAACAGGTCCGCAGGAAAAGGTCGAGAACTATTGAAAGGACATCCCACAGCAGAAGGGAAGGATCAAGCAGTAGCAGTACAGAACGAGATACCAGGCGGGAGAGGAGACGTAGTTTGTCAAGATCTCGGAACATGAGTAAGACTACGAATATTAATAGGAGCAGAAGCCCACATGCACGTGAGATTTTGGTGGCTTCAAATAAATTAGATGAAAAAGTTATTAAAGAAGCTAAACAGCAAGAATTGCATAGTTGGAGTGAATTTGGCGTATACACGGAAGTACTGGATAGGGGACAAAGAGCTCTATCCTACAGATGGATTTGCACGGAAAAGGTTCTTCCGGATGGAACTTATAAGGCAAAGGCCAGGCTCATGGCAAGGGGATTTGAAGAAAACTTAGAAGATCAGGATTTAAGGGTAGATTCACCTACAGCAGGAAAGGTTATTTTAAGGATCTTCTTGGCTCTATTAGCTACAAAGGCATGGGAATGAAAATCTATAGATATAAAAGCTGCCTTTTTGCAGGGGCATCAGCTCCAGAGAGACATTTTTCTCCGTCCTCCTGTAGAAGCAGCTAACACAGAAGAACTCTGGAAGTTGAACAAATGTGTATATGGATTAAATGATGCATCTCGAGTCTGGTATTTTTCGGTAAGGTCAGTTTTGTTAAAGTTAGGCTGTTGCCAGTTGAAAGCAGATCCTGCAATGTTTTACTGGCACTGTAAAGGAAATCTTTCTGGCATTTTTATGATGCATGTCGATGATTTTGTGTGGGGTGGGACTAGTGATTTTGAAGCTATTGTAATCTCTGGTTTGAGGAAAGAATTCTGGGTTGGAAGTCAGGCTTCCGGTGCATTTAAATATATTGGACTGGAAATTGGACAGACTAAGTTAGGGGCAACTTTATGTCAGCAATCTTATTTGGAAAGCATCACCCCAATAGCAATTAGTCGTGGCCGAGTTTCACAAAAAGACGCAATGGTTTCAAAGATAGAAAAAGAGCAACTGCAAAGTTTAATTGGGCAACTGAACTGGTTAGGTAGACAGACTAGACCGGACGTGAGTTTTGATGTCTTAGAGTTGAGTACAAAAATGAATGATCCCAAAGTGGAAGACATAATAAGAGCAAATAAAGCGTTGGCCAAACTAAAAATGCACGAGTGTGTTTTGAAGTTCCCGGTTTTAGGTGACCTTAAGCACTTGAAACTCAGAGTTTATAGTGATGCGTCCTATGCAAATTTATGTGATGGGGTTTCAAGCGCAGGAGATTTTATAATTTTCCTTTTGGGGAACAATGGTAAATGTTGCCCACTTGTGTGGGAAACAAAGAAAATAAGGAGAGTGGTAAAAAGCACTTTGGCTGCTGAGACGTTAAGCCTTGTAGAGGCGGTGGATATGGCTTTTTATATAAGTATGATATTGACAGAAATTTTGGGATTAAGGGATTTGGGTAATATACCTATTGACTGCCACATTGACAATAGAACCCTGTGGGAAAATGTGCATTCTACAAAAAGTGTCAATGAAAAGAGGTTACGGATAGACATCGCAAGTTTGAAGCAGATGTTGGACAGAGGGGAAATAACAAAAATTTAATGGGTCGACAGGAGCTATCAACTGTCAGACTGTTTTACGAAAAGAGGGGCGAGGTCACAGAAACTTTTGGATATTGTTAATGAAGGGTGCTTGTTTCTGTGACTGTTTTTTTTCTTTCTCGTCCAAACAAAAAAAAGGGGGAACATCACATGTGTGTTTTTGAGTTTCTTGAAATTTTGTTTTCTCCTCATAATTTTTTTTCTCCAAGGAAGGGGAGACTGTTAAGTAATGGGTTAAGAGACATTGCAATTAGTTGTCTCATTTATGTTAAGTATCCATTAATTGACACTGATAAGTAAAGGGGCTTCAGGTGGCCTCTGTCAGGTGGTGTGTGTTTAAGAATTTTGTGCAGAGGCTGTGGAAGTGAAATAAATGGTGTTTGGTGAAAAGGAACAAGAACTTTAGACTCTTAATTTCACAGCAACTAAAACGTCTAACACCGTTCCTTCACTATCTCTGGGTTATAATCCTGAACTTCCTCCCTAACAACACTGTGGGTGCCCATTACCATGTGGACTACAGCAGTCCAAGAAGGCAACTCACCACTACCATATCAAGGGCAATTAGGGATGGGCAACAAATGCTGGCCTAGCCAGCAACACCCAGATCCCATGTGCGAATAAGAAAAAATATCAGGGCCATGGAGAAACATGCCAGATTGTCAGAAGCAACCTTATTTTCAGTCATTTTTTCCCAAGAATGAGGCACCTAAATGAGCATCAGTATTTCATCTGCAAACCTTTTCCAGCTCTAAATGTGTGCCCACCTCTGCCAGTCTCCATCTGAAGCTACTTCACTACCCACGCCCTCTAGCCACTAGAGGACCAAGGGGAGCAGACCTTGATCACACATAATGAACAGAGATGTCTGGCCTCGAGGGTACAGGCTTTGGTTCAGACTGGCACATATTGACTGAAGCTATTATAAGCCATCGTTTTGTTCTTTGCACAAAGTGACATAGCAATGAGTGCAGAAGTAGCATATCATTTCTTGTGCTCGTATGTAACCTTGGACAAACTCCTTGGCATGTCATTTATGGGAAAACCACCAGATGCAACACATTCCTTCATGTCGCATTGCCTTGAGAATACAAAGTTAGCATCCAAAGAACAAAGAACAGACTGGTACAGAAGGTGAAGTCACATGGGATCAGAGGTGAGCTGGCAACGTGGATACAGAACTGGCTCGGGCATAGAAGACAGAGGGTAGCAGTGGAAGGGTGCTTTTCTGAATGGAGGGCTGTGACTACTGGTGTTCCACAGGGATCAGTGCTGCGACCTTTGCTGTTTGTAGTGTATAAAAATTATTTGGAGGAGAATGTAACTGGTCTTATTAGTAAATTTGTGGTCGACACAAAGGTTGGTGGAATTGCAGATAGCGATGAGCACTGTCAGAGGATACAGCAGGATTTAGATTGTTTGGAGACTTGGGCGGATAAATGACAGATGGGGTTTAATCCAGATAAATGTGAGATAATGCATTTTGGAAGGTCTAATAAAGGTGGGATTTATTCAGTAAATGGCAGAACCCTTAAGTGTATTGACAGGCAGAGAAACTGAAGATGGCTTTTTCTAAACGTGACAAATAACCTACATTTGGTAATTATCTGCTGGATTTAGCTCACAGAGTTATGTAATATTGGATGTTGTTTGGGAACAAAGGAGTGTCTCAGAGTTCAGGAAACGTATGTAGTTGGGAACCAATGGGTAACTTCATGTAATACCGTGTGTGTATAGCCATCAGTGTAATTAAGTGTTGTAATGTATTCTTGTCTTGTTTTTTTCTTTTAAGTTAATAAATATTATTTATTAATTGATCGCACAACTGGACTATTCCTCCCTTGTTCAAATATTTTTTCTCACAGTATACCAAATTGAAAATAAACACCACTAAGAACCTGGATTCTGAGTTTCCCTTCTGGGTTTTAGGATACCCTTGCATTTAACTTCAGCAGGGATCTTATTATGTCTCAACACCCAGACCAGGATTATGCCCTCATAATGTCTTAATAATGTGTTTATGCTGCTGTACCATGGTGAAACCCCACTGTCAGCAGCTGATAAAGAGGCAGGATGTGAGTGAGGTGCCAGGCTGCACACAATCACCTTGGCAGATGTCCTCTGGTGGTATGAGGCCTTGAAGACTTCAACCAACTGAGGGTCTCCTGCATGGATTCAGGGCACCTTCCTCATCCTCACCTATTGGAGACTCTGTGGCCACAGACAGAGGGATTTGTAGAGACCGCTCACCATGGGAGTGCCCTGAGGAGACACTGTGGGGTGGCAACACCTTCCACTCCATTGCATTAGCACCTCCCTGCATCCCTGAAGAGAAGGAGGTCCAGGTATCTTGATCCCCTCTCGCCAAGCCACTGCTCTACTGAGCCCAAGAGCAGAACGATGGATTGCATGTCCTCACACATATGGCTCCTAAGATAGACCCAGCTCTTCTGGGCTGTTGCATGTGAGCGCATGGAGGAAGCCATGAGAGTACATGCTGGAACCATGGCAGAACTCAAGGCTTGCATGGACTCGTCCACCATCCACACAGGGCTCCACATAGTATCTGGCAGCTCCGCCAGATTTTCCATAGCCTGTCTCTGTATCTCCAGCAGGCTTCTTTTGCCTGAGACCACAGGCCAGCCATTAGTCGGGACCTGATTTCCAACAGCCGTCCCGCTGTTAGGGACCTCGGCTTCCACAGCCTCCCTTAACTGCTGGATGTGTTTATAAATTGACCATCAGCATGGACCCCCAATTCTATACAGGAACCCTCTCAAATATGTGTAAATGTAACTGTGCTAGTGGAGGATGAGAGAAAAGCAGATGAAGGTGCATCTTCTCATTGTTGTTGGTCTTCACCAGAGGTGGATATGTTGATTTCCACTCTGGGCATTGGCCTTCCTTGCCTCTGGCGGTAATCTGCAATGATGAACAGCTGGAAAGGGATTAAGGAGAAGTTCAGTGTATTAGGATACCGCAGTTTCACATGTATCTCTCTTTACAAGCTCGCAGGTGATGACAACCCTGTAAATTAAATGGGTTTTAAACTATTGGAAAGGGTATGTACTCTATTTTGAAATTACAAGGACTCTAAGTGCAGTACATTTGAGCAGGCAATTTATTTCCTAGTTGGAATCAATATATAACACAAAATTTCCCAGGTACAACTCCAACTACTATTAAATTGTCAATTTAATTCAACTAGATGGCTAGTTCGGGAAAAATAAAGATACTCCACTTTATCTTGGAGCTGGGCTTAAATTGCTTTATTGAGGCAGTATAAAGCAGTTTTATCCTCCATTTAACTCAAAATATATGTCACCTACTTGATGCCAAAAAGCAGTGGGAAAGTAAGCATTCTTTTCCATTCAGGATTTGTAGCACTTAACTCCTTGAACACAAAATTTCACAAGAAATAAACATTAAATGTCGGAGTTTGAATAAATGGTGACCTGAATTTATCTTATTTCTGCAGGAAATTCGCAACCTGGAGTCTCAAGAACAAAATCAACAGGCCAAGATTGAAATGGATGTGGCTAGGCCTGACCTTTCTTCAGCCCTGCAAGAGGCTCGTTCCCAGTTTGATAAGCTTGCCTCCAGGAACATTTCTGAAACTGAGACTTGGTACAAGTCCAAGGTATGTTTACTGATTTGTTCATTTGTTGCTTAGCACTTCTTCACTCAGTGCAGCTCCCCATGAAGAGGATGTGGTGGTCTGCACAATGTACTATCAGTGTCTTTCCCTTGCTCAGCATTTAGACAGCCAGCAACATAGTCTCTGCTTGGACCAACATTATAGTTATGTAAATGAGGATTCAGCTCCCAATTAAATTGTTACTTGCCTCAACCGGAACGGGCACTGGCAGGTCACAAATCATGATCTCTACGCCCAAAATTAGATTAAGATCAATTTTTATTTTTTGGCTTCAATACACCATTCTCTATTGGGAAACTGTTGGGTGTGCGGGCAGAACAATCACCATTGCGGTTCTGCAACCTGGCTGACTGAAGAATCCCCACTGAGACATGCAGAATTTTAAACCAGGAAGTATAAATTATATTTAAATCTTGTGTAGAAGCGAAATAAAGAGAGGCAAAGAAAAATGGGATTAAAAGACAGATAAAAGAGATGAATAGAATAATTAAATAAAACTTCTGTTTTTCTTAATATCGCTTTCACTGATTAAATTCTGATGGAATAAGGCTCCACACTTATAAATATAAATTTTAGTGCAGCCACGGTGTGAGTGGTAGCACATTTTGCAGCTCCCGCTGCAAAAAAGGTTTTTTCAGTCCTTTTCCCCGGTTGCTGGGTGGATGTTTTGGAGAAAAAAGGTGCAGAGGTGGTGGAGGAACGCTATACTCCACTAGTGAGGTCGGTGGATGGATCTGAGGGCCAGAAGTGGTCGAGATGAAAAGAGCTGCAAGAACAAAATACTCTTTGTGCGACATAGGGGAAGATGGCAGAGGGTAAAGGGTTGACCCTACCAGCTCAATGGTCGAAGGAACAGTTGATGGACTTCAAACAAAAAGTTCAGCCAACAGAGGAAGGAGGCTCACGAGGACCTGGAGGTGGTAGACCCACAGAAAGCGGGGATCGACCGTGTGGAGCTGAGGCTGGAGACCTAGAGCCAGGTGATCTAGACGGTGGAGGAGGCGGTGGGGGAGCACGAGGAGCAGCATACCTAATTGGCGGCCGAAATTGGGATGTTGAGGGAGACCCAGAAGCGGCTCAAGGAGAAAGTAGAGGATTTGGAGAACTGCTACCGGAAGCAGAATCTGAGAATAGTGGGGATGCCAGTGGGCATCGAGGAAGCAGATGCAGGTTCTTATGTGGCCAAGATGTTGAAGCAGCTAATGGGGGAGGGGGCTTTTGACCGGCCCCTGGAAGTCGACCGGGAGCATAGGGCGCTGATGAGGAAACCGCAGGTGAACGAGCCGTCGAGGGTGATGGTGGTGAGGCAACACCAGTTTTTGGATACAGAGAAGATCTTGTGGTGGGCCAGGCAGGTGAAGAGGTGTACCTGGGAAGGTAATGAGCTCCGGGGTATACCAGGAACTGGGTGCGGAACTGGGAAAGAGGAGAGCGGGTTTCAATCCAGTCAAGGCTGTCTTCTTTCAGAAGGGGGTGAGGTTCACGATGCTGTACCCGGCCTGCTTATGGATGACCCACAACGGCCAAGATCATTATTTTGGAACACCGGAGGAGGCGACGGAGTTTTTGAGAGATAATCAATTGGCAGGAGATGGAGGACACTGAGCTTTGGAGGAACTGTGAGTGGTGTTGGTTCTCTCTGCCCTTCTTTTTGTTGTATTGCTTTATGTTATTTTTTGGGTGATGGTCAGGGAAGAACCTCTCTTCTCTTAAGGGCCGTTTAGCTTTTTATGGGGTTCTTTGGTGGGAGGCCGGAGGACGGTGGAGGGTGAATACGCCTTTTTTCTTCTTTTCATTGTTATTGTTGTTTGCACTATGGCAGTGTGCAAGCGGGAAGGAGGGGAATCAGTGAGGAGTAGGATGCTTGGTGCCATGGGTGGGGGCTTCCAGGTTAGCTGGGCGAGCTAGTTCATGGGAGCGCAGTGGGGGAGGATCAGGTGGTTCGAGCTTTAGAGGGGGAAGGGATTGTTGTTTTGTTTGGGAGGGGACTGCTGACAGGGGTGGGCTGTTGATGTGCAATAGGGAGGGAGTTGGTGACGGTGGACATCCGAGGGCGGGCCTGGCAGGTTGCGGGACACGGACCAGGGCTGGACCAGGGAGGGTTATGGTTGATTAGCAGGGGAGGAGGGCGGCGTGCACCCCGACCAGCTGGTCACATGGAATGTGAGAGGGCCGAATGGGTCAAACAGTCGCGCATGTTTGCACACCTGAGGAGCTTAAAGGTGGACGTGGCATTTCAAGGCAACGCACTTGAAGATTGGGGGCCAGACTAGGCTGAGGAAAGGGTGGGTTAGACAGGTTTTTCACTCGGGGTGGGATATGAAGATGAGGGGAGTGGAGGTGCTAATAAATAAGTGGGCTGCATTTGAGGTGGGGAATATTGTGGCGGATCCAGGGGGAAGGTCCGTGATGGTGAGCGGGAAATTGGAGTGGATGCCAGCCAGTGGTCTGGTGAACTTGTATGCCCCAAATTGGAACGATGTCAAATTCATGAGGTGGGTGTTGGAGAATATCCCGGACCTGGACCCGGACCTGCCTCACGGCGCAGTGGAGCCAGGTTCAATCCCGGCCCCGGGTCACTGTCCGTGTGGAGTTTGCACATTTTCCCCTTGCCTGCGTGGGTCTCACCCCCACAACCCAAAAGATATGCAAGGTAGGTTGATTGGTCACGCTAAATTGCCTCTTAATTGGAAAAAAAAAGAATTGCGTACTCTAAATTTATTTTTAAAGACCGAGCCGAGATTGGATCGGTCGAGTCCGCAATCGGGGAGGGTGTCGGCGGTGGCGAAGGAGCTAAAGTGGTTCATGGAGCGCGGAGCGCATGGAGGGGGGGGTGAATCCGTGGAGTGTTTGGGAGGTCGAGGGCGAATTTCTTTTACATTTTTTACTTCTTCCATGTGCAGAGGGTGTACTTGCAGATCTACTACTTTGTGGCAGGGGGAGGGTCGACGTTGGGTATTCAGCGATTATGGTCTCTGACTACGCGCCAAACTGGGTGGACTTGCAAGTGGAATGGTGGGGAGCCCAGTGCCTGCATTGTAGATTCAACGTTAGCAGACAAGGAGGTGTGCGAGCGGGTGAGAGCTGCCATTCAGGGGTATGTGGAGCTGAATGACATGGGTGGGATTTCAGCCACCACGCTATGGGAGGTGCTTAAAGCAGTGATCAGGGGGGAGTTTATATTGGTCCGGGCGCATAGGGATAGGACGGAGCGAGCAGAGATGGCTAGGCTGGTGGAGGAGATCTGTGGGTTGATAGGTGGTACTCGGTTTGTTGAAGGAGCGGCAGAAGCTCCAGCTGGAGTTCAAGGTCGGCATCCACGGGAAGGCAGTGAGGCAGTTATGGAGGGCCAGGAGGGCAGCGTATGAATATGGGGAGAAGGCGAGCAGGATGCTGGACCACCAATTTATGAAGTAGGAGGTGGCAAGGGAGATTGGAAAGGTGAAGGATGGGAGGGGAAGGGCAGTCTTTGACCCGGTGGGGGTGAATGGGGTGTTTGAGGAATTTTATAAGAGGCTATATGAATTTGCTTCCCCGGAAGGGGGAGAGGATATGCGCCTATTCCGAGAGGGGTTCCCTAAGGTTCCCTAAGTTCCCTAAGGTGGAGGAGGATCTGGGATAAGTGCTGGGGCACCCATTGGACTGGTGGAGGTGATGGAGGGCATGGGGGCGATGCAGGCAGGGAAGGCCCAGGGCCCAGATGGGTTCTCGGTGGAATTTCGCCAGAGATCTGGAGCCCTTGCTGGTCAAGGCATACAATGAGGCGAGGGTGAAGGGGGAACTTCCCCCGATGTTATCGCAGGCTTCGATATCCTTAATTTTGAAGAAGGATAATCCCACCACCCGATGTCACTACTAAATGTGGATGCCAAGCTGTTGGCCTCACGGATTGAGGATTGTGTGCTGGGGGTGATAGAGGAGGACCAGATGGGGTTTGTAAAGGGGAGACATCTGTTGGCAAATGTTAGCCGCTTATTGAATGTGATTACGATGCCCCTGATGGGACAGGAGGCAGCTAGGATGCGGAGAAGGCCTTTGGTCAGGTCGGGTAGAATGGGAATATCAGTGGGAAGTACTGGGATGGTTTGGGTTCGGGCAGGAGTTTGTGGATTGGGTCTGATTGTTGTACAAGACGCCGGTAGCAAGTGTTAGGACGAATCGGGTGAGATCGGGGTATTTTGGATTGAATCGTGGGACAAGGCAGGATTACCTACTCTCCCCGTTGCTTTTGGCCTTGGCGATAGAGCCATTGGCAATGGCGCTTAGAGCGTCAAGGAGTTGGAAAGGGATAGTGCGGGGGGGGGGGGGGGGGTGAAGCATAGAGTTTCACTGTATGCAGATGACCTGTTGCTTTACATTTCGGACCCATTTGGAGGTATCGGGGGGGGATCATGAGCATTTGGAGGAATTCGGCCGGTTTCCGAGGTATAAGTGAAACATGGGGAAGACTGAGGCCTTCCAGTTCCAAGCAAGGGGACAGGAGGGGAGGTTGGGCGAGGTACCGTTTAAAGTGGTGTGGTGAACTTTAGATACTTAGGCATCCAGGTGGCGTGGGGGTGGGAAAAATTGCACAAATTGAATCTGGCACGGTTGATAGAGCAGATGAAGGGGGATTTTATGAGATGGGACGTGCTCCCGCTGTCACTGGTGGGGCGGATGCAGACCGTGAAAACGCCGATGCTTCCGAGGTTTCTATGTGTTTTTCCAAAACCTTCTGATTTTTATCCCAAAAGCCTTTTTTAGGAAAATTAATGCCCTGATTTTGGGGTTTGTGTGGGCGGGGAAATCCCCACGGGTAAAGAAAATGCTGCTGGAATGGGGACGTGAGGAGTGGGGGAGGTGGCTGGCCTTGCCAAATTTAATGAACTATTATTGGGCAGCGAATATAACAAATAAGTGTTAGTGGGAGAGAGGTCGGTGCATGAGCAGATGGAGACAGCCGCTTGTAAGGACACTAGTTTAGGGGCACTGTTGATGGCACCTCTGCCGTTCTCGCCGACCAGGTGCTCCACAAGCCCGGTGATGGAGGCGGCCCTGAGGGTGTGGGGACAGTGGTGGCAGCACCTGAGGTCGGAGGCTCCCTCAGTTTGGGTAGCAATTTGTGGGAATCATAGATTTCCACCAGGGTGGGGTTGGGGGCGGGGGAGGGGGTTCCGGGGATGGCGGCGGGCGGGGATCAAATGTTTTGGGGACCTATTTGTGAGGGCAGCTTCTCGAGCCGAGAAGAATTGGAAGAGGAGTATGAGCAGCCCAGCAAGAATGGGTTTTGGTACCCTCAGGTACGGGATTATGTTAGAAAGCAGCTAGTGTCTTTTCCCGGGGCTGTAGGACAAGGTGGTCGAAAGCAGGAGTTGGCGAGGGTAGGGTGATTTATGGGGAATTAATGGATTGGGAGGGAACCCCAATAGAAGAAGTTAAACAGAAGTGGAGAGGAGCTAGGGAGGGAATTGGAGGCTGGGTTATGGGAGGAGGTTCTGACGAGAGTGAATGCATCCTCTTCATCTACTGGGCTTAGCCTTGTTCAATTCAAAATGGTTCATCGGACGCATATGACGGTGGCCAGAATGAGCAGGTTTTTTGAGGGGGTGGGGGACAGGTCTGGGCGGTGCCCGAGTGGTCCCGCAAACCATGTCCTCATGTTTTGGGCTTGTCCAAAGCTGGTGGGATTCTGGCGAGGATTCGCTGACATTATGTCCGAGGTACTGAAGGTGAAGGTTGCCCCGAATCCAGAAGTGGCGATTTTCAGAGTGTCGGAAGACCCAGGAGTCCAGGGGGCGAGAGAGGCTGGAGTCTTGGCCTTTGCCTCCCTGGAGACGGACGTTGCTGCAGTGGAGGGACAGAGCGACATGGGGGGGGGGGGGGGGGGGGGGGGGCAGAAGCAAGTGGTGTGGGTGAGTGTACTCACGGAATTCCTTAAGTTGAAAACATCAAGTTCCCCTTGAGAGAGCCTGTAGGGTGGGGTTTGCCCAGAGATGGAAGCCGTTTATTGACTTCTTCAAGGATAATTAAGACGTCATGGAAAACTATCCAGTCAGGAAATTAAAGAAAGGGCGTTGTTTAGATATTGTGATAAGTTGCAATTGCTAACATTGTACATTGCACAGATTTCAGACCTTTCTCAAAATATTGCTCGCAACAATGAAGCCCTTCGCCTGGCAAAACAAGAAGCGAACGATAACCGCAGGGAGGCCCAGACACTCAAGTGTGAAGTTGAAGCACTTAAAGGCGCGGTAAGTTGTCTGAGTGTGAGTAATTTGTGCATCCAAATGTTGTTTTGCTTATTATGTGCGTTAGCAAAAAATAGACTCCCATATGCAGAGATACAGAGGGGGCAATTCTCCGAGCCCCGCGCCGGGCCGGAGAATCGCCGCAACTGCGCCACAGACACCCCGACGCCGGCGCGCGATTCTCCGAGGTGTGGAGAATCAGCGCCATTTGTGCCGGCGTGTTTGGCACGGTGCCGGCCGCGGGCCGCTGGAATCGGCGGAGCCACCGCTTCTCCGGCCGGGATGGGCCGAGTGGCCACACCGATACAACAGAGTCCCACCGGCGCCGTTCACCCCTGGTTGCTGCCGGCGGGAACTCTGCACGACCGGTCGGGGGACGGCCTGTGGGGGGGGGGCTCCTTCACTGAGGGGTGCCTCCGATGGGGTCTGGCCCGCGATCGGGGCCCACCGATCGGCGGATGCGCGGGTTGGTGCTGTTGCTCTCTTTGGTTGGCTCTTAATTTGGCTCTGTTTAATTACGTTTGCCCAAGAGTCGCCAGGTATCTTTTGACACCGCCACAAGATTCAGAACCGAATACTGATCAATGACTCGATACACCAGTTAGTTAGTTCAAAAGCAATGCTCATTTATTTACACACAGTCAAATCTACTCATGCATAAACTCTACAAACTAAACTACCACTATTACTAAAGCCTATACTTAGCTTCGGGTGCCCATTCAGTCAGAGGAACAATGGCCGTTGCTCGGTTCTGAGGCTGCTGGGTTGAGCTGTTTACAGGGTAGCAACTAGGAGCGTCTATCTCGTAGCGTGCGTTGGCTTGGAACTTACTTGGTCTGTTGTAGCTGCTAGGCTGGTCTCTCTCTTCGATGAGAGCCAAAGCCAAAGGAGGAAGATTCTCCCTTGGGGAATATCTTTTATACTAAAAAGGGCTTTGAATGCTTTTGGACAGGCCTTGAACTTGGCCTCAACTAATTGGGTCTTTCCCAATCAGTCGTATCGATCTTCCTCCAATAGGGGGTGGTTCCCTGATCGCTGGGCGTGTCCTGGTGACTGTTAGTCTGCTTTGTCTTAGCCTCTTCTGGCGCCAGGGCGTCTGCCTTAACATTGTGTATCGAAATGTTTGCCTTTTGTCCCCGGAGATGGCTCATTAGTATGTAGATTGCTTGACAGTTTCTGTCCTGTCTGAGAGTTTAAGGTTCTAATCAACAGACAGAGCTGGCACCTGCTTGTTTCTTAGCATTGTCCAATTTTCCCTGCATTCTTTGCAAGTGTCCATTTTGTAATCGGGACGTGGCCATTCCAGATGGCTACACTCCCTCCTTGTGATCCTCAATGCGAAGCGTGAAGGATCACACTACTATGTCGTCTTCATCCTCTGACCACCAGGCACCCATACTTAGGCTCTACGCTGTCCTATCCTATGCAACACAATTTTACCTAAACCATCTTAAATACATTCATTATCATGAAAACTCTACCAGGCGCAATGACATTAATACATGCATTACAGAAAAATAAAAAAAACTGGAACCTCTAACTATTCTCAATAAGCTATCCTCATTCAAACAATCCAAAAATACAAACAATCCAAAAATAATTTATACATCTTAAACTGTACAAAATAGCAGCACACAAATTTCTCTGGCCTGGAAATCAGTCACAGAGGTTTACATCTCTTTATTCCATAGAATACATAAAGAAAATGGATGCTCTTTAATCCGTCCCAATGGGTTCGGGGGTCTGGTGAAATCCAAAAAAATACCCCTGTATACCGGGGTGCGAGAGCGATATGCTCTGTTTCGCCATTTCCTAACTCTAAACATTTGCACGACACTGCAAAGTATCGCCAGCACTAGGAGTGCTTCGACTACATATGAGAGTGAGTACCAGGTGATAAACGTATCACACCAGGTCAGGGTATTGCTAGCTGTTGCAGGGCTAGTTATCTCGGGGTTCCGTGTATTGCAGGGGTGGGAATCATTTACGGTTTGTGTGGTAAGGGTCAGGGGGGTAGCGTCCGGGTGCAACTGAAGGGATCCCGCTAAGATCCATGTGAACACGAAGGCTGTCTTCATCTTTGTCGGACTTCTTTGTCTTCTTCTGGGGTTCCTGGGTTCCTGGAGTTCTGTGAACACAAGCATAATTTCTGTTATTATCTTGCTTAAGATCTCGTATGTCTGTCTGTCCTTTATTGCCAATTTCCCTTTATAATTGGTCACCATCTGTGACTCCCTCATTTAAAAAAAAATCAAATATTTGGAACAGACATCTAAGAAAAATACTGCCGTACTGCGAGCCATCTCGCAGCCTGTGTGATTTACCATCCCAGTGTTTGAGGATGTAAATAGCATAGGGAAGCAACCTGAGGGTTGCCAAAACCAAACAAAAGAATTTCAAACGTAATGAGCCAAAATGGGGTGCGTATGGGCCGCGACGGGTAAGAAATGGGTGGAATCCTCGGGTAGGACAGTGATCAATGCCGTATGTGCTCTACCCGAGCGTAGCTTACCAGAGGGGGGTCCTCAGGCAGGGCGGGGACCAATGCCGTTTCTACATTGCCTGAGCAACCGGCAAGAATGGGTAAGAATGTGGTCGTCGTGGGGGGCTGCCTCTCGAATTAGGAGAGCAACAATGAGTCGTGTTCTGTCGACAAACTAGTTCCTCTGAACTATTGTCTGGGGACAAACTTATACCTTTAACAAGTTTCTGGGGACAAACTAGTTCCTCTGAACTATTGTCTGAGAACAAACTTGTTCCATTAACAGCCGGGGGGCGTTAAAGGAGTGGTGACGTTGGGCCGTAAAAACTTTCGAGTTTACAAACAACACTTAACGTTAACACTAACGAACAAACAAACAACAAACATGGTGCAGGTTAAATCAGAAAGGACACCGTATCTCTCCATCGGTTCCTTTTTTCTCCATCATCTGGACACCTCACCGCTCAGTAGCGAACAGGGTCGCAAAGGGATTTGTTTGGTGGGAGTCAGACTCTAAGTCATCATCTTCTCCCGGCTGCCAAACTCTTGTCTGTAGTAACCGTGCTAAAGCTGCTTGGGGCGAATTGGGGTCCATCTCATCATTCCGGATGAGCCTGAACGAATTGTCTCGGTGCCAGAATCGTGCGTCGAGGTTGGAGCTACTATGCTGCAATCCGTAATCGTTGGGCGGTGGGTCTGGGTCAGGGGCTTTGATATAAGTGATCTCAAATGGGTCAGTAGAATCATGCTCAGATTCGCTGGGAGTGGGGCCTGGTGCAGGGGTATAGTCGTAACGTGGTGTGCTGTGGCTATCGTCATCGTGATCGATATCACTGTCGCTGTCGCTGCTGGTTGAAGGAAGGGAGAGGCGAAGTCATGCCCCTGGGGGCGGAGTTGAAGTTGTGTCGGAGGACGAGCTGGAGTAGTTGGGGGAGGGTAGGAATACATCATCTGTGGGCGGGGCGTGATCATCTGCTGCTGCGAGCAGGATGTGGTGTGTGTGGTTATTCTGCGAGCCATAAGCCTTGAGCTGGTTTATATGAAACCACGCAGACTAACCATTGGGATAGGTTATTTTGTATATTGAGGGGCTGACTTTGTCCGAAATGGAGTACGGTCCGGAAAATTTTGGGGAAAGGAATGAACTGGGGTTGTAAAGGGAAAGCATAACTTGTTGCCCGACTGTAAACTCAGTGGCGTGTACTGTTTTGTCGAAACAAGCCTTGCTCTGTTTCTTCCTGGTTCAAAGTCTCACTGCTGCTGTGAGTTGGGCTACCTTTATGTTCTGTACCAGTTGTTTAACCGCATTTTCATGTGTGAGGGCGGTGACTGCGGGGCTGGCCAAATCCAGTCCTAATAAATACTCAGTGTCTTTCATGGGGCGTCCGGTCATGAGAGTGTGGGGCATGTATCCTGTGGACGTAGATACCGTGTTTCTTAAAAACATTAAAGCAAATGGGAGTACTGAATCCCACATGCTGTTATTTTGCTGTACCATTTTCCTGAGGGTGGCTTTCAATGTCCTATTCATTCCTTCTACAATACCACTTGACTGGGGGTGGGATGCGATATGGAACTTTTGTCTAATGCCGAAAATTGTGAGGACGTTTTTCATTACACGTCCGGTGAAATGGGAGCCTTGATCGGACTCTATACTGCGTGGGAGGCCCCATCTTGTAACGATGTGGTGTGTTAATATTTTAGCCGTTGTCTTGGCCGTATTAGTTTGTGATGGAAATGCTTCCACCCATTTTGTGAAGGTATCTATGACCACCAACACATACTTGTAACCATTTCTGCATGGGGGTAGGGGTCCTATATAATCTATCTGGAGATTTGTCCAGGGTCTATTAACAGGGTGGGTATGACTAAGTTAAGCCTTTTTCGCATATCTGTCCGGATTGTTCTGGGCACAGATTAAGCAATTCTCAATGTATTGCGTCACATCGGTTTTTAAAACAGGCCACCAGCAAAGCGGTCTGAGGTGGGCTAGGGTGGGTTCAATTCCTTAGTGTCCATGATTGTCGTGGAACTGACAAATGATCTGGTTCCTGTCCTGGCTGGGAACTATATAAATGCCATCCTTTAAAATCACACCGTCGTGTATGGTGATTGCGTTTCTGTATTTATCATACGGGGCTGGGAAGGTTCCCTTTAAAACTTCCCTGAGTTTCTCGTCCTCTTTCTGGGCCTTCGCTAAATCCTGAATATTGGTCTGTGAGACCTGAACTGCGTGTCATGAGGTGCTTTCGGGGGGGTTCCAAAAATAACCATGCTTGGAGCCTGCCTTCGCTAGGGCGTCTGCTTTAACATTACCGGGGGGGGGAAGAACAGTGATGGCTGCGAACCTTAATTATCCCGTATTTCCTATACTTCGCTGTCTCTAAGAAATGGCGGAGTAATGGGGCTGAGGGTAGGGGTTTACCATCCGCGGAAACAAATCATCTTGTTTCCCAGAGTGGTAGGAACTCTTTCAAACAATTACTGACATACAAGCTGTCCGAATAGATGTCGGCTGGGGTCGGGAACGAGTCTGGGTGGTCTACAATATATGCAATCACTGACAGCTCTGCTGCCTGCGAGCCTAAGTGTCCTGGCAACTTTAAGGAAATTTCATCTAGGGCGCGTCCCTGCGCGTCCTCTACATATATACTGCAACCGGTAATTCTCTCTCCGTTTAATACTGTGGATGAGCCATCCACATAAATCCTCAGGGGTACGCTCGTGTCTGTGGGCTGGGATCTCTGGGGTGCACTACCTGTTTTCCTGGGGGGTGTTTTGGGAATAAATGGGCCTGTGTTCTGTTTCGTGGTGATGATCTCACACTCATGAGGGGTGCCTGCATACTGCAAATTATCGGCAAGGAAGGTGTGGGTCTTGGTTTGTTTTACTGTGATGTCCTGTCCCTGCAAAAGAAGGGTCCAGCGGGCTGCGCAGATTTGGCTGACTGTGCCATCTTTAAGTCGGCCGTCTAACAATAGCTGTGTCGGGGTGTGTTCTGTGAGGATGGTGATGGGTTTGAGTCCTGTAATGTATGCGAAGTATTGCACTGCCCAAAAAACTGCGAGCAGGTGCCTTTCACAGGCAGGAAATCCTTGCTCTATGGGGTCTAACATGCGTGAGGCATATGCTATGGGGCGTAATTGGTCATGGCGTTCCTGGAGGAGCACGGCCGAAAGGGTTCGGTCGGTGCTTGCTACTTTGATAGCATACGGGGAAAGTGGATCTGGGACCTGTAGTGCGGGGGCTGTGCTGAGTGATCTTTTTAAAGCATCTATGGCATCTGTATGCTGTGGAAGCCATTCCCAAGGTGCCTGCTTCTTGAGAAGTTCGGAAAGGGGCGCTGCTTTAGTGGCAAAACTGTCAATATGGTTTCGGCAGTAACCAACCAGTCCTAAAAATGACCGGAGGGCTGAGACATTGTGGGGAAGGGGCAATTTGACGATTGAGTCAATTCTCTTGTGCTCGATCTCGCGCTTAACATGAGTGATCACTGTTCCTAAGTAGATCATTTTTTCTTGCAAAATCTGGGCCTTCTTGGGGTTGACTTTACAACCAATTTATTTTAGGAGTTCTAGGAGTTCGGCGAGAAGCGAAATGTGCTCTCCCTCTGTGTCTGTCTGTAGTAACAAGTCGTTTACATACTGGACCAGACAATCGGGGCGGGAAAATGTTGCTAATCCATTTGCCAGCTGTCGGTGGAAAATGAAGGGGGAGTTGTGGAAGCCTTGTGAAAGGCACGTCCACGTGTACTGTTGCCTTTGGAATGTAAAGGCGAATTTGTACTGGCACACTTTAGCCAATGGAATAGACCAAAAACCATTACTAATGTCCAAAACTGAAAAAAGATTTGACTGGAGTCTCTGTTTGAGCATGGTCTCGGGACTCATGGCTATGGTGGGGGCTGCTGCTGGGGTTACTTTGTTCAATTCCCGGTAATCAATGGTCAGTCGCCATGATCCATCCGGTTTCCTGACGGGCCAAATCGGTGCTTGTCTGTGGAGGCGACTGATCTGAGTACGCCTTGATCCAACAAACTTTCTATTATTTTGGAGATTTCTCCCTCTGCTTCCTGGGGAAATCTGTACTGCTTCTGGGGTTTAGGGTCGGGACCTGTAATGTTCACAAAGCCAGCCAAATTGCCACAGTCATGCTTGAGCTGTGCAAATGCTGCTTTATGTTCCTTCAGGACTGCCCTAACCTATTTGTCTGCACTAATGGCGCGAGGGTCGAACCAGAAGTCTCCTACTGAGCTAATCCTATTTACGTATTCTCCTACTGTGAGCGTGGCGGGGGCTCGTGCTGCCTTTGCCATTTTCCAAACACACTTGTTCACTGGGTCAAAAGAAAGGTTATAGGAGCTCATGAAATCGATCCCAAGGATATGTTCTGCTGTCTGGGACAGATCAACTAAAACTACGGGGTGCTTTTTGTGATGTTCCCTATCTGTATTGCTATAGGGGCTGTGATGTGTCCCTGTTGTAAATGACCTGTAAAACCGCTGAGTGTGATGGTGTCTGGTGTGGGCCACGTGTCTCGCTGGAATATCGTGGAGGAATTGAGTGTGGTGCGGGACCCTCCTGTGTCCCAAATAAATTCTACGGGTTGTCCCCGGACTTTGCCTGCTACTACCGGTCTACCGGACTTGTCCCAAAGGGTGTCGCAGACCCAAGTTGGGGAGCCCGAACACCGTCAGTCGGTGCCATTCAAGTCTGCATTCTCTGAACAGGCGCTAATGCTATGGATCGGCTTTGTCCTATTCCTGTTTAGGGTGCCTGTCTGTTGGTTTCCCTGCTTCTTCTGGGGCGTGTTGCAGTCTCGTGCAAAGTGTCCTAGCTGTCCACAGTTGTAACATTCCTGAGCTTTGGGCTGGGGTGGGCTGTTCCTGCCCTCATTTACCCATGCGGGGTTCTGGTGTGCTTTAACTGGGTTCATTTCTGCCTGCTCTTCATCGGGTGTTGAAAATGCGGTTTTGCCTGCAATTGATTGCTCCCAAGTGTGGGACAATCTCTTCAAAACCCATTTTTCATTGTGGGCCTCGTCTGAGGGGTCATAATTTGCGCAACCTTTTCGTCCTGCTTCTGTGGCGTGGAAGACTAGAATTCAAGTCCATTTGGCCATATTATCTGGGGACAAATGGGCGCGGGCTAACTCTCCAAAAACTGCGGTAAAGTGAATCCACAAACATCCAGCAAACGCTGTGGGGTGCTCTGTCTTCTTTTGCCTGCACTTATTTAGGCCTTCTACGGGGTCTCCTCCGTTAAAGCCGATCGCATCAAGGATCGCTGTGTGCATCTCTTGGAGTGTGCCTCCTCCTACATTCTGTGGGTCGGGAAGGGCTGCTACGACTGAAGGGTCGAGGCTTAAAACTGTGAGCTTCACTTGCTCCTTTTCGTCCAGGCCGTACGTGGTAGCCTGGTGTTTGACTTTTGCGAAAAATTGATGGGGGTCTGAAGTGGGAAGGAACGGTGTAATTTTTCCACACGCATCCCGTAATTGGGTCACGGTTAACGGGGTTGTATATAGGAAATCTGCTTCCCCTTCTCCTGCGGCCCTGCGGTGTGTGGTTACAGGATTCATGGGGGTGTGTTCTGCCTGTTTGGTTGGGGTTGGGGTGCTTTCCTTTGCTGGGGTTTTTCCTGCGTACATGTCCCATGTACGTATCTATGGGCAGTCTCATTTAATTCCTGCCAGTCGGGGCCGTTTTCTTGATCTAACTGGGGTCCAAATGTACTTTGAAATCCATTTTGAACAGAAAGCAGAGATTGCAAATCTGCAATTTGCTTCCGGCATTTTGCGTGATCTACGGAGCTCTGCCTTTGTTCCGTTGTGGAAGTATGGAGTGTTCGTAGGGCTGCTTTTAAATCATTGAATTGCTTCTGCAATTTCTCCACTTGCTGTTCTGTCTCTTGTCTTACCAAGACCGCACGTTGCGTGTCCTGGTCGGCCTTATCATACTGCGTCTGGAAACTGTTCAAATGCGCGAGACAAGACTGATGTGCCCTCTTGGCATCATCCACCTCTCTGTCCCTTGCTGCTAACTGCTCTTTTAAATCTCGATTCTCCTTCTCTACCTCACTCACGTCTACCTCACTGGTTCTGTCTCTCTCCTCTATCTCTCCACGGAGCATCCTAACGACCTCCTCTGTGCCTCTCAATTGTGCCAAACAGGACATGATTGCCATCGGCTTGCGAGCTATCCCTAAGCTCTTCTTGTGGATCTCTGACAGGTTCTCCCACCAAGTATGTCCTATACTCCCAGGTCCTGTTTCCTCATTATTGCAGAATTCACTCCAAAGGGGCCATCCTTTCCCTTTGAGATATTTCCTGATCTCATCTTCCCAAACGGTACACTGTCCTACTCTACTGGTCACTGCGACCTCAAATTCCTGGGGGTTCATAAGGCGTTCCATTGCCTTCATAGCCATTTTCTCTATCTAGGTTCTCTACTGAATTTGGAACAGGGGGTGATAAAGTGGTGATGTAAACACGGGTACGGCTTACACTACTTTCCGGCCTACAAAACTCCCGACAGTTTTACGCAACAAAATCTCTCAGGTTTACCTTATATCCCTGTTAGTATGCATGCATTAACACACTTCCGAATCTGAGAGGCTTGATCAGTACTGTTTTGACGCTTGTGGTTTTTCTGTTTCCAAGTGGATTCTCAATTCAAATTTTGGGTTCTCTCGGAGTGGTTAGGCCACTTCTAAATTGAGTCCCTTCAGAGTCGCCAGGTTTCAAATGATCAACTATGTCTGCTTTCCTTGCTCCTATGGGTAAGTTTAACTGCAGCTTATCTGCAAACTCCATTTGCTGACTCTTGTTTACTTGTTGTAAACCAGTTAGGGTTACATCTTCCATTTTTAGAAAAATCTTAGCAAATTATAATGCCATTTCTGATTCTATTCCCTTCCAATATACCTCACAGGAGCTCCAATTCCTATGCCCAGTACATCGATACCTCCACGTACTCACATATTTTAAAGAATTCTCAGATCTCACCTTATAACGATAAATTGTAGACCGAGTTTTACTCTTCGCAATTCAGTAACTTGGTGTCCATGTTTCAAAGTATCCTGCCAAATTTTTGTTAATCAAAGTCCAGTAACTCATCCTCCACATTTCAAAATACCCCAGACAAGCCCCCACTTCTGTTATGATCCTAACTGATGTTACTACTGGGCAGTCAGGTCCCAGAGCAGAACCACGACTCGATAGATCATAACTTTTATTTTTTATTCAGAGATGTCGATGAACAGAGTCAAGGGGCTGGATTCTCCGAAAATTAGACTATGTCCCTATTGTGTTATGCTGCTTCGTGTAGCATAAGCTGCTTCCTTGATGTATGCTTTCACAAAGGAAGCTCCAGACTATGAAAAGAGTTCAATTTGTTCATTGAACTATTAACACAGTTCTTAAATGAGTTCAACTCTCTGCTAATCTAGCTGTAGTAACTCAGTCTATCTTTACCAGCTTGCTCTAAGCCACGTGCTGCGTGTAATGCTGTTGATCAACCCTGATGTGCTCTCTAGATGTCTGTCTCTGGAAAGAGGCAGAGCATGTGTGCCCTGTCCTTTTATATGGGTTGTGAAATGCCCCCTTGTGGTAATGCCACCTCTGGGTGTCCTGATTACCCATTGGTTGTGTCCTGTTGTAATGACCCATTGGTTGTATGTCTGCATGTCATGACATCTCTGGTGCTCCCTCGAGTGGTTACTTAGTTGTAGTGTATTTACATTAACCCCTTGTGTATATACAGTGATGCATATCACCAGTCTCCATGCCGGCGAAGAAACGTTGGAGTTTTACTCCTGAAATTCCTGGAAAAAATTTAAACAAATTCTTAGCCTTGCTGGGGGCTAGTAGGGACCCGTAGTGAACCTCACAGCTGTTACTGCAGATATGGGCCCCCGCACGTCCGGGTCAGATATCGCGCATCTGCACGGCGGTGACCTCCAGCGGCCGCGCCGTGCTCCATGGCGGATTCGGACTGCGGAGCCAGACCGAAGAAAGAGACTGCCGATCGGCCACGTGCCCGAGCCTCAACCCCCGCACATTTAATCCCCGGCCGCCTATAAGGCCCCCCAGTCTTCGATCTGCCCGCCCCCGACAAAGGCGACCGTTGACTGAGTCCACAGCCGCCATGCGAGCATCCCGACCAGCAGTAGGTGGTTAGTTCCACGCCGTCGGGAACTTGGCCAGTCGGAAGCAGAGGATGTCGTTGCGGGACTCTGGCAATGGGCCCCCAGCGGCACGGCGCACTCCACGGTGACGCCGATTTTCGGTGCCCGGAAAATCGCCGGACCGGCGCCGGGCCCGATTACGGTGTCAAACTGGATTCTCCACCCCGGCACCGGCCGTGATTACAGCGTCGGGCTGTGGAGAATCCAGCCCAGGACTGCCAATTAATATTTAACAAAATAATAAAACATTTATTAAACATGAAAAGATTGACCATAATACAATACTCCTTCACCTCACCTGTATCTTCACAGGCATACACAGATTTCCAAGGATAACACAAGTTACAAAATATGTCTTATACTATAATGTTCTCAGTAAGTACACAGTCCCTGTAAACCCTGCCTTTGAGTACCCTTCACTGCCTCACTTGCAGTCGCACTTTACTGTCCCTGACCTCTGACCAATTTAGGAAATCTTGTTCTAAGGAGTGTGACTGCCTCGTGGTATAAAAAGTTAACTTTCCCCCTCCCTGATGTGCCACAGTAGCACAGTGGTTAGCATTGTCGCTTCACAGCTCAAGGGTCCCAGGTTCGATTCCTGGCTTGGGTCACCGTCTGTGCAGAGTCTACACGTTCTCCTCGAGTCTGCGTGGGTTTCCTCCGGGAACTCTGGTTTCCTCCCACAGTCCAAAGGCATGCAGGTTAGGTGGATTGGCCATGTTAAATTGCCCTTAATGTCCAAAGGGGTTGGGTGGGGTTTCTGGGTTACAGGTATGGGGCGGAGTTGTGGGGTGCTCTTTCCAAGGGCCGGTGCAGGCTTGATGGGCCGAATGGCCTTCTTCTGCACTGTAAATTCTATGTTCAATGAGTCCACTTGCCAACCAATCAGCATTCTCTTTTTGTAGAGTATAAATATATTGCTTTCCCTGACATTGGTATTTTCTTGTGAATTGTCCTAATGAATGCAAAATAAGAATCTTTGACAAAGAAATGTCTCTCTTTTCAGAAATTCTCAAGTGCTGGACTACAAAATGACTAAGTTACATTTATTATGATGCTGCTATCGCAAAATTCTGATACAATGAGGTTTTATTCAGTCACAATTTGCCAGTAGCTCTTTTCACATTCTGAGGGTTGACTACACTTCATGTGCTCCCACAGCAATACAATATCCAGCTTAATTCTATTCACTAGATTATTAACTTCCAATTTAATCACAAGACATCTGGGGCGGGATTCTCCGACCCCCCCGTCAGGTCGGAGAATCGCCGGGGGCTGGCGTGAATCCCGCTCTGCCATGTCCCGAAGTCTCTGCCACCAGAGATTCGGCGGGGGCGACAATCGCGCCGCGCTAATCGGCGGGCCCACCCCCGCCGATTCTCCGGCCCGCGATGGGCCGAAGTCCCGCTGCTGGAATGCCTGTCCCGCCAGCGTGGATTAAACCACCTTTTGAACGGCGGGACAAGGCGGCGCGGGTGGGCTCCGGGGTCCTGGGGGGGGCCCAGCCGGGTAGGGGAGAATCCCGCCCCAGGTTTCTACTCTAGTTTTATTGATCGGTACGCATGCTGTAATTTGTACTAGAATTTTCAATTAATCTAATTGAATTGTGTTGTGGGTACAAGGGTGGCTTTGGGAGTGAGGTGGGGAATCAAATGCCGACCTGATTTGGAAGAAATTAACAGTGAACTGGCTACTGTACGAGTGCTCTGTGATAAAACAATAGGTACTGCAATTTATGCAGTGAAAAGTAATTGATGTAAACTCACTTTAATGCATGTACAAAATCTGCATGGAGTGATTTGGAATCAGAAAAAGGATGGTTCCCACCTACAGTGCACACACATGAATAAAATAAATGTGATCACAAGGAAAATGTAAGAAAATAAATGCCTACGTTATCCTTGAAACAGAAAGACTTTCTTGAGCGTCAGAAGGGTGAAATGGAGGATCGGTTTAACAAGGAAGCAGCCAAATTCCAGGAAACTGTCACTCAATGTGAGAATGACATCCAAAATCTGACTGAACAGATGAGCTACCGTTTGTCTGAATATCAGAATCTACTGAAAATTAAAATGGCTTTGGATGCTGAGATTGCAACATACAGGAAATTGCTGGAGAGTGAGGAAAACAGGTAAGATGTTTCTGTAAATGCCGTGTAATGTTATTGAAAGTATTTGGCAATATAGGGCTGATTTATCAGCTCAGCAACCAAGTAATTATTTCTGAGACAACCTATTGCATGACTTCTATGCATGAGAATTGTCATACGTAGACTACATTGTTCAGCACTGTAAGTGGAAATACCTTTCTATAAGTTAGGAGTGTAACACTGCCAACAATCTGTTCTGCTGTATTTTCATAATACCTAATGTCAGTCATGAGGGGATATTTTTCACGTTAATCTAATGCCAGTTTTGAAACCGTGCTCTGCTAATAATTGATTTGTAGACATTTTGTTAACTGTTTAGATTACTGGGCACTGTGTTGCATCTCACTTGAGCTCGAAGGAAGTTCAATAAGAAACCAGAATACTGGGAGTGAAAATGCACTTTGATGGTAGCACAAAGTATCGGGTAATGCGTTTAATGTGCCACCGATTCACTGTGCTTACCAACAGATTTCCCCCCATTGCCTATTTAAAATAGTGGCAAGGGCAAAACCACTGACTTTTTGTCACCATGGGGTTTAATTGTTGAATGTAGAAATGCACGGCTATATGTATCTTATGATATCAAGCTATCTAAAAAGGTTTCACACAATTAATTACAATGGAATGTAGTTACATATGTTGACATGAATAATTTAAAATTTAAGGTGAAAGGCGTAAACCAAACTGCTACATTAACCAAGTTCTTTTTTTTGTAGGTTTTCCACGCATTATTCTCCAACTTCTGCCCCTTTACACCTGCAAGGTAGGTTGTTTGTTGCTTTCGTAAAATTTGAATAAGAACATGTTACATTCCATTTTGTTGGCATAGGTAGAGCTAATATTGTATAAATTAAAATAGATAACATAAGAACATAAGAACTAGGAGCAGGAGTAGGCCACCTGGCCCCTCGAGCCTGCTCCGCCATTCAATGAGATCATAGCGGACCTTTGTGGACTCAGCTCCACTCTCCGGCCCGTACACCATATCCCCGAATCCCTTTATTCTTTAGAAAGGTATCTATCTTTTTCTTTAAAATGTTTAAAGAAGGAGCCTCAACTGCTTCACTCGGCAAGGAATTCCAGAGATTCACAACCCTTTGGGTGAAGAAGTTCCTCCGAAACTCGGTCCTAAATCTACTTCCCCTTATTTTGAGGCTATGCACCCTAGTTCTGCTTTTCCCGACCAGTGGAAACAATCTGCCCGCATCTATCTTATCTATTCCCTCATAATTTTATATGTTTCAATAAGATCCCCCCGCATCCTTCTAAACTCCAATGAGTACAGTCCCAGTCTATTCAACCTCTCGTCATAATCTAATCCCCTCAACTCTGGGATCAACCTAGTGAATCTCCTCTGCACTCCCTCCAGTGCCAATATGTCCTTTCTCAGGTAAGGAGACCAAAACTGAACACAATACTCCAGATGTGGCCTCACCAACACCTTATACAATTGCAGCATAACCTCCCTAGTCTTGAACTCCATCCCTCTAGCAATGAAAGACAAAACTCGATTAGCCTTCTTAATCACCTGTTGCACCTGCACACCAACTTTTTGCGACTCGTGCACCAGCACACCCAGGTCCCTCTGCACAGCAGCATGTTTTAACATCTTACCGTTTAAATAATAATCCATTCTGCTGGTATTCCTCCCAAAATGGATAGCCTCACACTTGGCAACATTGAATTCCATCTGCCAGACCCTAGCCCATTCACCTAACCTATCCAAATCCTTCTGCAGACTTCCGGTATCCTCTGCACTTTTTGCTTTACCACTCATCTTAGTGTCGTCTGCAAACTTTGCCACATTGCACGTGGTCCCCAACTCCAAATCATCAATGTAAATTGTGAACAACTGCAGGCCCAACACTGATCCTTGAGGGACCCCACTAGTTACAGGTTGCCAACCAGAGAAACACCCATTTATCCCCACTCTCTGCTTTCTGTTAGTTAACCAATCCTCTACCCATGCTACAACTTTATCCTCAATGCCATGCATCTTTAGTTTGTGCAGCAACCTTTTGTGTGGCACCTTGTCAAAAGCTTTCTGGAAATCCAGATATACCACATCCATTGGCTCCCCGTTATCTACTGCACTGGTAACATCCTCAAAAAATTCTACCAAATTAGTCAGACACGACCTACCCTTTGTGAACCCATGCTGCGTCTGCCCAATGGGACAATTTCCCTCCAGGTGCCCCGCTATTTCCTTCTTAATGATAGATTCCAGCATTTTCCCTACAACCGAAGTTAAACTTACCGGCCTATATTTACCCGCTTTCTGCCGACCTCCTTTTTTAAACAGTGGTGTCACGTTTGCTACTTTCCAATCCTCTGGGACCACCCCAGAGTCTAGTGAATTTTGATAAATTATCACTAGTGCGTTTACAATTTCCCTAGCCATCTCTTTTAACACTCTGGGATGCATCCCATCAGGGCCAGGAGACTTGTCTACCTTTAGCCCCATGAGCTTGCCCAATACTGCCTCCTTAGTGATTACAATCATCTCAAGGTCCTCACCTATCATATCTTTATTTCCATCAGTCACTGGCATGTTATTTGTGTCTTCCACTGTGAAGACTGACCCAAAAAACCTGTTCAGCTCCTCAGCCATTTCCCAGTCTCCTTTTATTAAATCTCCCTTCTCATCTTCCAAAGGACCAATATTTACCTTCGCCACTCTTTTTTGCCTTATATATTTGTCGAAGCTTTTACTATCTGCTTTTATGTTCTGAGCAAGTTTACTTTCATAGTCTACCTTACTCTTCTTTATAGCTTTTTTAGAAGCTTTCTGTTGTCCCCTAAAGACTTCCCAGTCCTCTAGTCTTTATAACTATGAGTCTGCAGCCGCCACGCGATGGTCCCGGGTGGTGTGAGCACACGTGGGCAGCGGATCATCGCGGAGTTGGCAGCAGGCAATGGCCTGAGGTGGTGGATAATCGGCGTGGCATACTCCTAGAGTATGCCGCATTTCATGGGATGGAGAATCCAAATAATGGCACCGCTCCCGATACGGGCATCAAAACGGATTCTCTGCCCCGGCGCAGAATGCGATTTCGGCAGCGGGGAGCGGAGAATCCAGCCCCCTATATTTCTATTCTCTGTTTTCTTTGTAGCATCCAATGTATGATATTTTCATTTGAAAATCATTTGTTCCACTACTGTCCAAAAAATCTTCCCCATTAAACATTTTTTAAAATGGCTACAGCATGCGAATCAATCCAATACACTGAGAGTTTATTTTGATAGAAATAGCTAATCTGTTCAGCAAAAAAGAATTTTTTAAGTCATTAAAAGTTCAATCCAGATCTGAACATTTCACATTAAGACCATATGTAATTTTCTTCCTTGACTTCCAGAAACAGAATTTGAATTTGACGATCAACCTGAAGTTCATTCCCCCAGAAGGACATTGCGCTTGAAAACGATTGAGATGAAAGATGGCGAGGTTAGTTGGCGCCTGATAATGATTCTCTATAATGGAACAATTTCAAATGAATATTCATCATGTGGGTTTAAATGAAATATTTTAAAAATGCATATATTTCTTCTTTCTTTTCCATTCACAGGTAGTCAGTGAAGCTTCACACCAGTATGAACTGCAGCCAGCCAGTGAACTGACTGAATTGACTGAAGATTAAACTTAGTTAAATATGTCAATAAGAAATGCAATTTTCTCTTTATGAAGAACAAGCAAAGAACAAAGAAAAGTACAGCACAGGAACAGGCCCTTCGGCCCTCCAAGCCTGTGCGACCATGCTGCCTGTCTAAACTAAAATCTTCTGCACTTCCGTAGTCCGTACCCCTCTATTCCCATACTATTCATGTATTTGTCAAGGTGCCCCTTAAACGTCACTATCGTCCCTGCTTCCACCACCTCCTCCGGCAGCGAGTTCCAGGCACCCACTACCCTCTGTGTAAAAAAAAGTGCCTTGTACATCTTCTCTAAACGTTGCCCCTCGTACCTTAAACCTATGTCCCCTAGTAATTGACCCCTCTACCCTGGGGAAAAGCCTCTGACTATCCACTCTGTCTATGCCCCTCATAATTTTGTAGACCTCTATCAGGTCGTCTCTCAACCTCCGTCATTCCAGTGAGAACAAACTGGGTTTATTCAACCTCTCCTCATAGCTAATGCCCTCCATACCAGGCAACATTCTGGTAAATATCTTCTGCACCCTCTCTAAAGCCTCCACATCCTTCTGGTAGTGTGGCGACCAGAATTGAACACTATACTCCAAGTATGGCCTAACTAAGGTTCTACACTGCTGCAACATGACTTGCCAATTTTTATACTCAATTCCCCGGCCAATGAAGGCAAGCATGCCGTATGCCTTCTTGACTACCTTCTCCACCTGTGTTGCCCCTTTCAGTGACCTGTGGACCTGTACACCTAGATCTCTCTGACTGTCAATACTCTTGAGGGTTCTACCATTCACTATATATTCCCTACCTGCATTAGACCTTCCAAAATGCATTCTCTCACATTTGTCCGGATTAAACTCCATCTGCCATTTCTCTGCCCAAGTCTCCAAACGATCTAAATCCTGCTGAATCCTCTGATAGTCCTCATTGCTATCCGCAATTCCACCAACCTTTGTGTCGTCTGCAAACTTACTAATCAGACCAGTTACATTTTCCTCCAAATCATTTCTATATATTACGAACAGCAAAGGTCCCGGCACTGATCTCTGCGGAACACCACTAGTCACAGCCCTCCAATCACAAAAGCACCCTTCCATTGCTACTCTCTGCCTTCTATGACCTAGCCAGTTCTGTATCCATCTTGCCAGCTCACCCATGATCCCGTGTGACTTCACCTTTTGTACCAGTCTGCCATGAAGGACCTTGTCAAAGGCCTTACTTAAGTCCATATAGACAGCATCCACTGCCCTACCTGCATCAATCATCTTTGTGGCCTCCTCGAAAAACTCTATCAAGTTAGTGAGACACGACCTCCCCTTCACAAAACCGTGCTGCCTCTCGCTAATACGTCCATTTGCTTCCAAATGGGAGTAGATCTTATCTCGAAGAATTCTCTCCAGTAATTTCCCTACCACTGACGTAAGGCTCACCAGCCTGTAGTTCCCTGGATTATCCTTGCTACCCTTTTTAAACAGAGGAACAACATTGGCTATTCTCCAGTCCTCCGGGCCATCACCTGAAGACAGTGAGGATCCAAAGATTTCTGTCAAGGCCTCAGCAATTTCCTCTCTAGTCTCCTTCAGTATTCTGGGGTAGATCCCATCAGGCCCTGGGGACGTATCTACCTGAATATTTTTCAAGACGCCCAACACCTCGTCTTTTTGGATCTCAATGTGACCCAGGCTATCTACGCACCCTTCTCCAGACTCAACATCCATCAATTCCTTCTCTTTGGTGAATAGTTATGGAAAGTATTCATTTGGTACCTCGCCCATTTCTTCTGGCTCCACACATAGATTCCCTCGCCTGTCCTTCAGTGGGCCCACCCTTTCCCTGGCTACCCTCTTGCTTTTTATGTACATGTAAAAAGCCTTGGGATTTTCCTTAACCCTATTTGCCAATGACTTTTCGTGACCCCTTCTAGCCCTCCTGACTCCTTGCTTAAGTTCCTTCCTACTTTCCTTATATTCCACACAGGCTTCGTCTGTTCCCAGCCTTCTAGTACTGACAAATGCCTCATTTTTCTTTTTGACGAGGCCTACAATATCTCTCATTATCCAAGGTCCCTTCTTCCGCACAGGAACATGCCGGTCCTGAATTCCTTTCAACTGACATTTGAAAGCCTCCGACATGTCAGATGTTGATTTACCCTCAAACATCCGCCCCCAATCTAGGTTCTTCAGTTCCTGCCTAATATTGTTATCATTAGCCTTCCCCCAATTTAGCACACTCACCCTAGGACCACTCTTATCCTTGTCCACCAGCACTTTAAAACTTACTGAATTGTGGTCACTATTCCCGAAATGCTCCCCTACTGAAACTTCTACCACCTGGCTGGGCTCATTCCCCAATACCAGGTCCAGTATAGCCCCTTCCCTGGTTGAACTATCTACATATTGTTTTAAGAAGCCCTCCTGGATGCTCCTTACAAACTCTGCCTTGTCCAAGCCCCTAGCACTAAGTGAGTCCCAGTCAATATTGGGGAAGTTAAAGTCTCCCATCACAACAACCCTGTTGCTTTTACTCCTTTCCAAAATCTGTCTACCTATCTGCTCCTCTATCACCCGCTGGCTGTTGGGTGGCCTGTAGTAAACCCCCAACATTGTATCTGCACCCTTCTTATTCCTGATCTCTACCCATATAGCCTCGCTGCCCTCTGAAGTGTCCTCCCGCAGTACAGCTGTGATTCCGCACCTTCGGGGCAGCCCGACGCTGGAGTGGTTCACGCCACTCCTCGGCGCTGGAGTGCCCAGCCCCGCCGGTTCGCGGAGAATCCCGCCCTATGGCTTTCTGGATTTATTTAAAGTGCTACATAGTGGGGAAGTATCAAATCATTTGAAAAAATTGTAATACTTTTTTTAAAGTACACAATTACAATATATTTAGTCAAACTTGAATTACAAGTGCTTCACCTTAACTATTAATTGTGAACTGCCGTCATTGCTTAAATAAAACTCACTGCTTAAGTAAAGCTAGGGGGAAAGAAATCAGTATTTGTCATCCTGAATACTTCAATAATATTTAAGTAAAATTTAAAGGGCCAGTATTGTTCACTTTTTATGGAATTTAGTTGTTTCCGGTAATAACACCATATTTCTGAAGTAAACAGCTGAAAAATATACAGAACCAAGAACTAAGCAGCAAATTTTTAAAGATATTTTGACATGACAAAGACATTCATGATCTTTTGTTGTAAGCCACTGCATCATTCTGAAGTTGTTGGTCAACTTTCACCAGTTTTCCAGGTTGGCAAATGTGTGGTAAGGACAATTGCATGCAGTTCCTGGCGCCCAATTATAGGATGCATATTTAAAGAAATACCTGTTTGCATTTCAAACATTGTAGAGGGTTTGGGAGATTAATGTTTGCAGTTCATAGAGATTTTTTGGCTTCTTCTGGGAATTGCAATCATTTTAGAGGACAAAAGAACCAAGCTTCAGATGCAGGGGGACCAGATAAAAAGAGGTATGCTTGTGGGAATCTTTACCCTTCCAAGAATGTACAGGCCCAGGAAACACTTACCTAAGGAGCAGTAAATAAAGAAGTTGGTCTTTTCTTGGAAGGTGATCACAGAGTTGTGCTGTTTGCTGCTACAAGAACTTCATCACAACTTGCACCTAATTGCCTGTTGCATTCAAGGTCACTGCAGCACTCCAACTACTGCCATCCTACAACTAGAGATGTTGGTGACAATAGGCAATCTGAAGCTCATAAAAACATAAGAAGACCATGAGAAAAGGAACAGGAGTAGGCCATTCAGCCCCTCTATACGGACTGATCCAATATTCCTCACGTCCGCTGCCCTTTCCCCGTAACCCTTGATTCCCTTACTGATCAAGAATCTATCTCAGCCTTAAATATGCAGAAGGACTCTGCCCCCACAGCTCTCTGCGGCAAGGAGTTCCAAAGATTCAGAACCTTCTGAGAGAAGAAATTCCTCCTCATCTCAGCCCTAAATTGACAGCCTTTATTCTGAGACTATGCCCTCTGGTCCTAGACTTGCCCATGAGGGGAAACATTCTCTCAGCATTTACCCTGTCAAAGCCCCTTAAGAATCATATATGTTTCAATGTAATCATCTCTCATTCTTCTAAATTCAAATGACTAGAGTCCCAACCTGTTTAACCTTTGCTTACAAGACAATCCCTCTGTGATGAACGGTTACTGCCTTGTCATCATGTAAGGTGATGTCCCCTTTAAGACCGGGCTTGGAACCCTGGGGACTCTGCCTCTGGCTCCGCCCATCTGTGAGCCATATATAAGGGGCTGCCTTGTGGGCTGTGCAGCAGTTAGCACATGTCTCAGCTCTAGCATAGTTCTTCGTCTATTTAAGCCTTCTTTACCGTTTACACTCTAAGCGTCATTATTGAGGGTACCTCAATTTAATAGACTAAACTAGATCAGGATGGACACAGGCCTAAATCCAGAGAAACTCAATCTGGAAGCACGGACACCGGAGGCAAAGGAAATTTTTTAATACTGGCTGCGGTGCTTCGAGGTCTACCTGGACTCCGCAGAGATTCCCATCCTGGGGCAACGCAAGCTGAGCCTACTCCACGCCCAGGTGAGTCACAGAATCTCCGCCACGCTCGAAAAGCGACGACTTATGAAGAGGCGGTCGAGTTACTCCGCAAGTAGTTTGTCAAACCCATCAATGAGGTACATGCCAGGCATCTGCTCTCTACCTGCCGGCAGCGCTCGGGGCAATCGCTAGACGAATTCGTCGAGAAACTCACCGCGCTTGCTCGGGACTGTGACCATCAGGATGTGACAGGGGAAGTCCATATGAACCTGCACATCAGAGACGCTTTCGTGTCCGGCATCCGCTCGACCTACATCCGGCAGCGGCTGCTCGAAAACGGGGCAAAAGACCTCCAGGACACGCTAACGATCGTCTTCTCGCTGGAGGTGGCCCGACATAACTTGGGGACGTACACCACGGACTCTGCGAGCCCCCCACGGACTTCCTCAGACTCAGCCGTATATCAGGCCTGCGCCACGCGGTGACCCGCTCATCATGGGGGCACACCATGCTACTTCTGCGGGCAGGGCCAGCACCCACGCCCACGCTGCCCAGCCCGCTCCGCGATCTGCAGTGACTGCGGGAAGAAGGGGCATTTTGCGAGGGTCTGCCTGGCCAGACCCAGGGGCCAGAAAAACAAAGAACAGCCGGCCCGAAAATCAGGCTCTCAGGCCCGCAGGCCTCGCAATGCGGCTGCGCACAGACCCGACACGCCCCCTTCTGACGCGTCATCAGCCTCGTGCGAATCATGGGAGCGGCCATCTTCTCGACCCGACACGTGCGACCGACGGCGGCGGCCATTTTACGAGTCCGACTCGGCTGAGGACTCGGACTACCCGCAAGTGGGTGCGATCACCCTCGACCAAACTCGGCCAAAACACCTGCAGAACTCTATGATGCAGGTCCGGGTCAACGGGCACGAAACTGCATGCCTCTTCGACGCCGGGAGCAGTGAGAGCTTTATCCATCCTGAAACGGTAAGGCGCTGCTCCCTGTGCACCCGTCCCACATCCCAAACCATAGCCCTCGCATCTGGGTCCCACTCGGTACAAATCAAGGGGTACTGTATTGCGGATCTCTCGATCCAGGGCGCCAAATACACCCGTTTCAAATTTTATATCCTCCCTCACCTCTGTGCACCCCTGCTGCTCGGACTGGATTTCCAGTGCAGCCACTGAAGCCTGACACTGAAGTTCGGCGGACCCTTGCCCCCCCCACGGTATGCAGCCTTGCGACACTGAAAGTTGCACCCCCCTTGCTATTCGCGAACCTCACTCCCGACTGTGAGCCAGTCGCCACCAGGAGCCGGCGCTACAGTGCCCAAGATATGACTTTTATCAAGTCAGATGTCCAGCGTTTACTGGGAGAGGGGGTCATCGAGGCTAGCAACAGCCCTTGGAGAGCACAAGTGGTGGTAGTCCGGTCCGGGGAGAAGAAACGGATGGTCGTGTATTATAGCCAGACCATAAACCGATTCACGCAGCTTGATGCGTACCCCCTTCCTCGCATCGCGGAAATGGTAAATCGGATCGCCCAAAACCGAGTCTTTTCCACGGTCGACCTCAAATCTGCCTACCACCAGCTCCCCATCCGACCAAAAGACCGCCCCTATACTGCCTTCGAAGCAGACGGCTGGCTCTTCCACTTCCTCAGGGTCCCCTTCGGTGTCACAAATGGGGTCTCTGTCTTTCAAAGGGCGATGGACCAAATGGTGGACCAGTACGGTTTGCGGGCTACATACCCGTAATTCGACAATGTCACCATCTGCGGCCATGACCAGCAGGACCATGGCGCTAACCTCGAAAAGTTCCTCCAGACCGCCCGAGACCTTAACCTGACCTATAACGAGGAAAAATGCGTTTTCCACACCACCCGGCTAGCCATCCTCAGCTATGTCGTGGAAGACGGGGTCCTAGGTCCCGACCCCGACACATGCGCCCCCTTAAGGAACTCCCTCTCCCCCGCAGCCTCAAGGCCCTCAAACGGTGCTTGGGGCTTTTCTCTTACTACGCCCAGTGGGTCCCCAAGTATGCGGACAAAGCCCACCCACTCATAAAGATCACCATTTTTCCCCTCTCGGCTGAGGCTCAATTGGTCTTCAACCGCATCAAGGCCGACATCATCAAGACCGCTATGCACGCGGTGGACGAAACCATTCCTTTCGAGGTAGAGAGCGATGCATCAGACATCGCCCTGGCTGCTACCCTCAATCAGGCAGGCAGACCAGTAGCGTTCTTCTCCCGAACCCACACCGCCTCCGAGGTTCGACACTCTGCAGTCGAAAAGGAGACACAAGCCATTGTGGAAGCTGTGCGGCGCAGGAGACACTACCTCGCCGGTAGGAGGTTTACCCTCGTCACCGACCAACGGTCAGTCGCCTATATGTTCGATAACACTCAACGGGGCAAAATAAAAAATGATAAAATTTTGAGGTGGAGGATTGAACTCTCCACCTACACGTACGATATCAAGTATCGTCCAGGGGTGCTCAACGGGAGCCCCCAGATGCCCTGTCCCACGGCACATATGCCAACGCGCAGGACGAATAGCCTGCATGCCATCCACAATGACCTCTGCCACCCGGGGGTTACCCGGCTCGTCCGTTTTATCAAGTCCCGCAACCTACCTTACTCAACCAAGGAGGTCAAGGCCATGGTCAGGGTCTGCCAGATCTGTGCGGAGTGCAAACCGCACTTCTACCGGCCAGACAAGGTTCGGCTCGTGAAGGCCTCGGGTCCCTTTGAGCGACTGAGCGTGGACTTCAAGTCCCTCTCGTCCACCAATCGTTATGCCTATTTCCTCACCGTTATCAATGAGTTCTCCCGTTTCCCATTCGCCATTCCCTGCCCCGACATGACCTCAGCCACCGTGATTAAGGCACTGCACAGCATCTTCATCCTGTTCGGTTTCCCCGCTTATATCCACAGCGACCGGGGTACATCGTTCATGAGCGATGAACTGCGCCAGTATCTGCACAGCAAAAGCATCGCCTCGAGCAGAACGACCAGTTATAACCCGCGGGGAAATGGGCAAGCGGAGAGGGAGAACGCAACAGTGTGGAAGGCTGTCCTTCTGGCCCTGCGGTCGAGAAGTCTCCCAACCACCCGCTGGCAGGAGGTCCTACCCGATGCCCTACACTCCATTAGGTCACTCCTCTGCACGGCCACGAATGAGACCCCTCACAACCGATTGTTTGTCTTCCCTAGGAAGTCTACCTCCGGGGTCTCGCTTCCAACTTGGCTGATGGCTCCGGGACCTGTTCTTCTCCGGAGGCACACGAGGAGTCATAAAACGGACCCCATGGTTGAAAAGGTCCGACTGCTCCATGCCAACCCCAGTTACGCCTACGTTGAGTACCCCGACGGCAGGCAAGATACGGTTTCACTCTGGGATCTGGCACCCGCCGGATCCCCCACTACAGACGCCCCTTCCTGCGCCGCTCCCCTGCAGGACCCGTCGCCCCCTACAACACACCCCCTTCCGGTTGGTGAGCACCTACCGTGCGCCCCTCCCCCCCTTTACACACCCAGCCGGTGCCGGCACCGCTACCCCCGGACCTGCCTAGGCTCCCTGCCCCGACCCGGACCGAAGCTCCGACGGCGGTGCTCCCGGATGTACCCTCAACCGGGACGTCCGTGCCTGCCGCACCATCGCCCGAACTGAGGAAGTCAATGAGGACGATCCGGCCACCGAGACGGATGGACCTATGATGGCACTTCACCCCCGCCGGACTCTTTTTTGAACGGGGGTGAATGTGATGAACGGTTACTGCCTTGTCATCTTGTAAGGTGATGTCCCCTTTAAGACCGGGCTTGGAACCCTGGGGACTCCGCCTCTGGCTCCGCCCATCTATGAGCCATATATAAGGGGCTGCCTTGTGGGCTGTGCAGCAGTTAGCACATGTCTCAGCTCCAGCATAGTTCTTAGTCTATTAAAGCCTTCTTTACCGTTTACACTCTAAGCGTCATTATTGAGGGTACCTCACCCTCCCTATCGGGGATCATCCCAGTGAACCTCCTCTGAACCGCTGCCAATTAAATAATATATTAGGAATGAAATTAAATCAATAGCACTAAACGACATAGGGTCAGATGATGTGGAGTCTGTGTGGGTAGAGTTGAGGAACCACAAAGGCAAAAAAAACATAATGGGAGTTATGTACAGGCCTCCTAACTGTGGTCAGGACCAGGGGCACAAAATGCACCACCAAATAGAAAGTGCATGTCAGAAAGGCAAGGTCACAGTGATCATGGGGGACTTTAGTATGCAGGTGGACTGGGTAAATAATACTGCCAGTGGACCCAAGGAAAGGGAATTCATTGAATGTTTACAGGAGGGCTTTTTGGAACAGCTTGTGATGGAGCCCACGAGGGAACAGGCCATTCTGGACTTAGTGTCATGTAATGAGCCATACTTGATTAAAGATCTTAAAGTAAGGGAGCACTTAGGAGGCAGTGATCATAATATGGTAGAATTCAATCTCCAATATGAGAGAAAGAAGGTAGAATCAGATGTAAAGGTGTTACAGTTAAATAAAGGTAACTACAGGGGCATGAGGGAGGAACTGACGAAAATCGACTGGGAGCAGAGCCTAGTGGGAAAGACAGTAGAACAGCAATGGCAGGAGTTTCTGGGAGTAATTGAGGACACAGTACAGAGGTTCATCCCAAAGAAAAGAAAGGTTATCAGAGGGGGGATTAGGCAGCCATGGCTGACAAAGGAAGTTAGGGAATGCATCAAAGCAAAAGAGAAAGCCTATAATGTGGCAAAGAGTAGTGGGAAGTCAGAAGATTGGGAAGGCTACAAAAACAAACAGAGGATAAGAAAGAGAGAGATAAGGAAAGAGAGGATGAAAAATGAAGGTAGGCTAGCCAGTAACATTAGGAATGATAGTAAAAGTTTCTTTAAATACATTAAAAACAAACGGGAGGCAAAAGTTGACATTGGGCCGCTCCAAAATGACGCTGGTAATTTTGTGATGGGAGACAAGGAAATAGCTGAGGAACTAAATAAGTACTTTGCGTCAGTCTTCACAGTAGAAGACATGAGTAATATCCCAACAATTCCGGAGAGTCAGGGGGCAGAGTTGAATATGGTAGCCATCACAAAGGAGAAAGTGCTAGAGAAACTAAGAGGTCTTAAAATTGATAAATCTCCGGGCCCAGATGGGCTACATCCTAGAGTTCTAAAGGAGATAGCTGAAGAAATAGTGGAGGCATTAGTTATGATCTTTCAAAAGTCACTGGAGTCAGGGAAAGTCCCAGAGGATTGGAAAATCGCTGTTGTAACCCCCCTGTTCAAGAAGGGAACAAGGAAAAAGATGGAAAATTATAGGCCAATTAGCCTAACCTCGGTTGTTGGCAAGATTCTAGAATCCATTGTTAAGGATGAGATTTCTAAATTCTTGGAAGTGCAGGGTCGGATTAGGACAAGTCAGCATGGATTTAGTAAGGGGAGGTCGTGCCTGACAAACCTGTTAGAGTTCTTTGAAGGGATAACAAATAGGTTAGACCAAGGAGAGCCAATGGATGTTATCTATCTTGACTTCCAAAAGGCCTTTGATAAGGTGCCTCACGGGAGACTGCTGAGTAAAATAAAGGCCCATGGTATTCGAGGCAAGGTACTAACATGGATTGACGATTGGCTGTCAGGCAGAAGGCAGAGAGTTGGGATAAAAGGTTCTTTTTCGGAATGGCATCTTGTGACGAGTGGTGTCCTGCAGGGTTCAGTGTTGGGGCCACAGCTGTTCTCTTTATCTATTAACGATCTAGATGACGGGACTGAGGGCATTCTGGCTAAATTTGCCGATGATACAAAGATAGGTGGAGGGGCAGGTAGTATGGAGGAGGTGGGGAGGCTGCAGAAAGATTTAGACAGTTTAGGAGAGTGGTCCAATAAATGGCTGATGAAATTCAACGTGGGCAAGTGCGAGGTCTTGCACTTTGGAAAAAAGAATAGAGGCGTGGACTATTTTCTAAACGGTGACAAAATTCATAATGCTGAAGCGCAAAGGGACTTGGGAGTCCTAGTCCAGGATTCTCTAAAGGTAAACTTGCAGGTTGAGTCCGTAATTAAGAAAGCAAATGCAATGTTGTCATTCATCTCAAGAGGCTTGGAATATAAAAGCAGGGATGTACTTCTGAAGCTTTATAAAGCATTAGTTAGGCCCCCTTTAGAATATTGTGAGCAATTTTGGGCCCCACACCTCAGGAAGGACATACTGGCACTGGAGCGGGTCCAGCAGAGATTCACACGGATGATCCCAGGAATGGTAGGTCTAACATACGATGAACGTCTGAGGATCCTGGGATTATATTCATTGGAGTTTAGGAGGTTGAGGGGAGATCTAATAGAAACTTACAAGATAATGAATGGCTTAGATAGGGTGGATGTAGGGAAGTTGTTTCCATTAGCAGGGGAGACTAGGTCCCGGGGGCACAGCCTTAGAATAAAAGGGAGTCACTTTAGAACAGAGATGAGGAGAAATGTCTTCAGCCAGAGAGTGGTGGGTCTGTGGAATTCATTGCCACAGAGGGCGGTGGAGGCCGGGACGTTGAGTGTCTTTAAGACAGAAGTTGATAAATTCTTGATTTCTCGAGGAATTAAGGGCTGTGGAGAGAGAGCGGGTAAATGGAGTTGAAATCAGCCATGATTGAATGGTGGAGTGGACTCGATAGGCCGAATGCCCTTACTTCCGCTCCTATGTCTTATGGTCTTATGGTCTATATTTCCTTAAATAAGGTGACCAAAACTGCTCACAGTACTCCAGATGTGGGGCGCGATTCTCCGACCCCCCACCGGGTCGGAGAATCGCCGGGGGCTGGCGTGAATCCCTCCCCCGCCATGTCCCGAATTCTCCGCCACCGGAGAATCGGCAGGGGCGGGAATCACGCCGGTCGGCGGAAATCGCGCTGGTCGGCGGGCCCACCCCCGGCGATTCTCCGGTCCGCGATGGGCCGCTGTCAACCCACGCCAGCCGGTGTGGATGGAACCACCTTTCGAACGGCGGGACAAGGTGGCGCGGGCGGACTCCGGGGTCCTGGGGGGGGGTGGGCGCGGGGCGATCTGGCCCCGGGGGGGGTGCCCCCACAGTGGCTTGGCCCGCGATCAGGGCCCACTGATCCGCGGGCGGGCCTGTGCCGTGGGGGCACTCTTTTCCTTCCACCTTCGCCATGGTCTTCACTATGGCGGAGGCGGAAGAGATCCCCTCCACTGCGCATGCGCGGGGATGCCGTGAGCGGCCGCTGACGCTCCCGCGCATGCATCACCCGGCGAAGTCATTTCCGTGCCAGCTGGCGGGCGCCAAAGGCCTTTCCCGCCAGCCGGCAGGGCGGAAATCAGTCCGGCTACGGGCCTAGCCCCTCAAGGTGAGGGCTCGGCCCCTCAAGATGCGGAGAATTCCGCACCTTTGGGGCGGCGCGATGCCGGACTGATTCACGCCGTTTTTGGCGCCGGTCGACGGACATCACGCCGATTGCGGAGAATTCCACCCCTTGTCTCACCAGTACCTTGTACAGTAGCTTGCTTTAAGTAAATGACTGATGTCACCTCCATCTCTTTTCCCCATGAACAGCCAGAAGCAGTACGACGGGTCTTTGGAGTTAGTGAAAATTGCAGGCTTCTTCCAAGAGCAGAATCTAATTTATGAATAACGATAGGGCTTCCATCCCATTAATGTGGCAACTCATGTGTGATCACCAGCAGAGCATCATTCAGGTCTGTTGCCAATATCTGACAGCTGTCATGACACATTTCTTTTGATGCAAGCCTCAATTCCTCAATATTTGACCTTGCAAAGAATGGCTGATATCTTGGGGTTAGGTGCTATCACCTGCATATTTGGCTCATGGTTATTGATGGTTAAACAGTGTTATACATAGATACACAGAAGATAGGAGCAGGAGGAGGCCTTTTGACCCTTCGAGCCTGCTCCGCCGTTCATCACGATCATGGCTGATCATCCAACTCAATAGCCTAATTTTGCTTTCTCCCTATAGCCTTTGACCCCATTCTCCCCAAGTGCTATATCCAGCCGCCTCTTGAATATATTCAAAGTTTTATCATCAACTACTTCCTGTGGTAATGAATTCCACAGGCTCACCACTCTTTGTGTGAAGAAATGTCTCCTTATATCTGTCCGAAACGGTTTACCCTGAATCCTCAGACTTTGACCCCTGGTTCTGGACACACCCATCATTGGTAACATCTTCCCTGCATCTACCCTGCCTAGTCCCATTAAAAGTTTATAACTCTCTATGAGATCCCCCCTCATTCTTCTGAACTCCAGTGAGAACAATCCCAACCTAGTCAATCTCCCCTCATATGACAGTCCCGCCATCCCTGGAATCAGTCTGGTAAACCTTCGCTGCACTCCCTCGAGAGCAAGAACATCCTTCCTCAGAGAAGGAGACCAAAACTGCACACAATGCTCCTGGTGTGGCTTCACCAAGGCCCTGTATAATTGCAGCAACACATCCCTGCTTCTATACTCGAAGCCTCTCGCAATGAAGGCCAACATACTATTAGCCTTCTTTACCGCCTGCTGCACCTGCATGCTTACCTTCAATGACTGGTGCATAAGGACACCCAGGTCCCGCTGCACACGCCCCTCTCCCAATTTACAACCATTCAGGTAGTAATCTGCCTTCCTGTTTTTGCTTCCAAAGTGAATAACCTCACACTAATCCAAATTATACTGCATCTGCTATTGCTTTGCCCACCTGCCCAGATCATGCTGTAGGATCCCTGCATCCTCGTCACAATTCACCCTCCCATCTAACTTAATAATAATAATCGCTAATTGTCACAAGTAGGTTTCAATGAAGTTACTGTGAAAAGCCCCTAGTCGCCACATTCCGGCCTGTTCGGGGAGGCCGGTACGGGAATTGACCGTGCTGCTGCCTTGTTCTGCATTACAAACCAGCTATTTAGCCCAGTGTGCTAAACCAGCCCCTTCTTGGTATCATCTGCAAACTTTGAGATGTTACATTTTGTTCCCTCATCCAAATCATTAATATATATTGTGAGAAGGGCAGCACGGTGGCACACTGGTTAGTGCTGCTGCCTCACGGCGCTGAGCTCCCAGGTTCGATCCTGGCTCTGGGTCACTGTCCGTGTGGAGTTTGCACATTCTCCCCGTGTTTGCATGGGTTTCGCCCCCACAACCCAAAAGATGTGCATGGTAGGTGAATTGAATTGGAAAAAATGAATTGGGTTCTCTAAATCTATAAAAAATATATATATATTGTGAGAGGTTCATTAGACAACTCGAGCCCTCATCGAGGAGACCAACTGAGCCCTCAAATAATGACATTGCTGCCTCGATAGCTAAACCTCCTCTGTAGCAACTCATTGAAGAGCTGTTCAACTGATATTATCAGTCATTTCTAATATCAGTTCCAGCCTTTCAATCCTCCAAGAACTGCATCTATTCAATGACCAACATCAATATTCATGTCACCTGATATTGCAGTGTCAAATACACAACAGGAGAAGTTTGCACATAAAGATTTCAAAAAGGTTTCAACATTTTATTGGGAGTTACAAATGTCTATACACATTGTCACACAAAAGTGTCTGTCTTATGTGATCTGTAGTGCTCCAAGAGATGATGCCACAGTGCCTTTAGTATGGAAGGTGTAAAGTTGCTGCAACTCAGATGAGGACTTTTGACATGCTGATGGCTGATAACACCCAGGGGCTGGGCCCTAGCACCGGGCTCATATCGGCAAACAGAGGGTGGGTGTGTGCACCAGGGAGGGAACCAGCACCCGGTCCAGGCAATGTTACGTGCAGATACCTGGGGCACATCATCTAGGTTCCGGTGAGCAGGGGCCCTTGCTGCAGCCGGGGATGCATGGGCAGGGCATGTCGGATGGGGGGGTAAAGGAGCCCAGGACGTCCATGTCTGGGAGATGGGACATGGGATTGGTGCTGTGCGAAAGGAAGTGCCAGAGGCGTCATATTGGTCGGTCAACAGATTTTAATGCTGTCATAAGTGTCCCCAACTGACCCACTCTCCCAATGGTGTCGCCCCATTCACACCACCCCTCCCAGACCCTACCCTCATCCTTTCCCCCACCCTCCCTTACCCTCATCCCACCCCCCCCTCCCTTACCCTCATCCCCCCCCCCCCCCCCCCGTGATCCTCACGTGATCATCAGTGATCCTCGATGTGCTTATCCTTCCGTGGTCTACCGCAGCATCTGGGTGTGGCCCCAGGATACACATCAGAGGTGGAGGCAGCCTGCTGCTTACTACATCCCGAAGCCTTTGATGCACCTGGCAAGTATCCTCTGGGGTTCTGTGGTCAGAGGGCCATGGCGCACTTGCCGGCGGCACATGCCCTGTTCTGGGCGCTGGCTATGAGACACACCGTTGTCAGGGGGGTGGAACTCGGGGGAGCTGGTGGCCACTTTTGCCACTCGGTAGGATAGCTCCAGGTTGACATTAAGCACCGTCTCCTACTGATAGTGCCCTGGGGTTCACGTCGGGACAGAGAGGCAGCTGGAACGAGCCCCGGCTGCCCCTGCATCATCTGCCAGACCGGTCCACCTCCCCTATGTCTGCAGCATTGAGTCAACACCCTTGGCGATGCTCCGATTGCTGTCTTACCTGGGCGTTCCTGCCTCCACCTGATCCACAGCAGCAACTGTGTGGTGCTCATCAGAATATGCTCCAGAGGCCTGACCACTAATGTTGCCCACCGAGGTATGTATCTCTGCGCTGGTGGAGGGTGAGGATGACAGCTGTGCCACAATAACGGTGGCATTCTCGGGGATTTCCTCCGAGGTGTTCTCTTGGGAGGCAGGAGGAGAAGGGAGCACCACAGATGGGCCGGCGCCATCGGTTGCAGGTCACGTGGGAGAACGGACATGTGGTTATTGGGAGGGATGGATCAGTCTGTATGGCATTGACAACTCACATTTGACAGGTCATCTGAGTGGGGGCCGGCGAATCATCTCTGCGCCTTGCGCCGACCTCTACTGCGGTCAGTGCTCTGTCCTCCGCCACCCCAGTCACCTCTAAGGCCTATTCTTCATGGGGGATGAGGACTGTGATGTCCGGCACCCCACCGCCCGTCCGGGTCTTCTCCAGTCAGCTGTGGGCCAACTTCTGATGCGGGGACACAGAGGGGGCATCATTAGCCACATGTGTGATTCAACGTGGGGGGCGGGGGGCCTCTGGGGAGGGGGCTTTGGGAGATGGGCCGTACGGGAGGGATGGGGAGTATGGGGGAAGGGGGGGGGCAGCGTTTTTGAGGGTTCGGTGCAAACTCATCCGAGTGGCCCGATCGAGGTCATCGACCTTGCAACACTGGGTGCCAGTCCTCCTGGTCACACTCCCCGAGCTGTCGGCCACTGCTGCCTCCTCCCTGGCAGCACTGGCTGCCCCTCGGGGAAACTGGCATCCCGTCTGGCCTCCAACGCTTCCAGTAGTTTACCCAGGTCAGCATCACCGAATCGTGGGGCTGATCATCTCGACAACATAGCTGCAAGCTGAGTGGGGTTGGCTGTTCTAGATGGGTTTAAATGCTGCTCTCCCTTGTTAGCGAGGGGCTGGCAAGCACAGTGCCGGTGAATCAACCAACGGGACTGTGATTTGCGGCGAGAAGCCTGTGGGGTTCGTTAAGTGGACCAATTAATGTTTTGTCATGGTGACGACCTCGCTGGGACGAGCGTCGGGAAGCTCGCAGCAGTTCCGCTCGCTACCACACTGAGAAACGTGTCCATTAAATCGCACCCAATATGTTATTTTCAGGAACTTGCTCTGTGCAGCTTGGCTGCTGCAATTCCCACCTTACAACAGCAAAGGGCATTGGGATGTCTCGGGTTGTGAAATGTGCTTTGTAACTGCACGCATCCCATTCTTCTCTTATTGGCCTGTCCAACTATCTCTCTTGCTGGACGATGTTACAGGGAAATCGAAAGAAGGAGGAGCTGCTTCCTTGCTGCAAGAGCGCATCAATCGGAGAATTGGCATCTTCTTACCTAGATTATCCTGCTTGTTGCCCCAGTTATGCATTAACAATTAACCACCCTTAAAAATGCCCCATTCTTTCATAACGGCAGCCTGTCTTTAAATGATGGCAGACCCACTTTCCAAAGGGCAAGCTTGCTACAAGCAGCATAACTGATGGCTACAGCAGGCCACATCAATGTGTTTAATCCTTGACCACCAAAATCAATCAATGCCCTGTTGTATCCTGGGCAACAACCAGGATAATCTAGGTAAGAAGCTGATGCCCTGCTCAGAACCGGCCTGGTTTCCACCACATATCAACAGTCAACCTGTCAGTTATCCACTCCAATGTAGCTATCCTGGTGCTCTCCCACTCTCCCAGTTCCAACTGACACTCTTCCCTTTACTCAGAGTTCAAGCGAGAGATGAAAGAGAAACAACAGCCCAAAATATATGCCTATATAAACATGCAAGAACGTTCCTACATAAGGAGCAGCCTTGCACTAAATTGTACACTTGATACCAGTCACGCAGGAAATGATATGAAAATTGTAAAGAGGTGTGTTACTGCAGTATTCGAGTTTTCGGGCAGGATGCTTCAACTTTAAATATTTGGTTTTCACATTCCACTATCTTGAGTTCTTATCTTATTAATGAATCAATGGTTCTTTAAATTAGGAACTGTGTTTGAACTCAGAGCCACAAAAGAGAAACTCTGATCCTTTGGAGCAGAGCATCAACTTTCAGTTCCTGTTGCAGATATTTGTTTTGCTATTTTGCCATTTTTTTCCTCCACCTCCTATCTGCCTTCTTCCTTTCCTGAAGGCATTGACACATGCAAGCAGCAGGGTGCAGTTACAGGACGACTAGGAGGCCTTCGGCCTGTTCCTTTGTGAACTCAAATGTGTGAGACCAGCTATCTGAGTAATGGGGAGGGCTGATATAGCTTGTTCCATTGTTATTCAATATTAACGCAGGGGTACTTTCCAGGCATCATTGCAAAGCAAAATCGTGGATTTTCGATTTCCTAGTCATGGGGATTTGAAGCCATTTGGAATGCTCTACTACTAATACATTACAAACACAGTCCAAAGATGTGAAGGCTAGGTGGATTGGCCATGCTACATTGTCCCTTAGTGTCTAAAAGGTTAGGTAGGGTGACTGGGTTACAGGGATAGGGAGGAGGCGTGGGCTTAAATAGGGTGCTCTTTCTAAGGTGCAGACTCGATGGGCCGAATAGCTTCCATCTGCACTGAAGGGGTCTCTGGATTCTTTGAAATGAGTTTGTATTTTTTTCCAATTGAGCTTCTCAGCATAAGTACATGAAACATTTGATGTTGTACCCAGGCCTCTCCAGACTTGCGTTTTAGATTGTGCTGTTCTCAACTAGGGCAGTGATGTGACATTGCAATTTGCCTCAATAACACTGAGCTGGAAGGGAGAAAAAAAATATAAATATTTATGCTCCGAATCATCATCCACTGACCCTGGATGGAATGTGTTTGAGTGGAATTGTCAAATCAGAATAAGGCTGGGAATTCATTTATTAACTCTGTAGACTGGAGTGATCAAGGATCAGAAGGCATAGAATCTCTGTGATTAGAGTTGAGGAATCTCAAAGGTAAAAAGACCCTGATGGGAGTTATGTACAGGCCCCCTAGCAGTAGTCAGGAGGTGGGGCAGAAAATAAATCAGGAGATAGAAAAGGCATGTAAAAAAGGCAATATTACAATAATCATGGGGGTCTTCAATATGCAGGTGGACTGGGAAAATCAGGTTGGTGGTGAATCCCAAGAAAAGGAATTTGAGAATGTCTAAGAGATGTGACAGAACCTACTAGGGAACAGCCAATTCTGGGTTTACTGATGTGTAATGAGGCAGTCTTGATTAGGGAATATGAAGGAACCCTTAAGGAGCAGTGACCACAATATGATAGAATTTACCCTGCAGTTTGAGAGGGAGAAGCTGCAATCAGATGTAATGGCATTACAATTAAATAAGTGTAACTACAAAGACATGAGGGAGAAGCTGGCCAGAGTTGATTGGAATAGGAGCCTTGCAGGGAAGACAGGGGTTTGGGGGGATTATTCGGGAGGCACAACAGAAATTCATCCCAAGGAGGAATAAACATGCTAAGGGGAGGACAAGGCATCCATGGCTGACGAGGGAAGTCAAGGACAACATAAAAGCTAAAGAAAGCGCATACAAAGTGGCGAGTATTAGTGGGAAGCCAGAGGATTGGGGAGCCTTTAAAAGTGAGCAGAGGAAACTAAAAAAGCAAAAGGGGGAGAAGATGAAGTATGAGTACAAGCTGGCTAGTAATATAAAGAAAGATAGGAAGAGTTTTCTTCAATATATAAAAGGTTAGAGAGAGGCAAAAATAGACATTGGACAACTGCAAAATGTGGCTGGAGAAGTAATAATAGGATACAAAGAAATGGCAGATGAACTGAATAGTTACTTTTCACCAGTTGTCACGGTGGAAGACACCAGTGGGATGCTAGACCTCCAGGAGAATCAGGGGCAGAGGTGACTGCAGTGACCATCACGAAGGAGAAGGTTCTGGGGAAACTGAAAGGTCTGAAGGTGGATAAATCACCTGGACCGGATGGACTACACCCCAGGGTTCTAAAAGAGATAGCTGAGGATATTGTAAAGACATTGGTGATGATCTTTCAGGAATCACTGGAGGCAGGAAGGGTCCCAAAGGACTGGAAAGTGGCTAATGTAACACCACTGTTTAACATAAGAACATAAGAACTAGGAACAGGAGTAGGCCATCTGGCCCCTCGAGCCTGCTCCGCCATTTAATGAGATCATGGCTGATCTTTGTGGACTCAGCTCCACTCTCCAGCCCTTACACCATATCCCCGAATCCCTTTATTCTTTAGAAAGGCATCTATCTTTTTCTTAAAAACGTTTAAAGAAGGAGCCTCAACTGCTTCACTGGGCAAGGAATTCCAGAGATTCACACCCCTTTGGGTGAAGAAGTTCCTCCTACACGCCATCCTAAATCTACCTCCCCTTATTTTGAGGCCAATGCCCCCTAGTTCTGCTTTCCCCGACCAGTGGAAACAACCTGCCCGCATCTATCCTATCTATTCCCTTCATAATTTTATATGTCTCAATAAGATCCCCCCCCCCCCACATCCTTCTAAACACCAATGAGTACAGTCCCAGTCTATTCAACCTCTCGTCATAATCTAATCCCCTCAACTCTGGGATCAACCTACTGAATCTCCTCTGCACTCCCTCCAGTGCCAATATATCCTTTCTCAGATAAGGAGACCAAAACTGAACACAATACTCCAGATGCGGCCTCACCAACACCCTATACAATTGCAGCATAACCTCACTAGTCTTGAACTCAATCCCTCTAGCAATGAAAGACAAAACTCGATTAGCCTTCTTAATCACCTGTTGCACCTGCATACCAACTTTTTGCGACTCGTGCACCAGCACACCCAGGTCCCTCTGCACAGCAGCACGACTTAACATCTTACCGTTTAAATAATAATCCATTCTGCTGTTATTCCTCCCAAAATGGATAGCCTCACACTTGGTAACATTGAATTCCATCTGCCAGACCCTGGCCCATTCACCTAACCTATCCAAATCCTTCTGCAGACTTCCGGTATCCTCTGCACGTTTTGCTTTACCACTCATCTTAGTGTCGTCTGCAAACTTTGACACATTGCACTTGGTCCCCAACTCCAAATCGTCTATGTAAATTGTGAACAACTGCGGGCCCAACACTGATCCTTGAGGAACCCCACTAGTTACAGGTTGCCAACCAGAGAAACACCCATTTATCCCCACTCTCTGCTTTCTGTTAGTTAACCAATCCTCTACCCATGCTACAACTTTACCCTCAATGCCATGCATCTTTAATTCATGCAGCAGCCTTTTGTGTGGCACCTTGTCAAAAGCTTTCTGGAAATCCAGACATACCACATCCATTGGCTCCCCGTTATCTACTGCACTGGTAACGTCCTCAAAAAATTCTACCAAATTAGTCAGACACGACCTACCCTTTGTGAACCCATGCTGCGTCTGCCCAATGGGACAATTTCCCTCCAGGTACCCCGCTATTTCCTCCTTCATGATAGATTCCAGCATTTTCCCTACAACCGAAGTTAAGCTTACCGGCCTATAATTACCCGCTTTCTGCCGACCTCCTTTTTTAAACAGTGGTGTCACGTTTGCTACTTTCCAATCCTCTGGGACCACCCCAGAGTCTAGTGAATTTTGATAAATTAGCACTAGTGCGTTTACAATTTCCCTAGCCATCTCTTTTAACACTCTGGGATGCATCCCATCAGGGCCAGGAGACTTGTCTACCTTTAGCCCCATTGGCTTGCCCAATACTGCCTCCTTAGTGATTACAATCATCTCAAGGTCCTCACCTATCATATCTTTATTTCCATCAGTCACTGGCATGTTATTTGTGTCCTCCACTGTGAAGACTGACCCAAAAAACCTGTTCAGCTCCTCAGCCATTTCCCCGTCTCCTATTATTAAATCTCCCTCCTCATCTTCCAAAGGACCAATATTTACCTTAGCCACTCTTTTTTGTCTTATATATTTGTAGAAGCTTTTACTATCTGCTTTTATGTTCTGAGCCAGTTTACTTTCATAGTCTACCTTACTCTTCTTTATGGCTTTTTTAGTAGCTTTCTGTTGTCCCCTAAAGACTTCCCAGTCCTCTAGTCTCCCACTAATTTTTGCCACTTTGTATGTTTTTTCCTTCAATTTGATACTCTCCCTCACCTCCTTAGATATCCACGGTCGATTTTTTCCCTTTCTACTGTCTTTCTTTTTTGTCGGTATGAACCTTTTCTGAACACTGTGAAAGATTGCTCGGAAGGTTCTCCACTGTTCCTCAACTGCTTCACCATGAAGTCTTTGCTTCCAGCCTACCTTAGCTAGTTCGTCTCTCATCCCATTGTAATCGCCTTTGTTTAAGCACAAAACACTAGTGTTTGATTTTACCTTGTCATCCTCCAACTGTATTTTAAATTCCACCATATTGTGGTCGCTCCTTCCAAGAGGATCCCGAACTATGAGATCATTAATCAATCCTGCCTCATTACACAGGACCAGATCTAGGACCGCTTGTTCCCTTGTAGGTTCCATTACATACTGTTCCAGCAAATTATCCCGGGCACATTCCATAAACTCCTCCTCAAGGCTGCCTTTACCAACCTGGTTAAACCAATCGATATGCAGATTAAAATCTCCCATGATAACCGCTGTACCATTTCTACATGCATCCGTTATTTCTTTGCTTATTGCCTGCCCTACCATCCTGTTACTATTTGGTGACCTATAGACTACTCCTATCAGTGACCTTTTCGCCTTACTATTCCTGATTTCCACCCAAATTGATTCAACCTTGTCCTCCATAGCACCAATATCATCCCTTGCTATTGCCCGGATGCCATCCTTAAACAACAAAGCTACACCACCGCCCTTACCGTCCATTCTATCCTTTCGTATAGTCTGATACCCTTGGATATTTAACTCCCAGTCGTGACCATCTTTTAACCATGTTTCAGTAATGGCCACTAAATCATAGTCATTCACGATGATTTGCGCCATCAACTCATTTACCTTATTTCGTATACTACGAGCATTCAGGTAAAGTACATTTATGCTGTTTTTTATGTCTCTGTTATGAATCCTAACACCTTGATCAGTAACTTTTCGCAATTTATTTTTCCTCTTACCCTTTCTCCTAATTTTCCTTGTCTTTGAACCCATATCTCTACATAATAACCTGTCACGTAACCTGCTGCCTTGATCTCTATTAACCATTATACTGTCCATAGCTTTACATTTCCCTTCCCCCCAACTTGCTAGTTTAAAGTCCTTGTGACCAACCTATTTATCCTATTCGCTAGAACACTGGTCCCAGAATGGTTCAGGTGAAGACCGTCCCAACGGTACAGGTCCCTCCTGCCCCAGTACTGATGCCAATGCCCCATGAAATGGAATCCCTCTTTCCCGCACCACTCCTTTAGCCACGTGTTAACTTCTCTAATTTTCTCAACCCTATGCCAATTGGCACGTGGCTCGGGTAGTAATCCAGAGATTATATAACCCTGGAGGACCTGTTCTTTAATTTAGTCCCTAGTGTTTGATAATCCCCAAACAGGTCCTCATTCCTAGAGTTAGCTATGTTGTTAGTCCCAACGTGGACCACAACAACTGGATCCTCCCCCTCCCTCTCCAAAATCCTTTCAAGCCGATCAGAGATGTCCCTCACCCTGGCACCGGGCAGGCAACATACCATGCGGGACTCTCGATCTGGCTTACAAAGGATGCCATCAATCCCCCTAATTATAGAATCCCCTACAACTACCACTTGTCTTTTTGCTCCCCTCTTGAATGGCTTCCTGTACCACGGTGCAGTGGTCAGTCAACGCATCCTCCCTACAGCCCTCTTCCTCATCCACACAGGAAGCAAGTACGTCATACCTGTTGGACAAGGTCAAGGGCTGAGGCTCCTCAACTCCTAAACTCAGGATCCCCCTACCTGCCTCCCTTGCAGTCACACCACTCTGTCCCTGACCACTGTCCGAATTAACAGTACTTATTCTACCGGGTGTGACTGCATCCTGAAACAAAGCGTCCAGGTAATTTTCCCCCTCCCTGATGTGCCGCAGTGTGTGCAGCTCGGTCTCCAGCTCATCAATTCTGAGCCGAAGTTCCTCGAGCAGCCAACACTTGCTGCAGATGTGGTCACTGACGGTCTCAATGGGATCCACCAGTTCCATTATCATACAGCAACAGCACATCACCTGTCCAGCCATATTCAACTAGTTAATTAATTTAAATATTTTTTTATTTTTAATTTTCTTTATAGAACCTCAAGGATAAACCCGAACACAGTCCTCTCTCGCCACTCACCCGAACTCCGTCACTCACCTAAACGCAGATGCGCTCTGTTCCAATCAGCACTCAGTCACTCACCTAAACTCAGATGCACTCTGTTCCAATCAGCATTCCGTGACTAAAGGCACTCCTGCCACACCTTTTGTGCACTCACCTCTCCCAGCACTGTCCCGGCTCTCTCCTCCCACGCTTTTTAAATCTCCCGGCTCTCTCCTCCGGTGCTGTTTTCGCTGTCCCGGCTCTCTCCTCCCGCGCTTTTTAAATCTCCCGGCCCTCTCCTCCGGCGCTGTTTTCGCTTTAAGAAGTGAGGGAGGCAGAAGACGGGAAATTATAGGCCGGTTAGCCTGACTTCGGTCATTGGTAAGATTTTAGAGTCCATTATTAAAGACGAGATCGCGGAGTACTTGGAAGTGCATGATAAAATAGGACAGAGTCAGCACGGCTTCGTCAAGGGGAGGTCACGTCTGACAAATCTGTTAGAGTTCTTTGAGGAAGTAACAAGGACGTTAGACAAAGGAGAACCAGTGGACATGATTTAGTTAGATTTCCAGAAGGCCTTTGACAAGGTGCCGCTTAGGAGACTGTTAAATAAGTTAAGAGCTCATGGTGTTCAGGGTAAGATCATGGCATGGATAGAGGATTGGCTGACGAGCAGAAGGCAGAGAGTGGGGATAAAGGGGTCTTTTTCAGGATGGCAGTCGGTGACTAGTGGTGTACCTTAGGGGTCGATGCTGGAACCACATCTTTTCACAATATACATTAATGATCTGGAGGAAGAAACTGAAGGCACTGTTGCTAAGTTTGCAGATGATACAAAGATCTGTCGAGGGGCAGGTAGCATTGAGGAAGCAGACGGGCTTCAGAAGGACTTCTGCTTCCACAATGGACAGGCTAGGGGAGTGGGCAAAGAAGTGGCAGATGGGATACAATGTGGAAAAGTGTGAGGTTATGCACTTTGAAAGGAGAAATGGAGGGATAGGCTATTTTCTAAATGGGAAGATGCCTAGGAAATCAGAAGCACAAAGGGACTTGGAAGTGCTTGTTCACAATTCTCTTAAGGTTAACGTGCAGGTCAGTCGGCAGTTAGGAAGACAAATGCAATGTTAGCATTCATGTCGAGAGGGCTAGAATACAAGACAAGGGATGTACTTCTGAGGCTAATTAAGGCTCCATTTGGAGTATTGTGAGCGGTTTTAGGCCCCGTATCTAAGGAAAGATGTGCTGGCTTGGAAAGGGTCCAGAGGAGGTTCACAAGAATGATCCCTGGAATGAAGAGCTTGTCGTATGAGGAACGGTTGATTACTCTGGGTCTGTACTCGTTGGAGTTTAGAAGGATGAGGGGGGATCTTATTGAAACTTACAGGATACTGTGTGGCCTGGATAGAGTGGATGTGGAGAGAATGTTCCCACTTGTTGGAAAAACAAGAAGCAAAGGACACAATCTCAGACTAAAGGGACAATCCTTTGAAACAGAGATGAGGCCGGTTTAGCACAGGGCTAAATCGCTGGCTTTGAAAGCAGACCAAGGCAGGCCAGCAGCACGGTTCAATTCCCGTACCAGCCTCCCCGAACAGGCGCCGGAATGGGGCGACTAGGGGCTTTTCACAGTAACTCCATTTGAAGCCTACTTGTGACAATAAGCGATTTTCATTTCATTTCAGGAGGAATTTCTTCAGCCAGAGGGTGGTGAATATGTGGAACTCTTTGCCGCAGAAGGCTGTGGAGGCCAAATCACTGAGTGTCTTTAAAACACAGATAGATAGGTTTTAGATCAATAAGGGGATCAGGGGTTATGAGGAGAAGGCAGGAGAATGGGGATGAGAAAAATATCAGCCATGATTGAATGGCGGAGCAGACTCGATGGGCCGAGTGGCCTAATTCTGCTCCTATGTCTTATGGTCTTATGGTCTAAGAAGAAATATGATATTATCTTAGCAAAATTAGACAGACACTATGAATCGCAAATAAATGAAACCTTTAAGCGTTATATTTTCCGAAAAAGTGTCAAAAAGGCAGGTGAAGCGATTGACTGTTTCATAACTGACCTCAGGCTCAAGGCTCAGACCTGTAATTTTTCTCTAATAACAGACTCCCAGCTGCGTGTTCAGATAGTATTCAGTATAAAAGATGACAAGCTGCGTGAGAAATTGCTCCGGCAACAAAAATTAACCCTAGAAGAAGCTATCAGTATGTGTCCTGCGAGTGAACTTGCTAAGAGTCGGAACTCCGAAATGTTAATTCGAGAAAGTGGCGCAAAAACAAACAACATAGCTAATGCCATTGAAGCTGTGGCTCCAGACGTCGGCCATTTTGTGAATGACGTGACCAGCATCGTGACATGCGACATGACGCCCACCCGGTGACAAAATTCCCAGTCTTCGGGAAAGTGTGTACAAAGTGTCGCAAGCAGAATCACTTTGCTGCGCAGTGTCGCACAGTTACGAAAACACCTCCGTTTACTAAAAAAGGTTTAGTGAATGAAAAGAAAACTGTTCAGAGTGTTCGTAAAGATAATAGTGCACAACAAGTGAGCAATTGTTCCAGACATGTTAAACCTGGATGTTTTCAAGAAGCATCTAGATAGAGCACGTGGGGGAAGTGATGATCAAAGGATATGGGGGAAAGGCAGGATTAGACACCTGAGTTGGATGATCAGCCATGTTCATAATGAATGGCAGAGCAAGTTTGAAGGGCCAAATGACTCCTCCTGCTCCTATTTTCTATGTCTGTATGAGAGGAGGCTTGAGGCTATCTGGATTCTGGGACGGCACAGGTTTTCGCAGAGGCGAGGTAGGATGGGCAGCGGATGATCAGCGTTGAAAATCGCACCGCCTTCTTCCTGATGATTTGTTGCACTCCTACCAGCAGGGCAGCGATTGAAGCACCTGAGACTTCTACATCGACTTGCTGCCCATTTACATGGCCCCCAACCATCAGTCCCCCCTCACCAAGCACCCCCCCCCCCCCCCCCCCCCACACACACACACACACACACTCTCTCTCCCTCTTCCAGTTCATCAAGACACTGTAGCCCTGCCCTCATCAGAAACTTGCACCCACCACTTGGCGTGAAAAATTTCTATCCTCACAATCCCTCCCTGTCCCGGACTCGGTGGCTGCAACAGGTATTAGCAATGGGCGATGTGGTCCTGGGCCACCCAGGGAGACTAATTGAGGTGCCTTCATGAGGTGAGCTTTATGCCTTCCTGCCAGAACAGTGGGAACTGCTTGTGTGGTGGAGATGTTCATACTGTGCAGGCTTGTGGTTTTATGTTAAGATACTTAAGTGAGGGCACATCCTAAAGATGAGAGTCTTTGAGAGATGTGTGCCTTTGCTGGGAGCTTTGCAGCAATGATATACTGAGTCAGGGTTTAATACAAAGGCTATGTCAGAAATCTGTTCAATGCTCCTGGGCAGGTCCAGGATTCATACACTCAAACTGTGTGGGATACACATGGGGCTAGGTTTTCCTGCGGAGCCACGGGAAACCGCCGCAGCCTTAGGAGTGGGTTAGCTGATAATCCCACCAGTGAAGCTTTTACTCTGGCAGGGGCTCTGTGCCAAAGAGTGTTTCAACAGCCACTGGTGCATGTGCTATTTGTTTAAACGTAACTCTGCTAATTCCCTGCTTTCTCTGCTGTGAAGCTGTGCATTTAAGGAGTCCAGTGAGGTGCCCCAGTACCTGGTGGTCCTGAGATTCAGCATGGCCATGCCTATCTCTTTGATCAGAGTTTCCAGATGTGCGGGGTGAATGAGCAGGAGCAGGAACAGGAGACGGAACAGGAGAGCTGGGGGCTTTCCAGTGAAAGTGACAGCACTCTACAGTTCAAATGGTCAAGAGCCTGAAAGCAACATGTGAGGAATGAGTTGCTGGTTTTCACAGCTACATTAGGAGCTTCAACCACTGAACCCCGATCCTGATTGCTCCCCTCCTACCCCCCCTTACCCTGCCCTCATATTGTCAGCACGGGTCATTGTCGAGGGCAGGGGGTGATGATAACCCGCAGAGAACTGAGCGCAGGGGGGGGGGCAAGGAGGGATCCAGGATGGGGCATGGGATTGTTGGTCGGCCCACATTGCAGAAGAAAGTGCCAGAGGTGTCCTACTGGTTGTGGTGAAGGTTTTTTAATGTCTCTCACATAATAGTGAGACATCTGAGACTGGGGCATGTCCACCACTGCCCCACTCTCCTGATGGTGCCGCCCCACTCTTCCCACCACCCCCTCACCCTCCCCCACCTCTCCCCTGACGCACATTCTCCCTTAGCACCCTACCTACTCCCTTTCCTCCCTCCCCCCCGTGCCCTCTCAGTGATCCTCAGCGTGCTTATCCTTCTGTGCTCTACTGCTGCGTCTAGGTGTCTCTCCAGGATGCACATCAGAGGTGAAGGCGGCCAGCTGCTTACCTCATCCCATGGCCTTCTATGCCCCTGGCAGGCATCCTCTGGGTCTCTGGGGCTGGAGGCCCCCGCCGCAGTTGCTGGCGGCACATGCACAGCCGTGCCACCCTGTCATGTGTGCTGGCTGTGGGACACATCATTGTCAGAGGGGTGGTATTCGGGGGAGCTGGTGACCACCCTCGCTACTCCATAGGATGGGTCTGGGGTCACACACAGCACCCCCTCCTTCCGGTCAGTGCCCATAAGGCCCCTGAGGTTCAGCTCGGGGCAGAGCAGCTGCTGGTTCGAGCCCTGGCTGCTCCGCGTCATCTGACTCTGCCAGCCCTCGTGGCTCCCCCATGTCTACAGCATGGTTTTAACGCATTTGCAATGCTCCTCAGTGACTGGGGCTCTCTGCAGAACCCCAGCAATGCCCACCTGCAACTGGGACAAGCTCCGCAGCTCCTCGGCTATGCCCATCTGAGACTGGGACATGTCCTGTAACGCCGCATCAAGGCCGCCTATCACGTCCCTCAGCGAGTCAGACATTCTGTCGAGGCCCTCAACCATGGCCGTCACTGACTGAGCCACGCCTTGGACACCTCCACTCATGCTGCTGACGTTGTGCTCCAGGGCTTTCCACTGCGTTCGCCATCTTGCAGTTTTGGCCTCGGTGCTACGAATTGCCGCCGCTGTCTCCTGCGTTGTTAGCCTCTGAGACTCTTACAATCAGCTATGGACCTGGTGGAGGGTCGCTGTCATCCCCCTTTGAATATCACTGCTGATGTGTTGGGTGTTCTAGATCATAAACAGGTCACCAACACTGGAAGTGGTGCAACTCTATTTTATTATAAGGTTAACTATATTAACATACTTGAACTGTGAGTAAATGCAATACCAGCTTTAACTGTTGACCCTTGCCTAGTCCTAACCAGTTGATGCACTCAGCACATGGTGAATGTCTGTGTTGCAGGCTGTGAGCTCTGTGCTCCGAGCTAGCTGCAACTAGAATGAGCGGGAACTCTCCTGTCCCCTGTCTTTATAGTGCGTGTGCTCTCACTGGTGATTGGCTGCGGTGTTGTGTATGCTGATTGGTCCCACTGCATGTCCATCAGTGTGTGTGTGTGTGTCTGCACCATGATACACCATGTGTGTGTGTGTCTGCACCATAATACAGAATAATATTATGTATTAATAACACATATTAAGTGTTCTTAATATACTGGTGTATATTAAGAACACCCCCCCTTTTATATAAAGGACATGTGCCTGCGTGACAATAAATATTGTGTAATGAATGTACCTGACTATGTGTGTGCGTGTTATTTACATGACTATGTACATGAGGCTAATCTATTTACACGGGAAGGTGCCTTGTGCAGAGAAACAGGGTGTCACACCAACAACGAAATGAACATTATATACAAACTACTGGAACGCTGAAACAGGATAACAGAACAGATCAAAGACTCCAACATCGTAAAACTCATAAGTCAAGTCTCTGAGTTGGGCGATGAATTCTGGTTGACCGCCTCAAGGGTGGGTCAGGAGCCACCGGCTGAGGAACGGGCTGGGCCACGGCAGAGTGAGGAGGATGCAGAGTATTCGGAATCTCCACATAGTCCAGGTTGGGGACAACAGGAGGGCGTGGCACCGGTGGAGGAACACGTAGCGAGGGTGGAACGAGACGAAGGGCACGCCGATTGCGGCAGCGAATGGAACCATCTGGCAGACGAACCAGGAGCGGGGAGACACCTGCCGAAGAACCACAGCAGTTGCAGACCAGCCACCCTCCGGAAGATGGATGCGGACATTGTCATCCGGCGCCAGAGCAGGGAGATCAGTCGCCCGAGCGTCATGCGAGCGCACGAGACTGTTGCATCCGCTGAAGGACTGGAACGTGGTTGAGGTCTGGGACATGAATGGACGGCACCGTGGTCCTGAGGGAGCGACCCATGAGCAGCTGGGCTGGCAACAGGCCCGTGGAGAGTGGGGCCGAACAATAGGCCAGCAAGGCGAGGTAGAAGTCGGATCCTGCATCGGCAGCCTTGCAGAGGAGCCGTTTGACTATGTGGACGCCCTTTTCCGCTTTGTCATTGAATTAGGGGTGCAGGGGACGTGATATCACATGCACAAAGTTGTACCTGCTGGCAAAGTTGGACCATTCCTGGCTCGCGAAGCAGGGGCCATTGTCCGACATCACAGTGAGTGGGATGCTGTGATTAGCAAACGTCTCCTTGCAGGCATGGATGACCACCGATGATGTGATGTTGTGCAGGCGTACGACCTCCGGGTAGTTCGAAAAATAGTCTACAATCAGAACATAGTCCCTGCCGAGCGCATGGAACAGGTCAACGCCTACCTTAGACCAAGGGGACGTGACCAACTCATGGGGCTGTAGGGTCTCACGTGGTTGGGCTGGCTGGAACCGCTGACAGGTGGGGCAGTTGAGCACTGTGTTGGCGATGTCCTCATTGATGCCGGGCCAGTGCACAGCCTTTCGGGCCCTCCGTCGGCACTTCTCCACGCCAAGATGGCCCTCGTGTAGCTGTTCCAAAACGAGCTGGCGCATGCTGTGCGGGATCACGATGCGGTCCCGCTTCAGGAGGACACCATCGACTACTGCCAGATCGTCTCTGATATTGTAGAACTGCGGGCATTGGCCCTTGAGCCACCCGTCCGTCATGTGGCGCATGATATGCTGTAGTAGGGGGTCAGCCGCAGTCTCGCGGCAAATGTGGATAAGGCGTTCATTGTGGCCGGCAGATTGGAGGCCGTGAAGGCCACATGGGCGTCAACCTGGCAGACGAACCCCTCTGGGTCACACGGGATGTTGACTGCCCTGGACAGAGCGTCGGCTATGATCATGTCCTTGCCCGGGGTGTATAGGAGCTGGAAATCATACCGCCGGAGTTTAAGCAGAATGCGCTGGAGGCGAGGGGTCATATCATTCAGGTCTTTTTGTATAATGTTGACCAGCAGGCGATGGTCGGTCTCAACAGTGAATTGGGGGAGGCCGTACACGTAATCATGAAATTTGTCACCCCCAGTCAACAGGCCCAGGCACTCCTTTTCGATCTGCGCGTAGCGCTGTTCCGTGGGGGTCATGGCGCGTGACGCATATGCAACGGAGGCCCATGATGAGGCCTCATCGCGTTGCAGGAGCACTGCCCCAATGCTGGATTGGCTGGCATCCGTTGAGATTTTTGTTTCCTTCGTGGGATCAAAAAATGCCAATACCGGGGCCGTGGTAAGCTTGGTCTTAAGCTCCGCCCATTCGCGCTCATGGGCGGGAAGCCTTTGGAAGTCTGTCGTCTTCCTTACCAGGTTCCGGAGAGCTGTGGTATGGGAGGCGAGGTGGGGATGAACTTCCCCAGGAAGATGACCATGCCCAAAAATCGGAGGACCGCCTTCTTATCCGCTGGCTTCTGCATGGCCGTGATGGCTGCCACCTTGTCCGCATCCGGCCGCACACCCAACCGGGAGATGTGGTCCCCTAGGAACTGGAGATGTGGTCCCCTAGGAACTTGAGATCCGTCTGGCCGAAGGAACATTTGGCTCTGTTGAGGCGAAGGCCTTGGTCCTGTATTCGTTTAAAAACGCGCTGGAGGCGACTGATATGCATCCTGATGATGTCGTCAACATAGACGCGCACACCCTCAATGCCCTCCATCATTTGCTCCATGATCCGGTGGAATACTTCTGATGCCGATATAATCCCAAACGGCATCCAGTATCTGCCAAACGGGGTATTAAAGGTACACAGCTTTCTGCTGGACCTGTCTAGTTGAATTTGCCAGAATCCTTTTGAGGCGTCAAGTTTGGTGAAGATGTTGGCCCGAGCCATCTCGCACGTGATCTCCTCGCGCTTGGGGATAGGGTAATGCTCCCTCATAATGTTGCGATTCAGATCCTTTGGGTCAATGCAGATCCGGAGCTCGCCGGAGGGCTTCTTTACGCACACCATGGAACTGACCCAGTCGGTTGGTTCCGTCACTCTGGAGAGCACTCCTTGGTCCTGGAGGTCCTGCAGCTGCTACTTGAGGCGATCCTTGAGGGGTGCTGGGACTCTGCGAGGTGCATGAACCACAGGCGTGGCACCTTGTTTGAGCAGGATTTTGTAAGTGTATGGAAGCGTGCCCATGCCTTCGAAAACGTCACGGTGCTGGTCGATGATGGCATTGAGTTGCGCCCTGAAGTCCGCATCCTGGAAGGCAGACATGTCCTCTGGAGAGAGAGAGTGTATTCGTTGAACGAGGTTTAGGAGTTTGCATGCCAGTGCGCCTAGCACAGAGTCCTTCGAGGAGACCACGATCTCGAAGGGAAGGATGGCTTTTCGCGAGTTGTGCGTCACTTCGAGTTGGCATGAACCGGTATCAGAAATGACGTTGCCATTGTAGTCCACTAGTTGGCAGGTCGACGGAAGAATGGTTGGTTTAACCCCAAGGGTCTGAAAGTCTGACCACGCTAGGAGATTAGCGGAAGCACCATTGTCCAGGCGGAATCGTACCTGGGATCGGTTGACCGTCAGGGTGGCACACCACTCGTCGTCTGGATCAATGCTGTGCACCAACAGCGGCTGGTGGTTTTGATTCGGGGACAGCCTGTTCTTTGTTACAACAGCAACTCAAAAAGGCTCCCTCGGGTCCTCGGTGTCACTGGTCTGCGGGAAGTCGGAAACGGACTTGGTTTGGGGGTAGGTAACTGCTTGTTGCAGGGTTCTTCAGAGGTTTATTTCATTTCCTAGTTCAATCTGAGGCATTGTGCTGTCATTCCAGGTGAAGGAAGGTTGTTTTACAGCTTTGAAAGATTTTTTCTTTGATTTGGGACGTTTCCCCTTTAAATGGGCGTGGTCCGGGACCTCTGATGTCATGACACGCGTGACAGATCATAGAATTTACAGTGCAGAAGGAGGCCATTCGGCCTATCGAGTCTGCACCGGCTCTTGGAAAGAGCACCCGACCCAAGGTCCATACCTCCACCCTATCCCCATAACCCAGTAACCCCACCCAACACTAAGGCCAATTTTGGACACTAAGGGCAATTTATCATGGCCAATCCACCTAACCTGCACATTTTTGGACTGTGGGAGGAAACCGGAGCACCCGGAGGAAACCCACGCACACACGGGGAGGATGTGAAGACTCCACACAGACAGTGACCCAAGCCGGAATAGAACCTGGGACCCTGGAGCTGTGAAGCAATTGTGCTATCCACAATGCTACCGTGCTGCCCATAGGAGCATAGGGCCCATAGGACGTGGCACATAGGAGGCGTTTGCACATGCGCAGATCGCGGTTCCTTTACTGATGGCCGTTTTCGTCATTGCGCATGCGCGGCGTTGCGCAACTGCGCGAGTGCAGTCCCTTTAGCAAGATGGCTGCCGACCAAAATCGTTCTCTGCTCCGGGATTTCGGCTTTAAGCTGAGTACTGGCACTTCTCTTCCCTTTTCTTGCTTGTTGGAGTGTGTTTTCCTCACAGTATTTGCCGAATTTGTCCAGGACTGCCTGGATGTCGCTCCTGTGTGCCCCTTGGAGAACTTGAATTTTTAAAAGATTTCTTCTGCTCTGGCACCGGCGATGGTGAGGAGAAGCTCTGTTTTTTCAGGATCGGCCACTTCTTCTAGTTCGGCTGCCAGCAGGAAGATTTCAAACTTTTGCCGGAATGCCCGTCAGTTTTCGCGGAGATCGCCGTGGCACTGGAGCTGCTGCGGAACCCGGATTTTGAACATCTTGCCTGGGTATCGTTGCTGGTTGTCACTGTACGCTGAGGTGCCGGCGATGCGGAGCTGTTCTCCATACTTCAGGATGCCGGAATGCTGATTAGTTGCAGGTGGGTCTCAGAAGTGCTAGTATGCAACTTCCGGTTGCGGCTATGCGGAGCTAAGCCGCACGATTCGGCAGCTCCCGCTACTACGGACTTTCGGGCTCATTGGAGGAGCCCCAACGGAATTTTTTTGACGACAACCCGTGGGGAAGTGAAGAAAGAGGTCCCCCTCCAACTTTTATGGACCGGACCAGAAGTGCAACGGCCAAAAAAGTGGCATTGGAGCAGCGGGAGAAGCGAGGGAAAAAAAATCAAAATGGCGGCGGCCGGGGACAAAGCGGAGTGCGGGCCGGAGCTGCAGGAATTCATCAAGCGCTGCTTCGAGGAGCTGCGCAAGGAGATGCTGGCGCCTATGCTGGCGGTAATTGAAGGACTAGGGATAACCCAGAAGGCCCACGAGGTGAAGATCCAGGAGAAAAGAGTTAGTGAGAATGAGGACGAGCTCTTGGGCCTGGCGGTGAGAGTGGAGCAGCACGTGGTGCTACACAAGAAGTGGGCGGGAAGACTCGAAGACCTGGAGAACAGGTCGAGGAGAAAGAATCTGCGGATCCTGGGTCTCCCAGAAGGAGTGGAGGGGGCCGATGCCGCGGCATACGCGGGCACGATGATCGGGGCGATGATGGGCGCGGAGGCCCCTTCGAGGTCGCTGGAGCTGGACGGGGAAAACCGGGTGCTGGAGAGGAAGACCAAGGCAAATGAGCTGCCAAGGGCGATGGTGGTGAGATTTCACCGGTTCACGGACAGAGAGTGGGTCCTGAAATGGGCCAAGAAGGAGCGGAGCAACAAGTGGGACAATGCAGAGATCCGAATATACCCGGACTGGAGCACGGAGGTTGCAAAGCGGAGAGCGGGTTTCAATCGGGGAAAGCGGTGCTGCATCGGAAAGGACTGAAATTTGGAATGCTGCAGCCAGCGCGACTGTGGGTTACATACAAGGACCAACACTATTACTTCGAAACGCCTGAAGAGGCGTGGACCTTTGTACAAGCTGAAAAGTTCGACTCTAACTGAGGTTTGTGAGGGAGGGGGGGATGTTTGAGGGTTGATGTGTGATGGTTGTTGTATATAGGGGGTCAATCACGCGCAGGAAATGTTATATGGGCTGGGGGAGAGAGACAAGGCCGCGACAGGAGCTGCGCCAGAGGGGGCGGGGCAGGCTTTGGAAAGCGCGGGGTTTTTCCCTCGCGCGGGAAGAAAGGCGGGAAGGGGAACGAAGGAACGTACATTGATTGGGAGACTCCCACACGGGGGGGGGGGGGGTCAAAGGGACGGCGGGGGAAGCCGGGGTCAGCTGACTTATGGGAGTGATATGGGGGGAGCAAAAAAGCTAGACAGGGGTCTAGCGGGGGGGGGGGGGGGGGGGGGGGGAGGGGGGGGAAGGGGGGGGGGGAGAAAAAGGGTTGCTGCTGCACTGGCCGAAAGGGAATGGGACACAGAAGAGGTGGTCGGGACGGAGGTCCCCCGACTGGGGGACTGGAGGGTGAGGGAGACGCGGACACGGGACTGGCCCAGAAAAGGAGATGGCTAGTCGGTTGCGGGGGGGGGGGGGGGGGGGTGAGAGCCCCTCCAATCCGGCTGATAACGTGGAACGTGAGGGGCCTAAATGGGCCGGTGAAGAGGGCTCGAGTGTTCGCGCACTTGGAGGAACTGAAAGCAGACGTGGCTATGCTCCAAGAGATACACCTGAAGGTGGCGGACCAGGTCAGGTTAAGAAGGGGATGGGTAGGAGAGGTATTTCACTCGGGACTGGACGCGAAGAATAGAGGGGTGGCAATATTGGTGGGAAAGCATGTGTCATTTGAGGCCAAGACTATGTTAGTGGATAATGGAGGGAGATATGTGATGGTGAGCAGTAGGTTGTAAGGGACGTGGGTGGTGTTGGTAAATGTATACGCCCCGAACTGGGATGATGCTGGATTCATGAAGCGCATGTTGGGGCGCATTCCGGACCTGGAGGTAGGAGGCCTGATAATGGGAGGGGACTATAATACAGTGCTGGACCCAGCACTGGGCCGCTCCAGATCAAGGACTGGAAAGAGGCCGGCGGCGGCCAAGGTGCTTAGGGGGTTTATGGATCAGATGGGGGGAGTGGACCCATGGAGGTTTGCAAGACCGCAGGCCAGGGAATTTTCTTTCTTCTCCCATGTGCACAAAGCCTACTCCCGGATAGATTTTTTTGTTCTGGGCAGGGCGCTCATCCCGAGGGTGGAGTATTCGGCCATAGCCGTTTCGGACCATGCCCCGCACTGGGTGGAAATGGGGCTGGGAGAGGAGAGGGACCAACGCCCGCTGTGGCGGCTGGATGTGGGACTGCTGGCAGATGAGGTGGTGTGTGGGAAGGTGAGGGGGCGTATCGAAAGGTACTTGGAGGCCAACGACAACGGGGAGGTGCGAGTGGGGGTGGTATGGGAGGCGTTGAAGGCGGTGATCAGGGGAGAGCTAATCTCCATCAGGGCTCATAGGGAGAAGACAGAGGGCATGGAAAGGGAGAGGTTAGTGGGGGAGATTTTGAGAGTGGACAGGAGATACGCAGAGGCCCAGGAGGAAAGATTACTTGGGGAAAGACGACGGCTCCAGATGGAGTTTGACCTGTTGACCACAGGGAAGGCGGAGGCACAGTGGAGAAAGGCGCAGGGGGCGACCTACGAGTATGGGGAAAAAGCTCGTCGGATGCTGGCACACCAGCTCCGTAAGAGGACGGCAGCGAGGGAAATAGGGGGAATCAAAGATGGAAGGGGAGCCACGGTTCGGAGTGTGACGAAAATAAACAAGGTATTCAAGGCCTTCTATGAAGAGCTGTACAGATCCCAGCCCCCAGCGGGGCAAGAGGGGATGAGACGATTCCTAGACCAACTGAGATTCCCGAGGGTGGAGGAGCAAGAGGTGGCTGGTTTGGGGGCAACAATTGGGTTGGAGGAGCTGAGCAAGGGTTTGGGGAGCATGCAGGCAGGGAAGGCCCCGGGACCGGATGGATTCCCGGTGGAGTTCTACAGGAAGTACGTAGACCTGTTGGCCCCGCTACTGGTGAGGACCTTTAATGAGGCAAGAGAGGAGGGGACCCTGCCCCCGACAATGTCGGAAGCAACAATTTCTTTGATCCTAAAGCGGGACAAGGACCCACTGCAATGTGGATCGTACAGGCCGATTTCGCTCCTCAATGTGGACGCTAAGTTGTTGGCAAAAGTGCTGGCCACGAGGATTGAGGACTGTGTCCCGGGAGTGATCCTTGAGGACCAGACGGGATTCGTAAAGTGCAGGCAATTAAACACTAATGTTTAATTAGTCTTACGTTTAATCACGTCTTAAACGTGATAATGATGCCATCGGAGGAGGGAGAGGCAGAGATAGAGGCAGCTATGGATGCGGAAAAGGCCTTTGACCGAGTAGAGTGGGAGTACCTCTTTGAGGTGCTGCGTAGGTTTGGGTTCGGGGGATGGTTTATCAGCTGGGTTAAGCTCCTTTACAGAGCCCCGGTGGCGAGTGTAGTGACGAACCGGCGGAGGTCGGAGTACTTTCGGCTGTACCGAGGAACGAGGCAGGGGTGCCCCCTGTCCCCCCTGTTGTTTGCATTGGCGATCGAACCCTTGGCCATGTCATTGAGGGAGTCTAATAAATGGAGGGGGGTGGTCTGAGGGGGAGAAGAGCATCGGGTGTCGCTATATGCGGATGACCTGTTGCTGTACGTGGCGGATCCAATGGAGGGGCTGGTGGAGGTCATGCAGACTCTAAGGGAGTTTGGGGAGTTTTCGGGCTATCAGCTCAATGTAGGGAAGAGTGAGCTCTTTGTATTACAGGCAGGGGACCAAGAAAGAGGGATAGGGGACCTACCGCTGAGGAGGGCAGCGGGGGTTTTTCGGTATCTGGGGATCCAGATAGCCAGGAGTTGGGGGGCCCTACATAAACTGAATCTGACGAGGTTGGTGGACCAAATGGAGGAGGACTTCAAAAGATGGGACATGTTACCGCTCTCGCTGGCAGGTAGAGTGCAGTCGGTCAAATGGTGGTCCTTCCAAGGTTTCTGTTTGTGTTTCAGTGCCTTCCCATCGTGATCACCAAGGGCTTATTTAAGAGAGTAGGTAGGAGTATTATGGGGTTTGTGTGGGCGAATAAGACCCCGAGGGTAAGGAGAGGGTTCCTGGAACGCAGTAGGGACCGAGGAGGGTTGGCGCTGCCAAACCTAGGGAGCTACTACTGGGCAGCAAATGTGGCGATGATCCGCAAGTGGGTTATGGAGGGAGAGGGGGCGGCATGGAAGAGGATGGAGATGGCGTCCTGTAAAGGGACGAGCCTGGGGGCGTTGGTGACGGCACCGCTGCCATTCTCGCCGTCAAAGTATACCATGAGCCCAGTGGTGGCGGCAACGTGAAGGATCTGGGGCCAGTGGAGACGGCACAGGGGTGCAGTGGGAGCCTCGGTGTGGTCCCCGATCAGGGGTAACCACCGGTTTGTCCCGGGGAAGATGGACGGGGGGTTCCAGGGCTGGCATCGGGCGGGGATTAGAAGAATGGGGGACCTGTTCATTGATGGGACATTTGCGAGCCTAGGGGCACTGGAGGAGAAGTTTGAGTTACCCCCGGGAAATGCTTTTAGATATGCAGGTGAGGGATTTTGTGAGGCGGCAGGTTAGGGAATTCCCGTTGCTCCCGGCACAAGAAATTCAAGACAGGGTGATCTCGGGTGTATGGGTCAGGGAGGGCAAGGTGTCGGCAATACACCAGGAGATGAAAGAAGAGGGGGAAGCGCTAGTAGAAGAGTTGAAGGGTAAATGGGAGGAGGAGCTGGGGGAGGAGATCGAGGAAGGTCTGTGGGCTGATGCCCTAGGTAGGGTTAATTCCTCCTCCTCATGTGCCAGGCTCAGCCTGATTCAATTTAAGGTGGTTCACAGAGCTCACTTGACGGGGGCGAGGTTGAGTAGGTTCTTTGGGGTAGAGGACAGATGTGGAAGGTGCTCAGGGAGCCCGGCGAACCATGTCCATATGTTTTGGTCATGCCCGGCACTGGAGGGGTTCTGGAGAGGAGTGGCGGGAGCAATATCTCAGGTGGTGAAAGTCCGGGTCAAGCCAAGCTGGGGGCTAACAATATTTGGAGTAGTGGACGAGCCAGTAGTGCAGGAGGCGAAAGAGGCTGGCATTCTGTCCTTTGTGTCCCTAGTAGCCCGGCGAAGCATCTTGCTAATGTGGAAGGAGGCGAAGGCCCCTAGTGTGGAGGCCTGGATAAATGACATGGCTGGGTTCATAAAGCTGGAGAGGATTAAGTTTGCCTTGAGAGGCTCTGCGCAGGGGTTCTACAGGCGGTGTCAACCGTTCCTAGACTATCTCGCGGAGCGTTAGAGGAAGGTCGGTCAGCAGCAGCAGCAACCCGGGGGGGGGGGCGTCTTGGGAGGGGGGCGAGAATGGGGGATTGCTTGGGGGGGGATGGATGAGCAAGAGATAACATGAAGGGTGGGGGAAACTGGCACGTGCGGGAGAGAGCCAGTGTATAAAACTATGTAAATATACCATTTTGCCATGTATATATCTTGCTCAGTGCGGTTTCTTGTCATTTTGTTACGGGGGGGGGGGGGGGGGGTTATTGTTTGTAAGGGGAAAACATTGTGTTGTTAAAAAACTTTAATAAATATATATATTTTTTTTAAAGAAGTGCTAGTATGCAACCACTCCTTGTACCATGATATGTTGGGTGTTCTGGATCACAAACAGGGTCACCAACACTGGAAGTGGTGCAACTCTATTTTATTATAAAGTTAACTATATTAACATACATGAACTGTGGGGAAATGCAATACCAGCTTTAACTGTTGACCCTTGCCTAGTCCTAACCAGTTGATGCACTCAGCACATGGTGAATGTCTGTGTTGCAGGCTGAGCTCTGTGCTCCAAGCTGGCTGCTACTAGAATGAGCGGGAACTCTCCTGTCCCCTGTCTTTATCGTGCGTGTGCTCTCGCTGGTGATTGGCTGCGGTGTTGTGTATGCTGATTGGTCCCACTGCATGTCCATCAGTGTGTGTGTGTGTGTGTGTGTGTGTCTGCACCATGATACACTGGTGTATATTATGACAACGGCCGCGTCCTATCGTCCGTATCAGCTCCGGGTAACCCTGTTCCAGGTGCTCAGCATCAGACTGGGACCCAGATCCTACAGACCTCCAATTGCTGTCTTTCCTGGGTGTTCCTGCTTTCACTGATGTACATCATCAACTATGTGGTTCTCACCAGATTGTGTCCTAGATGCCTGACCACTACTGTTGCCCACCGAGATGCGTGTCGCTGCACTGGTGGAGGGTGGGAATGACAGCTGTTACGCATCGACGGTGGCATCCTCGGAGCTCTCCTCGTGGTTCACCGTGGGGGAGCGGGCCTTGGGGTGGGGGGGATGGTTTGCATGGGGGCGACGGCGTGGGCAGCATGGGCACAGCACGGTGCTGGGTGGGCCATGCCAGGAGGGATGGTGGGTCCAGTGCCAACTCACCCGTGTGGCCCGGTATAGGTCGTTGACCTTCTTGTGGTACTGGGTGCCGGTCCTCCTGGTCACGCTGCCCAAGCTGACGGCTGCGGCCACTTCCTCCCAGGTGGCACTAGCTGCCCTATGGCTGACCCTCAGGGACCCTTGGGGGGACGGGACATCCCTTCTGGCCTCGACTGCCTGTAGGAGCCTCCCCAAGTCTGCATCCCCGAAGCGTGGGACTGGTCATTGGTTCCATGGCTGCGAGCTGAGTGTGGTTGGCTGTGCAGGAGCAGTTTAAGTGCTGCTCTACCTTGTTAGCAGGGGGTCCTGGAGTGTGGGGGTGTCCTGTGCAGGGCGTTTAAAATACTTACACTGAATTTAGAAGTAGTTTTATTTCTTCTAATTCTTTCCAAGAATCTATTGGTGTAAAACTGGCAGAATCCTCCGAAGTTAGTGATTTAAATCATTTTGATGGAAAGGTCCCAATGCGATACAGTTGTCCTGGGGGAGTTATCCCTCTGGACAATTGCTGAGCAAAACCCATATCCGGCAACCTCCAAGAGGGATTCCCCAGCGCATCTCTTTGTGGTACCCCCCCAAAATCTGGTGCTTGGGGCCAGGAAGCTAGGAGCCCATATGGGTGATCATTTCGGACAGTAATGAGGAGAAATTTATGGAGGAATTTCTGTTCATCCTGCACTGGATGGCAAGCAATCTGACCATAAGACCATAAGACATAGGAGCAGAATTAATCCACTTGGCCTATCGGGTCTGCTCTGCCATTCAACCATGGCTGATATTTTTCTCATCCCCATTCTCCTGCCTTCTCCCATAACCTCTGATTCCCTTATTACTCAAGAACCTATCTATCTGTCTTACACTCTGTGGTTTGGCCTCCACAGCCTTCTGCGGCAAAATTCCACAGATACACCACCTTCTGGCTATAGACACTCCTCCTCATTTCTGTTTTAAAGGATCATCCCTTTAGTCTGAGATTGTGTCCTCTGGTTCTAGTTTTTCCTACAAGTGGAAACATCCTCTCCACGTCCACTCTATCCAGGCCTGGCAGTATCCTGTAAGTTTCAATAAGATCCCCCCTCATCCTTCAAAATTCCAACGAGTACAGACCCAGAGTCCTCAACCGTTCCTCATACGACAAGCTCTTAATTCCAGGGATCATTCTTGTGAACCTCCTCTGGACCCTTTCCAAGGCCAGCACATCTTTCCTTAGATACAGGGCCCCAAACTGCTCACAATACTCCAAATGGGGTCTGACCAGAGTCTTATATAGCCTCAGAAGTACATCCCTGGTCTTGAATTCTAGCCCTCTTGACATGAATGCTAACATTGCATTTGCCTTCCGAACTGTCAACTGAACCGGCGCGTTAATCTTAAGAGAATCGTGAACAAGTCCCTTTGTGCTTCTGATTTCCTAAGCATTTCCCCATTTAGAAAATAATCTACGCCTCCATTTCTCTTTCTAACCTCACACTTTTCCACATTGTATTTCATCTGCCACTTCATTGCCCACTCTCCTAGCCTGTCCAAATCCTTCTGCAGCCCCCTTGCTTCCTCAATACTACCTGTCCCTCGACAGATCTTTGTATTTTGACAATTTAGAGGCAGCGCAGATTGAAAAACCTGACAATCTCAAGCTGCAATTGGCTTTCGGGGAAATAATGTGTGACATCCACTTGGTAATTCTTCCTTCGCAGACATCATGTCTGTCATAATATACACATCAGTATATGATGGTGCAGAGACACACACTGACTAACACACTGCAAGACCAATCAACACACACAACACAGCAGCCAATCACCAGTTAGGGCACGGTCACTATAAAGACAGAGGGCACTAGTTTTCCCGCTCATTCGGGATGCAGCCTCTGAGACAGACAGAGCCCACAGTCAGTCGCACAAACATCCACCATGTGCTAGCAGTATAGGCTGGTCAGGTTAGGCATAGGTCTTCAGTCAATCTAACATAGTGTCAACCCACAGTGAAAGTATGTTTAACAGCTTAGTTAATTAAAATAGAGTTGTACTATTACAAGTGTTGGTAGCCTGTCTATGTTACTGCTAAGGTAAATGCAGTCTCCACAGATCAAGAGTACCCAACACATCATGGTACCAGTATGTGATGTTAGAGTTTAATAGACCTACCTCCAAGTGATCTGCCTTCGACCAGCAATCAGCTATCTGGTAGTATGGACAGCGTCCGCCCTCCCCCGCCGCTCCACATCACCGGCAATCTCGGTGCATACTGAAAAGTCTTTAAACAACAATTCCAGCTATACCTCGAAGCTACAGACCTGGAAGCTGCTTCAGACGCCAGGAAGATTGCTCTCTTCCTTTCCAAGGCCGGGGACCATGCCATCCATATCTTCAACTCTCTCACTTTCGCTGAAGGTGAAGACAAGTCCAAGTTCAAGACAGTCCTGCTCAAATTCGGCCGTCACTGTGACATTGAGGTAAATGAAAGTTTTGAGCGCGATGTCTTTCAACAACGTCTGCAGGGTAAGGATGAACCTTTTCAATCTTTCCTCACCCACCTTTGCATCCTCGCGCAGTCCTGCAATTACGGCTCCACCTCCGACTCGATGATCCGTGACCAGATCGTTTTTGGTGTGCAATCGGACCCCCTACGCCAGCAGTTCCTCAAGGTTAAACAGCTCACCCTTGCGATAGCCATCGAGACCTGCATTCTGCATGAACACGCCACTAACCGATACTCGCACATTCAAGCGGCTGAAACGCGCGGCAAGGTCCCCACGAGGCAGAGCAGGTGCAAGCCATTAAACAACTCCAGGGCCTAAGCCTGGGTGAGGGTGGCCATTTTGTGCGCTTTTCGCGGGCTCCCGCGCATGTGCGCACTGACCGAGAGGACGCGAGGCCGAAGACCACACTGCGCAGGCACGCACTTCGTACGACCGCACTGCTCATGCGCGGTGGCGTACCGAACGTTCTGACATCACGACGTGCGCCAACTGTGGCTCCGCCCACTTAAAGCGGCAATGTCCTGCAAAATCCTGACGCTGTCTCCAATGTGGCAAGCTTGGCCACCATGCAGCCCTATGCAGGTCTGCTCAAACTACTACCTCTCGTCGCTCCAACCAGCCACACAGGGATGTCCGAACCATCCAGCCACCGGTCACCAATTCCGACTTGATTTCGGATCTTGACACCGAGGACCCAAAAGCACCATTTCGGGTGGGCACCATCACCAAACACAAGATGCTCCAGAAGACAAAAGCCAAGTCTCTCGCAATATTCAGTCTTGATCCAGATGACGAGTGGTGTGCACCCTCACGGTCAACCGATTCCACATCCGATTCCGCCTGGACACCGGCACTTCAGCCAACCTCATCGTCTGACCTCGAAAGCCTCCATGTCAAGTCTACCATTCTGCCATCCGCCTGCCAGCTTCTGGACTATAATGGTAATGCCATTGCTGCCAGTGGCTCTTGCCAGCTTGAGGTGTCGCACCGGTCATTAAAGGCTAACCTGCCATTCAAAATAGTGGGATCCACCAAAACCTCCCTGCTTGGTGCTCAGGCGTGCAAACTTCTAAACCTTGTCCAAAGGGTTCACTCCCTGTCACCCGCTGAAGCTTCCGCATCTCAGGACGCTGACTTTCAGACACAGCTGAACGCCATCATCACCCGATACCACGGTGTATTTGAGGGCATGGGCACACTCCCATAAACTTATAAAATCTTGTTCAAACCAAATGCCACGCCTGTGGTGCACGCACCTCACAGGGTACCAGCACCCCTCAAGGACCGCCTCAAGCAACAGCTGCAGGACCTCCAGGACCAGGGCGTAATTTCGAAAGTTACAGAACCGACTGACTGGGTCAGCTCTATGGTGTGCGTGAAAAAACCATGCGGCGAATTACGCATATGTATTGATCTCAAGGACCTCAATTGCAATATTATGAGAGAACACTATCCCATCCCAAAGCGCGAAGAACTCACCTGCGAGATGGCTCGCGCCAAATTTTTCACCAAGCTAGGCGCATCCAAGGGGTTCTGGCAGATCCAACTCGATGCACCCAGTCGGAAGCTTTGCACCTTTTAACACCCCATTTGGCCGATATTGCTACAACCGGATGTGGTTTGGCATCATCTCTGCATCGGAAGTGTTCCACAGAATAATGGAGCAGATGATGGAAGGTATCGAAGGGGTTTGCATATATGTGGACGACATCATCGTCTGGTCTACCACCCCGCAGGAGCACATTGATCGCCTCCAACTCATCTTCCGACGAATCCATGAGCATAGCCTCCGCCTCAACAGGGCTAAATGCTCCTTTGGTCAAACAGAAATTAAATTCCTCGGAGACCACATTTCATAGTTTGGCGTGAAGCCGAATGCTGACAAGGATCTGCCATTAAGACCATGAAGACACCGGAGGACAAGAAGGCGGTCCTCCACTTCCTGGGCATGGTCAATTTCCTGGGGAAATTCATCCCTAACCTCGCCTCCCACACCGCGGCTCTCAGGAACCTGGTTAAGAAGACAACCGAGTTCCAATGGCTCCCCGCCCACGAACAAGAATGGCGGGAACTCAGGGCGAAGCTGACTAAGGCCCCGGTGTTGGCATTTTTCGATCCGGCCAAAGAAACAAAGATCTCTATGGATGCCAGTCAGTCTGGCATTGTCAACGTGACGACGCCTCCTCATGGGCTCGTCGCATACGCGTCACGTGCAGTGACGCCCACCGAACAACGCTATGCGCAAATTGAAAAAGAGTGCCTGGGCCTTCTTACCGGAGTCGTCAAATTCCATGACAATGTCTATGGTCTCCCAAAGTTCACAGTCGAGACAGACCACTGGTCAATATCATTCAAAAAGACCTTAACGACATGACGCCACGCCTGCAGCGCATTCTCCTTAAACTCAGGCGTTCCGACTTCAAACTCGTCTACACCCCGGGTAAGGAGCTCATCATCACCGATGCACTCTCCCGATCTGTCACCACACCCTGAGACCCAGCGGGCTTCATGTGCCAAATTGATGCTCAGGTGGCATTCACCGCATCCAATCTGCCCGCCACGGACGAACGATTCATCCAGATTCGTCGTGAGACGGCCAACGATCCCCTGCTCCAACGTGTCATGTGCCACCTGACAGACGGGTGGCTCAAGGGCCAATGCCCTCAATTCTATAACATTCAAGATGACCTGGCGGTGGTAGATGGAATTCTACTAAAGCTGGACAGGATCGTCATTCCGCACATCATGCGGAACCGCATCCTTGAGCAGCTCCATGAGGGCCACCTGGGAGTGGAGAAATGCCGCCGACAGGCCCGTGAGGCAGTGTACTGGCCTGGAATCAATGACGACATTGCCAACGTCATTCTTAACTGCCCAACATGCCAGCGTTTCCAGTCTGCTCAGCCAAGGTAGACCTTGCAACCCCATGAGTTGGTCACGTCCCCCGGACCAAAGCGGGCATCGACCTGTTCCATGCACTTGGCCGGGACTACGTCCTCATAGTGGACTATTTCTCAAACTACCCGGAGGTAGTTAGGCTACACGACCTCACCTCAACTGCGGTCATCCGTGCGTGGAAGGAAACCTTCGCTCGCCATGGCATCCCGCTCACGGTCATGTCCGACAATGGCATGTGTTTTGCCAGTCAGGAGTTGTCTAATTTTGCCAAACGATACAACTTCACACATGTCACGTCCAGTCCCCATTACCCCAATCCAATGGCAAAGCTAAAAAGGGGGTGCACATTGCCAAACGACTCCTGTGCAAGGCGGCCGATGCAGGATCCGATTTTTACCTCGCCCTGCTTGCTTACAGATCTGCTCCATTGTCCACCGGCCTGTCACCGGCTCAACTGTTGATGAATCGCACGCTGCAGACGACGGTGCTGGCCATTCATGTCCCTGACTTTCCGGTCCTTCATCAAATGCAGTTGCCTCGGGCCCAACACAAATCGGCGTACGACGCCTGCGCCACGGATATCCCTGCTCTGGCTCCTGATGGCGAGGTCCGTGTCCAACTTCCTGATGGTGGTTGGTCCGCCACCGCTGTGGTGCTCAGACAAGTGGCCCCCATGTCATTTTTGGTTCGTCTACAAGACGGCACTCTTCTTCGCCGAAATAGGCGGGCACTACGACTCCTTCCTCGCTCGCCACCAGATCATCGTGTACTGCCTCGCTGTCACGACGAACCCGTCACAGACTTTGCAGATCTCCCTTTCGCTCTGCCACCCTCTGAGTCTGACACAGTCCCGCCCATTCCAGAACAGGCGGCCCCTGACCCACCCTTGAGGTGGTCAACCAGAATTCATCGCCCACCTCAGAGACTGAATTTATGAACTGCCTGAATTCATGGACTCTTTGAACTCATGAACTGATTGTTTTGTTACCCTGTTTGATTAACTCACTGGTTTGTACATACTGTTGTTCTAGTTATATTTTGTGTTACATACTGTCCATCTGCACTAGACATCTTCCTATGTAAATATCTTACAGTTTCTGTACATAATCCTGTAAATATGCTCGCATGTGCCACACATAGTTAGGAACATTCGCATACTACATTATTTATTGCCACAAGCACATTTTGTTTAGAAAAGGGGAGATGTCATAATATACACATCAGTATATGATGGTGCAGAGTCACACACTGACTGAGACACTGCAAGACCAATCAACACACACAACACAGCAGCCAATCACCAGTTAGGGCATGGTAGCATTGTGGATAGCACAATCGCTTCACAGCTCCAGGGTCCCAGGTTCGATTCCGGCTTGGGTCACTGTCTGTGCGGAGTCTGCACATCCTCCCCGTGTGTGCGTGGGTTTCCTCCGGGTGCTCCGGTTTCCTCCCACAGTCCAAAGATGTGCAGGTTAGGTGGATTGGCCATGATAAATTGCCCTTAATGTCCAAAATTGCCCTTAGTGTTGGGTGGGATTACTGGGTTATGGGGATAGGGTGGAGGTTAGTCAATCTAACATAGTGTCGACCCACAGTGCAAGTATGTTTAACAGCTCTTAGTTAAATAAAATAGAGTTGTACTATTTTACAAGTGTTGGTAGCCTGTCTATGTTACTGCTAAAGTTAACGCAGTCTCCACAGATCCAGAGTACCCAACACATCAATGTCCATGAAACAGTGTGTACTGGGAGGTGGATGTGTAACTAGTGAACACAGATTTAAGTTTATTGACAAAAAGGTGGGGGTGGGGGGTGAATTCTTGTTACCAAGCAAGCGGTTATGATCTGGAATGCAGTTGGGGGTGGGGGTGGATGCAGGGCTGTGAGGGAAAAGCGAAGGAGTAAAGCTAGTAGGATAACTATCAAAGTATCTTCATAGGCATGGTGGCCTCGCGGTCTGTAAGATTCATTGAGCTTGGCAAGATTTTTTTAAGCTCACGAGAGGGAATATTAAAGGAGTTCCGCCTATTTTAATAAGGGTCTTACGTGAATCATTCCTGTGGCCGCCGCTGTGTCAGAAACGCCCACCCTTCCCCGATTCAAGTATTTTCATACCCAGGATACAAAAGTCGTTTGGAATTAATTCGGACTCAAGCCAAGTGAAGCGGCTTTGAGAGCAAATGGCCCCAGCATTTACCGCCAGTTTCCAAGCGAATTCACTTCATTGGTTAAAGAAAGAAGCATTTCGGGCTCAGTCCACTGCAATGTTAGCCCTCAGACAAATAGTGAGGGCGTTTTCCAATGGGCTGGTGGGTCTTTTTTCCCCCAAACTGTGGAAACTTAACATTTGGAACGTAAAACGACATCTAAACGCATGGAAATGACCATTGACTGTACGTTGGAAGATTCCGGCCGAGCTTTTCATTTAAAAATTTGCTTTGAGGTTTTACGGTTCTCAAGATGCCGAAAAGTTACCCAGGGTGGAGGCCTGTCAGAAATACCCCCCCCCCCCCCCCCCGACAGCTTGGAATGGTTCTGCACTGTGAGACTAACTCCCCAACTTTTATAACATGCACCCTCAAACATTCTGACATTTCGTAGAAAGTTTGTAAAATGCATATGCAATGATGTAGCGCGGGTGTAACAACGGCAGCTCTGTTTCCCCCCCCCTGTGTGTAACTCTGGATGAAACGAGGATTTCTGGAACGATCAATCTGTGCTTTGCCTTGGTGATAAAGGGGAATACTGCTCTCCTGGCGCTGTTCCACTGACCTCTGGCGTAATTATCACAGTTCCTCGGAATTCGTTTGTTTTTTGTGTCGCTTGGCGAGCTACCCCTCCCCTCCCCCCTCCTGATCATTTATGAAAACGATTTAAGATGTCGTTCTGGTCACTGCTTCAATGGCAGCGTTCAACTTAACTGTAGGAATAGAAAGATTCGTGTTCGATTGATTGAATGTGTGCAGTGAAGCAGTCCTGTGTGAGGATTAACGGACCCCTGTGCCATTCTAACGGCAGATTCGCTCCATCTTTAGGGAGTGGTTGGGTGGAGTGGTGTGGGAGGGGGCGGGTTGCAAATGTCTCGTCTAAAGCCATATGCATCACTTCAACTACCCGCCTCCGAGATGCACTCATTGTGTAGAAGTTGTGAGCGATGGTCCCAGTGTGCTGTGACCAGATGCCGGTTGGTCCCAGGCACTGTCAATCTCAGCATTTGCCTCATGTACCCCCTCCCCTCCCCCCAGGGGAGCAGTCGGAAAGCTCCCTATAAATATCAGACATCTGTTGGTAATCCCTCCCTTGCAGCCGAGAAGTTGGTGCTGGTACTAGAAGGTTAAGGACGCAGAGTGTCTTCAACTCAAGGATTACAAAATGTCCGTTTCAACTAGTACCTACCGCAGGATGTTTGCAGAGACCCCATTCCAGCGAGCATCGAGCTCTCGCTCTTACGCGACCCGCCAACAACCCCGTGTTGTGAGTTCTGTCTCCAGGACCAGCTACTCGCAGCCGCCCATGATCAAGCGCCGGTCTGTGCGCTCCAACAGGAGCAGCGCTCCAGGGCTAGCCCTGGGCAACAGCCTCAACTTCTCCCTGGTGGATTCCATGAACTCGGAATTCAAGGTGAACCGCAGCAACGAGAAAGCCGAGATGATTGAGCTGAATGACCGTCTGGCCAACTTCCTGGATAAGGTGAGGGGGCTGGAGCAGCAGAACAAGGTGCTGCTGCTGGAGTTGGAGCAGCTGAAGGGGAAGCCCAGGTCGCGGATCGGGGATCTGTACGAACAGGAGCTGAGAGAGCTGCGTCTGCAGATCGACCAGAACAACAACGACAAATCCCGCATGGAGGTGGAAAGGGATAACCTGGCGGACGATCTCCAGAAGCTGAGAGAAAAGTGAGTGTGTCCGGTTTTACTGTCTGTCGCGGTAGCTTCCCTTGTTTTCAGAGGTGGGAATTATTTAGATTGGTTTCAAAAGTTGTCCTGTTTCACACATGGGGGGGGGGGGAATTAACCAGAGTTTCTAAAAGTTATCCCAAGTTACCCCAATAAACCCTGAAATGCAGAACTGTGTTCCTCTGGGCGGGGGGGGGGGCTTTGTAAAATGCTGCAAATTCTCATCCGGCTTGGCAGCATCAATAGAGAGAGAAGCCGCCTTCCCCCCATCAGATAATCCATCCGCACAACAGCATTTCGTTTTAATCGGAGCTTTAACTTTGCGAGAAAAAAAAGTCTTGAGAACGCGTAAAATAGTTAAATCCGCTCTTAATTCTTCAAACGCCGGGGGGAGGGGGGGTGGGCGGGATAAAGAACTATCTTGGTGTCGTTTTCGTGCATTAGCTCCTGAAGAAATCATCCCCACTCTGTCCCAGCCGCTTTTCAAATGATTTCCATTTCCCCATTTGGGTGGGAATACCTGAGCTGTCACACCTCAGATTGGATTCGTGAAATTCTACTTACTCCCAAGTGTAAATGCAGTTTGAATTCAAAGTCAAGAATTGCCCAGACAAGGGGCAACAAAGCGGAGCAGCATCCAGTGTGACTGCTTTGTATCAAATTGAGTTGGGGCGGTGACACCCAATCTGTGGACTCCACCACTCGTTCAAATACACTGTTAAGACCAGATAGTAACTCCGCCCTTAACATCTGCATCTGCTCAAGCAGTATCTAGAATTTTATCCCAGTATTTCAGTAAGGTTTTAAACATTTAACCAAAACCTTTGCAGAAGAATCGATTTCAGCAACTTCAATACATTCAGCTGGAAAGAAAAAGTGAGAATATAGGTCATTGTGGAGAGGGAGAAGAGCATGGTTAAAACTCCAATCTCTTAACAGTGAAAGTTCAGGCAGGATTGAAACGCCACCCTTTGAGCTGGTGTGGAAGTGACTGATATCTCAATACCGTTATTTGCAGATTGCAAGATGAAATTCTTCAGCGGGAGGAAGCCGAAAACAACCTGGCAGCTTTCAGACAGGTACAAAAAGGAAGACACTGATTTCTGTGATGGGGAGGACACGTGTCGGTAGCCAATACCCCTGAGACTAGAGAGCAACCATGGTATAGAGAGAGACACGCCCAATCTTGTAAATTATTGAGTAGGGAAAAGGTCTTCAAATGGTTCTCTTAGGACCGTCCCTTCGTTTGAACCAAACTTCCGTTATTCTAACTGTCCCAGTTTGGAGTGTGCGGGAAATGCATAAGTGGAGTATCTTTCTGCAAAACTTGTCAGATTTCTGAATTTATAGCAAAACCAAGACAGTGGTTTCTGGTGCATGATACCTTCTAGCAATACCCTATGAGGGTAAAATCAATAAAACATAAAAAGACATTACAAAATTTAAATGATATTTCAATGATTTACATTAATTGAATATTTCTTAGTTATATCAAGGATAACCGAAGATCCTTTCCCAGGTCTCTGCTTCTGATTGTCTGCTTTTCATCCTTCGCTCATTGTTCTGCAGTCAATCACTTGTAAAGATATCCCCCCCCCCTCCCCCCATACATGAAGTCCTACAAGGGCAATTTTAACCTAACCCGCCTTCGGGAGGGGAGTGGGGGCTGATTTTATTCTCCAGTGACGTGTTGGATGGGTCGGGTGCAAGCTGGCACTGCACTTTAGGTTAAAATGACCCCAGTTGTATGAGCAGTTTGTTTCGCAGGGGTAGTGAAGAGGGTGAGATACAGTGCTGGGCTCGGAATCTGTCCTTACTGGATGAACACATAGGTGCACTTTCCAAGGAATAGGTACCAAGAGTGGGAACCCTGGCTGATTTTTCACTTTTCCCAATTCATGAGATCCAGATGCCTGTAAAAATGTTCCCAGTGTCCCAGGCAGTATGAGTTAATTCCACAAAGAGCAAGAATCAAAGAGTTGATATAGCTGCATAATACATGGTGATTGCACTCCCTGAGTCAGCAGGGATTTTGCTGATGACATTCCAGAGCCACCCTCTGGAAAACACAAAGAACAACCAGGGGTGACGTGACCAGTAATTTTTTTCTCCGTTCCTGAGGAAGTGCCTGGCCTCTGCTCACTTTGAAGTTCAGTCTGGACAGAATTATTGAGCAGCCACTGCCAAATGTCAGCGCTGAACTATTTCATTTTTATCTTTTGGCTTTGTTAATTAAAGAACACATTATTTTCAAAGTAACTCACTGGTTTGATTCTTTCAGAGGCCCACAACCACACTTCTTCCATTCAGGGTGTGGCACTCTGGGGCAACCCCTTTCATTAAACATTTTTTTTTCCTCTGAGAAACATCTTATTGCCTTCATTAGCTCTCCCTGTAGTGGATAGAAGTGATGAAGTCAGTGCCTTCAGGCTCAGTCTAATTCATGACCATGTAAAAGGGACAGTGGTAATAATGGTGACACCAAGGGAGCAGCTGTTATTCCCCATTAATATAAAGTGAGCTCCAACAGGGATTTGTCTTGAAACGCTGTGGCAATGAACACAGCCCCTGCCAGTAAAATAACTAAATGAATAAAAACCTTTGTGCAGCTGGAATGCAGTGGATTTAGGGTAGTTGCGGTAGATTAAAATAGTTGCAGGAGCAATATTGATATCCTAGTGTCGAGGAACCAAGAAAGCAAAGATTTGATTATTTGTTGGCTAATAGAAAATAAATTCAAGTTATTGAATAAAGGACTAGACAATTTGTTGTCCAATGGTGCTATCAGCATAACAGAATTCTCAAATACAGTGAAAACTGCTTCATTGATCTATTTCCCTTTAATATTCCTATCCTGAAGGCAATAACTCATTGACTAATAATAACTAATATCTGTAACTAACATATTTCTCACATTTGTGCACTTAATTGTGAGCTCTTTCAGGATATAAACAATACAAATTAAATACAAAAGATAAGCTAATTTAATACGATTCTGTTTGTTACACACAAATTTATTGCAGTAATCTTGTCTTTCATTTTTCCTCTACCAAAGGCAACTACTAATGAGGTGCTAAGAATATTTTCAGTCTCCCTGCATTCTTAATATGGGCGGCATGGTGGCACAGTGGGTAGAACTGCTGCCTCACAGTGCCAGGGACCTGGCTTCAATTCCAGCCTTGGGTGACTGTGTGGAATTTGCATATCCCCCTCCTTGACTGCGTGGATTTCCTCTGGGTGCTCCGGTTTCCTCCCACAGTCCAAAGATGTGCAGGTTAGGTGGATTGGCCATGTTAAATTGCCCCTCGGTATCCAAAGATGTGCAGGTTAGGTGGATTGCCATTTTAAATTTCCCCTCAGTGTCCAAAGATGTGTAGGTAAGGTTAAGGGGTTATTGGGATAAGGCAGGGGAGTGGGCCTGGGTAGAGTGCTCTTTTAGAGGGTTGGTGCAGACTCAATGGGCCGAATGGCCTTCTGCACTGTAGGGATTTTATGATTGATCCTCTGCCGTTTTCTAGATTGAAATTCCTGTTGGAGCCAAGCATTTGAAAAGGCATTCTTTCAGTTTTCTGTTTACAAGTTATCAGGAACTTAATTTGGATGCATTTTTATAAAAGACACAGTTAAGTTGATAGTTAAATGAACACAAAATTCCTGGTACAGATGATTGAGTAATATTGCCCCCAAAGCACTTCACAGGAAATGGCAAAGAAAGCAAATGGCAAACAGCAGAGCTGCTGTTTCATAATTGACCCAGTGTTAATAAAATCCAGCATCCTGTAGCAGAAAAATCAAACTCACTCACTATTGAACAAGCATAGCTGCCGTGTTTAATTAGAGAACTTGGAAATTCTTTCCTTTATATTGCACTGCACTGAAGTTACCACATCAAAGCTCAGGTTGTAATTAATGTCATCAACTGTTTGATCACAAAACTTAATTGCTAGTTTAAATAACTGCATTCATCTTCAAGCCTAATCCCCTTCATCTTGAGGGCCACTGCATTTTCAGCATGAATTATTGTATAGCAGTCTGGAACGACAGAATGGAACATTTAACTTCCAGCATTTTTATTTTAAAAGATACTTATAAAGAGAAATAGCATTTCTTTGAAAGAAAATATTTTGAATCTCATTTCAAACTTTTTGGAGAATGAATTTTTGATCAGCAGACTATCAAAATCAATTAAGAAGACACAAAAAAAATTCGAATTTGAACAATGACATTTTGTTTGAATGGTGATCTCATAATCTCCAATGGTTAATGACAACCGTCATTCTAAAGCAGCAGAATTGTACAATCACATGAATGACTGCGACTGACCCAAAATAGCTCAGAAGTCTATATTTCTTTTCTTGCATGCTGACTGTGATTCTTTGTAACTTTCTTTAAACTATGCATGTAAAGCTGATTTACGTCGAATTCGGGTTTAATTACAATTTCCATGGGGAAGCAAATTCCAACATGAACTGGTTGGGCTGAATGGCATGTTTCTGTTTGTAATGTCTATGTATTTCTATTTAAGATTCACCAGAAGAGGGGTGGTGCAACATCAAATAGAGTTTGTGCCAAACTTACAAATGTCTGGACTTATTGAGAGTTGTGCCTGTCAAATTTTGGAATAATTAAAATGGTGGAAAAAATATGTTTGACAATTTTTTAGCAATTGTTTAAAATGCTTGTTTTCTCTAATTGATCCTTTACATTTTATGTACTTTATTTTGGAGATGTTCAATAATAATAAATTAATAATCTTTATTCTCACAAGTAGGCTTACATTAACACAGCAATGAAGTTATTGTGAAAAGCCCTAGTCGCCACATTCTGGCAGCTGTTCATGTACACAGAGGGAGAATTCAGAATGTCCAAATTACCTAACAGCACGTCTTTCGGGACTTGTGGAAGGAAACCGGAGCGCCTGGAGGAAACCCAAGCTGACACGGGGAGAATGTGGAGACTCCACACAAACAGTGACCCAAGCCAGGAATCGAACCTCGGACCCTGGAGCTGTGAAGCAAAAGTGCTACCGTGCTGCCCATATGTTTAAGCTATTCAAGAATCAGTTTCCATTGACGGTTGAGCAATGATACGAGTTTAAATTATTGAATCCAGGTTTTTGTATTGTTAGACACAATTCAATTTGAAGGGTTTCCTCCGGGTGCTCCATTTTCCTCCCACTGTCCAAAGATGTGCAGGTTAGGTGGACCAGCCATGCGTAATTGCCCCTTAGTGTCCAAAAGGTTACTGGGATAGGGTGGAGGCGTGGGGTTAAGTAGAGTATTCTTTCCAAGGGCTGGTGCAAATTTAATGGGGTGAATGGCCTTTTGCACTGTAAATCTATGATTCTATGAAAATAAGTGGCATAATGTTACTGGATCATAATTAAATAACCAGTTGTTTCAAAATCAATGTTTGCTCTAACTCCCTATCAGATACTTTTACACATGACTTAATGGTGCCTTATAATACTTTAACCTACAAAAGGTTTCTTCACTTCTTTTAGTGGCAACGGTAAATAGAAATGGATTAACATAGCAATTTATATAGTATCTGTGCAATCACGGCATGGTGGCACAGTGGTTAGCACTGTTGCTTCACAGCGCCAGGGTCCCAGGTTTGATTCCCGCTTGGGTCACTGTCTCTGTGGAGTCTGCACGTTCTCCCCGTATCTGTGTTGGTTTTCTCTGGGTGCTCCGGTTTCCTTCCACAAGCCCCAAAAGACGTGCTTGTTAGGTAAATTGGATTTTCTGAATTCATCCTCAGAGTACCCGAACAGGTGCCACAGTGTGGCGAATAGGGGATTTTCACAGTAACTTCATTGCAGTGTTAACGTAAGCCTACTTGTGACAATAATAAAGATTATTATTAAAAGTAACTAATAATTATGAATGCAATTCAGTATTGAGATACGGTTTTATAAGATATTGCAATAGCACAGAATAATTGCTTTAACTAACTTTGTTCTGGATTTTATTTTTCTGTTGGTTTCTAAAAGGATGTGGATGATGCCTGCCTGGCACGTTTAGATCTGGAACGTAAAGTTGAGTCACTGCAGGAAGAAATCATGTTCTTAAAGAAACTTCATGAAGAGGTGGGCTTGTACTGTTTTTTATAATTTAGAATACCTATTTCGGTAACATTAAAAAAAAAATGTTATGCTAGTTAAAGATATCTCGAATGTACTATTTTGGATAAACATTAACTTGTCTTTTTTCTTTTCCTTTCTTTCCTCAGGAAGTTCGTGAACTGCAGGCTCAAATCCAAGATTCACAGATCAAGGTTGAGATGGATGTGGCCAGACCTGACCTTACTTCAGCACTCCATGAAGTTCGTTCTCAGTTTGATAAGCTTGCTGCCAGGAACATTGCTGAAACTGAGGAATGGTACAAGTCCAAGGTACGTTTTCTGATCTGCATTTCTTAGCGGCCATGATAAAAAAAATGGAGGCCAAACCACCTATTAACCAACTTCTAAACCTGCAGCTTTATACAGAGCAGCATCCCTCTCCCAGCGCCCATTCGCACACCTTCACATTTTCTGTAAAAAATGAGTCTTTACCCATTTTCATACTTACTCCCACACAGGAATATATAATTATCACACTACTAGCCTTACAAACACCTAGTTCTATTCCTGTATCTCCCAGCTATGCTTATCCAATAATTACACTAATTCCCAACTTCAAATTGCAACTTCCAAATTATCATTCCAGTTCAATTAATTTCTATACTCCTAAACACTTTTATACTTTGGGACATCTCAAATTACTACTGTTATATACATTACAATTTAATCAACAGACTGACAACATCCTTATCCATACTGCTTACACCCAAACTATACCAGTTTATACTTCCCAACTTAATACCTAATATAACCAGTGGAATTACCTCACCCAACACTTTTCCCATTCATCACTCCAGTGGTCACTTCAACCATATTACTAACTCCACAGTCAGTCTCACTGTCACATCTGCATTTTCCTTCAGCGACTCCCACAGCAGTCAGGGCAATGTGCATTGATCCTTTTTATACAAAACAAAGATCTAAATAAATTTTGTTGAGTAAGGTCAGTCAGTACTCTAGTGTTATAGTAAGATTCACTCATAGAGGTTTTTGTATTGAAACAGTTGGCTGATGTGAGTGATTCTGTTTCTCGCAACAATGATTCTCTTCGCACGGCAAAACAAGAGAATGGTGAATACCGCAGGCAAATCCAGACACTGACCTGCGACATCGATGCACTTAAGGGAACAGTAAGTACTCTAAATATGAATGAAATGTAGCCTTCAACAAAATAAATTTGGCTATAGAACTGGACGATGTGTTTACCAACAATAACAGTGCACCTTTATCAATTCCTTTAATGTAAAAAAGAGCCAATCTGTTTAACAGCAGCATCACAAATAAAAGTTGCCACTGAGCCACATAAAGTGATACCAGGACAGGTGACCAAATTCTTGATCAAAGAGGCAGGTTTTAAGGAGAGTCTTAAAGGAGGAGAGAGCGATGAACTGGTTTAAGTTCAGAATTCCAGAAATTAGGGCCTGGTCAGCTGAAGATATGGCTGCCATTGATAGACCACTTAAAATTGGAGATGCACAAGAGCCCAGAATTGAGAGCACAAATCACAAGCGGGTAGTAGAATTAGAGGAGGTTACAGAATTATGACAGAGGTAAAAGTAGTGAGTCTTGATGACGGGTGGGCATGTGGTTGAAAGCACCGGTCAGGAGCAAATAGGGACTGGAAGTTACGAATAAACTGCTTCAGCTGAAGACAGTAGCCAGGGAAGGGGACGGAATTGGTGGCTAGGGAACAAATTTTGGGGTAGAGACTGAAGACAGTGGTTTCGATTTTTTGAGCATTTAATTGGCGGAAAAGTCTAGCAAGCTGCATAACTAATCAATTTCATTGGAAGAACCAAAAGTGGTAATGCTGAGGTAAGGTTGAATGTTGTCAAAGTACACGGATAACATTGAAAAAGCTAAGGAAGTAATTTTTAAAAAAGGGTCGACAGGTCTTCATAGATTTGCACTCCAACATTTTTAACAAATAAGTAGCAACATTCACCAATTTCAATAGAACTATTAATGTAAAACAAGTCATGATCAAATTGTATAGTGCTCTGTTCAGTTGACACCATGAGAATTGTGTCCTGTTCTAGTAATACTAAGACAAAGGGAAGAATTTCAAGCGCAGTGGAGCTACAAGAATTATTTCCTGTCTTAAAGGGCTGAATTATGGTGAAAGGTTGGAGAAATTTGGAAATTTCAGTCTTGAAAGGTTGTGGCTGAGTGCTGATTTTAATGTTTAAGTATAATTTTTAAAAATAAATTTAGAGTACCCAATTTTTTTTTCCCAATTAAGGGGCAATTTAGCATGGCCAATCCACCATTGCATGTCTTTTTGGGTTGTGGGGGTGAGACCCATGCATTCACGGGGAGAGTGTTTATGTATGATGTACTATAGCTCAGACAGTAAACGGTAAGGAAGTGGTCAATCTGAAAAAAATAAGTTAAATTGTAAGGGAAGGGAGGAGGTCACTAGTGAAAGAAAACATTGGCGCTGATTAACATATAGAAATGGCTCACAAATAGAGTAGTGAAGCATTTAAGAACCAATTTGACACAGCAGTTAGAAGGGTCCAGGGTTTGACCTTCCCTGGGTACCTACCATGGAAAGTTCAAAATACTGTCCTCTTTGCCCTGTTTCTAAGTCCTGTTTACTACTCAGGTCTGCTGTGGTAAGCATCCTAATACAAGGTTTAAGGGCAACTTTCCAAACAGCACCTCTTGGTCATTAATAATATTACATTTGTATGTCACCTTTTACAACCTCAGGATAGCTCAAAATGTCCCACAGCAATTAAATCCCTTTTAAAGTGCAGATATTATTGCAGTTTTAGTGCCTCAAACAATATTGAAATAAATGATCAGATCACCAGGGATGTTTTTTTGGTGTTGATTGAGGGATAAGTGTTGACCAGAATATCAGGAAAATATCCCAGTTGTTCTTTGAATAGACTGTGAAACATGGCCTGCAGGGCCAGGAATGTCCTTTCCCATCTCATTTGCATTAAGATGCTGGTTCCGAATTTATTACCAGCTGAGTACATCACGCGACAGTAGAAGGAGGTACATGAACCTATTGCTTCTTCACTCATTTTTAGTATTGCCTGGCTAATTATTTATCTCTGATGCTACAGAGAGGAATATCAAAGCAAGTACTTCATCAAACTCAAATACACCAATAGGCTTATTGGCCCAGAAGGCTTGGCAAATTGTATTTTCGTTGATATCAGCAGAAAGTTTTATCAAGTATTTTGGGGTTTGTCTTTTTCCTAATATTTGAGCCACCCCAGATACATTGATAGATGTGTTTTAATATACCATGCTATCTTTATCTGCTTTAGCTCTACTCATCAGTTTTCTTTTTAACCCTACATTATTTTAAATTTGCTTTATAATATCCATATTTAAATTTATTGTATGTTAAACTTTTGAAAACATTTGTGTCTTACTTAACTTTTGAAATTTCTGGCGGCACGGTGACACAGTGGTTAGCATTCTGCCTCACTGCGCCGAGGTCCTAGGTTCGATCCCGGCTCTGGGTCACTGTTCGTGTGGAGTTTGCACATTCTCCCTGTGTTTGTGTGGGTTTCGCCCCCGTAATCCAAAGATGTGCAGAGTAGGTGGATTGGCCATGCTAAATCGCCCCTTAATTGAAAAAAATGAATTGGGTACTCTAAATGTATAAAATAAAAAAGTAAAACCTTTTGAATCTTCATCTATATTAACACTTGCTGGATGGGAGCTGCAGATCATATGAAGCTACCAACAAATTCTCAAGACAATAACTAAAAAAGCCATCTTAATTCTTTAATGTAATTATTATTGTGAATGCCCCGAACATCCAAGGAAAGTTTTCAATTACAATGAATGACTGAAGCTGAAGCATTACAACTATCATTTTATGTCTTGACAAAAATCCCAACTTGCATTCCAAGTGCTCTCATCAATTCTGAAATTAAGCAGCATGTTAATAAAACTTACTCATGGTTCATGAATGCATATTGACCTGGAATGGTTTTGAAACCATTGAAACAGAGGCGATGTAATGACTCTTTCTCACATCAGCACAATTTGAGAAAAAAGGCATGAAGTAGGGGACTGAAGGAAGAAAATGAAAATAACCTAAATATTTCTGTTAAAACAGAATGAATCTCTTGAGCGTCAGATGCAAGAAATGGAGGAACGTTATATTTTGGAAGCAAATAATGCCCAAGATACCATTAGCCACCTTGAAGATAACATTGGTAACTTGAAGGATGAGATGGCTCATCACTTGCAAGAATACCAAGAGTTACTGACCGTAAAGATGGCTCTAGATATTGAGATTGCAACCTACAGGAAATTGCTGGAGGGTGAGGAAAGCAGGTAAGGCATTTGTGTAAGTTAGGAAAAAATATAGGGCGAGATTCTCCGACCCCCCGCCGGGTCGGAGAATCGCCGGGGGCTGGCGTGAATCCCGCCCCCGCCGGTTGCCGAAGTCTTCGGCACCGGATATTCGGCGGGGGCGGGAATCACGCCGGTTGGCGGGCCCCCTCGCTCGATTCTCTGGCCTGGATGGGCCAAAGTCCCGCCGCTAAAATGCCTGTCCCGCCGGCGTAAATTAAACCACCTACCTTACCGGCGGGACAGGCATTTTAGCGGCGGGACTTTGGCCCATCGGTGGGCCCCGATCGCGGGCCAGGCCACCGTGGGGGCACCCCCCCGGGGCCAGATCGCCCCGCACCCCCCCAGGACCCCGGAGCCCGCCCGCGCCGCCCTGTCCCGCCGGCGTAAATTAAACCACCTACCTTACCGGCGGGACAGGGCGGCGCGGGCGGGCTCCGGGGTCCTGGGGGGGTGCGGGGCGATCTGGCCCCGGGGGGTGCCCCCACGGTGGCCTGGCCCACGATCGGGGCCCACCGATCCGCGGGCGGGCCTGTGCCGTGGGGGCACTCTTTCTCTTCCGCCTTCGCCACGGTCTCCACCATGGCGGACGCAGAAGAGACTCCCTCCACTGTGCATGCGTGGGAAGCTGTCAGCGGCTGCTGACGCTCCCGCGCATGCGCCGCCCGGAGATGTCATTTCCGCGCCAGCTGGCGGGGAACCAAAGGCCTTTTCCGCCAGCTGGCGGGGCGGAAATTCATCCGGCGCCGACCTAGCCCCTCAATGTTGGGGCTTGGCCCCCAAAGATGCGGAGCATTCCGCACCTTTGGGGCGGCGCGATGCCCGTCTGATTTGCGCCATTTTGGGCGCCAGTCGGTGGACATCGCGCAGTTTCCGGAGAATTTCGCCTTTAGTTTTCAAATGAAAAATAGTTAATTATAAAATGCTCAGTTTGAAGATTGATACAAACACTTATTCAGTAGCTCCAAAAATTTAGGCTTTTTTGTGTGAATACACTAACATAAGCAACAGGAATTAAACAAGTGCCTTCACAAAACAAAATTGTTTCTTATTGTGCAGAAAATACATTTGAAGTTATTGTGCTTTGAACGTACATTATTCATATGTGTGCAGAAGACTGACAGACTGATTACCACTAAAGTAGGAAAAGCGATCCTTCTTTAAATTTCTACAATTAGACCTGAGTCTGACTTATAAAGCTACTCTGTGAATGTGTAATTTTAGGTTTTAACTTGTCCAGATACAGACTAGATTAGAAGATCCATCAACATCTTCTCAGGAGAACTGTAGATGATTGATACATGTTGCTTTGCAAACAGTGTCCATATCCTGGGAACAAATAAAGGAAAAAGGCCACCTTTTAAGGTGTCCCATGCAAATAGAGCAACAAGCCGCGTTGCCGCCTTCGGTGAAATAAATGGCCAAAACTGATGATAGTCATTGATCTTTAAATTATTGTGACTATGGAGATGTGTTGCTGATGGCAGTCATCAGATTTCCACAGCTGAATCTCATCTTTTGTCCCATCTGGAAGATCCTTTTGGGAGAATGGAATAAATTTACACAAAGTAGTGGAGGCAGAAGCTATTGAGTGATTCAACAGGAAGTGGCTGTGGTAATAATAGAATGACATGGAAGGATGATCCTGTTGTTTCATTTCTGTAATTATATATTTCTTTTCTTTGTCAGGATTTCTATGCCTGTGGCATCATTTGGTTCTCTAAGCCTTTCTGGTAAGTTATTTGTATTATTACCAGATGAAAATGGATGAGTAATGTTTGCACTTTAAAAAAAACAGTTTATAAAAAGCACCTGTTTTGAGACATTTCCCACTATAAAGGACCTTTTTCTTTACTTCATGCCATGCATTATTTGCAGGATGATATCGGTAAGTCTGCCGTTCTTCGGTTATATTGTTCCTCCACAGACAATTGAGCGAAGAAAATTCTTTACCGGCATAAGGCCGACTCAACATTATAACACAAAATACAAGCTCCTATGCTTATTCTTTTTAACCGTACAGTAACACCTGAGCTGGTTCTGGTGAAAAGTTTCAGGGATTCAATTTGTATTTTTGCATGCTGAGGCACTTTATTGTCCAAAACATTTGACTGAATATTTGGCTTATAAAGAAATCATTAAGAATTGATACTATTGTTTGAGATGCAGGTTTGGATTTCCTCCTTGTTCACAGGACAGTAGTGGATTGGGACTTCTGCCTGTGACTTTATCATTGCTACAATCCCAATTTATTTTTCTTGGTTGGCGTGCCAGCTCACACTGACATTCCTACCACCAAGAGAGGGAGACCATCACTGCTTTAAAGACACCAAAGCCAAGAACAAACCTCTCCCTACCCAGAAAATAAGATTCCAGCAGGGATCAAACAGGAGCAATTTTCCAATCTGAAGACAAGAAGGCGGCTAATTGTCACACCCTACCACTGTCCTGGCTAAGATCAGTGAACTCAGTGAAGGCCTACGGTCAATAAGCCAAGGATTTCACTGACTCGCATAGCTGAGCTGTTCATTGGACAGATTGCATGGAATGGCAACAAACTAAATAGGCACTGCAGGAATGTGGATGCTGTCGCTCAATATGTTCCAATCTGAGAGCAAACCTATAGATATATGTCTAGCATTTTATAATGGAACCAGCATGAGTTCCATAAAGGGACAGCATAATTAGTAGCAAATGCAATGACCCAATAGCGTCTTTATATTCCAACGTGATTCTGGCAATGGATTTGGATTTGTTTTATTGTCACGTGTGCCTATGTACAGTGAAAGGTATTGTTCTGCGTACAGTCCAGACAGATCATTCCGTACCTGTTTTATAAATGTCATAGAGCAGCATTATTGTTAAAATTGTGGAGAAGTCTAATTTCCTGCATATTCAAATGCAGATTCGTAACATTGGAGGTTTTAGTTATAAAGACAAGTAGAAAGAGAAAAGACATTTCTCAGTCTTTGCTTTGTTGATATTTTGACTGAAACCAAGCATTATTAATTAATTATTTTTATTTTCTTTACAGATGCCATGTATGAGCAGCAACCAACTGACATTCATTTGTCAAGGAAGAATGTTTTAATTAAAACAATTGAAAGCAGAGGCGGAGATGTTAGTGTTTAAGTTCACACGTAAAACTATTTAAAGAATACAGATACCTTGTTCAACTTACAAACACTAACATATGTGAAATACTTTCTTTTCATTTGCAGATAATCAGCGAAACTACCCAGAGAATTGAAGACTGAGCCTACTCTTCAGCCTGAGAATGCTCTTTCATACTCGTGGAAGCTGATGATCTTTAAGAAAAAATGCTTGACAAGAATGTTGCTCCTCCTTTTAATTACCACAAAGAAAGCTGTTGGCTTTGAAGTGCCTTTCTGTTTCTAATTGAAGAGTGTCAGGTTCAATAAAGTTGTAAGCTTTGTAGGAAAGCAAATGGTTTACAGAAGGATTATAATCACACTCTGTTTACAGAAAGAGTCACTAGTTTACAATGACACAGTAATAAATAGCAATACTTCATTCACCAGTTTTGAATCTTTATTCACAGGTTCAGAATCTCAATTGCTTTATTTCCCTCCAGCAAGTATGTGTAAGCAAGCTGTAATAAAACTTTGACCAAATCCTCTGTTTGTTGCCTGATTTCTTATTCAACAGTTTTGGTCAAAAGTTTCAGCATCACCCCAATAACCTGTTGCTAGGGGCTGGTTCGAATAATGTCCCACTAAGAAGCATATATAATGTCAAGAACTGTTTGAAATTAAGTTTTGTGATGTCCCTGGAGACTTTTCATTAGAGAGCTGTACAAGGCAAGGGCTCTGCTCAGTTTAGAGCATCCTTATATGGAAGGAGATAAAATATTTAATTCCAACAAATTCCAGGTCAATCCGAAGGGTGGTCAAGCATAGACATGCACATTCCTGAATGCAGCTAGCCTGCTTGTGGGTAGTGGCCAGCATTGCTGTGCAAGAAAAATAAGTAAATTAGACTTCAAACAGTACTATACAATTCATAGAATCTAAAGTGCAGAAGGAAGCCATTCGGCCCATCAAGTCTGCACCAACCCTTCGAAAGACCATCCTACCTAGGCCCAATCTTCCATGTCCTATTCCTGCAACCTCACTCTAAGGAGCAATTAAGTGAGGCCAATTCACCTAACCTGCACATTTTTGGACTGGGAGCATCCACAGACATGCAGACATAGTGAGAACGTACAAACTCCACACAATCATCCAAGGCCGGAATGGAACCGGGTCTCTGGCACTGTGAGGCAGCAGTGCTAACCACTGTGCTACCTTGTCAAAAGTGAAATACTGCTGTGCTGGAAATTTGAAGTAAAACCAGAAAATGATTGAAATATTTAGTAGGTCAGTGGAGAGAAATTCAACAGTGACTGAGGGTGAATCAATGAAACATGCGCAGCATGAGACTGAACTCCCTGCCATGTGTTCCTGGTGGGGAATGTTGCACCTGAAGCATGCAAGTCTAGAGTCATATTTGAAAGGTTCTGATCTCTGAATTAAATCTCTTTCATTGCTCCTGTTTACATATTTTGTCCAACTCCTTAGATACCGAACTGTTTCATCACATTCAACTGCCCTCATAGTTTGGCATCGTCTGTGAGTTTGACCAGTTTGTGATGAGTTGTTGAATATGGATATAAATATAAATTACAGAAGATGAGTAATTAAGGATAGTAATGAAATGGGTGAACCACAGATAAAAAAAATAGAAGACAATGGCATAGGAACAGATGTTCCATAGCAACGAAAGCAAGCAATATTTTCATTGATTAGATTGGCTCATTTCAACTTCCTATCCGCTGGTAGAATCATTGACTACAGTGCAGAAGGAGACCATCCAGCCAATCAAATCTGCACTGACCCTCTGAAACAACACACCCAGCCCGTCCTATCCCCATAACCTAATCTGCATACCCCTGGACACTAAGGGGCAATTTAGCATGGCCAATCCACATCTTTGGACTGTGGGAAGAAACCGGAGCATTGGAGGACACCCACGCAACAGACACGGGGAATACGTACAGACTCCACAGACATTCACCCAAGGCCAGAATTGAACCCGGGTTCCTGGTGCTGTGAGGCAGCAGTACTAACCACTGTAACAGTGTGGTTGCTAACTGAATATTTCTTAGTACGTGTCAGTATTCTGGAACTTGATGACTGGACAACATCTGTTAAGCATCTAATATTTTTGGTTATGCCCGTATAAGGATAAATAAGAAAATTATTCATAACTGAACACATGGCATAACCAGTGATTTTAAAAAATATTTTGGGGGCATATTTCTCCTTGATATCTCTGATTTTAAACCCGTACTTGCTTTTTTTGCTCATATTAGCAAGAAAAGAGCAATATATTAAGGGCGGAATCTTGCCAGAATTTGGCAGTCAGGCTCAGACAGAAAATTGCAATAGAACTCTCCAGCTGCACAGACTAGTTTTCTCACGGAATCTCCAGTCTCTTGGCAAAAAAACAAAGACTTGACCTGTCACTCTGGTGGAGCGGGACCTCATCGAGCCAGCAATCAGCTCCAGACAGATTGGGACATCATCTCTAAAGGGTGCCCCAGCCATTGCTGCAGCAGAATGGCCCCCGGCCCACATCACAGAGGTCTCAGGGGCTCTCAGCAAACACCTCCAACATTCATCGCTGGCAAACCCAACCCCCCCTGCCCAACATTCACCTCCGGCAAATCCCCTCCTCAATTTCCGCTCTTCCCCCTGCCCATGAGGCTCCCACTATGGCCCCCCATGTTGGCAGTACCAGATTAGCATTACCAACCTTTGCCAGGGGCAGTGTCAGGTCACTGATCAGGCATGAAATGTAATAAAATGAAGTTCATTCACTTTATAAGGTGTGAATTTCGTGGGTGAGGGGAGGGGAAAATTGGGAAACACGACCTCTCCAGCAAGTGCGGGCTCAAGATTCCACCTTAAGATTTGAAATAACATACAATTCTAAGTGAAATGAGTATTTTTCTATGATCTGCAATGTCTGTGCATAATGTAATTAGGCATTCAAGTTTCACATTTTAATAAACATGTTAATACTTTCAATTGCTATAGCCAGCTAACAATTGAGATGATCATTTTCTTGTTAAGTTCTGCAGAAAGAAAAGTGAACTTACCTCTTTTTTTTAACAATCTTTACACAAATGCATTCTGTTTTTGAAAATAGCTCTCAGTTACATCTGGTTTACAGATGGCATTTTAACTTCCAGACATACCAACTCCTAATTCAAGCCACATTTTAGACAAGAAAACAAGCTCACTAAATTCCATGAGATGATTAAGATACCTACGTGAGTTTAGAAGCACAGGGGATCTAATTTGAACAGTCCCAGAAAATGAGCATGGGTTTCACATTGTGCAAAAATGATCATGGGTTTCACATTGTGCTCTCATTCAGCATGAGTCAGGCAGCATGCATGCTTCTTGTTAATGATAATGTCACTGGACTAGTAATCCAGAGGCCCAGGCTAATGTGGGACATGGGGACAAAAACCATCCAAGCAGCTGGTGGAATTTAAATTCAATTTGTGATGAATGTAAGAAATTGTCATATTTTATATATTTTTTGCAGTAATGTTATTACAACCTGTGTTAAGATGCATACAGAATATGTGTGCTAAAGATGTGATTAAGGTATAAAAGTGAAGTAATCATTAATTTGCAAGTTAAGTGTTCTGCTAATAGATCTTGAGAACCATTTACTTGTTTACAGACAGCTAGCTTATGGAATATCGTTGATGTTTGAGAGACCCCTGAGGTGTAGATAATTTATCAGGCGCATTGTGTTTGGTCCTGGATAAACACGTCATGGGACATCTTGTAAGAAGAGAAAAAAGAATGCCTTATGCTTTGGGTACAGATGATGTAGTTAATCAGAGGAGCCAGGTCTGTTTGAAAAGACAGTTGGTCCCAGAACTCTCATCTGAACAGAGGTGATTCAGTTTGGTCCTGAAAGGTTCTCTCCAAAGATGCTGTACAGAGAAAAGCAAGTAGTAACCTAGTTGTTAACTTTATTCATGAGTGATATTTTAAATACATCGGTTCACTTCATTGGAATATACTGATAGTTTTAGGTCGCGATCTTCCGGCCTTGTTACACTCACGCTCAAACAGACTGAGGCTGGTAAATAGCGGGAGAGGCCAAAAACGGGAACCGTGCCAGGCGGCAAAAGGTTTGCGATGTAACTGGCCCGCTCCCATAGACGGAATCGGAATCTCGCCGGAGCGTGGTGAGAAACCTATTATCACCACTTAAGCCGCATTTCCATACAATTAATGAGATCCACCTGTCATCCAACGGCCTCCCATCATTCACTGGCCTCCCCAGCTAGTGGTCACGCTGGCGCCGATCAGTACTCCTTTTGAAAAAAGTGAACCTGGCGGAAGGGCTTCCGTGGGGAGCTGAGTAGGGGAGTAGCCATCTTTGTTCACAGGCAAAGAGCACGGGGGCACTGGATCTGTCACCCCAGTGCTCTGCAGGGTGTGGGGGGACCCTCTGTAGGGGTGGGCCGCCATGGGAGGGTGGGGTGGGGGGGCGCTGGGCGGAGCAACTGGGGGGCAAATTGCTCGTGGCACCACCATGCCAACCCCTGGATCCCAACCCCATTCCAGTGGCAACCCTTGTCCCTGCCCGTCTGCTACACCCATAACCCCCACCGACTGCTGAGGCCTCAGGCTGTGAGGCTGAAGGCTATCGCTAATAAGGAATTGGCAATCATGGTTAAGTGAGCAGTTGACACATGTCAAGTGGATTCCCATGGGCAGGCGGGCCATGTAGCAGGTGAGATATTACCTGGCATTTCGATCGCACCTTGATGCCTGGACACTGTGTGGGAGGCAACACCACACACGCAGCAGCCAATATCTGAACACCCAAGGGATAGGACATAGCTCCCCGGACATGACCATGGCCGGAGGATGGGTGGGGGCCACAAGGAGGGGGGGGATGCCTGGAGAGATAGGCAAAGGATCCGAGGATCAGCCAATATTGCGGAAGGATGTGACAGACATCATTTTGGTTGTGCAAAAAGATGTTAAATGTGCTGTAAAAACCCCATTCCCGATAGTGCCACCTTCCCACAACGTCCTACCTAACCCCTCCCTCCGACCCTGGTGCCCTCAGGGATGTGCAGCGTGCTTTGCCCACCTAGCTCTACCACTACGCCTAGGTAAGTCCCCAGGATGCACATCTGAGATGGAGGCAGCCAGCTGCTTACCTCTTCCCGTGGCCTTCAATGCCCCTGGTGGGCAGCCTCTGGGGGCTCTGGGGCTGGAGGGTCCCGGCTCACTTTTCGACGGCACATGCACAGCCATGACGCCCTGTCCCATGTGCTGGCTGCGAGATGGGCCCGGATTGGCACGCACCCCCTCTTCCCGGTCGGTGCCCATAGGGCGCAGGGGTTCACCTTGGGATAGAGCCCACCTGCCCCAGTGTCATCTGGCTCTGCCAGCCCTGGTGGCTAACTATAGTCCGCAGCATAGTGTTGACACCCTCGGCGCTGCTCCTCAGTGACTGGGACACATCCCCCAGTGACCGGGACATGCTCTGCAGTGCCTCAGCCATGCCCACCTTCGATTGGGACAAGCTCCGCAATGCCTCGGCCATTCCCATCTGAGAGCGGGACATGTCCCGCAGAACCTCATCAAGGTCGGCCTGGTACTGGGTGACATCTCCCAGTGAGGCAGACATTCTGCCGAGACCCTCAGCCATGGCCGTCATTGACTGCGTGACGCCTTGGTCACCTTCACTCATGGTGCTGATGTTATGCACCAGGCTCTCACTGCCACCCTAGCAGTGTTGGCCTCGGTGCCACTCATTGCCGGCACCATCTCCTGCACACGTAGCCTCTAGGACTCCTCCAATTGGCGATGGATCTGCTGGAGAGACGTTGACATCTCCCTCTGAACGTCTAAGTTGGTCCCTATCGTCCCATCAGCCCCGGGTAATTCTGTTCCACAGGCTCAACATCAGGCTGGGGCCCAGCTGGATCCTGGGATCCAGCAGACCTCCAACTGGGAGTTCCTGCTTCCATCAGATGTACATTGTGGTGGTATGTATTAGGGGTATTAAGGTATCCTGTGATGCCAAGAGGCTATTGGTGGATAGACACTGGGTCCCGATTGGATCAGCCGCCTGCTGGCTCCACCCAGTAAGGCGGAGTATAAGAGCCCGGGTTCTACCAGCAGCCGCATTCTGTAACTATGCTGCTGGGGAACAAGTCTGCGTAATAAAGCCATCGTTCGACTCCTTCTCATCTCGTCTCGTGAGTGATTGATGGTGCTACATACATCAGCTGCAGTTCGGTGCTCACCAGATTGTGCCCCAGAAGCCTGGCCACTACATGTCCCACCAAGGTGTGTGTATTTGCACTGGTGAAGGGTGCGGATGACAACTGTGCTGTGACTATAACAGTTGCATCCTCGGAGCTCTCCTCTGAGGTGTTCTCCTCGGAGTCAGGCCACCTGGGATGGACCGGCGCCATCAGCTGGAGGACCTGCGGGAGAATGGACATGTGGTCAGTGGACGGGACGGGTCAGTCAGTAAGGCAATCACTACTCACGTAGGGTGGAGCCTGGTGGTTCCTCAGCCTGTCCTCACCCATCCCGGTCACCTCCAGGCCCCATTCCTCGAAGGAGGTGAGGATTCTCAAGTTTGGCAGCCCACCGCCAGTCTGGGCCCTCTTCTGCCGATTATGGGAGGTTTTCCTGAGGGGACACAGAGAGGGCCTCTTTAGCCACATGTGTGGTTCACAGCTGTGGGTGGTGGGGTGTGAAGGGTGGTTTGGGGTGAAGAGAGGCTTGAAGCAGTGGGCGGAGGGAGTACTGAAGGGAGGGCGATGGAGGGATGGGGTCGCCTGGGGGGATATTCCCTTGGGGGGGGGGGGGTTAGGACATTGGTGTCTACTTACTCGTGCTGCCCGGTGTAGGCTATTGACCTTCTTCTGTCACTGGAGGCCAGTCCTACTGGTTACACTGCCCAAGCTGAATGCTGCCGCCACCTTGACCCAGGCAGCACTGGCTGCCTTGTGGCTCACCCTCCGGGACCCTCGGGGCAACAGGACATTTCCTCCTGGCTTCTAGGAGGCTTCCCAGCTCTGTATTCCCTAATCTTGGGGCCGGTCTCCTGGGAGCCATTGTTGCGAGCTGGTTGGGTTTGGCCGAGCAAGTGCAGCTTAAGTGCGGATCAACGTTGTTAACGGGGACTGGCGAGCACGGTCCCGGCGAATCAGCAGGAAGCCTGTGAGGCCTCGTTAAGTGGACCAATTGACGTTGAATTGCGTTGTTGGCCTCGCCGGGCCGAATGCCGGGAAGCTCACGGCAATTCCCGCTTGCTACAGCACTTGGAAGTTTTTCTGGAAGATCGTGCCCATGGTTTTCTCTTTCACTGAAGAACTGTTGTAACTGTTAATTGTAAAGCTATTTCTTTTGTGCTAATCTTGATAATTTTGTGTTTAAATTAAAGTTCGTTTTAACATAAAAGACACCTGTGGGTCAGCATTATCACTCCTGTAACAAAAAGGCGCAATTTAGCATGGCTAACGTAAAAGTTTTGATTTTAAGAACCCCAAGAACTGCAATCTGGCTGGGACAGGTGGAAGAGAAGCAAGACACTGACGATAAAGAAACATCATCACCAACATCACACTCGCAGTCACCTGCTTAGATTCTGCCACTGCACATCATTTAGAGGATAGATTCTAGGTGGGATTTGCATGCGGTGAGAGATTGGGCACAAGTGTCCTGTAACAAGGGCAGGGGTTGCACAGTTGCACAGGGGTTCCAGCTTGCTGCAGTGGGGGCAGGACAAGGTCACATACAAGTTGTGCCAGAGGACTTAGAAGAGGACTTCATGGTTCTATATGTCTTCATCTTTGCAGTATTCAACTGGGAAACACATTGAATTCCACTCAGGATTAAGATTGTCACCTCTTGTCAAATTTCAGGACTTAAAATGAGAGTTTAGAACAGGTTAGAACACTATGGGGTTATAGCCTGAGCTCTAATGTTGACATCGCAGCTGTTCCTGTCCCGACTGCTCTGAGTTAAAACCCCCTGCTGTCGTTTTCAACTTCTTCTATGGCCTTGGCTCAGTCTATCTTTGCAATCTTCTACATTTTGTATTCCCTCTTAAAGAATCATTGGATGCTGATATTATGTTCCCCTCCATCCCTTTGCCCACATGTACACCAGCAACCTGCCATTTCTGGCTGAAACCTCAGCTATATGGTGCAAACCAGAGAGAAAGGCTGATAGAATGAGTAGCTTGGGCATTAGCAGGTGTGCCAGAAAGTCTGCTTGTAACGTCAAGCATCATGAAGGAGTCCAGAATTATCTTTGCCAAGTGCTGACTTCCGGTGGCATCATGTGAGAGCAAGTCGCGCGAAAGGTGGCTCCCACCAGGCTCTTCGTTTTTTTATTACTTTCGCCTGTTTTTCAGGGGATTTTTGTGTTCAAACCCAGCTGGCCGAACTAGATAATGGTTATTCGATAGAATTATGTCGAAAGTCTCGATGAAAAAGCCCACTGGAAAGAAAATCCAGGCTGTTAGCCCGACGAGGGAATCTGAAGGAGAGAAGATGGCGGACGCGGCCACGCCCATGACGCTCGCTGTGGTGATGGTGCAGGAACTAGAAAGGTTTGGGAAGCGGATGGACAGGCAGTTTGAGCGGCAAAGGAAAGGAATGAAAGAGTTGTCCGCTTTCGAGGAGGCTTTGAGCCTGATCCGAGAACAGCTGGGTAAGACTTTAAAGGCTGTGAAAGAGAAGGCGAGATGTTGAAAGGCGTGGAAGAGGCCTTGTCACAGCATGCGGGGCGTTTGCCTCGTATTGGATTTGGTGCTTGGCAATGAACCAGGCCAGGTGTCAGATGGCTCGGTGGGAGAGCATTTCGGTGTCAGTGACCACAACCCCTTGACTTTTACCATAGTCATGGAGAGGAATAGGAACAGACAGTACGGGAAGGTATTTCATTGGGAGAGGGGAAATTATACTGCTATTAGACTGGAGCTGAGGAGCTTAAATTGATATGTTGTTCTCAGGGAAATGTACAACAGTAATGTGGGGGTCTTTTAAGGAGCACTTACTGCGAGTGCTGGATAGTTTTGTCCCACTGAGACGAAGGAATGGTAAGGTGAAGGAGCCTTGGATGACAAGAGAAGTGGAGCTTCTAGTCAAGAGGCAGAAGGAAGCTTACGTAAGGTTGAGGAAGCAAGGATCTGGCATGACTCTAGAGGGTTCTAGAGATTTTCATTTCATTTTCATTTCATTTCAATAAGCTTGTAGCACAATTTCCTTTACACTGATAACGGAGTTGCTATTCTTACTTGTTCAGATTTCTTCAGTTATAAGTCTGTGGCAATCTCATCATTCAGCCATTGAAACTCAAAGAATATTGAGTGCCCAATGGGGCTGTTTAGCACAGGGCTAAATCGCTGGCTTTGAAAGCAGACCAAGGCAGGCCAGCAACACGGTTCAATTCCCATAACAGCCTCCCCGAACAGGCGCCGGAATGTGGCGACTAGGGGCTTTTCACAGTAACTTCATTTGAAGCCTACTTGTGACAATAAGCGATTTTCATTTCATTTCAAGGTAGCCAGGAAGGAACTCAAAAATGTACTTAGGAGAGCTAGAAGGGGGCATGAAAAAGCCCTGGCGGGAAGGATGAGTGAAAACCCCAAGACGTTCTACACTTATGTGATAAATAAGAGGATGATCAGAGTGAGAGTAGGGCTGATCAGGGATAGTTGAGGGAACTTGTGCCTAGTGTCTGAGGAGGTAGGGGAGGCCCAAAATGAATATTTTGTTTCAGTCTTCACTAGAGAGAGAGACCTTGTTGCTCATGAGAACATAGTGAACCAGGTTAATAGACTCAAGCAGGTTGATATTAAGAAGGAGGAGGTGCTGGAAATTTTGAAAAGCATCAGGATAGATAAGTCCCCTGGGCCTGACGGGATATATCTAAGGTTGCTACGGGAAGAGAGAGAGGAGATTGTTGCACCATTGGCGATGATCTTTGCGCTCTCACTCTCCACTGGAGTAGCACCGGATGATTGGAGGGAGGCAAATGTTGTTCCCCTGTTCAAAAAAGGGAATAGGGAAATCCCTGGGAATCACAGAACAGTCAGTTTTACATCTGTGGTGAGCAAACTACTGGAAAGGATTCTGAGAGATAGGGGGCGGGATATATTTCCAAGTTAGGGTGGTGAGTGACTTGGAGGGGAACCTCCAGGTGGTGGCTCATCTGCTGCTATTGTCCTTCTACATGGTGGTTGTGGGTTTGGAAAGTGCTCTGTGAGGAACCTTGGTGAGTTACTGCAGTGCATCTTGTAAATAGCACACATAGCTGCCATTGTTCAACGGTGGTGGAGGGCTTCAATGTTTGTGGAAGGAGGAGCAGTCAAGCGGGCTGCTTTGTCCTGGATAGTGTTGAGCTTCTTGAGTGTTGTTGGAGCTGCACTTATCCAAACAAGTGGAGAGTATTCCATTACACTCCTGACTTGTGCCTTGTAGATGGTGGACAGGCTTTGGGGGGTCAGGAGGTGAGTTACTCACCATCGGATTCCTAGCCTTTGATTCCCTGGTAGCCACAGTATTAATATGGCTAGTCCAGTTCAACCTCTGATCAATGGTAACTCCCAGGATGTTCATCTTCCAAGATTCTGTCAAACAGCTCCAATAGGTTCAAGGGCAGCTAATGTAACCTTACTATTTAAAAAGGAGCATAGAAAGAAAACAGGGAATTAAGGACCATTCAGTCTGACTTCGGTGGATTTATGGCAGAGCACTTGTAAAACGGTGGCAGGAACAGGCAGAGTCAGCATGGATTTATGAAAGGGAAATCATGCTTAACAAATATACTGGAATTCTTTGAGGATGTAATGGGTAGAGTTGACAAGGGGAACAAGTGGTTTATCTGGACTTTCAGAAAGCTTTCGACAAGGTCCCGCATTAGAGATTAGCATGTAAAATTAAAGCACATGGGATTTGGGGTAATGTATTGAAATAGATAGAAAACTGATTGACAGGAAGGAAACAAAGGACTGGATTCTCTGTTTGGGAGACAGTCGGTGGGAATCTCTGTCCCATCGCACATGTTTTTTGGTGCGGTGAGGCCCCGCCAGCAGCGGGATCCTCCCTTTCCATAGGCAACCAATGGGGTTTCCCATTGTGGGCACCCCCACGCCTTCAGGAAATCCATGGGCATGGGTGCACTGCCTGCGAAAAGGTGGATCAGGCCAACGGAGAATCCAGCTAATGTTCTCGCGCTGGAACAGAATTGCACCAGTATTGAAAGCCCTTTGGGATTGAAAAGCAGAATGCAATTCAGTGTTCCGTGCCATGCGCATTTATGCATGGCGTGGAATATGAGGGATTCCCAGAAAACCTTGAGCAGATGGCCCAATAACGAGGTCCTGCAGTCCACACCCACCCCCGCCACAAATCAGCCCAAATTCCTCCCCCCCACCCACCGCCAAATGGCACAGCAGCCCCCACCCCTGGATTGCATGGGTGCATCCCTTACCTCCAAGTAAGGGGGTGGCCCAACAGGCCCCCTCCTCACGGATCCCTGTAATAGGGGAAATCACTCTGGGACCCCTCTAATAGGGGGACACCCTACATGGACCCCTGTAATAGGGGGACCCCCTCCAGGAACTCCTGAAAGACAGAGAACCCCACAGGGACCCCTGCAATAGGGGCACTCCCCACAGCGACCCCCTGCCTAAATTACCCCTCCCCCACATACAGACCCACCCACACTAAGACCCCCACCCCCCCATAAAAGGGACCCCTGTCTGGAAGCTAGAGAGCAGCCAGACATGGGCAGTGGGAAGCATTATAGCTGTAATACTTACCTTGCAGCTCCACATGTCCATTCCTTGAAGGAGAGCAGTTGTGGCTGTGTCTGACTCCCACAGATCCATTAACATAAAGCCATCCATAGCTTTCTGAGTAGTGGTCTGTAATTGACAGCTTCTACAAACCATCTGCAGTTTTGATCCATTCATAAATCTTCACAGTTCAGTGGCCTAAGTGGTGAAACCCCAATGTTTGTTAACATTGACCACATCAAAGAGAGCTAAGTGCAATGAAATCACACATTTGAGTAATTCAAATGCACTTAGTGCTTGGAATACACTTACCTCTCTTTGATATGGTCTCTACAAGCATGGCGTTGGTGTGGAGGACCTCACAGCGGGCCAGGGGGGCAAAACATTGCTGGTAAAGACCAGAGAATCCCGGGAGGCCGCAGCATAGTGTGGGCCCGCTAAATAGATGCAAATGGGTCATTAAAACTCATTTGCCTTTATTTCCATTCTTCTGCTGACATGCAGCATGGGCATCGTTCCCGCTGCCAGCGGGGTGTTGGAGCTTGGATTCGGGACGGCGCCCGCCGCTGATCTTGATTTTGCCCAATGCCCAATTCTCCACAGTCGTGACGTCATGGCGTGCGTTGCACCACTGCGCATGCGCAGTTCGGACTTGCGCGAGCGTGCCTGCGCATCACGTCCCTCAGTGTTGCCGTAGGTTTTGGTGTGCACAAGTGCGGGAGGCCTCAAAAAGCGCGCGAAACGGCCGTCCGTGCCGATTCGATCGCCTGAAATTGGGCATAGCGGCTAGTCGCGTTCTCATGCAGGACACAGGCTTCGATTGCAGAGGCTAAGGTTAGGCCTTTTATTTTTGAAAGCTGCTGGCGTAGGGTGCCCAAGTCGACCCCAAAAACGATCTGGTCCCGGATCATGGACTCTGAGGTGGTGTCGTAACCGCAGGACTGCGCGAGTATGCGGAGATGCGTCAGGAATGACTGAAAGAGCTCATCCTTACCTTGCAGGCGCTGCTGGAAGATATACCTCTCAAAGCTCTCGTTGACCTCGACGTTGAAGTGTTGGTCGAGCTTGAGGAATACCGTCTTGTATTTAGATTTGTCCTCGCCTTCCGCGAACACCAGGGAGTTGTAGACATGGATGGTGTGCTGACCTGCGGTGGTGAGGAGGATGGCGATCTTTCTTTTGTCCGAGGCGCTCTTTTTCTCGTTGGCTTCCAGAAAGAGTTTGAAACGCTGTTTGAACAACGTCCAATTTACGCCAAGGTTCCCAGCGACTTGCAACGGCTGCTGACGGTGTGTTGACGGTGTCCATGGCGCAGGATGGCAGATTTGTGGGTAGGTATTAATTCACTTCTGGTACCATGAAGTGTTGGGTACTCTGAGACACAGACGAACCAACACGGTTGTGAATGGTACAACGCAGTTTTATTTCATTTAACTATTGACATAGTAAACCCTGGTACTCAGCACATGGTGACAGTCAGAGTGGCTGGCAATGAGGTCTCTGCCCTGAGCCGTCTCCTGCTGGACTCCCCAGGAAATGTCGTGTTCCTTGTTTTGTACTGTGTATGCTCTTGTCTGTGATTGGCTGTCATGTTGTGTGTGCTAATTGGTCCGTTGATCTGTCCATCATTATGTATGTATGTATGTGCTGTGATGTTCACTTGAATATCATGACACCCATGATGCCTGCCCTGCCTCAAATCTATAGATTCTTTAATGTTTTTTTGAAAAAAAATGGAGAGAAAAGATGCAGAGCAAGGCAGAGGACTGGAAAACAGAATTAAACAGATGAACAATATGCAAGCATACAACATGGTTATATGATTTGTAATTGCTCATCCATTATCTTCCCTCCATTAAAGTGAATGGTTTGAGCGGGCATGGGGGAAGCACAATTGCAGACTTGTGGATATTTTTCTGTTCCCGACTCTCATACATATTCAGTGTTACCATGAGTTTGGAGTATATTGTGACTAGTTTAAGCATCAAACCTCACAGTGGTGGAGGATAAGGAAAGGGAAAATGGCATTCATGCACTGGGCTAACAGGGACATTTCTTTGTTATTTGAATTCTGAGGCTGGGATGGAGGAAAGATATTGCACCATAATTCTCTCGCAGAGACAAACACATTCTTGTGATTGGCTTACTGTTCGTGCCCAAATATTCTGCTAAAATGGTCAGAGCATACTTGCTGAATTCTTTGCCCTTGCTTGAGCGTCGCCAATGGAATTAGGATTTTCAGATTAAAGTTTTCTGCAGTGATTTATTTAATTTTTTCAACCATGGCACACTGGATGGAAAAGCTGGCATAATTTCTCAGTCGAACAACAGTCTTTCACTTTTATAGCTTTAGGGATGATTGCATGAGAGCCTCTTGTAATGTTGCCAGGTACAAACCTTCTGACAAACAACACCTCTACCACTGTGCAGGAATGTGGGCTGCAAAGAATTCATGACTATTTTACAGGATTGACCAAAATAGTAAAAGTGTTGCCATGATACCAGGGAAAAGCTTTAAACAGAAACCTGTAGATTCCTCATTGCTTCAGCTGTAGTCATAAAAATACCCTTATTTATTTTTGTTTCCCAAAGCGGGTACGATTGGCGCAGTATATTGCGGTGTCATTGGGTTTTCCTCAGCTTTTGTTTCCATGGGGTATTGAAGGTAATAGCCCCATTTTGTTTATTTTGCCTGTGAATCTTTTTCCAAGGTACCTTCTCCCAAGCCACAGCTAACCTCCACCGTAGTCGAATTCTAGGAGATGCCCCAGGGTGCTCGCGGATACCTATCTCTACAAACTTTCTCTTCCTGCCACTGAGATGTACCATAACACCTTTCGCTTCACCACAGGTTTGATGTGCAACTCCTGAGAGAGTGCCCCGAACCTTTGTGAACTTGCACCACCCTAATGTGCAAAAGGACTGGGGGATGGCGGGGGGGGGGGGGGGGGGGGTTCTCAAGAATAAGAGGGTCAATAAAGAGTCGCCAATACTTGAGAAATGGAAGAACCTGGTTCCAAAGGTTTTACCAAATTTTATGACAACAAAATATAAGAACTTAATAAAAAAAAGTAGCTGAAGTCAGCCATTTGGCTCACCAAGCCAGCCCCACCGTTCAACAAGATCCTGGCTAATTTTTTAGCGCAATTCCACCTTCCTGAAGTATCCTTATATCCCATAATTTACTTATCACTCAAAATTTTATTGACCTCTATCTTGAATCTGCACCCACAGATTTCTCGGGTAGAGATTTACAAAGATTCACACCCTCTGAGTGAACAAATATCTCCACATCTCAGTCCAAAATAGATGACTCTTTATTCTGAGACCGTGACGCCAAGTTCTAGATTCTCCAACCAGGGGGAAACATTTCTCAGCATCTACCCTGTCAAACCCTAAAGAAGTTTCTATGTTTCTATTAGATCACCTCTCACTTTTTGAACTCCAGAGAAAACTGGCCTAATCTGTGAATAATCATGCTTCAGACACGATGATGTAGGCTTCATAGCCTTGGGTATTTTCAAAGGAAGCCTTTATTAACAACTCATAACTATGTACATATATACAGTAGGGGGTATAGTCTCAACTTTGTGGATTACCTTAAAATTATCTGTGCGGTGCTGGAGTTTGGACTTGCACAATGTCCCTGTCTGATGCAGTGGAAGCATAAGGGAGTACATACAGGACATTGAGCTTTCCTGTTGTTATAACCTGCCTACTTACCATTGGCTGGGGACTAATGACGATCCCACAATCCTGTGGGAGTATGAGCTTCCCCAATGAGGGGGGCAGAGAAACCACTAGTAAACTCCTAGTATAAATAAAGCTGGCCAGTTCAGGAACCAGCAGGAAGGAGTATGTAGCAAGGGAAGTTACTGCTACTGTTATGTATACATGTTATAGTAAATAAATGTTATTACTTTGTATCCTTAAAACTCGTGCTGGATTCTTCGTGGCCCTTACAAAACTGGCGACGAAGGTTAAAGTGAATAGCTGTCTACACTGCTGAAGCCACCTCCCTGGATTTTTGTTGGATACAGGTTGAAAGTTGTTTTCTATTATACCATGCCTCTGTACGGACGTTTGGATGTTTTTGATGCTGCGCTGGAACCAGTACACACAACGGATGCGTTACTATTCCCGGGCAAACAATATCACCGAAAATGAGCGCCAGGTGGTCATATTGCTCACCGCCTGCGGCCCGCATACGTTTGGGGTGATTAGGAGCCTTACGTACCCAGCTGCGCCGGACACCAAAACGTTTGATGAACTTGTGAATATAGTGGGGCAACATTTTAACCCAACCCGGTCCACGATAGTCCAGCGTTACCGGTTTAATACCGTTGAGAGGACCCCTGGAGAATCCCTTGCCGATTTTCTATCCAGGCTACGCAGGATTGCGGAGTACTGTGACTATGGTGAGACCTTGTCAGAAATGTTACGCGACCGTTTGGTTTGCGGTATTAACATTGCGGCCACCCAGAGAAAGTTGTTAGTGGAGCCAACATTGACTTTTCAACAGGCCATTCAAATAGTATTGTCCCAAGAGAGCGCAGAGCGAGGAGTACAGGAGCTACAGGGAATGGAAGTGCATGCCTTGGGGCGCAACCCCTTCCGTCCGAAAACGTCCCCCCGCACTCCTGCGGTACCTTGGGCGAGGCAACGTCCGGACCGACGCCGGTGGCCGTCGGACATTCCTCCCCGAAGGGAGCCTTCTCCAGAGCCAATGGATGAGGAGCCATGTCCGTGTCAGACTTGTAGGCGCCGACCCCGTCGCGGACGGCGGTCCTGGGGGCGCCAGAGGCGCCGTTGTTCCGACCGAAACTGGGACCAGCCCAGGGGCCGTAACTGGGACCAGCCCAGAGGCCGTACCTTCCATGTGGATGAACCTGCGGCGACTACTCCTGAGGATGTGGAGACGGAGGACGACTGCCTGCAGCTGCATTGTTTGGCAGCTCCCCGTGTGGCCCCCATTAAGGTGACAGTACGGGTCAATGGCCACCCGCTTGAGATGGAGTTGGATACTGGCGCAGTGGTCTCCGTGATCGCCCAGAGGACATTCGACTGCATCAAGCAGGGTATACAGACCCTTACATTAACCGACTCACAGGCCAGGTTGGCCACCTACACGGGGGAACCACTGGACATTGCAGGAACTACAATGACCCCTGTTGTCTATGGACGCCAGGAGGGGCGTTTCCCACTTATCGTGGTGCGTGGCCATGGGCCCAGCCTGTTGGGTCGGGACTGGTTGCGCCATTTGCGGTTTCTGAAGGGTTGACTGAGGTGCTAGGACGATACCCAGATGTATTCCAGCCTGGTTTGGGGAAAATAAAAGGGGCTGTAGCCCATATCCAAGTTGAACCAGGAGCCACGCCGCACTATTTCCGGGCGCGCCCAGTGCCTTACGCCTTGCTCGAGAAGATAGAAGGGGAGCTCACTCGTTTGGAGAGTTTGGGTATTATCAGGCCCATCCGTTTTGCTGACTGGGCAGCACCAATTGTACCTGTAGTGAAGCCAGATGCCACAGTTCGCTTGTGTGGCGACTATAAACTTACAGTGAACACGGTTTCCCGACTAGACCGATATCCAATGCCTCGCATAGAGGATCTCTACGCGAAACTTGCAGGTGGACTCTCGTTCATAAAATTAGATATGAGTCACGCCTACCTGCAGTTGGAGCTGGACCCTGCCTCCCGACCATATGTAATGATTAATACACACTGGGGCCTGTATGAATATACACGGTTGCCCGTTGGAGTATCCTCTGCCTGCGCAATTTTTCAACGTGTTATGGAGGGCATTTTGAGAGGTTTACCACGTGTGGCTGTCTACCTAGATGACGTTTTGATTACAGGGACGTCGGAGCAGGAACATTTGGAAAATCTGGAGGCTGTCCTTAGACGCCTTTCGGAGGCTGGAGTCCGTTTACGTCGCACAAAGTGCGTATTTCAGGCAAAGTAAGTAGTCTACCTAGGTTATCGGGTGGACCGCGAAGGTCTGCACCCCGTCGCAGAGAAGGTGCATGCAATTCAACATGCCCCCGCCCCGACTGACACTTCGCATCTTCGTTCTTTTCTCGGTCTCGTAAACTATTACGGGAAGTTCCTCCCCAATCTGGCAACTACGCTGGCCCCTTTGCACCTTCTGCTAAAGAAAAATCACACTTGGGTTTGGGGTCAGCCGCAAGAAACCGCTTTCCAGCGGGTAAAGCAACAATTGTCGTCGTCTGGGTTACTAACCCACTATGATCCTGGAAAGCCTTTGCTCGTCACATGTGATGCATCCCCGTATGGTATTGGGGCCGTCCTGTCCCACAAGATGGAGAACGGGGCCGAGCGACCGATAGCTTTTGCCTCCCGCACATTGACTGCAGCGGAGAAAAAGTACGCGCAGATCGAGAAGGAGGGCCTGGCAGTGGTTTTTGCGGTGAAACGCTTCCACCAGTACGTGTACGGCCGCCATTTCACTATCGTGACTGATCATAAGCCCCTGCTGGGACTTTTCAGAGAGGATAAGCCAATACCGCCCATTGCTTCTGCACGGATCCAGCGCTGGGCTTTGTTGCTTGCTGCATACGAGTATTCTCTGGAGCACAAACCAGGTACGCAGATAGCAAATGCCGACGCACTGAGCCGATTGCCTTTATCGACCGGCCCCATGTCAACCCCCACGACCGATGAGGTGGTTGCAACCCTAAATTTTATGGACACCTTGCCTGTCACGGCATCACAGATCCGTGAGTGGACCCAGACGGAGCCAGTCCTGTCAAAGGTTCGGCACATAGTCCTGTATGGTGGGCAGCATAGACAGCTCCCAGGCGAGTTTCGGGCATTTTCCTCCAAGCTGTCAGAATTCAGCGTGGAAGACGGCATCCTCTTGTGGGGGACGCGTGTGATTGTCCCGGAAAAAGGCCAGGAGCTGATACTAACAGACTTGCACAATGGGCATCCAGGCGTGACCAAAATGAAAATGTTGGCCCGGAGTTATGTCTGGTGGCCAGGCCTCGACACCGACATTGAGAAGGTGGCCCAAAGCTGCTCCATTTGCCAGGAGCATCAGAAGCTTCCGCCGGCCGCACCCCTACATCACTGGGAATGGCCAGGGCGGCCTTGGGCACGCTTGCATGCAGATTTCGCAGGCCCTTTTCAAGGGTCCATGTTCCTTCTACTAATTGACGCCCAGTCCAAATGGCTAGAGGTGCATAAGATGCAGGGGACAACGTCCTGCGCAACAAATGAAAAGATGCGTTTATCGTTTAGTACGCATGGCCTCCCCGAGGTGCTGGTCACGGATAGCGGCACACCATTCACGAGTGAAGAGTTTGCGAGGTTCACTAAGATGAACGGCATCCGCCATATCTGCACTGCCCCATACCACCCGGCTTCAAATGGGTTGGCAGAGCGCGCAGTGCAGACATTCAAAAGAGGCCTAAAGAAGCAGTCTTCCGGATCAATGGACACGAGACTGGCTCGCTTTTTGTTTACGTACAGGACCACCCCCCATGCAGTGACTGGGGTAGCTCCCGCAGAACTCCTAATGGGCCGGAGACTTCGCACCCGCCTTAGTATGGTTTTCCCGGACATTGGCGCAAAAGTACGCCGCACACAAGAACGGCAGGGACAGGGACTTTCTCAGCATCGGCCGATTCGGCAGTTTGCGCCCGGTGACCCAGTGTTCGTTCGGAATTTTGCTGGTGGTGCCCAATGGGTTCCTGGTGTAATCTTTCGCCAAACGGGTCCTATATCTTACCAAGTGCAAGCCCAGGGTCGTCTCCAGCGAAAACATGTAGACCACGTTCGGTCCAGAAGACCATCCCCTCAAAAGATTCCCCGCCCCCGGAGCTCATTTCAACAGCCGCAGAGACCAGAGACAAGGGAAGGTAGTCCTCACAATCTTCCACTGGTGCCTCACTCGAAGCCTGCGCAGGTCGTTACGGGACCGAATGGAGATAGAGACGCTGACATGACGGAGGCAGCAGACTCTGACTCCGAGATGGAGACACAGGACGCATCAGAGGGGGAATCCTCGGGTCCACGGGCCGTGGATGTACAACCGTTGCGCCGTTCATCACGGAAGGGCCGGTCTCCGTCTCGTTACATGCCGCCTGATCCAGCGCCGCGTGCAAATGGTGTCCGGCATGCGGCCAAACAAGTCCGATGCCCTCCTTCGCCAGGGTCTTCGGTGGATTCCTTGGACTTTGGGGGGGAGGGATGTTATAACCTGCCTACTTACCATTGGCTGAGGACTAATGACGATCCCACAATCCTGTGGGAGTTTGACCTTCCCCAATGAGGGGGGCGGAGAAACCACTAGTAAACTCCTAGTATAAATAAAGCTGGCCAGTTCAGGAACCAGCAGGAAGGAGTATGTAGCAAGGGAAGTTACTGCTACTGTTAGGTATATATGTTATAGTAAATAAATGTTATTACTTTGTATCCTTAAAACCCGTGCTGGATTCTTCGTGGCCCTTACAAAACCTGTGAGGTTGTTTCTCACTGCAGCGCTGGCAAGGTCGCTCTGCTGGGCAGTTTCAGGTTTGCTGCTCTTAACTTGGATGGTCCCTGCATTTTTGTGACTTAATATGGTGGATTGAGGGTTGGTTTCTGCCCTGTGAAGGTATGTCCGCTCCCCCCTCCCACCTCAGGATGGTGTTGTATTGCTCACGAACCACAAACAGCCTAAGTAATAATCATAATAATCTTTATTAGTGTCACAAGTAGGCTTACATTAACACTGCAATGAAGATACTGTGAAAATCCCCTGGAACATAGAACATACAGTGCAGAAGGAGGCCATTCAGCCCATCGAGTCTGCACCGACCCACTTAAGCCCTCACTTCCACCCTATCTCTGTAACCCAATAACCCCTCCTAACCTTTTTGGACATTAAGGGCAATTTAGCATGGCCAATCCACCTAACCTGCACGTCTTTGGACTGTGGGAGGAAACTGGAGCACCCGAAGGAAACCCACGCAGACACGGGGAGAACGTGGAGACTCCGCACAGACATGGACCCAGCGGGGAATCGAACCTGGGACCCTGGCGCTGTGAAGCCACAGTGCTATCCACTTATGCTACCGTGCTGCCCTAGTTGCCACACTCCGGCGCCTGTTTGGGTACACAGAGGGAGAATTCAGAATGTCCAATTCACTTAACAAGCACGTCGTTCGGGACTTTGTGGGAGGAAACCGGAGCACGCAGAGGAAACCCACGCAGACAAGGGGAGAACGTGCAGACTCCACACAGACAGTGATCCAAGCCGGGAATCAAATCCGGGTCCCTGGCGCTGTGAAGCATCAGTGCTAACCACTGTGCTACCATGCCACCCTCTGGCCGGATTGTTTTGTCTAGGGTAAGACAGCCTCTAGATTGCAGGTCTGCAGAATTTTTTCTGAACAACGTTGTTTCTTAAATACCTTCTCCGAAGACTCCAATTCTGTGAGTAGTCGGGGCCATGGGAGCCATTTCGTCAGGCTTTTCAAAAAGGAAGCTGTACTGTTCTGCCTGAAGAAGAAGGGACCACATTGGCGGTGTCGGTTGTCCGGCTGCCGACTTCATTCATTCAGGGATATTATGTTACTAGTCAAGACTTTTTGAAAAGATCCAAGGGCTTGCTGTTTCCAAACTTGGATGGTTGCGATGTACCCAGATGGACTAAATGAATTATTAATCTTATTCTTTGCTGGGCTCATGAGCCACATGTTGAATCTCAGGATCTGAGATCAAGCTTAGTTACTGTCATGATATGCAGATACTGATATACAGACAGGCACAGACAGGCAGCTAATGAACACAGAGAACAGGACATGACCAATGAGCAGGCAGGACACTCAGGGGTGGTATCTCACTATAAAAGGCATGAGGCACTCACACTCCGCCTCTTCCCACTGATGAACATCTACAGAGTGAGTCAGGGTGTATGTACAGTATCACACCTCCAGCATGTGGCCAAGAGCTAGTTTGGTTCAGTCAGACAGAGTAACCATACTTAGGTTAGCGGAGAGTCAAACTCATAGAGAACTGTGCTAACTGTGCTCCTGGTTCAATAGATTAGATTGAACTAACTCTAAGGTCTGGAGTATCTTTTGATTAAAGCTGCATCCAGTTGCAGCCTGTGTTATCCCAGAGTACATAAGACATCATACCACCAGGAGACTGCTTAATCTAGGTGGTTTACCTCAGTCCGTTCTGTGATGACCAGTGAATGTATCCCGGCACCATGGAGAAGATTCAGGCTCCCCACTAACTCAGGACCTCCGGCAATCTCAGTGCCAACTGGCGGACAGTCAAGCAAAAGTTACTGCTGTACATCGAAGCTTCAGACCTCGTGGGTGCATCTGATGCAAGGAAGATCACGCTTCTCCTCTCAACAGCGGGTGATCAAGCCATCGAACTCTTCAACTCGTTTAACTTCACCGAAGGCCAGGGCAAGACAAAGTTTCAGACCATCCTGGACAAGTTTGACAGTCACTGTGAAGTGGACACCAATGAAATCTTCGAGCGCTACATATTCAAACAGCGTCTACAAGGTAAAGATGAATCTTTCAACTCCTTCTTAACTAACCTCCGCCTGCTAGCGCTGTCCTGCAACTTTGGTGATATTGCTGACTCCATGATCAGAGACCAAATCGTTTTTGGGGTTAATTAGATATCACGTATAGAGAGGTGATCACACCGCAGGCTCAGGCTCCGCAGGCAGGAAGGGAATGGGAGACCAACAGACAGAGCAAGAGATCGAGGCAGGTAGTGCAGGAATCTCCTGTGGTCATTCCCCTGCAGAACAGATATACCGCTTTGGATACTGTTGAGGGGAATGGCCTCTCAGGGGAAAACAGCAACAGCCAAACTTGTGGCACCACGGTTGGTTCTGCTGCAGAGGGGAGGGGTGATAAGTGTGACAGTGCAAGAGTTATAGGGGATTCAATTGTAAGGGGAATAGACAGGCATTTCTGTGGCTGCAAACGCGACTCCAGGATGGTATGTTGCCTCCCTGGTGCTAGGGTCAAGGATGTCTTGGAGCGGGTACAGGACATTCTGGAGGGGGAGGGTGAACAGCTAGTTGTCGTGGTTCACATTGGTACAAACGACATAGGTAAAAAAAGGGATGAGGTCCTAAAAGCAGAATACAGGGAGGTAGGAAGGAAGTTAAGAAATCGGACCTCGAAGGTAGTGATCTCAGGATTACTACCGGTGCCATGTGCTAGTCAGAGTAGAAATGACAGGATATATAGGATGAATACGTGGCTGAAGGAATGGTGTCAGGGGAGAGTTTCAGATTCCTGGGGCACTGGGACCGGTTCTGGGGAAGGTGGGACCTGTACAAACTGGACGGGTTACACCAGGGTAGGACTGGAACTGATGTCCTAGGGGGGAGCTATTTGCTCGAGCAGCTGGGGAGTGTTTGAACTAATGTGGCAGGGGGATGGGAAACGATGCAGGAAGTTGGAAGGCAGTAAAACAAGGGCAGAAACAAAAGGCAGTAAGGGGGAAAGTGTAAGGCAAAGAAGCCATGGACAAAAATCAAAAAGGGCGACAGTACAAGGTACAGTGACTGAGGGGAGCTCAGTGAATAGACCCAGTAATACTAAAAGGAATAAAACGGGAAGTAAAAACATAAATGGAAAGCAACGCGGCAGGTTGTTACATGAAGATATGGGTTCAACGACAAGGAAAATTAGGAGAAACGTTAAGAGGAAAAATAACTGAGGAGAGGTTACTGATCAAGGTGTTAAGATTCAAAACAGGGGTATAAAAGCCAACATAAGTGTATGTAACCTGAATGCTCGTAGTATTCGGAATAAGGTAAATAAGTTGATGGGGCAAATCATCGTGAATGACTGTGATTTAATGGCCATTACTGAAACATGGTTAAAGGATGGTCACGACTGGGAGTTAAATATCCAAGGGTATCAAACTAATTGGAAGAACAGAGTGGATGGTAAAGGAGGTGGTGTAGCTCTGTTATTTAAGGATGACATCCGGGCAATAGTAAGGGATGACATCAGTGCTATGGAGGATAAGGTTGAATCCATTTGGGTGGAAATCAGGAATAGTAAGGCGAAAAAGTCACTGATAGGAGTAGTCTATAGGCCACCAAATAGTAACATTATGGTGGGGCAGGCAATAAACAAAGAAATAACTGATGCATGTAGAAATGGTACTGCAGTTATCATGGGAGATGTTAATCTACATGTCGATTGGTTTAACCAGGTCAGTCAAGGCAGCCTTGAGGAGGAGTTTATAGAATGTATCCGCGATAGTTTCCTAGAACAGTATGTAATGGAACCTACAGGGAACAAACGGTCCAAGATCTGGTCCTGTGTAATGAGACAGGATTGATTAATGATCTCATAGTTAGGGATCCTCTCGGAAGGAGCGATCATAATATGGTGGAATTTAAAATAAAGATGGAGGGTGAGAAGGTAAAATCAAACACTAGTATTTTGTGCTTAAACAAAGGAGATTACAATGAGATGAGAGAAGAGCTAGCTAAGGTAGACTGGGAGCAAAGACTTTATGGTGAAACAGTTGAGGAACAGTGGAGAACCTTCCAAGTGAATTCTCACAGTGCTCAGCAAAGGTTTATACCGACAAAAAGGAAGGACGGTAGAAAGAGGGAAAATCTACCATGGATATCTAAGGAAATAAGGGAGAGTATAAAATTGAAGGAATACAAAGTGGCAAAGATTAGTGGGAGACTAGAGGACTGGGAAATCTTTAGGGGGCAACAGAAAGCTACTAAAAAAGCTATAAAGAAGAGTATGATAGATTATGAGAGTAAACTTGCTCAGCATATAAAAACAGACAGTAAAAGTTTCTACAAATATATAAAACAAAAAAGAGACGCTAAGGTAAATATTGGTCCTTTAGAGGATGAGAAGGGAGATTTAATAATGGGAGATGAGGAAATGGCTGAGGAACTGAACAGGTTTTTTGTGTCGGTCTTCACAGTGGAAGACACAAATAACATGCCAGTGACTGATGGAAATGAGGCTATGACAGCTGAGCACCTTGAGATGATTGTTATCACTAAGGAAGTAGTGATGGGCAAGCTAATGGGGCTAAAGGTAGACAAGTCTCCTGGCCCTGATGGAATGCATCCCAGAGTGCTAAAAGAGATGGCTAGGGAAATTGCAAATGCACGAGTGATAATTTACCAATATTCACTAGACTCTGGGGTGGTCCCGGCGGATTGGAAATTAGTAAATGTGACACCACTGTTTAAAATAGTAGGTAGGCAGAATGCGGGTAATTATAGGCCAGTTAGCTTAACTTCGGTAGTAGGGAAGATGCTGCAATTTATCATCAAGGAAGAAATAGCGAGGCATCTGGATGGAAATTGGCCCATTGGGCAGACGCAGCATGGGTTCATAAAGGGCAGGTCATGCCTAACTAATTTAGTGGAATTTTTTGAGGGCATTACCAGTGCTGTAGATAATGGGGAGCCAATGGATGTGGTATATCTGGATTTCCAGAAAGCTTTTGACAAGGTGCCACACAAAAGATTGCTGCATAAGATAAAGATGCATCGCGTTAAGGGTAAAGTAGTAGCATGGATAGAGGATAGGGTAATTAATAGAAAGCAAAGAGTGGGGATTAATGGGTGTTTCTCTGGTTGGCAATCAGTAGCTAGTGGTGTCCCTCAGGGTTCAGTGTTGGGCCCACAATTGTTCACAATTTACATAGATGATTTTGAGTTGGGGACCAAGTGCAATGTGTCCAAGTTTGCAGACGACACTAAGATGAGTGGTAAAGCAAAAAGTGCAGAGGATACCGGAAGTCTGCAGAGAGATTTGGATAGGTTAAGTGACTGGGCTAGGGTCTGGCAGATGGAATACAATGCTGCCAAATGTGAGGTTATCCATTTTTGTAGGAAAAGGGATTATTAATTAAATGATAAAATATTAAAACATGCCGCTGTGCAGAGACCTGGGTGTGCTAGTGCATGAGTCACAAACGTTAGTTTACAGGTGATTAATAAGGCAAATGGAATTTTGTCCGTCATTGCTAGAGGGATGGAGTTTAAGACTAGGGAGGTTATGCTGCAATTGTATAAGGTGTTAGTGAGGCCACACCTGGAGTAATGTGTTCAGTTTTGGTCTCCTTACCTGAGAAAGGACGTACTGGCGCTGGAGGGTGTGCAGAGGAGATTCACTAGGTTAATCCCAGAGCTGAAGGGGTTGGATTACGAGGAGAGGTTGAGTAGACTGGGACTGTACTCATTGGAATTTAGAAGGATGCGGGGGGGGGATCTTATAGAAACGTATAAAATTATGAAGGGAATAGATAGGATAGATGCGGGCAGGTTGTTTCCACTGGCGGGTGAAAGCAGAACTAGGGGGCATAGCCTCAAAATAAGGGGAAGTAGATTTAGGATTGAGTTTAGGAGGAACTTGTTCACCCAAAGGGTTGTGAATCTATGGAATTTCTTGCCAGTGAAGCAGTTGAGGCTCCTTCTTTAAATGTTTTTAAGATAAAGATAGATAGTTTTTTGAAGAATAAGGGGATTCAGGGTTATGGTGTTCGGGCCGGAAAGTGGAGCTGAGTCCAAAAAAGATTCTGATCCTGGCAGCACAACGGAAGCAGAGGAAGAATTCCTGGACTCCGCCTACCGAGTGGGCATCATTACCAAATGTGAATATGTCACATCCAACTCATCACAAAATCAATCCATCCTCGTTGTGGATTCTGCAGACGAATGGCGAGCGGTGATGCAGGTCAACCACTGCTCCATCAAGTTTAAGCTGGACACAGGTGCTTCTGCCAACCTCCTCTCACAGGCAGATTTCAAACGCATCAAGAAGCCCCCCAAGGTCCTTCCAGCAGCCTGCAGGCTCCTGGACTACAACGGAAATGCCATCGCGGCACTGGGATCCTGCCATCTACTCATCTCCAACTGGAGCACCCATGCACGGTTACGTTTTGAAACTGTCAAGCCAGACAGGGCATCCTTACTTGGTGCACATGCCTGCAAGCAGCTGAACCTCGTGCAACAGGTTTACACAACGTCATCCTCCAATGTAGATCTTCAGCCCGGCATTGACGACATCCTCGCTCAGTATCCGGAAGTGTTCGACGGGATGGGCACGCTGCCATATCGATACAAGATTCTGCTATGACCTGATGCCAAGCCAGTGGTCCACGCACCACGCCGTGTCCCGGCTCCGCTGAGGGAGCGCCTGAAGGCACAGCTCAAGGATCCTCAGCAACAGGGCATCATTTCCAAGGTAACCGAACCGACTGACTGGGTGACCTCGATGGTATGTGTTAGAAAGACTTCAGGAACTTGCGCATCTGCATTGATCCCAAGGATCTCAATAAGAATATAATGCGTGAACACTACCCCATCCTGAAGCGGGAGGAACTCACCAGTGAGATGGCACACGCAGGATTTTTCATCAAGTTAGATGCGTCACATGGATTTTGGCAAATCCAGCTGGATGAATCCAGCAGAAGGCTCTGCACCTTCAACACACCGTTTGGCAGATACTGCTATAATCGCATGCCGTTTGGCATTTTCTCGGCATCGGAGATCTTCCATCGTATCATGGAGCACCACCGAAACAAGGTATGCGCAAATAGAGAAGGAATGCCTGGGTCTTCTCACTGTCATTCTCAAATTTCACGACTATGTCTACGGCCTGCCGACATTCACTGTCGAGACGGATCATTGGCCTCTGGTCCACATTATCCACAAGGACCTGAACGACATGACGCCTCGGTTGCAGCGCATCCTCCTCAAACTCAGAAGGTACAACTTTGACTTAGTGTACTCACCTGGCAAGGAGCTCATCATCGCTGATGCATAGTCCCGCTCCATCACATTGCCTAGTGAACCGCTGGAAATCATCCTGTAGATTGAATCACAGGTGCAGCTGTGTGCTAGCACCCTCCCGGCATCTGATGAGAAGGTGGTTCGTATCCGCGAGGAGACAGCCAAAGACCCGCTCTTGCAGCGTGTCGTGCACCTCCTCGCCAATGGCTGGCAGAAAGGGCAGTGCCCTCAATTTTACAATGTAAAAGACGACCTGACGGTGATTGATGGTATCCTCCTCGAGCTGGACCGGATTGTCATTCCACTCAGTCTCCAGAACCTGGTGCTCCGCCAAATCCAAGAGGGACACCTGGGCGTCAAGTGCAGACGCAGAGCCAGGCAGGCTGTCTACTGGTTCGGTATTAGCCAGGTCATCTCGAACATGGTCCTCAACAATGCGATCTGTCAACGCTTCCAGCCGGCGCAGAGCAATGATACGCTCCAGCAGCATGAAATCGAGACCTCCCCGTGGTACAAGGTTGGCACCGACCTCTTTCGTGCGAATGGTCGTGACTACGTGTTGATTATTGACTATTTCACCAACTACCCTGAAGTCGTGAAGCTCTCAGACCTCACATCTCGGACCGTCATCAAGGCCTGTAAGGAGACGTTCTCCAGGCATGGTATCCCACTCACTGTCATGAGTGACAATGGCACGTGCTTCAACAGACATGAGTGGTCTATGTTTTGTTGCTAACTTTTGGTTGGTTCAATTGGCTGTTTTATAACCTTTGCTCTAGAGTCGCCAGGTATCTTTATGATACCGCCACAAGGTTCAAGTTCAAGTAATGATCAATAACTCAACACACCAATTAGTAAGATTCAAATCAAAGCACATTTATTATACACAGTAAATCACTACTCATGCATAAACTCTACTTTCTAGGCTATTTCTATCACTAACAGGCCTATACTTAGCTTCGGACTGGCCAACCAGGTCAGGGGAACAAATGGCCTTTCGTTCAGGTCCTGAGTCTGCGGGATTGAAAGCTGGTATGGACTGGTAGCTAGGAGTGCATATCTCGTAGCGAGCGTTGACTTGAGACTTACTTGCTTGGACAGTTCACTCTCAGGGGTTGTTTCGCGTTGCTGAGTGACCTTGTCAAGAAGGACGATTTGAACTTGGGGGCTTTACTTTATAGTCCCCAGGGGCTTCCTGCCCTTCGGGGCAGACCCCATACCTGGTTTCAAGTGATTGGACTTCGTTCCAATCACTTGGTTCAATTTCTCCAATACTGGAGCTGTTCCCTGATCGTTGGGCGGTCTTTAAGTGTCCGTTAACCTCTTTTGTGTTGGCTCCTGCTGGCGCCGAGGAATCTGGCTTGGCCTTGTTTACCTTAAAATGTTTCGATTGTTCCCGGGGATCGCTCATTACTATGTAGATGGCTGCTACATTACTATGCAGGTGGCTGCTTGTATCGATGCTGTTTGGGTTTCTGCAGAGTCTAATACACCGTAACTTTGCACCTGCTAGTTTTTGCCTGTGTTGGCTGAATTTCCCTTCAGCCTTTACGGTTCTCCATTTTAAGTCGGGAAGTGGCCAACTCAGGTGGCTACACTTCCTCCTTGTGATCCTAACGCGAAGCGTGAAGGATCACATAACTGCGTTGTCTTCATTCCCTGACCCGGCGAGCACTCTTCTATGGCCTCTACATTGACCATAACTATACAAGAAAATTTTTAACTAACATGCTAAGTGGCGCTATGTCAAAACAGGGACATGCATTACAAAATAAGAAAAATGGTACCTCTAACTGTCCTCAATAAAATACACTCACTCAAATATTCAATCATACTAACTTCCTTAATGATACAAACAAAATCATAGCAGCATTATTCACATTTTGCCTGGCTTGGCAGTCAAGCTCAGGATTGTAAAATCGCTCATGAAACACATTTTTTTATTTACAAAAAGAACGCAAACGAATGTCCTTTATTATAGATCGCGGGGGTCGGGGGTCTGGTCATAACCGAAAATAGGGGATCTTATCCTATATACTGGTGTGCGAGCACGGTAGGCTCTCCTTCGCCATTTCCTCAGGCGAAGTACCAGGTTATAAACCTGTCACACCAAGATGGTGTGGTGTCGCTTGTGACTGGGCTCTGGGTGCTTTGGGGAAGTGAATCATCAACAGCTGGGGGAGTTGGGGTCAGGGGGTTCGCGTTCGCGTGCAACCAAATGTTTATTAGGGTGATGAGCAACACGGAGGATGTCCTCATTGTTCTTCTTCTTTCTCTTCTCTTCTTTTCTCTTCTCTTTTCTGGAGCTTCTGGAGTTCTGTGGGATCAAGCATAGTGTCTGTTACTATCTTGGTTTAATATCTCGTCTGTTAGTATATCTGTCCTTCAGTGCCAATTCTCCCTTTACAATTTGTTACCATGTGTGACTCCCTCATTTAAAAAAGAAAAATGCTGAAACAGTGCGAGTCGTCTCGCAGACTGTGCGATTTACCATCCAAATGTTTGAGGATGTAAATAGCATAGGGTTGGCAACCTAAGGGTCACTTGAAACAAAACTTTTTGAACCAAAAGTTGCCGAAATGAGGTGCGTATGGGCCGCGACGGGTAAGATTTGGATGGAATCCCCGGGTAGGACGGCGACCAATGCCATGTGTGTTCTACCCGAGCGTAGCTGACCAGAGGGGGGGGTTCCCAGGCAGGGCGGGTCCCAATGCCGTTTCTCCACTGCCGGAGCAACCAAAAAATGTAGTCATCATGGGGGGTTGCCGTATTGGTTCTTCCTTCGAACCAGAAGGGCAGATATGAACGGGGGTCTGGCAAGCTCGCAGAGATTTCTGCTGATGAGCGTTCTGACAAGTTCTCAGAAGCTTCGGCCGAAAAATAAGGCGTGGGGCCGTGGAAAAAATTTCCGATCTTACAAACAACATTTAACAATACCACTACAAACAACATTAAACATGCTGCAGGTTCCATCAGAAAGGACGCCGTTTTCTCCCAAGCGGTTCCTTTTTAAAACATCATCTGGACACCTCAGTTATCGGTTGCGAACAGGGTCGCAAAGGGGTTCTCGCTTTGGGAGTCAGACTCAAAGTCGTCATCTTCTCCCGGATGCCAAACTCTCGCGTGTATAAGGGCGGATAGGGCTGCATGGTGCGATTTGGGGTCCATCTCGCCGTTCCGGATGAGTCTGTATGAGTTGTCGCGGTGCCAAAAGGTGGTGTCTAGTTCTGTTGGGACGGAATTGGGGTCGTAATCGTAGGTCGGTAGTCGGTGTTGGGGTTTGTTTAGGAAAGTGATCATGAAGGGATCACTCGAATCGTGGTCAGATTTGCTGGGTGTGGGTCCTGTTGCATGGGGATAGTAGGGAGGCGTGCTGTGGCTATTGTCAGTGTCACAGTCGCTGTCGCTACTGCTGCAGTCGGTGGGCGTTCCGGGGTGGAGTCTAGAGTTTGGGGGTGGAGGGGGGGTTGAGTCCCTGGCTGGGCTGGACGTGTTGGGGGAGGGTAGGGTTACGTTGGCTGTGGGCGGGGCGTGGTCTGCTGCGTCGAGCATGACGTGATGTGCGTGGTCCGACTGTGGTCCATATGCCTTAAGCTGGTTAATATGGAACCACGCAGTCTTTCTGTTGGGGAACTTTATTTTGTACACTGAGGGGCTTACTTTGTCCGCAATGGAGTACGGACCCGAATATTTAGGTGACAGGAATGTGCTGGGGTTGTATATGGAGAGCATGACTTGCTGTCCTACACTGAACTCAGTCGCATGTACTGTCTTATCGAAACAGGCCTTGCTCTGTTTCTTTCATGTGCTAATCGTACCACGGCTGCTAGCTGAGCCGTTTTAACATTCTCTACCAGTTGTTCTACTGCTTTCTCGTGTGTGAGGGCCGTCACTTCGAGGCTGGTCAAATCTAATCCCAATAAAAATTCTGTGCCTTTCATGGGGCGTCCGGTCATGAGGGTGTGTGGGGTGTAACCTGTAGATGTTGAAACCGTATTTCGCAAAAACATCAGCGCAAAAGGGAGGACTGAATCCAAAGTGTTGTTGTTTTGCTGTACCATTTTTTGGAGGGTAGCTTTTAGGGTCCGATTCATGCGCTCCACGATACCGCTTGACTGGGGGTGGTATGCGATGTGGAATTTTTGGGTAATGCCAAATGTCGTGAGGACGTTCTTCATGACACGTCCCGTAAAATGGGAACCTTGGTCGGATTCAATGCTGCGGGGGAGTCCCCATCTCGTAAAGGTGTGGTGAGTTAAGATCTTGGCTGTGGTCTTTGCCGTGTTCGTTCTGGATGGGAATGTCTCTACCCATTTTGTAAACGTATCACAGCGAGTACATACTTATAACCATTCCTGCAAGGGGGCAATGGTCTTATAAAATCAATCTAGAGGTTAGTCCAGGGGCCATTAATGGGGCGGGTGTGACTAAGTTGAGCTTTCTTGACGTATCTGTCTGGATTGTTCTGGGCACAGATAAGGCAATTCTCAACGTAGTGCGTTACGTCTTCTTTTAAACTGGGCCACCAAGAGAGCTGCCTGAGGTGGGCTAAAGTGGGATCAATTCCCTGATGTCCATGACCGTCATGGAACAAACAAATGAGCTGATTTCTGTCCTGTTCAGGAACCACATAAAGGGTGTCTTTTAACACCACACCGTCATGTGTGGTCAGAGCATTTTAAAATCTATCATAGGGTACTGGGAATCTTCCTTTTAAAATCTCCCTGAGATTGCTATCCTGCTTCTGGGCCTGCACTAAATCCCCGATATTAGTCTGCGAGACCTGAACTGCATTCACTGGTGCGCTCTCGGGGGGTGTCCAAAAATATCCGTGCCTGGAACCTGCTTTTGCCAGTGCGTCGGCTTTTACATTTCCAGTGGCGGAGGAACGATGGTGACTACGAACTTTAACGATTCCAAAAGTCCTGTCCTGTGCTTTTTCTAAAATGTGACGGAGCAATGGGGCTGAATGGAGGGGTTTTCCGTCTGCGGAAACAAATCCTCTCGTTTTCCACTGGGGTAGGAACTCTGTAAGGCTGTTGCAGACAAAAAGGCTGTCCGAGTATATGTCTGCTGGGCTGGGGAAGGAATCTGGGTGTTCTACAATATACGCCACGGCTGCTAGTTCTGCCGCCTGCATGCCTCAGTGTCCTGGAAGTTTTATTGCGATTTCTTCTATTGCGCGTCCTCGACATAAATGCCGCATCCTGTTATGCGCTTCCCTTCTAATATTGTGGAAGGTCCATCCACATATATTCTTGTGGGTTCGCACGTGTCTGTGTGCTTGGGGCTCTGGGTTGGACTACCTATCTTTCTGGGGGGTGTTTTCGCAATAAAGGGGCCTGTGTTGTGGTGCGGTGAGATGATTTCACATTCGTGGGAAGTGCCTGGGTATTGTAGGTTATCTGCTAAGAAAGTGTGGGTCTTGGTCCTTTTAACAGTGATGTCCCATCCCTGCAAAAGAAGGGTCCATCTGGCTGCTCTTATTTGACTGACTGTACCGTCCTTAAGTCGTCCATCCAGTAATAGTTGGGTGGGGGTGTGTTCCGTCAGGATTGTGATGGGGTTCAGTCCGGTTATGTATGAAAAATATTGTACTGCCCTAAAAGCTGCGAGCAGGTGCCTTTCACAGGCTGAAAATCCCTGCTCCACAGCATCTAAAACTCTGGAGGCGTAAGCCACGGGCCTTAACTGTTCATGCCGTTCCTGGAGGAACATGGCCGAAAGCGTGCGGTCTGTGCTTGCTACCTCTATCGCATAGGGGGAAAGTGGGTCTGGAACTTGTAGTGCGGGGGCTGCTATGAGTGCTCTTTTCAAAAAGTCCACAGCCTCCGTATGCTGTGGAAGCCATTCCCAGGGGGCTCCTTTCTTTAGGAGGTCTGAGAGGGGTGCTGCTTTGCTGGCGAAACCGTCAATGTGGTTTCAGCAGTAGCCAACCAGTCCTAAAAACGATCGGAGGGCTGAAATATTCTGGGGAAGGGGCAATTTGGCAATCGAGTCAATCCTTTGTTGCTCGATCTCGCGTTTACCATGTGTGATAATTGTATCCAAATATATCACCTTGTTTTCCAAAATCTGAGCCTTTTTGAGGTTTACTTTACAACCAATTTTCTGTAGGAGTTCCAGGAGTTCGGCCAGAAGCTCGATGTGCTCTTCCTTGGTGTCTGTCTGCAGTAATAGGTCGTTCACGTACTGGACCAGACTTTGGGGCGAGAAATTTTGACAAACCATTTGCCAACTGTCGGTGAAAAATGGAGGGGGAGTTGTGGAATCCTTCTGGAAAGCATGTCCACGTGTACTGCTGATTTTTAAAAGTGAAGGCAAATTTGTACAGGCACGCTTTTGCCAATGGAATGGACCAGAATCCATTACTGACGTCCAAAACCGTAAAGTATTGTGAGTTGAGTCCCTGTTTGAGCATGGTCTCGGGACTTGTGGCTACCGTGGGGGCTGCTGTGGGGATGACTTTGTTGAGTTCCCGGTAATCGATGATCAGTCGCCATGATCCATCGGGCTTTCTCACTGGCCAAATCGGGCATTATTAGTGGAGGCTACTGATCTGAGTACGCCCTGCTCTAATAAGCTGTTGATCACTTTTGCGATTTCTCCCTCTGCCTCTTGGGGAAATCCGCATTGCTTTTGGGGTCTAGGGTCAGGTCCTGTGATTTGAACGGAACCAGTCATCCGGCCACAGTCGTGTTTGTGGGTCGCGAATGCTGTCCTGTGCTTCTGTAAAACTGTCCTAACCTGCTTGTCCGTGCTAATCGTGGTGGGGTCAAAACAAAATTTGCCTATTGCGCTAATCTTGTTTGCATATTCTCCTATGGTGAGCGTTGCGGGGGCTCTTGCGGATTTTGCCATTTTCCAGGCACATTGGTTGACTGGATCGAAGGACAGATTGTGGGAATTCATAAAATCTATGCCTAAAATGTGTTCTGCTGTGTGGGGTAGATTGACTAAAACTATGGGGTGCCTGTTGGTGATGTGGCCGATTTGAATGGGTATAGGGGCTGTGATGTGTCCCTGCTATGAGTGGCCTGTAAAGCCGCTGAGGGTGATGGTGGCTGTAGTGGCCACGTGTCCTTTTGAAACATGGCGGAGGAATTGATTGTGGTGTGGGACCCTCCTGTGTCCCAGAGAAACTCGATCGGCTGTCCCCGTATTTTTGCTGCAACTATTGGTCGGCCGGACCTATCCCAAAGGGTGTCGCAGACCCAACTGGGGGAGCCCGAACACCATCAGTCCGTTCTGTTCAGGTCCGTCTGATCTGAACGGGTGCTAACGCTATGTATTGGCTTTATCATGTTCTTATTTAGAGTGCCTGTCTGCTGGGCTCTTTGTGGCTTTTGTGGGGCATTGCATTCTCTTGCCTAATTGTCCACAGTTGTAACACTCCTGTGGCTTTTGTGGGGGGCTGTTCCTGCCTTCATTTACCCATGCGGGGTTCTGGTGTGCCTTAACTGTGTGTATATCTGCTTCTGCCTGCTGTTCTTCGGGATTTTTATTCGTGGGTTTGTTTTGAACAGATTGCTCCCAGGTGCGGGACAATCTTTTTACAACCCATTTCTCATTATGAGCCTCCTCTGAGGGATCATAATTGGCACAAGCCTTTTGTCCTGTCTCTGTGGCATGGGAGATAAGGGTGCGGGTCCATTTGGCCATGTTGTCTGGGGACAAATGGGCGCGGTCTATGTCTCCGAAAACTGCTGCGAAATGGATCCACACGCGTCCAGCAAAAGCTGTGGGGTGCTTGGTTGTCTTTTGCCTGCACTTATTGAGGCCTTCAAGGGGTCACCCCTGTTATACCCGATCGTGTCTAGGATCGCGGTATGCATTTCTGCAAGGGTGCGTCCTCCTACATTCTGTGGGTCGGGAAGGGCTGCTACGACCGAAGGGTCTAAACTCAAAACTGTGAGCTTTACTTGCTCTCGCTCATCCAGGCCGTACATGGTAACCTGCTGTTTTACTCTGGCAAAGAAGTGGTGGGGGTCTGTGGTGGGGAGGAACGGTTTGATTTTATCGCACGCGTCCCGTAATTGGGTCACTGTTAAGGGGGTGGTGTACAGAAATTCCGTGTCGTCCGATGTGGCTGTGCGGTGGGTGGTGACTGGGTTCATTGGGGCCTGAACTATCTGCTCTGTGGGGGGTTGTGCCGCTTTTCTCTTCTGGGGCTTTCCCTGCGCACATGTTCCCTGAACATATCTCTGCGCTGTCTCACTCAATTCTTCCCAATCAGGGCCGTCTTCCTCATCTAACTGTGATCCAAAGGTTTCCTGGAATCCTTTTTGAACTGAAAGCAGAGATTGCAGTTCTGCAATCTGCTTCCGGCACCTCGCGTGGTCGAATGAGCTTTGTCATTGCTCCGTGGTGGCAGTATGGAGTGCTCTTAACACTGCCTTCAGGTCACTACACTGCCTCTGCAATGCCTCTACCTGCTTCTCGGTTTCCTCTTGTACCAGGACTGCACGTTGCGTGTCCTGATAGGCCTTTTCGTACTGGGATTGGAAGCTGCTTACGTGCGCCAGACAAGACTGGTGTGCCCACTTGGCATCATCCACCTCTCCGTCCTTTGCTGCTAACTTCCTCCTTAACTCTACGTTCTCTTTCTCTACGTCACTGACACGACCTTGTTCATTCGATGTATGCCTTCTATCTCTTTTCGGAGTGTCCTAGTGACCTCCTCTGTGCCTCGCAATTGTGCCAAACAGGACACGATTGCCATCGGCTTGCGAGCTTTTCCTAAGCTCTTGTTGTGAATCTCGCTCAGGTTCTCCCACCAAGTATGTCCTATACTTCCAGGACCTGTTTCCTCATTTTCACAGAATTCGCTCCAAATGGGCCATCCTTTCCCTTTGAGGTACTTTCTGATTTCTTCTTCCCAAACGGGACACTGTCCTACTCTACTGCTGCTGGTCGCTGTGACCACAAATTCTTCGGGGTTTATGAGGCGTTGCATTGCCTGCATTGTCATCTTTCCTCTCTAAATGCTTCTCTTAAAATTTGGAACAAGGGGTATTAAGGCGGTGCTGTAATTACAGGTACGGCTTTCGCTATTTTCCGAAATACAAACTCCCGACACTTTTGTCGCAACAAAAATCTATCAGTTTACCTTATCACCGTTAGTTACGCATGCATTATCACACTTTCGAATTATGAGGATTGATCAGAGCTGCTTGAACACTTGTGGTTTTTCTGTTCCCAATTGGATTTCTAATTCAAAATTTGGGTTCTCCCGGAGTGGTTAAGCCACTTCTAGATCGGGTCCCGGCGGAGTCGCCGGTAATATGTTGCTAACTTTTGGTTGGTTCAATTGGCTGTTTTATAACCTTTGCTCTAGAGTCGCCAGGTATCTTTATGATACCGCCACAAGGTTCAAGTTCAAGTAATGATCAATAACTCAACACACCAATTAGTAAGATTCAAATCAAAGCACATTTATTATACACAGTAAATCACTACTCATGCATAAACTCTACTTTCTAGGCTATTTCTATCACTAACAGGCCTATACTTAGCTTCAGACTGGCCCACCAGGTCAGGGGAACAAATGGCCTTTCGTTCAGGTCCTGAGTCTGCGGGATTCAAAGCTGGTATGGACTGGTAGCTAGGAGTGCATATCTCATTGCGAGCGTTGACTTGAGACTTACTTGCTTGGAGGCCACAGGACAGTTCACTCTCAGTGGTTGCTTCGCGTTGCTGAGTGACCCTGTCAAGAAGGACGATTTGAACTTGGGGGCTTTACTTTATAGACCCCAGGGGCTTCCCGCCCTTTGGGGCGGACCCCGTACCTGGTTTCAAGTGATTGGACTTTGTTCTCCAATATTGGAGCTGTTCCCTGATCGTTGGGCGGTCTTTAAGTGTCCGTTAACTTCTTTTGTGTTGGCTCCTGCTGGTGCCGAGGAGTCTGGCTTGGCCTTGTTTACCTTAAAATGTTTCGATTGTTCCCGGGGATTGCTCATTACTATGTAGATGGCTGCTACATTACTATGCAGATGGCTGCTTGTATCGATGCTGTTTGGGTTTCTGCAGAGTCTAATACACAGTAACTTTGCACCTGCTAGTTTTTGCCTGTGTTGGCTGAATTTCCCTTCAGCCTTTACGGTTCTCCATTTTAAGTCGGGAAGTGGCCAACTCAGGTGGCTACAGTTTGCCAAGTTATACCATTTCAAGCATGTAACTTCCAGCCCACACTATCCGCAGTCCAATGGGAAGGTTGAAAAAGGGGTGCACATTGTGAAACAGCTCATCAGCAGGCCGCGGATTCTGCTTCTGACATCTACCTCACGCTGCTTGCGTACAGGGCGACCCCACTGTCCACTGGCATTGTAGCCACCTAAATTGGCCAACTCCCAATTTAAAATGGCGAACGGCAAAGGCTGATGGGAAAGTCAGCCAACATAGACAGAAACCAGCAGCTGCAGGTTTGCTGTGTATTTACCTCTGCAAAGGCCAGACAACATCGATACCAGCGACCATCAGCATAACAAAGTAGCAGCCATCTGCATACTGATGAGCAATCCCCGGGAACAATAAGTAACATTTTGGACACACAAAGCAAAGCCAGACTCCCCGGCGCCAGCAGGAGCCAACACAAAGGAGGTGAATGAGCACCTCAAGACCGCCCATCGATCAGGGAACCGCTCCAATATTGGAGAAAATCGAACCAAGCAATTGGGACAAAGTCCAATCATTTGGGTCCAGGTACAGGGTCTGCCCCAAAAGGCAGGAAGTCCCTGAGGACTATAAGAGTTGAGCCCCAAGTTCAAATTGCTCTCTCTTCACTCTCTTCTTCCTGCCCGGGTCACTCAGCAACACGAACCAACATTGACCGTGACCGGTGCAGTGATCATCGACTGACGTAAGTCTTAATTCAACGCTCGCTATGAGATAGGCGCTCCTAGCTACCAATCCGTACCAACTTCGAATCCCGCAGACTCAGAACCCGAACGAAAGGCCATTTGTTCCCTTGACCTGGTGGGCCAGTCCGAAGTTAAGTATAGGCCTGTTAGTTGTAGAAGTAGGTTAGACGTAGGATTTGTACATGAGTAGCGATTACTGTGTATAATAAATGTGCTTTGATTTAAATCTTACTAATCGGTGTATTGGGTTATTGATCATTACTCGGACTTGAACCTCGTGGTGGTATCATAAAGATACCTGGCGACTCGAGAGCAAAGGTAATAAAACAGAGCAATTGAACCAAGGAGAAAACCAGCAACAGCATGTTGCCGGCTCAACTCCTGATGAACAGGGACCCGCGGGCGACACTTCCAGCCATACACTTGCCCAACCTGGATCACCTCCTGGTGCTGCAGAAGGTGCAGCAGCTCGGAAACCAGCAAAAGCAGGGCTATGATGCTCATGCCACCAATTTGCCCATGTTATCCCCGGCAGACACTGTCAGGATCAAGATACCGGTTTGTGGCTGGTCTGCTCCAGCTGTCGTTGTTCGACAGGCTGCGCCCCGCTCGTATGTTGTATGTATGGCTGATGGTTCTGTTGTGCGATGAAACAGACGGGCACTGCGCAATGTTGCCTGCCCGCAACCGCTTTCTTCTCCGTTTCCGTCTGTTGTTTTGCCAACTCTTGATACCTTGAACTACGAGGCCACCAGTCAGGCTTCCATCCCGTCTGTCAAGGCGCCTTCGTCCCCACCACCACCTCTCCAGCGGTCGACAAGGATCAGACGAAAGCCCCAGAGACTGGACTTATGAACATTTGTTTTATTTGCTATGTTCTGTTTTCTCACATTAGACAGCTGTCTTCACATGTAAATACATTCACATATGCTGCCGCTTGTAAATATGTCAATATATGCCACCACATGTAAGTACGTTCCCATTTGCCAACAAAACATTTTTAAAAAGGGGAGATGTCATGATATGCAGACATGCAGATAATGATATACAGACAGGCACAGACAGGCAGCTATTGAACACAGAGAACAGGACATGACCAATGAGCAGGCAGGACACTCAGGGGTGGTATCTCACTATAAAACGCACGAGGGACTCACACTCGGCCTCTTTCCACTGATGAACATCCACAGAGTGAGTCAGGTGTATGTACAGTATCACACCTCCAGCACGTGACTAAGAGCTTGTCTGGTTCAGTCAGACAAAGTAACCACACTTAGGTTAGCAAAGAGTCGAGCTCAGAGAGCTGTGCTAACTGTGCTACTGGTTCAATAAATCAGATTGAACTGACTTCAAGGTCTGGAGCATCTTTTGGTTAAAGCTGCATCCAGCTGCAGCCTGTGTTATCCCAGAATACATAACACATCAGTTACGGGCTGTTTTCAAGCAGCACTTCTGACTGAACAATTTAAAAGGGGTTTCTCAGGACCGGCTGACCTGGAATTTAAAAATATTATCTAACCCTTGCAAGCATGTAAGCTCTGTTTGTTGAAGTTGGACTGCCAAAGAGGATGCAGTGGAGTCCAGTATTTGAATAAAACTTCTACTTTCTGTAGAAGGATCACTTAGACTCAATGCTTTAAGACTCCACAGTTCTCTCCACAGATGCTGCCAGGTCTGCTGAGTTTATTCAACATTTTCTGTTTTTATTTCAGACTTCCAGCATCTGTCGTATTTTGCTTTTATTTACCTTTCTTGTTTGCTTCCAGGCTGTTCTCTGGAGCTTTTTACGTTTTTTCTCCTGGTGAATTTTCTCAGCATCTGTAGCTTTCGTTGGAAGTTAGGTCCAGTGCAGAATCCATTGAAGGTGTCCTTTTTCCTAGTTTTTTGGTTTTGTTGTGAGGATTAGGGTTTTGATCCTAATGTGGCCACTGTGAACAATCCTGCTTTGAATACCATGAAGTAGGCTTTGTAGTTTTGAATATATTAACAGCAACTTTATTAACAACACATAACTATATGCTGTCCAGGTATGGGGCTGGATTCTCCGTCTAGGTCTTTACCCAATTCTGCCCACCTCCAGATTAACTCTGGTTCTGGGTCATGTGCCTCCTAACATCACTGTGTGGGTGGTAGTGTACTTTTTGTCCCACATTAACCTGTTATGTAACCAGACCCTACTACTAAGTCTACACAATCTCTCCTCATAGATCAGTTCCCGCATCCCAGAAACTAGTCTAGTGAAGGTTCATAGCACTCCCTACAGTACTCCAGGTGTGGCCTCACCAATGCCCTGTATAATTGCAGTAAGGCTTTTTTACTTTTGTGTTCCTTTGTAAGAAAACTGTTTATTTGTGACACAACACAAGAGGGAGCACTTGCTGCACAGTGTGTCAGCTGGCTGCATTAAAATGAACACGATGGTTTGACACAGGCTAACAATAAAGTTCAAGTTGCTAAATTTTTGCTGTGAACAGTCCTTGCCCAATTGCAAGTCTGTGTATCTAGTCTCATCCTATCATTTAGAAACTGTTCTGCCTTTGAAACATGCTTCTGATGATTTAGTAAGTGATAAAAATAAAGTGAAATTGAAATGAGTCAAACTCAGATGACACAAAATTTCAGTTCTGTCGAAGATGTCAACCATTCCCGCCAGCAGAATTTCAAATCCCATATAATTATAACAGTCCAAAGATGCGCAGGTTAGATGGGGTTACAGGTTTATGGGGATAGGATCGGGGGAGTGGGCCTAGGTAAAGTGCTCTTTCAGAGGGTTCTTGCAGATTCGGGCCGAATGTCCTACTTCTGCATTGTTGGAAATGTCATGTGATAAAGCATAATTCTGCACTGGCAATTCCAGATTAGCCAAACTTGTCTAAACATGTAGTTTGATGGGCCGAATGGCCTCCTTTTGCACTGTAGGGATTTAATAGATTCTGGGAAAGACTTTATCAAAGTTTTACTGTTTTACTGTATTTTCATTTGGCATTTGAATCTGTTGTTTTTGATGTAGACCATGTTTGTAGGCATATTGGGTTACATAAGAGATACGTTCATATGTGAATGGAGCCTCCTCGGCATTACGTAGCTCTGTTTAACACAAATTCGTGAGCAGGACCCTGTGATCAATACATCTGGAGTTCACTGTATATTACGAGGAAATTTCAGGAAATTAAATTCCAACATCCAATGAATTCAGAGACTTAGATAATGGATCATAATAGTTTTTTTAAAAATAATCTTTATTGTCACAAGTAAGCTTACACTAACACTGCAATGAAGTTACTGTGAAAAGCCCCTCGTCGCCACATTCCGGCGCCTGTTCGGGTACACAGAGGGAGAATTCACCTAACAGTACATCTTTCGGGACTTGTGGGAGGAAAACCGGAGCACCCAGAGGAAACCCACAGAGTCACAGGGAGAACATGCAGACTACACACAGACAGTGACCCAACCCGGGAATCGGACCTGGGACCCTGGCACTGTGAAGCAACAGCGCTAACCACTGTGCTACTATACTGCCCAGTTTTTAGTAAAAATGAATTTTACTGATGATTTCCAGTAAAATATTTAAGAAAAAAACCGTTAGCTCATGTAGGATCTGGAATGTTGACCCTGGAAGTAAGAGTCCTCTTAAGTACAGCACAGAATAGGCCCTTCGGCCCTCGATGTTGTGCCGATTATCTACACACTGAGCCACCCAGGCTCTGTAGCAACACCTTACACAAAACCTTAACACATTGAGGGGACAAAAAGGCATTTAAACAATGAAAATTTACCCATTGGGTGCGATTCTCCGGAAAGATTTCTCAGTGTTGTAGCGAGCGGGAGTTGCTGCAAGTTTCCCAGCGCTCGGCCCAGTGAGGACGGCAACACTATTCAACGTTAATTGGTCCACTTAACGAGGCCTCACTGGCTTCTAGCCGCCAATGAGGGCTCGCCAGCTGATTCGCCGGGACCAAACCCGCCAGCTCCCCGCTCACAAGGTCAAGCAGCACTTAAATAGCACTTACTCAGCCAACTCACAACAACGGCGCCGAGGAGACCAGCCCCAAGATTCGAGGACGCTAGCCTGGGGAGGCTGCTAGACGTACTACAGGCCAGGATGGATGTCCTGTTCCCCCAAGGGTCCAGGAGGTTTAGCCATAAGGCAGCCAGTGCTGCCTGCGATGAGGTGGCGGCAGCAGTCAGCTCGGGGAGTGGGACCAGGAGGACTGACCTCCAGTGCAGGAAGAAGGTCAACGATCTACACCGGGCATCACGAATGAGTAGATACCAAGGCACCCGCGCCCCTCCCCCCGCCCCGCGCGAGACATTTCTGCCTCCACGGGAGGGTCTACCCCCTCCCCCTTCAACCCCATCAACCTTTCCTCCATCCCTCCCCCTTTATCACCCCCAACCCCTCCTCCTACCCCACTGGGAACAATGCATGTGGCTGATGATGCCCTCTCTGTGTCTCCTCATGAAAAGCTCTCCCTCAATCACCAGGAGAGGGCCCAGACTGCCGGGGGTGTGCCAGACATCAGAATCCTCGCCTCCTTTGAGGAGCGGCCCTGGAGGTGACTGGGGGGCCGAAGACAGAGCAGTCACCAGCATGGAGGCTGGCGGATGCCGCAGAGGTGAGGACCCACCAGGCCTCACTCCAAGGACTTGTCAAATGTGAGTTGTTATTGCCTTACTGACTGACCCATCCCTCCCACTGACCATATGTCCATTACCACGCAGGCCCACCAGCCGACGGCATGGGCCCATCCCAGATGGAACCTCCTCCAGCCTCCCAGGAGACCACCTCAGAGAACTCCGAGTTTGCCACAATAGTCGTGGCACAGCTGTTATCCCCTCCACCAGAGCACATACAAGCACCTCAGTGGGAAATGTGGTCAGGTTTCTGGGCACAATCTGGTGAGCACCACATTGCTGCTGATATACATCAAGTGAAGGCAGGAACCCCCAGGTGAGGCAGCAGTTGGAGGTCTGCTGGATCCCAGGACCCAGCTGGGTCCCAGCCTGATGCCAAGCCTCAGGCACAGAGTTATCCGGAGCTGATGGAGACGTTAGGGAGTACCTGGGACATTCAGAGAGAGATGTCAGCAACACTCCAGCAGATCCATAGCTGTTTGGATGAGTCCCAGAGGCCACAGGCGCAGGAAATGTCACCGGCAATGAGTGGCACCGAGGCCAACACTTCTAGGGTGGCGGCCGCAGTGGAGAGCCTGGTGCATGACGCTGGTAGCATGAGTAAAGGTATCCAAGGCGTCGCGCAGCTGCTGTAGGGCATGGCTGAGGATCTCACAGAATGTCCGTCTCACTGGGGGATGTCACCCAGTACCAGGCTGACCTTGATGAGGTTCTGCGGGATATGTCCCGCTCTCAGATGGGAATGGCCGAGGTGTTGCGGAGCTTGTCCCAGTCGCAGGTGGGCATTGCCGAGGCACTGCAGAGCATGTCCCAGTCACTAAGGAGCTTCACCGAGGGCATCAATACGATGGTCCGGACCATGAGGAACAGCCAGGATTGTCAGAGCCAGATGATACAGGGGCAGCAGTGGCTCAAACCAGCTACCCCTCAATCCCAAGGTGAACCCCAGGGCCCTATGGGTTCTGACTGGGAGGAGGGGGCGCTGAGTCGCAACCTGGACCCGTCCCATGGAGTGGGGATGGGGGCCATCAGCTACCCCGAGTTTCATCCCTCTGATGAGGCCATGTCTCGCAGCCAGCACACTTTACAGGGCGTGTGCCGCTAACAAGTGAGCCGGGGCCTTTCCAGAGGATGCCCGCCAGGGGCATCGAAGGCCACGGGATGAGGTGGGCAGCTGGCTGCCTCCATCTCAGATGTGCATCCTGGGGGCACACCCAGACTAGTGGTAGAGTTAGGATCATCGATGATCACTGAGGGCACCGGGGAAGGAGATACAGGGCGGGGGTAGGGGGGGGGGGTAGGTAGGGGTTGAGGCTGCTGGTGGGGGCAGCATCATCGGGAGGATGGAGAATTGTAAAACACAATAAACACCTTTGTGCACAACGAGTATGATGCCTATGTCACTTTCTTCCGCAATGCGGGCGGACCTCCGAACCATTGGCCCATCTCTCCAGGCATCTCCCCCTCCCCATGGCATCCACCCACTCTCCGGTCATGGAATTGTCCATGGAGCTGTGTCCCATCCCCTGGGTGTTTGGATATTGGCTGCTGCGTGGGTGGTGTTGCCTCCCGCATTGTAGCCGATCTGCCAGGTGCACGTTTTTCAAAAGGAGTACTAATCGGCGCCAGTGTGATCACTTGCTCCGGAGGCCATTGGATATGGGCTGGCTCTCATTAACTGTCTGGAAATGGGACTTAAGTGGTGATAATTGGTTTTTCGCTATGCTACGGTGGGATCCCGATTTTGCTTACGGGAGCGGCCTGGTTGCATCACAAACTGTTTGGCGCCTGGCGCGGTTCTTGATTTTGGCCTCTCCCGCTATTCACCAGTCTCGTTTCGCTTGAGTGACAGCGCAACGAGGCTGGAGAATCACGCCCATTATTTTGTTTATTTTTATGGTCTGATTTATGATGGATTGTGGGAAGTTAATAGGTGCTTTGCATGGAGGATGTAACCCTCTGGAGACGCAACCGATAGTTATTATTCCCGAGGTGCCTTTTTAGGCCCAGGGTGAAGTGACGGTGTGGTATGAAGTGTCACTTCACTTTCAGTTCCTGATTAAACTTTCTCTAATTCAGGGCAATCTCTCAGGGGTTGGGCAAAAATTCCATACTACCGCCAACGAGAGAGGGATCTGGAACGGTTGCGCACATGGTGACAGACACCGTTTGCGTTGAGTTCCTGAGGCCTTTCCAACTCATACCTCGAGTTACAATTCATATCACATTATTAAAAGACTCAGGGATGAGCCATTGTCCTCTGATGACTCAGAGTAAAATTTTGCTGAGTAATATTTATGATGGAAACTTCCGATATAAACATTTATCATGGAATCTGTCCAGTTGTTTCACATCATCTGGGCGGCACGATGGCACAGTGGTTAACCTTGCTGCCGCAGAGCACCAAGACCAGGGTTCAATTCCAACTGTCGGGGACTGTGTGAAGTTTGCACATTCTCTCCGTGTCTGCATGGGTTTCCTCCGGGTGCTCCGTTTCCTCCCACTGTCAAAAGATGTGTAGGTCAGGTGGATTGGCTATGCTAAAATTGCCCCTTAATGTCATAAGATGTGTAGGTTAAATGGGGTTACAAGGATAGGGCAGGGGAATAGTAGTGTGCTCTTTCAGAGGGTCGGTGCAGACTCAATGGGCCAAATGACCTCCTTCTGCACTGTAGGGATTCTATGTTCTAAATATTTTCAGGCTCAAGGCACTAGATGGCAACGTGGAGCAACCCTTCCATCTTCATCAGCTCAACGTGCTCTGCATGGATCATCACACAGCCATCTCTCACTTTTCGACTCATGCTTTATCTGCTGCAATTAAGTGTAAGCTGTCATTCCCGTGGCCTCGCTCTTTTTCACCAGTGCTGTTTTTCTTCTTTGCCAAGTTTCGGCTCCAGCTGTTGCTTTTTTCTAAATCTGTTGGCTCAGAAATGTTACTCAACAGTTTTACTAAATAGATCAGGTGGAGAATCAGGCACCCGGTCCAAACTGAGGAATGTGCCCGATGCCGAATTTGGTGCCATGTGTGGTAATACCAGGTATTGCGGTACCTGAGAGGTGGATGACCATTGGTTAGACCCAGGAGTCTACCATTGGCTGATGTACATAGCTCCGCCCTGAGAGGCGGAGTATAAGAACCAATGTTGTCCCAGCAGCCTTCACTTTCTGTATCGAAGCTGCTGGGGAAGAGTTCTAGCAGATTAAAGCCTATTAATTATGACTCACCTTGACTTGAGAGTAATTGATTGCGCATCAATTTAATCTGCTGCAACTTCAGTTGAAAGGATGGATCTCCGTATCAAACCGGAGTGCCTTCAGGTCAGCCCCCACACGGACAACTCTGCTGCTATTTTCAAACATTGGCTGGCGTGCTTTAAGGGCTACCTCGACATGGCCGCCGACGCCCCCACGGAAGGACAAAAGCTGCATCTCCTGCGCTCACGGGTCAGCCCTGGGATCTACCCTCTTATCAAGGAGGCGGCAAATTATGCTGCCGCGATCGAGCGGCTAGAAGGACATTATATCCGCCCTGTGAACCAGGTCTACGCTCGTCACCTGCTGGCGACTAGGAGGCAAAGCCCTGAGGAAACGTTGGAAGACTTCTACTGGGCGCTGCTGGTGCTGGGCCGAAACTGTGGCTGCCCGCCAGTTTTGGGGAACGAGCACACGGAACTTTTGATGAGGGATGCTTTCGTGGCAGGTATGACCTCCCCCGATATCCGCCGAAGGCTCCTAGAAATGGACACTCTGGGACTTGCAGAGGCACGGGTCCTGGCGGGGTCCATGGACGTTGCATATAAAAACGCGCTGTCCTTTGCTCCCGATCACGCGGCGGCCCCCTGGGCTGCGTGGCACTCCGTAGCGGCAGCCCCTCAGACCTATCCCCTGACCTCGCAAGCCTGCGCGGCGAGACATCCCGCTAACGCCGCCGGTCACCGCTGTTTCTTCTGCGGGCTGGTGAATCATCCCCGCCCGCGCTGCCCGGCCCGCACCGCCACCTGCAAAGGGTGCGGCAAGAAGAGCCACTATGTGGGGGTCTGCCAGGCCCGCGCCGTGGCCGCGGTCTCCAGCGACTATCGGCAACCCCCCTTTCAGGCCCCGACCGCCCAGCGCTCACCGCCACCCCCCTATCCTAAGACCACATGCGACCCGCGGGCGCGGCCATTTTTCCCCCGGCCACCACGCTGGACGGCTGGGCGCCGCCATTTTGTCCCTCGCCGCCGCCATCTTCTTCATCCCCGGACACCATGTGCGACCCATGGGTGACGCCATCTTGGATGGGGCCCCAGGCCCCCAGCACAGCCGACTACATGCTGCCCGACCAGAACTCTCCATTACTGCAGCTGGCCTCGGTGACTCTGGACCAGAGTCAGCCCCGGACGCTGGCGAAAGCTACAATGACGATCTCCATCAACGGCCACAAGACGTCGTGCCTGATCGACTCTGGGAGCACGGAAAGCTTTGTTCACCCTGGCACGGTAAGGCGCTGTTCTCTTGTCACCCATCCCGTAAATCAAAGGATCTCCCTGGCCTCCGGGTCACACGCGGTGGAGATAAAGGGGTTCTACCTAGCGAACCTCACTGTCCAAGTCAGGGAATTCCACAATTTCCGCCTGTACGTCCTGCTGCACCTCTGCGCAGCCACCTTCCTTGGATTTCCAGTGCCATCTGCAAAGCCTGACTTTTAAATTCGGCGGCCCTATACACCCCCTTATTGTCTGCGGCCTCGCAACCCTTAAGGTCGACCCGCCTTCCCTGTTTGCGAACCACACCCCGGATTTCAAACCCGTCGCCACCAGGAACAGACAGTACAGTGCCCAGGACCGGACCTTTATCAGCTCGGAGGTCCAGAGGCTGCTGAGCGAAGGGGTCATCGAAGCGAGCAACAGTCCCTGAAGAGCTCAAGTAATGGTGGTAAAGACCGGGGAGAAACATAGGATGGTCATTGACTACAGCCAGACCATCAACAGATTTACGCAGCTGGATGTGTACCCTCTCCCCCGTATAGCCGACCTGGTGAACAGGATCGCGCAATACAAGGTTTTCTCCACGGTGGATCTCAAGTCTGCCTACCACCAGCTACCCCTCCGTAATGGTGACCGCCAGTACACTGCCTTCGAAGCAGACGGGCGGCTCTATCACTTTTTAAGGGTTCCCTTCGGTGTCATGAACGGGGTCTCGGTCTTCCAACGAGAGATGGACCGAATGGTTGACCGGTACGGCTTACACGCAACGTTCCCGTATCTGGATAACGTCACCATCTGCAGCCATGACCAGCAGGACCACACCAACCTCCGCAAATTTCTCCAGACCGCGAAAATCCTTAATCTGACATACAATAAGGATAAATGCGTGTTTAGCACCGACCGTCTAGCCATTCTAGGCTACGTAGTGCAAAGTGGAGTCATCGGCCCCAACCTTGAGCGCATGCGCCCCCTCATGGAGTTCCCCCTCCCTCACTGCCCCAAGGCCCTAAAGCGCTGCCTCGGGTTCTTCAGCTATTATGCACAGTGGGTCCCCAATTACGCAGACAAAGCCCAACCCCTGATGCAGTCCACAAACTTCCCCCTGTCGACGGAGGCCCGCCAGGCCTTCAGCCGCATCAAAGCAGACATTGCAAAAGCCACGATGCGCGCCATCGACGAGTCCCTCCTCTTCCAGGTCGAGAGTGATGCGTCCGACGTAGCTCTGGCGGCCACCCTCAACCAAGCGGGCAGGCCTGTGGCTTTCTTCTCCCGTACTCTCCATGCTTCCGAAATTCGCCACTCCTCGCTCGAAAAGGCCATAGTAGAAGCTGTGCGACACTGGAGGCATTACCTGGCTGGCAGGAGATTCACTCTCCTCACGGACCAACGGTCGGTTGCCTTCATGTTCAATAATGCGCAGCGGGGCAAGATTAAGAACGACAAGATCTTGCGGTGGAGGATAGAACTCTCCACCTACAATTACGAGATCTTGTACTGCCCGGGGAAGCTGAATGAGCCTTCTGATGCCCTGCCCCGCGGCACTTGTGCCACAGCACAAGTGGACCGCCTCCGATCCCTCCATGAGGACCTCTGCCACCCGGGGGTCACTCGTTTCTTTCATTTTATCAAGACCCACAACCTGCCCTACTCCATCAAGGAGGTCAGGACCGTCGCCAGGGACTGCCAAATCTGCGCGGAGTGCAACCCGCACTTCTACCGGCCAGAGAAGGCGCACCTGATAAAGGCATCCTGTCCCTTTGAACGCCTCAGCAAGGATTTGAAAGGCCCCCTCCCCTCCACCGACCGCAACACGTACTTCCTTAACGTGATTGACAAGTACTCCCGGTTCCCATTCGCCATCCCTTGCCCAGACATGACCACAACCACCGTCATCAAGGCCCTCCAGGGTATCTTTACACTGTTCGGTTTCCCCGCATACAGTGATTGGGGGGTCGTCCTTTATGAGTGACGAACTGCATCAATTCCTGCTCAGCAGGGGCATCGCCTCGAGCAGCACAAGTTACAACCCCCGGGGAAACGGGCAGGTAGAGAGGGAGAACGGAACGGTCTGGAAGACCGTCCTGCTGGCCCTACGGTCCAGGAATCTCCCAGTCTCCCACTGGCAGGAAGTCCTCCTGGTGGCCCTCCACTTCATCCGGTCACTGCTCTGTACAACCACGAACCAGACACCTCACGAACATCTCCTTATTTTCCACAGGAAGTCCTCCTCCGGGACCTTGTTTCCAATCTGGCTAGCGACACCCGGACCCATCCTACTTCAGAAACATGTGAGGGCGCACAAGTCGGACCCGTTGGTCGAGAGGGTCCACCTGCACGCCAACCCCCAGTACGCCTACGTAGCATTCCCTGACGGCCGCCAAGATATGGTCTCGCTTCGGGACCTGGCGCCCGCCGGAGCCCCACACGCACCCGCACCATTGCCCCCACCCCCACCCTCCCCACAGCACCTAACTGGAGGGTCAGTACTTCCACCGCCCCTGCCTAGGCCCGAACACACACCGACGCCCCCTACAGATGCCTTCCCCCCCTGTCCAGGTGACGAAGCTGCCTGGGAGGACGACATCACATTCCCGGAGTCGCAACCGCCGGGACCCCCATCAGAATCACCGCCGAAGCCCAGACGTTCCAGAAGGACGACCAGGCCACCCGATCGACTGATTGCTGCACTATGAACACTTTGTTATTACCCTCGACATCACGGTACCTCCATACCTGGTCATACCATGCGAAAGGCGGCTATTAACGCTGGCCATCACGCCGCCGGGCTCCTTTTTAACAGGGGGTGAATGTGGTAATACCAGGTATTGCGGTACCTGAGAGGTGGATGACCATTGGTTAGACCCAGGAATCTACCATTGGCTGATGTACTTAGCTCCGCCCTGAGAGGCGGAGTATAAGAATGGATGCTGTCCCAGCAGCCTTCACTTTCTGTATCGAAGCTGCTGGGGAAGCATTCCAGCAGATTAAAGCCTATTAGTTATGACTCACCTTGTCTTGAGAGTAATTGATTGTGCATCAACATGCTCTGGTCCCCCGCTTGCAGTGACAACGAGGTTCGCTCCGCGCACGGCAGTGGCATTCAAAACCAGCATTTGCATTCATATAATAATCTTTATTGTTACAAGTAGGCATACATTACCACTGCAATGAAGTTACTGTGAAAATCCCGTAGTCGCCACATTCTGGCACCTGTTACGTTTGCACTGGGAGGATGGTTGTGCGGGGGTGGGGGAGCGGAATCAGCAGGGGGTAGGATGCTAGGTGCCATGGGCGGGGGCTACCAGGCTAGCTGGGTGGGCTAGCTCACGGAAGTGCAGTGGTGGTGAGAAGGTGGATAGTGGGTGGATGGGAGTTGGGGTTGTTATTTTGTGTTGCTGGAGGGGGGTGAACTGCTGACAGTGGAGAGGTTTCTAAAAGGTGGTATGGGGAGGGTCGATGATGATGGGCGCCTGAGGGTGGGTCTGAGGAGGTGCAGGACGCAAGCTGGAGGCAGGCCCTGGGGGAGTTATGGTTGATCGGTGGGGAGGGGTGAGTGGGGGGGTGGTGCTCCCAGACCAGGCTGATCACATGGAACGTGAGAGGGTTGAATGGCCCAGTCAAGAGTGCCCATGTGTTCATGCATTTGAAAACCTTGAAGGCGGACGGGGCGATGATACAGGAGATACACCTGAGGGTGGTAAATCAGACTAGGCCGAGGAAAGGGTTGGTAGAGCAGATATTCCATTTGGGGCTCAATTCTAAAACAAGGGGGGTGGCGATTCTGATTAAGAAGCGGATTGTGTTTGAAGTGGGAAGTATAGTGACTTTGGGGGAGGCATGTTATGGTGAGTGGGAAATTGGAGAGGATGCCGGTGGTGCTGGTGAACATTTATGCTTCGTACTGGGAAGGTGTAAAGTCCATGAGGCGGGTGTTGGGGAAGATCCCTGATCTGGACTCACATCGGCTGATTATGGGGGGCGGGGGGGATTTTAATACGGTTATAGGTCCAAGGCTGGATCGGTCGAGCTCGAGGTCAGGGAGGGTGTCGGCGGCAGCGAAGGAGCTAAAGGGGTTATGGAACACATGGAGGGGTGAGTCCGTGGAGGTTTGAGAGGCCGAGAGCGAAAGAATACTCATTCTTCTCCCATTTGCACAAGGTGTACTCCCGAATTGCCTTTGTTTTAGATAAGACATTGCTGGCTGGGCTGGTGTCGTTGAGTACTCGGTGATAGTGGCGTCTGATCACGCCCCACACTGGGTGGACTTGCGAGTGAGTAATGGGGGGGGGGGGGGGGGGGGGGGGGGGGCAGCGTCCGCAATGGACGTTCGATGTAGCGTTGTTGGCGGAGGAAGAGATGTGTGAGCGGTTGAGGGAGGGTATGTGGAGATAAATGACACAGGGGAGGTTTCGGCAGCCACGGTATGGGAGGCGTTGAAGGCAGTGGTGAGCGGGGAATTCATATCGATACGGGCATACAGGGAGAAAGCGGAGTGGGCAGAGATGGATAGGCCAGTGGAGGAGATCCTGCAGGTAGACAGAAGGTACTCAGATGCCCCAGAGACGGGGCACCTGAAGGAGCGGCAGAAGCTGCATTTGGAGTTTGGGTTGCTATCTACTGGGAAGGCAGTGCGGCAGCTGAGAAGGGCAAGAGGGGCGGTGTACGAATATAGGGAGAAGGCAAGCAGGATGCTAGCACACCAGTTGAGAAAGCAGGAGGTGGCGAGGGAGATGGGGAAAGTGAAGGACAAGGGGTGATTACGGTCCTGGACCCGGTGGGGGTGTTTGGGGTGTGTTTAGGGGTTTCTACAGCAGGTTATACGAGTCGTAGACCCCAACCGGGGTGGAGGGGATGAGACGGTTTCTGGAGGGATTGAACTCCTAAGGGTGGAAGAAGAGCTGGTGGAATTGGTGGAGGGACTGGAGACGTCACTGGCGGAGAGGGTGCAGACGGTGAAGATGACGGTTCTCCCAATGTTTTTGTTCATATTTCAGAGCCTTCCAATTTTTATCCCCAAGGCTTTCTTCAAGAGGGTGAATGAGGTGATTTCTGGGTTTGTGTGCGTCGTTAAAAGGTCAAGAAGGTGCTGCTGGTGCGAGGTCGAGGTGGGGGAGGAGCTGGCCCTTCCGAACTTTATAAATTTTTATTGGGCAGCGAGTATTGCGATGGTCAGGAAGTGGGTAGTGGGGGAGGGGTCGGTGTGGGAGCGGGTGAAGGCGGCCTCATGTAAGGGCACTAGTTTGGGGGCACATTTTTTTTAATAAACATTTTATTGAGGTATTTCTTTGGCGTTTCAACAACAAAATCAACAATAAACATAACAAGAAAAATATAAACATAGTGCAAATTCCACCTCCCACAGGTCTTGCCATTACTTACCCCCCTAACCTACGCTAACCTAACACCCTCCCCCCCTCCTTTCTGCTGACGATTAGTTCTCTGCGAGGCAGTCGACGAATGGTTGCCACCTCCGGGCGAACCCCAGCAGAGACCCTCTCATTGCAAACTTAATTTTCTCCAGGCAGAGGAAGCCAGCCATGTCCAAAAGCCAGGTCTCCGATTTCGGGGCCTTTGAGTCCCTCCATGTTAGTAATGTGCGCTTCCGAGCTACCAGGGAAGCAAAGGCCAGAACATCCGCCTCTCCCTCCTCCTGGATTCCCGGATTCTGCGACACCCCAAAAATCGCCACATGGCGTCGGCAAATCATTGCCAAAACCCCCTCCGTTTTGGACATGCCCAGAACATGTGGACATGGTTCGCTGGCCCCCCTGCGCACTTCACACATCTGTCCTCCACCCCAAAGAATCTGTTCATCCGGGCCACTATCATGTGAGTTCGGTGAACGACCTTAAATTGGATAAGGCTGAGCCTGGCACATGTTGCGGTAGTATTGACCCTTCCTAACGCGTCCGCCCAAAGGCCCTCCTCTATCTCCCCCCCCCCCCCCCCCCCCCCAGCTCCTCCTCCCAGTTTCGCTTCAGCTCCTCGGTTTACGTCTCCTCCGAACCCATAAGCTCTCAATATATGTTCGAGATGCTCCCCTCTCCTATCCATCCTCTAGAGACCACCCTATCCTGAATCCCCCTTAGCGGCAGGAGTGGGAAGGTTGGTACCTGCTTCCGCAAAAAGTCCCATACCTGTAAATATCGGAAGTCATTTCCCCCAGCCAATGCAAACTTCTCCTCCAGCGCCCTCATACTCGGGAAGCTACTTTCCAAGAACAAGTCCCCCATCCTCTCAATCCTCGCTCTCCGCCAAATTCGGAACCCCCGTTCATCCTCCCCAGGGCAAACCGATGGTTGTCGCAGATTGCGGACCACACTCTGCTCCCACATGCCTCCTCCACTGCCCCCAGACTCTCAGGGCCGCCAACACAACTGGACTGGTGGAGTACCGCGCCGGCGGGAACGGCAGGGCGGTCAGCAATGCCCCTAAACTTGTGCCCTTACACGAAGCCACCTCCATGCACACCCACGACGGCTCACCCCCCACCAGCCACCTCCGAACCATGGCCATGTTAGCCGCCCAGTAGTAATTACTGAAATTTGGCAGCGCCAGCCCACCATCCCCCAAATTCCGCTCGAGCATTGCCCTCTTCACCCGCAGGGACTTGCCCCCCCACACAAAGCCCTCAATAATCTTATTGATCCGCTTAAAAAAGGACCGTGGGATGAAGATGGGGAGGCACTGGAAAACAAAAAGGAACCTCGGGAGGACCGTCATTTTTACCGACTGCACCCTACCCGCCAGAGACAACGGGAGTGCATCACATCACCGGAAATCCTCCTTCATCTGGTCCACCAACCGGGCCAGGTTCAATTTGTGTAGCCTGTCCCAATCCCTCGCCACCTGAATACCCAAGTACCTAAAACTGTTCCCTACCACTCTAAATGGAAGTTCCCCCAGTCGCCTCTCCTGACTGCCCTGAGGGTGTGGGGACAGTGGCGGAAGCATTATGGGGGTGGATGGGGCGTTGGTGTGGGCACCAATTTGTGGCAACCACCAGTTTGCGCCGGGGGGGGCTGGAATCAAACGGTCTGGGGATTTATTTATAGATTGGGGCTTTCCCTTTTTGGAGGAATTGGAGGAGTTCGAGCTGCCTGATGGGAATGGGTTCCGCTACTTGCAGGCGAGGGGATTTGTGCGGAGGCAGGTTTCGACCTTTCCGCACCTTCAGCCCCAGGGGATACAGGACAAGGTAGAGTTGAAAACGGGAGTGGTGGGGGAGGGAAAGGTATCGGAAATCTATAAGGAGCTCATGGAGGGGGAGGGAGTCCCAACAGGGGAAGTGAAGCGAAAGTGGAAGAACTGGGTACGGAGTTGGAGGTTGGGTTATGGGAGGATGTCCTGGGGCGAGTCAATGCATCCTCGTTGTGTGCCAGGCTCAGCCTGATACAATTTAAGGTGGTCCTCAGGGCGCACATGACTAAAGAAAAAAGGGACAGCACAGTAGCACAGTGGTTATCACAGTTGTTTCCCAGCTCCAGGTTTCCAGATTTGTTTCTCGGCTTGGGTCACTGTCTGTGCGGAGTCTGCACGTTCTCCCCATGTCTGCGTGGGTTTCCTCGGTACTCTGGTTTCCTCCCACAATCCAAATATGTGCAGGTTAGGTGGATTGGCCATGCTAAATTGCCCTTCGTGTCCAAAAAGGTGGGGTGGGGTGGGGTTACTGGGTTACGGGGATAGGGTGGAAGTGTGGGCTTGGGTAGGTTGCCCTTTCCACGGGCGGGTGCAGAGTCGATGGGCCGAATGGCCTCCTTCTGCACTGTAAATTCTATGATTCTATGACTGGCCCGGATGAGCAGGTTCTTTGACGGGGTGGAGGATGGGTGTGGGCGGTGGGCCCGCGAACCATGTCCATATGTTTTGGGCATGTCCGAGGCTTAGGGGATTTTGGCAGGGCTTTGCCGACGTCATGTCGGCGGTATTGAAGGTATGGGTGGTTCAGAGTCCAGAGGTAGCGATTTTTGCTGTGTCGGAAGACCCGGGAGTCCGGGGGACGAGAGAGGTTGACGTTATTACCGTGGAGGGACTTGGAACCCCCCGAAATAAGGGGTTAGTGACTTGGCCGGGTTTCTCAGGCTTGAGAAGGTCAAGTTCGTCCTGAGAGGATCAATGTTAGGGTTTGTTTGGGGGTGGCAGCCGTTTAACGACTTCTTCGGGGAAAATTAAACTGTTAGCAGTGGGGCGGGGGGGGTGGAACTAGTCCCATTACAGCACTCTTTCCACATAGCTTGCACCTTTCTCCATTTCAAATATTGATTCCCTGCCTGAAAGCAGTCATCTCTGCATTAATCACTCCCTGACTTCCAACAAAAGATATTTGGGTAGGATTGTCTGACCCCTCCCACCAGCTGGATCCTCCAGTCCCACCAAAGTCAAAAGAGGTTTGAATGGCGGGCTCGCGGGGCACCACCGCGAGGGTACTAACCACAGTGCAACCTTAAATTCCCAACCTTTCTCTGAAACACATTCCTTACTCTGTGAACTCATATGCTGGTGACATTATCAGAGTAGTAAAGAGGCCCAAAGCTGATGATTTCAGGGTACAGGTTCAAATTCCACCACAGCTAGTGGAATTTAAATTAATTAATCTGGAAGTAAAAGCTCATTTCAGTAATAACCATGAAACTATCAGATTGTTGGGAAACCCCCATCTTCACTAATATCCTTTCAGTAAAGGATGGCTGCCATCCTTACCTGGTTTGGCCTACATGTGACAAAATCTGAATGCACTGAATACATCCAACACTATGGGTCCTGGTAACATCTTGCCAATATTCCCAAAGAATTGAGTTCCAGAACTAGCCGCATCTCTTGCAAAGCTGTTCCAATACAGCTACAGCACTTGTATCTACGTGACAATGTGGAAAGATTCCCCAATATAGAGTCGTCAAGTCATACAGCACAGAAAAGGCCCTTCCACCCATCGAGTCTGCACCAGTCAAAAACAACCACCTAACTATTCTAATCCCATTTCCCAGCACTTGGCCCATGGCCTGGTATGCCTTGTGATCGCAAGTGCACATCTAAATGCTTCTTAAATGTTATGAGGTTCTCTGCCTCCACCACCCTTTCAGGTAGTGAGCTCCAGACACCCACCACCCTCTGGATCAAAAGGTTTTTCCTCACATCCCCTCTAATCCTCCTGCCCCTTACCTTAAATCGATGCACCCTGGTCATTGATCCCTCCCACCATAGGGAACAGTTTCTTCCTGTCTACTCCATCTAAGCCCCTCATAATTTTATACATCTCAATCATGTCCCCCCTCAATCTCCTCTGCTCCAAGGAAAACAATCCAAGTCTATCCAATCTCTTTTCATAACTAAAACTCACCAGCCCAGGCAACATCCTGGTAAATCTCCTCTGCACCCTTTCCAGTGCTATCACATCACTCGTTTAATGAGGATTACAGAACTGCACAAAATATTCTAGCTGTGGCCTAACCAACGTTTTGTACAGTTCGAGCGTAACCTCCATCCTCTTAAACTCTATGCCTCGGTTAATAAAGGCAAATATACCATTTGCCTTCTTAACTACTATACCTACTGTTGCTAATTGTGTTTCTCTTTATTTGGCTCTGAATATGGTCGCCTTCTGTAATTCTAATTACGTTTTGCTCTAGTCGCCAGGTATCTTTCGATACCGCCACAAGGTTCAAACCGAATACTGATCAAAGACTCGATACAACAGTTAGTTAGTTCAAAGTCAAATGCTTATTTATTTACACAACAGTTAAATATAATCCTGCACAAATACTACAGACAAAACTATCACTACTGCTAAAGCCTATACTTAGCTTCGGGCGCCCACTCAGTCAGAGGAACAATGGCCGTTGTTCGGGTCTGAGGCTGCTGGGGTCGAAGTGGTGAAGGGGAATAGCTAAGATCATCTGTCTGGTACTGTGCATTGACCTTGGACTTACTTGTTCTGGTGCAGCTTTTGGGCAGGCCTCTCCTCGGTGAGAGCCGGAGCCAAGAGAACGATTCCCTCTTGGGGGATCCTTCTCATACCCAAAAGGGGCTTTGCGCGCTTTTGGGCGGGCCTTTAACTTGGCCCCAATTAATTGGGCCATTTCTCAATCGTTCCTCTTGATTTTCCTCCAATAAAGGGGTGGGTGCCCTGATGGCTGGGTGTGTCTTAGGTGGCCGTTGGCCTGCTTTGTTCTAGTCTCCTCTGGCGCCAGGGTGTCTGCCTTGGTATCGTTTACTTAAATGTTACTCTTTTGTCCCCGGAGATGGCTCATTAGTATGGTAATGGCTTTGCAGTTTTGGTCTTGTCTGGGAGCTGCGGCTCCAATCAACAGACAAACCCTGCACCTGCTTGCTTTCTCAGTATTGTCCATTTTCCCTGCATTCTTTGCAAAGTGTCCATTTTGTAATCGGGACGTGGCTATCCCAGATGGCTACACTCCCTCTTGTGATCCTCAACGCGAAGCGTGAAGGATCACATTACCGCGTTGTTTTCGTTCTCTGACCAAGCGGGGCACCCGTAAGCACTTCACGGGCTCTACACTGCCCTATCCTACGAAACGCAATTTTTAACGAAAATCATTTTACTTACATACATCAGTATAAAACTCTACGGGGCGCTATGATATTCAGGTATGCATTACAAAATAAAAAAACTGGAACCTCTAACTATCCTCAATAAACTATCCTCAATCAAACAATCAAAAATAATTCTACAACACTTTAAATGTACAAATAGCAGCAACACAAGATTCTCTGGTTTGGCAGTCACGCACAGAGGTTTACATTTCTTTATTGAACAAAATACACATAAAGAGAAGCGGATGCACTTTAATTCACTTGAGGGGTTGGGGGGTTTGGTGAAGTCCGAAAATAGGGGACCTAAGCGTGTATACCGGGGTGCGAGAGCGGTAGGCTCTCCTTCGCCATTTTCTGAGTCTAAGTGTCTGCACGACACTGCAGAGTATCGCCAGTACTAAGAGTGATTCTACTATGTACGATAGTGAATACCAGGTTATGAACTTGTCACACCAGGTCGGGGTGTCGGTAACTGTCTCGGGGTTAACTATCTCGGGGTATAGTGTATGGTAGGGATGGGAATCATTCACGGCCTGTGTGGTAGGGGTCAGGGGAGTAGCATCCGCGTGCAACTGAAGGGATCCAGCTAAGATCCAGGTAAACTTGAAGGTTGTCTTCATCTTTCCGTCTTTCTGTCTTCTTTTTCTTCCTCTGGGGTTCCTGAGGTTCCGGGGTTCTATGGACACAAGCATAATATCTGTTATTATCTTGCTTAAGATCTCGTATGTCTGTCTGTCTGTCCTTTGTTGCCAATTACCCATTATGATTGGTGACCATCTGTGATTCCCTCATTTTTTTTAATTTTTTTTTAAACCAAATATTTGGACAAGACATCCGAGAAAAATACTGACACAGTGCGAGCCGTCTCGCAGCCTGTGCGATCTACCATCCTAGTGTTTGAGGATGCAAATAGCATACGGAAGCAACCTAAGGGTTGCCAAAAACAAACAAAAAAGTTTTGTACTAAAAGTGCCAAAATGGGGTGCGTATGGGCCGCGGTGGGTAATAAATGGGTGGATTCCCCGGGTAGGACGGTGATCAGTGCCGTTTCTCCACTGCCTGAGCGACCGGCAAGAATGGGTAAGAATGTGGTCGTCGTGGGGGGCTGCCTCTCGTGATCGAATCAGGAGATTAGCAATGAGTGGTGTCTGCCGACAAACTAGTTCCTCTGAACGGTTGTCTGTGGACAAACTTGTTCCATTAACAGCCATTGGGCGTCAAAAGGGTGGTGGCGTGGGGCCGTGAAAAACTTTCAAATTCACAAACAACAAACATGTGCATTAAACGAACAAACATACAACAAACATGGTGCAGGTTCCATCAGAAAGGACACCGTATCTCTCCATCGGTTCCTTTTTTCCATCATGTGGACACCTCATTGATCAGTAGTGAACAGGGTCGTAAAGGGATTTGTTTGGTGGGATTCAGACTCTATGTCATCATCTTCTCCCGGCTGCCATACTATTGACTGGAGTAGTTTGGCTAAAGCTGCTTGGGGCAAATTGGGGTCCATCTCATCATTCCGGATGAACCTGAACGAATTGTCGCGGTGCCAGAATCGTGTGTCGAGGTTGGAGCTACTAGGTTTTAATCCATAATCGTCGGGTGGTGGGTCTGGGTCAGGGGCTTTGATGTATGTGATTTTGAAGGGGTCACTGGAATCATGCTCGGATTCGCTGGGAGTGTGGCCTGGTGCAGCGGTATAATCATAATGTGGTGTGCTGTGGCTGTCATCATTGCTGTCGCTATCACTGTCGCTGTCGCTGCTGGTTGAAGGGAGAGGCGGAGTCGTGCCTCTGGGGGTGGAGTTGAAGATGTGTCTGAGGACGGGCTGGGCTCGCTGGGGGAGGGTAGGAATATGTCATCTGTGGACGGGGTGTGCTCTGCTGCTGCGAGCAAGATGTGGTGTGCATGGTTGTTCTGCGAGCCATTAGCATTGAGCTTTTGTGAAACCACGCAGACTTGCCATTGGGATATGTGATCTTGTATACCGAGGGGCTTATTTTGTCTGAAATGGAGTACGGTCCGGAAAATTTGGGGGAAAGAAATGAACTGGGGTTGTACAGGGACAGCATCACTTGCTGCCCTACTACAAACTCGGTGGCGTGTACCTTTTTATCGAAACAAGCCTTGCTTTGTTACCTCCTGGTCCCATGTTTCACAGTTGCTGCGAGTTGGGCTGCCTTTATGTTCTCTATTAACTGCTGTACAGCATTTTCATGTGTGAGGGCGGTGACTGCAGGGCTGGCCAAATTCAGTCCTAATAAATACTCTGTCCATTTCATGGCACGTCCGGTCATGAGGGAGTGGGGGGTGTATCCTGTGGACAAGGATACCGCGTTTCTTAAGAACATTAAAGCAAATGGGAGAACTGAATCCCAGGTGCTGTTGGTCTGTTGTACCATTTTCCTGAGAGTGGCTTTTAAAGTCCTATTCATCCTCTCTACAATGCCGCTTGACTGGGGGTGGTAGGCTATGTGAAACTTTTGCCTGATTCTGAAAATTGCGAGGATGTTTTTCATTACTCGTCCTGTAAAATGGGAGCCTTGATCGGATTCTATACTGCGCGGGAGGCCCCATCTTGTAAAGATCTGCTGTGTTAGGATTTTAGCTGTTATCTTGGCCGTATTCGTTCTCGATGGAAAAGCTTCCACCCATTTTGTGAAGGTGTCGATGACCACCAACACATACTTATAACCATTTCTGCAGGGGGGTAGGGATCCCGTGTAATCTATCTGCAAATTCGTCCATGGGCCATTAACGGGGCGGGTGTGACTAAAGCTGAGCCTTTCTTGCATATCTGCCCGAATTGTTCTGGGCACAGATCAAGCAATTTTCAATGTAGTGAGAACGTTGGCTTTTAAATCAGGCCACCAGCAGAGAGGTCTGAGGTGGGTTAGGGTGGGTTCAATGCCTTGGTGTCCATGATTGTCATGGAACTGAAAAATAATCTGGTTCCTGTCCTGGCTGGGAACTACATAAATGCCTTCTTTCAAGATCACACCGTTGTGTGTGGTGATTGCATTTTTAAACTTGTCATATGGGGCTGGGAAGGTTCCTTTTAAAACTTCCCTGAGTTTTTCATCTTCCTTCTGGGCCTTTGCTAGATCCTGAATGTTGGTCCGTGAGACCTAAACCGCGTGTACTGGGGTGCTCTCGGGGGGGGGGGGGGGGGTTCCAAAAGTAACCATGCCTGGAATCTGCCTTCGCTAGGTCGTCTGCTTTAACGTTACCGGGGGGGGGGGGGAAGAACGGTGATGACTGCGAACCTTAATGATACCATATTTCCTATCTTTAGCTGTCTCTAGGATCTGCCGGAGTAATGGGGCTGAGGGTAGGGGCTTTCCGTCCATGGAAACAAATCCTCTAGTTTCCCACTGGGGTAGGAATTCCGTTAAACTATTACAGACATATAAACTGTCCGAATATATGTCTGCCGGGTCGGAAACGAGACAGGGTGGTCTACATTGTAAGCTATGGCTGCCAGTTCTGCTGCCTGCGAGCCTAGATGTCCTGGCAACTTTAATGAAATCTCATCTAGGGCGCGTCCCTGCGCGTCCTCTACATAAATGCCGCAACCGGGTGATTCTCTTTCTATTCAAAACTGTGGAGGAGCCATCCACATAAATTTTCAGGGGTGCGCACGTGTCTGTGGGCTGGGGTCTCTGGGGTGTATTTGCTGCTTTCCTGGGGGCTGACTTAGGTATAAATGGGCCTGTGTTATGTTTTGTGGTGATGATCTCACACTCATGTTGGGTACCTGCATATTGCAAATTATCGGCTGGGAAAGTGTGGGTCTTGGTTCTTTTAACTGTGATGTCCCATCCCTGTAAAAGAAGGGTCCAACGGGCTGCGCGGATTTGGCTGACTGTGCCATCTTTAAGTCGACCGTCTAATAATAGCTGTGTTGGGGGTGTGTTTAGTGAGAATGGTGATGGGGTTGAGTCCTGTAATGTAGGCGAAGTACTGGACTGCCCAAAAAACTGCGAGCAGGTGCCTTTCGCAGGCAGAAAATCCTTGCTCGACAGGGTCTAACACGCGTGAGGCGTATGCCACGGGGCGTAATTGGTCATGGCGTTCCTGGAGCAGCCCTGCCGAAAGGGTTCGGTCGGTGCTTACAACTTCAATTGCGTACGGGGAAAGTGGATCTGGGACCTGTAATGCGGGGGCTGTGCTGGGGGCTCTCTTTAAAGCACCCACAGCATCCGTGTGCTGTGGAAGCCATTCCCAAGGTGCCTGCTTCTTGAGAAGTTCGGATAGGGGCGCTGCTTTTGTGGCGAAACCGTCAATGTGGTTTCGGCAGTAGCCAACCAGTCCTAAAAATGACCGGAGGGCTGTTACGTTATGGGGAAGGGGCATTTTGACGATCGAGTCAATTCTCTTTTGCTCGATCTCACTTTTACCATGTGTGATTACTGTACCCTAGTAAATCACTTTTTCCTGTAAAATCTAGGCCTTCTTGGGGTTGACTTTACATCCAATTTCTTTTAGGAGTGCTAGGAGTTCGGCGAGAAGCGAAATGTGCTCTCCCTTTGTGTCTGTCTGTAGTAGTAAGTCATCTACATACTGGACCAGAGAATCGGGTCGGGAAAATTTTGCGAGTCCATTTGCCACCTGTCGGTGGAAAATGGAGTGGGAGTTGTGGAAGCCTTGTGGAAGGCACGTCCACGTGGATTGTTGTCCCTGGAATGTAAAGGCGAATTTATATTGGCACGCTTTATCCAATGGAATGGACCAAAAGCCATTGCTAATGTCCAAAACCGAAAAAAAAATCACTGGAGTACCTGTTTGAGCATGGTCTCGGGACCCGTGGCTACGGTGGGGGCTGCTACTGGGGTTACTTTGTTCAGTTCCCGGTAATAAATGGTTAGTTGCCATGATCCATCGGGTTTCCTGACGGGCCAAATTGGTGCGTTATTTGTAGAGGCTACTGATCAGAGTATGACTTGATCAAGCAGACTCTCTATTACTTTGGAGATTTCTCCCTCTGCTTCTTGGGGAAAACCATACTGCTTTTGGCGTCTGGGGTCGGGACCTGTAAAGCTCACCAAGCCAGCTATCTTGCCACAGTCATGCTTGTGCTGTGCAAATGCTGCTTTGTGTTGCTGCAGGACTTCCCTAATCTGTCTGTCCTGACTAATGGCTCGAGGTTCGAACCAGAAGTCTCCTATTGAGCTAATCCTGCTTTCATAGTCTCCAACTGTGAGCGTGGTGGGGGCTCGTGCTGCCTTTGCCATTTTCCATACACATTTATTAACTGGATCAAAAGAGAGGTTGTGGGAGCTCATAAAATCGATTCCTAGGATGTGTTCAGCTGTCTGGGGTAGATCGACCAAAACTACGGGGTGTTTAGTTGTAATGTTCCCTATTTGTATCGCTACAGGGGCTGTGATGTGTCCTTGTTGTAAATTACCTGTAAAGCCACTGAGTGTGATGGTGTCTGTTGTGGGCCATGTGTCTCGCTGGAACATCGTGGAGGAATTGAGTGTGGTGCGGGACCCTACTGTGTCCCAAAGAAATTCTACGGGGTGTCCCTGGACTTTGCCTGCTACGACCGGTCTACCGGACTTGTCCCAAAGGGTGTTGCAGACCCAAGTTGGGGAGCCCGAACACCGTCAGTCGGTGCCGTTCATATCTATGTTCTCTGAACAGGCGCTAACGCTATGGATTAGCTTTGCCCTATTCTTATTTAGGGTGCCTGTCTGTTGGTTTCTCTGCTGCTTTTGGGGCACTTGACACTCTCGTGCAAAGTGTCCTAATTGTCCACAGTTGTAACATTCCTGGGATTTTGGCTGTTGTGGTGGGCTGTTCCTGCCCGCATTTACCCATGCGGGATTCTGGTGCGCTTTAACTGGATTCATGTCTGCCTGCTCTTCCTCGAGTTTTGCAAATGCAGTTTTGCCTTGGACGGATTGTTCCCAAGTGCGGGACAATCTTTTCAAAACCCATTTCTCGTTGTGGGCCTCGTCTGAGGGGTTATAATTTGCGCAAGCTCTCTGTCCTGCCTCTGTCGCATGAGAGACTAGGATTCGAGTCCATTTGGCCATATTATCTGCGGACAAATGGGCGCGGGCCAATTCTCCGAATACCGCTGTAAAATGTATCCACAAGTGTCCAGCAAACGCTGTGGGGTGCTCGGTTTTCTTTTGCCTACACTTGTTTAGGCCTTCTACGGGGTCTCCTCTGTTATAGCCAATCGCATCTAGGATCGCTGTGTGCATCTCTTGGAGTGTGCCGCCTCCTACATTCTGTGGGTCGGGAAGGGCTGCCATGACTGAAGGGTCTAGGCTTAAAACTGTGAGCTTCACTTATTCCTTTTCGTCCAGGCCGTACATGGTAGCCTGCTGTTTAACTCTAGCGAAAAACTGGTGGGGGTCTGATGTGGAAAGGAACGGTGTAATCTTTCCACACGCATCCCGTAATTGAGTCACGGTTAACAGGGTTGTGTATAGGAAATCTGCGTTTCCTTCTGCTGCGGCCCTGCGGTGTGTGGTTACAGGGTTCATAGGGGTGTGTTCTGCCTGTTCAGTCGGGGTTGGGGTGCTTTTCTCTTTTGGGGGTTTTCCTGTGTACATGTTCCATGTACGTATCTGTGGGCAGTCTCATTTAACACCTGCCAATCGGGGCCGTTTTCCTGGTCTAACTGGGGTCCAAACGTACTTTGAAACCCGTTCTGGACAGAAAGCAGAGATTGCACATCTGCAATTTGCTTCCGGCACTTTGCGTGATCTACTTAGCTCTGCCTTTGTTCCGTCGTGGAAGTGTGGAGTGCTCGTAGGGCTGCTTTTAAATCATTGCACAGTTTCTGCAATTGCTCTACCTGTTGCTCGGTTTCTTGTCCTACCAAGACCGCACGTTGCGTGTCCTGGTAGGCCTTATCATATTGGGTCTGAAAACTACTCAAATGGGCGAGACAAGACTGGTGTGCCCTCTTGGTATCATCCACCTCTCTGTCCCTCGCTGCTAACTGTTCTCTCAATTCTATATTCTCCTTCTCAAACTCGCTCACATCTCCCTCACTATTTCTGTCTCTCTCCTCTATCTCTCTACGGAGGGTCCTAACGATCTCCTCTGTGCCTCGCAATTGTGACAAGCAGGACACGATTGCCATCGGCTTGCGAGCTTTCCCTCAGCTCTTCTTGTGGATCTCGCTCAGGTTCTCCCACCAAGTAGGTCCTATACTCCCGGGACCTGTTTCATCATTCGCGCAGAATTCGCTCCAAAGGGGCCACCTTTCTCTTTGAGGTACTTTCTGATTTCCTCTTCCCATACGGGCCACTCTACTGGTTGCTGCGACCTCGAATTCCTGGGGGTTCATAAGGCATTCCATTGCCTTCATTGCCATTTTCTCTATCTGGGTCCTCTACTGAATTTGGAACGGGGGGTGATAAAGTGGTGATGTAAACACGGGTACGGCTTACGCTAATTTTGAGCCTACAAAACTCCCGACAGTTTTACGCAACAAAATCTCTCAGGTTTACCTTATATCCCTGTTAGTATGCATGCATTAACACACTTCCTAATCTTGGAGGTTTGATCAGTATTGTTCTCACACTTGTGGTTTTTCTGTTTCCAATTGGGCTTCTAATTCAAATTTGGGTTCTCTCGGGGTGGTTCGGCCACTTCTAAGTCGAATCCCATTAGAGTCACCAGTAAATGTTGCTAATTGTGTTTCTCTTTATTTGGCTCTGAAGATGGCGGTCAATATGGTCACCTTCCTTAATTCTAATTACGTTTGCTCTAGAGTCGCCAGGTATCTCTCGATACCGCCACAAGGTTCAAAACGGAATACTGATCAAAGACTCAATACACCCAGTTAGTTAGTTCAAAGTCAAATGCTTATTTATTGACACACAGTTAAATATAATCCTGCACAAATACTACAGACTAAACAATCACTACTGCTAAAGCCTATACTTAGCTTTGGGCGCCCACTCAGTCAGAGGAACAATGGCCGTTGTTCGGTTCGGAGGCTGCTGGGGTCGAAGTGGTGAAGGGGAACAGCTAAGATCATCTGTCTGGTAGCGTGCGTTGACCTTGGACTTACTTGTTCTGGTGCAGCTTTTGTAGGCCTCTCCTTGGTGAGAGCCGGAGCCAAGAGAGCGATTCTCTCTTGGGGGATCCTTCTTATACCCAAAGGGGGCATTGTCCGCTTTTGGGCGGGCCTTGAACTTGGCCCTAATTAATTGGGCCGTTTCTCAATCGTTCCTATTGATTTTCCTGTAATAAAGGGGTGGGTGCCCTGATGGTTGGGCGTGTCCTAGGTGGCCATTGGTCTCCTCTGGCGCCGGGGTGCCTGCCTTGGTATCGTTTACTTAAATGTTATTCTTTTGTCCCCGGAGATAGCTCATTAGTATGGTAATGGATTTGCAGTTTTGGTCTTGTCTGGGAGCTGCGGCTCCAATCAACAGACAAACCCTGCACCTGCTTGCTTTCTCAGTATTGTCCATTTTCCCTGCATTCTTTGCAAAGGGTCCATTTTGTACTCGGGACATAGCCATCCCAGATGGCTACACCACCTGCTCTGTAACCTTAAGGGACCAGTGTACATGCACACCAAGGTCCCTCTGATCCTTGGTGCTTCCCGTTTACAATGTATTCCGTTGCCTTGTTTGTCCTGCCTAAGTGCATCACCTCACACTTATCCAGATTGAATTTCATTTGCCATTGATCAGCCCATCAGGTCAGCTCATCTATCATCTGCAAACGTATTGGTCAACCCTCCTACATTCATATTTAAATCATTTATATAAACCACAAACAACAAGGGCACAAACACTGATCCCTGCGGGAATGCATTGGACACAGGCTTCCAGTCAGAAAAACACCCCTCGACCATCACCCTCTGCTTCTTGCCACTCAGCCAATTCTGGATCCAATTTACCAAATTTCCTTGGATCCTGTGGCTCTTACCTTCGCTATCAGTCTCCCATGTGGGACCTTATCAAAAGCCTTGCTGAAGGACAAGTAGACAACATCAAATGCATTTCCTTCATCTAGACACCTGGTCACCTCTTCGAAAAATTCACATAAGTTGGTCAGATATGATCTCCCCTTAACAAAACCATGCTGACTGTTGTTGATTAACCCCTGCCTCTCCAAACACAGATTAACTCTGTTACTCAGAATTGTTTCCAATCGTTTCCCCACCACTGAGGTTAGACTGACCGGCCTGTAGTTTCAGAAAACACAGAACAAATCCAATTCGGCCAATTACTGTCCTGTTAGTCTACTCTCAATCAACAAAGTGATGGAAGGTGTCATAAACAGCACTACCAAGTGGTGCTTATATACCAATAACCTGCTCATCAATGTTCGATTTCAGCAGCGCCAGAGCTACTCAACTCCAGACTCATTGTAGCCTTGGTCTAAACTTGGCCAAAGAGATGAATTAAGAGGTGAGGTGAGAGTGGTCTCAAGCCAGCATTTGACTTGCCTGTGGGATCAAGGAGCCCCAATAAACTTGGAATCAGAAGGAATCATCCCACTGTTTGGAGTCATACCTAGCTCAAAGGAAGAATGAAATGAAATGAAAATCGCTAATTGTCACAAGTAGGCTTCAATGAAGTTACATTGAATTACATACTGTGAAAAGCCCCTAGTCGCCACATTCCGGCACCTGTTCGGGGAGGCTGTTACGGGAATTGAACCGTGCTGCTGGCCTTTCAAAGCCAGCGATTTAGCCCTGTGCTAAACAGATGTTAGAGGTCAGATATCTCAGCCCCATGATATCACTGCAAGTGTTTCTATGGGTAGTGTCCGAAGTCGAAGCACCTTCAGCTGCTTCAACAATGACCTTCCCTCCAGCATAAGATCAAATGCGGGGATCTTCGCTGATAGTTGCTGTGCTCAGTACCATCTGCAAATCCTGCGATACTGAATCAATACTTAACCACTTGCAACAAGACCCGGGCAACACTCAAGCTTGGGCTGATAAACAGCAAATAACATTTGATGCACACAAGTGTCAGGCACTGGCCATCTCCAACAAGAGATAATCTAACCATTTCCCCTTGAGATTTAATGGCATTACCTTCGCTGAATCCCCCACTATCATCATCCTGGGGACTAATATTGACCAGGAACTGAACTAGACCAGCCATATAAATACTGTGGCTACAAGAGCAGGTCAGAGGCTGAAAATTCTGCAGTGAACCTCCTGACTTCCCAAAGTTTGTCCAAAAGACACAAGTCAGGAGTGTTTTGGAATACTCTCCACTTGTTTGAATGAGTGTGGCTCCAACAACACTCAAGAAGCCTGCCTGATCAGCACCTCATCCAACACCACCAGGGGGGCACAGTAGCACCACAGTGGTTAGCACAGTTGCTTCACAGCTCCAGTGTCCCAGGTTCGATTCCCGGCTTGGGTCACTGTCTGTGCGGAGTCTGCACGTTCTCCCCGTGTCTGCGTGGGTTTCCTCCCAAAGTCCAAAGATGTGCAGGTTAGGTGGATTAGCCATTCTAAATTGCTCTTAGTGTCCAAAAAGGTTAGGTGGGGTTACTGGGTTACAGGGATAGGGTGGCGGTGTGGATTTAGGTAGGGTGCTCTTTCCAAGGGCCAGTGCAGACTCGATAGGCCGAATGGCCTCCTTCTGCACTGTAAATTCTATGATAAAGCATTTATTCCTTTCATCACTGACACACAGTGGCAGCAGTGTGTACCATCTACAGGACTCACCACAGCCACTTACCAAGGCTCCTTTGACTGCATCTTCCAAATTTGCGACCTGAACCACATATAAGTATAAGGGCAGAAGATACCTGGGAACACCACCACCTGCAAGTTCCCCACCATGCCACTCACCACCCTGACTTGGAAATATATCGCCCGTTCCTTCCTTGGGTCAAAATCCTGGAACTCCTCCCGATCAGCACTCTATATGTACCCATACCTCATGGACTGCAGTGGTTCAAAAAGGCAGCTCACCACCACCTTCTCAATGGAAACAAATGCTGGTCTCACCAGCGATGCCTGCATCCTATAAAATAATTTTTAAAAATCACAAGAATATATAGCACAAGCGGCCATTTGGACCAACATTTCTAATGTTGCCGTTTCTGCTCCACAGCAGCCTCTTCACATAAGAACATAAGAACTAGGAGCAGGAGTAGGCTATCTGGCCCCTCGGGCCTGCTCCGCCATTCAATGAGATCATGGCTGATCTTTGTGGACTCAGCTCCACTCTCCGGCCCGTACACCATATCCCCAAATCCCTTTATTCTTTAGAAAGGCATCTATCTTTTTCTTAAAAACGTTTAAAGAAGGAGCCTCAACTGCTTCAGTGGGCAAGGAATTCCAGAGATTCACAACCCTTTGGGTGAAGAAGTTCCTCCTACACTCCGTCCTTAATCTACCTCCCCTTATTTTGAGGCTATGCCCCCTAGTTCTGCTTTCACCGACCAGTGGAAACAATCTGCCCGCATCTATCCTATCTATTCCCTTCATAATTTTATATGTCTCAATAAGATCCCCCCGCATCCTTCTAAACTCCAATGAGTACAGTCCCAGTCTACTCAACCTCTCGTCATAATCCAACCCCTTCAGCTCTGGGATTAACCTAGTGAATCTCCTCTGCACTCCCTCCAGAGCCAGTACGTCCTTTCTCAAGTAAGGAGACCAAAACTGAACACAATACTCCAGGTGTGGCCTCACCAACACCCTAGACAATTGCAGCATAACCTCACTAGTCTTAAACTCCATCCCTCAAGCAATGAAAGACAAAACTGTCACTGTCTGTGCGGAGTTTGCACGTTCTCCCCGTGTCCGCGTGGGTTTCCTCCGGGTGCTCCGGTTTCCTCCCACAGTCCAAAGACGTGCAGGTTAGGTGGATTGGCCATGATAAATTACCCGTAGTGTCCATAAGAGTTGGGAGGGGTTATTGGGTTGCGGGGATAAGGTGGAAGTGAGGGATTAATGTGGGTCGGTGCAGACTCGATAGGCCGAATGGCCTCCTTCTGCACTGTATGTTCTATGTAATCTATGTAATCTATGTAAAACTCGATTAGCCTTCTTAATCACCTGTTGCACCTGCACACCAACCACCTCACCAGTCCACGTGCTGTAGGTGCAGCTACAATGCTGTTAGGGAGGGAGTGCCAGGATTCTGACCCAACAAACACAGTCCGTCAGCTCCCTTGCCCAAGAGATGCCAGAAGCTACTGTCGGTGCCTCACTGGAACAGTCAGTGGTTTAAAAATCCAGACAGGTCCCGGTCCTTCCAAACGGCGCCAGCAGGGGGAGAACGCGTGCACGAATCAGTTTGCCGGCTGAGGGCGCTTGCTCGCCAATCTCCGTCAAAAGCACGCGCACGGACACATTCCCTTGGTGAAAGTTCAGCAGCCGGCGATGAGAGCGCGCATGCGGGGAACCGCAACACTTCTTCCCCCCGCCCCCCCCCCAGCAGTGAGTGCGCATGCGTAAACCCTCGGCGCCCCTCAGCAGTGAGTGCGCGCATGCGGAAACCCTCAACGCCCCCAGCAGTGAGAGCGCGCATGCGGAAATCCTCAGACACGGAACGGCCGCCGGCAATCGGAGTGAGCATGCGGAAAGCTTCGTAGAAATGGACCGACCGGCGCCAGGGGGCGTGCGCCTCAACCGCCACCCGAGGTGAGCTGTACAAATCTGAATGAGATTTTAAAAATTTCGTGTTTTGCGAAAAAAGAGCACCCCACACACTCTGCCCAATGTACTCCGCATCCTCTATTCTAGATTTTCACCAATGAGCAGGAAGCTCTGGCCGAGTGGCCTGTGCCAGTCTCTGATCCACAGCAGGTTCCACTCTTCATCTCATCACATCAACCTCTATTGGTGTCTCTCATCAGTTCATCCAGCTCCCTCCCAAACAACTTTCCACAGTCTCTGGCTAAAGAGTGAATTCTTGGATTTATTGGTCACTATCTAATATGTATAGCCTCTCAAAATGGTTTCTCCTCAAAGTGCAAACACCTTCACTGCGTCCACTCTATCACACCATTCCATAATTTTAAAGGCCTCTATTCGGCCACCTAGCAGCTTCTCGGTTTAACAAAGAAATGTACAGCACAGGAACAGGCCCTTCGGCCCTCCAAGCCCGTGCCGACCATGCTGCCCGACTAAACTACAATCTTCTACACTTCCTGGGTCCGTATCCCTCTATTCCCATCCTATTCATATATTTGTCAAGATGCCCCTTAAATGTCACTATCATCCCTGCTTCCTCCACCTCCTCCGCCAGCGAGTTCCAGGCACCCACTGCCCTCTGTGTAAAACACTTGCCTCATACATCTACTCTAAACCTTGCCCCTTGCACCTTAAACCTAAGCCCCCTAGTAATTGACCCCTCTACCCTGGGGAAAGGCCTCTGACTATCCACTCTGTCTATGCCCCTCATAATTTTGTAGGCCGCTATCAGGTCGCCCCTCAACCTCCTTCGTTCCAGTGAGAACAAACCGAGTTTATTCAATCGCTCCTCATAGCTAATGCCCTCCATACCAGGCAACATTCTGGTAAATCTCTTCTGCACCCTCTCTAAAGCCTCCACATCCTTCTGGTAGTGTGGCGACCAGAATTGAACACTATACTCCAAGTGTGGCCTAACTAAGGTTCTATACAGCTGCAACATGACTTGCCAATTCTTATAATCAATGCCCCGGCCAATGAAGGCAAGCATGCCGTATGCCTTCTTGACTACCTTCTCCACCTGTGTTGCCCCTTTCAGTGACCTGTGGACCTGTACTCCTAGATCTCTCCGACTTTCAATACTCTTGAGGGTTCTACCATTCACTGTATATTCCCTACCTGCATTAGACCTTCCAAAATGCATTACCTCACATTTGTCCGGATTAAACTCCATCTGCCATCTCTCTGCCCAAGTCTCCAAACAATCTAAATCCTGCTGTATCCTCTGACAGTCCTCATCGCTATCCGCAATTCCACCAACCTTTGTGTCGTCTGCAAACTTACTAATCAGACCAGTTACATTTTCCTCCAAATCATTTATATATACTACAAAGAGCAAAGGTCCCAGCACTGATCCCTGTGGAACACCACTGGTCACAGCCCTCCAATTAGAAAAGCATCCTTCCATTGCTCCTCTCTGCCTTCTATGACCTAGCCAGTTCTGTATCCACCTTGCCAGCTCACCCCTGATCCCGTGTGACTTCACCTTTTGTACTAGTCTACCATGAGGGACCTTGTCAAAGGCCTTACTGAAGTCCATATAGACAACATCCACTGCCCTACCTGCATCAATCATCTTTGTGACCTCCTCGAAAAACTCTATCAAGTTAGTGAGACACGACCTCCCCTTCACAAAACCATCCTGCCTCTCACTAATACGTCCATTTGCTTCCAAATGGGAGTAGATCCTGTCTCGAAAAATTCTCTCCAGTAATTTCCCTACCACTGAAGTAAGGCTCACCGGCCTGCAGTTCCCTGGATTATCCTTGCTACCCTTCTTAAACAGAGGAACAACATTGGCTATTCTCCAGTCCTTCGGGACATCATCTGAAGACAGTGAGGATCCAAAGATTTCTGTCAAGGCCCCAGCAATTTCCTCTCCAGCCGCCTTCAGTATTCTGGGGTAGATCCCATCAGGCCCTGGGGACTTATCTACCTTAAATTTTTAAAGACGCCCAACACCTCGTCTTTTTGGATCTCAATGTGACCCAGGCTATCTACACCCCCTTCTCCAGACTCAACATCTACCAATTCCTTCTCTTTGGTGAATACTGATGCAAAGTATTCATTTAGTACCTCGCCCATTTCCTCTGGCTCCACACATAGATTCCCTTGCCTATCCTTCAGTGGGCCAACCCTTTCCCTGGCTACCCTCTTGCTTTTTATGTACGTGTAAAAAGCCTTGGGATTTTCCTTAACCCTATTTGCCAATGACTTTTCGTGACCCCTTCTAGCCCTCCTGACTCCTTGCTTAAGTTCCTTCCTACTTTCCTTATATTCCACACAGGCTTAGTCTGTTCCCAGCCTTTTAGCCCTGACAAATGCCTCCTTTTTCTTTTTAACGAGGCCCACAATATCTCTCGTTATCCAAGGTTCCCGAAAATTGCCGTATTTATCCTTCTTCCTCACAGGAACATGCCGGTCCTGAATTCCTTTCAACTGACACTTGAAAGCCTCCCACATGTCAGATGTTGATTTGCCCTCAAACATCCGCCCCCAATCTATGTTCTTCAGTTCCCGCCTAATATTGTTATAATTGGCCTTCCCCCAATTTAGCACATTCATCCTAGGACCACTCTTATCCTTGTCCACCAGCACTTTAAAACTTACTGAATTGTGGTCACTGTTCCCGAAATGCTCCCCTACTGAAACTTCTACCACCTGGCCGGGCTCATTCCCCAATACCAGGTCCAGTACCGCCCCTTCCCTAGTTGGACTGTCTACATATTGTTTTAAGAAGCCCTCCTGGATGCTCCTTACAAACTCCTCCCCGTCTAAGCCCCTGGCACTAAGTGAGTCCCAGTCAATATTGGGGAAGTTGAAGTCTCCCATCACCACAACCCTGTTGTTTTTACTCTTTTCCAAAATCTGTCTACCTATCTGCTCCTTTATCTCCCACTGGCTGTTGGGAGGCCTGTAGTAAACCCACAACATTGTGACTGCACCCTTCTTATTCCTGATCTCTACCCATATAGCCTCACTGCCCTCGGAGGTGTCCTCCCGCAGTACAGCGGTGATATTCTCCCTAACCAGTAGCGCAACTCCGCCACCCCTTTTACATCCCCCTCTATCCCGCTTGAAACATCTTAATCCTGGAACGTTTAGCTGCCAATCCTGCCCTTCCCTCAACCAGGTCTCTGTAATGGCAACAACATCATAGTTCCAAGTACTAATCCAAGCTCTAAGTTCATCTGCCTTACCCGTAATACTTCTTGCATTAAAACATATACACTTCAGGCCACCAGACCCGCTGTGTTCAGCAACTTCTCCCTGTCTGCTCTGCCTCAGAGCCCCACTGTCCCTATTCCCTAGTTCTCCCTCAATGCTCTCACCTTCTGAACTATTGCTCCCATGCCCACCCCCCTGCCATACTAGTTTAAACCCTCCCGTGTGACACTAGCAAACCTCGCGGCCAGGATATTTATGCCTCTCCAGTTTAGATTCAACCCGTCCTTATATAGGTCACACCTGCCCTGGAAGAGCACCCAGTGGTCCAGATAACGGAAACCCTCCCTCCTACACCAGCTGTTTAGCCACGTGTTTAGCTGCTCTATCTTCCTATTTCTAGCCTCACTGGCACGTGGCACAGGGAGTAATCCAGAGATTACAACCCTAGAGGTCCTGTCTTTTAACTTTCTGCCTAGCTCCCTGAACTCCTGCTGCAGGACCTCATGCCTCTTCCTGCCTATGTCGTTAGTACCAATATGTACAACGACCTCTGCCTGTTTGCCCTCCCCCTTCAGGATGCCCTCTACCCGTTCGGAGACATCCTGGACCCTGGCACCAGGGAGGCAACATACCATCCTGGAGTATTTCACGTCCACAGAAGCGCCTATCTGTGCCCCTGACTATATATAGAGTCCCCTATTACTATTGCTCTTTTGCGCTTTGACCCTCCCTTCTGAACATCAGAGCCAGCCGTGGTGCCACTGCTCTGGCTGCTGCTGTTTTCCCCTGATAGGCTATCCCCCCCGACAGCGTCCAAAGGGGTATACCTGTTCGAGAGGGGGACAACCACAGGGGATTCCTGCACTGACTGCCTGCCCTTTCTGGTGGTCACCCATTTCTCTGCCTGCACCTTGGGTGTGACCACATTTATATAACTGCGATCTATGACGCTTTCCGCCACCTGCATGCTCCTAAGTGCATCCAATTGCTGCTCCAACCGAACCATGCGGTCTGTGAGGAGCTCCAGTTGGGTGCACTTTCTGCAGATGAAGCCATCTGGGACACTGGAAGCCTCCTGGACCTGCCACATCTCACAGTCAGAGCACTGCACCCCTCTAACTGACATTGCGTCAATTAATTAGTAAATTAAAATTAAAAGTTTAACATTTTTTTTTAAAGTTACCGTTAACTATCTGTTTCCTAGCACAAGATTTCGAATATAAATGTGAAAGCTAAATATAGTACTCTCCGATCTCTGGCTTAGATACCCCTCTAAATTATAATTAAGTAATTATGTTTAATTAGTTACCAAGGCTTAATTTTTTTAATTTAGTGTAGATTCCCAACCAGCCACTCAGGTCACAGCTTTTCTGTGATGTCACTTCAGTTTCTCCCCCCCACACACAGAATTTGAAAAAGGTATAAAAGTAAAAATGAGTAAAAATGACTTACCTTCCTACCTTCTGAGGGTCTTCGATGTTCTCAGGTTCTCTCCCTGACAGAGACTGCTCCTCCTCCCCCGAACGGCTCCCGAAACTAGGCCGCGATCTTTTTAAATCTCAGGGAATCTTTCTGCCAATACAGAAAGCCACGTCTCAGATGAAGTGTTGGGTACTCTGCAACACAGACGAACCAACACGGTTGCGAATGGTACAACTCAGTTTTATTTCAAACATCTATTTACAGTTGTATACTGTTTACTGAGGTTCGATCATAACACTTGAATCTGTGGACCAACTCCTAATTCTATCTTGTAGTGGCACTCAGCACATGGTGGATGTCTAAGTGGCTTGCTATGAGCTCTGTGCCCTGAGCTGTCTCGTCCTCGAGTGCCCAGGAAGTGTCGTATTCCCTGTTTTGTACTGTGTATGCTCTTGCCTGTGATTGGCTGTCGTGTTGTGTGTGTGTTGATTGGTCCGTTGATCTGTCCATCAGTATGTATGTATGTGCTATGATGTTCACCTGGATATCATGACATCCCTCCTTTTTTACAAGAACATGTGCCTATGTGGTCATAAATAGAGATGTGTACTGAGTGTAGCTAAATGTGTGAGTGTGCAATATCTACAGCATGTACATGGGGCTAAACTATATACAAGGGGCGATGTCGGGTGCGACATAACAACGAGGTTGTACCATGAACAAAGAACAGGGAAATGTAGAACAACAGAACAAATTCCTGTAACGATAAGAACAGAAACATATTAACACAGCGGTAGTATGAGTTCAATGTACAAACAGCTCATAAGTCCAGCCTAGTAGGTGGGTGACAAATTCGGGTTGACCGCCTCAAGGGTGGGTCTGGAATCACCAGCTGAGGAATGGGCCTGGCCACGGGCGACGATGGAAGGGGCATGGTGGCAGGCAGCTCCACAAAGTCGATGTCAGGAACAACAGGAGGGTGCGGTGTCGGTGTAAGTTCCCCTAGCGAGCGTGGAAGTAGGCGAAGAGCCCGGCGATTGCACCTACGAATGGATCCATCAGGCATGCGAACCAGGAACGAGCGGGGAGCCACGCGTCGGAGAACTTCGGCACGTGCTGACCAGCCACCTTCTGGTAGGTGGATGCGGACTTCGTCTCCAGGGGCCAGGGCAGGAAGATCAGTTGCCAGTGTGTCATATGCCCTCTTCTGGCGAACGCGGTGCTGTTGCATTCTGTGTAGTGTCGGAGCATGGTTGGTTGTGGGTACCAGAATGGAAGGCACAGTGGTCCTGAGGGCGCGACCCATTAACAGCTGGGCTGGTGAGAGGCCAGTGGCTAGTGGGGCCGAGCGATAGGCCAGCAGGGCTAGGCAGAAATCCGATCCGGCAGCAACAGCCTTGCAGAGGAGCCGCTTGACGATGTGAACGCCCTTCTCCGCCTTTCCATTGGACTGGGGATGCAGAGGGCTGGACGTCACGTGTGTGAAGCCATACGAGGCAGCAAAGGATGACCATTCCTGGCTGCCGAAACAGGGCCCATTGTCCTACATGACAGTCATCGGAATGCCGTGGCGAGCTAGGTGTCTTTGCAGGCCCTTATGACAGCGGACGATGTCAAATCGTGCAGACGTATGACCTCTGGATAGTTGGAAAAGTAGTTAACGACGACTACATAGTCCCTGCCGAGCGCGTGAAAGAGGTCCACACCCACCTTCGCCCAGGGGGACGTCACCAGCTCATGGGGCAGAAGCGTTTCAGGAGGTTGCGCCGGTTGAAACCTTTGGCAGGTGGGGCAGTTGAGCACCATATTGGCAATGTCATCACTGATGCCCGGCCAGTATACCGCCTCTCAGGCCCTCAGTCTGCACTTCTCGACCCCCAGATGGCCTTCGTGTAGTTGGTCGAGGACCAGCTTGTGCATGCTGTGCGGAATCACAATCCGGTCCAGTTTTAGAAGGACACCATCAATGATGGCCAAGTCGTCTCGGACATTGTAGAACTGCGGTCACTACCCTTTGAGCCACCCTCCCGTCATGTGGCGCATCCCCCGTTGTAGAAGGGGGTCAACCGCAGTCTTTCGGCAAATACGGGCCAGACTGGAGTCGTCAGCTGGCAGATTTGCCGATGTGAAAGCCACCTGCGCCTCGACCTGACAGACGAACCCCTCCGAATCTGGCGGTGTGCTCACTGCTCTAGATAGGGCATCCGCAATGATAAGGTCCTTACCCGGGGTGTAGACCAGTTGGAAGTCATACCTCCCAAGTTTAAGTAGGATGCGCTGGGGGCGAGGGGTCATCTCGTTCAGGTCCTTATTAATGATTCTTACCAGGGGGCGATGGTCAGTCTCAACGGTAAACCAGGGGAGACCATACACGTAATCATGGAACTTGTCTATCCCGGTTAGCAAGCCCAGGCACTCCTTTTCGATCTGCGCGTAGCGCTGTTCTGTGGGGGTCATGGCCCGCGAGGCATAGACGACCGGGGCCCATGATGCAGTGTCATCCCGCTGTAGGAGCACCGCCCCAATGCCGCACTGGCTGGCCTCAGTCGAAATGTTGGTGTCACGCGATGTGTCGAAAAACGCCAATACCGGTGCTGTGGTGAGCTTAAGTTTGAGCTCCTCCCATTCCTGCTGGTGTGTGGGCAGCCACTGGAACTCCGTGGACTTCTTGACGAGGTGGCGCAGAGCCGTCATATGGGAGGCAAGGTTGGGAATGAACTTCGCCAGGAGGTTTACCATGCCTAGGAAGCGTAGCACTGCTTTCTTGTCTGCTGGCTGCGGCATGGCTGTAATGGCGCTCACCTTGTCTGCATCCGGACGGACCCCTGACCGGGAAATGTGGTTCCCCAGGCTCAGTTTGGCCGAAAGAACACTTGGCTCGGTTGAGGCACAGGCCGTTTTCGCGTATGCGCGCAAAGACGCGCTGGAGACGACTGATGTGCTCCTGTGGCGTGGTGGACCAGATGATGACGTCGTCCACGTAGACGCGCACCCCTTCGATGCCTTCCATCATCTGCTCCATGATCCTGTGATAGACCTCGGATGCTGAGATGATGCCAAATGGCATTCTGGTGTAGCAGAACCTGCCGAAAGGGGTGTTGAAGGTGCACAGCGTTCGGCTGGACGGATCCAATTGGATCTACCAAAAACCCTTCGAGGCATCCAGTTTTGTGAAGATTTTAGCCCGAGCCATTTCGCTCGTCATCTCTTCCCGTTTGGGTATGGGGTAGTGTTCCCTCATTATGTTGTTGTTGAGGTCTTTTGGATCAATGCAGATCCGGAGCTCGCCGGAGAGCTTCTTAACACACACCATGGAGCTGACCCATGGCGTGGGCTCCGTGACCCGGGATAGGACCCCTTGGTCCTGGAGATCCTGCAGCTGCTGCTTGAGGCGGTCTTTGAGTGGCGCTGGGACCCTGCGAGGTGCGTGAATGACCGGGTTGGTGTCCGGTTTGAGCCGAATTCTGCAGGTGTAGGGCAGCGTTCCCATGCCCTCGAATGCCTCCTGGTTGTGGGCGAGGAGCGATTGGAGCTGTGCACTGAACTCTGCATCCGGGAAGTCGGATGTGCCTTCTGGAGACACAGTGTGGACTCGTTGCACGAGGTGGAGAGCCTTGCATGCCTGTGCACCTAACAGGGAGTCCTTCGATGATCCGCCTGTCTCGAATGAGAGTGTGGCCGTATGTGTGTTGTGTGTCACCTGGAGCTGGCAGGATCCCTAGCCGGGATAACGTTCCCGTTGTAGTCGACCATCTTGCAACGGGACGGCTGAATCAGTGGTCTGACCTTCATGGCGTAGAAGGCTGACCATGCTGTGAGGTTGGCGGAGGCGCCAGTGTCCAGACGGAACGTTATTGGTGATCGGTTGATCATTAGGGTGGCACACCATTCATCACTCGGATTGACAATGTTGACTTGCATCGGCTGGTGGGTCCTTGCTGGAGACATTCGGTTCCCATCAATGACCGCAACACTGAAGGCGTCCCGGTCGTCTGTGTCATTGGTCTGGATATCGTCTGGGCACAACTCGTAGTAAGGAGGCTGAATGGTCTGCACGTCCCTGCGAGGTTGTCGGAATTGTGGAATATTGGCAGGTTGAGCTGCTTGACAGCAGGCAGCGTAGTGGCCCACCTTGCCACATCGGAAGCATTGTCGGGTTCTTGCGGGACATTGCCGCTTTAAATGTGTGGCTCCACAGTTGCCGCACGTCGTGCCGTCATGGCGTTCGTTGCGCCACCGTGTATGCGCAGTTCGGTCTTGCGTCAAGCGCGCCTGCGCATCACGCTCCTCAGTGTTGCCCTCGTTTTTGGCGCGCACAAGCATAGGAGGCCTCGAAAAGCGCGCGAAATGGCCGCCCTCGTCCGGGCCGTGGGCCAGGAGGAACTCGATCGCCTGGACCCGTTCGGCCTCGTAGGACGCCTGCCTCGCCGATCCGGCCACGTAGGATCCCTGCCGCGCCGATTCGGCAGCCTGAAACTGGGTATAGCAGCTAGTCGCATTTTCGTGCAGGACACAGGCTTCGATTGCGGAGGTTAAGGTGAGGCCTTTTGTTTTTAAGAGCTGCTGACGTAGGGTGCCCGAGGTGACCCCAAAAACGATCTGGTCCCGAATCATGGAATCGGAGGTGGTGTCGTAACCGCAGGACTGCGCGAGGATACGGAGATGCGTAAGGAATGACTGAAAGGGCTCATCCTTACCTTGCAGGCGTGCTGGAAGAGATACCTCTCGAAGCTCTCGTTGACCTCGACGTCGAAGTGTTGGTCGAGATTGAGAAGGACCGTCTTGTATTTGGTCTTGTCTTCACCTTCCGCAAACACCAGGGAGTTGTAGACATGGATGGCGTGTTGACCTGCCGTGGTGAGGAGGATGGCGATCTTTCTGGTGTCCGAGGCGCTCTCCTTTTCATTGGCTTCCAGAAAGAGCTGGAAGCGCTGTTTGAAGAGCTTCCAATTAACGCCGAGCTTTCCAGCAACTTGCAGCGGCTGCGGTGTGTTACGGTGTCCATGGCGCAGGATGGCAGATTCCGGAGGATTTGTAGGCAGGTACCACAGTTACTCCTGGTACTATGAAGGGTTGGGTACTCTGCTACACAGACGAACCAACACGGTTGCGAATGGTACAACTCCGTTTTATTTCAAACATCTATTTACAGAGGTTCGATCATAACACTTGAATCTGTGGACCCACTCCTAATTCTATCTTGTAGTGGCACTCAGTACATGGTGGATGTCTGAGTGGCTTGCTATGAGCTCTGTGCCCTGAGCTGTCTCATCCTCGAGTGCCCAGAAGTGTCGTGTTCCCTGTTTTGTACTGTGTATGCTCTTGCCTGTCGTGTTGTGTGTGTGTTGATTGGTCCGTTGATCTGTCCATCAGTATGTATGTATGTATGTGCTATGATGTTCACCTGGATATCATGACATCAGACAGACGGGCTACATTCCAAAACCTTGCTTCCAACTCATTGCACATCATAACCATGTCATCCAGTCTGACATTTCACTCAATGCAGAGGGAGAACCACCATAAACGCAATGAATCTGGTCATACTCTAGGTCACAGAATTTACAGTGCAGAAGGAGATCATTTGGCCCATCGAGTCTGCACCAGCCCCTGGACAGGGCAGCCTACCTAAGCCCACACCTCCACGCTATCCCCCCACTTCCACCCTATCCCGACCTTACCTTTTTTGGACACTAAAGGCAATTTAGCATGGCCAATCCACCTAACCAGCACATGGTTGGACTGTAGGAGGAAACCGGAGCACCCGGAGGAAACCCACGCAGACACGGGGAGAACGTGCAAACTCCACAGAGACAGTGCCCCAAGCCGGGAATCGAACCTGGGACCGTGGTGCTGTGAAGCCATTATACTAATCACTATGCTACCGTGCTGCCCAGCTAATAGTATGTCTAAGGCATACAGCTAGTTCCTTTGATTACGCTTGAATGCAATGAATGAGTGAAGTGACAGAATTTTAGTGAAGTGAGACATCAAGCCTTTATGTGCAACGTAAAGGACCCCTCCCACCCGGCTTACTCACTCTTCCAACTTTTTCCATTGGGCAGGAGATACAGAAGTCTGAGAACACGCACAGACACAAAAACAGCTTCTTCCCCGCTGTTACCAGACTCCTAAACGACCCTCTGATGGACTGACCTCATTAACACTACATCCCTGTATGCTTCATCCGATGCCAGTGCTTGTGTTGACCGATTATGTATTTTCTTTTATTTCCTTTTCATGTACTTAATGATCTGTTGAGCTGCTCGCAGAAAAATACTTTTCACTGTACCTCGGTACACGTGACAATAAACAAATCCAATCCAACAGTAAAGCAAGTGTTCTTATGTGAGGTATTCATGTTTCAGATCATTCAACCATTCATACAGAAGCAGGAAATTTGCGTTAGAAGTGGAGGCCATCCAGTCCATCATGCCTGGGTCATCTTAAAAAGAGCTATCCAGCCTAATCCCACTTTCCAGCTCTTGGGCTGTAGGTTACAGCAGTGCAAAATGTTACAGACAGGAGTGGGATTAATTTAAATGGCACTGATTTCTCCTCTCAGCACCCATCCATAAACAGAAAGGTGTTTTTCATTTTTGATTGCCCCTTTTAAAAGTGGTGGCATATTTTTCCCAACCCTTAAGTTTTGGAGTAATCCAATCCCCTATTAATAACCCCACAGCAAACACGAGAAGGGTTGGTTCATTGTGCATACAGACAAAACATGGGAAAGGGTTTTGCAATGTTTTTCCCTTTTTGCATTCATAGAATTTACAGTGCAGAAGGAGGCCATTTGGCCCATCGGGTCTGCACCAGCCCTTGAAAGAGCACCCTACTTAAGCCCATGCCTCCACCCCATCTCCGTAACCCAGCAACACCTAACCTTTTGGACACTCAGGGGCTTTTTTGCATGGCCAATCCACCTAACCTGCACAATATAGGAGGGATACGGGAAAGAAAGGGGCTCAAGGCAAAGATCATGATAAAAATAAGAATTATGCATTCACACAAGTCCAAATCCATGTGAAGTCAATGTCCAATTAAGGTTCTTTCAGATAGCTTTGTTTGATACAATTCTTGGTCCTAGAAACTCGGTTGCAGGTTGTGTCCATTGAAGATGGAGCAACGTATTCTTGGATCCTGGAAATTAGCTCACTCTGTATGCAAAATATAGAGGGCGGGATTTTCCGTTGGCTGATGCCGGAATCGTGAAAAGCGATTGGACGGTGTATCGGTTCCAATGGCTGGTTTAGCACACTGGGCTAAATAGCTGGTTTTTAAAGCAGATCAAGGCAGGCCAGCAGCACGGTTCAATTCCCGAACCAGCCTCCCCGAACAGGTGCCGGAATGTGGCGACTAGGGGCTTTTCACAGTAACTTCATTTGACGCCTACTTGTCACAATAAGCGATTTTCATTTCATTTCCAAATCGCAATTCTCCGTCGCTTTGCAGCGGCATCAATGCGTTCTGCATGTACAGTAAACACCTTTGGCCTATCATTAGCGACTCTGACCCAGAATTCCCCAGGGCATCCGCGATTCGCCATCTCCAATGGGCGAATTCCTGATGGCGAGGTTCACTTGTGCTTTTAAAAATCATGAAACCAGTGTTGTGGCTGATGAGGGAGAGAGGGGGTAGGATTCAGAGAGACTCGATCGTGGACTTCCGGGCCAGACCCAGGTAGGGTACTCTTTCAGAGGGTCGGTTCATACTTGATGGACTGAATGTCCTCCTTCTGCACTGTAGGAATTCTATGGTTCTACTCCATGGTTCTAGGAAACCTATGCAGACACAAGGAGAATGTACACACACCACACAGTCACCCAAGGTCCAAATTGAACATGGGTCTCTGGAGGCAGCAGTGCTAACTCAATTTTTAAAATTCATTTTAATGGGATGTGGGCATCGCTGGTTAGGCATTTATTGCCCATCCCCCATTTCCCTTCAGAAGGTGGTGGTGTTTCCTTCTTGAACCGCTGCAGTCCTTGAGGTGTAGGTACACCCACTGTTGTTAGGGAAGGAGTTCCAGAATGTTGCCCCAGCGACCGTGAAGGAACGGCAAAATATTTCCAACTCAGTGTGGTGAATGACTTGGAGGAGAATCTTCACGTGGTGGGGTTCCCAGGTATTTGCGGCTCTTGACCTTCTAGATAGTAGTGGTCATGGATTTGGAAGGTGCTGTCTAAGGAACCTTGAGGAGTTAGAACATAGAACATTACAGCGCAGTACAGGCCCTTCGGCCCTCGATGTTGCGCCGACCTGTGAAACCACTCTAAAGCCCATCTACACTATTCCCTTATCGTCCATATGTCTATCCAATGACCATTTGAATGCCCTTAATGTTGGCGAGTCCACTACTGTTGCAGGCAGGGCATTCCACACCCTTACTACTCTGAGTAAAGAACCTACCTCTGACATCTGTCCTATATCTATCTCCCCTCAATTTAAAGCTATGTCCCCTCGTGCTAGACATCACCATCCGAGGAAAAAGGCTCTCACTGTCCACCCTATCTAATCCTCTGATCATCTTGTATGCCTCAATTAAGTCACCTCTTAACCTTCTTCTCTCTAACGAAAACAGCCTCAAGTCCCTCAGCCTTTCCTCATAAGATCTTCCCTCCATACCAGGCAACATTCTGGTAAATCTCCTCTGCACCCTTTCCAATGCTTCCACATCCTTCCTATCATGCGGCGTCCAGAATTGCACGCAATATTCCAAATGCGGCCGCACCAGAGTTTTGTACAGCTGCAACATGACCTCATGGCTCCAAAACTCAATCCCTCTACCAATAAAAGCTAACACACCGTACGCCTTCTTAACAACCCTCTCAACCTGGGTGGCAACTTTCAGGGATCTATGTACATGGACACCAAGATCTCTCTGCTCATCCACACTGCCAAGAATCTTACCATTAGCCCAGTACTCGGTTTCCTGTTATTCCTTCCAAAATGAATCACCTCACACTTTTCAGCATTAAACTCCATTTGCCACCTCTCAGCCCAGCGCTGCAGCTTATCTATGTCCCTCTGTAACTTGTAACATCCTTCCGCACTGTCCACAACTCCACCGACTTTAGTGTCACCTGCAAATTTACTCACCCATCCTTCTACGCCCTCCTCCAGGTCATTTATAAAAATGACAAACAGCAGGGGCCCGAAAACAGATCCTTGTGGTACACCACTAGTAACTGGACTCCAGTCTGAACACTTCCCATTAATCCCCACCCTTTGTCTTCTTCCAGGTAGCCAATTTGCTAAATCACCCTGAATCCCATGCCTCCGTATTTTCTGCAATAGCCTACCGTGAGGAACCTTATCAAACGCTTTACTGAAATCCATATACACCACATCAACTGCTTTACCCTCATCCACCTGTTTGGTCACCTCTCAAAGAACTCAATAAGGTTTGTGAGGCACGACCTACCCTTCACAAAACCGTGTTGACTATCTCTAATCAAATTATTCCTTTCCAGATGATTATACATCCTATCTCTTATAAACCTTTCCAAGATTTTTCCCACAACAGAAGTAAGGCTCACTGGTCTATAGTTACCAGGGTTGTCTCTACTCCCCTTCTTGAACAAGGGGACAACAATTGCTATCCTCCAGCCTTCTAGCACTATTCCTGTAGACAAAGATGACTTAAAGATCAAAGCCAAAGGCTCAGCAATCTCTTCCCTAGCTTCCCAGAGAATCCTAGAATAAATCCCATCCGGCGCAGGGGACTTATCTATTTTCACACTTTCCAGAATTGCTAACACCTCCTCCTTATGAACCTCACGCCCCTCTAGTCTAGTAGCCTGTATCTCAGTATTCTCCTCGACAACATTGTCCTTTACCTGTGTGAATACGGACGAAAAATATTCATTTAACACCTCTCCTATTTCCTCGGACTCCATGCACAACTTCCCTTGACTGGCCCTACTCTTACCCTCGTCATTCTTTTATTCCTGACATATCTATAGAAAGCTTTAGGGTTATCCTTGATCCTACCTGCCAAAGACTTCTCATGTCCCCTCCTGGCTCCTCTTAGCTCACTCTTTAGGTCCTTCCTAGCTAACTTGTAACTCTCGAGCGCCCTAACTGAACCTTCATGTCTCATCTTTACATAAGCCTCCTTCTTCCTCTTAACAAGTGTTTCGACTGCTTTAGTAAACCATGGTTCCCTCGCTCGACCACATCCTCCCTGCCTGACAGGTACATACTTATCAAGGACACGCAGTAGCTGTTCCTTGAACAAGCTCCATATTTCCATTGTGCCCATCCCCTGCAGTTTTCCTCTCCATCCAATGCATCCCAAGTCTTGCCTCATCGCATCATAATTGCCTTTCCCCCAGATATAACTCTTGCCTTGCGGTATATACCTATCCCTTTCCATCACTAAAGTAAACATAATCAAATTGTGGTCACTATCACCAAAGTGCTCACCTACCTCCAAATCTAACACCTGTCCTGGTTCATTACCCAGTACCAAATCCAATATGGCCTCGCCTCTCGTTGGCCTATCTACATACTGCGTCAGGAAACCCTCCTGCACACATTGGACAAAATCGGACCCATCTAAAGTACTCGAACTATAGAGTTTCTAGTCAATATTTGCAAAGTTAAAGTCCCCGATAACAACTACCTGTTACTTTCGCTCCTATCCAGAATCATCTTTGCAATCCTTTCCTCTACATCCCTGGAATTTTTCGGAGGCCTATAGAAAACCCCTAACAGGGTGACCTCACCTTTCCTGTTTCTAACTTCAGCCCATACTACCTCAGTAGACGAGTCCTCATCAAACGTTCTTTCTGCCACCATAATACTGTCCTTGACTAACAATGCCACCCCTCCCCCTCTTTTACCACTTTCCCTGAGTTTACTGAAATATCTAAACCCCGGTACCTGCAACAACCATTCCTGTCCCTGCTCTATCCATGTCTCCGAGATGGCCACAACATCGAAGACCCAGGTACCAACCCATGCCGCAAGTTCACCCACCTTATTCCGGATGCTCCTGCAGTGTATCTTGTAAATGGCACACACAGCTGCCACTGTTCATCGGTGGTGGAGGGTTTGAATATTTGTGATGGGGGAGCAATCAAGCTGCTTTGTCCTGGATGGTGTTGAGCTTCTTGAGTGTTGTTTGAGCTGAACTCATATAGGCAAGTGGAGAGTATTCCATTACACTCCTGACTTGTGCCTTGTAGATGGTGGACAGGTTTTTTTTTTTGGGGGGGGGGGGGGGGGGGGGGGGCGGGTGTCAGGAGGTGAGTTACTCGCTGCCGGATTCCTAACCTTTGACCTGCCCTGGTAGCCGTATTAATGTGGCTAGTCCAGTTCAGTTTCTGATCGATGGGATCCCCCAGGATGTTGATTGTGGGGGATTCAGCAATGGTAATACCACCAAATGCCACGGGGCGGTGGTTAGATCCTCTCTTGTAGGAGATGGTCATTGCCTGGCACTTGTGTGGCCAAATGTAACTTGCCACACATCATTCCAATCCTGGATATTGTGCAGATCTTAAATGCATCATCTGAGGAGTCACAAATGGTACTCAACATTGTGCAGTTATCTGCAAACATCCCCACTCCTGACCTTATAATGGAAGAGGTCATTGATGAAGCAGCTGAAGATGGTTGGGATCAGGGGTGAGCTGGCAAGGTGGATACAGAACTGGCTAGGCCATAGAAGGCAGAGAGTAGCAATGGAAGGATGCTTTTCTCATTGGAGGGCTGTGACCAGTGGTGTTCCACAGGGATCAGTGCTGGGACCTTTGCTCTTTGTAGTATATATAAATGATTTGGAGGAAAATGTAACTGGTCTGATTAGTAAGTTTGCAGACGACACAAAGGTTGGTGGAATTGCGGATAGCGATGAGGACTGTCAGAGGATACAGCAGGATTTAGATTGTTTGGAGACTTGGGCAGAGAGATGGCAGATGGAGTTTAATCCGGACAAATGTGAGGTAATGTATTTTGGAAGGTCTAATGCAGGTAGGGAATATACAGTGAATGGTAGAACCCTCAAGAGTATTGAAAGTCAAAGAGATCTAGGTGTACAGGTCCACAGGTCATTGAAAGGGGCAACACAGGTGGAGAAGGTAGTCAAGAAGGCATACGGCATGCTTGCCTTCACTGGCCGGGGCATTGAGTATAAGAATTGGCAAGTCATGTTGCAGCTGTATAGAACCTTAGTTAGGCCACACTTGGAGTATAGTGTTCAATTCTGGTCGCCACACTACCAGAAGGATGTGGAGGCTTTAGAGAGGGTGCAGAAGAGATTTACCAGAATGTTGCCTGGTATGGAGGGCATTAGCTATGAGGAGCGGTTGAATAAACTCGGTTTGTTCTCACTGGAACGAAGGAGGTTGAGGGGAGACCTGATAGAGGTATACAAAATTATGAGGGGCATAGACAGAGTGGATAGTCAGAGGCCTTTCCCCAGGGTAGAGGGGTCAATTACTAGGGGGCTTAGGTTTAAGGTGCAAGGGGCAAGGTTTAGAGTAGATGTATGAGGCAAGTGTTTTACACAGAGGGCAGTGGGTGCCTGGAACTCGCTGGCGGAGGAGGTGGAGGAAGCAGGGATGATAGTGACATTTAAGGGGCATCTTGACAAATACATGAATAGGATGGGAATAGAGGGATACGGACCCAGGAAGTGTAGAAGATTGTAGTTTAGTCGGGCAGCATGGTCGGCACGGGCTTGGAGGGCCGAAGGGCCTGTTCCTGTGCTGTACATTTCTTTGTTCTTTGTTCTTTGACACTACCGTGAGGAACTCCTGCAGTGATGTCCTGGAGCTGAAATAATTGACCGCCAACCACCACAACCATCTTCATTTGTGCCAGGTATGACTCCAAGCAGTGGAGAGTTTCCCCCCCCCCCAATTCCTATTGACTCCAGTTTAGCAGGGGTTCCTTGATGCCATACTCGGTTAATGTCAAGGGCACTCACTCTCACCTCATCTCTGGCGTTCATGTTTGAACCATTGAATGTCAAGGTATGCCATATTCATTTATCGGTCTGCCTGATATTAGGAGGTGATTTTAAATTGAATTGCATCTTGGACCCTAGGATAGATGGACCCAGCTGCAAGTCAATGGGTAGATCGGGGATGGCAAAGCAGCTGGGGATATTTATGTATCAGTTGCAGGGGGAGGGGGTGGGACACGTGGGATTTTGACATCCAGGAAAGAGTAGGTATTCCTTCTTCACCCATGTACATCAGGTATACTCTATTGATTTCTTTGTGGTGGGGAAGTCAGTGCTCTTGGGGGGCCGTGGGATTGTAAGACGCAGGGATAGTAATTTCGGACCATGCACCTCATTATGTGGATGTAAGGTTTGAAAGGGGTTGGGCGCAGAGACCAGGGTGGAGGTTTTATTCAGCGCTCCTGGCAGATAAAAAGTTCTACGAGGACTTGTTGTGGCAGCCATAGTGAGTGGTCTCACATTTGGTGGGTCCTGTTCGAGATTGTGTTTGGTTCTTTTCACCTGATACAGGAGGTGTTTGCTGGTGCAAAGTGCATGAACAGGGAGGTAGAAATTCTCCTCTGGTAGGGCCTATTTATGGCTTATTGAACGAGGAGTGTAACGACCAAGGGGTAGCAATCTGGCCGGGAGTACATTCAAAGTACGACAGAGGGAAAGATGGCAGATAGCTCTGGGCGTCGTTGCCTGTCCAGTGGCCTACCGAGCAGTTGGTGGATTTTCTGAATGTCAAGTTCCGACAGCAGAGTACCTGGCTAAGGTGGCGGAACATTTTATCAGGGCCGCTATTGAGAGAGTGCAACAAAGGCTGGAGGCGTAGAGTTCAGCGCTCCAGAGGGCAGAGGAGTCGGTGGTGGATCTTGAGGACTGGTTGGCCTCGTTGGGGGCAGCGATGGTGCTTGTGGCAGAGGGCCAGAAGCAGCTGAGGGAGAAGGTGGAGGACCTGGAGAATCGTTCCAGGAGGCAGAATCTCTGGATTGTGGGGCTGCCTAAAGGAATTGAGAGGGAATGCAGGCCACAAAGTATGCAGTGAATATGAATAAGACATTGGCGGGGGAGGGTTTATTTGACCGTCTCCAGAGATGGATTGAGGAGGAGGTCGAAGGCTGGGGAGCAGCAGAGGGCGATGGTAGTGTGGTTGCATCATTTTCTGCACAAAGAGCAGATTCTGCAGTGGGCGGAGAGGAGTGTACCTGGGAAGGAAACATGGTATTATCCACCAAGACACGGGTGTGGAGTTGGCCAAGTGGCAGGCAGGGTTCAATCGAGTCAAAGTAACCCTTTACAAGAAAGGAGGGAAGTTCGGGGTGTTATATCCTTCTCATCTGTTGGTCACACACCAGAATCAGGAATTCTATTTTGATACAGCGGAGGAAGCGAGTAAATTTGTGAGACCATGGACTAAGGGACTTGAGAGGACATTGAACTTTGGAGATGTCAGTTTGGGGAATGTGGGTGTGTTTGCTGGGCGGATTGTTGTATTTACTGTGATTGGGTGTGGATTGGGTAAGTGTGTTTAACTTTTCTTGGGGAACAGCGGGTGAGGGATGGTAGAGGGGGGAAGGGGGGTATGCAGCTACCTCGTGTGGGGGCCACTATGCTAGTAGGTAGGCAAGTTAACGGGAGTAAAGGAGGGCCGATCTGTGAAGGGAGGGGGGGAGATGCTGACCTGGGTAGAGTTGGTGTGGCCCAGTTGGTTAAGGAGAGATGGCAGCAGACATCTTGGGGAGGCCCCAAGGTTGAGCAAGATGTGGACCTGGAGGAGCTGGTTAAAGAGTTGATCAATAAGAGGGTGGCCTTTTAGGTGGGGAGTATAAGACACCCCTGGTAGATTTTTCGAAAAAAAAGCATTTTATTCTAAATTTTCAACATTTTAACAATTTATAACAGTAACAAAACCCACCACCCACCCAAACCTCCAGTCCCTCCCTGCTCCCTCAACAGGGAACAGTAACCAACTCTCCAAAATGCAAAATGAACAAACTGCAACTTTTGTGGAACTCACCCCCCCCCCCCCCAAAATCAAATTTCATCTTCCCCAGGGCTAAAAGCCCCAGCCGGTTCCACCCCCATGCCGAGGCACAGGGTGGAGAAGCTGACCTCCATCTCTACAAGATTCACCTACGAGCAATCAGAGGCAAAGTCTAAGAAATCTGCCCCCGTCTGCAGTTCCAGCCGGTCCGATACCCCAAATATGGCTTCCAGGGGACCGGTCTCCACATCAACATGCAAACTCCGAGATGGTGCTGGAAACCATCCTTCAAAACCTTTCCAGTTTTGGGCAGGACCAAAACAGATGTACATGGTTCACAGGATCCCTCTCAACTCTCAGAGACATCCTCCAGCCCTTCAAACAGCTAGCTGGCTCACCCTTGAGTTTGTCAAGTGTGCCCTGTACACCACCTTCAGCTGGATCAACCCCAGCCTCGCTCACAAAGTCAATACATTCATCTTCCATCACACCTCACACCACAATCCCTCCTCGAGCGCCACCCCCAGCTCATCCTCCCATTTAGCCTTAATCCCCTCCATGGACATTTTATCCACAAAGTCCTCCCATAAATCGGCAAGATAGTCCCCCTCTCCAACCGCCCCTTCCCCCTCCACCGCTGACAGCACTCCCTCCAGCAACATAGAGGTAGGCACTATCGGGAAGATTCGAAAGACTATCCTTGCAAAGTTCTGCACCTGCTCGTACGGGAAACTCCCCACGCGCCAACCCAAACTTCTCATTCAGCTCTTCCAGAAAACCGCCCTCCCAGAAACAGATCCTTCATCTTCTTAATGCCCTTCTCCTCTTATCCCTGGAACCTTACATCCATCCTCCCCGGCGCAAACCCATGATTTCCCCTGATCAGCATGTGCCCCAACCCAGTCCCCAACCTAAAATGCTGCCAAAACTGCCTCCACATCTTCAGCGTGGCCACCACCAGTGAACTCACCGAATGCTTCCCTGGAGCCATCGGGAGTGGTGGCATTGCCAGCGCCCGCAACCTGACCTCCTGCATGAACCCACAAAGCCCCCACCTCCCTATTCCATCCCTTCTCTGTATTTGCCACCCAATAATAGTACATCATTTTTGGGAGGCCCAACACACCCAACTGCCATCCCGTTACCCTGGCCACCTTTCCCGCCCAGACAAATGAAGAGGTCAGCCTATCCACCCCCTTGAAAAATCCCTTCGGCAAAAAGACTGGCAGGGACTGAAACAAAAAGAAGAATCACGGTAAAATATTCATTTTCACTGCCTGTACCCGGCCCGCCAACTACTGCGAAGATTATCTCACCTCAACAAATCAGCCTTCACCCTCCCCACCAAGCTCAAGAAATTCCTGACCAATCCTGGGCCACCAGCATCTCCGATACCTAAAGTGAGATGCTGCCTGACAGAATGGCAGCCTCATCCCCCCCATTCCAGCTCCCGCCTCAGGAGAGGAAACCACAAAGTACTCAATTTTCCCTAAATTCAGCTTTTACCCAGAGAACGTCCCAAATCTTTGAAGCAAGCTCATTACGACCCCCACCAAGGAGCCCAGCTCCACATATTCCTCAATTACCTTCCCTACCTTATCACAGAAAATCAGGTCTGCCAACAAACCTACATCCATCCTCCACCCCAGCTTCTGGGCCGCCGATTTCTCCAGTACCACATCCATCCAATGCAGAGCATGATGCAAGATCACAATTCCTGAATACTGTACCCTCTTAACGCCAGCATACGGCGCCTTCCCCACCACGGAAAAGTCAATCCTAGAGAACACCTTGTGCACCGGGGGAAAAAAACGACTACTCCCGGTCCCTCGGGTATAAACATATCCATGGTCAACCCCTCCATCTCCTCATGAGACTGACCAATGCCTTTACTCCCCCCGACGGGGTCAGCAAATGAGGCTGGGATTTGTCCACCCTCGGCTCCAGCATTTGTGTTCCAATTCCCCACCAAAATCAGCTCATGGGTGTTCAAATTCGGAATAGCAACCAACGTTCTCTTCACAAAACCCATATTATCCCAATTGGCGGTATATACGCTTACCAGCATCACCAGCCTCCTCTCCAATGCATATGTCACTATCACATACCTGCCCCCCTGATGCACCATCTTCTCTATCTGGAACCTCCATTTTGCCCACGAAGATCGCCATCCCCCAAGCCCTATTATCAAATCCTGAATGAAACACCTGGCTCAGCCGACCCTTCACAAACCTCATCTGGTCCTTCACCCTCAGATGGGTATCTTGCAACTGACCACATCGGATTTTAAATATTTCAAATGCACAAAAATTCAAGCTCTCTTCATCTGTCCCCCTAACCCCATCAAATTCCGCGTCACCATTCTGACCGGGGGTTTCTCACACCACCCGCTCCTCCTATCCTCAGGCCCCACCCATCCATCCAGAACTGCCCCATCCTTTTGTTACCGTCGACCCCTCTCCCAGAATAACCCAGCCACTTCCTCTTGCAAACACTTCACCCAGTATCGATCCCCTCCCCCCACCATTCACACCTCCCAGGCTCCAGCGGCCACAGCCCTCCCCACCACACTCCCGTTCACTAGCCAATCTTTGTTTGCTAGCGCGGTGACCCCGCCAGAGTCCCCCCTCCTCCTCCCCGCCCCATCCTCAATAACCCGGCTCCTCATGCCCAAAACCCACATTCCCTGAACAAAGAAAAAAACGCATCCATAAAAAGAAACACGAACACATGTAAACTACCCCCCATTAAGAGGGAAAAAAAAATCCAAGGAAAAAACTCAAAAAGAAAGCATTCCCAGTACACACTAACGAAATCCAGATCCCATCTCTCATCTCAGTTCCATTCCTCAGCCTTAATGATAGCATCCGCCGCCGCAAGTCCTTTGAATTGTGGATCACTCTCAGCTTCGCAGGGTAGGCCACTCTGAACCTCACTGCGCTGCTGTTCAATGCAGCCTTCACCCATCCAAAGACTGCCTCGACCTGTTCTCCAGGTCTTCCACCTTGGCTCTGAGCCCTTTATCGACCGCCGCCGCTCTCCATAGCGCCTCGCCCATCGAGGGGAACTGGTCGCTATTTTGCGACAATGCCTCCTCCACCTCATCTTCTCCCCTTACTCCCGCACCTCAGCCGACGCCTTTGTCAATGCAACCTTTATTGGGGCAAGTGCCTCCTCCACCCACTCTAAGCTAAGCCGTCATTTCCCTCCAAAGCACCTCTTAAGTGTTTGTCAAATAGCCTTTCAAACTTCACTGACACCACCTCGGTCAAAATTTCAACCGTGATGGGATCAGCTCCACTCAACGAACCAACCCCAGCCATCTTTCCTCCTTCTGGACTCAAAGCAATGCTCACCAGCAGACATTTGCTCGCCTCCTTCTTTCCAAGACCGTTCTTCTGGGACTTCGACATTCCACCAACTCCTTATGACTTCCAACACCAGCTCATCCAAAAAGTACCCCCGAGATCTTGCATAACAACCTCCCAAAAAAACCAAAGATTCTAGCAGGAGCACCAAATGTGCGACCTCCACGTACATGTCATCACCGGAAGTCCCACTGGGGGTAGATTTGTTGGGGGGTGTGCAAGGATGTTTTGACTGTGGATGTATATATTTGAAAATGCCTCCAATGTTTTTTTTTTAAAAAAAGTTCTGTGAGAAGGTGGCATTAGCGATAACAAACTATGTGGAGCTTAATCAGAACGGGGAGGTTTCCTCCTCCAGATTCTGGGAGGCATTGAAGGCTGTGGCAGGGGGTGTCATTTCTTATAAGGCCCACAGGGATAAAGTTGGAGAGGCAGAGGTTAGTGGATGCTATTGTAGAGGTGGATCAGCAGGATCTGGTGGGCCCCGACTAGGGAGCTCTTGGATGAAAGGAAGAAACTGCAGGAACAGTTTGACCTATTGACAACACGGAAGGCAGTGGGTCAGATTAGTGGCTCAATGGGGGTTTAGTACGAGTATGGGGAGAAGGCTAGTCTGCTGCGAGCCCATCATTTGAGGCGGCAGGCGGCTGCACAGGAAATTGCGCAGGTGAGGGAGAGTCAGGAGGCGGGTTGGTGACAATGCCAGAAAGAATCAATGAGCCATTTGAGGCCTTCTAGTGGGGACTGTAAAAATCTAAGCCCAGGCGGGGTGGGTAGGATGTGGATATGGGGCATTTTTGGGATGGGTTGGTGTTTCCAGAGATGGAGAATGGGAAGATACATGGTTTGGAGCTGCCAGTGGGATTGCAGGACATAATGGAGTGTGTGGGGTTGATGCAATCGGGAAAGGCATCAGGTCTGGATTGCTTTCCAGTACAATTTTATAAACAGTTTTTGACAGAAACATAGAAAATAGGTGCAGGAGTAGGCCATTTGGCCCTTCGCGTCTGCACCACCATTCAATATGATCATGGGTGATCATGCAAATTCAGTATCCCACTCTCGCTTTCTCTCCATACCACTTGGTCCCTTTATCTGCAAGGGCCACCACGTCCAGCTCCCTCTTTAATATATAGAACATAGAACAATACAGCGCAGTACAGGCCCTTCGGCCCACGACGTTGCACCGAAACAAAAGCCATCTAACCTACACTATGCCATTATCATCCATATGTTTATCCAATAAACTTTTAAATGCCCTCAATGTTGGCGCGTTCACTACTGTAGCAGGTAGGGCATTCCACGGCCTCACTACTCTTTGCGTAAAGAACCTACCTCTGACCTCTGTCCTATATCTATTACCCCTCAGTTTAAAGTTATGTCCCCTCGTGCCAGCCATATCCATCCGCGGGAGAAGGCTCTCACTGTCCACCCTATCCAACCCCCTGATCATTTTGTATGCCTCTATTAAGTCTCCTCTTAACCTTCTTCTCTCCAACGAAAACAACCTCAAGTCCATCAGCCTTTCCTCATAAGATTTTCCCTCCATACCAGGCAACATCCTGGTAAATCTCCTCTGCACCCGCTCCAAAGCCTCCACGTCCTTCCTATAATGCGGTGACCAGAACTGTACGCAATACTCCAAATGCGGCCGTACCAGAGTTCTGTACAGCTGCAACATGACCTCCCGACTCCGGAACTCAATCCCTCTACCAATAAAGGCCAACACTCCATAGGCCTTCTTCACAACCCTATCAACCTGGGTGGCAACTTTCAGGGATCTATGTACATGGACACCTAGATCTCTCTGCTCATCCACACTTTCAAGAACTTTACCATTAGCCAAATATTCCGCATTCCTGTTATTCCTTCCAAAGTGAATCACCTCACACTTCTCTACATTAAACTCCATTTGCCACCTCTCAGCCCAGCTCTGCAGCTTATCTATATCCCTCTGTAACCTGCTACATCCTTCCACACTATCGACAACACCACCGACTTTAGTATCGTCTGCAAATTTACTCACCCACCCTTCTGCGCCTTCCTCTAGGTCATTGATAAAAATGACAAACAGCAACGGCCCCAGAACAGATCCTTGTGGTACTCCACTTGTGACTGTACTCCATTCTGAACATTTCCCATCAACCACCACCCTCTGTCTTCTTTCAGCTAGCCAATTTCTGATCCACATCTCTAAATCACCCTCAATCCCCAGCCTCCGTATTTTTTGCAATAGCCTACCGTGGGGAACCTTATCAAACGCTTTGCTGAAATCCATATACACCACATCAACTGCTCTACCCTCAGCTACCTGTTCAGTCACCTTCTCAAAGAACTCAATAAGGTTTGTGAGGCATGACCTACCCTTCACAAAGCCATGCTGACTATCCCTGATCATATTATTCCTATCTAGATGATTATAAATCTTGTCTCTTATAATCCCCTCCAAGACTTTACCCACTACAGACGTGAGGCTCACCGGTCTATAGTTGCCGGGGTTGTCTCTGCTCCCCTTTTTGAACAAAGGGACCACATTTGCTGTCCTCCAGTCCTCTGGCACTATTCCTGTAGCCAATGATGACATAAAAATCAAAGCCAAAGGTCCAGCAATCTCTTCCCTGGCCTCCCAGAGAATCCTAGGATAAATCCCATCAGGTCCCGGGGACTTATCTATTTTCAGCCTGTCCAGAATTGCCAACACCTCTTCCCTACGTACCTCAATGCCATCTATTCTATTAGCCTGGGGCTCAGCATTCTCCTCCACAACATTATCTTTTTCCTGAGTGAATACTGACGAAAAATATTCATTTAGTATCTCGCCTATCTCTTCAGACTCCACACACAATTTCCCATCCCTGTCCTTGACTGGTCCTACTCTTTCCCTAGTCATTCGCTTATTCCTGACATACCTATAGAAAGCTTTTGGGTTTTCCTTGATCCTTCCTGCCAAATACTTCTCATGTCCCCTCCTTGCTCGTCTTAGCTCTCTCTTTAGATCCTTCCTCGCTACCTTGTAACTATCCATCGCCCCAACCGAAACTTCACACTTCATCTTCACATAGGCCTCCTTCTTCCTCTTAACAAGAGATTCCACTTCCCTGGTAAACCACGGTTCCCTCGCTCGACGCCTTCCTCCCTGTCTGACCGGTACATACTTATCAAGAACACGCAGTAGCTGATCCTTGAACAAGCCCCACTTATCCAGTGTGCCCAACACTTGCAGCCTACTTCTCCACCTTATCCCCCCCCAAGTCACGTCTAATGGCATCATAATTGCCCTTCCCCCAGCTATAACAATTGCCCTGCGGTGTATACTTATCCCTTTCCATCATTAACGTAAACGTCACCGAATTGTGGTCACTGTCCCCAAAGTGCTCTCCTACCTCCAAATCCAACACCTGGCCTGGTTCATTACCCAAAACCAAATCCAACGTGGCCTCGCCTCTTGTTGGCCTGTCAACATATTGTTTCAGGAAACCCACCTGCACATCCTGTACAAAAAACGACCCATCTATTGTACTCGAACTATATCTTTTCCAGTCAATATTTGGAAAGTTAAAGTCTCCCATAATAACTACCCTGTTACTTTCGCTCTTATCCAGAATCATCTTCGCCATCCTTTCCTCTACATCCCTAGAACTATTAGGAGCCCTATAAAAAACTCCCAACAGGGTGACCTCTCCTTTCCTGTTTCTAACTTCAGCCCATACTACCTCGGAAGAAGAGTCCCCATCCAGCATCCTCTCCGCCACCGTAATACTGCTCTTGACTAGCAGCGCCACACCTCCCCCTCTTTTGCCTCCTTCTCGGAGCTTACTAAAACACCTAAACCCCGGAACCTGCAACATCCATTCTTGTCCCTGCTCTATCCATGTCTCCGAAATGGCCACAACATCGAAGTCCCAGGTACCAACCCATGCTGCCAGTTCCCCTACCTTGTTTCGTATACTCCTGGCATTGAAGTAGACACACTTCAAACCACCTACCTGAACACTGGCCCCCTCCTGCGACGTCAAATCTGTGCTCCTGACCTCTATACTCTCATTCTCCCTTACCCTAAAACTACAATCCAGGTTCCCATGCCCCTGCTGCATTAGTTTAAACCCCCCCAAAGAGCACTAACAAATCTCCCCCCCAGGATATTTGTGCCCCTCAGGTTCAGATGTAGACCATCCTGTCTGTAGAGGTCCCACCTTCCCCAGAAAGAGCCCCAGTTATCCAAAAATCTGAATCCCTCCCGCCTGCACCATCCCTGTAGCCACGTGTTTAAATGCTCTCTCTCCCTATTCCTCATCTCACTATCACGTGGCACGGGCAACAACCCAGAGATAACAACTCTGTTTGTTCTAGTTCTGAGCTTCCATCCTAGCTCCCTGAAAGCCTGCCTGACATCCTTGTCCCCTTTCCTACCTATGTCGTTAGTGCCAATGTGGACCACGACTTGGGGCTGCTCCCCCTCCCCCCTAAGGACCCGGAAAACACGATCCGAGACATCAGGTACCCTTGCACCTGGGAGGCAACATACCAAACGTGAGTCTCTCACGCTCCCACAAAATCTCCTATCTGTGCCCCTGACTATAGAGTCCCCAATTACTAATGCTCTGCTCCTCTCCCCCCTTCCCTTCTGAGCAACAGGGACAGACTCCATGCCAGAGGCCCGTACCCCATGGCTTACCCCTGGTAAGTCGTCCCCCCCACAAGTATCCAAAGCAGTATACTTGTTTCTCAGGGGAACGACCGCAGGGGATCCCTGCACTGACTGCTTTTTCCCAGTCCCTCTTACAGTTACCCACCTATCTCCAATCTTTGGTGTAACTAATTCCCTGAAGCTGCTATCTATGACCCCTTCTGCCTCCCGAATGATCCGAAGTTCTTCCAACTCCAGCTCCAGTTCCCTAACTCGGTCTTGGAGGAGCTGGAGATGGCAGCACTTCCTGCAGGTAAAATCAGCAGGGACACTAACTGCATCCCTCACCTCAAACATCCTGCAGGAGGAACATTGCACTCCCTTCCCTGCCATTCCTCTAACTTTCTACCAAGATCTGGCTTTTAATAAAATTAAATTTTTATAAAAAATAATAATATAATAAAATATGGTACTTACCTCAGACCAATGGGTTTTATTATTAGGTTAGAGGAGGAGGGTGGGTGGGAGACACTACACGTGTAGTGTCTCGGGTTTCCTCTCCACCAGAATTTATTGGTGAGGGTCTTCCCAGACGTCCGCGGGTCGACTTCCTGTTCCTGCCTAAAAAACTAATTTAAAAAAAAAGAAAAATTCTCAGCTCCTGCTGAAATTGACTAACCAGCCAGCTCCACTCCCGCCGAAATCGACTGGCCTGCCCCTGCAAAGACAAGTGCTTTTAAAGGTTGACTTACCTCCCAGCAACCTCCTTCCGCAATGCTCCCGCTGAAACTGACTCACCAGCTGTTCTCACGCCGAAATCGACTGGCCTGCCCCTGCAAAGACAAGTGCTTTTAAAGGTTGACTTACCTCCCAGCAACCTCCTTCCGCAATGCTCCCGCTGAAACTGACTCACCAGCTGTTCTCACGCCGAAATCCAACGAACTGGCCCCAACAGCTTTCTGTGGTGGAGAATTCGACAAGTTCACAACTGTCTGAGAAGAAGTGGTTGATTCTCATCTCAGTCCTGAATGGCTTATCCCTTATTCTTAGGCTGTGACCTCTAGTTCTGGACATCCCTAACATCAGGAACATTCTTCCCGCATCTAGCATGTCCAGTCCCATCAGGATTTTAAATATTTCTATGAGATCCCCTTCATTCTTCTAAACTCCAGTGAGTACATGTCCAATCGATCCAGTCTTTCTTCATACCTCAGTCCTGCCATTCTAGAAATTAGTCTGGTGAACCTTCACTGGACACCCTCAATAGCAGGAATTTCCTTCCTCAAATCAGGATACCAAAGCTGCACACAATACTCAAGGTGTGGCCTCATCGAGGCCCTGTAAAACTGCAGCAAGACATCCCTACTCCTATTCTCAAATCCTCTTACTATGAAGACCAGCATGCCATTAGCTTTCCTCACCGCCTACTGTAGCTGCATGCCAACCTTCAGTGACTATTCCACCATGACACCCAGGTCTCGTTGCACTTCCCCTTTTCCCAAACTGCCCTTTTTCCTAAACTGCCACCATTTCGGATAGTAATCGGTCTTCCTGTTTTTGCCACCAAAGTGAATAACCTCACATTTACCTATATTATATTGCATTTGCCAAGTATTTGCCCACTTAGCCAGCCTGTCCAAGTCACCCTGCAGCCTCTTTGCATCTTCCTCACAGCACACACTACAACCCAGCTTAGTGTTGTCTATAGATTTGGAGATATTGCATGCAATTCCTTCATCTAAATCATTAATATGTATTGTGAACAGCTGGGGTCCTAGCACTGAACCCAGTTACCCACTGCCTGCCACTCTGAAAAGAACCCGTTTATTCCCACTCTCCAGTGTTGGCACCCATTTCCTGGATATGTGGGCGCGGGGGAGTTGCCATCCACACTTGCGCAAGCTTCTACTTCTTTGATCTTGGAGACGGATGAGGACCCAACAGAGTGTGGGTCTTACAGGCCCATCTCCCTGCTGAATACAGATGTAAAGGTATTGGCTGAGGTGTTGGAGAGGCGGTTGGAAGTGTGTGTGGTCTCGGAGGCCCAGATGGGATCTGTTAAGGGATGGCAGTTGTCAAGTAACTTCAAGAGGCTGTTGAATGTGGTAATGACCCCATCAAGGGGTAGAGCGGCAGAGGTAATCATATCAATGGATGGTAAGAAGGCCTTTGACCGGGTTGAATGGAGGTACCTGTTCGAGATCTTAAGCAGGCTGGTGTTTGGACCGACATTTGTTTCACAAATGCGGTTGCTGCATGCATCCCTCATGACGAGTATGAGGATGAACGTGATGAATTTGGGGTAGTTTAGGTTATGTAGGGGAAGGCAGGGATGCCCACTGTCCCCATTGTTGTTTGCATCAGCTATTGAGCCCCTGAAGATTGCGCTGTGGGCTTCAAGATAGTGGAAGGGCATTGTGAGGGGAGGTAAGGAGCATAGGGTGTCTCTGTATGCGGATGATTTATTGTTATACGTTTCTAACCTGCTGGAGTGCATGGAGACAACTGGGGAAGTTCGGTGCAGGGTATAAACTATGTGGTGAAAAGTGAGGTATTACTGGTGAATGCCTAGGGGAGTGTAAATCTGGGACCCAAGCTGGTCAGAATAAGGTTTCGGTAATCTGGGTATTCAATGCATGAATCTGGCCAGTTTGGTAGAGGGGGTCAAAGAGGATTTGAGGTGGGATGCCCTGCCTACCGGAGCATGCAGTCCATGAAGATTAATATTTTGCCGAGGTTTTTATTTGTTTTTCAGTCCCTTCTAATATTCGTTCCCAAGGTGTTTTTCCCAGAGGGTGGATGAATTAATTTCAGAATTTGTTTGGGCAGGCAAGGCACCTAGCATTTAGAAAACCTTTTTGCAGAGTGGGCAGCATTTATGGTTGGTTTGTGGAGACAGAAGGCACCAGTGGAAGGGAGAAGGCGGAAATAGAAGGAACTGGGGATTGCACTTGGGTGGGAGCCTGGAGTGAAATTATGCACCGGATAAATTCAACCCCGTCATGTGGTTGGGTGAGCCTTACACAGTTCAAGGTGGTGCATAGAGTTCATATGACTCGGGCCTGTATGAGTGGATTTTTCGGGCCTGTACGAGTGGATTTTTCCCGGAAGTGGAGGATGTATTCGAGAGATGTAGAAGGGGGCCACTGAACCACAAAGTTGGGGGGTTTCTGGGCAGTGATTTTCAAGACACTGTCAGAAATAGTGGAAGTAAAATGAAAATCGCTTGTCACAAGTAGGCTTCAAATTAAGTTACTGTGAAAAGCCCCTAGTCGCCACATTCCGGCACCTGTTTGGGGAGGCTGGTACGGGAATTGAACCCGCGCTGCTGGCCTTGTTCTGCTTTACAAACCAGCTGTTTAGCCCATTGTGCTAAACCAGCCCCCGAGGATGTTGCTGTACCCTCTGGTGGCGATTTTTGATGTTTTAAATCTGCTGGAGCTGCTGGAAGGGAGGGGGGTCCGATATCGTGGCCTTCACCTCACTGATTGCCAGGCGGCGAAACATACGGATTTGGTGGGCGGCAGCGTCACTGGGTGTCTATAATAACTGGGGGTCTATAATAATATTTAATAGTGTCACAAGTAGGCTTACATTAACACTGCAATGAAAGTGCTGTCTCGGCATGGCTCGGGGATTTGTACCATTTTTTTTTTTAATTGTAGAAGATCAAGTTCACTCTCAGTGGGTTGGAAGAGGGGTTCTATGTAAGATCGGGGGTAGCTTGGGGAGGAAAAGGGGAAAATTGACAAACTCTTTGAATCATGTTTATTTTTGGTTGTGTGTGTACGCTACTGATAGCATTGGAATAAAATATGTATGAATTTATGTTCATGTTTTGTATTTTTATTGTTCCTCTATTTTCCAATCCTGCCCTCTGTAACTAAATCACTTCCATAGAAATTAAGTGTATTACTTTTTCTAAGTTACAAAGCCAGGGCTCAGAGTGTGGTCAGGGGCGAACCCCTAATCCAGTTCCTTGCCTGCTCCAAAAACCAATTCAAATTCAAATTGAATCCCACAATGGTCCCCACAAGGGAGACATACCAGATCTGAGCCAAAAGGCTACTACACTTGATCTTAGCCAGAAATAAAGAAACAAGTAGGAAATTAAACATTTGCTTCAAAACAGGTGCATATTTATATCTTCCATTAATATGGATTAGACAGCCCCAACAGTACCATTAATTTTAACCAAACAATTGTACAACAATTGTTTCATTGATAATATATTTTACTATTGAAATCCTTTACATCATTACCAAATTAATTTAACTATGTATTTTTCACTTGTCACAACTACCAACCAGCAGGCACTATATTTAATCTCTAAATTCATATTTAGGTCTGATTATAACCTAACAAAAATGAACATAATTCCAAGGGTCACATTAATACACAGCACTTTCACATGATTGTAAGAGTCACATTTTCCTAGATTCATACAACTGTACTTAATTACAGGGTTGAGAACTATTCAATTTACTTTCAAATTACTGTAATTGCATTGGTTGAAACCAAGTTAAATACACAACATACAACCTCTTAATTATATATTTTTAAACACTTTTTGCTACTATTGTTAATAAATATACATGCACTTAAAAGGGAACAAAAAAGTGTCACGCTACTTCAGTTACAATAACATTTCTGGATTGTATTGCTTTATACAAGATTATATTGAATACTATATGTCAGACCTCACTTAGAGCAATATTCATTTCTTGAAAATTAATGAACATTTCAGGCATGACTTTCTTTTTTGAAATGTGTGTCCTTTCGTGATCAGTTAAGAACATGTATGCTTTTAAATGTTAAGCAATCTGGTGAATTAAAGCATCCACCTTGAAATGTTACTCTTTAACTCAGTCCAAACTGTTCACTTGTCCTTTGTAATTTAGGTCTTCAGATCTCTGTTGTAGCTATTTTAAGCGCTTAGAGTGGACAAGTATCAACTCTATTCAGTTTATATTGCACATTTTACAAAAGGTGATAACCTCAGTTTAGCTGCATAAGTTAGAAATATAGAATTTTATCAAAATCATTTACTTAATTAGCACCCATATGCAAATGATAAAATAACCTCCTAGAAACACAATTATAAAGTAAACCCTACTAAAATAAAAATTGTAAAAACCTTTCAGGCCCTATTTTGTTTACACCAATAACGATTTAAAAACATCTTTTCAAAGGGACCTTTCAAGATATGCACCAACAGTGATGAGGGAAAAAAAACCATTTCAAATCAATCTCAGAAATTGCAAACAAGTGCCATCATAGAATATAAAGAAAAAGGTAAAACACAATAAATTGAGCATGTTAGAATTTGTTAAATTGTTATGTATATATTGAACAATAGTGATTCATCTCGAGTTGAAACTATATAAGAGTCAATTTTAACCTCATTCATCAGGATTGGTGGGCACTTAAACAAGAACAGGTTACTTACCTGCTCAGATGCCTATTATTTGTGGCGTTTTGTGCTGCGAACTTGCAGAATTCTGCAGGTATATGAAGTACCACCTAAGGTGGATGCCACAAATTTTTACAAGTTGAGATCCTATAGCAGGAGTATGCGGAGTCTTTAGTAATTCTAGTAAAGCTAGAACTTTCCTTTCTGCAGCCAGGAGGTGTTCCCCAGGCCCAACATAGAAAATTACAACATCCCTCACTGCCACTTACCTGGCCAAGTCTTAAGACTTCTCGATCTTCACAGCCAGCAGCTGCTCTAGATTTGTGAGAAACGGATTAGCCCATTTAATAAGCCCGAGCAGTTAAAGTCATTGGTACCTCCTGCTGCCTCTGACTGGCAGGAAGCAACTCGCCATAGCAGTTTCCTACTAAAAATTCACTTCAAATTAAAATTTGCCCCAATGTCTAATAAGCTATATCAACCTTCCTGGGAGCGATTTTCCAACTGTCAATCATTGATTTCTCAGTTATGGTAGTAGAGACCCGGCTTATGCAAATTTTTAGCCTGTCTCAAAGGGAACAAATAGAGGCCGTGCCTGCAATGCCATGATCCTCAGTGTTTTTTTAAAAAAACGTATGCCTATCTATTATTAATGGCAGGCTGCTTAACTGTGCAAAGAGGGATCCTTTTTACAATTTTCAGGTACAAATGGGCACAACCAGTGTCACGCACACTTAGCCCATTTGGAACAGACTTAAAACCGTAGAATTCCAGGGCGGCATGTGGCACAGTGGTTAGCACTGGGAATGCGGCACTGAGGACCCGAGTTCGAATCCCGGCCCTGGGTCACTGTCTGTGTGGAGTTTGCACATTCTCCCCATGTCTGCGTGGGTTTCACCCCCACAACCCAAAGATGTGCAGGTTAGGTGGATTGGCCATGCAAAATTGCCCCTTAACAGGAAAAAAAAAAATAATTGGGTACTCTAAATTTTTTTTTTTTTTTTTTTTAAACGTTGAATTCCTACAAGAGGTCATTCAGTCCATCGAATCTACACCGACCCTCTGTAAAAGCACTCTACCTAGGCCCACTCCCCCGCCCTAAACCTCCGTAACCCCATCTAACCTGCACATCTTTGGACGCTAAGGGGCAATTTAGCATGGCTAATCCACCTAACCTACACATCTTTGGACTGTGGGAGGATACCAGAGCATCCGCAGGAACCCACGCAGACATGGGGAGATAGTGCAAACTCCACACAGACAAAGACCCAAGGTGGGAATTGAACATGCGTACCTGATGCTTTGAGGCAGCAGTACTAACCACTGCGTCACCGTGCTGTCCACTTTGAGTGGCTTAGCCAATGGTCCTTAAATGGATCACTGATAACCGCTTGAGAAAGGACCCTGACAAACAACTTGGTAGAAAGTCTTTGTGAGGCAGAGAAGAGCAAGAGTGCTCCTTCCAGCTTCAATAAATGCTCTAGGGCATTCCAGCATTTGCTTTGGGATTGGCTCATTCCCCAGGGGTTTTGGCCAAGGCTGGTATCATGACTGATACAGGCTTGGACAGCCAAAGGGCCTGTTCCTGTGCTGTATTGTTCTTTGTCTCCCACAACCTGCAACAAGCTGCAGCAGGGCACCCAGTTGGCCTGTCGGTTCACTGGCAGCATTTAAGCTTCTGGCAATGGCATGGCCACTTCACCAATTATGCATCGGTTTCAGGCAAAAGTTGAAAATCTCCGTCAATAAAATTAAATTCTATTTCATAAGATGCTGATATTTTTCCTGATGATTTGTGAATCCTACAATTCCATCTGCTTTTCTGTGACCATTGTAAATTGGTGACTTTGTTTAGCTCTCTTTTATGATTAACTTGCAGCATTGGACAGAGTGTAAAGAGGGTTACAAGAATGGTTCCAGGGTGAGAAACTGGAAGTTAGATTGCAGAGATTGGGACTATTCACCCTGGAGAGAAGACGAAGAGGAGATTTGATCGACATGTTCAAATTCATGCGGGAGTTGGACAGAGTAGATCAGTAGAAACCGTTCCTGGGATCAGGATCAAGAATAAGATGGCCCAGATTTAACATATGCAAAAGAAGCAAATGTGATGTGAAAAATAATTTTTCACAAAATGTGGTTCAGGTCTGAAATGCACTGCCTGGTAGTGTGGTGGAGGCAGGTTCAATCAAGGCATTCAAGATAGCATTAGATGATTATTTGAATAGAAACTCTGTGCTAGAGAATGAGGAAAAGGCAGGGGAACAACACTAAGTCGAGATGCTGGTTTGGAGAACCGGTGGACACACAATGGGACGAATGTCCTCCTTCTCACCCGTACAAATTCTGTGATTACATTGTGCTTGGGACATTGTGATTTGGGGTGTTTGTGAAAGGTAAACACAAGTCCTTTTTTCTTTCAATATGTAATCTTTGGCTGAGTTGAGGATAGGGCAGCAAACTATGCTGCAAGCTTACTGTATAAAATTAGGCAGTTAAAAAAAAATGCACTCCTTATTAGTAAATAAAGTTGCCATTGTCCTAGGTGACCATAGGCTGCTTTCCCCCTTGGAAGAGCTGACTGATGGTGATTTAACCGGAGGATCACCATACCTCAGGTGAGGGGCAAGGTCGAGAACCTTCATGAATAACCTCAGCTGGTACGGGAATTGAACCCGCCCTGTTGACCTTGCTCTGCATCACAAACCAGCCAACTGACCCCCACTTACTCCTTTTAATGCAATCATGACAATTATTTTATATGATTATATTTCACTAACTTAAGTTTAGGGTTTGTTTCTTACTTGCACAGTAATAAGTCTTACAACACCAGGTTAAAGTCCAACAGGTTTGGACTTTAATCTGGTGTTGTAAGACTTCTTACTGTGCTCACCCCAGTCCAACGCCGGCATCTCCACATTATTTCTTACTTGCCACATACTATTTTAACTTGCCACTTTTGAGGAAATTGATTGGACATCTTGGAAAAAACAGGATTGCATGAAATTGCCACATAAAATATGGTCAGATAAAAAGGCAGAAGGTAGATGAAAATAGTTAATGTGATTCTTTATATGTTGAAAGGATGACCTAGGTGGCCTGAACAAATTTTATTTGTAACTATTTTATGATGCTAGATTCAAATTTAGAAGCATTGCCAAAAAATAAAATATCTTTAAAATAGTTCAGTGCTTTAAAACGGAAGACACATAAATGTTTAATCATTGTTACCACAGCATTCGCTTCAGGATTTCAAAATAGTGACAATATTTTGAACTTTCATAGCTGGTCTTATTTAGAAAATAAACTATGAGAAGTACAGACAATCCAAGGCAGTGTCGATGTAATGTATCTAATTTGAATTGTTTGAGAAAATTAACCAATTTATACTGACATTTCAAAATTTAATCTATATGAAATTTAGAACATTTTCAATTGAAACACTAGTTCAAACTCTGCTGCAAAACCTGGATAAATCTCAACTCAAGTGGAATAAAATCCATCATGCATCGGAAAATTCACTTTGCCATCATTGACTATTCCAAAGTTAGTGGCAAATGAGTAATGTGAACATGGCACACTTACAATGGCAGTGCCACCTCTAACTGCAACACAAGTTCAAAGAGGTAGCCATGTTTTGGGCCCTTTGTGGACTGAGTGTTCCTATATCCACACCATATAAACCAGCAAAGCCATCTCATATTGCTGGCCTTTACAAAGCTTATCACCATCTAATTGGTAAGTTGATTAAATGTTGCAAACATGCATAAGTATTTTAAAATGGATGTAGCTCCTGTAGAAAATGCCTCAAGATATAAAAGAGCCATTTCAGTAGCTCCAGAACTACAGCTGCTATACCAGAATTGTCTCAGAAAGCATTCTGCAACATAAATTTTGTAATTGGATGCCTGTTAAATGACAAAACTGTTTGTCTGTGTTTAGTGATTACTTACAGGCAGCTGTCCATTACCGGTCACATACATGCATAAAGCATCATCAGCCTTGCTCCACACTGTGATCGTAATGAAAAGGATGCAGCCCTCATCTTCACACTAGGATGCCAGCCAAAGTTATAGTATCAGGGTCATTCAATCTGAATACTACTGTGAAAGGGATAAAACGGTTACTCTTGTACTACAAGAACCACAGAATTGATGAATTAGTCTGCAGTCAGCTTCAAGTCTTAGTAACTAATTAAAACTGTAAATACAAAATTACGGGATAGGTTGAGTTTCACTAAATAATCCATACATAACTTCATTATTTTTATGCATAGCTGTTTATTTTGGTTCCATGATTCTTGAAACTCAGAATCATTGAAAGGTCAAACGGAGGTTTTGGTTGTTCAGTCTTCATTCCCTTTTACACAGAAATTCAGATTCCATTTGGATTACATTGATCGGAAATGAATTTCAAAATTTAGCATTTACGTTAGGTAGGTAATTTGCGTAAATGTGTCAAGGGCAATAATTAACCCCAAAGCATGCAAAGCAGGAACAAGTCATAGATGTGTCACGATGACATAAAAATGATCAATTCATCACATTGGACAATAATTCAAATCCATTCCAGGCTGTTTAATTTAGACACACATTTGAAGCAAGCTTTGAATCAATCTGGAATGGCGATGCAGATCATTCATTTTAGTTCCAAATTGACTGAAGTTCAAGAAATTCATAACATTTGCACAATGTTATTGATTCAGATCAATTAACAATTCAGATTGAATCTTAATTTACAGCATTGGTGTAAATGGGGTTTAAACGGTGTGTTGATCCTGAGAGAAGCACCATTGTTTCATGACTGGTCTAATCCTCTTTTTCCTTGATCACCTCTCCATGAAGCACCTTTCTCCTTTGACGAAGCATGTGGAAATACAGTTGTGGAAAAACTGGATTGCAAATACATTGAGGAAAGAGAGAAATAAGCATTAGAGTCACAGAGTACAAAATAATTTTATATGTGTGTATGTTTATATATACACATACATAAACACACACACACCTCCTGCATTCCCAAATTTACAAGATAACTTTCATCTTCATTTTGACATTTTGCAATTTAAATTTTTACCAGTGTGCGAGACCCATTACACACTTTCACAATATTGTACAAACTTTTGGCGGTTAGTGAACTTGGTTGAACCTTAATTAAGTAGAGTAACAGACTTCCAAATGGAGGTAGAAGAATAAGTTAGTATAAGAAAATTCTACAAATATTTAGAAAAAAACCTGTTCGAAGACAGTGGGAGTAGGTTGCTGCAGCTATTTTTCCTGTCCACCAGCCTGCACTGTCAGATGGTGTGGTAAACCACTGCATTGTATTGTACTATTACATGCCTGGGCTTGTCTCTGCTGGGTCAGAACCACTGTAGTATATAATCTGTATATTGTGGTAAACTGCCACTGTATTATATGTAATGTGGTAAACTACTGCCTGCTGGCTCCGCCTCCCCCGGGCTTGGTATAAAGGTGGCTAGGCTCCGCCACTGCCCCAGTTCGGGATCCGAGGCCAGGAGGCTTTCGGTTTAGTTTACTGAAGCCTCAGTTACATTCACCACTCGTCGTGTGTTCATTGATGGCATATCAATTTAATAAACTAAACATCTAAGATTAATTCGTCACTCAAGCCTAATCGCCTGGAGCTGGAGCCACAGGCAGCCAACGCCTCTGCAACATTCGAGCACTGGCTAAGCTGCTTCGAAGCATACCTCGGATCCTTCACCGAACACTTCACCGACCTCCAAAAGAAGCAGATCCTCCACGCATGGGTGAGCCCGCAAGTCTTTCTTCTCATCAGGGACGTCCCCTCGTATACGGAGGCGATAATGCTGCTGAAGGGACACTATGTAAAGTCTGTTACCGAAGTGTAAGCTAGGCACCTTCTTGCCACGAGACGACAACGCCCTGGGGAATCACCAGCAGAATTCCTGCGTGCCTTGCGGGTACTCTGCCAGAACGGTGACTGCCAGGCGGTATCGGCTACCCAATACGCGGAGCTGTTGGTCAGGGACGCTTATGTCGCAGGCATGAAATCAAACTATATCCGCCAGCGATTGCTAGAAGGGGGTACACTCGGCCTCCCAGAGACAGTGCAGTTCTAAACTCACTGGAGGCGGCCTTCCAGAACATGGAGGCCTACACCTCCGACCGTGCGGCGCCCTCGTTGGCCTCTTGGGCGCCGCCATCACCCGAATCGAATGCGGCGCAAGCCTGTGATGCGCAGCAGCCCGCTAACGCCGGAAGCCCGAAGTGCCACTTTTGCAGCCAGGGTAAGCATCCCAGACACGCTGCCCGGCACGGAACGCGACTTGCAACGGGTGTGGGAAGAAGGGCCACTTTGCGAAAGCCTACCAGGCCCGACCTCTCCCGAAAACCCCTAGGCCCACAGTTGACTTGAAGTCCGCATACCACCAGCTCCCTATCCACCCAGAGGGCCGCCAGTACACTGCCTTTGAGACAGATGGCCGCCTCTACCACTTCCTCAGGGTTCCCTTTGGCATCAGCAGTGGGATCTCGGTCTTCCAACGAGAAATACCGAATGGTTGACCAGTACAGGCTGAGGGCCACATTCCTGTACTTAGCTAATGTCACCATCAGCGGCCATGACCAGCAGGACCATGACGAAAACCTCTGGCACTTCCTCCACACCGCTAAACTCCTGAACCTCACCTATAAGAAGGAAAAATGCATTTTCTGCACAACCCGCCTAGCCATCCTTGGCTACGTTGTAGAAAACTGAGTCCTAGGACCCGACCACATGCGCCCCCTCCTGGAACTCCCCCTCCCCCACTGCCCCAAGGCCCTGAAGAGATGCCTGGGGTTCTTCTCTTACTATGCCCAGTGGATCCCCAATCATGCGGACAAGGCCCGTCCACTTATTAAATCCACCGTTTTTCCCCTGGCGGCTGAGGCCCGCCTGGCCTTCCACCGCATCAAGGCAGATATTGCCAAAGCCGCGATGCACGCTGTGGACGAGTCCATTCCGTTCCAGGTGTAAAGCGAAGTGTCGGACTTTGCTCTGGCCGCTACCCTCAATCAGGCGGGTAGGCCCGTGGCTTTCTTCTCCTGTACCCTCCATGCCTCAGAAATTCGACACTCCTCCGTCGAAAAGGAAGCCCAAGCCACTGTAGAAGCTGTGCGACATTGGAGGCATTACCTGGCCGGCAGGCGATTCACTCTCCTCACTGACCAACAGTCGGTTGCGTCATGTTTAACAATGCACAGTGGGGCAAAATCAAGAACGACAAGATTCTGAGGTGGTGAATCGAGCTCTCCACCTACAACTACGATATCTTGTATCGACCTGGGAAGCTCAATGAGCCCCAGATGCCCTATCCCGCAGTACATGTGCCAGCACACAAGTAGACCAATTCCGGGCCCTCCACACTGACCTGTCACTCGGGATCACCTGTATTTTTCACTTAATCAAGGCTCGCAACCTGCCTTACTCCATCGAGGAGGTCAGGACTGCTAGGTCTGCGCGGAGTGCAAACCGCACTTCTATCGGCCAGACAGAGCGCACTTGATAAAGGCCTCTCGCCCCTTTGAGCACCTCAGCATCGATTTCAAAGGGCCCCTCCCCTCCACTAACCGTAACGTGTACTTCCTCAACATGGTTGACGACTACTCAAGATTCCCCTTTGCCATCCTATGCCCTGACATGACCTCTGCCAAGTGATCAAGGCCCTGCACAGTCTTTTCACCTTGTTCAGGTTCCCCACCTACATCCATAGCGATCGGGGTTCCTCCTTCATGAGCGACGAGTTGCGTCAGTTCCTGCTCAGCAAGGGCATTGCCTCCAGCAGGACGACCAGCTACAACCCCCGGGGCAACGGACAGGTGGAGGGGGAGAACATGACGGTCAGGAAGGCAGTCCTCCTGGCACTACGGTCTTGATGTCTCCCAGTCTCCCGCTGGCAGGAGGTCCTCTCCGATGCGCTCCACTCCATCTGGTCGCTCCTGTGCACTGCCACCAACGAGACCAGTCACGAGCGTATGTTTGCCTTACCCAGGAAGTCCACCTCTGGGATCTCGCTCCTGTCCTGGCTGACAGTCCCAGGGCCCGTCCTCCGGAAGCATGCGAGGAGCCATAAAGCAGATCCCCTCGTGAAGAAGGTCATGCTCCTCCATGCTAATCCACAATATGCCTACGTGGCACATCATGACGGGCGATAGGACACAGTCTCCCTCCAGGATTTGGCACCTGCAGGTTCCCCAGCGACCATCACCACCACCCCCGACCCTACACCGCCGCCCCCCCCCCCCCCCCCACCGACTCAACTAATGGGTGAAGAAGAGGACGACACGCTCCCGGACGCGCAGGTCTCGACACCGGTGCTCACACCACAGCTGGGACTGAGGCGATCACGGCGGAAGGTCAAGGCCCCTGACAAACTTGATCTTTAAGTCCACTTCACCTCCGCTGGACTCTTTTTTTAAACAGGGTGTGAATGTGGTAAACCACTGTATTGTATTGTACTGTTACATGCCTGGGCTTGTCCCTGCTGGGTCCGAACCACTGTAGGATATAATCTGTGTATTGTGGTAAACAGCCACTGTATTGTATGCAATGTGGTAAACTACTGCCTGCTCGCTCCGCCTCCCCTGGGCTCGGTATAAAGGTGGCTAGGCTCCGCCACTGCCCCAGTTCGGGGTCAGAGGTCAGGAGGCTTTCGGTTTAGTTTATTAAAGCCTCAGTTATGTTCACCACTCGTCGTGTGTTCGTTGATAGCATATCAGATGGGTAGGGTTATAATTGCCCCTTTTTAAAATCTGTTTTAACCAAGTCAGGTTACCTAGCAGATAGGGCCATAGCTCAAATTGGCTGCTTGCAGTGCACAAGACAATTGGAGTTGTTTTTAAAAAGAATAGATAACTGATACATCTTACAGGAATTTCTAAAATGAATTGAAATATTTTAATCCAACATGGATCTCGACACCAAATTTCAGATTTGTATTCAATTGTGTGTCATGTAATTCACACGTTATCCATGTTTCTTCCCATTAGCTATACAAGAAATAAAGGTCAGTGTCAACTATGTTGGGCCTAAACTCAAAAGATTAAGTTAATCAGGGCAGGTACCATTAACCAAGAGCATCTCTTTAGCTAATACTTAAATATAAAATTGACACCTGTATTCGTATTCCCAGAGGAATTAACTCTCAATTAAAAGGCAGAATTTTCTGATAATCAGAGTGTCGGTCTCAGCAAGAAAACGGGGGAGAATCCCACCGTGACTGATGGCAGGAAAACCCGCCATATATTCAGCCTCTTTAACAATGTTTTTTTTCTACCTGTTTCACACTGTGCTCATGGCAGCTTGCCTCGGATTCACTTGCCCTGCGAAAACGTATCTTTGTAATCAGTGGGGCCCTCCTTTTAGATGCCTCCCCAACACTCTCTGGCACATATTACAAGTCCAGTCCAATAGATGTCTACCAGGAAGGCAGTACCACATTTAATGGAGGGAGCCCTCACCAAACCTCTGGATGTTGTTAAGCAGAGGCATGGCATCCTCTCCTCGCGATCACGCAGATGTCCAGCAAGCAAGGTCACCACCATGCCTGGGAGTCTGTGGCCATGATAGGGAGTGTCAGATGATGAATTACCTTTGTGTAACCAGGGCAAGTTTTCCTCCTCCTGTCTCCCATTGCACCCCTTAACACCCCCCCCCCCATCACGCCTCCACGGTGACCTCTCTTCCAGTCACCTCACAGGGACCCAACATTTGTCATGCAACCCCCCCCCCATTTCCTCTCCCCCCCCCCCCCCCCCCCCCTCCCCCCCAAATCTTTCTCCTCCTTGCAGGTATGGTCATTCCAGAACTGCTGGATCTACAAATGCAGAGTTGTGAATATCAGGAATGGGGTGACAGCATCCCTCTTCAGACTGCAAGACCGACTGGAGGAGTTCCATTGCCTATTGTCTGAGGAGATGGTGCCGTCATTCCTGCGCAAAACTGCTAGTGTGGCAACTGCAGAAGAGACCTTAGTGCAGGATGTGCACTCCATGGCAGGGGATATCTGCTCCATGGTTCAGCTCATGACCTCCATGGAGAAGGGCTTCAACTGCATGGTGTAGGCCACAGTGGGAATCCACGAATGTCAATGCCAGATAACGCAGGGTTCTGGATCTAACTTCAGCTGACCCTCTATCCCATGAAGGAGCCCCCGGGCACTCAAAGGGACGATGATTGACAGGAGTACAGCCCAGGGCCTTCCGCGCAGGAAACGCTGGAGATGTTCAGTCCATCTGATAACCCCTACCTTCAGCCTCGGACACAGAGTAGGGCAGCACTGCAACACCTGTGCAGCCCGAACGTAGGCCCAGCCCCTCACCGCCCAGGATCCCAGGGGACACCCGCCAAGGTAATCTCAGGCTACAGGGCATGGAAGTCATCAGACCACCTTATCCTCAACTGTGGATCCTGGGGATACACCCAGACCTAGAGGGAACAAAGAACAAAGAAATGTACAGCACAGGAAAAGGCCCTTCGGCCCTCCAAGCCCGTGCCGACCATGCTGCCCGACTAAACTACAATCTTCTACACTTCCTGGGTCCGTATCCCTCTGTTCCCATCCTATTCATGTATTTGTCAAGATGCCCCTTAAATGTCACTATCGTCCCTGCTTCCACCACCTCCTCCGGTAGCGAATTCCAGGCACCCACTACCCTCTGCGTAAAAAAACTTGCCTCGTACATCTACTCTAAACCTTGCCCCTCTCACCTTAAACCTATGCCCCCTAGTAATTGACCCCTCTACCCTGGGGAAAAGCCTCTGACTATCCACTCTGTCTATGCCCCTCATAATTTTGTAGACCTCTATCAGGTCGCCCCTCAACCTCCGTCGTTCCAGTGAGAACAAACCGAGTTTATTCAACCGCTCCTCATAGCTAATGCCCTCCATACCAGGCAACATTCTGGTAAATCTCTTCTGCACCCTCTCTAAAGCCTCCACATCCTTCTGGTAGTGTGGCGACCATAATTGAACACTATATTCCAAGTGTGGCCTAACTAAGGTTCTATACAGCTGCAACATGACTTGCCAATTCTTATATTCAATTCCCCGGCCAATGAAGGCAAACATGCCGTATGCCTTCTTGACTACCTTCTCCACCTGTGTTGCCCCTTTCAGTGACCTGTGGACATGTACACCTAGATCTCTCTGACTTTCAATACTCTTGAGGGTTCTACCATTCACTGTATATTCCCTACCTGCATTAGACCTTCCAAAATGCATTACCTCACATTTGTCCGGATTAAACTCCATCTGCCATATCTCCGCCCAAGTCTCCAAACAATCTAAATCCTGCTGTATCCTCTGACAGTCCTCATCGCTATCTGCAATTCCACCAAACATTGTGTCGTCTGCAAACTTACTAATCAGACCAGTTACATTTTCCTCCAAATCATTTATATATACTACAAAGAGCAAAGGTCCCAGCACTGATCCCTGTGGAACACCACTGGTCACAGCCCTCCAATTAGAAAAGCATCCTTCCATTGCTCCTCTCTACCTTCTATGACCTAGCCAGTTCTGTATCCACCTTGCCAGCTCACCCCTGATCCCGTGTGACTTCACCTTTTGTACTAGTCTACCATGAGGGACCTTGTCAAAGGCCTTACTGAAGTCCATATAGACAACATCCACTGCCCTACCTGCAGCAATCATCTTTGTGACCCCCTCGAAAAACTCCATCAAGTTAGTGAGACACGACCTCCCCTTCACAAAACCATGCTGCCTCTCACTAATAGGTCCATTTGCTTCCAAATGGGAGTAGATCCTGTCTCGAAGAATTCTGTCCAGTAATTTCCCTACCACTGATGTAAGGCTCACCGGCCTGTAGTTCCCTGGATTATCCTTGCTACCCTTCTTAAACAGAGGAACAACATTGGCTATTCTCCAGTCCTCCGGGACATCACCTGAAGACAGTGAGGATCCAAAGATTTCTGTCAAGGCCTCAGCAATTTCCTCTCCAGACTCCTTCAGTATTCTGGGGTAGATCCCATCAGGCCCTGGGGACTTATCTACCTTAAATTTTTAAAGACGCCCAACACCTCGTCGTTTTGGATCTCAATGTGACCCAGGCTATCTACACACCCTTCTCCAGACTCAACATCTACCAATTCCTTCTCTTTGGTGAATACTGATGCAAAGTATTCATTTAGTACCTTGTCCATTTCCTCTGACTCCACACATAGATTTCCTTGCCTATCCTTCAGTGGGCCAACCCTTTCCCTGGCTACCCTCTTGCTTTTTATGTACGTGTAAAAAGCCTTGGGATTTTCCTTAACCCTATTTGCCAATGACTTTTCATGATCCCTTCTAGCCCTCCTGACTCCTTGCTTAAGTTCCTTCCTACTTTCCTTATATTCCACACAGGCTTTGTCTGTTCCCAGCCTTTTCGCCCTGACAAATGCCTCCTTTTTCTTTTTGACGAGGCCTACAATATCTCTCGTTATCCAAGGTTCCCGAAAATTGCCGTATTTATCCTTCTTCCTCACAGGAACATGCCGGTCCTGAATTCCTTTCAACTGACACTTGAAAGCCTCCCACATGTCAGATGTTGATTTGCCCTCAAACATCCGCCCCCAATCTATGTTCTTCAGTTCCCGCCTAATATTGTTATAATTAGCCTTCCCCCAATTTAGCACATTCAACCTAGGATCACTCTTTTCCTTGACCACCAGCACTTTAAAACTTACTGAATTGTGGTCACTGTTCCTGAAATGCTCCCCTACTGAAACTTCTACCACCTGGCCGGGCTCATTCCCCAATACCAGGTCCAGTACCGCCCCTTCCCTAGTTGGACTGTCTACATATTGTTTTCAGAAGCCCTCCTGGATGCTCCTTACAAACTCTGCCCCGTCTAAGCCCCTGGCACTAAGTGAGTCCCAGTCAATATTGGGGAAGTTGAAGTCTCCTAAGGTGAAGAGTAAGAAATGAGAGGCACCCGGTGGGCATGGATGAACCGAGGCACTAATAGAGTTAAGTCACCAGAGTAATAGCGCACTTGTCATGTCATGGTGCCATGCTCCACAAACCCCTGCGCAAACCCGACGCTTCCTCCCTGTGCAGTGCGAGAATGGCAGCATCGTGTTTCTCCCACCTCCCACAGTGACGACGTAGTAAAGCCGGGCCGCTCTTGCACAGCCCCCCCACGACCCCTATTCATGGAACATTCACCTCCCCCATCAATGCTTAGACCTCTCATTTCTGCCAGCACTCTAAAGTTATGAGGATGCCAAGAGTTAAAAACATCTCAAGAATCTATCCACCTCATCAGGTGGAGAAAAAGACTGGGACCCCGACCTTCGAGGAGGCAGTAGCAGCTGATATGTGTCATTCAGCCTCTCCGGTCCCCCAGATCAGCCCGTTCAGTGGCAGGTCGCATTCAGCTCTCGGTCAGGCAGGAATCAGACATTTTGCAGAGAATAAGAGGAGCATCGCTCTGTCCTCACTCCGTCATCATCATTCTTCTGTAGTGTATGCTTTAGTACCTTACCCATTAATATAGCCACCATCACGATGACCACCACCAGGCACCATGTAGTGAGAGGATGTGAAACCCCCTGGTTGGAGGGGACTTCACACCCTGCTTCTGATCATCCTCAATCCGAGAGGCAATGAGGGCATCCCTAACCCTTAACCCTGCGCTATACTGCTAGCCCTGGCCATTGCCTGACATCCTTCATTGTGGGTTGCCCCTCACTGCCCTCCTCCTCATCCGAGGAGATGGGCGCTCCTCCATTTCCTCCTGGGCCAGCTGATCACTGCTGCAGTGCCAGGTTGTGCAGAACGCAGCACAGCACAATGATGCGGGACACTCTCAGGGGGATGTATTAGACGGGTCCCCCGACTGGTCAAGGCACTGAGTGTATCAGTCCCCCGACTGGTCAAGGCACTGGAACCGCAGTTTGAGCAGTCCAATCACCTGTTCCACAAGTGCATACGTTGACCTATGAGCCTCGTTGTAGCGATGGGTGTTTGTCTCTCCATACTGGAGTCATCAGCCACCTTCTGCGTGGTTACCCTTTGTCCCCGAAGAGCCATCACTCCAGCTGCTGCTCTCCCTCAAAAATAGCTGGGATCTGCAAGTAAACCAATATGTAACTGTCATGGACGCTTTCCAGGAAATGGGAATGCTACTTAATGCACATCGCCTGGTCAGTCAATCTGGACATTGAGGGAATGGTATCTCTTGTGGTTCACAAACGGTGCCCCATCCTACCATGGGGAACACAGAGCCACATGGGTATAGTCGATGACATCCTGCAAATGGGGCATGTCTGCTATGTGGGCGAAGCTCATGGCCCTCCCGGTCCCAAAGAGTGTATCTGTGACCTCCCTTATGCACTTGTGTCCAGCAGACTGGGAGATGCCACACAGGTCACCTGTGCAGTCCTGAAACAAGCTGCTGACATAGAGATTCAGAGCAGCAGTGACTTTTAGGGCCACAGGCAATAGGTGGCCTCCCAGTCTATGTGGTGCCTCTTGTATCAGTCTTCTGTGGCACTAGACCAAACATTTGGAGGTATGAGGTGTTGTACTGGGTTTGATAGCAGCCGTATAAATTTTGGACCTGGGTTCAAGCCAATCCCAAACTAATGGGATAAACGTTTGTAGACTGTAAGGATTCAATGTGTCTCCTCCGATGCTCCGCCATCTGTGGCCCTGCTCCCGGCAGAACAGCGGGCCATGCCTTTCTCTCTTCTGTAGGGTGCTAGTCCTGAGCGCACGCAGTGCCATATCAATGTTGCTGCTGCCCGATAGCAGTCAAAAGATTTGCCGGCTCGATTGGATCCATAATTCTCCCAAATCAAAAACGGAAAGCAAGAGAACATTTAAAGTGAGCAATGAGAAGTCCTGACCATGCCCTGGCCACAGCCCTCTCAGGATCCGGGACATTCACCCTTGTGCATCCCCGATGTGAGCACCTTTCCAATGAACCTCATTCTCCATGTCAGACAATATCCACTTCCCTACAGTTGCCCCTCTCAAACCCATCTGAATAAAGCGCTTCGTCCTTTTGAGAGCCTCAAAAAGGTGCATGACTCCCCCAAGGGTGAGTAGTGAGGGAAGTTGAGTGTATTCAATGGACCTATATTCTAACCTCACGGAGGAACAAATGAGGCACTGCCACGGTCATCTCAACGGCATGACTGAAGCCTTCACATAAACGCTTTGCATTGGGGGCCACTTCTGTATTACCTCTCTGTTATGAAGACATGAGTATTAGCCTTGGAGTTCAATGCTTGGGGGCTAGGCTTCCAGAAGGTTTCATTATTAGGTGCCAACCAGTGACATTGCAAAGCTGACCAAATTGGCATAAGTGTTTCATCAAGGAAGGGTGAGAGAGCTGATGAGGAAACTGGCTTCCACTTGAGACATGCGAAACACAACTGATGCATGTGTAGACTGCAATTTGCAGTCAACTTCATCCTTAGAGGGCACCCTTATTCCCCCAGCCCTCATGGCCTGCAGATTAAACAAGCCTCCAACTTGAACAGCAAGCCACCCATAAACAATCCCTCAGCCTGGCCTCAGTGACCAGTAGCCTTGATCTTTCAGACAGCTCATGCCCTCAGACTTCAAAGTTCAGTCTGAGTGTGGGGGTTCATTCTGACTCGACTCATCCTCCCCCAGATGAGGATCTTCAGCCCTTATGAGTGTCATAATATACACCAGTATATCATGGTGCAGACACACACTGATGGACACACAGTGGAACCAATCAACACACACAACACCACAGCCAATCACCAGTTCGAGCACACGCACTATGAAGACAGGGGGCATCAGAGTTCCTGCGCATTCGAGCTGCAGCTAGCTAGGAGGACAGAGCTCACAGCCTGCAGCACACACATTCACCATGTGCTGAGTGCATCAACTGGGTAGGACAAGGCAAAGGTCTTTAGTTCAAGCTAGTATCGTGTTAACCCACAGTCAGAGTATGTTAAACAGTTAATGATTCAATAAAATTGTGTTGCACTATTTCAAGTGTTGGTGACCTGAATGTGTTCTACGGATCCAGAACACCCAACACATCATGATACCAGGAGTTGAGGGATATTAGCACTTCTTAGACCAACCTGCAAGTGATCTGCCTTCCGCCAGCATTCCGTCATCCTGCAACATAGATCATAGAATTTACAGTGCAGAAGGAGGCCATTCGGCCCATCGAGTCTGCACCGGCTCTTGGAAAGAGCACCTCACCTCAGCCCATACCTCCAGCCTTTCCCCGTAACCCACTAACTCCACCTAGCCTAAGGGCAATTTAGCATGGACAATATCAGCCCGCCGCCGCCGCTCCGCATCGCCGGCAACCTAGGGGCCAACTGGAAGATATTCAAACAGCGCTTCCAGCTCTTCCTTGAGGACACAGACTGGGAGGACGCCTCGGATACCAGGAAGATTGCTCTCCTCCTCTCCACGGCCGGAGACCATGCCATCCACATTTTCAATTCTCTCACCTTTGCGGATGATGAAGATAAAACAAAGTTCAAGACGGTCCTCCTCAAGTTTGACACTCACTGCAGCGTGGAGGTGAATGAAAGTTGTTTTGAGCGCTACGTGTTCCAACGGCGTTTGCAGGGTAAGTATGAACCTTTCCAATCCTTTGTCACGCACCTCCGCATCCTTGCGCAGTTTTGCAGCTACGGGCCCACCTCCGACTCCATGACACGCGACCGGATCGTTTTCGGTGTTCAGTCGGACCCCCTACGACAGCAGCTCCTCAAAGTAAAGCAGCTCACCCTAGCGACAGCCATTGAGACCTGTGTCTTACACAAAAACGCCATGAGTTGGTATCCCCACATCTAAGCGGCTGGAAATGCTCGGCAAGGTCCCCACGAGGCAGAACAGGTCCAAGTGATTGAGCAACTCCAGGGCCTCAGCCTGGATGAGGGCGGCCATTCCGCACGCTTTTCGCGGACTCCCACGCTTGTGCGCACCAAACGAGGGGACGGCGACGTCAGAGAACGTAATGCGCAGGCGCGCACCACGCACGACCGCACATGCGCGGTGGCGCAGCGAACGTGCTGATGCTACGACGTGCGGCAACTGTGTCTCCGCCCATTTAAAACAGCAATGCCCTGCCAAATCTCGACAATGCCTACGATGTGGCAGACTTGGCCACTATGCTGCCTTCTGCCGAGCAGCTCAGCTTGCCAATTCATATCGCTTCAGCCAGCCTCGCAGGAATGTCCGGGCAATTCAACCCATGGTCACCGAGTCCGATGCGGACCTCCCACACAGCTGAGACATCGAGGACCCGAAGGCGCCTTTTCGAGTCGGTGTCGTGACAAAAAACAGGCTGTCCCCGAAGCAAAGACACCAGCTGCGGTCGGTATATAGCATTGATCCAGACGATGAGTGGTATGCCACACCTCACGGTCAACCGGTCCCAAATTCGATTCTGCCTGGACACTGGTGCCTCCGCCAATCTTATCGCGAGGTCTGACTTCCAAAGCCTTCATAGCAAACCAGCCATCCTTCCATCCGCCTGCCAGCTATTGGATTATAATGGCAATGTCATTGCTGCTAGCGGCTCGTGCCAAGTTGAAGTGACGCACAGGTCACGCAAAGTCATCCTTCCTTTTGAAATTGTGGGCTCCTCGAAAGCCTCCCTGCTTGGCGCGCAGGCATGCAAGCTGTTGAACCTAGTTCAGAGAGTTCACTCTCTCTCTCCTGATGACATGTCTGCCTTTCAGGGCACTGACTTCAGGGCGCAACTCGATGCCATCACCGACCAGCACGACGACGTCTTTGAAGGCATGGGCACGCTCCCATATACCTACAAGATCTTATTGAAACAGAATGCCACGACTGTGGTGCACGCACCTCGCAGGATCCCAGCACCCCTTAAGGACCGCCTCAAGCAGCAGCTTCAGGACCTCCAGGACCAAGGAGTGATCTTCAGAGTCACGGAACCAACCGACTGGGTCAGTTCCATGGTATGTGTAAAAAAGCCTTCCGGCGAATTGAGAATTTGCATTGATCCCAAGGATCTGAATCGCAATATCATGAGGGAGCATTATCCAATTCCCAAGCGCGAAGAGATCACATGCGAGATGGCTCGCGCCAAGCTCTTCACCAAACTCAATGCCTCAAAAGGATTCTGGCAAATCCAGCAGGAAACTGTGTACATTCAATACCCCCTTTGGCAGATATTGTTACAACATGATGCCGTTTGGGATCATATCTGCTTCAGAAGTGTTCCATAGGATCATGGAACAAATGATGGAAGGCATTGAAGTTGTTCGCGTCTATGTCGACGACAGAATAATTTGGTCCACCAACCCGCAGGAGCATGCCAGTCTCCTCCAGCGCGTGTTCAAACGCATACGTGAGCAGGGCCTACGCCTCAACAGGGCCAAATGCTCTTTTGGTCAGAAGGAACTAAGTTCCTCGGGGGCCACATCTCCCAGTTGGGTGTGCGGCCGGAAGCGGACAAGGTGGCTGCTATCACAGCCATGAAATCGCCAGAGGACAAGAAGGCGGTCCTCCGATTTCTGGGCATGGTCAACTTTTTAGGGAAGTTCATCCCCAACCTCGCATCTCATACCACGGCTCTCAGGAACCTGGTCAGGAAGACTATAGACTTCCAATGGCTCCCTGACCACGAGCGCGAATGGAGAGAACTCAAAACCAAACTCACCATGGCCTCAGTCTTAGGTTTCTTTGATCCAGCAAAAGAGACCAAAATTTCGACCGATGCCAGTCAATCCGGCATTGGGGCAGTGCTCCTGCAACACGATGAGGCCACATCCTGGGCCCCCGTTGCATATGCGTCATGCGCCATGACCCCCCCAGAACAGCGCTACACACAGATAGAAAAGGAGTGCCTGGGCCTTCTGACCGGTGTGGTTAAGTTTCACGATTATGTGTACGGACTTCCTCAATTCACCGTTGAGACCGACCATCGCCCACTGGTCAATATAATACAGAAAGACTTGAACAACATGACGCCTCGCCTCCAGCGTATTCTTCTCAAGCTCCGGCGATATGCCTTCCAGCTGGTATACACCCCAGGCAAAGACCTCATCATTGCTGATGCTCTCTCCAGGGCAGTCAACACTCCATGTGACCCAGCGGGATTTGTCTGCCAGGTTGAGCCCATGTGGCATTCGCGGCCTCCAATCTACCTGCCATGGATGAACGCCTCGTCCAAATTCGCCGCGAGTCGGCGGCTGACCCCTTGCTACAGCGTGTCATGCGCCACCTAGCGGACGGGTGGCTCAAGGGCTAATGCCCTCAGTTCTATAACGTCAGAGATGATCTGGCGGTAGTAGACGGGGTTTTTCTGAAACTGGACCGCATTGTCATCCCGCATAGCATGCGCCAGCTCGTCCTGGAACAGCTACACAAGGGCCATCTTGGCGTGGAAAAATGCCGTCGACGGGCCAGAGAGGCAGTGTACTGGCCCGGCATTAATGACGACATAGCCAATACAGTGCTCAACTGCCCCACTTGTCAGCAATTCCAGCCGGCCCAACCATGTGAGACCCTGCAGCCCCAGGAGTTGTTCACGTCACCTTGGACCAAGGTGGGCATCGACCTGTTCCACATGCTGGGTAGAGACTATGTCCTGATTGTGGACTACTTTTCAAATTACCCGGAGGTGATATGGTTGCACGACATCACAGCGTCTGCAGTCGTCCGTGCCTGTAAGGACACCTTTGCTCGACACGGCATCCCACTCACGGTGATGTCGGACAATGGCCCCTGCTTCGCAAGCCAGGAATGGTCCAACTTTGCCAGGCGGTACAATTTTGCACGTGACATCCAGTCCCCTATACCCCCAATCCAACGGCAAAGCGGAGAAGGGCGTCCACATAGTCAAAACGGCTCCTCTGCAAGGCTGCCGATGCTGGGTCCGATTTCTACCTCGCCTTGCTGGCCTATCGCTCTGCCCCACTATCCACTGGCCTGTCGCCAGCCCAGCTGCTCATGGGTCGCACCCGGAGGACGACGGTGCCGTCCATTCATGTCCCAGACCTCGACCACGTTCCGGTCCTTCGACGCATTCAGCTGTCTCGTGCACAGCATAAGGCGGCTCATGACTCCCGTGCAGCTGATCTCCCTGCTCTGGCTCCAGATGACAACGTCCGCATTCATCTTCCAGATGGTGGCTGGTCTGCAACCGCTGTGGTCCTTCGGCAGGTGGCCCCCCGCTCGTTCCTGGTTCGCCTACCGAATGGCTCCATTCTGCGCCGCAATCAACGTGCCCTTTGTCTCATTCTGCGCTCGCTACGTGATCCTCCACTGTCGCCTTGCCTTCCTGCTGAACCTGCCATGGACTATGCAGAGATCCTGGTCACTCTGCATCCTCCTCACTCTGACGCAGTCCAGCCCGCTCCTCAGCCGGCAGCTCCCGACCCACCCTTGAGGCGGTCAACCAGAATTCGTCGTCCACCTGTGAACTTTGTGGACTTATGGACTTTCTGATTTGTTCTGTTCTTCCGTTTAATCGTTTACGTGGTTTGTATATACTGTTCATCTCGTCATTCTTGTGACAATGTTTTTCTGCACCAGGCACCTTCCCATGTAAATAGCTTAGTTCTCATGTACATAGTCCTGTAAATATTTCGCACACACGTAGTAAGGGACATTCTCACCATACACTATTTATTGCCACACAGGTACATTTTTTATAAAAGTGGGGGGGGGGGGTGGGGGGATGTCATAATATACACCAGTATATCATGGTGCAGACACACACTGATGGGCACAGTGGGACCAATCATCAACTCACACAACACCGCAGCCAATCACCAGTTAGAGCACACACACTATAAAGCCAGGGGGCATCAGAGTTCCTGCTCATTCGAGCTACAGCTAGCTAGGAGGACAGAGCTCACAGCCTGCAGCACAGACATTCACCATGTGCTGAGTGCATCGACTGGTTAGGACAAGGCAAAGGTCTTTAGTTAAAGCTAGTATCATGTTGACCCACAGTCAGAGTATGTTAAACAGTTAATGATTCAATAGAATAGTGTTGCACTATTTCAAGTGTTGGTGACCTTTATGTGTTCCACGGATCCAGAACACCCAACACATCAATGAGGATGGAACCACCCCAAGACAAGCCCCCCACTCTGCCCATGCAACCTGGAATCTCATGGGACCCCACCCAGCAATCTCATAATCGTTCCCTTTGCTGATCCTGTGGACTTATCCGTTCGCACGTTCTTTCCAACTGCCATTCTAGAAGAGAAATTCCTCAGCAGTGATATTGTCACATGCCCAGCAAGGAGGAAACAGGAAGTGATGCCTGCATACCAGCCGCCAAACCCCTTTAAACTTAAGAGTCTCACAGCCAAGAAGGGCCACTAAGGCCCACGAACGAGTCAGCCCCAGCGCCCCCCCACCCTTGAGATGCAGAGATTGAACCCCCCCCCCCCGGTTGCATTTTTCTAGGTCCCCCGTGTCCTCTCCGATGGCCCGTCTACAATTGGCACTCTGTCTACAATTGGCGGGGGGGGGGGATGATGGTGACCTGAGCACTAACCTTCGAAATTCCCTACAAGAGGTGAGGTCGCCAGGTTCTAGTTTTTGAACAGCTTTTGTAAATCGCACCGGTGTGATGTCGCTCCAGCAACCAATGAGTATTCTTTGAAGGGAGGGGGTGGGGGTGATAAATGAGGTTCCCACCTTCCGTGGCAGGAATCTCATTATGTCACCAGTGAGGGACCTGGGAAATCAGGAAACGTGATCTCACTGGCGAGAATAATGTTTCCCGATTCTTGCCGAAATTGTGCTCACGTCACCATTCTCGCTGACATCTAACATGGGCTGAAAAATCGGCCCCAAAACGTTCGTGTTTAGCTGCAAACATTTGCCACTGTAAATAACTTAGAATTTCACACAATATCAATTGCATTAAAACAAGGATTTAAAGTATTTTTCATGTGTTCTTGCCTGTGGTTTTTTGCAGGTTCTACCTGGGTTTTAACCATCTCTATATACGTTAGAATGAATGCACTTATCTACATTACCTTCACATAAGATCTAAAAATGTGCCAGCCAAGTAAAGATAAACTGATTGAGTACACACATGCACAAACAGATAAGGTGTGAGCATTTACATATAATATTTCTACAAGCATGGTGCTGAATTTATTTCATTTAAAATTAACAAGTCTTTAAAAGGTACTTACGTGGTATATATGCTATCATTACAATGATAAGACAAGTGTAGTAGTCAAATGAGACATTGTACTTGTTCGGAAGTCTCAGAGAATACATGCCAGACTTCTTTACAAAAGGCAGTGCACCATAAATTGTAAGGAGTTCACCAACAACACCAATTGGGTACAAGATGATAAAGAAGTTGTATCTGCAAACAGGAATAAAAATGTATTACAAATTATCAATAATGTTAAATACACTAGACAAAGATTACTGTCAGGGATGAAAAAACCCTCAAACATTCCATGTCTCCATATTCTTCAAATAAGAACTATTACAAAGCTTAACCAGAAATACTTTCAGCAATTTTCCTTGTCAGGTTGAGAGATACATATACTTGGAATAGGCATGTTCAGCCTAATTATAGATTATTGAATTACATAATAATTTAAGTTAGAAACGGAGGTCCAGGTATACATCATTAAAAGTTAGCTTGCAAGAACTGGGTCTTGTGTACTGGGTTCGATAGCAGCCTTATAAATTGGGATCTGGGTTCAAACCAATCCCAAACAAATGGGCTAAAAGTTTGTATGCTGTAAGGATCCAATGTGAATGAGTTTCAATCGTCACAGTCTACATCCCAGCAGGTATGCACTTATGGCACAAAAGAAAAATGAGCACTAATTAACAATGTTGATAAGGCTGGCCTAGGAATGGTCAGGGCAGAATATAGAAAATAAATGCCAGGACATTCTAAGGTTCGAACTCACCACATTATTGGAACAATGTAGGAGCAACTTTACCATGTATGTAGCCATGTAATGATTGACTCAAGTGTGATTGATGCTACATTGAGTGCCTGAAATAAAATTGTTCTATTCCAAAGCACTCGTGTCCCTCACCTTGGAAACCACAAAAATAGCTGCCTGCAGGTGGAGAATGTCCAAAAAAACAGGAGTTGGACTTTAAGGTGCTAAGAATATATAAGGCAGGAATTATTACTGGAGAATACTGTCTATCCTCATAACTGACTAGTAAAGCTGAGGCTGTTCTCCCCAGATAAGGTTGAAAGGAAGTTTGATAAGAGGTGTTAATTGTCATGATGGGTCTGGAAAAAGTACAGAGAGTAACTGTTCTGGTTGGCAGGAGGGTTGAGAACCAGAGAACATTGATTTAAGGTGATCGGAAAAAGGAATCAGAGGAATGAGGAAAAACCTTTTTTGATAGTGAGTGGTGAAGAATACATTGCCTGAAACACACTGTATTGGAGGCAGATTCACAGGTGGCATTCAAAAGGGAATTGAACTGTTATCTACAGAAAAGAAAATGTGCAAGACTGAAGGGAAAAGACAGGGAAATGGGACTAGCTGATGAGCTTGATAATCAGCATGGACATGGTGGGCTGAAATGACCCCTTTTTTGTTCTAACCATTTCATGATTTTAGTCAATCCTCACTTGGTATGTCCAGTATACACGAAACAGGACAAATACCGTCCCATCAGTCTACTCCCGACCCTCTGTAAAGTATTCAGAGGGGCCATCAATAGAGCTATCAAGTGGTACTTACTCAGCAATAACCTGCTCACTGAGGTTTGTGTTCCGTCAGGGTCACTCAGCTCCTGATCTCATTACAGCCTCGGTTCAATAATGAATAAAAGAGCTGAACGCCAGATTAGCGGGGAGAATGATTGTCCTTGACATTAAAGGCAGCATTTGATAGAGTATGCCATCAAGGAACTATAGCAAAACTGGGAGTCAATGGAAATCAGGGAGAAACTCCTATGCTGGTTGTAGTCACACTGGGCACATAGGAGAAAGATGGTTGTGGTGGTTGGAGGTCAATCATCTCAGTTCCAAGCAATCACTGCAGGAGTTCCTCAAGATAGCACCCTAAGCCCAACCTTCTTTCATGATAAGGTCAGAATTGGGATGTTCGCTGATGACTGCACAATGTTCAGCATCATTTGCAACTCCTCAGATACTACACAGCAACCCATGTTCAAATATAGCAAGACCTGGACAATATTCAGGTAATGACCACCTCCAACAAGAGAGGATATAATCATCGCCTTTTGACATTCAATGGCATTACCATCGCAGAATCCCCCACAGCGTGGTAGTTACAATTGACCAGGAACTGAACTGGACTAGCCATATAAATACTGTGGCTACAAGAGCAGGTTAGAGGCTAGGAATCCTGTGGCGAGCAACACACCTCCCAACTCCCTAAAGCCTGTCCACCATCTAGAAGGTGCAATGTAGAAGCATGAAGGAATACTCTCTACTTGCCTGAATGAGTGCAGCTCCATCAACACTCAAAAAGCTTGACACCATCCAGGACAAAGGAGCCTGCTTGATTGGTACCGCATCCACAAACATTCATCTTTCCATACTTAAGCAACACCTTCCAAACCAATAGCTATGATCATCTACTGGGGGGAGCAAATGTATGAGGGGCCGAGGACCTGGACTTGAGAGTCGGGGCAGGTGCGAGTGTCTGCTTGTCACCCAGTCTCAGGTTTCTCACCCACTCCTTCCATCATACCCCAACATGCACCAAATCATACCCACCCGCCCATATACACTGACCATCTGGCATGGTGGTTATTTGTATTACTTACTCTTTTTTAAAAAACTTAACAGAATATTGCCATGAGATTGCTCAACAATTGTTTCCTTCATCTTTCCGAAATTTGACAATCGGCCCTTGATGAGACAAATATGCAAATTTACACCCCCTCCCCGCCCCAGGTATAAAGGTTGGACAAGCCTGCTCTAAAAGGAACAATTCACCGAGTCCTACTCCCCACCTCTTCACTGTACAGTCTTCCTTTTCAGATAATAATCCAATTCACTCCAGGATGCCTCAATCGTAACCCATCTTCAATATATTCTTAGGCAGTGTATTCCAGATCTTAGTTACTTGTATGAAAGGATTTGCTTCCTTTGAAAATTGCCTCAAATCTGTGCCCACTTGTTCTTGATCCTTCCACCAATGAAACATTTTTTCCTTACGTACTCTGTCCAGACCTCTCATGATTCGGAACAGATCGATCAAATCTTCTCCCAATCTTCTTTTTAAAAAGAAATATATTTATTCAAATTTTTCAACAAACCCCCCCCGCCCCAACAAAAAGAAAGAAACAAGAACACAACAACCAAAAATTATACAAAAATTATACATTGGATTTCCCCCATATACGATAACCCCCCATATGACATTTAAAAGCACCAATAGGGAAGCCCCCCCCAAAAGACCACTCCTCCCCCCCCCACACCCAAACGCCCCCCCCCCCTCCCTCCACCCCCTCTCTCTCTTCCCCCTTCCCCCCCCCCCCGCCCCCGCCCCTGGGCTGCTGCTGCTGCTGACCTCCTCCTAACGCTCCGCGAGATAGTCTAGGAACAGTTGCCACCGCCTGAGGAACCCCTGCACAGACCCTCGCAAGGCAAACTTTATCCTCTCCAGCTTGATGAACCCTGCCATGTCATTGATCCAAGCTTCCACACTAGGGGGCTTCGCATCTTTCCATAATAACAAAATCCTCTGCCGGGCTACCAGGGACGCAAAGGCCAGAATACCGGCCTCTTTCGCCTCCTGCACTCCCGGCTCGTCCGTTACCCCAAATAGTGCCAATCCCCAGCTCGGCTTGACCCGGGCTTTCACCACCTTGGACATAGTCCTCGCAAAACCCCTCCAAAACCCATCCAGTGTCGGGCACGACCAGAACATATGGACGTGATTTGCCGGGCTTCCCGAGCACCTCCCACATCTGTCCTCCACCCCAAAGAACCTACTCAGCCTCGCCCCTGTCATATGTGCTCTGTGAGTAACTTTGAACTGTATTAGGCTAAGCCTGGCGCAAGAGGAGGAAGAATTAACCCTACTCAGAGCATCGGCCCACAGACCCTCATCTATCTCCTCCCCCAGCTCCTCCTCCCACTTGCCCTTTAACTCCTCCACCGAGGCCTCCTCCTCTTCCTTTAGCTCTTGGTAAATCGCCGAAACTTTGCCTTCTCCAACCCATACACCCGAAATCACCCTGTCCTGAATCCCGTGTGCCGGGAGCAGTGGGAATTCTCTCACCTGCCGCCTCACAAACGCCCTCACTTGCATGTACCTGAAAGCGTTTCCCGGGGGTAACCCAAACTTCTCCAGCGCCCCTAGGCTCGCAAACGTCCCATCGATGAACAGGTCCCCCATTCTTCTAATCCCTGCCCGATGCCAGCTCCGAAACCCCCCATCCATCCTTCCCGGGACGAACCGATGATTCTCCCGAATCGGGGTCCAAACCGAGACTCCCACCTCGCTCCCGTGTCGCCTCCACTGCCCCCAGATCTTCAGCATCGCCGCCACCACCGGACTCGTGGTGTACCTTGTCGGCGAGAGCAGCAGCGGTGCCGTCGCCAGCGCCCTCAGGCTCGTGCCCACACAGGACGCCATCTCTAACCTCTTCCATGCCACCCCGTCTCCCTCCATTACCCACTTACGGATCATCGCCACATTGGCTGCCCAATAATAGCCGCACATATTCGGCAGCGCCAGCCCCCCCTGTCCCTGCTACGCTCCAGAAACACTCTCTTCACCCTCGGGGTCTTATTCGCCCACACAAAACCCATGATGCTCCTACTTACCCGTTTGAAAAAGGCCTTGGGGATCATAATGGGAAGGCACTGGAACACAAAGAGAAACTTCGGGAGGACCGTCATTTTGACTGACTGCACCCTACCCGCTAGTGAGAGTGGCAGCATGTCCCATCTTTTAAAATCCTCCTCCATCTGCTCCACCAACCGCGTCAAATTGAGCTCGTGCAGAGCCCCCCCAACTCCTAGCTACTTGGTACCGAAAGCTCCTTTCCGCCCTCTTCAGCGGCAGCTCATCTATCCCCCTTCCCTGGTCCCCTGAATGCACCACAAAGAGCTCACTCTTCCCTACGTTGTGTTTCATAGAATTTACAGTGCAGAAGGAGGCCATTCGGCCCATCGAGTCTGCACTGGCTCTTGGAAAGAGCACCCCACCCAAGGTCCACACCTCCACCTTATCCCCATAACCCAGTAACCTCACCCAACACGAAGGGCAATTTTAGACACTATGGGCAATTGAGCACGGCCAATCCACCTAACCCGCACATCTTTGGACTGTGGGAGGAAACCGGAGCATCCGGAGGAAACCCACGCACACACGGGGAGGATGTGCAGACTCCGCACAGACAGTGACCCAAACCGGGAATCGAACCTGGGACCCTGGAGCTGTGAAGCAATTGTACTATCTAAAATGCTACCGTGCTGCCCACGAAGGAGGTGGTGGCTGGTTTGGGGGCACCGATTGGACTTATACCTTATACCCTGAAAAGTCCCCAAACTCTCTTCGGATCCGCATGACCTCTGCCATCCCCTCCACTGGATCCGCCACATACAGCAACAGGTCGTCAGCATACAGCACCCGGTGTTCCTCTCCCCCCCGGACCAGTACCCTCCATTTCCTGGACTCCCTTAGTGCCATGGCCAGAGGCTCAATTGCCAGTGCAAACAACAAGGGGGACAGGGGGCACCCCTGCCTCGTCCCCCGGTACAGCCGAAAGTACTCCGACCTCCGCTGATTCGTAGCCACACTTGCCACTGGGGCTCTATATAGCAGCCTGACCCAGCTGATGAACCCCTCCCCGAACCCAAATCTCCGCAACACTTCCCAAAGATACTCCCACTCCACCCGGTAAAAGGCCTTCTCCGCCTCCATAGCTGCCACTACCTCCGCTTACCCCTCCACCGAGGGCATCATAATCACATTGAGGAACCTCCGCACATTTGTATTTAATTGCCTATCCTTCACAAATCCCGTCTGGTCCTCATGAATCACCCCCGGGACACAGTCCTCAATTCTCGTAGCCAACACCTTTGCCAGCAACTTAGCATCAATATTGAGGAGCGAGATCGGTCTAAACGACCCACATTGCAGTGGATCCTTGTCCCGCTTCAGGATCAAAGAAATCAGCGCCCTCGACATTGTCGGGGGCAAGGTCCCCCCCTTTCTCGCCTTATTGAAAGTCCTCACTAGCAACGGGCCCAGCAGGTCCACGTATTTCCTGTAGAATTCAACCAGGAACCCATCCGGCCCCAGGGCCTTCCCCGCTGCATGCTCCCCAATCCTTTAACCAGCTCCTCCAGCCCAATCGGTGCCCCCAAACCAGCCACCTCCTCCTCCTCCACCCTCGGGAACCTCAGCTGATCTAAAAATAGTCGCATCCCCTCCTCCCCCGCTGGGGGCTCAGACCTGTACAGATCCCCATAGAAGTCCCTAATTACCTGGTTTGTTCTCACCGCACTCCGCACCGTATTCCCCCCTCTATCCTTAACTCCACGAATCTCCCTCGCTGCCTCCCTCTTACGAAGCTGGTGTGCCAGCATCCGACTCACCTTCTCCCCATACTCATACGTCACCCCCTGCGCTTTCCTCCACTGTGCCTCTGCTTTCCCTGTGGTCTACAGGTCGAACTCCGTCTGGAGGTTCCATCGCTCCGAGTAGCCCCTCCTCGGGGGCTTCTGCATACCTCCTGTCCACTCTTAAAATCTCCCCCACCAACCTCTCCCTCCCCTCTCTTCTCCCTGTGGGCCCTAATGGAGATTAGCTCACCCCTGACCACCGCCTTCAGCGCCTCCCAGACTACCCCCACCTGCACCTCCCCATTGTCGTTGGCCTCCAAATATCTTTCGATGCACCCCCGCACCCGCCCGCACACCTCCTCATCTGCCAATAGTCCCACATCAAGGCGCCACAGCGGGCGCTGGTCCCTCTCCTCTCCTAACTCCAGCTCCACCCAGTGCGGGGCGTGGTCTGAAATGGCAACGGCCGAATACTCCGTTTCCTCCACTTTCGGGATTAGCGCCCTACTCAAAATGAAAAAAATCTATCCGGGAGTAGGCTCTATGGACGTGGGAAAAGAAAGAAAATTCCCTGGCCAGCGGCCTGACAACCTCCATGGATCCACTCCCCCCATCTGGTCCATAAACCCCGAGCACCTTGGCCGCAGCCGGCCTCTTACCCGTCCTGGACCTAGACCGGTCCAGTGCTGGTCCAGCACCGTGTTGAAGTCCCCCCACATTATCAAAGTTCCTACCTCCAGATCCGGAATCCAACCCAGCATGCGTTTCATAAATCCGGCATCATCCAAATTCGGGGCATATACGTTCACCAGTACCACCCGCACCGTCTGCAACCTACCGCTCACCATCACATATCGACCTCCATTATCCACTACAATATTCATTGCCTCAAACGACACCCGCTTCCCCACCAGTATTGCAACCCCTCTGTTCTTCGCATCCAGCCCTGAATGAAAGACCTGCCCTGCCCTACCCATCCATTTCTCAGCCTATCCTGATCTGCCACCTTCAGATGTGTCTCCTGGAGCATAACCACGTCTGCCTTCAGTCCCTTCAAGTGCGCGAACACCCGGGCCCTCCTGACCAGCCCGTTCAGGCCCCTCACATTCCAGGTTATCAGCCGGATTGGGGGGCTACTCGCCCCCGCCCCCCTGCCGACTAGCCATCTCCTTTTCTAGGTGAGCCACGTGCCCACGCCTTCCGCACCCTCCAGTCCCCCAGGCGGCGGCCCCCCGCCCCGACTACCTCTCCTACTTCCAGCTCCCATTTGGCCAATGCAGCAGCAACCCTGTTCTCCCTACCCCCCCCCCCCCCCCCCGCTAGATCCACATCTAGCCATTGTGCTCCTCCCATGACACTCCCGGAAGTCAGCTGACTCCTGCTGACCCCGGCCTCTCCCGCCATTCAATCGAACCCCCAGTGTGAGAATCCCCCCCATCCCTTGGCAGTCAGTGTGCGCTCCTCTCCAGCACCGCCCTTTCCCTCCCTCCTCCCCCCCCCCCCCGGCCCCACCCCCATCCTTCCCTACCGCGGGAAAAAGCCCGCGCTTTCCTGAGCCGGCCCCGCCCCTCTGGCGCAGCTCCTTTTTGCGGCCTTACCCCAACTCCCCATCCCCGTGCCTCCACTCCTCCTCTTCCTCTGTGGGGCCCTGCCCCTCCAACACCGACACCCACACTCTCCCACAGCCCCCACATCAAATCCATTCACCCATCCCCACCCAGCACTCAAACTCAGAGAACATTCCCCAAATGCAATAAACAGTAAACATCCCACCACAACCAACCCTCAATTTGAGTCCAACTTTTCAGTTTGTATAAAGTTCCATGCCTCATCGGGCGTTTCAAAATAGTGGTGCCGATCTTGGAACGTGACCCACAATCGCGCTGGCTGCAGCATCCCGAACTTCACCCCCTTAGCCCGGTTAAAACCAGCCCTCTTCTTAGCCACCTCCGCACTCCAGTCCTGGCAAATTCAGATCTCCGTGTTCTCCCACCTGCTGCTCCGCTCTTTTTTGGCCCATCTCAGGACACACTCTCTGTCCATAAAGCGGTGGAACCTCACCACTACAGCCCTTGGCAGCTCATTGGCTTTGGGTCTCCTTGCCAGGACCCGATGAGGCCCATCTAGCTCCAGGGGCCTCGGGAAAGCTCCCGCGCCCATCAGCGAATTGAGCATCGTGCTCATATATGCCCCGGCATCGGGCCCCTCCACTCCTTCAGGGAGACCCAGAATCCGAAGATTCTTCCTCCTCGACCTATTCTCCAGGTCCTCGAATTTTTCCACCCACCTCTTGTGCAGCGCCTCGTGCACCTCCACCTTCACCGCCAGGCCCAAGATCTCATCCTCGTTCTCCGAGGCTTTTTGCCGCACCTCCCGGATCGCCGCCCCTTGGGCCTTCTGGGTCTCCACAAGCTTCTCAATCACCGCCTTCATTGGCGCCAGCATTTCTGTCTTCAGCTCTTCAAAGCAGCGTTTAAGAAACTCCTGCTGCTCCTGCGACCACTGCGCCCATGCTGCTTGGTCTCCACCCGCCGCCATCTTGCTTTTCCTCCCTCGCACTTTTCGCTGCCCCAAGATCACTTTTTTAACTGCTCCACTCCTGGTCCAATCCATATAATGTCAGGGGGACCTTCCCACACTGGAAGCCATCGAACAATTGCCGTTGGGGCCCCTCTAGAGAGCCCAAAAGTCCGTTCCCGGCAGGAGCTGCTGAACGTGCGACCTACCTCGTCATAGCCGCACCCGGAAGTCTCTCCCAATCTTCTACCCTCTTAAAAACAACAATCCCAACTTCTCCAGTTTTTGTGAGGGAGGACCCTCACACCTGGAACTATTCTTGTGAATCTTTTCTGCACTCTCTCCAAAGCCTTCACAACCTTCCTAGTGTGAGACACCCAAAGGACAGATAAGTGCCAGATGAGTTGTAATGCTTTAGTGATTAATTTTGGTGGGAAAAATACTCCAGTTGAGGCCAACGCAGTGTTTTATACAGGTTTAACACAACGTCCTTGCTTTTGTACTTTTATGTCCCTATTAATGAAGCTTAGGATGCTGTATGTTTTATCAACTGCACGCTCAACCTTTCCTGCCACTGTCAATGATTTATACACAGATACAACCAGGTTCCTCTGCTCCTGCTTCCCCTTTAGAATTGGACCCTTTAGATGGCAGCACATGGGACAGTGGTTAGCACTGGACTACAGTGCTGAGGACACGGGTGCGAATCCCAGCCCTGGGTCTCTGTCCATGTGGAGTTTGTACATTCTCCCTGTGTCTGCGTGGGTTTCACCCCACAACCCAAAGATGTGTACGTTAGGTGGATTGGCCACGCTAAATTGCCCCATAATTGGGAAAAAAAATAATTGGATACTCTAAATTTATTTAAAAAAAGAATTGTACTCTTTATTATATGTCTCGCCACATTTGTCGCTCCAAAATTAATCACTAAAGCATTAAAATTCATCTGGCACTTGTCTGTCCTTTCCACCGACCTCCCGAGGTCCTTTTGATCTTCTGCACTTACTTTCTCGCCAGTCACAATATTTCCGTTTTGTGTCATCCACTAATCTTGAAACAGCTCATCATACAACAATTTCAAATGAATACAGAACCACAGAGAATGGATTAGTTATTTTACTTCTTGAACTTTTAAGTTTTCAATTGTGCAAATTTAGAATAGCATTATTTATAGATATATCCAACAAACATTAATGATGAAATTTCATTTAAAAACAGGACCATAAGACATAGGAGCAGAATTAGGCCATTGGGCCCATCAAGTCTGCTCCGCCATTCAATCATGGCTAATATTTTTCTCATGCCCATTGTCCTGCCTTCTCCCCATATTAATCAAGAACCTATCTATCTCTGCCGTAAAGATACTCAGTGAGTTAGCCTCCACAGCCTTTTGCAGCAATGAGTTCCACAGATTCACCACCCTCTGGCTGAAGAAATTCCTCTTCATCACTGTTTTACAGGATTGTCCTTTAGTCTGAGATTGTGTCCTCTGCTTCTAGTTTTTCCTACCAGTGGAAACATCCTCACCACGTCCTCTTATTTAGGTCTCAGTATCCTGTAAGTTTCAATAAGATCCCCCCTCATTTTTCTAAATTCCAATGAGTACAGACCCAGAGTCCTCAACCATTCCTCATATGACAAGCTCTTCATTCCAGAGATCATTCTTGTGAACCTCCTCTGCACCCTTTCCAAGGCCAGCACATCTTTCCTTCGATATGGGGCCCAAAACTGCTCACAACACTCCAAAAGGAATCCGATCAGAGCCTTATACAGTCTCAGAAGTACATCCCTGCTCTTGTATTCTCGCCCTCTCGACAAGAATGCCAACATTGCAATTGCCTTCATAACTGCCGACTGAACCTGCACGTTAACTTGAAGTCCCTATGTGCTTCTGATTTCCTAAGCCTTTTCCCATTTTAGAAAACAGTCTATGCCTCCATTCTTTCTACCAAAGTTCATAGTCTCACACTTTTTCACACTGCATTTCATCTGGCACTTCTTTGCCCATTCTCTGAGCCTGTCCAAGTCCTTCTACAGTCTCCCCCCCCCCCCCCCCCCCCCTCAATACTACCTGTCCCTCTGCATATCTTGGTATCATCTCCAAACTTCGCAACAGTGCCCTCAAGTTCCTTTTTCCAGATCGCTAATGTATATTGTGAAACGTTGTGGTCCCAGCACCGACCCATGAGGCATACCACTAGTCATCGGCTGCCATGCTGAAAAAGACACCTTTATCCCACTCTCTGCCTCCTGCCAGTCAGCCAATCCTCTATCCATGCCAGTATCTTACCCTTAACACCATGGGCTGTTAACTATTCAGCAGTCTCCTATACGGCACCCTGTCAAAGGCTTTCTGGAAATCTAAATAGATCACGTCCACTGGTTCTCCTTTGTCTAACTTTCTTGTTCCCTCTTCAAAGAATTGTAACAGATTTGTCAGACATGACCTACCCTTGACAAAGCCGTGTTGACTGACGTCAGTCCTATTTTATCATGCACTTCCAAGTACTCTGCAATCTCATCTTTAATAATATACTCTAAAATCTTACCAATGACCGAAGTTAGGCTAACTGGCCTATACTTTCCTTTCTTGTACCTCTTTCCTATCTTAAATAGGGGTGTTACATTATCTGTTTTCCAGTCCTTTGGGACGCTCTCTGCCTCCAGTAATTCCTGAAAGATCACCACCAATGCCTCCACAATCTTTTCAGCTATCTCCTTTAGAATCCTGGAGTAGAGTCCATCTGGTCCAAGTGATTTATCCACCTTCAGACTTTTCAGTTTCTCCCGAACCTTCTCCTTCGCGATGGCCATTACACTCATCTGTGCCCCCTGATTCTCCTGAAGTTCTGGTAAGCCACTGGTGTCTTCCACCATGAAGGCTGATGCAAAGTAACTATTCAGTTCCTCTGCCATTTCTTTGTTTCCTATTACTACTTCTCCAGCCTAATTTTCCAGTGGTCCAATGTCTATTCTTGTCTTTCTCTTATCTTTTATATATTGAAAAATAGTCTTGCTATCTTCTTTTATATTACTAGCTAGCATATCATCTTCTCCCCCTTATTGGTTTTTTAGCTATGTTCTGCTTTTCAAGGCTTTCCAATCCTTTGGTTTCCCACTAATCCTCACTACCTTGTATGCTTTTTCTTTTATCCTGTCTTTGACTTCCCTCGTCAGCCACGGATGCCTCGTCCTCCCCTTAGCAGGTTTCCTCCTCCTTGGGATGAATTTCTGTTGTGCCTCCCAAATAACCCCCAAAACTCCTGTCATCGCTGTTCCACTGTCTTCCCTGCTGGGCTCCCCTTCCAATCAACTTTGGCCAGCTCCTCCCTCATGTCTTAGTAGTTACCGTTATTCAATTGTAATACCGTTACACCCGATTCCAGCTTCTTCTATCATATGATGGTCACTGCCCCCAAGGGTTCCTTCACCTTAAGTTTCCTAATCAAGTCTGCCTCATTAAACATCACCAAATCCAGAATTGCCTGTTCACTAGTGGGCTCTGTCACAAGCTTCTCCAAAAATACATGTCTTAAGACATTCCACAAATTCCTTTTCTTGGGATCCACTATCAACCTGATTTTCCCAGTCCACCTGCATATTGAAGACCCTGTGATTAATGTAATATTGCCTTTCTTATATACCTTTTCGATCTCCTGATTTATTTTCTGCCCTACATCCTGACGACTGTTAGGGGCCTGTACATCACTCCCAACAGGATCTTTTTTCCTTTGCGATTCCTCAACTCTACTGACACAGATTATATGCCTTCTGATCCTGTATCGCTTCTTGCTATTAATTCATTCCATACTAACAATGCAACCCTCCCCACTCTGTCTATCTGTCTTTCCTTTCGATTGGACACATACCCTTGGATATTTCTATCCCTGTCCTGATCCCCTTGCAGCCACGTCTCTGTGACATCGTACCGGCCAACTTCAATGTGAACAACAAGCTCATTTACCTCGTTTCGTATACTGCGTGCATTTAGGTACAACAGCTGCAATCCTCCTCATATTTGTCCCTGTTTTTGTTCTGCCTGTAATTAGTTCCTGCCACCTTCTATACTCTGTTCTATTGAGTGTTCTGGAAGCTTTACTAAACTCTCCTGAGCTCTCGGCCCCTTTAACTTGGTTAAAGTCCTTGTCATTAACCGGCACTTTTCCTTTAACTTTAATTTTCTAATTCTCCGTACAACTGAATCCTACCACCTCCACCTCTCTCTCTCTTCCCCCCCACCCCCCCCCCCCCCCCCACCCCCCCCCACCCACCCGCCACTACTTAGTTTAAAGCCCCATCTACAGCCCTAGTTACGCGATTAGGCAGCAAGATTCAGATGAAGACCATCCCATCGGAACAGGTCCCCATTCCCCAGTACTGGTGTCAATGTCCCATGAATTCAAACCCATTTCTCCCACACCATCTTTGAGCCACACATTACCTCTTTAATCTTATTGACCCTGTGGCAATTGGCTTGTGGCTCAGGTAGCAATCCAGAGATTACTACCTTTTTGGTTCTACTTTTTAAATTTAGCTCCTAGCTGTTCATACTCCCATAGCAGAACCTCTGTCCTTGTTCTGCCTATGTCACTGGTACCTACATGGACCACAGCAACTGGACCTTTACCCTCCTACTCCAAGTTCCTCTGCAGCCCAGAGGAGATATAACGAACCCGAGCACCAGGCAGGCAACATAACCTTGGGGATTCTTGATCCTGGTCACAGAGAACAGTGTCAATGTTCCTAACTATATTGTCCCCAAAATCCCTCAGTGGGGTTAACTCTACAGAAGGTAAAATCTTGAAAAGAAAAATGATTCCACTGAATATTTCATTTCCCGACTGATGTTAAGCCATTTTACAACTACCAACCTATCTCAGAATAATCAACGAAAGTGCCTTGAATATTAGGCACTTTATTAAAAGTTAATAAATACTGCATTTCGTTTCCAGTGGCATTTGCAAGCGGGTCAGCCGCATGGAGAAGATCTCCCGCCGGCGGCCACCGTCTATGGCGCATTTTATTGCTCCCCCCCCACCCCCCCCAACCGATTTTCGTCGGCCTTTGGGGCCATCCCGGGCGTCAAGCCAGGGCGGTTTGAGAACCGGCGAGGAACCTCACGCGAATGTCGGGCGGCTGAAGCAGAGGCGTCGGGCCCAGGGCGCGTGGCGTTTGGAGCGGAGCCGAACTAAGGACGAGGCGGCAGGCCCGAAGCCAGGGCGTGACGTAGTGGAGATGTTCCACATCGGGTGGCTCCTGCCTAGAATGTCTTTTTGTTTTTAAGAAGTCTGAAGTCCGGTCCCAGGGGAATTTTTGAGGAATACCAAAAAGGAAAAGAAAACATTTTTTTAGAAATCAAAAAAAAAAAAAATTTTTTTTTGAGAAATTTATTTAAAAAAAAGAAAATAAGTCGTTAAAGGATGCGGAAAGCAGCGGCAAAGAGAGGAAACGCGGGCTCGCCGCCGAATGAGAAGATCAGCAAAAGCGCTGACAAGATGGTGGGTGCCGGACCACATGGTGGAGCCGCACTGCTTACGGTGGAAAAGATGACCGAGGTGATGGCTGTGGAGCTGGAAAAGCAGTTTGAGAGGCACATGGAAGCATTGAGGAAGGAGATGGCGGTCACATTTAAGTCATGGAGGAGGCAATCGCCCCGGTGAGGATAGCTGTGGCAAAGATATTGGCCGAGGTGAGAGAGCAGGGCGAGAAGATGAAGGAAGTGGAGGAGGCCGTGTCGCAGCACAGCAGCCAGCTCACCTCGATGGGGGATGAGCTGTGAAGGCTGGTGGAAGTCAACAGAGGACTCCGAGCAAAGCTCGAGGACTTGGGAGAACCGCTCGAGGTGGCACAATCTGAGAATTGTGGGCTTGCCCGAAGTGACAGAGGGCTCAAGGCCAACAGACTACTTTGTTAAGATGCTGTAGGAATGGGGAGCCAGAGGTGAGTGATAGGCCACAGAATTCCCAGAATCTGACCTGTTTTTTATAACCACAGTATTTAAAAAAATTAATTGAGGGAATGTGGGCTTTGCTGGCTAGACCAGCATTTATTGCCCATCCCTAGTTGACCTGGAGATGGTGGTGACAAGCCACCTTCTTGAACTGCTGCAGTCCATCTGGCATTGGTACACTCAGTGCTGTGAGAGGAGTGGGGGTGGGGGGGGGGGGGGGTTCCTAGATTTTGACAGAGCGAAACTGAAGGAAAGGTGATATATTTCCAAATCAGGATGGTGAATCCAGGTGGTGGCGTTCCCATGTGTCTGCTGCCCTTGTCCTTCTAGGTGGAGAGAGCTTGTGACCCCAAATTCATGTTGCATGACCAGGGACCATATCCATCTTCCTTTTTGCTGGAATGGATTCCAACCAATGGAGAGTTTCTCTCCCTATTCACATTAACTTGGGCACCATGATGTCACTAGGTCAAATGTTGTCTCAATGCCAAGGTCAGTCACTCTCCCTCATGAGATCAGCTCTTGTATCCAGATTTCGGCCAAGGAACCAGTGACCTTTACAGATCCTGAATCGAGTATAGGCGAGCAGTTTGTTGCTGAGTAAGTACCACTTGATAGCACTGTTGAAACCACCTTCCATTACTTTGCTGATGACCGATAGTGGATTGGTAGGGTGTTAAGTTTGATTGATTTATCCTGCGTTTTTGTAGACAGGACATACCTGGGCATTTTTCCAAATTACTGGATAGATGCCTATGCTGTAATGGTACTGAAACAGCTTGGCTAAAAACAGTTAGTACTGGAGCAAAATTATTCAGTACAACAGTTAAATATTGTTGGAGCCTATAGTCTTTGCTGTGTCCAGTGAGCTCAGCAATGACTTGATTTAAAAATTCTCATCCTTGTTCTCAAATCCCTCCATGGACTTCTCCCTCCCTATCGGTGCCATCTCCTCCAGCGCCACAATCCTCCGAGAAAACCCCTTTCTACAATTTATGGCCTCTTGGATCATCCCCAATTTTCATTACTCTACCATGGGTGGCCATGCCTTTAGTTACATAGGGAATACCCTCCCTCTATTTCACTTTTCCCTTTGAGACACTCAACTGAAAAAGGTACAATGTGTACACATTATTTGTGTGTGCAAAGAACAGGACCCTGTTGCTCGAAAGCTAGCAGTTTCAAGCTGCTACTATGCAGTCGCAACACAAGTGGCATTCACCATTAGGATTCTGCCATCAAGCTAAAAAGACGTTCTGCCTATCACCCAAATGAATAATGTGGAATATGAATTTCAGTACCAGTGTGATGCCAGGTATGTAGGCCATATGTCCCAAAGACTGGAGGATTGTATCAAACAGCATGTCCCTTCTGCTGTTCATAACGGGTAAGGTACAGACCATAACCAACCACCCTGTGCTTGCAAAATTCAAAACACAGCACACAAAATTGGATGTGATTCTGCAATTGAACAACATTGACTAAATAACCTTCAAGTGTGCTAAAAAGTACACTGACAACCAATTTAAGTTACATATATGAATACACAAGACCCTGTTCTGAGCAGACAGAAAGTGCCCGTTTCAGCTAAACAAAATAAGTGAAAGCCATTTGCTGGTTCATTCCTCAGGGAAATGCCTTGACAAATCAGAGTCAAGCTTCCTGGTTTAAATTTTCAAACAATGCTTGGCAATTAGCTGTCAGTCACCATTAACTGGTGCATTCTCCATGGTAACACCTCGACCCAAGTCTACTTGCCAAACAGTACCCTCTCCTCATACAGCATAAAGCTTTTGGTATTCTGGATTGTCCTGATGAGTGCAAGATGAAAAGCTTTGATTTTTTTCTCAACAATATTTACGACACTTTAATCTACCTCTTTGACCAAACGTTTGGTTATCTGACTCAATATCTCCTTTTGTGGTTTGGTATTGTATTTAGTGCCATAATGTTCCTTTGAAGCACCTTGGAACTTTTCAGTATTTTAAAAGGGATTGTACAAGTTGGTGTTTTTGTTAATTGGGGTTATACATACAGCAGCATAACAAGCAGATATTGTACCTCACTTTTCTAGACAGTTATTTAATTGGCACTCAAGCTGTTTGTGTCAGTTTTTTGGGAAAATAATAGATGTGCGGCTGGATTCTCCGCCGGCGGGATGCTCCGTTTTGCCAGCAGCCCGGGGGTTTCCCGATGGCGTGGGCTGCCCCACAATGGGAACCCCCATTGACCGGCCAGCGTAACGGAGCATCCCGCTGGTGGGGTGAAACTGAAATGTGGCGCAGCGGGATGGAGAATCCAGCCCAAGGTTTTTTAAAAAAGAAACCTAACCATAGGAGTATAAATAGACCACTTGGAAAAGAGAGGCTTTTATTAGGTAGATGGGGAGCAAATCAGCTGAGGCATTAGTGGAGTACAGAAAGTGCATGGTGGAGCTTGAGAAAACAATTAGGATAGCAAAGAGGAGATATGGAAAATCCCAAGATATTCTCTAAGTATATTAATGAAGAGGATATCAGGGAAAGAGTAGGGCCCATTTAAGACCAAGGGGATAATCTGTGGGTGAAGCCAGAGGACATTGAACGAATGCTTCACTCAGTCTTCACCCGAGAGAATGAGTATGTAGGCATGGAACTCAGGCAGAGACAATGTGGTTTTTTTGTGCAATTGACACAAGGAGCGACAAGTTATTGGAGGTGTTGGTAGGCTTAATAAGTGGACAAATTTCCAGGTCCAGATGAATTGGTAGTTAGCACTGTTGCTTCACACCACCAGGCTCTCAGATTTGATTCCCAGTTTGGGTCACTGTCTGAGCAGAGGCTGCACGCCCTCCCTGTATCTGCGTGGGTTTTCTCCGGGTGCTCCAGTTTCCTCCCACTTGTCCTGAAAGACGTGCATGTTAGGTGAATTGGACACTCTGAATTCTCCCTCAGTGTACCCAAACAGACACTGTGTGGCGACTCGGGGCTTTTCACATTAACCTCATTGCAGTGTTAATGTAAGCCTACTTGTGACACTAATAAAGATTATACAGATTATTAATCGTGTCCCAGGTTCCTGTGGGAGGTGAGGGATGAGATTGCAGGGACTCGGACCTAAACTCTGACCTCTCTGGGCATGGGGGAGGTGCCAAAAGAGAACAGCTACTATGGCTCCACTATTTAAGAAGGATTGTAGAAATAAGCCAGGGAACTACAGACCAGTGAGTCTCATGTCAGTGATAGGAAAACTATTGTAAAAAATTCTGAAGGAGAGAATTTCATCTCCACTTGGACGCAAGGTTTGATCAGGGATAGTCAGCATGGCTTTATCATAGAAAGGTCAGGCTTTATCATAGGGAGATCATGCTTAACAAATTTGATTGAATTTTTTGAGGAGGTGACCAGGTGTGTAGATGAGGGTAGTGTAGTTATTGTAGTTTATGTGGATTTCAGCAAAGTCTTTGACAAGATCCCACATGGTAGACTGAAAGACTCCCTACAGTGCAGAAGGAGACCATTCAACCCACCAGGTCTGCACTGACCCTTGGAAAGAGCACCCTACTTTAGCCCACGCTTCCACCCTATCCTAGTAACCCTACCTAACCTATTGGACACTGAGGTGCAATTTATCATGGCCAATCCACCTAACCTGCACATCTTTTTTTATAAATGTTTTTTATTGGGTTTTTGAACAATGTATATTTGCTGTTATATACACAGGATATGAGAGAGAGAGAGAGAGAGAGAGAGAGAAGGGCACACACACACAACTCACAAAGGGAGAAAAAAAAAGTAACAACACGAGCGAAATACAAAATCAAATAAACTGGTAGGTTTTATGCACCCGCTCAACAGCACAACTCTGTACACTTGGCAACATTATTTACACACATAAGTAGGCATCTGTTTGTGCGGGGGGGGGGGTGGAGATATACATTTGGGTGCCGGAGACAATTACGGAGGGCAATACTCGAATGGGTCTGGTGCTGGTATTGTCCCTTGCTTCTCCCAGACTGATTTTGTGCCGTTGTCGTCTTGTCCTCACTTGCGCTTCAGCCGGCCCTCCCGTCTTCCGCCTGTATTCTCCTTTTTCTCTGTTCCTGTGGATGCCAAGTCTGTTAACGTTTCCCTGCCTGCCCCCCCCCCCCCACCCCCCCCCACTCCCCCACCACCACCTCTCCGCTACGACGACTGTAAAGATCAACAGGCACGAGACGAGCTGCCTCTTTGACTCCGGGAGCACAGAGTTTCATCCACCTTGCTACGGTAAGACGCTGCTCCCTCCCGGTCTCTTCCCTCTCTTCCCCCCCCCCCCCCCCCCCCCCCGTGATTCGCCTTTCCTTCCTCTTAGATTTAGCTGTTTCCCGGTGTGGTAAACACCACTGGTAACACACTACGCGTATTACGGTACTGCCACTGTACTACAGGTAACACGGTAAATCGCAGCCTGCTGGCTCCTCCCACCAGGCGATGTATAAAGGTGTATGCTCTCCTGCGCTGCTCCCATTCTGGTTCCAGCTGCAGGAGGCTCAACATCTGGTGCAATAAAGCCTCTATCGTTACCATTTTTGTCTCGTGGTCATTGATGGTACATCAATATATTGCACAAGATGTTTAGAGATGAACGTCGTAATCAAGCCTGATCGCCTGGAGCTGAACCCTCACGCAGCCGACGCCACGTCCACCTTCGAGCACTGGCTAGCGTGCTTTGAAGGATACCTCGGAGCAGCCACTTAAGCACTCTCAGACCCGCAGAAGCTCCAGATCCTCTACTCATGGGTGAGCCCACAAGTTTTTCCCCTCATCCAGGACGCGCCCACCTACACAGAAGCAATGACGCTACTAAAAGGACAGTACATCAAGGCTGTGAATCAGGTGTACGCCAGGCACCTCCTGGCCACGAGACGGCAGCTCCCGGAGTAGTCTCAGGACGATTTATTGCGGGCTTTACGGATACTCGGTAGGAACTGTAATTGCTAGGCAGTGTCGGCAGTCCAACACACCAAACTACTAATCAGAGACGCTTATGTCACGGGCATTAAGTCTAATTACGTTCGCCAGCGGTTATTGGAAGGGGGTATGCTCGACCTTCGAGACTGTGCAGCTTGCCAACTCCCTAGAAGTGGCCTCCCGCAATCTGGAGGCCTACACGTCCGACCGCGCGGCACCCTCGTGGGCATTGTGGGCCCCATCTGCTGACTCGGGTACACCTCCAAAGCATTCCTCTGAAATTCGTCAGTCCCCTGCCCCCCCTCACCGTCTGTTGCCTCACGACCCCTAAGGTCGATCCGCCCTCACTTTTTGCAAACCTCACCCCGGACTGTAAGCCCGTCGCCACGAGGAGCAGACGGTACAGCGCACAGGACAGGACCTTCATCAGGTCGGAATTCCAACGGCTTCTGCGAGAGGGGGGTCATTGAGGTCAGTAACAGCCTCTGGAGAGCTCAAGTGATGGTAGTTAAGACTGGGGAGAAACACAGGATGGTCATCGACTACAATCAGACCATCAACCGGCACACGCAGCTCGACGCGTACCCCCTCCCATGCATATCTGACATGGTCAATCAGATTGCGCAGTATCGAGTCTTCTCCACAGTTGACTTGAAGTCCGCCTACCACCAGCTCTCCATCCGCCCGGAGGACCGCCAATACACTGCCTTCGAAGCAGATGGCCAACTCTACCACTTCCTTAAGAGTTCCCTTTGGCATCACCAATGGGTTCTCGGTCTTCCAGCCAGAGATGGACCGAATGGTTGACCAGTACGGCTGCGGGCCACGTTCCCGTACCTAGAAAATGTCACCATCTGCTGGCACGACCAGCAGGACCACGACACAAACCTCCAAAAATTCCTCCATACCGCCGAACTCCTTAACCTCACCTACAATAAGGAGAAATGCGTTTTTCGCCCCAACCGCTGAGCCATCCTTGGCTACGTTGTGGAAAATGGAGTCCTAGGCCCCTCTTGGAACTCCCCCACTGCCGCATCTCCCCAGATGGGGTCATTATCACGTTTAGCAGGCGCCTAATGCTCGAAGTAAGCTGTATACCTTTGACAAAGCCCATCTGGTCCTCTGCGACCACCTCTGGTACACAGTCTTCTCGTCTTTTGGCTAGAATCTTGGCCAGTATTTTGGCATCTGCGTTCAGCAGTGAAATGGGTATGACCCACATTCCGTTGGGTCTTTATCTTTCTTGGGTTATCAGCGAGATTGAGGCCTGTGCTAGCGTAGGTTGCAATGTGCCCCTAGCCAGTGAGTCTGTGAACATCTCCCGCAGGTGCGGGGCCAGTGCTGTCGCAAATTTTTTGTAGAAGTCCGCCGGGAACCTGTCTGGTCCTGGCGCCTTCCTCGCCTGCATGGAGCTAATGCTGTCCATGATCTCTCCCAGTGCCAGTGGTGCTTCCAGGCCCCGTTTTCTGCCCTCCTCCATGACTGGCATGTCCAGTCCATCAAGGAAACGTTTCATCCTGGACTCTCCCTTGGACGCTCTGAGGTGTACAGCCCTTGGTAAAAGGCCCTGAAGGCTTTGTTGATCTTTTCTGGTTCTGTTTCTAATGTGCCTCTAGTATCCCTGATTTGTGCAATTTCTCTGGTGGCTGCCTGCTTTCTCTGCTGGTGTGCCAGCAGGTGGCTGGCTTTGTCTCCGTATAGGGTCCCACGTGCCTGGCGGAGTTGGTGCATTGCTTTCCTGGTGAAGAGCAGATCAAAGTTCCTTTGTAACTCTTTCCTCTCCGCCAGGAGCTCTACGGTCGGGGCCTCCGAGTATTTACGGTCTACCTCCAGTATGGAGTCGACCAGCTGCTGCCTAGCCGCCCTTTTCTCCCTATCTCTTCGCGCTTTGAAAGCGATGATTTCCCCTCTCAGTATGGCCTTTAGCGCTTCCCAGAACGTGGATGATGAGACCTCCCAGTTCTCGTTGTTCTCCGTGTACTCTGCTACGGCCCGCGATATCTTTTCGTTGAAGGTCTTGTCAGCTAGTAGGCCAATGACCAACTTCCATGTGGGACATTGGGCCATGCCCGTTTCCAGCCTCACGTCCATGTAGTGTGGAGCGTGGTCTGATAGCACAATTGCGGGGTATTCCACTTTGTCTATCCCCGGAAGCACCGTTTTCCCCACCGCAAAGAAGTCAATTCTGGTGTATACGTTGTGTACTGGGGAGAAGAAGGAAAACTCCTTCTCCCCTAGGTGGGTGAACCTCCAGGGGTCCATCACCCCCATCTGTTCCATAAAGTGACCGAGTTCCTTTGCCATGCTTTAGGTGTTCCCCGTTTTGGGGTTTGATCAGTCAGTCGTTGGGTCCTGTACACAGTTGAAGTCCCCACCCCCCCCATTAGCCGGTGCGTCGTGATGTCAGGGATTTCTGCCATGGTCGTTTGTGATGAAGCTCGTGTACGCGCCCAACTGGGACGACATGTTAACTAGTCCTTCCGGTGCCCCATCCAGGGCCCCACTGACCATGACGTACCGCCTCCCTGGGTCCGTAACCGTCTTTGTCGCCCTAAACATCGTCCATTTGCTGATCAGTATTGCCACCCCCATGGCCCTCGTCCCGTAACAGGAATGGTAGGTCAGTCCCACCCAGCCTTTCTTACCCACAGTCGGTCCTGCTCTCTCAGGTGCGTCTCTTGGAGGAAGATTATGTCTGCCTTCATATTTCTTAGGTGGGTGAGGACTTTGGATCTTTTCACTGGGCTGTTGAGTCCCCTTACATTCCAGGTGACTATCCTGGTGGAGGGCTTCTGTCCCTTCGCTCCTGTGGGATTAACCTCGCTGGCTTTGAAAGCAGACCAAGGCAGGCCAACAGCACGGTTCAATTCCCGTAACAGCCTCCCCGAACAGGTGCCGGAATGTGGCGACTAGGGGCTTTTCACAGTAACTTCATTTGAAGCCTACTTGTGACAATGTGATTTTCCATATTTACCTGGTGGACGTGCCCCTGCCCTCCGGGGTTCCCCTTTGTTAGGGGGCCGTCCAGGATGGCCGCTGTCACTGCTCTCTCCATGCGGTCGGGCCACTGCGCTCCGGGGTTTCCCTTCGTCCAGACACTGTACTGGGTGGATGCTTGCAGCGATTCCTTGTTCCAAGCCCTTGGTTGTGGCACTTTGTAGCCCTATTGCTGTTCCTTTCTGATGCGACCATCAATTCACTCGAGACGGGAGTAGAAGTAAACTGTGGCTTTAATCAACTTCGAACAGTGCCTGCCTGCGACTGTTCCAATACTGAGAACCACCTACAGGTCGACTGCTCTTTATACCTCCCTACAAGGGGAGGAGCCATGGGCAGAGCCCATACAGGCCCCAACATATTCCTCTATGGATAATGCCATACAATGGCCCACAGGAGGAGTCCACAAGGGCAACAGCACAGCACAAGTACAATGGTTGATTATTGGCGTAATACATTCACCACACTTTTCTAGCCTGGTTTGTCCATCCGTCCCGGTGTTCTCTCCCCCCCCCCCCTCCCCCGTATATCCCTTTGTCCCTCTTTCCCCTGTTCCTATCCCAGTTTGCTCTCCCGCCTCTGTTGAGTGGTCCCCCCTCCCTCTGCCTGGCACTTCCCCCCCCTGTTGGGGGCGTTCTGTGTCCCTGTTTCCTTGCATGTCCCCGGTGCTAGCTTTCTTGCTAGTGCGGTGACCCCCCTCTCGGGAGTTACTGTCTCGCTTCTCCCTTGCCCAGCCTCTGCGTTTTTCTGCCCGCTCTTCCCCCATCCTACCTGTGCTCCCCTCGCTTGCTCGCACTTCTCCACTACTCTCGTTCCCTCCTGCTGGGGCCTGGTCTCCCACCTGTGGCGGTCCCTCGGGTAATGGTTTGTTTTTTGTTCAGGGTGCGCTCGCCATGGTGGGGGTGGAGGGGCCTGGCGTTGCCTCACCCCTCCCCCCCCCCCCCCCAGTGTGTTGTTGCCCCTTGCCAGGGGCCCCGTATTTCTACCCTCGCTGTTGGTTTTCCAGCCCACGTCCCTCGATAAAACTGGTTTGCTTCAGCGAGGGCTGTGAAGAAATACTCTCTTTCTTGGTATGTGACCCAGAGTTTTGATGGGTACAGCATACCAAAATGCACATTGTTCTTGTGAAGAGCTGCTTTCGCTCTACTGAATTCGGCCCATCTCCTGGTGAGGTCTGCCCCACTGTCCTCGTAAACTCTAATGAAGTGTCCTTCCCATTTGCAAGTTTTGTTTTGCCTGGCCCAGCGCAGGATTCTTTCCCTGTCTTGGTACCGGTGCAGTTTAGCTATAATTGCCCTCGGGTGGTCCCCTGCCGTGGGCTTTGGGCACAGCGACCGGTGCGCTCTGTCCATTTCTGGTGGGTTGGGGAAAGTTTCCCTCCCCACTAAGTTGCCCAGCATCTCGGCCGTGGGGTTTCTACCCTCGATTCCCTCTTGAAGGCCCACTCTCCTGACATTTTGTCTTCTTGAGCGGTTTTCCTGATCGTCCAGCCTGCCTTTCAGGCTCTCCTGCATTGTGCTTAGTCTCGCCACCTCTTTCTCCAGGGCCGTGATCCGGTCGCTCATGCCTCTTGGATTTCCAGTTTCTCCTCTAGAGCTTCCAGTTTCTTCTCTGCTCTGCCCAGGGCGAGCTGCACCTCCTCCAGGGCCTTGGCCATTGCTGTCTGTCTTGCGGCCTCTATGTCTGCTCTGGTCCCTGCCTTGTTTTCCTGCTGATATTCCCTCTGCGCCTCGGCAAAGGCTGCCTTCCAGTTCAAGTTCCCCTCTGGCCCGGGGGGGGGGGAATTACTCCTGTCTGCTCAGTTCTTTTTGTTGCGGCGAGGCTTCCGTTCCCCCGCTTCGGGCGCCGATTAGCTCGTCTGAACGGGCTCGCATATTGCCCCGTTTGCTTTTGGTGCCCTTTCTCCCTCTGCTTTTGCTCCCTTCTGGCACTTTTTTTTCCTCTTTTCTTTTCCCCCCTCCCTCTTTTTTCCCTCCTTTCCCTTTTTTTTCCCCCCTCCTTTTTTTTTCTTCCCCACTTCTCTCCTTTAACACTTCTTTCCCCCCCCCTTTTAAAAAGACTCTTTTCAGGTAAGATTGGTTTTTTAAAGTGGAAATAAAGAAGAAATTTTCTCTCCCTTTAAAAGTTTTCTTTTCAAAGTTTTTTTTTGAAAAAGGGGAAGTTCTTCTTTTTCTCCTCCTCACTCACCCAGGGTCGAGAAAGAGAGGCTTCTGGTTGGGCCGGGCGTCCCTCTTTGTTCCGCCGCCTACCTCGTGGTGGTTGCGCCGGTTTGGGGGGGGGGGGGGGGGGGGGCGGTCCTTGCTGCTAGCTCGGTCCCCGCTTTGGGTCGGGCCGCCGCTCGGCCTGCCCCGCATTTTGCTGCCCCGCATTCTGTTGCCACGCGCCCTGCTGCCGTGCGTGGGGGTGGGGGCTGTTCGCAGGTGTTTCCTTCTGGCTCGGTCCCCGCTTCGGTGCCACTTCTCCTCGGCCATCCACGTTCTGCTGTGAAGGGGGGGGGCTCGTTCGGGCCGGCTCACAGGCCTGCGCTCCGAGGCGCTAGCTCGGTTCGGCAGGGTACGACTCTCCCCGGCTGCTTCCAAGTCTCCGGCTCCTCTCACACACCGTTCCTCCCATGGACCACAGCTTACCGGTTCTGTCCCTTGCGACCTCTTCTCTTTTCCCCTGCTCGTACCTCCGAGTGAGCGCTGCGTGGGTCCTTTTTTTTGTTTTCTCCTCTCTGTTTTTTTTGTGCGCGCAAAAATTAAAACCCACAAGGATTAAGAAGGAACCCCCCCCCCCCCCCCCGGACAAAACAAGCAAAAAACAAGAAAGAAAACCCCTGAGAAACTAGTTCTGCAGCTGGAGCTGCCCAGTGCACATCTTCCCCCTACAGAGCCCTCAATCTGCACATCTTCGTACTGAGAGAGGAAACCAGAGCACCCAGAGGAAACCCACACAGATACGGGGAGAAAGTGCAAACTCCACACAGTCACCCAAGAGCGGAATTGAACCCTGGTCCCTGGAGTTCTGAGGCAGCAGTGTTAACCACTGTGCATTTATCAACCAGGGCCTAGACTACAAAATCAGGGAGGTCATGTTCGAATTGTATTGAACTTTGCTGAGGCCACACCTGTACTGTGTGCATTTCTGGTTGCCCCATGATAGGAAGGATGCAATTGCACTAGAGGGGGTGCAGGGGAGGCTCATCAGGATGTTGCCTGGAATGGAACATTTAAGTTGTGAAGGGAGGTTGAATAGGGTGGGTTGTTTTCGTTGGAGCAGAGAAGACGGGGGGGGGGGGGTGACCTGATCGAGGTTTACAAGATTATGGAGGGGCATGGACTGGGTGGATAGAGAGCAGCTGTTCCCCTTAGTTGAAGGGTCAATCACAAGGGAACAGGTTCAAGGTGAGGGGCAGGAGGTTTATGGGGGATTTGAGGGAAAACTTTCTAACCCAGAGGTGGTGACAGTATGGAACCCACTGCGTGGGAGTATGGAAGAGGTGTGTTGCCTCCTTTAAGAAGTAGATGGATGAGCACTCGGCATATCACAATATTCAAGGCTATGGACAAAGTCCTGGTAAATAGGTAGGTAGGTCAGGTATTTTTCACGTGTTGGTGCAGACTCGATGGGCCAAAGGCCCTGCACTGTGTGATTCTGAGAGATATCTGAAAAGTGCAACATAATTGCAAGTCTTTCTTTTCATCTTGGAAGTACAGTAACTTTACGATATTTAATGCATGTCGATGGTATGGCTTACAGCAAACTAATGTTTCCCAAAGTCAGTGCAATTGGAGCAGCAACTTTTGAATTTTGGCATAGAAATACTATCCTATTTGTCTGCAGTTGCTGTACCATTTATACATAATGGTAAACCCCATTAGCATCAGTTATTTTGACTCAATAAAACTTAGTCAAAATACCATATTTCTCGGTCTCATAATGGAATTCTTACAAATTGTTTATATATTTTTTAATGTTATTTTCCACTTTGTTAAGTAAACTTAATGAAATTAATTCCAAATTGCATGTTTATTAAAAAAAATAACTAACATCTATATTTGAACTTCAGTGATTCAATAAAAACATTAACTCACTTTTCTATTCCTAGTATAAAATACACTGAACAACTGAACAATCTTGAAATATAAAGGCTTTATTGTAGTTTGTCGCTTATTCCATTCTGATATGCTTTTACCAAAAAAACAATTTATCATTTGCACACAATTCAATCCAGACTACTGTCATCTCCGTATTTTTCCCTTACTTGGCCATCGTTTTTGCACATTTACACTAGTGAAATACTTGACCACTCTTTGAAATCCTCCTTCTCAATCCATGCTTTTTAAATCTTCCCTTTCCTGTTCCCCTTCATCCTATGGACATTTACAGACTCTTCCATCTGCCAATCCATAAATCCTTCTACTTTTCCATCCCTGTCCTTGACCACTCTTGTTCTCTCATTCAAAGTGGGACAAAAAGATGGTGGTGACCCATCTATTCATGTACCTAGCATTAATGCAGTTTATCCCCTTCATTTGCTGCCACTGCAAAGCCAAGAGAGAGTAGCAAAAATGGGCAGAGGGAATGAGGCTGGATCCGAGAGGCATAAATCGGGAGAAGTGGGGAGGAAATCACAAGACCCAGGTGTTGCTACACAATGATGTAATGTCATACCCGACAAGTAGAATTTTACCAGTGATATTTCTTCATGAAGTGTTCCAAAACTAAAATTCCATAATGCAAACTACTTTTTTAAAATATTAACATGCAATCAGAATACATTTTCTATTGAATTATAATGTTATATATTAATTAAAACTCGAAAGCATGCTAAACAATTATGTTAAACAATATTTTAAAGGTTTCATCCAAGATAAAACATGCAGATATAATCATTTACACAGAATGACTGTGAAAGGCTGGTGCAACAGTAATACTTCAGACTACCTCAGAGAATCTGAAGAAATGTATGAAGTGCATTCCATGACCAAAACAGATGGTCTTTAAAACGGCAGCAGCTGAACATGAAGCTGTTTCAAGAGCAAGAGCTGCTGTTTCAACAGCCAATTACCAGAACCCAACATGCTGCAAGCTTACTCAGCTCCACGTTACTTTCATTCTTTGCACGTGCAAATTCATTACAAATAAAATTACTGTACCAGAATTACACATTAAATCTTTAGATATGGGAAATTACTGTGTTACTTCATAATTTTGTTGGTTCTGCTTAGCTTCGCTAAATATGTCCCAACCATTCTGCACACATGGCACACAAATGTCTTTGGTGAGGAATGTAACAGTCACTGCCAGAAATTATATACAGTGAAACGTTTATCTGAGGGTGGCATACAATCATTTAACTGAATTACAATTCAGGAATCACTTAAAATAGCAATCTTAAAACAGCTGGCTGAAAAAATAATATGCCAAACCTATCTTAATTGGAAAAAGATTTAATTATTCTAAAATACATGCGAGTTTAACACAGTTCATCTCTAATGTATGCATTTACACCAATCTATCTCCATCTAAACTTTTAGCCATCTCTATAAAATTCCAAAAGGACTATTAAAATTCTTGTAGATCAGGGGCTAGATAATCCTCCCCGCCACTTCTGCCCCGACCCGCCGGTGGGATTCTCCGTTATGCAGGCCGGTCAATGGGGTTTCCCCATTGTGGGGCAGTCCCACGCCATCGGGAAACTCTCGGGCGCCGGCAAAACGGTGAATCCCGCCCCAGATAGGAAATGTTATATGTTACAAGGACTGCTACTTGGCCACAGCCGAGTTTTGACCTCTGCCTTCCTTTTGTATCTCCCACTTGAACTTAATGCCTTTATTGAACACCACACCAAGCCATCATATTATCAATGAACACATCAGTTCTGCATACCATCTAAAATTTTGTTCGTTCAGTATTAGTGCTTTTTTCCACCTTCTCTTAATCAGGTCAATTGCTTCTGTTCCATAAACTTTTCCCCTTTTATCCCAACTTCATTCTCTTTGTCCTGTACCTATCTAAATGTCTCATTATGCTCTACATCGCTTTGATGATTTTAAGCTCTCTAAATTCTAATTATATCCTCTTTCTCGCTCTACCTCCCTCTTGAGAGTGCTCTTGAGATTCTCTACTTTCTTCCAGAGTGTCATTCTGCTCTAATTGTCCAGTCCCCTTCTTCCACCAACCTCAGCTTGGCTTAACTTATTTTCCTACTTAATAAGTATTCATTTAACTTTGCACACTATTTCCTGATTAAAAGCATTCATGGGATCCCATGCTTCAGACATGCATGCTTTTGTGAACCATTGTTTGTTCCAGTCCTGCTTTGGCCTTTGATTTCTACTTGTTACATTGGTGATAGTGTCTTGTTACTTCAATCTGGAGTTCATTGATGCTTTCTTCTAGTAAACTATAGTCCTTTCAGTCCTTTTCTCCATATTTCTAGTATAGACCCTGATAACTCAACATTGACATCTGACCATCTGTGATAGAATTTTTCTAATTAGGATTTTCCTCAAGTGTTTAAAAAGTCGTGATAGAATTCATCCAAGATCCTGTTACATCTCTTACATCTTCCCTCTCCTTCATAAAAAAAACCAGTAAAACAATGACAGTATCAGAACAGTCCAACCAGGGTCAAAGCTGAGGCATACACTTGAAAGGGGTGGGGGTAGTAAATGAAAAATTATTTATCAACACAATACCATAGTGTGTTTGGTCAATTTATGGAATATACGCGAAGGATATAATGAAAGCAGTTCGTATTAACTCATCCAAAAATGAATTAGAAATATCTCTTTCAGAAAATAAAATGTTGGGATACGTAGAAGTGTAATTTGAGACATGACAGGTGGTAAGTATAGCATGCAAAGGAAATAAAAAAGACTGTGGACCTATGGTGCAAGAAATTGGGTTGTTTACCACCTGTTTTATAGGCACGGGATGTGGGGCGGGATTCTCCACTCCCGCGCCGAAGTGCCCACGCCGTCGGAACGCCGTTGAGGTTCACGACGGCGCGAAACGGCCACTATGCCGACCGATTCAGGGCCCGATAATGGGCTAGGAGCTGGGCCGCGTCATTTACACGTGCCAGGCCTTGGCGACACCGCATAACTGGCGTCACCCATGCATGCGCGGGTTGGCCGGCACCAACCCGCGCATGCGTGGTTGCCGTCCACCCCGCAAGAAGATGTCAGATGGATCTTGCGGGGCTGCGGAAGAAAGGAGGTCCTCCTTCAGAAAGGCCGGCCCGGTGACCGGTCGGCACCGATCGCGGGCCAGACCCCATTTGAGGCCCCCCCCCCCCCCCCCCCCCCCCCGGGCAGGCCACCCCCCCAGCGTTCCTGCGCTGTTCCCGCCGGCAGGGACCAGGTGTGGACGGCGCCGGGGGGAACCCGCCGTTTTGGCCTGGCCGCTTGGCCCATACGGGACTGAGAATAGCAGGGGTGCCGGAGAATCGCCATTTTGGGTGTCTCGGGCGATTCTCCGGCCTGCGCCGCGTGGCCGTTCTCGCCGCTTGTTAGAATCGCGGGAGGGCGTCGGACCGGCGTTGCAGGAAAATTCGGCGACCCAGGCGATTCTCCCAACCGGCGCGGGAGTGGAGAATCCTCCCCGTGATTTTAAAGCTCCAAAATGAAGTCCACAACATACTGATATGCTGGATGGGTGAATCTCGGCAGCAACATATGTCAGAGATATGTAAAGCAGGTAGCACATCAATTAAGAAAGTAGAATACTGATTTTATGTCAACTGTGCCATTTGAGCTAAACACTTTAGCTAATGCCCTTTCTTAACCTTACACAGCTGAACATGCATTCAGTGGCAGGAAGGGTTGGATTGGATTTGTTTGTCACATGTACCGAGGTACAGTGAAAAGTATTTTTCTGCGTGCGGCTCAAACAGATCATTTAGTACATGAAAAGAAAATACGTGATAGGGCAACACGAGGATAACAAATTTAAATACATTGACACAGGCACCAGGTGAAGCATAGTGTGTAGTATTAATCAGATCAGTCCACAAGAAGGTTGCTTAGGAGTAGAAAGGGTCCATCAACTACTTACAGGTTAATTGCTAGCTAATTTCTTCTGGCTGCAACTATTATTCGATAAGTGTTTGATGCTACTTGTAGTTATTTCAAGTTGCAAAAATCTGGGAGGTGATCATAGATTTTACAGTGTATAAGGAGGCCATTCAGCCCAACGAGTCAGCAACAGTCTTGCGAAAGAGCACCCGACGCAAGCCCACATTTCCACCCTATTCCCGTAACCCAGGAACCCAACCTAACCTTTAGGACACTAAGGGAAAATTTAGCATGGCCAATCCAGTATCCTACCGTGCGCCCCCCCCCCCCCGCAACTCCTCCCCATACGTTGGCACTGAGGGGAGGGCACCCTGTTCCTCCAACACAAAAGTAGGTTTTATACTTTTTGGCCGCGTATATATTTTTTACTGTTTTAATAAAAAGATATGGCCAATCCACCGAACCTGTACATTTTTGGACTGTGGGAGGAAACCGGAGCACCCGGAGGAAACCCATGCAGACACGGAGAAAGTCACACAGTTACCCAAGGCCAGAATTGAATCCAGCTCCCTGGAGCTGTGAGACAGCAGTGCTGCCCCAGGTGCTGATGAATTTTTTGCTAACTTCAAGACTTCTGCACAAAGCAATTACACTCAGATATGGATGCAGTCATGGACATTTCCCTTTGAACATGGTGCTGGTTTAGCTCACTGGGCTAAATCACTGGCTTTTAAAGCAGACCAAGGCAGGCCAGCAGCACGGTTCAATTCCCGTACCAGCCTCCCCGAACAGGCGCCGGAATGTGGTGACTAGGGGCTTTTCACTAACTTCATTTGAAGCCTACTTGTGACAATAAGCGATTTTCATTCATTTAATTTCATGTGTGACTTGCAGAATGACGAGACCATGCACAGTTGGGCAAGCTGCAGGAAGAAGAGAGGAGGAGGATAATGACAGGGAAGAGAAGCAGTCTCAGCAAGAGGCCATATTTTCCCATGATGTTCTGGCAGCAATTCTCCTATTTGAACCTCAGGAACATCTATGCTTCAGTTAAGATTTATCATTTGAAAGCTACCACCAGCTGCGGCCACACCTGCAACCACAGAACAGGGCAAGGACTACACTGTTACTGACAGGGAAGGTGACCGCGGTGATGAGGTTTTATGCATCTGGCTTCTTTCACACAGGAACTGGAGATACTTACAATATTTTGCAGTTTGCCATCCACTACTGCATAGGTTTGTTTGGGGTGGGGAGGGGACAAATCACAGGCACTTTGATTTTTTTACTGATTCTTTAATGTGATTCTTTTGTCAGACAAGCAGGAAAGCTAGTACATAAGTTTGCTAGGAGTGTAGTTTGCAGACATCCATGCGGTGCAGGATGCCACACATGCATTGCTTTGCAGGTGCTGGATATCATCTCTTATCCTATATTGAAAGTGAGGGGGAGTCAATTCCCTCAAATCCAGCTAATGGGTGATGATAGGAGCACACCAAGGAGACCAATGTCTGCTGTGCTGACAGCAGCCTTGGCATTACCACAGCAAACCAAAGGAAGGACTTCTGGGTTACAAGGATATCCACTGACGACATGATTGACAGATCCTATATATAAGTATGTTTATACAACATGCTCAGCACGTATACAATGAAAGTCATCATTCCACTCAAAATTTGACAGACCATTGATATGCTGAAAGAATACCTCCGCTACCTAGCAGCCATGTAGTGCTCAGCAGAGTAGTTGCCAAATGTTTATGGAGGTCGACTGCATGCTGCACAACCATGTCATAATACCAGGACAAACCTTGCCATCAGCTAAACAGTGATGACCTGAGGAGGACAAGGAGATGGCGGAATATTTTCTTGTTGGGCTGTTCATGAATAATTCAGCGTGATACCAGTAACCCCAACTTAATTTTCCATTCACCAACAGTTCAACACCTCATCTTCCTTCTTATCACTGACCAGAGTTTTCACCAGGCCAGAATTTTTTTAAAAAGTCACCTCAAAATAAATATTAAACCAAATTTATAAACTGCAACATGGCTGGTGAAGAGGTGACTGCCGATTGCCTTGGAGGAGGACTTCGAAGCCCCAGAAGGCCAGTGCTCAGATTGCACCATCTCGGCTTGGGAACAACAGTCTCAGCAGGCTGGATCGCCGACGAGCAAAAGCAAGGGCACTGACTGAATGGCAGGAGCGGGAGGCTGAATGGTGTCTTTGTGATAGCGGACTAGAGATTCTTGCACCATGGAGCCACTATCATTTCCCAGTGGTAGGTGTCTCAGCAGTTGCAGTAACCTGTTGGGAGGTCAAATTGCTGGATTGCTATGACATCCGGTGAGCCCCATACAATTCAGTTATTATGACGGCTGTCTGAACTTGCATGTTAGAAAGCCAACCTTGCAGGACAGCAGTCTCGAATTTGCACTGCAGCACAGAAACTGATGGCTGCTGTTTGTACTGTAATGCAAGCTACAACATCAATCATCAGACAACACATCATAGTTAGGTTGATTATGTATGTGAATGGAGATATGGCAGAGAGCTTTGCTTAGAGCTTGTGACCCATCCGGCAGTGCAGGATGCCACACGTGTTGCTTTGCGGGTGGTGGATATCAACTCTATCCTATATTGGAAGTAAGGGGGACCCAATTCCGTCAAGTCCAGCTAGTGGGGGACGATTGGAGCACACCAAGGAGACCAATGTCTGCTGTGCTGACAGCAGCCTTGGCATTACCACAGCAAACCAAAGGAAGGACTTCTGGGTTACAAGGATATCTACTGACAACATGATTGACATATCCTATCTCTGGTCACAAGCTCTAAGCTAAGCCCTCTGCCAAGTTGGTGCTGGAGTGCTCATGCTTCTTGGCATTGAACACAGGCTTTCCGGCAGAATTCCCAATGTACCAAGCGTGCATAGCGCTTCTCTAAGCTGCCCCGTCAAATTCCTCCTCCTGTGTCCTCAGTATTGGAACGCACGTGTAAAATCGTTGCCTGGGGAAACTTTCTCTACCTCCAAGGATAACAGGTTAGTAGGTGCATGGCAACACCACCACCTTAAGAGTTCCCCTTCAAGGCCACCTTTACCCTCTGCTTTGGCTGCTGGACACTCAGGCAGTGTCTCACCATGTGCAGATCCCACCAGTATGCTACCCATCATGATATGCAGACATGCAGATAATGATATATAGACAGGCAGCTAATGAACACAGAGAACAGGACATGACCAATGAGCAGGCAGGACACTCAGGGTGGTATCTCACTATAAAAGGCACGAGGCACTCACACTCCACCTCTTTCCACTGATGAACATCCACAGAGTGAGTCAGGGTGTATGTACAGTATCACACCTCCAGCACGTGGCTAAGAGCAAGTCCGGTTCAGTCAGAGCAACCACACTTGGGTTAGCAGAGAGTCGAACTCAGAGAACTGTGCTACTGGTTCAATAAATCAGACTGAACTAACTTCAAGGTCTGGAGTATCTTTTTGTTAAAGCTGCATCCAGTTGAGCCTGTGTTATCCCAGAGTACATAACACGACATGCTACCGGAAGACTGCTTAATCTAGATGGTTTACCTCAGTCCGTTCCGTGACGACCAGCAAATGTATCTCGGCACCATGGAGAAAATTCAGGCTCCTCACCAGCTCAGGACCTCCAGCAATCTCAGTGCCAACTGGCGGACATTCAAGCAAAAGTTTCTGCTGCACATCGAAGCTTCAGACCTCGTGGGTGCATCTGATGCAAGGAAGATCGCGCTTCTCCCCTCAACAGCGGGTGATCAAGCCATCGAACTCTTCAACTCTTTTCACTTCACCAAAGGCCAGGACAAGACAAAGTTTCAGACCATCCTGGACAAGTTTGACAGTAACTGTGAAGTGGACATCAATGAAATCTTTGAGCGCTACATATTCAAACAGCGTCTACAAGGTAAAGATGAATGTTTCAACTCATTCTTAACTAACCTCCGCCTGCTAGCGCTGTCCTGCAACTTTGATGATATTGCTGACTCCATGATCAGAGACCAAATTGTTTTTGGAGTTCACGCTGATCCTCAGAGAGCAGCTACTGAAAATCAAGCATATTACCCTGTCAGTCGCGATTGAAGCATGCAGTGCATGAGCACGCCAAAAATTGCTATGCCCAGTACAAATCGACTGAAAATTAGGAACTTGCCTCCCACGAGGCAGTGTGTGTGCAGACCATCTCCCGGATGCAGCGCCTCAGCATTGATGAAAGCGGCCATTTCGCGCACTTTCCCCGGGGCCCCACTCAGGCGCGATGCGAACGGGATAACGAAGCGGCCAACACACGCACTGCGCATGTGCAACAACGTGCGGAGCGTCAGGACGCTGACGTCATGACGTGCTCGAACTGCGGCAAGGCCCACTTAAAGAAACACTGCCCTGCAAGAGGCAGGCGATGTTTGAACTGCGGGAAGCCTGGACACTATGCAGCCTTGTGCAGGTCTGCACCACCAGTCAGGGGCCAGCGCTCCCAATTCCCACGACGGCGCGTTCAGAGTGTGCAACAACAATTACAGGATTCTGATCCGGGCAGCACAATGGACCCGGAGGAAGAATGCCTGGACTCCGCCTACTGTGTGGGCATCATTACCAAATGTGAATGTGCCACATCCAACTCATCACAAAGTCAATCCATCCTCGCTGTGGATTCTGCGGACGAATGGCGTGCGGTGATGCAAGTCAATCACTGCTCCATCAAGTTTAAGCTGGACACAGGTGCTTCTGCCAACCTCCTCTGACAGGCAGATTTAAAACGCATCAAGAAGCCCCCCCCAAAGGTCCTTCCAGCAGCCTGCAGGGTCCTGGACTACAACGGAAATGCCATCACGGACTGGGGTCCTGCCGTCTCCAACCGGAGCACCCATGCTCGGTTAAGTTTTGAAATTGTCAAGCCAGACAGGGCCACAACTACATCCTCCAATGTAGATCTTCAGTCCGGCATTGACGACATCCTCGCTCAGTATCCGGATGTGTTTGACGGGTTGGGCACGCTGCCATATCGATACAAGATTCTGCTACGACCTGATGCCAAGCCAGTGGTCCACGCATCACGCCAGGTCCCGGCTCCGCTGAGGGAGCGCCTGAAGGCACGGCTCAAGGATCTCCAGCAACAGGGCATCATTTCCAAGTTAACCAAACCGACTGACTGGGTCAGCTCGATGGTATGCGTTAAAAAGCCTTCAGGAGACCTGGGCCTCTGCATTGATCCCAAGGATCGCAATAAGAATATAATGCGTGAACACTACCCCATCCCGAAGCGGGAAGAACTCACAGTGAGATGGCACACGCACGTTTTTTCACCAAGTTAGATGCGTCACATGGATTTTGGCAAATCCAGCTGGATGAGTCCAGCAGAAGGCTCTGCACCTTCAACACACCGTTTGGCAGATACTGCTATAATCGCATGCCATTTGGCATTTTCTCAGCATCGGAGATCTTCCATCGCACCATAGAGCAGATGATGGAGGGCATTGAATGGTTGTGTGTACGTGGACGACATCATCATATGGTCCATGACCCCTGAAGAGCATGTTTCCCGTCTCCAGCAGGTATTCCGCCGTGTCCATGCCAATGGCCTGAAGCTGAACAGGTCCAAATGTTGCTTTGGCATGTCGACACACAAGTTACTAGGTGACAAGATCTCTCAGCAGGGCGTGTGCCCGGACACAGACAAGGTCAAAGCCATGAAGGTCCCTGAAGACAAGGCGGAGGTGTTGCGCTCCCTGGGCATGGTCAATTTTCTGAGCAAGTTCATCCCACACCACGGCCCTACGAAACCTGGTGAAAAAGTCCACTGCCTTGGAGTGGAAGGCAGCACATCAGGCAGAGTGGTTGGAGCTGAAAGCCAAGCTCACCACTGCACCAGTCTTCGCATTTTGCGATCCAGACAGGGAGACAAAGATCTCGACAGATGCAAGCCAGGATGGCATCAGTGCAGTGCTGCTTCAACGCGATGACACCGGTAGCCTACGCATCGAGGGCCATGACGCCCACCGAAACAAGGTATGCGCAAATAGAGAAGGAATGCCTGGGTCTTCTCACTGGTATTCTCAGGTTTCATGACTATGTCTACGGCCTGCCGACATTCACTGTCGAGACGGATCATAGGCCTCTGGTCCACATTATCCAAATGGACCTGAACGACATGACGCCTCGTTTGCAGCACATCCTCCTCAAACTCAGAAGATACGACTTTGACTTGGTGTACTCGCCTGTCAAGGAGCACATCATCGCTGATGCATTGTCCCGCTCCATCACATTGTCTAGTGAACCGCTGGAAATCATCCTGTAGATTGAATCACAGGTGCAGCTGTGTGCTAGCACCCTCCCGGCGTCTGATGAGAAGGTGGTTCGTATCCGCGAGGAGACAGCCAAAGACCCCCTCTTGCAGCGTGTCATGCACCACCTCGCCAATGGCTGGCAGAAAGGGCAGTGCCCTCAATTTTACAATGTAAAGGACGACCTGACGGTGATTGATGGTATCCTCCTCAAGCTGGACCGGATTGTCATTCCACTCAGTCTCCAGAGCTTGGTGCTCCGCGAAACCCATGAGGGACACCTGGGCGTCGAGAAGTGCAGACGTAGAGCCAGGCAGGCGGTCTACTATTAGCCAGCACTTCTCGAACATGGTCCTCAACTGTGTGACCTGTCAACGCTTCCAGCCAGCAGAGCAAGGAAACGCTCCAGCAGCATGAAATTGAGATCTCCCCGTGGTCCAAGGTTGGCATCGACCTCTTTTGTGCGAATGGTCGTGACTACGTGTTGATTATTGACTATTTCTCCAATTACCCTGAAGTTGTGAAGCTCTCAGACCTCACATCTCGGACCGTCATCAAGGCCTGTAAGGAGACATTCTCCAGGCATGGTATCCCACTCACTGTCATGAGTGACAATGGCCCGTGCTTCAACAGCCACGAGTGATCTATGTTTGCCAAGTCTTACCATTTCAAACATGTCACTTCCAGCCCACACTATCCGCAGTCCAATGGGAAGGTTGAATCCGCAGTCCAATGGGAAAGTTGAAAAAGGGGTGCATATTGTGCAACAGCTCATCGGCAAGGCCGCAGATTCTGCTTCTGACATCTACCTCGCGCTGCTTGCGTACAGGGCGACCCCACTGACCGCTGGCATGTCGTCAGCTCAACTACTGATGAACAGGGACCTGCGGACGACACTTCCAGCCATACACTTGCCCAACCTGGATCACCTCCCGGTGCTGCAGAAGATGCAGCAGCTCCGAAACCAGCAAAAGCAGGGCTAGAATGCTCATGCCACCGATTTGCCTGTGTTATCCCCGGCAGACACGGTCAGGATCAAGATACCGGACGGTGGCTGGTCTGCTCCAGCTGTCATTGTTCGACAGGCTGCGCCCCACTCGTATGTTGTACGTATGGCTGATGGTTCTGTTGTGTGACGAAACAGACGGGCACTGCGCAAAGTTGCCTGCCCGCAACTGCTTTTCTCTCCGTTTCCGTCCGTTGTTTTGCCACCTCCTGGTACCTCGCACCACGAGGCCGCCAGTCAGGCTTCCATCCCGCCTGTCAAGGCGCCGTCGTCCCCACCACCATCTCTCCGGCGGTCGACAAGGATCAGACGCAAGCCCCAGAGACTGGACTTATGAACATTTGTTTTGTTTGCTATGTTCGGTTTTCTCACATTAGAAAGCTGTCTTCACATGTAAATACGTTCACATATGCCACCGCTTGTAAATATGTTAATATATGCCACCACATCGAAGTACGTTCCCATATGCCAACAAAAACATTTTTTAAAAAAGGGGGAGATGTCATGACATGCAGATAATGATATACAGACAGCCAGCTAATGAACACAGAGAACAGGATATGACCAATGAGCAGGCAGGACATCCGCATCAGCTCAATTCATCTCACTCCATTACTTACTACCAACAATCTTCACCAGTTATAGCCAGCATTCCTGTGCTTCAGTTCATGCTCACATAGCACTCCTAAAGCCTCACCCACATTTCTCACAAACTTGTAACCGTGACAGTCGCATCAGCCAAACATATTGCACGACACTCGCTGCATTTTCCTCTCTTGGAGAAGGTGATGTTAAACTGGAGGCAGCAGGGGCTATCCAACTCCCCACGAGGCACTCGCACTCCGTCTCTTTCCACTGATGAACATCTACAGAGTGAGTCAGGATGTATTTACAGTATCACACCTCCAGCACGTGGCTAAGAGCAAGTCTGGTTCAGTCAGAGCAACCACACTTGGGTTAGCAGAGAGTCGAACTCAGAGAACCGTGCTACTGGTTCAATAAATTAGATTGAACTAACTTCAAGGTCTGGAGTATCTTTTTGTTAAAGCTGCATCCAGTTGCAGCCTCTGTTATCCCAGAGTACATAACACGACACTACCTTCCAAATTACATGCAATGTCAGTATCTGAGCTAATGTCTGAATGTTGAAAATGCATGGCCGTGTGTCTTCAGCATCAATGGCTACTTCGAGTTCCTCCATTGACTGGTGGGGCAACAAAAAGGCATAAAGCTATGGTTCTGGCAAGGGGAGGTACGAGGTCAGGAAAGTGCACGCTTGCAACATTTGCAGCTTATAAGTAAGGAGAGATTGAGGGATGAGGAGGAGGAAAATTAGATATGAAAACACCATCACCAATAGTATCAACACTGCCCCTATTAATGGGTGTTCCAATAATGGCAAGAACAGTCTCCTACATGGGGAGTTGGATAGCCCCTGCTGCCTCCAGTTTAACATCACCTTCTCCAAGAGAGGAAAATGCAGCGAGTGTCGTGCAATATGTTTGGCTGATGCGACTGTCACGGTGTTGAAAGTTGAATTCAATAGAAAATCTGGAATTAAAAGTCTAATAATGACCATGAAACCATTATTGATTGTTGGAAAAACCCATCTGGTTCACTAAAGCCCTTTAGTGAAGGAACTCTGTCGTCCTTACCTGGAATGACCTATATGTGACTCCTAAATGCCCTCAGGGATGGGCATTAAGTGCTGGCCCAGCCAGCAACGCCATGAATAAATATGGCATTGGAAAATGCATTCATGAACCTTTACTCCTCGCGTGAGCTCATTGAACTTTTGTGACACTACATCCAGGTTGTTGGGACTGGATACCCAAACATTCATCCCCGCTTACCCGTTTGCTATTCCCACTGTTTTTTAACCATCTGTCTGGGTCCAGGGTATTTCTCCTTCTTTCCACCTTCTCCACCATGGCCTTCAATGCAGCTTTGGAAAATCATGAAGCTTGCTCTCTCATGTTATGACATTTTTCACAATTTCTCAGGTCAGGTTCACTTCCTGAATGAGTGTTAGCACTAGCTCCAGCAACAGTGCACTACCCTTTAAGAGGTGGAGGCCAATTTTAAACAATGCAGGTTAGCATTGGAAAGGTGCTAGCAAGCAGGGCCTGGGAGAGAATGGCCATGTTTCTCTTGTTCCGGGGTTCTCTCCACCTGACCCCCATACCTTTAACTCTTTCCCTCAATCATATATGTTGATTATTATTTCTTTTCCAGTTTCAAGATCCACCAATTAATTTTCTTACTTTCAATTCTTTGCCTCTTGTTCAGCTTCATGTTCTCCTTCAGTGGCGTAAGTGGCTTATCACTTACAAATTCATCATTTCACTCAACTAATAAACTTTTTTTTGGGGGGGAGGGGAACTAGGTTTAGGGATCGGGGAGTTGGGGGATGGAACTTAATAAAAAGAGAATTTAATAAAATATTCTCAAAGGACTGAAACTCTGCAACAGGTGTCATGGGAGTGTACCTTTAAGAAATGTTTTTGTCTTATCACGTGGCTTCAGTGATATCATTGTGTGATTAGAACTCGGCTGTGGCTCTGAGTTTTTACTTTCGCTTTGAGCTTGGACTGGTTTTGAATTGTGCTGGTTGAAAGAAGTGTCTCTATCTTCATTTTAAAAGCTGTTTCCAGACTGCTTGGTAACTTAAACAAGATAATTGTTTTCTGGAAGGAATTCAAACCTGCTGTTTGAAAAGGGGAACAGAGTCTTATACCAGTGAGAATGCCGTGTGCTGGGCCACACCTTTGAAAAGGGGTTTCTGGTTTTACTTGGATTTTGGTATTGAATTGGAACAGTTAAGGGGGAAATTCATTCAGGGTTATACATAGATTACTGTAACTGTGTGGGGTATTTATGTTTGTAGTTGATAAAACGTCTTGCTGTGTGTGTTCATACAAATGTTAACTAAGTTCTTAGAATGAAGCTTATTTTTCTTGATTAAAAGTGCCGAAGAAGTCTGTTGAATAACACCCGAAAGGCAGGCTCGTGCTCATTGTAGCCAAAATCAATAAACAGTTATAGGTCAGGCGAACTCCATGATATACTAAACCCTAGCCCATAACAAAACTGTGGGCCCGTGGGATAAACATCTATCTTTTGTGATTGTGTTGGCTTAGTGAATTTAAAGACACTGAGGGGTAAGCATATTTGTGTTTTCTTTTCAGGTGTTGTATTCAAGTTTAAATAGGGAGTGTGTTGTGAACAATGCTCTTTCAGAGGCTCAGACGTTTTTCGGAGTGGAGAAGGTCAAGCGCAAAACCTTACAAATAGAGACTACAAAAGGCTTTTAGATTTGGCAAAAACATTGCAGTCAACATTGCCTGACAAAACACGAAAAACGGTAATTGTGCCGGTAGCTGAGCATTTAAAATTGCCTGAGACACAGTCAGAATCATTGGAAATGGCAAGAATTCAATTACAAATCAAGCAGCTTGAACATGAAAAAGAATTAAAGCAGCTTGAATTCGAAAAGATGGAAAAAGAAAGGAAAGGGAGGTACAGATCAGGGAAAAGGAAAAGGAGAGAGAAGCAAGGGAAAAAGAATGAATAGTCCGAGCAGAACAAAAAACAAGAGAAAGGGAGGTACAGATCAGAGAAAAATAAAAAGAGAGGGGGAAAAAAAAGAGACTTTGAACTTCAAAAACAGGCCCTGAAACGTGAAAGTCAGTTAAAATTGGCGGAGGTAAAAAGAAACATACAGTCTGAGGATACGGAGCAAGAACGTCATAGTCGAAGGTTTGGTGGGTATCTATTTAAATATATTCAAGCATTGCCAAGGATTGATGAGAAGAATGTAAAAGCCTTTTTCATTTCATTTGAGAAGGTAGCTAAACAAATGAAATGGCCTCAGTACATGATTCCAAAAGTTGGTAGGTAGAGCCAGTGATGTGTTTCCATCACTTTCAGTGGAGGTATCTGGGATGTATGAGATGAAAAAATCCATCTTGGGTGCATGTCAACTAGTGCCTGAAGCCTACAGACAAAGGTTTAGAAATTTAAGGAAAGAATTTGATCAAACATACATGGAGTTTGAAAGGATCAAACAGGGTAATTTTGATAGGTGGAGAAGGGCTTTGAAAATAGACCAAATATATGAAGCTCTCAGAGAAATGATAATTTTGGAGGAGTTTAAAAATTCAATTCCTGATGTAGTGCGAACTCATGTGGATGAGCAGAGGGTTAAAACGGTGAGATTAGCAGCAGAAATGGCAGATGATTAAAGTTTGGTTTCCAACATCAGTTTCAGCCGGTGAGGGATAGAAACTGGGAAAAGGAGAAATGCTCAGCTGGTAAAGGTAAAGAGAATCTGATGGGAGATAATAAGGATAGAGTACCTCAGATTGAAAAAGAAATCCATGAAGGTGGAAGAGAAATGAAAGTTTCAGATGCTTTTACTGTAATACATAAATACATAGAAGATAGGAGCAGGAGAAGGCCTTTTGGTCCTTCGAGCCTGCTCCGCCATTCATCATGATCATGGCTGATCAAACTCAATAGCCTAATCCAGCTTTCTCCCCATAGCCTTTGATCCCATTGACCCAAAGTGCTACATCCAGCCGCCTCTTGAATATATTCAAAGTTTTCGCATCAACTACTTCCTGTGGTAATGAATTCCACAGGCTCACCACTCTTTGGATGAAGAAATGTCTCCTCATCTCCGTCTGAAATGGTTTACCCTGAATCCTCAGGCTGTGACCCCTGGTTCTGTAATTGGTAACATCTCCCCTGCACCTACCCTGTCTAGTCCCGTTAAAAGTTTATAACTCTCTATGAGATCCCCCCTCATTCTTCTGAACTCCAGCAAGAACAATCCCAACCTAGTCAATCTCTCCTCATATGACATTCACGCCATCCCTGGAATCTGTCTGGTAAACCTTCGCTGCACTCCTTCGAGAGCAAGGACATCCTTCCTCAGAGAAGGAGACCAAAACTACATAACAATACTCGGCCTCACCAAGGCACTGTCCAATTGCAGCAACACAGCCCTGCTTCTATACTCGAAACCTCTTGCAATGAAGGCCAACGTACCATTAGCCTTCTTTACCGCCTGCTGCACCTGCATGCTTACCTTCAGCGATGGTGCACAAGGACACCCAGGTCCCGCTGCACACTCCCCTTTCCCAATTTACAACCATTCAGGTAGTAATCTGCCTTCCTGTTTTTGCTTCCAAAATGAATAATCTCCCGCTTATCCAAATTATACTGCATCTGCCATTGGTTTGCCCACTCGCCCAGCCTATCCAGATCTTGCTGTAGGATCCCTGCATCCTCGTCACAATTTACCCTCCCACCTAATCTGCAAACTTTGAGATGTTACATTTTGTTCCCTCATCCAAATCATTAATATATATTGTGAATAGCTGGGGTCCCAGCACCGATCCCTGTGGTACCCCACTGGATACTGCCTGCCAATTTGAAAAGGACCCATTAATCCCTACTCTGTGTTTCCTCTCTGCCAACCAGTTTTCTATCCACCTCAATACATTTCCCCAATCCCATGCGCTTTAATTTTGCACAATAATCTCTTACGCGGGACTTTGTCAAATGCCTTCTGAAAGTCCAAATATACCACATCGACTGGCTCCCCCTTGTCGACTGTACTGGTTGCCTCTTCAAAGAATTCCAACAGATTTGTCAAGCATGATTTTCCCTTCATAAATCCATGCTGACTCGGACTGATCTTGCCACTGCTTTCTAAAGGGGCTAAAGAGGGGCTGTTTAGCACAGGGCTAAATCGCTGGCTTTGAAAGCAGACCAAGGCAGGCCAGCAGCACGGTTTAATTCCCGTAACAGCCTCCCCGAATAGGCGCCGGAATGTGGCGACTAGGGGCTTTTCACAGTAACTTTATTTGAAGTCAACTTGTGACAATAAGCGATTTTCATTTTTCAGAAATGTTCCGCTATAAAGTCCTCGATAATGGATTCAAGCATTTTCCCCACTACCGATGTTAGGCTTACTGGTCTATAATTCCTTACTTTCTCTCTACCTCCTTTTTTGAATATCGGAGTGACGTGAGCTACCTTCCAATCTGCAGGGACTGTTCCAGAGTCTATAGAATCCCGGACGATGACCACCAATGCATCCACTATATCCAGAGCCACCTCCTTAAGCACTCTGGGATGCAGATTGTCATGCCCTGGGGATTTATCCGCCTTCAATTCCATCAGTTTTCCCAGCACCTTTTCTCTACTAATGTTGATCTCCCTCAGTTCTTCCCTCTCACTAAACCTTTCATTCTCCAACATTTCTGGGATCTGATTGGTGTCCTCATTTATGAAGACAGAACCAAAGTATGTATTTAATTGCTCAGCAATTTCTTTGTCCCTTATTATGCATTCCCCTGTTTCTGTCTGCAGTGGGCCTACATTTCTCTTTACCAATCTCTTTCTCTTCACATATCTGTAGAAACTCTTTAGTGTCAGTCTTTATGTTCCCTGCAAGCTTCCTTTCGTACTGTACTTTCCCCATCTTAATCAATCCCTTCGTCCTTCTTTGCTGAATTCTAAATTACTCCCAATCCTCAGACCTATTATTTTTCTTGTCCAATCTATACGTTTCTTCCATGGATCGGATACTATTTCTAATTTCCTTTGTATGCCATGGATTGGCCTCTTACCCCCTTTGCTTTTGTGACAGACAGGAATGAACAGTTGCTGTAGTTCCTCCATGTGTTCCTTGAATGTTTGCCAATAAACTGGGCCATGTAAAGTCACAGTGTTGGGAGTTGAAGAAAAGCACTGGGCAGGCTGATGTGGTAAAACAGGATAAGCAAGTGAGTTTGTTAAAGTGGTAAAAAGCCCAACTGAAGCGAAGGAGGTGCAAAAGAATGTACAGCCAGATCAAGAGGTGATTGATAAGGTGTCAGATCTCGTTAAAGAATTTACTTGTGTGGGTAAAGTTTACTCATGTGTACCAGGAGGAGTAGGTAAAGAAGTCACAATTTTAAGAGATACAGGGGCTAGTCAATCTTTGATGGCAAGAGATGAGGAGTTATGTATTTGGGAGGAATATTGTCAGAAAAGGTGGCATATGGAATTCATGGTGAGAAGGGTAGTGCTTCATTATATAAGTTGAGGTTGGAAAGTCCAGTGAAGAGTGGTGAAGTGGTAGTACGAGTAATACAGAAACTATCTTGTCCAGGAATACAGTTTATTTTTAGTAATGATATAGCTGGATAGTAGGTGGGAGTGATGCGTAATGTGGTTGATAAGCCAGTGGAAAATAAAACTGAATTATTGAAGGATGAATATCCTGGGATTTTTCCTGATTGTCTAGTAGCAAAGTCACAGGTTAAGACAAGAGGAGAAATCAAACAGTTAAGATAAAGTTGAATTTGAATTATCAGAAACAATTTTTGATCAGATGGTTGGAAAAGAACAAGAACATGTGGAGGATGTGGCGGATATATTTTGTTCAGGCAAGTTGGCGGAGTTACAACAGAAAGATATAGCAATAAAACGGATGTATCAGAAAGCATACACGGAAGAGGAATCTGAGTGTATACCAGAATGTTATTATCTTAAAAGTGATGTCTTAATAAGAAAATGGAGGCCTTCACATATGCAGGCGGATGAAAAGTGGGTCGAAGTTCATCAAGTGGTATTGCCTGTAGGGTATAGAAAGGAGGTGTTGCGAATAGCACACGAGGTACCAGTAGGAGGTCATTTGGGAGTAAGGAAAACTCAAGCTAAAATACAAAAACATTTTTATTGGCCTGGAGTACATAAAAGATGCAGTTAAATTTTGACGATTATGTCACACATGTTAAGTAACAGGGAATTCTCAAGCAGTGATAAAACCAGCATCCCATTCCAGCATTTGAGGAACCTTTTACAATGTACTTAATTGATTGCGTAGGACCACTTCCCAAAACAAAAAAAGTGGGAATCAATATCTTTTGACTCCAATGGATGTGTCTACCAGGTTTCCAGAGGACATTCCAGTATGCAATATTACAGCTAAAAGGATTGTGGAGGAGTAGTCGCTGGCTTTTAAAGCAGACCAAGGCAGGCCAGCAGCACGGTTCAATTCCCGTACCAGCCTCCCCGAACAGGCGCCGGAATGTGGCGACTAGGGGTTTTTCACAGTAACTTCATTGAAGCCTACTCGTGACAATAAGCGATTTTCATTTCATTTTCATTTAAATCAACTGCATACCATCCAGAAGCGCAGGGAACATTAGAACGGTGGCATCAGACATTAAAGACAATAGTGAGGACTTATTGTCAAGATTATCCAGAGGATTGAGATAAAGGAATTCCATTTGTACTGTTTGCAATTAGGGATGCACCTAATGAGTCAACCAAATTCAGTCCTTTTGAAATAATTTTTGGTCATGAGGTAAGAGGACCAATTAAATTGATTAAGGAGAAATTGGTGAGTGAGCAGTCTAAAATTACATTATTGGATTAGGGGTCAAATGTTAGGGAACGATTAAATAGAGGTGAATTGGCTAGACAACATTTAAAGTCGCACAGCAAGTGATGAAACAGGTTGCGGACAAAAAAGCAAAAGTTTATAGTTCTGCTAGTAGCAGGTGAACCTTTAAAAGCAAGGTTTTGTGGATCTTATCAGATTGGAAGGAAATTGAGTGAGGTGAATTATTTGGTAAGAACACCAGATAGAAGGAAAACTCATCGAGTGTGTCATGTGAATATACTTAAAAGCTATTTTGAAAGGGAAGGAGAGCAAAAGGAGGAGGTTTTAGCAATTCTAACTCAAGTGAAGAACCAAATCCAGATGACTCTGACATTCCTCAAATTAAATTGGATAACGAGGGTGTTCTTAAAAATTGGGATAAATTGAGTTACTTTACAGAGGAAAAACGAACTGACCTGAAAGAGTTATTAATATCACATGTGCAAATTTGTGGGAATAGCTTGGGAAGTCTTAAAATGGTTATACATGACGTAGATGTGGGAAATGCTGTTCCAATTAAACAACATCCATTTGGATTTAACCGTTTAAAATTGGCACAGGTACAAAAAGAAATTGAAAGTATGCTTACAAATGGCATAATTGCAGCCAATGAAGCTCACCCATAGTAATGGTACCAAAACCAGACGGTACCCAACGATTGGGTGTAGACTATAGAAAGGTGAATGCAGTTACAAGAACAGGCTCTTATCCTATCCCACAGTTGGGGGACTGCATTGAGAAGGTGGGACTTTTATCTCCAAACTGGATTTACTTAAAGGTCATATTCAGGTACCTTTATCCGAAAGGGCGAAGGAGATTTCAGCTTTTGTGACTCCAAATGGTGGGTTTTGATAGTTGGCATGAAAAACGTCCCCATTTGAACGGTTAACTAACAAAGTCATTTCAGGATTACCCAATTGTGCAGTGTACATAGACGATCTGGTGATTATAAGTCAGACATGGAAAGAACATTTGAAGCAGCTGATCGAGTTATTCGATCAGCTTAAGGAGGCAGGGTTGGTGGTAAACCTAGCCAAAAGTTTGGAAAAGCCCAGTCTCGTTTCTTGGCCATACAATTGGACATGGACAAATGGTCCCACAGGTTGTGAAAGCAAACGTTATTGGGGAGTTTCCAATACTCTCGACACGAAGGGAAATAATGTGATTTCTTGGCATGAGTCGTTTTTACCGTAAATTTGTGCCGAACTTTAGCAGTGTAGTTGCTCCACTGACGGATTTGTTGAAGAAGCGTAGCAAATTTCAGTGGATGGCAGAGGGTCAACAGGCATTTGACGGCCTGAAGGCTGCGTTAACCGCTGTTCCTGTGTTGGCCACCCCAGATTACACAAAAACATTCAAGGTAGCTGTCAATGCGAGTGATGTGGGCGTAGGTGCTGTGCTCTTGCAACAAGATGACGAAGGAATAGAGCGGCCTATTGGATATTTTTCCAAGGAATTAAATGATCGCCAGAGGAAGTATTCAACAATTGTACGGGGACTTAAAAGTCTTCCGATTTTTTCAGGCAAAAGGAACATTTTTAGTTTGCCTTGTGAATATGGAGGTCTCTTGCTTCATACGTCAAAAACAAAAACAAAAAGGGAGGATGGTTAGTTGAAGTAGCCGGTATCTGGATTGGCAGGAAAAATTGTCACCATGGATGCATTTGGTGAAGACTGTAAGACTTGTAACTCGTATGAAGAGAGAATTCAACTTTATCTCACAACTTCCGGTTGCGGTGGGGATGAGCTAGCCGCACGTTTCGGCGGCTCCAGCTCCGACGGAACTTCGGGCTCTTTTAAGAGCCCCAACGGGGACTTTGCCGGCCGAAAAACCCGGTGCGAGGTGCGTGGGAAGGGAGTCCCCCCCGAACGACGGAGGGAAAAACCGGCGGCGGCGGCTGCAGCCCGAAGAATCTTCAACCACAAGGTCAGAGGGAGTGGAGAACAAAATGGCGGCGGAGAAATCGCAGGCGACATGGGGGCCTGAGCAGGACGAGGTTGTGAGACGGTGCGTGGATCTGTTGAAGGAGGTGGTAATGACCCCGATGTTACAGGCAATTGAGGGGCTTAAGGAGACTTTAAAGACCCAGGAGACTGAGCTTCGCGTGGTGGAGCAGAAGGTGTCAGGTATTGAGGACGAGGTCCTGGGCCTGGCGGTTAAGACTCAGACGCACGAGGCACTTCATAAAAAGTGTGCTGACAGGATTGAGGCCCTTGAAAATGGAGCGTGAAGGAAGAACCTCAGGGTACTAGGTCTCCCGGACGGTGTGGAAGGAGCAGACTGTGGAGCGTACGCAAGTAAGATGCTGAGCTCACTGATGGGTGCGGAGGCCCCTGCGGGTCCCATGGAGGTGGAGTGGGCAAATCGGATCCCGGCGAGAAGACCAAAAGCGGGAGAACCACCGAGGGCGATAATCGTGCGATTCTACCGCCTGAAGGACAGAGAAGAGGTCCTGAGATGGGCTAAAAAGGTGCGGAGTAGCAGATGGGAGAATGCTGTGGTAAGGATCTACCAGGATTGGAGTGCGGAGGTGGCGAGAAGGAGGGCGAGCTTCAACCGAGCCAAAGAGGTTTTGCACAAAAGGAAGGTGAAGTTTGGGATGCTGCAGCCGGCAAGACTATGGGTCACGCATCAGGAGAGACACTATTATTTCGAGACGGCGGAGGAAGCATGGTCCTTCATCAATGAAGAGAAACTGGACCGGAACTGAGGGACTGATGCTGCAGGGAACTGTTATTGTTGTTATTGTTATTGTTTTTGTTAATGTGATGGTGAAAGTTAATCGAGAAGTAAACAGGGAAGGGGAGGGGACACTGGGGAAATGTGGGCGCCGGTGAGGGGGGGAAAGGCGGGACATAGTCGGAGAATGGGGAAGGAGAGGGGGAGGGGAAAGGGAGCTGTGCCATAAGAGGCGGGTCAGGTAAAGGGATGTTCCCGCGCCAGAAAGAATAAGGCGGGAAAACAGGCGCAAGGGAGTTCCCTCACACCGGGGGGGTCGAGGAGCGAGCAGGAGTAGCTGGGGTCAGTTGAAGTCAGCTGACTTACGGAAGTGATATGGGGGGAGCAATCAAGCTAGATAGGGATCTAGCGGGGGGGGGGGGGGGGGGGGACACAACTGGGTTGCTGCTGCGGAAATCCAAAAGGAAATGGCTAAAGAGTGGGTGGTCGGGGGCGGAATGCGATGCTGGGGGAGCGAGCGGGAGCGCCTTTTTAGCCCATCTCAGGACCTCTTCTCTGTCCTTCAGGCGGTAGAATCGCACGATTATCGCCCTCGGTGGTTCTCCCGCTTTTGGTCTTCTCGCCAGGATCCGATTTGCCCACTCCACCTCCATGGGACTCCACAGGTAGCCCCCCAGTGAGGCTGATCACGTGGAACGTGAGAGGCCTGAATGGACCGATAAAAAGGGCCCGAGCGCTCGCGCATTTGAAAGGACTAAGGGCAGACGTGGTTATGCTCCAAGAGACGCACCTAAAGGTGGCGGACCAAGTTAGGCTAAGGAAAGGATGGGTGGGACAGGTGTTCCACTCAGGACTGGACGCAAAGAACAAAGGGGTGGCCATTTTGGTGGGGAAACGGGTAGCATTTGAAGCAAAGAACATCGAAGCAGATAGTGGAGGTAGATATGTAATGGTGAGTGGTAGGCTGGAGGGAATGGAGGTCGTGTTGGTTAATGTGAGTGCCCCAAATTGGGACGATGCGGGGTTCGTGGGACGGATGCTGGGGCGTGTTCCGGACCTGGAGGCAGGAAATTTGATTTTAGGAGGGGACTTCAATATGGTGCTGGACCTGGGGCTAGATAGATCCAGCTCAAGGACTGGAAGAAGGCCGCCAGCGGTCAAGGTGCTTGGGGGGTTTGTGGACCAAATGGGGGGAGTGGATCCATGGCGATTTCTTAGATCCAGGGCTGGGGAGTGTTCCTTCTTCTCCCACGTCCATGGGGTGTACTCCCGGATAGATTTTTTTGTTTTGGGAGGGTCGTTGGTCTCTAGGGTGGAAGAAGCTGAATACTCAGCCATGGCGGTTTTGGACCATGCCCCACATTGGGTGGACCTGGCAGTAGGAGAGGACAGGGAGCAGAGAACACTCTGGCGATTGGATGTGGGGCTGGTGGCGGATGGGGGAGTGTGTGCAAGAGTGAGGGGGTGTATTGAGAGATACCTGGAGGTCAATGACGACGGCGAGGTCCCTGTGGGAGTGGTCTGGGAAGCACTAAAAGCGGTGGTCAGAGGAGAGCTGATTTCTATTGGGGCCCACAAAAGGAAGACAGAGGCCAGGGAGAGGGATGGATTACTGGGGGAGATTTTAAGGGTGGACAGGGAGTTTGCGGGGGCCCCGGAGGAGGAGCTGTGCAGGGAGAGGAGACGACTCCAGACCGAGTTTGACCTTCTGACCACCAGAAAGGCGGGGGTGCTGTGGAGGAAGGCACAGGGGAGGAGGTATGAATATGGGGAAAAAGGCTAGTCGTCTGTTGGCGCACCAGCTGCGAGGGGGGGCAGCAGCGAGGGAGATAGGGGGGTTGGGGATGGGGGGGGGGGCACTGTGCGAAGGGCAGGAGAGATGAATGAGGTGTTTAAGACCTTTTATGAGGAGCTGTGTGGGTCTCGGCCCCCGGGGGGAGAGGGGGGGAGATGCAGCAGTTCCTGGACCAATTGAGGTTCCCGAAAGTCGAGGAGCGGGCGGTGGCAGGCCTGAGGGTGCCGATTGAGGTGGACGAGGTTATTAAGGGACTGGGAAGCATGCAAGCAGGGAAGGCCCCGGGGCCGGACGGGTTCCCGGTGGGATTCTACAGAAAATATGTGGACTTGTTGGCCCCGTTGTTGTCGAGGACGTTCGGTGAGGCCAGGGAGGGTGGGACTCTACCCCCGACGATGTCGGAGGCGACGATATCGCTGATTTTGAGGAGGGACGGGGATCCGTTGCAGTGTGGGTCCTATAGACCTGTTTCGCTATTGAACGTGGGCGCCAAATTGCTAGCAGGGGTGCTGGCGTCGAGGGTGGAGGGCTGTGTCCCGGGGGTGGTGCACGGGGGCCGGACGGGGTTCGTAGAAGGGAGACAATTGAATGTTAACGTGCGACGACTATTGGGGGGTGATGGTGATGCCCTCAGTGGAGGGGGAAGCAGAGGTGGTGGCGGCGGTGGACGCGGAGAGGGCATTTGATGAGGTGGAGTGGGAGTATTTATGGGAAGTGTTAAGGAGGTTTGGGAACGGGTTTATTCGCTGGGTTAGACTACTTTATGGGGCACCAACGGCAAGCGTAGTTACAGGTCGACATAGATCGGAGTATTTCCGATTATGTCGGGGAACAGGACAGGGATGCCCGCTGTCTCCATTGTTGTTTGCATTGGCAATTGAACCTCTGGCCATGGCGTTGAGAGACTCCAGGAGGTGGAGGGGGGTGACTGGAGGGGGAGAAGAGCACCGAGTCTCGTTGTGCGCGGATGACCTGTTGTGCGTGTCGGACCCAGCGGGGGGGGATGATGGAGGTTGTGCGAGTTTTGGGGAGGTTCGGGGAATTTTCGGGGTGTGGGTTGAACATGGGAGGAGTGAATTGTGTGTGGTGCATCCGGGGGACCAGAGTGGAGAGATGGAGGGCTTGCCGCTGGGGAGGGTGGAGGGAGGCTTCCGATACTTGGGGATTCAGATCGCTGGGAGCTGGGAGACTTAATCTGACGCGGCTGGTAGAACAAGTGGAGGAGGACTTTGGGAGGTGGGACATGCAGCCTTTGTCGCTGGCGGGCAGGGTGCAGGCAATTGGGATGGTGGTCCTCCCGAGGTTCTTGTTTGTGTTTCAATGTCTCCCTATTTTGGTCACCAGGACCTTTTTTGATAAAATAGATGGCAGCATTACGAGCTTTGTGTGGGCAGGGAAAGTTCCGGGAGTAAGGAGGGGGTTCCTTCAGCGCAGTAGGGACGGGGGAGGACTGGCACTACCGAACTTGGGAGATTATTATTGGGCTGCCAATGTGGCAATGATATGTAGATGGATGATGGAGGGTGAGGGAGCGGCGTGGAAAAGGCTGGAGAGAAGGTCCTGTAAAGGGACGAGTCTAGAGGCGCTGATGACGGCGCCGCTACCGCTCTCACCAAAAAAGTACACCACGAACCCGGTGGTGGCGGCAACACTGAACATATGGGGACAGTGGAGGCGACAGAGAGGGGTGCGGGGAGCCCTGGTGGGGTCCCCTATCAGGAACAACCATAGGTTCGCCCCAGGAAGAATGGATGGAGGATTTCAGAGCTGGTACCAGTTGGGAATTAGGAAGGTGGGAGATTTATTCATAGATGGGACTTTTGCGAGCTTGGGAGCACTGGAGGAAAAGTATAAGTTACCCCGGGGGAATTTCTTGAGATATATGCAGGCGAGGGCGTTTACTAGACAACAGGTGAGGGAATTTCTGCGGCTCCCGACACAGGAGATACAGGACAGGGTGCTTTCAGGGGTGTGGGTCGGAGAGGGCAAGGTGTCAGAGATTTACGGAGAGATGAGGGAAGAGGGGGAGGAGTCGATGGGCGAACTAAAAGGAAAGTGGGAAGAAGAACTAGGGGAGGAGATAGAGGAGGGTGTGTGGGCTGATGCCCTAAGCAGTGTAAACTCCTCTTCCTCATGCGCCAGGCTTAGCCTGATTCAATTTAAGGTGCTACATAGAGCACACATAACGGGGGCAAGATTGAGCAGGTTCTTGGGAGTGGAGAACAGATGTGGGAGGTGTGGCGGGAGCCCGGCAAACCACGCACATATGTTTTGGGCGTGCCCGGCACTGGTAGGATATTGGAAGGGAGTGACCTCGCAGGTGGTGAATGCCCGGGTCAAACCAAGCTGGGGGTTAGCTCTATTTGGAGTTGCGGAAGAGCCGGGAGTGCAGGAGGCGAAAGAGGCCGATGTCATGGCCTTTGCGTCCCTCATAGCCCGGCGCAGGATCCTACTCATGTGGAAGGAGGCGAAACCCCCCGGACTGGAGGCCTGGTAAATGATATGGCGGGGTTTATTAAACTGGAGCAGATAAAGTTTGCCCTGAGAGGATCGGCTCAAGGGTTCACCAGGCGGTGGCAGCCATTTCTCGACTACCTCGGGGAACGTTCGAGGGAAGACAGATGACCAGCAGCAGCAACCCAGGGGGGAGGGGGGGGGGGGGGGGAGGAGGTTTAGTTGAGTATAGGTCAATAGAGTATGAGGTTTTGTTACTTGTGTATTATTATTATTATTATTGTTAAAAAGTTTAAAATTTCTGTTTTGTTATTGTTATCGTTTCGTTTGTTTTGTAAGCGGGAAAAATGTTGCTCAGGGAAAAACATTTTCAATAAAATATTTTTTTTTTAAAAAAACTTTATCTCACAGCAAATCAAACATCGGAGGACTTAAACGTTGGAACGTTTTCAATTTGGAAGGGAAAATTTAGTTAATCCAGCAAAGCCGGGCGATAAGACCTATAACAAATGAATTAAACATTTAGAAGGGCATTTCTCATCAAGACCGCTGTTAATTGAAGAAAGGTTTAATTTCCACCAATGTAGTCAGAAAGAAAGTGAAAGCATTTTACAATTGTAGTGACTTTAAAAAGGGTAGCAAAATACCACAGGTTTCGTGCAACTCTAGATGACACCTATTGTGATAGGCTGGCAGGTATGTTTTGTGGACTCGCAATGAAGCGATTCAGAGGAAACTGCTTACCATAAGTGACTGAAATCTGCTGTAGGCATTGCCATGCCTATGAAGCTAGCAACAAGAGTCTTCACATATGGGGGCGAGAGCGAAGGTCAACAAGATGGAGAACACCAGAAAAAAGGCTGCAAAGGCACAACCATGTAATCGATGGACACAGGTTGGACACTCAACGGGGAAATGCTGGAGTAGAGAAATAAGTGCAAGATCTGTGGCAAAAGGGCCATATTGCCAAAGCATGCTGGGCACGGTAAACTGCACCAATACCCAAAGAAAAAAAACCCACATCTATGCAGGCAAAATGAATCATGATGAGAGTTAACAGACAAAGTTCAAGAACTCTCAGGAGATGACATGCCTGAATAATTTCAAGAGCTCAGACTAGGTGTCTTGTCCGTGCAGGGCGATCGACAACATTTCTGGGTATTCCCAAAACTTGATGGTAAGCAAATCAAAATGGAAGGGGGTACAGGCGCAGCTGAAGTTACAGCACCTGCCTTTAAAACCATCAAATGTCATCCAAGGTGTACAGAGAAGAGATCGTACCATTATAAGGATAGATCTTGGTAAAAGTAGAAGGAAATACACAATCAGCGGAGTTGCCTCTCCACATTGCCCGTGGAAATTTTCTTGCTTTATTTGGGAAAATCAAATTCAATGGGGAAGCAGTGAATCAACTAGTGGATTTGAAGAATGCCCTACACCTACTTCTGGAAAAGTATAAAAAAGGTATTTGAAGACTCACTCAGCTCAATGACAGGAGTTCAAGTTCAACTCAAAATCAAGCCAAACAGTATGCTAAAATATCTCAAAGTTAGGATCGTACCATGTGCCATCAGGCCAAAAGTCGAAAAAGAACTTGAAAACTTGTTCAAACAGGAATCATTGAACCAGCTGCTACAAGTAATTGGGCAACTCCAATAGTTTCTGTATTGAAGCGTGATGGCTCAGCAAGGACACTGCAGCACAGTGGTTAGCACTGTTGCTTCACAGTGCCAGGAACCTGGGTTCGATTCCCGACTTGGGTCACTGTCTGTGCGGAGTCTGCATGTTCTTCCAAGTGTGCTCCGGTTTCCTCCCACAGTCCAAAGATGTGCAGGTTAGCTGGATTGGACATGCTAAATTGCCCCAGTGTCCAAAAGGTTAGGTGGGGTTACTGGGTTTATGGGGATAGGGTGGCAGTGTGGGCTTAAGTAGTGTGCTCTTTCCAAGGGCCAGTGGAGACCCGATGGGTCAAATGGCTTCCTTCTGCACTGTAAATTCTATGATCCTATGACATGTGGAGATTTTAAAACAATTATTCATCCAGTGGTGTGTTAAGATCACTATCCACTGCCTCTGATGGAAGACTTGTTTGCTGGACTTCCTGGAGGGCAGAAATTCAGTAAAATAGATCTCTCACAGTTGTATTTACAAATGAATGTGGCTGCAAAATCACAGCCACTACTCACTATCATGACGCACAAAGTTCTGTTCTGTTACAGGAGACTTCCATTTGAAATAACATATGCTCTTCTTCAGAGATCCATGGATCAAATTCTGAGTGGGCTCAATGAAGTGCAATGTTATCCAGACGACATCCTCATTTCAGGTTCGAGTGAACGAGAACACTTGAAGAACTTGGAAGCTACAATGAAACTTATACAAATCCAGAATCTCTGAATTAAAAATTGAAAAGTGCAACTTTTTCCAAGACATCCATAAACTAACAGAATCACATCATTTATAAAGATGACTTATATAAGGAGCCGGAAAATATATTAGAAGCACCACGTCCTCAAAATGTGACACAACGAAGATCATTTCTGGGATTAATCAATTATTATGGCAAATTTGTTCCGAATTTAGCAACTCAATGGAAGTGTTTACACACCGTGTCACGTGCCATACAGGTATGGCACTGCTCAGAAGAACGCCAAAGTACATATAAAAAGAGGTAAAAGTCAGAGCTATTGGCTCACTACAAACCCACGTTACAACTTACTTGCGATATGACACCCCATGGGGTTGGTACAGTTGTCTCGCACCTAATGCTTTAAGGAGGGGAAGGATAGATAGCATTTACTAGCACAGAAACAAATTACGCTCAGCTAGAAAAAGAAGCATTGAGCATCATATTCGGAGAAAGGATGATTCACCACTACCTTTATGGACATCATTTTACTCTCGGAGATCACTGCCCCTTGACCCAATCTTAGGGTCGTATAAAGATATTCCTTCTATAGAGTTAGTATGTTAGAGAGCGGGTCTTTGATTTTATCTGCACACATGTACGATATTTAATATCATAAATTGGAGCAACATGAAAATGCTGACCCTTTGTCAAGATTGCAGTCACAAATGAAGCAAAAACCTGAAGAAAATTCTGTCAACCTCCTATATTTCTCACTCGTGGATAATTTACCTGTGACTTTATCATTTCAGTGATACACAGGAACTGATCATGTGATGGGGAAGGTGATGGATATGGTCCACAAAGGAACTATGACAGATGTATGTGGTGATATGCATACACGCATATCTGTATATAACTGGTTTAGCACACTCGGCTAAATCGCTGGCTTTTAACGCAGACCAAGGCAGACCAGCAGCACGGTTCGATTCTTGTACCAGCCTCCCCGAACAGGCGCCGGAATGTGGCGACTCGGGGCTTTTCACAGTAACTTCATTGAAGCCTACTCGTGACAATAAGCGATTTTCATTTCATTTTAATTTCAAATGTATAAAGCTGTTCATCAGTGCATGTATTCACAGTTATAACCTCCTGCCAGTGGGTGGAGCCAGACATGCATCATGTGACTGACGAGACTAGGCAGTTGGTAACAGGATGGTTAGTATGTTGGTCGCGCATACAGTAGTTCTCAGGCAACTTAAATATCCATGTTTGTACATAGGTCTGTTGGGTACCTGCCCACACGTTTAATAATAAATAATTGTTCTGGTTGAACATACATGTTCTGTGCGTGTCCTCATGATCAGGGGAGCCATAGAACACAACAATGTACATCGTAAAAATCCAGAACGCAAGCCCAACATCACAAGACTGGAGTTGACCGTCCAGAATGGAGTTTTATTATGGGGAATCGGAGTGATTATTCATCCGTGCTTGTGTAATAAAATCCTTGCTCAACTGCATGAGGGATATCCTGGTGTAGTGTGGATGAAGGAACTGTAACGCAGTTATTTTTGGTGGCCAGGATTAGATGCCAAATCAAAGAGAAAGTGGGGCAGTATCAGTCCTGTGCAAAACTCAAACACTCCACCACTGCAACCCTTACATCAGTGTGAATGGCCGACATAGCCATGGCAGATTACACAGACTACGCTGGTACAGTGGAGGACACTTGTTCCTAGTGATTGTGGATACTCACTCTAAACGGCCAGAAAGAGTGATTATGAAATCCAAGACAACAGAACAAACTATTGAGAAGTTGGATGAAATACTTGCATGATTTGGTAGACGGAGCAGCAACATTGATTTGTACAATCAGTTAAACATTCCATCAAAGAATCAAAGGACCAAGGTACATTGTCAAAAAGAGTGAACAAAGTTTTGATGTCATACCAGAACACCACACACGCAAGACACACGGTTCACCAGCAATGCTGCTGTTCAAAACGAAACTAAGAACATAGTTTCATACTTCAAAGATTGTCAAACGACAACAAGCACAGATTGTTAGGAGAGAACAAAACTCTAAAAAGCGAGTATTCGCTCAAGGAGAGCAAGTGCTGGCAAGAAGCTACCCTACCAATGAGAACAGGTAGTCCCTGTTATCCTAGTAAAAACAGGTCCAATATCATACACCGTACAAATGGCTAAGTGTTTGGTGACATCATACTGGCCAACTACAAGCTTCACAAATTGAAATTGTTAAAAATTCTCAGAAGTGTTCCCATTGGAAAATCTAAACAGTGATACTTCTGAATAGAGTCCAAACAGAAGAGATAAATTCAGATTCTGTTCCTGAGGACTTCTCAGTACCTATAGAGATGGACATGGAAGTAACTTCACATGAAGTACCACCTACTGAAGAAACAGGGCACACGTCCAAGGTCTTGAGTAGCCAGGTTCCAGAACGTCGAGTACAACAAAAGGAATAGATGTCCACCTGAGAGACTGTCTTATTAAGTTGTATATATGGATATAGATAATGCTTAAGTGGGTCAGTTGTAAAAATGTTGAAGAAAGTTGTCGTACTAAGGAAGTAAAGGGGGTGGGTGTTATGTATCGAAGAATACATCCCTGCTCGTGAAGCATCATGCGATCTGTAGCGATGTCAGCAGAATGTTTTTTCACGAGCTTCAGTCTCCATCTTCGATTGACTAGGGCGGCATGGTGGCTACCATTGTTGCCTCAGTGCCAGGGACCTGGGTTTAATTCTGGCCTTGGGTGACTGTGTGTGGTGTTTGCACTTTCCCCCAGTGTCTGCGTGGGTTTCCTCTGGGTGCCCCGATTTCCTCCCACAATCCAAAAATGTGGAGGTTAGGTTGATTGGCCATGCTAAATTGATCGAAAAAGTTTAGTTGGAGCTACGGGGTGTGGGCCTAGGTAGGGTCAGTGCAGACTCTAATGAGCTAAATGACCTCCTTCTGCACTGTTGGGATTCTATGAGTACCATCTCCCAATAAGCCTTTCATCATGTTTGTAGGAAATAAGAGTGTGTGGCACTGCCACATCTTTTCTCTTTGCAGCACATAGTGAATATAACAGCAGTCTTTAAAGAATTATTACATAGTTCATGGCAATGATATATTTTTCAGGCACCAAAACCCAAAAAGAAAAGTCAGTCAACTGTCGCTAACAGAAGAAGTTAAGGAGTGTATAAGATTGAAAGAAAAAGACTTAAAGTTGTCAGAAATAGTAGTAATCCTGAGGATTAGGAGGATTTTAGAAAATAGTGAAGGACCAAAAAACTGAAAGGGAGAATTTTCAATGAGTATGAACCAGCAAAAGGCATAAAAGGGTCGTGAAACGTTGATAGTTCCGTAAAAAAGAAACATTTGGCTAAGACAAATAAGGGTCATTACAGGCAATGTCAGGAGAATTTAAAATGGGGAAGAGAGGAAATGCGAGAAGCTAAATGATTACTTTAGGCAGAATTTTCCACTCCTGTTTGTTGGGAGTATGTCAGGCAGCACGAGTAGAAAATATGGCAAGCTGTGATGCAGCCGGATAGGATGCTCTCTTTCGCACATCTGAAAGAAGGTTGAGAGAGTCAATGCAGACATGCCAAATTTCTTTAGCTTCCGTAGGAAGTAGAGACGTTGTTGGGCTTTCTTGACTGTTGCATCAATGTGAGTGGACCAGGACAGACTGTTGGTGTTGGTGACACCCAGGAACTTAAAGGTATCGCCCATCTCCACTTGAAATTATTGATGTAGACTGAGTTGTGTGTCGTGCTAAGTTTCCTGAAGTCGATGATAAGTTCCTTGGTCTTGCCAACATTTAGAGAGAGGTTGCTTCCATTCCATATGGTGCAACTCAGGAAATATTCCACCCTATGGGTCTGGCTTCACTGAGGGAAAGACATCGAAACGTAGAAGATAGGAGCAGGAGGAGGCCATTCGGCCCTTCAAGCCTGCTCTGCCATTCATCACGATCATGGCTTGATCGTCCACCGGGGGTGACAGCTTGGTTGGGTGATCTGTACGACTTCCTGCGATTAGAGAAGATAAAGTATGAGTTAAGGGGCTCTTCATCGTGGGGGAAGGAGGGTGAAAAAGGGGGACAATCTGTACAGACTGTATAGTTGATTTTTGGGAAGTATGTTTCCTAGGGTGTTTATTCACTGTAACCTGTTTTGATACATGTTTGTAATAAAATATATTTTTTTTTTAGAAAATGGCTGATCGTTCAACTCTATAATCTAATCCTGCTTTCTCCCCATAACCCTTGGTCCCATTCGCCTCAAGTGCCATATCTAGCTGCCTCTTGAATGTATTCAATGTCTTAGCCTCGACTACTTCCTGTGGTAATGAATTCCAGTCGCACCACTCTGGGTGCAGAAATGTCTCCTTATCTCGGTCCTAAATGGTCTACGCCTAGCCTCAGACTGTGATCCCTGATTCTGGACACACCCACCATTGGGAACATCCTCCTTGCAATCAACCCTATCTAGTCCTGTTAGAATTTTAAAAGTCTGAACTCCAGTGAAAACAATCCTAACCTAATCAACTCGCTCCTCATAAGTCAGTCCCACCATCCCCAGAATCACCCTGGTAAGCCTTTGCTGCACACCCTCAAGAGCAAGAACATCCTTCCTCACAAAAGGAAACCAAAATTGCACACAATATCCTAGGTGTGGCCTCACCAAGGCCCAAGGCCCTGTATAATTGCAACAACACATCCCTATTCCTTTACTCGAAACTTCTCGCAATGAAAGCCAACATACCATTTGCCTTCATTACCGCCTGCTGCAGCTGCATGCTTACCTTCAGCGGTTGGTGCACAAGGACATCCAGGTCCCATTGCACACTCCCCTCTCCCAATTTACAGCCATTCAGGTAGTAATCTGCCTTCTTGTTTTTGCTTCCAAAGTGAATAACCTCATTTATCCAAATTATACTGCATCTGCCATTCATTTGCCCACTCACCCAACCTGTCCAATCATGCTGAAGCATCCTTGTCACAATTCACCCTCCCACCCAACTTTGTATCATCTCAAACTTTGAGATGTTACATTTTGTTCCCTTGTCCAAATCACTAATATATATTGTGAATAGCTGGGGTCCCAGCACCGATCCCTGTGGCACTCCACTACTGCCTGCCAATTTGAAAAGGACACATTAATTCCTACTGTTTCCTTTCTGCCAACCAGTTCTATATCTATCTCAATATACTCCTCCCAATCTTGCGCAATAATCTCTTATGCGAGACTTTGTCAAACGCTTTCTGAAAGTCCAAATATACCACATCAACTGGCTCCCCCTTGTCGACTCTACAAGTTACATCTTCAAAGAATTCCAATAGATTTGTCAAGCATGATTTTCCCCTTCATAAATCCATGCTGACTCGGTCTGATCCTGCCACTGTTTTCTAAATGCTCTGCTAGAAAGTCCTTGATAGTGGATTTTAGAATATTCTCCACTACCGACATTAGGTTTACTGGTCTATAATTCCCCGTTTTCTCTCTGCCTCCCTTTTGAATATTGGAGTGACATTAGCTACCCTCCAATCTGCAGGGACTGCTCCAGAGTCCATAGAAGCCTGGAAGATGACCACCAATGCATCCACTATTTCTAGAGCCACTTCCTTAAATATTCTGGGATGCATATTATCAGGCCCTGGGGATTCATCAGCCTTCAATCCATCAATTTCCACAGCACCATTTCTCTACTAATATTGATCTCCCTCAATTCTTCCCTCTCACTAAATCTTGCATTCTCCAACATTTCTGGTATCTGATTTGTGCCCTCTTTTGTGAAGTATATATTCAGTTGCTCAGCCATTTCTTTGTCCCCTATTATACATTCCCCCGTTTCTGTCTGTGGGGGACCTACATTCGTCTTCAGCAATCTCTTTCTCTTCATGTACTTATAGAAACGGTTACTGTCAGTCTTTATGTTCCCTGCAAGCTTACTTTCATACTGTACTTTCCCCTTCTTAATCAATCCCTTCGTCCTTCTTTGCTGAATTCTAAATTACTCCCAATCCTCAGACCTATTATTTTTCTTGGCCAATCTGTATGCTTCTTGGATCTGAAATAATCACTGATTTCCTTTGTAAGCCATGGATTGGCCCTTTTACCCATTTTGCTTTTGTGCCTGACAGGAATAAACAGAGGAAATTGTATTTGAGAAATTGATGGGACTGAAGGTTTATAAGTCCCTGGGATTTGATGATCTACATCCCAGAGAGAGTTGAAAGAGATGGCTATGGCGATAGGGATGGCTTTGGCGATAACGGAAGCATTGGTGATCGAGAGATTCTGGAATGGTTTCTGCAAATTAAAAAGGTAGCAAATGTCACTCCACTATTTAAGGGAGGGAGAGAGGAAACAGGAAACAACAGACCTGTTAGCCTTATACCAGTAGTTGGAAAAATGCTAGAATATATTCTAAAGGATGTGATAAAGGGGCACTTGGATAAATATCTGATTTGGCACAGTCAACATGGATTTACGAATGGGAAATAATGTTTGGCAAATATTTTGGAGTTTTCTTTGACGATGTTACCAACAGAATAGATAAATGGAAGTCAGTGGACACAGTATACTTTGATTTTCAGAAGGCATTTTTATAAAGTCTTTATATAAAGTTTCATAAACGTCCACAGAAGGTTGGTTGGCAAAATTAAAGCAAATGGGATAGGAGGTAATATACAAGCATGGATTAAGAATTGGTTAACAAGCGGGAAAACAGTCAGAATAAATGGGTTATTCTCACATTGGCAGACTGTGACTAGCAGATTACCACTGGACCCTGGCTGTTCACAACATACATCAATTATTTGGATGTGGGGACCACATTCTGTACTGTAAATTCAATGATTCTATGAAATGCAATATTTCCAAGTTTGCAGATGACACAAGCTAGGTGGCAATGTGTGTTGTGGGGAGGATATAAAGCAGCTTCAAGAGGATTTGTACAGACAGGAGTGAGAGAGCAAGAACATAGCAGATGGAACACAATGTGAAAAAATGAATATCGGAGTGACGTGAACTACCCTCCAATCTTTAGGGACAGTTCCAGAGTCTATAGAATCCCAAGGGTGACCACCAATGCATATCCCTCACATTACCATTACCACCAAGCCAAGGGAACAACCCTGGTTTAGAGGAGTCCAAGCGGGCATACCTAAAACGGAGGTGTCAACACGGTGAAGCTACAAAACAGGACTACTTGCATGCCAAGCAACATAACCAGCAAATAACAGAGCCAAGCGATCCCACAACCAACAGATCAGATCCAAGGTCTGCAGTTCTGCCACATGCAGCCGCGAATATTGGCAGAGTAAATAACTCACTGGAGGAGAAGGCTCCACAAATACCCCCATCCAAAATGATGGAGGAACCCAGCACATCTATGTAGAAGACAAGGCTGAAGTCTTTGCAACAATCTTCAGCCAGAAGCGCCAAATGGATGATCAATCTTGGTCTCCTCCGGAGGTCCCCAGCATCACAGATGTCAGTCTTCAGCCAATTCAATTCACTCCATGTGATATTAAGAAACGGCTAAAGGCATTGCTGCAAAGTCTACAGCCCTGACAACATTCCGGCAATAATACTGAAGACTCATGCTCCAGAACATGCCACACCCCTAGCCAAGCTGTTCCAGTACAACTACAACACTGGCATCTACCCAGCAATGTGGAAAATTGCCCAGGTATGGCCTGCACACAGAAAGCAGGACAAATCCAACTCAGCCATTTGCCACTCCATCAGTCTACTCTCAATCATCAGTAAAAAGTGATGGAAGGGGTCATCAACAGTGCTATCAATGGCAAAAGTCTGACAACACGCACAAGTCTGATAACACGCACAGATTCAAAAACAGCTTCAACCCTGCTGTTGCCAGACTCCTCACGATCCTCTTATGGACTGACTTGGGGAGACAGATAATGCGCAGTGTGAGACACTCGGGTGGGGGCAGCTCAGGGGATTTGCAGCTGGTGGCCTGTGCATGCTGGGCACCCAGCCATGGCCGGCAGTACGGGTGTTGGCATGTGCTGCAGGGTAGGATACGGGGGCTGCCGGGCAGGTCACCTTCTGGGGTTGAGGAGTGTGGGTGGGGGCTGTGGGACGGGGGGTTGTTCTGGGAGCACGGAGGTGGTGACCCACCATGTCTGACCTGGGGGTTTACCCATCCAAACGCAGCACTGTTACCAGTCTGCCTGGTGTGGGCCGGGGTGGTGCCAGGTGCGTGGAGATGGTGACCCACCATGTCTGGCCTTGGGTGGAGGAGGGAGGTTGTTGCCCATCCAAACCCTGCATTGCTTACCGGTAAACTTGGGGCCACATGGGGTTGGGGTGAGGTGTGTGGGAAGGGAATGATGCCAGGGGCACTGAGGTGGTGACTCACCATGCCCGGTTCTTGCAGTGGGGCACCTGGCGCTCACTGTCTCTGCCACCTGAGCCTAGACCTGGTTGACTTCAGTGGGATGCAGCTGTCTCCCCCTCCCGGGGAGCATGGAGTCATAGATTATCATAGAATTTACAGTGCAGAAGGAGGTCATTCAGCCCATCGAGTCTGCACCGGCTCTTGGAAAGAGCACCCTACCCAAGGTCAACACCGCCACCCTATTCCCATAACCCAGTAACCCCACCCAACACTAAGGGCAATTTTGGACACGAAGGGCAATTTATCATGGCCAATCCACCTAACCTGCACATCTTTGGACTGTGGGAGGAAATCGGAGCACCCCGGAGGAAACCCACGCACACACGGGGAGGATGTGCAGACTCCGCACAGACAGTGACCCAAGCCGGAATCGAACCTGGGACCCTGGAGCTGTGAAGCAATTGTGCTATCCACAATGCTACCATGCTGCCCCGAACCTTGGTGTCCCGCCGCTCCTCCGTGGAATCCAGCAGTACCTCCAGCTTTGCATCTGCGAATCTCGGGGCCGCTCCCCGGGTGGCCTACCTTGGCAGGAACGATGGTTGAGGGGAGTGGAGAGATCAGGCTCCCGAGATCCAACCCCGACCACAGCAAATCCAGTTGGAATTGCACTAGTGACGAGAGTACTGGCTCATTGGCATGTCCTGAATTGCTCCGGGACCGTGGAACACCTGCCATCCCGGCGTCAGCACTTATCTTTCAAACAGAGAATGCAGCCCAGAGTTCTTGAGCCCAATGTAACAGAACACAGACCTGCTGAGTTTTTCCAACTCTTTTTTTTTCTACAATGCAAGAAGTATTGTGTCGCCATGCAGAACAACAGCAAGGGTCAAGTAAATCTGTTTATTTATCTCTCCTTCTCTCCGTGGAGGCTGTAGCTTCTTGTTGGCTGCTGTTTGTGACCTATGTTTGCAGTTTGAATAGAGGGTCTCCATTGCTGCTCCAGATAGTGGAACAGCCTTGCCTGCAAACTTTATTCTCTTGCTTGCTCCCATTTTCCAGTCTGAGCGGTTTTGATAAATAAACCAGGAGAAACCACATTTCATTTTTTTCTCCAATTAAGAGGTAATTTAGCGTGGCCAATCCACCTGCCCTGCACCTCTATGGATTGTGCCCTCCCCCCGTTTATTCGATGTATCAGAAGGAACGTTACCGGAGGACACAGATTTGAGGTGATTGGCAAAAGAACCATTTTTTCCGCACAGTGAGCTGTTGTGATCTGGAATTCGCTACCTGAAAGGGTAGCTGAAGCACATTCAATATATCCCGGCTTGGGTCACTGTCTGTGCGGAGTCTGCACATTCTCCCCATGTGTGCGTGGGTTTCTTCCGGGTGCTCCAGTTTCCTCCCACGGTCCAAAGATGTGCGGGTTAGATGGATTGGACATACTAAATTGCCCTTAATGTTGGGTGGGGTTCCTGGGTTATGGGGATAGGGTGTAGGTGTGGACCTTAGATGGGCTGCTCTAAGAGCCGGTGCAGACTCGATGGGCCGAATGGCCTCCTTCTGCACTGTAAATACTATGAAATCTATGAAAACACTACACTCCTGTATGCTTCACCTGATGCCGGTGTCCTTGTGTTGCCCTATTATGTGTTTTCTTTTCTTTTCATGTACTAAATGATCTGTTTGAGCTGCTTGCAGAAAAATACTTTTCACTGTATCTCGGTACACGTGACAATAAACAAATCAAATCACTTATTCAACAATAGCCTGCCCATGGATGCTCAGTTTGGGATCCACCAGAGTCACTCCGCTCCTGACCTCAGTACAGCCTTGGTTCAAACATGGACAAAAAGCTGAATGCCAGAGGCAAGGGAGAATGATTGCCCTTGGTACCAAGACAGCATTTGTGGGTTTTCGCTGATGGCTGCACAATGTTCAATATCATTTGCGATGCCTTGGATCCTGAAGCAGTCCAAATGCAGTAAGACATGGACAATATCCAGGCTTGAGGTGACAAATGGCAAATAACTTCACGCCACACAAGAGCCAGGCAATGACCATTTTCTAAATGAAAGAATCTTACCACCACCCATTGACATTAGCATAACTGAAGTCCCCCCACCCCCCTTCCCTCCACTATCAACATCCTGGGGGATTACCATTGACCAGAAACTCAACTGGACTAACCATATAAATACATTTGTTACCAAAGCAGGTCAACGGCATGGAATCCTGCAACAAGAAACTCACCTCATCACTCCCTAAAGCCTATCCACCATCAACAAGGAACAAGTATTACAGAATACTCGCCACTTGCCTGGATGAGTGTATATCCAACAACTAAAGAAGCTCGACACTGTCCAGGACAAAGCAGCCCGCTCGATTGGTACCTCTTCCACAAGCATTCAATCCCTCCACCACCAAAGGTGGCAGCCACGTGTACCATCTACAAGATGCACTGCAGGAACTCACCAAGGTTCCTGAGGCAACATCTTTCATATTCACGACCACTACCATCTAGGACAAGAGCTGCAGATACCTGGGAACATCGCCACCTGGAAGCTACAAGCTACTCACCATCCTGACTTGGAAGTATATCACCGCTTATTCACTGTGGCTGAGACCTCAGGGACTGCAGCGGTTTTGATTTGATTTGTCACATGTACCCAAGTACAGTGAAAAGTATTTTCCTGTGGCCGAGGGAACGTACACAGTACGTACATAGTAGACAAAAAGAATAAACAACAGTACATCGTGATTGGTTACAGTGCAGAACAAGGGGCCAAACAAAGCAAATACATGAGCAAGAGCAGCATAGGGCATCTTGAATAATGTTCTTACAGGGAACAGATCAGTCAGAGGGAGAGTCATTGAGGAGTCTTGTAGCTGTGGGGAAGAAGCTGTTCCTATGTCTGGATGTGTGGATCTTCAGACTTATGTACCTTCTGCCTGATGGAAGGGTCTGAAAGAAGGCAATGCCTGGGTGGGAGGGGTCTCTGATAATGCTGTCTGCTCAATGTTCAATATCATTTGCGATGCAGAATCAATGTGGGGGTGGCGAGCTTGTGTGATGTACTGGGCTGAGTTCACTACACTCTGTAGTTTCTTGCGATCTTGGGCTGAGCAGTTGCCATACCAGGCTGTGATGCAGCTGGATAGGATGCTCTCTATCGCACATCTGTAGAAGTTTGAGAGAGTCGATGCAGACATGCCAAATTTCTTTAGCTTCCGTAGGAAGTAGAGACGGTGTTGGGCTTTCTTGATTGTTGCATCAACGTGAGTAGACCAGGACAGACCGTTGGTGGTGGTGACCCCCACGAACTTGTATTGACCATCACGGTTCAAGAAGGCAGCTCACCACCACCTTCAAGGGCAACTAGGGATGGGCAATACATGCTCAGCAAAACCCATATTCTGTAAATTAACTTGTAAAATTCTGTTCCTGGCTGGGGAGGATCCAGTTGCCATGGTCTATGTAGGTACCAATGTCATAGAATGACATTCTGCATAAAGAGTTTGAGGAGCTAAACACCAAATTGTACAACAGAATCTTCAAAGTGTTAATTTTTGGATTATTCCTGAGCTACTTGAAAATTGGCATAGGGTAATTGAAATTAGAGCGATGAATACGTGGTTCAAAGACTGGTGTGGGAGAAGTGAGCTTCAGTTTGTGGACACTGGCATCAATATTGGGTGGGGGCCAACACTGGCATCAATATTGATGGGAGCTGTACAATCTGTATGGCCTACATCTGAACTGTGCTGGGACCAGTGTTCCGGCAAATCGCACAACTAGGAAAGTACAGAGGACTTTAAACTAAATAGAGGGGCAATGGTTCTGGGGAGCGGATACGTATGCTTACAAAGCAAAGAATGTGCAAGTCAGATATTTAGGTAATGATACCCACAGTGTGACAGGAAGGGACAGTGTGCAAACATTTTTTTTAAAAAGCAGTGAAAAGGGTCAACGGGAGAAAAATGATTAAAGCAAATTCAATGATTCTTTACTTAAATGTCCATAGTATTCGGCACAAAATAAAAAAATTAACGGCACAAATTGAGGTTAATGGGGAAGATCTTATAGCCATTACAGAGACGTGGTTGCAAGGAGATGAAGGTTGGGAACCAAATATTCAGGGGTACGTGACTGTTCCTAAGGACAGGCAGGAAGAAAATGGTGGGTAGGGGGGACTGAGCTTTTTAAGTACAAGATGGAATAAGTATAACAGCAAGAAATGATCTTGGATTGGAAGATGTAGAATCCATATGGGTGGAAGTAAGAAATAACAAGGGGGAAAAGACCCTAGTTGGAGAAGTCTATCGCCAACCCCCCCCCCCCCCCCCCCCTCCTAATAGTAGTTATACTGTAGGATAGAGAATAAATCAGGAGATAATGAGGGCATGTAAAAAGGCAGTACATTAATGAGTGCCTTTAATCTTCATATGGATTGGGGAAAATCAATTTGGCAGAAGTAGCCATGAGGCAAAATGCATAAAGTGCATTCAGGACAGTTTCCTGGAACACTACGTTGTGGGTCCAAACAGTGATCAGGCTATCTTGGACTTGATAAGTGTATTGAAGCAGGTAAAAGATTCCCTAAGAAACAGTAACCATAACATGGGAGCATTTAGCATTCAATTTGAGAGACATGGGTCAGAAACAGCTGTGCTAAACTTATACAGATAATTACAAAGGAATGAGGGCAGAGTTAGCTGGAGTGAACCGGGAAATGAGTTTCGCAGAAAAGATAGTTGATCAACAATGGCAGACATTTATGAAAATAGTTCATGACTCACAAGAAACATATATCCCAGTGAGGAAGAAGGATTCTAGGATGGGGATAAATCAACCCCTTCATTAATCAAGGAAGTTAAGGGTAGTATTAAACTGAAAGAAAAAATATAACGTGATTAGTAGTAATGTAGAAGATTGAGAAAGTTTTCAAAACCAATAAAAGAGGATGAAAGAGGGTGAAGATAAACTAGGAGGGTAAAGAAGCAAGTAATATAAAAACAACAGTTTCCTTAAATATATAACAATGGAAGAGAGGCTAAAATGGACATGGGTCTCTCAGAGAATAAGACTAGGGAAATAATAATGGAGAAACAGGAAATAGCAAACAAATTAAATACTTTGTATCGGTCTTCACAGTGGAATACTCTAATAACTTTCCAAAAATACTAAATCAAGGGGCAAAACAGAGATGGGAGATACGCTAGCTCAGTGGTCAGCACGGTTGCCTCACAGCACCAGGGACCCAGGTTCGATTCTGGCCTTGAATGACCGACTATCTGTGTGGAGTTCGCAGACTTTCCCCATGTCTGCGTGCATTTCCTCCCACACCAATGATGTGCAGATTAAGTGGGGTTACAGTGACAGGGCAGGGGACTGAGGTAAAGAGCTCTTTCGGTGGTTCCTGGCAGATTTGATGGGCCAAATGGCCTCTTTCTGCACTGTAGGGATTCTTTGGAAACAAATACAATAAATACCATTGCAGAAAACGTACTTGAGAGACTCGTGGGGCTAACGGTTGATAGGTGTCCTGGAACTGATGGGTTGCATCCTAGGATGTTAAAGGAAGTAGCTACAGAGATAGTGGTTGCACTGGTAGTTAAATACCAAAAATGCTTAAATTCTGGAAATGTGCCGGAGGATTGGAAAACTGCCAATGTAACACCCTTATTCAAAAAGGGAGGGGGACAAAATACAAGTAACTAGAGACCAATTAGCTTAAATCTGTCATTTAGAAAAAAAAAAGAGTCCATTATAAAGGATGACATGGAGATGCCGGTGTTGGGCTGGGGTGGACACAGTAACAAGTCTTACAACACCAGGTTAAAATCCAACCGGTTTGTTTCGAATCACTAGCTTTCGGAGCACTGCTCCTTCCTCGGGTAAAAGAGGTAGGTTCCAAATATATATATATATATATATATATATGTCAAAGTCAAAGTTGCAAGACGATACCTTGGTTGAGAGTCTTTGCAGGTAATTAAGTCTTTAAAGGTCCAAACGGAGCAACTGGAGAGAAGGATAATCACAGTTTAAAGAGGTATGAATTGTCTCAAGCCAGGACAGTTGAAATGAATGAATGAAAATCACTTGTCACAAGTCGGCTTCAAATAAAGTTACTGTAAAAAGCCCCTAGTCGCCACATTCCGGCGCCTGTTCGGGGAGGCTGGTACGGGAATTGAACCCGCGCTGCTGGCCTTGTACTGCTTTACAAGTCAGCTGTGCTAAACTAAGCTGGTAGGATTTCACAAGCCCAGGCCAGATGGTATGGGGTGAATGGGGGCTTGGGAAATCCTACCAACTGTCCTGGCTTGAGACAATTCACACCTCTTTAACCTGTGATGAACCTACCTCTTCATTCACCTGAGAAAGGAGTAGTGCTCTGAAAGCTAGCGATTCAAAACAAACCGGTGGGACTTTAATCTGGTGTTGTAAGACTTCTTATTATAAAAGGATGTAATAGCAGAGCAATTAGAAATACATAATGTAAACAAGCAGAGTCAATATGGCTTCATGACAGGGAATCATGCCCGACTAATTTATTAGAATTCTTTGTGATAACGAGGATAGATAAAGGCGATCCAGCTAGATGTAATATACTTGGACTTCCAAAAGGCGTTCGATTAACTCACAAAAGGCAGGCTATTTAATAGAGTTAGTGCCCAAGGTGTTAGGGAGTCGTATATTAGCATGGATAGAGAATTGGCTACCTAACAGAAGACAGAGTTGGAATACGAGGGGCATTTTAGGATGGCAACGTGTAATTAGTGCGAGTGCCACAAGGATCAGTGCTGGTGCCACATTTATTTACAATACAAATTAATGATTTGGACGAGGGAAGTGAGTGTACTATTTGCAAATTGTGCGGATGATACAAAAATAGGTGGGAATGCAAGTGGTGAGGATGACACAAAGTGTCTACAGAGGGAAATAGACAGGTTAAGTATGTGGGCAGAAAGTTCACATTTTCCTGCGTTATATTCCATCTGTCAAGTTATGCACTTTGGTAGAAGAGTAAAAGTGAAGTTATCAGAGTTCCAAATGACCATACGCTGCTTTCCCCTTTTTGAGGCGGAGAGCTGATAGGTGGTGGTTTAATCCGGAGATCACCACACCTCAGGCGAGGGGCAAGGTTGAGTAAGCGGGCCTTCATGAATAACCTGAGCCTGTATGGTCAAAGAATAAAGAAGCTGAATATTATTTAAATGGAACGAACATTTCAAAGAGCTAACTTTTCAAAGCTGTCAAAGCTAACAGACAAAGAAAGTGGGAAATATTTATACTGTGGAGTGAGAATGAAAGATGAGTCATAGCCACAGAGACTCAGGGAAACCGGGTGCTAACGGCCACAGAATCCAAGGGGAAAGAGTGCTAATGGCAGTCCCAAGAAAGAACAAAACTTCAAATGTTCCAGTGAAGCTCAACGCAAACTGGAGGAACAACATCTCATCTTCCGGTTAGGCACGCTACAGCCTTCCAGCCTGAAGATCGAATTCAACAACTTCAGATGATCAGCTCTATCCCACCCCGACCCGTTTGTTTTCATCCCATTTCATTTTAACTGTCTTTTACCATTTCTTTCTTTCTTAATATATATTTAATTCCACCCCCCCCCCTCCAAATCTTATCCACCTCTCCTCAACCTTTCTCCTCGTTGCTTCCCCCACATCTACAGTTCATCCTCTGATGTTAGTTTCTCTGCTGTTTGACCTTTCACATCTTTCATTCTCTCTGGGGACTGCCATTAGCACTCTTTCCCCTCGGTTTCTGTGGCCATTGGCACCCGGTTTCCCCGGGTTTCTGTGGCTATGACTCATCTTTCATTCTCACTCCACAGTATAAATATTTTCCACTTTCTTTGTCAGTTAGCTTTGACAGCTTTAAAACGTTAGCTCTTTTCTCTCCTTACAGATGCTGCCAGACCTGCTGAGATTTTCCAGCATTTTCTCTTTCGTTTCAGATTACAGCATCCGCAGTAATTTGCTTTTATCTATTATTTAAATGGAGAAGGACTGCAGAAAGCTGCAGTAGAGGAATTTGAGAGTGCTCGTGCATAAATCACAAAAAGCTAGCATGCAAGTTCAGTGGATAATAGGGAAGGCGAATGGAATGTTGGCCTTTATTTCAAAGGGAATGAGAGTATAAAAATAGTGAGGTCTTGCCAAAATTAGACCACACCTGGAATACTGTGAACAGTTTTGGTCCCCTTATCTAAGGAAAGATACACTGGCATTGGAGGCAGCCCAGATTAGATTAATTAGGTTGAACCTCGGTCTGGAGGGATTTTCTTATGAGGAAAGTTTGAGTAGGTTGGGCTGTACTCATTAGAATTGAGAAGAGAGGTGGACTTATTGAGACATATAGGCTTCTCTGGAATAATGCCAAGAGGTTGTTTCCGCTTGTGCGAGAGTCTAGAACCAGAGGACATCATTTCAGAGTACGTCCCATTTAAGGACAGAGACAAAGAGGAATTTACCTTCTCTCAGAGGGTAAACAATTTGTGGAATTCTTTACTGCAGAAGGCTGTAGGGGCTGGGTCATTTCCCATGCAACTGTGCCAGATGTAAAAATCAAACAATTTTCTTCTTCCCACAACATTGTTTTTCCAAGCAAGGCACTAATGTACATACATTTCCCCCAGGATACTGCTACTCAGGGTGCAATCTTTGTTATACAAGGATTACTAATTGCAGGCCAATTGCCTTTCTGAACTTCTTTATTTTGTCCCTCCTATTCTCATTCCAATATTTGCATCTCTGGTATCCTAATTCCGCTGAACATTAGCTTTCAGAAATAATGTTGCAAATTCTTCTGCATTCTGCCCAGATACCACTATTTTCTTTGGGGAATCGATGGCGTAGTAATATTATCACTGGAAGAGTAAACCAGAAACCCAGGGTAATGCTCTGGGGACCCGGGTTCAAATCCCACCACTGCAGATGTTGAAATTTGAATTAAATAAAAATCGCAATTAAAAGGCTAACAATGACCATATAACCATAGACGATTGATGCAAAAAGCCACCTGGTTCACTAATGTCCTTTAGGGAGGGAAATCTGCCATCCTTACCTGGTCTGGGACTACATGTGACTCCAGACCCACAGCAATGTGGTTGACTCTTAACTGTCCCCTCAAGGGCAATTACAGATGGGCAATAAATGCTGGCCCAGCCATCGATGCCCATGAACAAATTTTTAAAAAGCGAGGCAACAAGGGTCCAGACTTATGACGTTGGTGTCCCACAAGAGGAAATGACATGCTAATGAGGTGGATGCAACTGTGCCATGTCTCCGTTTTGTTTTCCTGGGTTTCTACTTTGTGGAAAAGATGGCAGATCACGCGTTGCAAATGGCCTTTTGGAGTTGCACCAGCTCATCAAATTGAAGGACCAGAGTGTAATTTGTCAGTAATACGGGTAGCACGGTAGCACAGTGTTGGACAGCACCATGGTCCCAGGTTTGATTCCCACTTGGGTCACTGGGCAGTCTGTACGTTCTCCGTGTCTGCATGGGTTTCCTCTGGGTTCTCTGGTTTCCTCCCACATGTCCCGAAAGACGTGCCGTTAGATAATTTGGACATTCTGAATTTTCCCTCAGTGTACACGAACAGGCGCCAGAGTGTGGCGACTAGGGGATTTTCACAGTACATTCATTGCAGTATTTATGTAAGCCTACTTGTGAACTAATAAAGATTATTATCTCAGGATAATCTTGGTTTTTTCTCTAGAGATTGTAAAAACTATTCATCGCTCTGGAAAGCATTTGATTTTGGACAGCATTCAGTAGGCTCTATAGGTCAAGGCCATCAGCACTGCTATTTATTTTTCTCCCCTTTTGAATCTAAAGGCATTTCGCCAAAACCTGGAAATGTGGATGGATTGAGGTCCCTTAAAATTGAGGAGTTTTTGGGTCCACCATCACTCTGTTTATGCCAGGTGGAGGGAGGAGGAAATAAAAATCTGTCCAAGAATCCAATCTTCCTTTGGGGCCTGAAGGCTCAATTTGTATCAAAATGAAGATTTTCATAATTCACAATAGCACAATTAAGCTTACCACTGCAGTTCATTATCTGCATCTGAAAATTATTTTTGGAGACCCATTACTAAAAGCGTATATAATGCATCTTCCTTTTAACATTTTAGATCTTTCAAGCCAATACTTTTCCTGTGATATAGAGCCCATTACCTTCTTCCAGCCGAATGCACTTAGCCATGCCCAGTCAAGCACCATAATGAGTAAAGATGAGATATTGTTTTTACCCTATTATATTTACTTAATTTAATTGTGGTCCATGAATGTATGATCCATGTAGTTTGGGTTGGTTTTGCTTTCATTTTTCCTTGCACTTCAAAACAGTGGTTTACTTGGGCACAATCACAAATGCATAATTCACATACTATTATTATTTTCTCTTTCATCTGTTACTGTGGAAAATTGTTGAAGCTTGGTGAGTAGAATGTAGATGAAAAGAAACAATGAATTAATGTATAGAGAAAGAAACAAAGATAGGGTAACGGGGCATGAGGAGAATAGCTGAAGAGAGGAGTGGAAGAGGACACAAAAAGGTGACCAACAAACACATTGTGATGAAAGAGGAATAAAAGAGGCACTAGGCTTGTTTGATCTGTTTCGGTATGACCTCAGATATATTCTATATTTATGAATCTTAAAAAGAGTTTATATAGGATGTTATTCGGTTATATTTCCCCAAACGTTGTATTTGTCCAAAGATGTGCAGGTTCGGTGGATTGCCCAGACTAAATTGCCATTAGTGTCCAAAATTGCCCTTAGTGTTGGGTGGGGTTGCTGGGTTACAGGGAAAGGGTGGAGGTGTGGGTTTGCATAGGGTGCTCTTTCCAAGAACCGGCGCCGAATGGCCTCCTTCTGCACTGTAAATTCTATGATTCTATGATGTGCACTGTATTCTGTGCGTGCAGATTTTGCAGGTTTGTTTGAACTATATTACGGTCTTCATTCAAGAGAAAGCAGAAGAATAATTCTACAGTTTCTCTGGCCAACCAGACTGCTTTACAATAACCTATACATCACTCTTTACATTGTGATATTGTAGCAAAAAACTGAGTACATTTGTTGAAACAGCCAACTTCAAATTTAGATTCAAACCAACCAAAACCCCTATTGTTATTTGTTCTAATGTTTATGTTTCAATTCCAATTAATTCCCATCTGTAACTATTCAGGAACTTGGCAAAAATTGCATGGATTACAGACAAAAACTCTTCATCATCATCTTCAGGTATAAAGCAGCATAGCTGTCGAGAAGAAAATGCATAATCCATCTTCAGCTGACTGTAAAGATACTTACACAGTTGTAATAATCACAATGTCTATAACTATGAGCTGCAGACTTCATAGTCATAAATGAGCTCATTTCATAAATTTTAGATACATCTTCGCATAGATCCGAACTCTCCTATCACTTCAAATAAAGTGATGAACCTCCTCAATGATGAAATAATTTAAGAGTCTCAAAACTACATGAGAATATCAGGACTGTGTTGATATTTGGGCATCTCTGTTTACTCAATCATCATTAAGCAGCTTCACCAAATGACAATTTCAAGAAAAATATTCCTTGATGAACTTGGAAACAATCTGATACTTAACATGGAAGCAAATGGGTGCAGATTATTCAATTTTCTCACTTCATGTAATTTTGTAATGGCTAAACTCCATTAGTAACTACAGCATCCAGTGTTAGCTCAGCATGCAAAACTTCATCACAACGCAGATCACAAAGCAGCTGCATACCATCACATTCGCCCACCTGGCCCATTTAATGAAGTAAGGCAAATGGTTGAGCAGATTGAATGTGTAAAAGGAATAACGGGTAATCTCTGTCACTGTCCATGTGACCAAGAAAAGAACGACGCTTTCCTCATTCTGTATCTGCAGATTATTCCATGAGAAAAAGGCAAGTTCAGAAATAAAACTCAATATCATTTATAGGATTTAAGACCCAAATTTAGAAGTGCATTTGATCCCCCCCTTCCTAGAGTGCAGACTATGCTTAGAGAAACACGAGTGCAAATTAGACCATCACAAATACTTTGCAATAACATATTACAATGACATTTAACTCAGCAGTATTGTGTAAATGATTGTTCCACATAAATGCAATGAAATAATGTCACATAGAAGTAATATCAGTGTTGCTGAAACAGTTCTAGGTTAAAAACAAATTTCTATTGCAGAATTCAGATGTTTTGTAAGCTACGAATAAAAAAGCCAACTGGTAAAACCAAATGGGCAATTATACAAGTAGTTGCACTTTTTAAAAATTCATTTACAGGATGGGAGCATGTCTGGCTCGGCCAGTATTCATTGCCCATTCCCATTTATGTCAATCTCAGCCGCTGGAACAAGGCCATATAATATGTCCTTCATATTATACATTCATTGTGGATATGCATGGATTCCAACTACACTGTACATGCAGATCTTATATCTATGCTTTTCAACTGAACATGTGTAACATGCAGGTAATGCCTATAGTTTAATTATAGAGTTTCATTGCAGATTCTAAAAAGGTTACACGATCCTGCTGTGATTCATCAGTTCAGCCATTTGTCCAATGTGCTGGTCGGACCTTGAAATAAAGTGACAATTATTCTATTCTATGAAATGAAATAATGCTCTGTTACTGGAAATTAGAATGTACCCTCGCTAAATTCTTAATTTCTGAATGCAAATTTACAAGCTGCAGAAATATTTTAATAGATATTTTGTAACATTACTAATTTATTGTTTCCTAACATTAGTAACTCAGTGCACCTTCTTCTCTATTCTGGCAAACAACCTATTTACAAATTTTCATCTACTTAAGAATACAGCAGGCAGATTCTCCCTCCAAGTACCCAATGTTGAAATTTGTACACAACGGAGCTCAAAAACTCAAAACATTGAAATACACAGAGCTTGGGACCTACCATTTCACTGAATAGTGTATTATGCCAACACACTGCACATTTATTTACAATTATTTAATTGAAACAAATTATCACAATATGTCAGGATTTAGATCAACTGTTTGCTCTCATTTTTCTTTTTCAGTAAGAGCTTTCTTTTCAAACTTCAAGAAACAGTCAAATTGATATTGCAGTAACATACAAATAGTAAAGATAAATAACATTAAAGCTTAATCAGCACACTTTAAATAAATCAGGTCACTTCTACATTACTAGCATGCACTAATCTCCTACAGTATAAAAATCTTTGTTTCACTAGTAAAACTATCATAATTGAATAAAGGCCGACATGTCAGTGCAGTAATAAAGAACTGCTCCAGTCAGCACGGTGGCGCCGTGGTTAGCCCCCACAACCCAAAGATGTGCAATGTAGGTGGATTGGCCAAATCTCTTTTTATTAAAACAGTAAAAAATATACACAAGGCCAAACGGTACAAACACTAATTTAGTGTTGGAGAAACAGGGTATCCTCCCCATGTTAAATTGCCCCGGAATTGTAAAAAATGAATTGGCTACTCTTAATTTGTTTATTATTTTAAATTTAAATCAGCTCCGTCGTTAGAGGTGCTCTCTTTCAACCATGCTTATGTGGGCAGATATAAATAATTCCATGGAATTATTCAAAGAGGAGCAAGGAAAATCTGTGTCCTAGCCAAACATCCTCGCTGAACTAACACTACTAAAAAATCATTGATTTGAAAAGATTTTTCAAGAACAAGAGGGCACAGATTTAAAATGATTGACAAAAGAAACAAAGGCGACATGAGTGCTTAAGGGTTGGAATGCACTGCCTGAGTGTGGTGGAGGTAGGTTCAATCGAAGCACTTGTCGATTATCCAAAAAGATTATGCAGGATTTGGGGGAGAAGGCAGGAGAGTGGCACTAGGTGAATTGCTCATTTGCAAAGTCAGTGCAGACATGATGGGCTGAATGGTCTCCTTATGCACTTAAGAATTCGTGATTCCATGATTCTAATTGATCTTTGTGGACTTGTATGAACATTGTTTGCTACATTTTGCCTCAAGCAACAGCAAGTTCACTTCAAAAATAATTCATTAGCTGTAAAGCATTTAGGATGCCTTGTGGATGCTGTCATGTGAGAGTACCTTTAAGACATGGATGTTTAAGCAATGTACCTTTAAGAAAACAGTGATGTCAGAGAGTGGGTGGAGCTGAGGTCAGGTCAGCCATTTTGCAGTTTAGTTTTGCAGTTTGGAGGAAAAGAGTTGGGTGTGTGTCTGTGTTTTGCAGTGAGCTGTATCTCTGCCATGAAAGACTATCTCTGGATTATTTGGGTGATTTAAACTTATAATAGTGACGCCTTTAACCTGATGTGATTTTGTTTAAAGGTGTTAAGTCTCTTGGAAGTTTGAAGGAACATTTTAAGGAATTATTTACTGTTGCAATATTTTCTGAGTTACCTTTGAAGTAAGGGGTTTTAAGAGATCCAATGTTTATTGAAGATGTTAAGTTGAGTTCATGGAATAAACAGTGTTTTGTGTTTAAAAACCCACGTGTCCATAATTGTAATCCCACACCTAGGGAAAAGCCGTGTGCTAGGAAAAGCAACAAATCCATGAAAGGGAGAGGTTGGTTGAACTCCATGATACATTTTGGGGTTCTGAAAACGCCTCGCCCATAACAATTGGGGGTCTCGTCCGGGATAAAAGTCTATCTATTGGATTGGCTTTTGTGAACTTAAAGACACTGAAGGATTGTTGCTTTTCCGGTGTGGTATTTTAGTTTAAGTGGGGAGAGTGTTGTGAACAATGGCTCTTTCAGAGGCCCAGAAGTTTTTGGGGGTGGAGAATGTTACACGTAGTACCTTACGGACAGAAACGAAAAGCAGACTGTTAGATTTGGCAAGAACATTGCAGTTAACATTACCTGACAAAATGCGAAAATATGAGGTAATTATGGCGGTGGTTAAGCATTTAAAGTTGCCCGAGATAGAGTTTGACTCATTGGAAATGGCAAAAATTCAGTTGCAAATTAAACAAATGGAACAGGAGAAAGAATTAAAGCGGCTGGCATACTAGAGTGTGAGAGAGGAAAGAGAGAGAGAGAGAGAGAGAGAGAGTGAGAGTGAGAGTGAGAGTGAGAGTGAGAGTGAGAGTGAGAGAGAGAGAGAGAGAGAGAGAGAGAGAGAGAGGAAAAAGAAAGAATGAGAGAGAGGAAAAAGAGAAAGAGAGAGAGAGAGAGAGAGAGAGAGAGAGAGGAAAAAGAAAGAGAAAGAGAAAGAGAGAGAGGAAAAAGAAAGAGAGAGCGGAAACAGAAAGCGAAAGAGAGAGGGGAAAAAGAAAAGGAGAGAAGAAAGGAGAAAAGAAAGAATAGCCCTAGCAGAACAAAAAGAAAAAGAAAGGGAGATACAGATCAGGGAAAAAGATAAAGAGAGGGAATTTGAACTTCAGAAAATGGCCATGAAACATGACAATCAGTTAAAATTGGCAGTCGTAAAGGGAAATGTACAGTTGGATGATAGTGATGAGGACAGTGAGAAAGAGCGTCATAGTCGAAGGCTTGGTGGGCATCTATTTAAACATGTCCAAGCATTGCCAAGGTTTGACGAGAAGGAAGTGGAAGCCTTTTTCATTTCATTTGAGAAGGTAGCTAAACAAATGAAATGGCCACAGGACATGTGGGTGTTACTGATTCAAACAAAGCTGGTAGGTAGAGCTAGTGAAGTGTTTGCATCACTACTGGAGGAGGTATCTGGAATGTATGAGGAGGTGAAGAAATGGACTTCCGGTTGCGGCGATGCCTAGGTAGGTCACACGTTCGGCAGCTCCCGCTGGGAACGGACTTTTGGGCTCTCTAGAGGGGCCCCAATGGCAATTGTTCGATGACTTCCAGTGTGGGAAGGTGACAGCAAGGTCCCCCCGACATTATATGGATTGGACCAGGAGTGGAGCGGTGAAAAAACTGATCTTGGAGCAGCGAAAAGTGAGGGGGAGAAAAAACAAGATGGCGGCGGGTGGAGACCAAGCAGCATGGGCGCTGTGGTCGCATAAGCAGCAGGGGTTTCTTAGACGCTGCTTTGAAGAGCTGAAGACAGAAATGCTGGCGCCAATGAAGGCGGTGATTGAGAAGCTTGTGGAGACCCAGAAGGCCCAAGGGGCGGCGATCCGGGAGGTGCGGCAAAAAGCCTCGGAGAACGAGGATGAGATTTTGGGCCTGGCGGTGAAGTGGAGGCACACAAGGCAGTGCACAAGACGTGGGCGGAAAGATTTGAGGACCTGGAGAATAGGTCGAGGAGGAAGAATCTTCGGATTCTGGGTCTCCCTGAAGGAGTTGAGGGACCCAAGGCCAACGAGCCGCCAAGGGCTGTCATGGTGAGGTTTCACCACTTTATGGACAGAGAGTGTGTCTTGAGATGGGCCAAGAAAGAGCGGAGCAGCAGGTGGGAGAACACGGAGATCCAAATCTACCAGGACTGGAGTGCAGAGGTGGCCAAGAAGAGATCTGGCTTTAACCTGGCCAAGGCGGTGCTACATCGGAAGGGGGTGAAGTTCGGTATGCTGCAGCCAGCGCAACTGTGGGTCACATTCCAAGTTCAGCACCACTATTTCGAAACGCCCGAGGAGGCTTGGAGTTTTATACAGACTGTGTGTGTAAAAAAAAAAGTTGGACTTAAATTGAGGGTCTGTGGTTGTGGGGGGGGGGGATGTCTGCTGTATATACGGTTTTAACTACGTGTAGGGAATGTTCGCTTGGTTGGGTGCTGGATGGGGAGGCTGTGGGAGTGTGTGGGCGCCGGTGGTGGAGGGAGGGGAGGCCCGGGGATGGGGGAATTGAGATAAGGCCGCAAAAGGAGCTGTGCCAGAGGGGACGGGGCCGGCTCAGGAAAGCGCGGGCTTTTTCCCGCGCTAGTGAAGGACGGCGGTGGGGGTCGGAGGAGCGCACACTGACTGAGGGGGAGAGGGGATTCGCACACTGGGGGTGGGGGGGTCGATGGGAAGAGGCCGGGGTCAGCAGGAGTCAGCTGACTTACGGGAGTGTTATGGGGGGAGCAAAAGAGCTAGATATGGATCGAGCGGGCGGGGGGGGGGGGGGGGGGTTATAGGGTTGCTGCTGCCTTGGCCAATGGGGAACTGGAAATAGGAGATGTGGTCGGGGCGGGGGTCCGCTGTCTGGGGGACTGGAGGGTGCGGGAGGGGCGGGCACGTGACTGGCCTAGAAAAGGAGATGGCTAGTCGGCAGGGGGTGGGGGGGTGAGAAGCTCCCCAATCCGGCTGATAACTTGGAATGTGAGGGGTCTGAACGGGACGATCGAGGGGGCCCGGGTGTTCGCACACTTAAATGGACTGAAGGTAGACGTGGTCATGCTTCAGGAGACACATTTGAAGGTGGCAGACCAGGTCAGGTTAAGAAAGGGATGGGTAGGACAGGTATTCCATTCGGGGCTGGATGCGAAGAACAGAGGGGTTGCAATACTGGTGGGGAAGCGGGTGTCGTTTGAGGCAATGAATATTGTAGTGGATAATGGAGGTCGATACATGATGGTGAGCGATAGGTTGCAGGGGGTGTGGGTGGTACTGGTAAACGTATATGCCCCGAACTGGGATGATGCCGGATTTATGAAGCGCATGCTGGGTCGGATTCCGGACCTGGAGGCAGGAAGCTTGATAATGGGTGGAGATTTCAACACGGTGCTGGATCCAGCATTAGATCGCTCCAGATCCAAGGCGGGGAAGAGGCCGGCTGCGGCCAAGGTGCTCAAGGGGTTTATGGACCAGATGGAGAGAGTGGATCCATGGAGGTTTGCTAGGCCCCTGGCCAGGGAATTTTCATTCTTTTCCCATGTACATAGAGCCTACTCCCGGATAGATTTTTTTGTTTTGAGTAGGGCGCTAATCCCGAAAGTGGAAGGAACGGAGTATTCGGCCATAGCCATCTCAGACCACGCCCCGCACTGGGTGGAGCTGGAGTTAGGAAAGGAGAGGGACCAGCGCCCGCTATGGCGTCTCGATGTGGGATTACTGGCGGATGAGGTGGTGTGCAGAAGGGTGCGGGGGTGCATTGACAGATACTTGGAGGCCAATGACAACGGAGAGGTGCAGGTGGGGGTAGTCTGGGCGGCGTTGAAGGCGGTGGTCAAGGGAGAGTTAATCTCCATTAGGGCCCACAGAGAGAAGAGAGAGGGCAGGGAGAGGGAGAGGTTGGTGGGGGAGATCTTAAGAGTGGACAGGAGATATGCAGAGGCCCCCCGAGGAGGGGCTACCTAGGGAGCGGCGAAGCCTCCAGATGGAGTTTGACCTGTTGACCACAGGGAAAGCAGAGGCACAGTGGAGGAAAGCACAGGGGGCGACGTACGAGTATGGAGAGAAGGCGAGCCGGATGCTGGCACACCAGCTCCGTAAGAGGGTGGCAGCGAGGGAGATAGGTGGAGTTAAGGATAGCAGGGGGAATACGGTGCGGAGTGCGTTGAGAGTAAATGAGGTATTTAAGGACTTCTATGAGGAGCTGTACAGATCTGAGCCCCCAGCGGGGGAAGAGGGGATGTGACGATTTTTGGATCAACTGAGGTTCCAGAGGGTGGAGGAGCAGGAGGTGGCTGGTTTAGGGGCGCCAATTGGGTTGGAGGAGCTGGTTAAAGGATTGGGGAACATGCAGGCGGGGAAGGCCCCGGGGCCAGATGGGTTCCCGGTCGAGTTTTATAGGAAATATGTGGACCTGCTAGGCCCGTTGTTAGTAAGGACTTTCAATGAGGCAAGGGAGGGGGGGACCCTGCCCCCAACAAGGTCCGGGGCGCTGATCCTGAAGCGGGAGAAGGACCCACTGCAATGTGGGTCGTATAGACCGATCTCGCACCTCAACGTGGATGCTAAGTTGCTGGCAAAAGTGCTGGCTACGAGGATTGAGGACTGTGTCCCGGGGGTGATTCATGAGGACCAGACGGGATTTGTAAAGGGCAGGCAGCTAAACACCAATGTGCGGAGGCTCCTAAACGTGATTATGATGCCATCGGCAGAGGGAGAGGCGGAGATAGTGGCAGCTATGGACACGGAGAAGGCCTTCAACCGGGTGGAGTGGGAGTATCTCTGGGAAGTGTTGCGGAGGTTTGGGTTCGGGGAGGGGTTAATTAGGTGGGTCAGGCTCCTATATAGAGCCCTGGTGGCGAGTGTGGCTACGAATCGACGGAGGTCGGAGTACTTTTGGCTGTACCGAGGGACGAGGCAGGGGTCCCCCCTTGTTGTTTGCATTGGCAATCGAGCCTTTGGCCATGGCACTAAGGGAGTCCAGGAAATGGAGGGGGTTAGTCCGAGAGGGCGAGGAACATCGGGTATCGCTGTATGCGGACGACCTGTTGCTGTACGTGGCAGATCCAGTGGAGGGGATGGTGGAGGTCACGGAGATCCTAAGGGAGTTTGGGGACTTCTCGGGCTATAAGCTTAACGTAGGGAAAAGTGAGCTCTTTTGCGGTGCATCCAGGGGACCAGGGAAGGGGGATAGACGACCTACCATTGAAGAGGGCGGAAAGGAACTTTTGGTACTTGGGGATCCAGGTGGCTGGGAGCTGGGGGGCCCTGCGCAAGCTCAATTTGACGTGGTTGGTGGAACAGATGGAGGAGGATTTCAAAAGATGGGATGTGCTGCCACTCTTGCTAGCGGGCAGGGTACAGTCGGTTAAAATGATGGTCCTCCCGAGGTTTCTTTTTGTGTTCCAATGCCTTCCCAAGGCCTTTTTTAAACGGGTAGGTAGGAGCATCATGGGTTTCGTGTGGGCAAATAAGACCCCGATGGTAAAGAGGGTGTTTCTGGAGCGTGGCAGGGACAGGGAGGGCTGGCGCTGCCGAATCTGTGCGGCTACTATTGGGCAGCCAACATGGCGATGATCCGTAAGTGGGTAATAGAGGGAGAGGGGGAGGCGTGGAAGAGGTTGGAGATGGCGTCCTGTAGGGGCACGAGCCTGAGGGCGCTGGTGACGGCACCGCTGCCGCTCTCGCCGACTAGGTACACCACGGGTCCGGTGGTGGCGGCAACACTGAAGATCTGGGGGCAGTGGTGACGGCATAGGGGCGAGATGGGAGCATTGGTTTGGTCCCCAATTCGGGAGAACCATCGGTTCGTCCCGGGAAGGATGGATGGGACGTTTCGGAGCTGACATCGGGCAGGGATCAGAAGAATGGGGGACCGGTTTATAGATGGGACGTTTGCAAGCCTAGGGAAGCGAAGTTCTCCTGGAGGAGAAGTTTGGGTTACCCCCGGGAAATGCGTTCAGGTATATGCAAGTGAGGGCGTTTGTGAGGCGGCAGGTGAGGGAATTCCCGTTGCTCCCGGCACAGAGGATTCAGCACATGGTGATTTTGGGTGTATGGGTTGGCGAGGGCAGGGTCGCGGTGATTTACCAGGAGCGGAAAGAAGAGGAGGCCGCGGTAGAGGAGCTAAAGGGCAAGTGGGAGGAGGAGCTTGGGGAGGAGATAGATGAGGGTCTGTGGGCTGATGCCCTAAGTAGGGTTAATTCTTCCTCCTCCTGCACCAGGCTCAGCCTAATACAATTCAAGGTTGTTCACAGAGCACATATGACAGGGGCGAGGATGAGTAGGTTCTTTGGGGTGGAGGACAGGTGTGGGAGGTGCTCGGGGAGTCCGGCAAATCAAGTCCACATGTTTCGGTCGTGCTCGGCACTGGAGGGGTTTTGGAGGGGTCTTGCGAGGACTATGTCCAAGGTGGTGAAAGTCCAGGTCAAGCAGAGTTGGTGGTTGGCATTATTTGGGGGTAACGGACGAGCCGGGAGTGCAGGAGGCGAAAGAGGCCGGTACCCTGGCCTTTGCGTCCCTGGTAGCCCGGCGGAGGATCTTGTTATTATGGAAGGATGCAAAGCCCCCCAGTGTGGAAGCCTAGATAAATGACGTGGCAGAGTTCATTAAGCTGGAGAGGATAAAGTTTGCCTTACGAGGGTCTGTGCAGGGGTTCTTCAGGCGGTGGCAACCGTTCCTAGACTATCTCGTGGAGCGCTAGGAGGAGGTCAGCAGCAGCAGCAACCCGGGGGGGGGGGGGGGGGGGGGGGGCTGTCTCTTTCGGGGGGGGGTATTTGGGTGGGGTGGGGGAGGTTCCCCAAGGGTACTGTTGAATGTTATATGGGGGGGGGGGGGTTAATATATGTGGGAGAAACCCAATGTATAAGTACTTTATTATTTTTGAATGTGGGGTTTGTGTTCTTTCTTCTTTTTGTTATGGGGGGGGGGGGGTTTGTTATAAAAATTGTTGGAAAAATTTGAATAAACATTTTTTTTTTTTAAAAAGGTGAAGAAATCCATCTTAAGTGCATATGAGCTAGTGCCTGAAGCTTACAGACAAAGGTTCAGAAATTTAAGGAAAGAATTTTATCAAACATACATGGAGTTTGAAAGGCTCAGAGTAATTTTGATAGGTGGATAAGGGCTTTGTAAATAGACCAAATATATGAAGCTCTCAGAGAAATTATAATTTGAGGAGTTTAAAAATTCAATTCCTGATGTAGTGAGAATTCATGTGGAAGAACAGAGGGTTAAAACTGAGATTAGCAGCGGAAATGGCAGATGATTATGAATTAGTTCATAAATCAAAGATTTGTTTCCGACATCAGTTTCAGCCTGTGAGGGATAGAAACTGGGGACATGAGAAATACTCAAGTGGTAAAGGTAAAGGTGATCTGATGGGAGACAATAAAGAGAGTGTACCTCAGATTAAAAAAGAAATCCAGGAGGGTGGAAAATAAATGAAAAGTTTCAGATGTTTTCACTGTAATAAACTAGGCCATGTAAAGTCACAGTGTTGGTGGTTGAAGCACTGGGAAGGCTAATGTGGTAAAACAGGATAAGACAGTGGGGTTTGTTAGAGTGGTAAAGGAAAGCCCAAGGGAAGCGAAGGGGGTGCAAACGATTGTACAGCCTGTTCAAGAAGTAATTGTTAAGAAGGTGCCAGATGTCTTTATGTACTTGTGTGGGTAAAGTTTACTCATGTGTATCAGGAGGAGCAGGTAAAGAAGTCACAATTGTAAGAGATACAGGGGCTAGTCAATCTTTAATGGTAAGAGATGAGGAATTATGTAGTTTGGGAAGAATGTTGCCAGAAAAGGTGGTGATATGTGGAATTCAGGGTGAGAGGAGTAGCGTTCCATTATATAAGGTAAGGTTGGAAAGTCAAGTGAAGAGTGGTGAAGTGGTAGTAGGAGTAATAGATAAACTATCTTGTCCAGGAATACAGTTTATCTTGGGCAATGATATAGCTGGATCGCAGGTGGGAGTGATGCCTACTGTGGTTGATAAACCAGTGGAAAATCAGTCAACTGAAGGGTTGAGGGACGAATATCCTGGGATTTTTCCCGGATTGTGTAGTAACAAGGTCGCAAAGTCACAGGTTAAGACAAGAGGAAAAATCAAGGAGTGAAGATGAAGTTGAAGTGCAATTATCAGAAATGATTTTTGATCAGATGGTTGAAAAAGAACAAGAACAGGTGGAGGAGGAGGCGGATATTTTTAGTTCAGGAAAATTGGCGGAGTTACAACAGAAAGATGTAGTTAAACTTTGTCAAGCATGTCGCACATGTCAAGTGATAGGGAAACCTCAAGCAGTGATAAAACCAGCACCCTTAATACCCATTCCAGCATTTGAGGAGCCTTTTACAAGGGTCCCAATCGATTGTGTAGGACCGCTTCCTAATACAAAAAGTGGGAATCAATATCTTTGGTAATGGATGTGTCTACTAGGTTTCCAGAGGCCATTCCAGTGCGCAATATTACAGCTAAAAGGATTGTGGAGGAGTTACTTAAATTCCTTCCTAGATTATGGACTACCCACAGAAATACAATCGGATCAAGGAACAAATTTTACTTCAAAGTTGTTCAAAGAAGTTATGGATAGCTTTGGAATAAAACAATTTAAATCAACTGCGTACCATCCAGAATCGCAGGGAGCGTTAGAAAGGTGGCATCAGACATCAAAGACAATGTTGTGGGCGTATTGTCAAGATTATCCAGAGGATTGGGATAAAGGAATCCCATTCGTATTGTTTGCAATTAGGGATGCACCTAATGAGTTGACCAAATTCAGTCCTTTTGAACTAATTTTTGGTCATGAGGTAAGAGGACCACTTAAATTGATTAAGGAAAAATTGGTGGGTGAGAAATCGGAAATTACGCGATTGGATTATGTGTCAAATTTTAGGGAATGATTAAATAGAGCAGGTGAATTGGCTAGACAACATTTGAAAGTTGCACAAAATGTGATGAAACGGGTAGCGGACAAGAAATCCAAAGTTCGTAGTTTTGCCAGTGGGGGTAAAGTTTTAGTGTTGTTACCAGTGGTAGGGGAGCCTTTAAAAGCTAGGTTTTGTGGACCGTATCAGATTGAAAGGAAATTAAGTGAGGTGAATTATGTGGTAAAAAAACCAGATAGAAGGAAGACTCACCGAGAGTGACATGTGAATATGCTTAAAAGGTACTTTGAAAGGGAAGGAGAGAAAAAGGAGGTTTTAATGATTCTATCTCAAAGTGACGAACCAAATCCAGTTGACTGTGAATTTGACATACCTCAAATTAAATTGGAAAATGAGGATGTTCTTAAAAGTTGGAAAGAATTGTTCAGTTACCTTCCAGAGGAAAAACGAACTGACCTGAAAGAGTTATTGATATCACGTGGGCAAGTTTGTAGAGATAAATTGGGAAGTACTAAAATGGCTATACATGATGTAGATGTGGGAAATGCTGTTCCAATCAAACAACATCCATATAGACTTAATCCTTTAAAATTGGCACAAGATAACAGAGAGATTGAGAGTATGCTGAAAAATGGCATAATTGAAGTGTGTTGCAGCCAATGGAACTCACCCATAATGATGGTACCTCGACCAGATGGTACCCAACGGTTGTGTGTGGACTATAGAAAGGTGAAAGCAGTTACAAGAACGGACTCTTATCCTATCCCACCATTGAAGGATTGCTTGGAGAAAGTGGGACAATCTGCTTTTATTTACAACTTCCAGATATGGAAAGAACATTTAAAGCATCGTATGGAGTTCTTCGATTGACTTCAGGAGGCGGGTTTGGTGATGAACCTAGCCGAAAGTGAACTTGGAGAAGCCCAAATCACTTTCCTTGCGGAGTTTCCGTTATCCTCAAGACAAAGGGAAATAATGCGATTTCTTAGCATGAATGGATTTAATCGAACCTTTGTGCAAAGGTTTTGTGGCATGATTACTCCACTGAGGGACTTGCTAAAGAAACCTAAAAAATTTCAATGGACAGCGGACTTTCAACAGGCATTTGACTGCCTGAAAGCTGTGATCAAGGGTCTCTGTGGTCAGATTGAACTAAGGTGTCTGATTCTAAAGAGAAATGCCAAGCAGTAGAGGAATGGATAGATCGTGCAGAGACTTTGTTCAAAGAGACTCAATTGAGAAGGTTTTCGGTTGGAGGAAGAACAACGAAGAAAAATGGACTATATTATTATACCTGTTGGAGTGTGTTGTTTTCTTTAAATGAAAATGCATATTTACTGTGTGCATTTCTTAGTGGATAGTGCAAAAGTTAAAAATGAAATCATCTTGAAGTTGATGGTTTATTTTTTTTCTTGCCGGGGGGGGTCGGGGGAGGGAGGTGTCATGTGCGAGTACCTTTAAGACATGGATGTTTAAGCAATGTACCTTGGAAACAGTGATGTCAGAGAGTGGGTGGAGCGGAGGTCAGGTCAGCCATTTTGCAGTTTGGAGGAAAAGAGCTGGGTGTGTGTTGGTGTTTTGCAGTGAGCTGGATCTCTGCCATGAAAGACTATCTCTGGATAATTTGAGTGATTTACACTTCTAATAGTGAAGCCTTTAAACCTGATGTGATTTTGTTTAAAGGTGTTAAGTCTCTTGGAAGTTTGAAGGAACATTTTAAGGAATTATTTACTGTTGCAATATTTTCTGAGTTACCTTTGAAGTAAGGGGTGTTAAGAGATCCAATTTTTATTGAAGATGTTAAGTTGAGTTCATGGAATAAACAGTGTTTCGTGTTTAAAAACCCACGTGTCCATAATTGTAATCCCACACCTAGGGAAAAGCCGTGTGCTAGGAAAAGCAACAAATCCATTAAAGGGAGAGGTTGGTTGAACTCCATGATACATTTTGGGGTTCTGAAAACGCCTCGCCCATAACAATGCAATAAACGGGCAAGTTACTTATTTTACAACTGGCTACATTGTCTTATTAACGGTGGGTGGGATTTTCCAGTCATGCACTCCCCGAGACCTTTAAATGGTCCATCAATTGTTGCCCTGCCCCCGACAATTCCTGCAGTGGGTAGGACCGGAAAATTTACCCCAGTGTTTCTGATGCTATTGGCAAACTCATCTAAAATGATCCTGTTTGGCATCTCACAATTCCAATTTGAAGAAAATAAGTCATGCATAAAATGGCTGAAACCTGCATTATTTGTTAGGCTTGTTGTGACCATGCATTATAGGATTTGAAAGACTTAAAACGTACAACTTCCATTTAGTAAACAACAGGACAGCATTGCAAGTTGTGCCATACACTTCCAATCACTTAATTTAAAAAAAAGAAACAGTAAGGTTTCTTAACCATCACTTTTTAAGGTTAAACAGCAGGTAATGGAGAAAATTGTACAGAATGTGGCAATCAACAAGAGTGCTCACACCCCAGATAATGCAGATTTACCTGGTAGCTATAGAACAGCATTTTGTGGCCAAGGTTAGGATCTGAACACAGTCATCAGAAGGAGGGTTATACCACCAGGGATTGGGGTAGGGAGGGCAGGCCAAAACAAAATTTGCACTACTAACTTCACAGTTATTGTTCCTCCATACAATAGCAATACGACCAGCAACTTAGGGATGACGAGTAGGGGCTTCAGAATTCATAAAAATATTGAATTAAACTTACCGGTCTTATACTGTGGATAACAAACCACACCATGAAAATTCTGGACATGACTTGGACCCCAGTAACGAGCACCGAAGTTCGTACTATTCCTTTAAAAAAAAAAAATTTACTCTGCAATTAATAACAAAAATTCCACATTTAATACGTCCTCAAATCCGCCAATTACTCACCAACAGCACAGTGGATAATCTGTGGAGCAAAGAAAAAAGAGTTATTGTCAACATTGTTAAAATTTACATTGCTCATTATATCATCAGCAATTTGCTACAAATACAATAATAACAGCAATCATTCTTTTTACCTCTAGCAATGCAAAGGTCTGGAAAAATTTGAGTGTCTTTTGTATGCTTCTGTATAGTCCCTTGTGTGTTCTTTTCTGGTAAGAAAATCTAATCATAGCCACAGCTAGTACCAGCCACCTTGAGACAGAAAGAAGCTAATGTAAATATAAACCACAGAGGCAAGGTGATACAAATGCAGGAGTTTTATCAACAGTCAATTCAGGTGATTCAACTCTCAAAACAGTAATACCACATTACAATATGAAGATACAGAAGGTTTATGTGCATAACCTCCATTGAGGGCCAATGTCAGAAAGCACTGCTTCACTAAAGGGTAGTGGAAATCTGGAACTCCATGCCCGCCCCCCCCCCCCCCCCCCCCCCACCCCGCCCCCCCGACCTGCAATTCCAATCATAGGCGGCATCATAATAATAATGATCTTTATTAGTGTCACAAGTAGGCTTACACTAACACTGCAATTAAGTCAGTGTGAAAAGCCCCTAGTCACCACATTCCGGCACCTGTTCAGGTACACAGAGGGAGAATTTAGAATGTCCAATTCACCTAATAGCACGTCTTTGGACTGTGGGTGGAAGCCAGAGCACCCGGAGGAAACCCACGCAGACATGGGGAGAACGTGCAGACTCCTCACAGACAGTGATCCAAGCCGGGAATTGAACCTGGGACCCTGGAGCTGTGAATCAACAGTACTAAGCACTGTGCTACCGCGCCGCCCCACATGGGGATATATTTCAGATATAGGTCTGGTTTTACCTCTTGAGCCAAAAGCTACAAAAGACCCAAAGATGCTTAGTCAATCATTAACCAGTCTTGCCTGCTGGCTACACCCTAACTGAATTCATAAAGATAAACTGAAAACTAAGAATTTCACCAAACTCTGCCTATTTCCATGGTGTGTGATATACATGACTAGCTCCCAGGTAAAAATGTTAATGGACTACAACACAGAAGTAGGTCACAGCACAGAAGGAGACTATTCAGCTCATTGAGACCATGCTGGCTGTGCAAAAACAATTTAGCTAGTCCCACTTACCTGATGGCCCTGTCAATGTTTGCCTTCAGGTGTGTATCCTATTAACTTTTGAAAGCCACAAGTCTGTCTCCAACATCCTTTCAATCACTTGCACAATCCAAATCAAGTTAGAGGATATGTTCATCAAACTCAATCTCTGCAGAAAGAAGTTGACCTCATGTCACCTTTGGTTAATTTGCTCTCTAACAACTCCATCGAGATGCCTTGAACACCTAAAGAATTTCTTCCCCGTCCTCTCTAGTGAGAACAACCCCACCTTTCCCTATCTAGCCACACAACTGAAGTCCCTCATCCCTGTAACCATTCTTATAAATCTTTCCTGAAACCTCTCTAAATCTTCATATCATTTCTAAAGTGTGGTGCACAGAATTAGATGCAATACACCAGGTGAAGCCAAGCCAATCCTTTATAAAGGCTCCTCATATTATCCTCCTGCACAGATGTGTCACATCTTGGATTGGGCAACGAGCAAAGTCGGGATTATACAAGCACCTTTCTACTCCACAATCTAAATAGTAGAAGGCTGTGATGAGTATTTAGTAAACTTTCTTAAAATCCCTCTGTATCTATTTGCTGCAACAGGAGCTGCTGTTCAGCCGCATTCAATCGGGAGTGTGAATGATTGGGCCCTGGAAATCAATTCCACAGGCATTTGTCCATTTGTAGCAAGATAATTTGTTCTCAGAAAATAAGTGGAGGGAGATCTAAACCCGTCTCCCACCATACCTTTGGGTAGAATGGGTTAAAAATACAACATATGAATGTGAAACTCAATCAATATACCCATGTTCGTTTTAAACACAGCACATTTGACCACCTCTGAATATCAATGCTGGCGAAGTTGGTCCACAATTATAATAAATGTTAATAATGAGGTCATATTCTGATTTTGCAGCCATTTGACAAATTTTCCAAAGGACCAGACAACTTTGCATGTTGAGAGATCGGAGCAGCCAGATCCAGCAGGCAAATGCTTTTTATAGAATGTCTTTTGGCTGAGAAAAAGCATGAATTCTTTTCCCTATTCGAGTCTCTCATGCAAATCTTCTGTGATCTACGAGCATGACCCCGTCTCCCTCCAAACCCACAACATGCCAAAATGTTTTCCAATGGCCAAGAACGTTTCCCAGCAGATCTCACCTGCAGGCTTTCCCCACGTGGCAGCCAGCTGCAGTAACCTAGCAAGGCCTAGATTTAGGCCCGATTAAAATTGGGTAATTTAAATTAAAGAATTCACCCGATTAAATTGGAAGTCCTAAATTAAAGAATTGTGCATTTTAAAATTATACTGCAGTCAAACCTCAGGCAGGCTGTTGGAATTCAGTCCAATACACAACCAACAGACAAGCTGCCAGACCATGTCTGGGCCGGTTTCATTAATCACCCATCATAGATCATCACACTCTACTGAGACCCAGCAGGAAATCATCGCACCCCATTGAAATGCACCAGCCTATTGTTAGAAGCCCAGATCTGGCCAGACTTTCTGTCACCTAGAGTTCTTGCCGTTAACTTATATGGCAACAGGTTACATGTAAGCAACACCATGGAGATGGACACCTGGCGGCGGGCCCCAGTGTCCTGTCAGGCAGACATCAAGAAACGCATTGGGTATTGGGACCCCTTCCCGAGACCTCATTGGCCAGAAGCCAGAGAAGTTTCTGGAAAGGCGGGGAGAGAAGGGATAAAGCTACACATCTCAAGACACACCAGCAGCAAAGATGCGATGTGCGAGGTGACCTTGACCAGACCAGAAGGAAGGAAGCAAGGAGGAGACTGCCTGCGAGAACCACCTTTGTGAAGATGGGCCAGAGGAATTCCAGCGATCAGATCCACAGCCTACCCCGCCATCTTTGTGGAGTATACTTGAATCTGGGATATCCTCTTGTTTTATGTGGGTATTTTAAAGGTTAATAGTATTATTAATAAACTTATTGAACCTTTACTTGTGTTTTGTCCATCTTGCACCTGGGTAAAACTTGATTGATATACTGGTCGAAGTATCTGAGATTTAGCAGATACAACACAGCCAAGAAGCAAAATAAAGCGTCATGAAATTCAATTGGGCATCACAGCGTTCCTGGGTTGCCCTCCACAAATTCACATCCCTGCTTCCTCCACACCTGCCAAAAATATCAGAGCCATTCTGCCAAAATATCCTGCCCCATTTTCGGTCATTGTAGAAGTAATGGATCTTGTTCCATAAATGTATATGTGAAGTGAATATACAAGTATGATATGGAAAGTCTGATTTATCAAACATGATTAACTGCTTATTTTGCAATATGATTATTATAATAATTATAATAATAGCTTATTGTCACACGTAGGCTTCAATGAAGTTACTGTGAAAAGCCCCTAGTCGCCACATTCCGGCGCCTGTTCGGGGAGGCCGGTACGGAAATTTAACCCGCGCCGGCTGTTTAGCCCACTGTGCTAAACCCATTCCTAAGGGCACACCTATAAAGACTGTCATAATATACACCAGTATATCATGGTGCAGACACACACAGATGGACCAATCAACACACACAACACCCGCAGCCAATCACCAGTGAGAGTACACGCACTATAAAGACAGGGGGCATCAGAGTTCCCGCTCATTCGACCTGCAGCTAGCTAGGAGGACAGAGCTCACAGCCTGCAGCACAGACATTCACCATGTGCTGAGTGCATCGACTGGTTAGGACAAGGCAAAGGTCTTCATTTAAAGCCAGTATCGGGTTAACCCACAGTCAGAGTACGTTACAACAGTTAATGATTCAATAAAATAGTGTTGCACTATTTCAAGTGTTGGTGACCTGTATGTGTTCCACGGATCCAGAGCACCCAACACAAAGACTATATTTGGATAGAAAAGAAAAACATGCATCCTTCTCTACACCTGGTTACAATTATGATCCCAGCTGATGCGACTGCTGGATAATCAGGTCCCAAAATGAGATTCTGGCTCAACAGACTGCCGGTTATTTTTTGTTTCGGTTTGTGGATGAACAGAGTCACAGGACTGACAATTATTCAACTTGAAAAGACCACAAGACAATACTCCATCACCCCACCCATCCCTTTGTATATGCGCATATGTACACAGATTGTTAAGGATATCACAAGTTACAAAATATATCTTTTACTGTAATGTTCTTGGCAAGTACAGTCCATGTAAACCAACAGACCAACTATGATCAGCCACACCACACTTTGAAACCAAGTGGCAGATGCCACCCAATACAACCTCGATGGATTTCTCATCAAATTCTCCCCCCCACCGACCCGATGCTCATCACACTGAGCCAACTGGTCTCACTGGAACCAGACTTCCACACAAGTGTTTCCAAACTCTACTATCGAGAGAAAGAACCATCTTAGAATCTTCTCCCAAACAGCGCCACTTGCATGCCTTCACCAACGTTCCACTTCCAGGTTTCAATCTCTCCTTTCAGTATTCCTCGGCCTTTAGATTGCCACGTGCATTCAACCTTCTGTGGTAAACCACCGTGTTCTTGCCGCCACCCTTAACCAGGCAGGCAGGCCCGTGGCATTCTTTTCCCGCACCCTCCATGCCTCCAAAATGCGGCACTTATCCGTTGAAAAGGAAGCCCAGGCTATCGTTGAGGCTGTGCGACATTGGAGGCATTACCTGGTCGGCAGGAGATTCACTCTCCTCACTGACCAACTGTCGGTAGCCTTCATGTTCAACAACACTCAAAAATGATAAAATCTTGCGGTGGAGAATCGAGCTCTCCACCTTTAATTACGAGATTAAGTATCGCCCTGGCAAACTCAACGAGCCCCCAGACGCCCTATCCAAAGGTACAAGTGCCAGCGCACAAGTAGACCGACTCCGGACCCTGCACGACAGCCTTTGTCACCCAGGGGTCACTTGGTTGGACCACTTCATTAAGGCACAAAATTTGCCCTACTCCATCGAGGAAGTAAGGACAATCACCAGGGACTGCCAGGTCTGTGCGGAGTGCAAGCCACGCTTCTACCGGCCGGACCACGCGCACCTGGTGAAGGCCTCCTGCCCCTTTGAACGCCTCAGCGTGGATTTCAAAGGCCCCCTCCCCTCCTCAAACCGACACACGTATTTCCTCACTGTGATCGATGAATACTCCCAGTTCCCCTTCGCCATCCCATGCCCCGACATGACGTCTGCCACCGTCATTAAAGCCCTCAATTCTATCTTCACTCTGTTCGGCTTCTCCGCCTACATCCACAGTGACGGGGGATCCTCATTCACGAGTGATGAGCTACGTCAGTTCCTGCTCAGCAGGGGTATCGCCTCCAGCAGAACGACGAGATACAACCCCAGGGGAAACGGACAGGTAGAAAGGGAGAATGGGATGGTATGCAGGGCCGTCCAGTTGGCCCTGCGGTCCAGAAATCTCCCGGCCTCCCGCTGGCAAGAGGTCCTCCCTGATGCACTACATTCCATTCGCTCATTACACTGCACTGCTACCAACAGTACACCACATGAATGTCCTTTTGCCTTCTCCAGGAAGTCCACATCCAGGGTATTGCTCCCAACTTGGCTGACAGCTCCGGGAACAGTGCTTCTCCGTAAACATGTGCGGCTCCACAAGGCGGATCCGTTGGTGGAAAGGGTGCACCTGCCCCACGCAAACCCACAGTACACCTATGTGGCGTTCCCCAATGGCCGCCAGGATACCGTCTCCCTCAGGGACCTGGCACCAGCAGGTTCCACCCTCACACCGCCAGCGCCACCCTACCCTCCCCCGCCGCCCCCATCACCCCCCCTAGGACTGTCCGTCCTCCCCCTGCCCACCCCCCGTTGATGAAAAGGATTTTGTCACGCTCCCGGAGTCAACTTCAACCACGACAGTACCAACATCGCCGTCACGACTTCGTCGATCTCAAAGAACCATCAAGGTACCGGACCAGCTGAACCTCTGACCAGCCCGCCGGATGCCAAGAGACATTTTTTTTACTGCTCTGTAAATATTAAAAATTGCTAATTGTATATAGTTATCCACCACCCCCACCGGACTCAATTTTAACAGGGGGTGAATGTGGTAAACCACTGTGTTCTGATATTAGGGGTTGTACAGTAGAACCTGCACTACAGGTTCACTTGTGGCCCCTGCATGCTAGCTCCGCCCAGGAGGCAGGTTATAAATATGCGTGGCATCCAGCTCGCAGCCATTTCGCCAGCTGCTGTGGCAGGCCACACATCTGATACCAATAAAGTCTCAGTTTGGATTCAACTTTGTCTCCAGTCAAATTGATCGTGCCTCACCTTCCACACAATCTCTCAGGCTCCCAGCCATGCCAACAGAACACGACTGCCACACAGGCTGCATTAAGAGGTCACCAAACTTTTGGTTTACCTCCAATGTCAGGCATTTCACTTTATGTCTGATTTCTGCAGTTGTCTCTTTAACCCAGAGCCCTTCCTCTGCTTTATACTTTAACTTCACCCAACAGGACCTTGTTCAAGTTCTTTGTTCCTTTCATTTAACTGTCTCCCTAAGAATACACCCTGATTTTTGGACTTTGTATTGCTTCTTTGAAAGTCTGCTCCCTGCAGCTCCCTCGTCTATCCAGCAGACTCGAAAGTTGCTCCTGGGATGCCCTAGTTGCTAAGCAACAGCTGAGTTTTTCTTTAAGTCCTGCTTTCTTTTTCGTTTAACGTGAAGCTAACTAAAGTTTAACCCTTTCTTATACTGAAACATGAAAATTAAATTTACTTAAAGCTCTACCTTATTTCGAATACCCACATATATAAATTACTTAAAACTAATGGAATGGAGGAACATTGGGAAAAGCTGAAGACAGCCATCATCTGAAGACACTATCGGCTACAAGACCAGGAAACACCAAGACTGGTTTGACTAGAAGCAATCACACCGTCTAACACATCAAACGACAAGAGGAGGAAAACGCTCAGTGCCTGAGAAAACAGCATCATCAGCCAGGCAAAGAGAAGAGCTCTTCAATCGGCCAAGGTAGTTGTACGAAGAACAACTAGGCAACAGCACGGTAGCATTGTGGATAGCACAATTGCTTCACAGCTCCAGGGTCCCAGGTTCGATTCCGGCTTGGGTCACTGTCTGTGCGGAGTCTGCACATCCTCCCAGTGTGTGCGTGGGTTTCCTCCGGGTGCTCCGGTTTCCTCCCACAGTCCAAAGATGTGCAGGTGAGGTGGATTGGCCATGATAAATTGCCCTTCGTGTCCAAAATTGCCCTTAGTGTTGGGTGGGGTTACTGGGTTATGGGGATAGGGTGGAGGTGTTGTCCTTGGGTAGGGTGCTCTTTCCAAGAGCCAGTGCAGACTCGATGGGCCGAATGGCCTCCTTCTGCACTGTAAATTCTATGATAATCTATGATAACTCAAACAATGGTGGACTGGGAAAGCCAAGGAGCTGCAACTCCTTGCTAACAAGCATGACACCCGGGACTTAGTGCCACCAACGCAATATATGGACACAATCTCCTCGGCCACAAACCAGTGCGCAGTAAAAGACAGAAAAAACATCAGCCTTCAATGGAGAGAACACTTCAAAGAACTCCTAAACTGTGATACAATCATAGATAAGGACCTGTTTGAGGAATTCCCCCAACTCCTCATCTAAAATTACCTTTGACTCCCACCAAACATGGATGAAATTAAAGCCATCATTAAACAAATTAAGAACGGAAAGGCCGCAAGAGTGGACGGGATTCCAGCAGGGATTGACAAACTTGGGGTGGAAAGATCACCCATCATGTCCATCAAATGTTCCTGAAAAGCTGGGACAGAGAATACATTTTTGTAAATTTAATAGAGAATAACAATAACCTTTATTATTGTCACAAGTAGGCTTACATTAACACTGCAATGAGGTTACTGTGAAAGTTACCATCCAAATTACCGAACAAGCATGTCTTTCGGGACTTGTGGGAAGAAACTGGAGCACCCAGAGAAATCCATGCAGACACGGGGAGAACATGCAGACTCTGCACTAACAGTGACCCAAGCCGGAATCGAACCTGGGACCTTGTGAAGCAACAGTGCATTTCTGCCGACCTCAGGGATTCCGTCATCGCCACTATCTTCAAGAAAGGAGACAAAGTGGACTGTGAGAACGAGCAAGGAATTTCCCTACCCTCCATCGGTGGGAAGATCATCGCCCAAATCCTCACTAACCACTTTCTAACAGTTAAATCCTTCTGGAAAGCTAGTAAGTTTTCCGGCCAAACCATGAAAGAACAGACATGATTTTCACTGCTCAAGGAGAGGTATATTGGGTGAATTGGGGGGGTCCCGAGGCTGCAATGGGAAGATCGGGGCTGCCTTTAAAAATGTCGACTGCCTAGTCTACAGTGGGGAACTTCAGGTCCTAAAGGATTCCATTTTACATCATCGGTACCAGAGGCTCCCCATTTAAGTGCTGAAAAAAAATTCACAAATAGGACGCTGCAGCAACAACTGCTCGACCGAAGATCGCAGGAAACTGCAGTGTGTGGTGGCCTCAGCCCAACGCATCACACAAGCTTGCCACCCTCCCATTGAACTGTCTACACCTCCCGCTGCCTCAGGAAGGCAGACAGCATTGTGAGAGACCCCTTGCACCCAAGCCTTAGCCTCTTCCAGACCCTTCCATCAGGCAGAAGATACAGAAGTCTTAAGACCTGCACACCCAGACAGAAGAACAAATTCTTCCCCACAGCTACGAGACTCCTCAACTACTCTCCCTTGGGGACTTCCGGTTGCGGCTATGTGGAGCTAAGCCGCACGATTCGGCAGCTCCCGCTACCACGGACTTTCGGGCTCGTTAGAGGAGCCCCAACGGAATTTATTTTGACGCAACCCGTGGGGAAAGGAAGAGAGTGGTCCCCCTCCAACTTCTACGAAACGGACCAGAAGTGTAACGGCCAAAGAAGCGACACTGGAGCAACGGAAGAAACGAGGGAAAGAAAACAAAATGGCGGCGGCCAGAGACAAAGGGGAGCTGCAGGAGTTTATCAAGCGCTGCTTCGAGGAGCAGCGCGAGGAGATGCGCAAGGAGATGTTGGCGCCTATGCTTTCGGCAATTGAAGGACTCGGGATCACCCAGAAGGCCCAAGAAGTTAAGATCCAGGAGGTACAGAAAAGAGTCAGTCAGAACGAGGACGAGCCCGTGGGCCTGGCAGTGAGAGTGGAGCAGAATGAGGCGCTACACAAGAGGTGGGCGGGAAGACTCGAAGACCTGGAGAACAGGTCGAGGAGAAAGAATCTGCGAATCCTGCGTCTCCCTGAGGGAGTGGAGGGGGCTGATGCCGGGGCATACGCGAGCACGATGCTCGAGGCGATGATGGGCACGAAGGCCCCTTCGAGGCCGCTGGAGTTGGACGGGGCACATCGGGTGCTGGCGAAGGAGCCCCAGGCAAATGAGCCGCCAAGGGCGATGGTGGTGAGGTTCCACCGGTTCACGGACAGAGAGTGGGTCCTGAGATGGGCCAAGAAGGAGCGGAGCAGTAAGTGGGGCAATGCAGAGATCCGAATATACCCGGACTGGAGCACAGAGGTTGCAAAGCGGAGAGCGGGTTTCAACCAGGCCAAAGCGGCGTTGTACCGGAAAGAAGTGAAATTCGGAATGCTGCAGCCAGCGCGACTGTGGGTCACATACAAGGACCAACACTATTACTTTGAAACGCCTGAAGAGGCGTGGACCTTTGTACAAGCCGAAAGGTTGGACTCTAACTGAGGGTTTGTGAGGGTGGGGGGGGGGGGGGGGGGGGGATGTTTGAGGTTTGATGTGTGATGGTTGTTGTATATAGGGGGTCAATCACGCGCAGGAAATGTTACATGGGCTGGGGGAGAGAGACAAGGCCACGACAGGAGCTGCGCCAGAGGGGGCGGAGCGGACTTTGGAAAGCGCGGGGCTTTTTCCCGCGTGCGGGAAGAAAGGCGGGAAGGGGAACGAAGGAATGCATATTGATTGGGAGACTCCCACACGGGGAGGTCAATGGGACGGTGGGGGAAGCCGGGGTCAGCAGGCGTCAGCTGACTTACGGGAGTGACATGGGGGGAGCAAAAAAGCTAGACAGGGGTCTAGCGGGGGGGGCGGGGGGAAAAAGGGTTGCTACTGCACTGGCCGAAAGGGAATGGGACACAGACGAGGTGGTCGGGACGGGGCTCCCCCATCTGGGGGACTGGAGGGTGAGGGAGGCGTGGACACGGGACTGGCCCAGAAAAGGAGATGGCTAGTCGGCGGGGGGGGGGGGGGGGGGGGGGGGGGGGGGGGGGGGAGAGGGGGGGGTGAGAGCCCCTCCAATCCGGCTGATAACGTGGAATGTGAGGGGCCTGAATGGCCCGGTGAAGAGAGCTCGACTGTTCGCGCACTTAAAGAGACTCAAGGCGGACGTGGTCATGCTCCAAGAGACACACCTGAAGGTGGCGGACCAGGTCAGGTTAAGAAAGGGATGGGTAGGACAGGTATTCCATTCGGGACTGGACGCGAAGAATAGAGGGGTGGCAATATTGGTGGGAAAGTGGGTGGCATTTGAGGCCAAGACTATTGTAGTGGACAATGGAGGGCGATATGTAATGGTGAGCGATAGGCTGCAAGGGACATGGGTGGTGTTGGTAAACGTATACGCCCCGAACTGGGATGATGCAGGATTCATGAAGCGCATGTTGGGGCGCATTCCGGACCTGGAGATAGGAGGCCTGATAATGGGAGGGGACTTCAATACAGTGTTGGATCCAGCACTGGACCGCTCCAAATCAAGGACTGGAAAGAGGCCGGCGGCGGCCAAGGTACTTAGGGGGTTTATGGATCAGATGGGGGGAGTGGACCCATGGCGGTTTGCAAGGGCGCAGGCCAGGGAATTTTCTTTCTTCTCCCATGTACACAAAGCCTACTCCCGGATAGATTTCTTTGTTCTGGGTAGGGTGCTCATCCCGAGGGTGGAGGGGACGGAGTATTCGGCCATAGCCTTTCGGACCATGTCCCGCACTGAGTGGAACTGGAGCTGGGAGAGGAGAGGGACCAACGCCCGTTGTGGCGGCTGGATGTGGGACTGTTGGCAGACAAGGTGGTGTGTGGGAAGGTGAGGGGGTGTATCGAAAGGTACTTGGAGGCCAACGACAACGGGGAGGTGCGGGTGGGGGTGCTATGGGAGGCGTTGATCAGGGGAGAGCTAATTTCCATTAGGGCTCATAGGGAGAAGACAGAGGGCATGGAAAGGGAGAGGTTAGTGGGGGAGATTGAGAGTGGACAGGAGATACGCAGAGGCCCCGGTGGAAAGATTACTTGGGGAAAGACGACGGCTCCAGACGGAGTTTGACCTGTTGACCACAGGGAAGGCGGAGGCACAGTGGAGGAAAGCGCAGGAGGCGACCTACGAGTATGGGGAAAAGGCTAGTCGGATGCTGGCACACCAGCTCCGTAAGAGGATGGCAGCGAGGGAAATAGGGGGAGTCAAAGATGGAAGGGGAGCCACGGTTCGGAGTGCGATGAAAATAAACGAGGCATTCAAGGCCTTTTATGAAGAGCTGTACAGATCCCAGCCCCCAGCGGGGGAAGAGGGTATGAGACGATTCCTAGACCAACTGAGATTCCAGAGGGTGGAGGAGCAAGAGGTGGCTGGTTTGGGGGCACCAATTGGGTTGGAGGAGCTGAGCAAGGGTTTGGGGAGCATGCAGGCGGGGAAGGCCCCGGGACCGGATGGATTCCCGGTGGAGTTCTACAGGAAGTACGTAGACCTGTTGGCCCCGCTACTGGTGAGGACCTTTAATGAGGCAAGAGAGGAGGGGACCCTGCCCCCGACAATGTCGGAAGCAACAATTTCTTTGATCCTAAAGCGGGACAAGGACCCACTGCAATGTGGATCGTACAGGTCGATCTCACTCCTCAACGTGGATGCAAAGTTGCTGGCAAAAGTGCTGGACACGAGGATCGAGGACTGTGTCCCGGGGGTAATCCACGAGGACCAGACGGGATTTGTAAAGGGCAGGCAACTAAACACCAATGTGCGGCGGCTCTTAAATGTGATAATGATGCCATCGGAGGAGGGAGAGGCGGAGTTAGTGGCAGCTATGGACGCGGAGAAGGCCTTTGACCGAGTAGAGTGGGAGTATCTCTGGGAGGTGCTGCATAGGTTTGGGTTCGGGGGAGGGTTTATCAGTTGGGTTAAGCTCCTTTACAGAGCCCCGATGGCGAGTGTAGTGACGAACCAACGGAGGTTGGAGTACTTTCGACTGTACCGAGGGACGAGGCAGGGGTGCCCCCTGTCCCCCTGTTTTTCGCATTGGCGATCGAACCATTGGCCATGTCATTGAGGGAGTCTAATAAATGGAGGGCGGTGGTCCGAGGGGGAGAAGAGCATCGGGTGTCGCTATATGCGGATGACCTGTTGCTGTACGTGGCGGATCCAATGGAGGGGATGGTGGAGGTCATGCAGACTCTAAGGGAGTTTGGGGAGTTTTCGGGCTATAAGCTCAATGTAGGGAAGAGTGAGCTCTTTGTATTACAGACGGGGGACCAAGAAAGAGGGATAGGGGACCTACCGCTGAGGAGGACGGAGGGGAGCTTTCGGTATCTGGGGATCCAGATAGCCAGGAGTTGGGGGACCCTACATAAACTGAATCTTACGAGGTTGGTGGAGCAAATGGAGGAGGATTTCAAAAGATGGGACATGCTACCGCTCTCGCTGGCGGGTAGAGTGCAGTCAAAATGGTGGTCCTTCCGAGGTTTCTGTTTGTGTTTCAGTGCCTTCCCATCGTGATCACCAAGGCCTTTTTTAAGAGAGTAGGCAGGAGTATTATGGGGTTTGTGTGGGCGTATAAGACCCCGAGAGTAAGGAGACGGTTCCTGGAACGCAGTAGGGACCGAGGAGGGTTGGCGCTGCCAAACCTGGGGAGCTACTACTGGGCAGCAAATGCGGCGATGATCCACAAGTGGGTTATGGAGGGTGAGAGGGCGGCATGGAAGGGGATGGAGATGGCGTCCTGTAAAGGAACGAGCCTGGGGGCGTTGGTGACGGCACCGCTGCCGCTCTCGCCGACAAAGTATACCACGAGCCTGGTGGTGGCGGCAACGCTAAGGATCTGGGGCCAGTGGAAACGGCACCGGGGTGCAATGGGAGCATCGGTGTGGTCCCCGATTAGGGGTAACCACCAGATTGTCCCGGGGAAGATGGACGGGGGGGTTCCAGAGCTGGCATCGGGCGGGGACTGGAAGAATGGGGGACCTGTTCATCGATGGGACGTTTGCGAGCCTAGGGGCACTGGAGGAGAAGTTCGAATTACCCCCGGGAAATGCCTAGATATATGCAGGTGAGGGCTTTTGAGAGGCGACAGGTCAGGGAATTCCCGTTGCTCCCGGCACAAGAAGTTCAAGATAGGGTGATCTTGGGTGTATGGGTCGGGGAGGGCAAGGTGTCGGAAATACACCAGGAGTTGAAAGAAGAGGGGGAAGTGCTGGTAGAAGAGTTGAAGGGTAAATGGGAGGAGGAGCTGGGGGAGGAGATCGAGGAAGGTCTGTGGGCTGATGCCCTAGGTAGGGTTAATTCCTCGTGTGCCAGGCTCAGCCTGATACAATTTAAGGTGGTCCACAGAGCGCACTTGACGGGGGCTAGGTGGAGTAGGTTCTTTGGAGTGGAGGACAGATGTGGAAGGTGCTCAGGGAGCCCGGCGAACCATGTCCATATGTTTTGGTCATGCCCGGCACTGGAGGGGTTCTGGAGAGGAGTGGCGGGAGCAATATCTCAGGTGGTGAAAGTCCGGGTCAAGCCAGGCTGGGGTGAGCAATATTGGAGTAGTGGACGAACCGGGAGTGCAGGAGGCGAAAGAGGCCGACATTCTGGCCTTTGCGTCCCTAGTAGCCTGGCGAAGGATCTTGCTAATGTGGAAGGAGGCGAAGCCCCCAATCCTGGAGGCCTGGATAAATTATATGGCTGGGTTCATAAAGTTGGAGAGGATTAAGTTCGCCTCGAGAGGGTCTGCACAGGGGTTCTACAGGCGGTGGCAACCGTTCCTAGACTATCTCGCGGAGCGTTAGAGGAAGGTCAGTCAGCAGCAGCAACCTTGGGGGGGACTGCCGGGGAGGGTGGGTGAGCAAGAGATAACATGAAGGGTTGGGGAAACTGGCACGTACGAGTGACGGCCAGTGTACAAAGCTGTGTAAATATATCATTTTGCCATGTATATATCTTGCTCTGCGCGATTTCTTGCTTTTTTTTGTCACGAGGGGGGGGTTATTGTTTGTAAGGGAGAAAAATTGTGTTGAAAAACTTTAATAAATATATATTTTTTAAAAAACGACTCTCCCTTGGGACTGATCTGTTCCCTGTATGAACACTATCTACGACATCCTATGCTGTTCTCCAATCACTATTTGTTGATGTACCATTTGTCAACGCATGGTCAATTATTTTTTTTAAATTTGTCTACAATGTACATACTGTGTAAGTTCCCTTGGCCGCAGAAAAATACTTTTCACTGTACTTCAGTACACGTGACAATAGAATATCAATCAATATTGAAATAGTTGATACTTAATAACTTTTACTATCGTCACAAGTAGGCTTACGTTAACACTACAATGAAGTTATGGTGAAAATCCCATAGCGTCACAATTCAGTGCCTGTTCGGGTACACGGAGGGAGTATTCAGAATGTCTAAATCACCTACCCCTGTAGGTGGTGCTGTGAAATACTTTAACATTAAAGTGCAATGCTGCATGCGACACAATAGCAACCTCAGTGACAGTATCTCACTTTGCAATCTTGTCAACAGGCTAGGGGCATGATTCAGCGGCCTCGTCATGTCCAACTTGGTTTTGGAACAAGGCCGTTGAATCTAGAGGTGCCTCTCATGGGATTCACGACACTCAAAACATCTCGCGAGATTCAACATAATCTCACGAAGCGCCGCGATCTGGATCTCCTTCTCGCTGGGCGAGATCCAGGAGTGCATAGGCTCATTTAAATATACATTCACCAGATTTACCTGTGGCCCGGGATTCACGGGCCATGCCTGAAAGACTTCACCAGGGCGTCGTTGTGTGGACCAGTCATAATGGCACCTTTGTGGGGGGGGGGGGGGGGGGTCCGACAGGACAGGATCACACCCTGGGACTCCCAAGGTGCCAGGTTGGCGGTGGCAGTCTGGCAGTGCCATGGGTCAGGCCGGGGGGGCTTGCCCATAAGGGGTGGGATGAGGGGGAAGGGGGTGCTCAAGGACCCCAGGAGAGGGATGTTGGGTGAATTGGGGGGTCCCGAGGCTGCAATGGGAAGGTCGGGGCTACCTTTAAAAATGCCATTCTAATTCCTGCACTGGCGAAGTACCGTTGAATAGCGGGGTCTTTTCGGCGCTGCAGCTGAGAAACATCCTGCTAAATGCGCTGCTCAGCGGACTTTAACTCGAGTCCCCTGAATCACACCCTAGATTAACACAAATTGCTCATAATTCTGACAGTTTTCTTCTACTAATTCTCCAACTGAAATTTCGAATGCATAAAATACAAGTTACATGTCCCGCCAAATTGTCTCGTTGCATCTTTTAATACAGGCTTCTAAGCTTCAACTTCAGATGTCGGGCTCTCACTTTTTCCAAATTTGTGACTAGGGGCACAATTGTGCAATTTCAGCATGCAACAGAAACCATCATCTGAATTTAATTTGAAATATTCTTTAACTTCTAGTAATTACCATTACCTTCTTCAATTAGATTTTACATTTGTTTCTACTTTTGCTCATATTACTACTGTTAACTCATGTTTCTTTCATTTTGTCTCTCTTATTTCTCGCTCTCGTCAGTATCAGTGAAAAATATTGGTTGTTTGGTAAAAATGCCTCCTTGCTGTAGTATCTTCCGTTTCCTCTCCCAACAATAATGCAAGTTGGAACTTGGTTCTATTGGTTGTGCGCAGTAACTATCCTGGAATCCGCTTCCTAACGGTACTGTGGTTCTACTTACACCACAGGAACTGCTGCAGTTCAAGGTGGGAACTCACCACCATCTTCAAGGGAAATTAGGGATGAACAACAAATTCTGGATTTGCCAGTGATGCTTGCATCCTATGAACAATTTTTTAAAAATGATTAGCATTGTTGGAAGAGGTATTGATGACAGGGGGAATGAAGAAAGGGGTGGTGTCGGCATTTTATGGGGTGATTCTGGGGGAGGACAAGGTATCGCTGGAACGGATTAAGGCAAAGTGGGAGGAAGAGTTGGGGGAGGGTATGGAAGGTGGGTTCTGGTGTGAGGTGAACCGGAGGGTGAATACCTCAACTTTGTGCACGAGATTAGGGCTGATACAGTTGAAGGTGGTGTATAGGGCGCATCTCACAAGGACGAGGATGAGCCGACTCTTTAAGGAGGATGGAGGACGTTTGAGAACGCTGTGGGAGGAGCCCCGCAAATCACATTCATGTGTTTTGGTCCTGTCCAAAACTGGAGGGGTATTGGAGGGAGGTCTTTAGGGTAATCCCGAAGGTGGTGCACGTGAGGCTCGAACCAGGTCCCCTAGGAGCCATATTCAGAGTCTCGGATCAGCCGGGGTTGGAGGCGCGTGCGGAGGCAGATGTCTTAGCCTTCGCCTCGCTGATCGCCCGTAGGCGGGTCTTGTTGGTGTGGAGGTCAGCTTCTCCGCTTTGTGCCTCGGCATGGCGGGGGGACCTGCTGGAGTTCTTAGCGCTCGGGAAAGTGAAGTTTGAGTTGAGGGGAAGGATGGAAGTGTTCTACAACTCAAGGGCTTTGTTTACGCATTTTCAAGAATTGGATGACATCTAACATTTGGGGGGGGGGGGGGGGGGCGGGGGTTGGGAATGTATTGGTTATTGGTGATTATATATGAGATGATGGTGGACTCCATTCTTTTTCTTTTGTGTTTTGTATTTAAAATATTGGGGCTGTTGACCAGGAGTTTGACATTGTATTTGTTATTGTTGATTCGTTATTGGTGGGTGTAAAATTGCAGAGCCGTTGGCAATGATCTTTTCGTCCTCACTGTCAACAGGGGTGGTACCAGGGGATTGGAGAGTGGCGAATGTCGTGCCCCTGTTCAAAAAAGGGACTAGGGATAACCCTGGGAATTACAGGCCAGTTAGTCTTACTTCGGTGGTAGGCAAAGTAATGGAAAGGGTACTGAAGGATAGGATTTCTGAGCATCTGGAAAGACACTGCTTGATTAGGGATAGTCAGCACGGATTTGTGAGGGGTAGGTCTTGCCTTACAAATCTTATTGAATTCTTTGAGGAGGTGACCAAGCATGTGGATGAAGGTAAAGCAGTGGATGTAGTGTACATGGATTTTAGTAAGGCATTTGATAAGGTTCCCCATGGTAGGCTTCTGCAGAAAGTAAGGAGGCATGGGATAGTGGGAAATTTGGCCAGTTGGATAACGAACTGGCTAACCGATAGAAGTCAGAGAGTGGTGGTGGATGGCAAATATTCAGCCTGGATCCCAGTTACCAGTGGCGTACCGCAGGGATCAGTTCTGGGTCCTCTGCTGTTTGTGATTTTCATTAATGACTTGGATGAGGGAGTTGAAGGGTGGGTCAGTAAATTTGCAGACGATACGAAGATTGGTGGAGTTGTGGATAGTAAGGAGGGCTGTTGTCGGCTGCAAAGAGACATAGATAGGATGCAGAGCTGGGCTGAGAAGTGGCAGATGGAGTTTAACCCTGAAAAGTGTGAGGTTGTCCATTTTGGAGGGACAAATATGAATGCGGAATACACGGTTAACGGTAGCGTTCTTGGCAATGTGGAGGAGCAGAGAGATCTTGGGGTCTATGTTCATTCATCTTTGAAAGTTGCCACTCAAGTGGATAGAGCTGTGAAGAAGGCCTATGGTGTGCTCGCGTTCATTAACAGAGGGATTGAATTTAAGAGCCGTGAGGTGATGATGCAGCTGTACAAAACTTTGGTAAGGCCACATTTGGAGTACTGTGTACAGTTCTGGTCGCCTCATTTTAGGAAGGATGTGGAAGCTTTGGAAAAGGTGCAAAGGAAATTTACCAGGATGTTGCCTGGAATGGAGAGTAGGTCTTATGAGGAAAGGTTGAGGGTGCTAGGCCTTTTCTCATTAGAACGGAGAAGGATGAGGGGCGACTTGATAGAGGTTTACAAGATGATCAGGGGAATAGATAGAGTAGACAGTCAGAGACTTTTTCCCCGGGTGGAACAAACCATTACGAGGGGACATAAATTTAAGGTGAAAGGTGGAAGATATAGGAGGGATATCAGAGGTAGGTTCTTTACCCAGAGAGTAGTGGGGGCATGGAATGCACTGCCTGTGGAAGTAGTTGAGTCAGAAACATTAGGGACCTTCAAGCAGCTATTGGATAGGTACATGGATTACGGTAAAATTATATAGTGTAGATTTATTTGTTCTTAAGGGCAGCACGGTAGCATTGTGGATAGCACAATTGCTTCACAGCTCCAGGGTCCCAGGTTCGATTCCGGCTTGGGTCACTGTCTGTGCGGAGTCTGCACATCCTCCCTGTGTGTGCGTGGGTTTCTTCCGGGTGCTCCGGTTTCCTCCCACAGTCCAAAGATGTGCAGGTTAGGTGGATTGGCCATGATAAATTGCCCTTAGTGTCCAAAATTGCCCTTGGCGTTGGGTGGAGGCGTTGAGTTTGGGTAGGGTGCTCGTTCCAAGAGCCGGTGCAGACTCAAAGGGCCGAATGGCCTCCTTCTGCACTGTAAATTCAATGATAATCTTTGATTAATCTAGGACGAAGGTTCGGCACAACATGGTGGGCCGAAGGGCCTGTTCTGTGCTGTATTTTCTATGTTCTATGATGAAAATGTGAAGGAGAAGAATTTTTTTTTATTTTTTTTTTAATAAAAATAAAATTCTTTGATTATTTTGATATATTTAAATGGCACAGACATATTGGCCCAGGTCTTTTAGTCGCCGTTCATGATATGTGCATTGACGCTGTCGGTTCCATGACCTGACCCGTTTGCAATTTTCTAAATGGGATTTTCGATTCTGGCTGATGTAGCAATGGGTTAGTGTAGAAATCCACAGAAAATACTTTTGAGCATAAAAAGATGGAAAATGGCAGGACACACTCCCTTTTCTTGACAGTCGCTACCACATTTAGGCAAGCTTTTTTAAAGAGGTCTCAAATCTTTCAGTGAGCGAGAGGGGTAGTAAATAGATGTGGTAATTGGTTCAGTTACATTGGCTAAATTGCTGAGCTGAACAGGTATTAACCAGCGTAACATTTCTAAGTAAAGTTGCAGCTAAGTCCGTGGCCCAAGTCTCTGACACCAAGCTCAGTGTCAGAGACATTTGTGGAGGGTCTCAAGACAGCAGAATTAACCCATCGGAAGTTTAAGATTCCTAAGAAATTTCAGCTCAGGAAGGGTTCTGATGTGCTTTCCCTGATTCATGTCCAAACTTTTTCAGGGAAGGGGAAACAGGAGGCAAAGGGGGAAATTGGCTAGATTAGGGCACGGCATGGAGGCTGGTATCAGCTCAGGAGGTGAATGAGCAATTTAGGGCCTTCTACGAAAAGTTACACAGGTCCAAACCACCTCCGGATGGGAAGGATATGGTGGAGTTCCTAGGGAGTTGGAGTTTCCCAAGGTGGGGAGGAGTTATGGGAAGATGTAGAAGCTCCATTGGAGTTGGAAGAGATCAAGGAGGCACTGAAATTGATGCAGTCAGGGGAGACAGTGGGGCCCGATGGGTTCCCAGTCGAATTCTTTGAAAAAGGTTTGTGGACCAGCTGGTCCCTTTAATTGTTGGGGATGTTCAGGGACTCCTTGGAGAAAGGTGCTCCTCCACAGACGCTGGGACAGATGTTGATTTCCCTGCTCCTGAAGAAAGACAAAACCCTGAAGACCACAGGTGATATCATCCGATCTCCCTGTTAAATGTGGATGCAAAGCTTTTAGCTAATGTGTTGCCATTGAGACTGGAGCCTTGTCTCCTGGAGTGGTCGGGAAAGACCAAATGGGGTTTTTAAAAGGGATGGAGGTTGATGGCAAACGTGAGGCAGTTGTTGAGCATGGTACTTATCTGGGTGGAGGGCCAGGTTCCAAAGATTATGATTTTGCTTGATGCGGAGAAAGCGTTCGACAAGGTAGAGTGGGACTATCTGTTTGCGATACGAGAGAAATTTGGGTTTGGACCGGGCTTCGTAGCGTGGATGCGGCTGTTGTATGCGGCCCCATTTGCCAGAATTTGCATGAACAAAGTGACTTCTGAGCCCTTTTGTCTATACAGGGGCACCAGGCAGGGATGTCCAATGTCCCTTTGTTGTTTGTGTTTGCAATAGAGCCACTAGCCATACGCTGATAACTTTGAAAGCTTCGGAGGGGTGGAGCATAGTATCGCGCTATACGACGACGAGTTGCTGTTTTTTTGTAAGGCACTCAGAGGCGTCAATGGGAAACATTATGGGTATCTTGCAGCTCTTTGAGGCCTTTTCTGGCTATAAGCTAAATACAGGGAAGAATGAATACTTGGTGGTTGGGGCACCAGGACGGAGAGCAAGGCTTGGTGCGTTGCCGTTCCTGCTAGCAGTCATTTTTACTACTTGGGGGTCCAGATATCAAAGGTCTGGGGGAAACTCCGGAAGTTGAACTACATAAATCTGTTTGGGAAGGTTAAGGCAGACTTGCAAAAGTGGGACAGTCTCCACTATCCCTGGCGGGCCAGTGCAATCGGTTAAGATATCTTCCCCAAGATTTTTATTTATATTTCAGTCACTCCTGGTGTTCCTGCCTAAAGGAGCTCTTCAGAGAGATCCACCGTCTTGCGACTTGGTTTATTTGGGTGGGAGAGACAAGCAGGGGGCTTGGCCTTGCCAAACTTTCAATATTACTATTGGGCGGCCAATGCTAAAAAAGTGCTAGAATGGAGCAGGGATTTGGAGGAGCTGTGGGTTTGGGTGGAAGCAGAGTCTTGGGGGGGGGGGGGGGGGGGGGGGGGGCCTGGGGGCGCTGGTAACGGCAGCGTTCCCTGTGGTGCCGAGGAAACATTTGACTAACCCAGTGGTAGCAGCAACGCTAAACGTTTGGAGGCAATTCTGTCAACATTTCAAATTAAAGGCTACCTTGAGGCTAGCTCCCATCTAATAATAATAATCGCTTGTCACAAGTAGGCTTCAATGAAGTTACTGTGAAAAGCCCCTAGCCGCCACATTCTGGCACCTATTCGGGGAGGCCGGTAAGGGAATTGAACCCGCGCTGCTGGCCTTGTACTGCATTACAAGCCACCTGTTTAGCTTACTGTGTTAAACCAGCCCCTCTGTGCAAATCAGGTATTAGAGCCTTCGAGGTTGGATATGAAGTTTCTTTCTTTTTTTTTAAAAATATGTTTATTAAGAATTTTTCTAACAAAATTTTCAACCATACAAACAAACCCCCCCCCCCGTAACAAAAAAAGAAAAGAAAACTCGCAAAGCAAGACATAAACATGGCAAATCAATATGATACAGAACTTTGTACATTGGATTCCTCCCGTACATATCAGTTTTCCGGATCATTTATGTATTTTCTTGCTCAGATGCCCCCCAGAGAAACCCCCCTTCCCCGTCCCTCCCTCCAAAAGTGATGTCCCCCCCTCCTCTTCCTGGGTTGCTGCTGCTGTCGACCGAACTTCATCTAACGCTCCGCGAGATAGACTAGGAACGGTTGCCACCGCCTGGAGAACCCCTGCACAGACCCTCTCAGGGCAAACTTTATCCTCTCCAACTTGATAAACCCTGCCATGTCATTTATCCAGGCTTCCACACTGGGAGGTTTGCATCTTTCCACACTGACAAGATCTTCCACCGGGCTACCAGGGACGCAAAGGCCAGAATGCCGGCCTCTTTCGCCTCCTGCACTCCCGGCTCGTCCACTACTCCAAATAATGCTAGCCCCAAACTTGGCTTGACCTGGACTTTCACCACCTTAGATATAGTTCGCGCAACTCCCCTCCAGAACCCATCCAGTGCCGGGCACGACCAAAACAGATGGGCATGGTTCGGCGTGCTTCCTGAGCACCTCCCACATCTGTCCTCCACCCCAAAGAACCTACTCAGCCTCGCCCCCGTCATATGTGCTCTGTGAACCACCTTAAATTGTATCAGGCTAAGCCTGGCACACAAGGAAGAGAAATTAACCCTACTTAGGGCATCAGCCCACAGACCCTCCTCAATCTCCTCCCCCAGCTCCTCTTCCCATTTACCCTTCAGCTCCTCTACCAAAGCCTCCCCCTCTTCTTTCATCTCCTGGTATAATCGCCGACACCTTGCCCTCTCCGACCCATACGCCCGAAATCACCCTGTCTTGAATCCCCTGTGTCGGGAGGAGCGGAAATTCCCTCACCTGCCGCCTCACTTGCATGTACCTGAAAGCGTTTCCCGGGGGTAGTCCAAACTCCCTAAGCTCGCAAACGTCCCATCGATGAACAGGTCCCCCATTCTTCTAATCCCTGCCCGATGCCAGCTCTGAAACCTCCCACGCCCATCCTTCCTGGGACAAACCGATGGCTATCTCTGATCGGCGACCACACCGAGGCTCCCATCGCACCCCTGTGCCGTCTCCACTGCCCCCAGATCTTTAGCGCTGCCGCCACCACCGGACTCGTGGTGTACCTCGTCGGCGAGAGCGGCAGTGGTGCAGTCACCAGCGCCCCCAGGCTCGTTCCTTTGAAGGACGCCATCTCCAACCTCTTCCATGCCACCCCCTCTCCCTCCATCACCCACTTACGGATCAGTGCCACGTTGGCTGCCCAGTAGTAGCCACCCAGATTCGGCAACGCCAGCCCCCCTCTACCTCTACTACGCTCCAGGAACCCCTTCCTTACCCTCGGGGTCTTACTCGCCCACACAAAACCCATAATGCTCCTGCCTACCCTCTTAATAAAGGCCTTGGTGATCACAATTGGAAGGCATTGGAACACGAAAAGAAACCTCGGGAGGACGTCATTTTAATTGACTGTGCCCTGCCCGCTAGCGAGAGTGGCAACACATCCCATTGTTTGAAGTCCTCCTCCATCTGCTCCACCAGCCGCGTCAAATTAAGTTTGTGCAGGGCCCCCCAGCTCCTAGCTACCTGGATCCCCAAGTATCGAAAGCTCCTTTCCACCCTCCTCAACAGTAGGTCGTCTATCTCTCTTCCCTGATCCCCCAGATGCACCACAAAGAGCTCACTCTTCCCTACATTGAGCTTGTAGCCCGAGAGGTCCCCAAACTCCCTTAGGATCTGCATTACCTCCACCATCCCCTCCACTGGGTCCGCCACATACAGCAACAGGTCGTCTGCATTCAGCGGCACTCGATGCTCCTCTCCCCCTCGAACCACCCCCCTCCATTTCCTGGACTCCCTTAATGCCATGGCCAAAGGTTCAATTGCTAATGCAAAGAACAGGGGGGACAGGGGGCACCCCTGCCTCGTCCCTCGATACAGCCGGAAATACTTCGACCTCCGCCGATTCGTAACCACACTCGCCACCGGGGCTCTATATAGCTTAACCCAGCTAATAAACCCTCCCCCGAACCCAAACCTACGCAGCACTTCCCAGAGGTACTCCCACTCTACTCGGTCAAAGGCCTTCTCCGCATCCATAGCTGCCACTATCTCCGCCTCTCCCTCCACCGATGGCATCATTATCACATTTAGGAGCCTTCGCACATGGTATTTAGCTGCCTGCCCTTTACAAATCCCGTCTGGTCCTCGTGAATCACGCCCGGGACACAGTCCTCAATCCTCGTAGCCAACACTTTTGCCAGCAACTTAGCATCTACGTAGAGTAGCGAGATCAGCCTACACGACCCGCATTGCAGTGGGTCCTTATCCCGCTTCAGGATCAAAGAGATCGTCGCCTCCGACATTGGGCAGGCTACACTACATGACGGGGGCAGGGTCCCCCCCACCCTTGCCTCATTGAAAGTCCTTACCAGCAACGGGGCTAACAGGTCTACATACTTCCTATAGAACTCCACTGGGAACCCATCCGGTCCCGGGGCCTTCCCTGCCTGCATGCTCCCCAGTCTTTTAACCAGCTCCTCCAACCCAATTGGCACCCCCAAACCAGCCACCTCCTGCTCCTCCACCCTCGGGAACCTCAGTTGGTCCAAGAATCGTCGCATCACCTCTTTTCCCCCTGGGGGCTGGGACCTATACATCTCCTCGTAGAAGGCCTTGAATGCCTCATTCACTTTCACCGCACTCCGCAACGTAGTTCCCCTTCCATCCTTGACTCCACCTATTTCCCTCGCTGCCATCCTCTTACGGAGCTGATGTGCCAGCATTCATCTCGCCTTCTCCCCATACTCATACATTGCCCCCTGTGCCTTCCTCCACTGTGCCTCTGCCTTCCCTGTGGTCAACAGGTCGAACTCAGTCTGGAGACTTCGCCTCTCCCTGAATAGTCCCTCATCAGGGGCCTCTGCATATCTCCTGTCCACTCTTAAAATCTCCCCCACTAACCTCTCCCTTTCCCTGCCCTCTTTCTTCCCCCGATGAGCCCTGATGGAGATCAACTCTCCCCTACCCACCGCCTTCAGCGCCTCCCATACTACTCCCACCTGCACCTCCCCGTTGTCGTTGGCCTCCAGATACCTTTCGATGCACCCCCGCACCCTCCCGCACATTTCCTCGTCTGCCAACAGTCCCACATCCAACCGCCACAGTGGGCGTTGGTCCCTCTCCTCTCCCAGCTCCAGTTCCACCCAGTGCGGGGCGTGGTCTGAAATGGCTATGGCCGAATACTCCGTTCCCTCCACTTTCGGGATCAATGCCCTGCCCAGAACAAAAAAATCTATCCGGGAGTAGGCCTTGTGTACATGGGAGAAGAAAGAAAATTCCCTGGCCTGCGGCCTTGCAAACCGCCATGGGTCCACTCCCCCCATCTGATCCATAAACCCCCTAAGTACTTTGGCCGCAGCCGGCCTCTTTCCGGTCCTAAATCTGGAGCGATCCAGTGCTGGGTCCAACACAGTGTTGAAATCCCCACCCATTATCAAGCTTCCTACCTCCAAGTCCGGAATACGCCCCAACATCCATTTCATGAATCCAGCATCGTCCCAATTCGGGGCGTATACATTTACCAATACCACCCCCATCCCATGCAACCTACCGCTCACCATCACGTATCGGTCTCCATTGTCCGCTACTATGCTCTTGGCCTCAAACGACACCCGCTTCCCCACCAGTATTGCCACCCCTCTATTCTTCGCATCCAGCCCCGAATAGAACACCTGTCCTACCCATCCCTTCCTTAACCTGACCTGATCTGCCACCTTCAGATGTGTCTCCTGAAGCATGACCACGTCTGCCTTCAGTCCCTTTAAGTGCGCGAACACTCGGGCCCTCTTAACCGGCCCATTTAGGCCTCTCACATTCCACGTGATCAGCCGGATTGGGGGGCTACCCCCCCGCCCCCATCTCCTATTTTAGGCCAGTCCCGTGCCCGCGTCTCCCGCACCCTCCAGTCCCCCAGACAGAGAACCCCCGCCCCGACCACCTCTTCCATTTTCAGTTCCCCCTCGACCAATGCAGCAGCAACCCTATTGTCCCCCCCTCTCCCCTCCCCGCTAGATCCATATCTAGCTCTTTTGCTCCCCCCATAATACTTCCGTAAGTCAGCTGACTCCTGCTGACCCCGGCTTCCCCCGCCTTCCCGTTGACCCCCCCGTGTGGAAATCCCTCCTCCTCCTTGCGCTTCTCCATACCCCCCCCCTCCCTAACACGGGAAAAAGCCCACGTTTTCTTGAGCCAGCCCCGCCCCGTGGCGCAGCTCCTGTTGCGGCCTTATCCTCCCTCCAGCACCGACGCCCACATTCCTCACTGTCCCCCTATCAAAAACTCTTCCCCTATCCATCGTCCCACCCGTGAAACATTCTTTACCCATATTTACAACCCTGTATACAGTCAACACCGCCCCCACAACCACAGTCCCTCAGTTCGAGTCCAATTTTTCCGTTTGGATAAAGGGCCAAGCCTCTTCTGGCGTTTTGAAATAGTGGTGTCGGTCCTGATACGTGACCCACAGTCGCGCTGGCTGCAGCATTTCGTATCTCACCCTTTTTTTATGCAGCACCGCCTTGGTCCGGTTGAAGCCAACTCTCCTCTTTGCCACCTCCGCGCTCCAGTCCTGGTAGACTCGGATCACCGCATTCTCCCATCTACTGCTCCGCTCCTTCTTGGCCCATCTCAGGACACTCTCTCTGTCCGCAAAACGATGGAACCTCGCCACTATCGCCCTTGGCGGCTCACCAGACTTGGGTCTCCTCGCCAGGACCCGGTGAGCCCCTTCTAGCTCCAGGGGGCTCGGAGAGGCCTCCGCACCCATCAGCGAATGGAGCATCGTGCTCACATACGCCCCGGCATCAGCCCCCTCCACTCCTTCGGGGAGACCCAGAATCCGGAGATTCTTCCTCCTCGTCCTGTTCTCCAGGACCTCGAATCTCTCGGCCCACCTCTTGTGCAGCGCCTCGTGCGCCTCCATCTTCACCGCCAGGCCCAAGATCTCGTCCTCATTCTCGTTAGTTTTGTCCTTCACCTCTTGGAGCTCGGCCTTCTGGGTCTCCTTCAGCCCCTCGATCGCCAACAGTATTGGCGCCAGCACCTCCTTTTTAAGCTCCTCCACGCAGCGCCTGAGAAACTCCTGCTGCTCCGGACCCCATGCTGTTCGATCGCCGCCCTCCGCCATCTTGTTTTTTCCCCCTCGTTTCTGCCGCTGCTCCAAAGCCTCTTTTTCCGCTGCTCCACTTCTAGTCCCCTCCATACACGACGGAAGGGGAACCTTGCTTCACCTTCCCACACGGGACTTGGTCAAAAAATTTCCGTTGGGGCTCCTCCAGAGAGCCCAAAAGTCCGTTCTAGCGGGAGCTGCCGAAATGTGCGGCTTAGTTCTGCATCGCCGCAACCGGAAGTCTGGATATGAAGTTTCAAGGTGTGGAAGGAAAAGGTGGGAGATTTATTTTTGGAGGGTCGGTTCGCTGTCCTCGGGGAACTGGAGGAGAAATATGGGCTTACAGGTAGATATCTCCATGCATATAGCCGGGTCAAAAGGCACTTTGCAGCCTCCTTGGTGAAGCAGCCTATCTTGCTCGAGCGGATTTTATCCTGCTCAGCATAGGAGGTGGCCAGTGCGCAAGGCATATACCAGTGAATAGTGGGGGAGGAGATGTGATCGGTTGAGGGCGTGAAGACAAAAAGTGGGCAGAGGAGCTGGGGCCGAGGTTTGGAGTGAAGCAGTGAGGAGAGACCAGGAGGCGGATACTCTTGGCGGTGTAGTTGACCTCCAGCTCAAGTGCCTCGGCATGACTGGGTGACTTGCTAGAGTTTTTGCACCTCGGCAAGGTCAGGTTTACCATGACAGAGGCAGTGGAAGGGTTTTACTGTGATGGCGCCCGTTTATTTTTTTATTTATTTAAATTTTAGAGAACCCAATTCATTTTTTCCAATTAAGGGGCAGTTTAGCGTGGTCAATCCACCTAACCCTGCATATCTTTGGTTTTTGTGGGGGCAAAACCCACGCAAACACAGGGAGATTGTGAAAACGCCACATGGTGAGTGACCCAGAGCCTGGGCGCCTTGAGGCAGCAGTGCTAACCACTGCACCACCATGCTGCCCTATGGTGCCCATTTATAATGTACTTTAAAGAGTTGGTCACTGTTAGTTGTTGACGGGGGGGGGGGGGCGTTTTGTTGTTTGTTACTGTACATGTTGTATAAAAATTGTTTAAAATATAATAAAAACCATTTCCCCCAAAAAATTAAATATGGCAAACAAGAGACAGTGGAGTGATCAGAAAAGATGGTGGTCGGGTAGAGCGGTGTTGTCATGTTTTTGGATGCTGTTGTTGAGGGGCAGCCTATTGATGAAAAACAAAAGAGGAGGGCGGGGTGGGAGTGCAGGGATAGATCCTTGGGGGAACTCCAGGATGTGTTGGTGCAAGAATGGGAAAAGAACCAATTCCAGGTGTGTCTCTGGCTACGACCGGATAGATAGGAATGGAATCATTTGTGGCCAGACTTCTCAGCGGAACAACAAAAGGTGAAGCATTGGAGGAGGATGGTGTGGTCAACTGTCCCAAAGGCTACAACAGGATGAGGCAGCCTAGTGTTCAGTTATTGTGTTCTTTGTCACATATACACACACCACTAATAAAATCTCTCAGGTTTGTGGCTGCAAATTTTACAGAATTTTAGAGAATAATCCAACCCAAAGTTGAAATCTAGCTATGTTTAGTTTGTATAATGTTAGTAATTTTCCCGATCGTTCTGCCAAATTTAGAATAGACTGTAGACCGCAACTTCTAATGGATTCGGTCTCTCTTTTGAGAAAAGACAGACTGATAATGAGTTCATTGCACTGTCCATCTTGCTTCCATCTATTCCAAGAATATTTTTATATTAATAAAACTAAGCTCTAGTCCAGATATCCAAAATTCGGAAACACTGATTGTCCGTAAAACTTTGAACAGACCCACACATCTCTCAGATTTTTCCTTCAATACACTGCAACTAATCATGAAACAGTGAATGCTATGGCCGTGACAGCTATTCTATTGCTCCCATTTCTACTGAAGCTATAAATAACAAGTCTTTGGCTGTTTCAGTGGGAAAACTGCAGGAGTGGTAAGATGGATGACAAAGATCGAAAAGTCAGCTAATTTGGTAGGAATTAAAATTAAAAATCAAACCTTCACACACTGGTTGTAAGCTGGCAATATTTGTGAGGAAGAAAATTATTTTTTGTTATATTGAATGTTCGGTAACTAATCATTACCCTACACGTCCCACCATGGGCATAAGAACATACAAAATAGGAGCAGGCTTTATGACTCTGGCCCCTTGAGCCTGCTCTGCATTCAATAAAATCATGGCTGGTCTGATCGCTCAATTCCACATTCATACGTCTGATAACCTTTCACCCCCTTGCATACCAAGAATCTATCGAACTCTGCATTAAAAATATTCAAAGATTCTGCTTCCACTGCCTTTGAGGAAGAGTTTCAAAGGCTCAAGACTCAGAACAGAAATTCTACCAATTTCAGTCGTTAATGAGTAATCCCTTGTGCTAGATTCTCCCACAAGTGGAAACATCCCCTTCATTATCACCTGTCAGGATTCCTCAGGATCGTATCTGTTTCAATCAATTCGCCTCTTACTCTTCGAAATGCCAGCGGATACAAGCTTAACCTGTCTAATCTTATCCTGTCCAATCTTTCATCATAAGACAACCAGCCCATTCCAGGTAATAATCTAGTAAACCTTCTCTGAACTACTTCCAATGCATTTACATCCTTCCTTAAATAAGAAACCAAAATAGTACAGAATAATCCAATGTGGTCTCATCAATGTCCTGTACATTTGGAGCATAACCTGCATTCAATTCCCCTTGCAATAAACAATTCTATTACCTTTCCTAATTATTTGCTGTACTTGCATTGTAACCATGTTGGCAGTGCCAATTCTGGGTCACCTGCAATCACCTTTTCGTACATCAGCATCATTTTAATACAATACAGTCCTTTGGAAACATGGATGATGAGTATTTTGAAAAATAAAACAAATTTCATAAGTGCTTTAAAATGTTTTGTCACTGTTTTAATGTCTCAGGCACATTATCCAAAATCCCCAAATGCTTTTGTGCCAAGCATTCCAGAGCGGAGAGTGAGTGGATAAAATCATTTTCAAGTCAGATAACTCATTCACTCCATTATTCAAATTAAACATAGATGTTTCAAGAGACTGAATTTCATATCTTCTCAAGAATAGCCATTTAAAAAGAAATCTGCAATAATTAAATAGTGTCAGCACAACAGTTCTAAAATTGAACTTAGCAAATGCTGATTTTCCAATCTCAAAATAAATACAGAGGAGGAAAATAATCAACAGAACTTTGCCTATCCAATAGGAGGTGAGGAGAGAGTGACTGCCTTTGACATCAAAGCAGCAGTTAACGGAGTATGGCATCAAGGAGCCCGAGCAAAACTGACGTCAATGTGAATCGGGGGAAAACCATGGTTAGAGTCATACCTAACACAAAAGTAAAATGGTTATTGTGGTTGGAGGTCAATCATGTGAGGAACAATATACAACCCAGTTAGGAAGCAGACCCATTATTGTGCAAACGATTAATAAACAATATTTATTAATGTAACAGAAAAGGAAAAAAAACACACAAGTATTTCAAGAACTAAGCACAACACTTGATCTGAAGTTACTTCTCGTTTCCAAAATAATACCAAGTTCCCTGAACTCACTGAAACACCCCTTTTCCCAAGCAACATCCAACTTTCATAACTCTATATAGGTCAAATCCAGCTAATAGTTACCACACAAAACCGCTTAAGTGACTAAGTCTGGTAAAACATCTCTCACCAATTTAGCAAAGGCACGAAACTGCGTCTTTTAGAGAAGTGTATCTGCAATCTGGCGTGGGTCTAAATGTTAAATGTAACAGATCTCCATGGCTCGGATCATAGATGGAATTGGCGACTGTTGGATGGAGAACTAGCCTCCTTCCCTAATGAGGGTGCTAGCAGTTATGCTGTTCAGTCTCTTCAATATCCCATCCTGTGGATTGGCTGTCTACACTTCTCAAAGTCCTTGCCTTCAGAAGTTATCATTTGCATAGCCCCACTGATCTCTGGTAAACAGCTATCTGCACCTCAATGTCTCTAGACACCAGCTAATTTGTTCCTCGTCTGTTATTTTGTTTTCATCTCAAGTTCATAGAAACATAGAATTACTACAGTGCAGAATGAAGCCATTTGGCCCATCAGGTCTGCACCAACTCTCTGAAAGAGGCCCCTCAGAGTAACCCCGGCTAACCTGGACACTAAGAGACAATGGGGACCAAGGGCAATGTGTCCAAGTTTGCAGACGACACTAAGATAAGTAGTAAAGCAAAAAATGCAGAGGATACTGGAAGTCTGCAGAGGGATTTGGATAGGCTAAGTGAATGGGCTAGGGTCTGGCAGATGGAATACAATGTTGACAAATGTGAGGTTATCCATTTTGGTAGGAATAACAGCAAAAGGGATTATTATTTAAATGATAAAATATTAAAACATGCTGCTGTGCACAGAGACCTGGGTGTGCTAGTGCATGAGTCGCAAAAGTTGGTTTACAGGTGCAACAGGTGATTAAGAAGGCAAATGGAATTTTGTCCTTCGTTGCTAGAGGGATGGAGTTTAAGACGAGGGAGGTTCTGCTGCAATTGTATAAGGTGTTAGTGAGGCCACACCTGGAGTATTGTGTTCAGTTTTGGTCTCCTTACTTGAGAAAGGACGTACTGGCACTGGAGGGTGTGCAGAGAAGATTCACTAGGCTAATCCCAGAGCTGGAGGGGTTGGATTACGAGGAGAGGTTGAGTAGACTGGGACTGTACTCGTTCGAATTTAGAAGGATGAGGGGGGGGATCTTATAGAAACATATAAGATTATGAAGGGAATAGACAGGATAGATGCAGGCAGGTTGTTTCCACTGGCGGGTGAAAGCAGAACTAGGGAGCATAGCCTCAAAATAAGGGGAAGTAGATTTAGGACTGAGTTTAGGAGGAACTTCTTCACCCAAAGGGTTGTGAATTTCTGGAATTCCTTGCCCAATGAAGCAGTAGAGGCTCCTTCATTAAATGTTTTTAAGATAAAGATAGTTTTTTGAAGAATAAAGGGATTAAGGGTTATGGTGTTCGGGCCGGAAAGTGGAGCTGAGTCCACAAAAGATCAGCCACAATCTCATTGAATGGCGGAGCAGGCTCGAGGGGCCAGATGGCCTACTCCTGCTCCTAGTTCTTATGTTCTTATGTTCTAATTTAGCATGGGCAATCCATCTAGCGTGCACATCTTTGGACTGTGGGTGGAAACACAAGCAACCGGAGGAAACCCACACAGAACATGCCAACTCCACACAATCACCCAAGGCCGGAACTAAACCCGGCTGTAAGGCAGCAGTGTTCACCATTGTGCTGTATGTTAATCTCACTGTTAACCTCGTTAATTTCCAAAATTCATAACACTAACAATCACCACTTGACATTCAATCGTATTACCATCGCTGAATCCCCCATCAACTACCTGGGGATTATGATTAACCAGAAACTCAACTGGACCGGCTATCTTCAACTGGAAGGCAGACAGCATTATCAGAAACCCCTCCCATTCAGGTATTGCCTTCTTCCAGACCCTTCCATCAGGCAGAAGATACAGAAGTCTGAAGACCCGCATGTTCAGACATAGGAACAGCTTCTTCCCCACAGCTAGAAGACTCCTCAATGACTCACCCTCAGACTGATCTGTTCCTTGTAAGGACCCAATTCACGACACCCTTTGCTGCTCTTGCTCCTGTATTTGCTTTGTTTGGCCCTTTGTTCCGCACTGTAACCAATCACTGTTTGTCGATGTACCATTTGTCAATGTTCTCTGTTGATTATTCTCTTTGTCTACTATGTACGTACTGTGTACGTTCCCTCGGCCACAGAAAAATACTTTTCACTGTACGTTGGTATATGTGACAATAAATCAAATCAAATCCAAATCAAATCAAATCCTGCGGCTCCAAGAGCAGGTCAAAGGCTAGGAATCCTGCGGCGAGTAACCCACTTCCTGATTCTCCAAAGCTCTATGTTCCATGTTCCATCTACAAGGTACAAGTCAGGAATGTGATGGACTTGCCTGGATGAGTGCAGCTCCAACAACACAAGTAGCTCAACACCATCCAGGACAAAGCAACCTACTTGATTGGTACCCCTTTCACAAGCATTCACTCCCTCCATTACCAAACAACGGGAGCAGTGTGTACTATCTACAGGATGTACTGCAGGAACTCACAAGGCTCCATAGGAAGTGCCTTCCAAACCCACGCCTGCTACCACCTAGGACAACAGCAGATACCTGGGAACACCACCACCTGGAAGTTCCCCTTGGAAATATATCGTCATTCATTAACTGTTGCCGGGTCAAAATCCTGGAATTCCTTCCTTACAAGCGGCATGGGTGAACCGACACATCAGGGACTGCAGCGGTTCAAGAAGCCAGTTCACCACCACCCACTCGAGGGCAACTAGGGATACTCAATTAATGCTGGCCCAGCTAACGACACCACATCCCATAAATGAATACCACAATTTATTTCTGCCTAGCCACAACTAGGCAGAAATAAACACCAAATCCCAAGTGATTTCTGGTATTTTTAAGAAGTCACTATATAATTTTTCAATGTAACATACAGTAGGATATATTGTCATATTTAGGATTATTGGATGATTGTGCATCCAATTTAAGGATTTTAAGATAAATTGTTAATTTTAAGAATGCTGAATAAAAAGTGCCACTGCTCTTTGTGGCTTCTCAGAATGATTTAATTTGGTTAATTTTGGCCCGTTGCTATGCATCAAACTTTAAGATTTGCCTGAAACAATACAACACTCAGGATGTATTACAACGACTTTGCAGGGCAAGAATGTCTACTAATTGGTCAAGAAAACATCTACGAAAATGATCTTGTAAACATGCCCCCGCCCCAAAAAAGTGATCCCAGCGTGACAAATGGAAATGAAAACTGCCCAGAACATAGCTGGTACACACTAAAACAAAAACAGCTGCAATAATATGCTGTTGCCATGTTAAAGTTTCTACAACAATGGACGCAATTTAATCAAAATAATCAAAGTCTGTTCTGGGTGGGATTAGCAGGGTCGATCCCGGCGCTATCGAACGCCACTTTTGGTCCCTGGCGTTGCCACCCTGCCATTGCCACCCTGAGTGCTGAATGGCACCCAGCTGGGGTCTCCTCGGTGAGGCCAGTAGACGCCCAGTGCCCATTCAATCAGGCTTAGACATAGCTAAGTGGGCTTTTAAGCTCACTTAACTATGCAAGTCTGGATCCTTCCCATCGTAGGCAGGTTCCAGATCTCGACATCTTGCGAGATCTGGTTAGATCTCGCGAGGCATAACGACCAACAGGGACCTTGGGACAGGCCTCTCCAGGGTCTATTGGCCGCATCCCCTCCCGTAAGTTCGGCTTTTATATGTTGATTGCATACATTTTGACTTTTGGGACAAAACACTGGCACATCATTCTGTCATTGTAAGCAGCCACAAGTAAATAAGGCAGTTATCGCTTTTTTTCTTTTAAACACCAAACTGTTAATTCGGTTTACATGCATGACAATATTTATACAGTACCTGAATTATTGGGTATAGTTAAGAAAAGAGTTAATTTAACTGATGTAGTCATCCTAAAAGTGCCATTCAACAGAACCATCACCATCACCATCGTCTTACAATTCGTAATTCGTAGCACATATGCCAGTTTTGCTGGTCCTGCAACTGCACGCATGCTCAAAATTTTGTGACTGTTCAAAGTTTTTAAACTTTTCGCACCAACCTTTCTGGGCTGCTTATAAATAACAGCATTGGGGACTTCCGGTTGCGGCGATGCACTGCTATGCCGCACGTTTCGGCAGCTCCCGTTCTAACGGACTTTTGGGCTCTTTTCAGGAGCCCCAATGGAAATTTTTTCAGACCAAACCCAGTGTGGGATGACGAAGGAAGGTGTCCCCCCGGGTGTGTATGGAAAGGACCAGTGGCAGTGGCCAGATTGCGAAGGATCCTTTGGAGCAGAGGCAGAGAAGATAAGGAAGAAGCAAAATGGCGGCGGATGGAGCCCAGACGACATGGGGCCCGGACCAGCAAGAATTCCTCCGACGGTGTGTGGAGGAACTAAAGAAGGAGGTGCTGGCGCTGATGTTATTGGCAATCGATGGGCTGAAGGAAACACAAAAGGTCCAGGCGATAGAGCTCCGTGGAGTGAAGGCAAAGGCAGCCGAAAATGAGGATGAGATACAGGGCCTGGTGGTAGAAACGGAGACGCATGAGGCGCTACATAAGAGGTGTATCGAAAGGCTGGAAGCCCTGGAGAACAGCTTGAGGAGGAAGAACCTACGGATTCTAGGTCTCCCCGAAGGAACAGAGGGAGCTGATGTTGGGGCTTATGTGAGCACGATGCTCCATTCGCTAATGGGAGCTGAGGCCCCAACGGGCCCCCCTGGAGGTGGAAGGAGCGCACCGGGTCCTTGTGAGAAGACCAAAGGCGGGAGAAATACCAAGGGCGATAGTGGTGCGATTTCACCGCTTCACGGACAGAGAGGCTGTTCTGAGCTGGGCCAAGAAGGTACGGAGTAGCAGGTGGGAGAATGCGGTGATACGAGTGTATCAGAACTGGAGCGCGGAGGTGGCGAGAAGGAGGGCGAGCTTTAATCTGGCCAAGGCGGTGCTTCACAGGAAGAAAATAAAATTTGGGATGCTGCAGCCGGCGTGATTGAGGGTCACGCACCAAGGCAAGTGCTACTACTTCGAAACGGCGGATGAGGCATGGACATTTATCCAAGAAGAGAAACTGGACTAGAACTGAGAGACTGATGTTGTGGGGGAAAAAACGAGGTTGTGGTACAGAAATGTAAATTGGGGAATGGGAGGTTTATAATATTGTGTAACAATAGATGGAGAATCTCTCTCCTCTGGATGGGGGGACACGGAAAAATGTGGGCGCCGGTGGAAAAATGGGACTGAGAGGGGGGATGGGGAATGAGGGAGCTGCGCCATAGGGGGCGGGGCCGATAGGAAAGCACGGCTTTTTTCCCATGCTATGGAGATGATGGCGGGAAGATAAGCGCAGGAAGGAAGAGAGCTCCACCCGCAGGGGGGTCAAAGAGAGAACGGGGGAAGCCGGGGTCAGTTAGAGTTAGCTGACTTTCGGAAGCATCATGCGGGGAGTAACCATGCTAGATGGGGATCTAGCAGGGGGGGGGGGGGGGAAACTAACTGGGTTGCTGCTGCTGAGTGCAAGGGGGAGCTGGCAAAAGAGGTGGCCGGGACGGGAAGGCGCCGCCTGGGGGATAGGTGAGTGCGCGGGACCCGGGGGGGGGGGGGGGGCTGGCCCAGAATAGGGGATGGCTAGTTGGCGCGGGGGGGGGGGGGGGGGGTGGCCCCCCAATCTGTCTGATCACGTGGAATGTGAGGCGCCTAAATGGGCCGATTAAGAGGGCCCGGGTGTTTGCGCACTTAAAAAGACTGAAGGCGGACGTAGTCATGCTTCAGGAGACGCATCTGAAGGTGGCGGATCAGGTTAGGTTAAGAAAAGGATGGGTGGGGCAGGTGTTCCACTCAGGGTTGGACGTGAAAAATAGGGGGGTGGCGATACTGGTGGGGAAATGGGTGTCGTTCGAGGCTAAGAATATAGTGGTGGACAACGGGGGCAGATACGTGATGGTGAGTGGTAGATTGCAGGGAAAGGAGGTCGTGCTGGTAAATGTATATGTCCCGAACTGGGATGATGCGGGATTTATGAAGCGGATGCTGGGACGTATCCCGGACCTGGAGGTGGGAAGCCTGGTGGGGGGGGGGGGGGGGGGGACTTTAATACTGTGCTGGATCCAGGGCTAGACCGGTCTAGATCCAGGACCGGAAGAAGGCCGGCAGCGGCCAAGGTGCTTAGGGGGTTTATGGAACAAATGGGGGAAGTGGGTACGTGGAGATTTGCTATGCCGTTGGCCAAAGAAATCTCCTTTTTCTCCCATGTCCACATGGTATATTCCCGAATAGATTTTTTTGTTCTGAGTAGGGCACTGATCCCGAAGGTGGCAGGAACGGAGTACTCGGCCATAGCCATTTCAGACCATGCCCCGCATTGGGTGGATCTGGAATTAGGAGAGGAGAGGGAGCAGCGCCCACTCTGGCGACTGGATGTGGGACTATTGGCGGATGAGGGGGTCTGTGGAAGGGTGCGGGGGTGTATTGAGAGATACCTGGAGCTCAATGACAATGGCGAGGTCAAGGTGGGGGTAGCATGGGAAGCACTGAAGGTGGTGTTTAGGGCAGAGTTGATCTCCATTAGAGCCCACAAGGAGAAAAAAAGAGGGCAAAGAAAGGGAGAGATTAGTGGGGGAGATTTTGAGGGTGGATTAAAGATATGCGGAGGCCCCGGATGAAGGACTATATAGAGAAAGGCGAAGACTTCAGACGGAGTTTGACCTGCTGACCACAGGAAAGGCAAAGGTACAGTGGAGGAAGGCACCAGGGATGAGATAGGATTATGGGGAAAAGGCGAGCCGGCTGCTGGCCCACCAACTTCGCAAGAGGATAGCGGCGAGAGAGATTGGGGGAGTTAGGGATGAAACAGGAACTACGGAGCAGAGAGCAGGAAAGGTTAATGAGGTGTTTAAGACCTTCTATGAGAGGCTATATAGGTCCCAACCCCGAGAGGGAAAAGAGGGAATGCTACATTTTCTGGACCAACTAAGGTTCCCGAGGGTGGAGGAGCAGGAGGTGGCAGGTCTGGGGGCGCCAATTGAGGTGGACGAGGTGACTAAAGGACTGGGGAACATGCAAGCAGAGAAGGCCCCGGGACCAGACGGGTTCCCAGTGGAATTCTACAGGAAATATGTGGACCTGTTGGCCCCGCTGCTGGCGAGAACCTTTAACGAGGCCAGAGAAGGGGGGATACTACCCCCAACAATGTCGGAGGCAACGATATCACTAATCCTGAAGCGGGATTTCGGCGGCAGCGGTGCGCAGGGGCCTTCTTGGAGGTGAGTAGTGAGTTTAAAAACCTTACCTTTACAGGAGCAGCCCTTTGGATTTCGGCGGCAGCGGTGCGCAGGGGCCTTCTGGGAGGTGAGTAGTGTGTTTAAAAACCTTACCTTTACAGGAGCAGCCCTTTGGATTTCGGCGGCAGCGGTGCGCAGGGGCCTTCTGGGAGGTGAGTAGTGTGTTTAAAAACCTTACCTTTACAGGAGCAGCCCTTTGGATTTCGGCGGCAACGGTGCGCAGGGGCCTTCTGGGAGGTGAGTAGTGTGTTTAAAAACCTTACCTTTACAGGAGCAGCCCTTTGGATTTCGGCGGCAGCGGTGCGCAGGGGCCTTCTGGGAGGTGAGTAGCGACTTTAAAACCACTTACCTTTACAGGAGCAGCCCTTTGGATTTCGGCGGCAGCGGTGCGCAGGGGCCTTCTGGGAGGTGAGTAGCGTGTTTAAAAACCTTACCTTTACAGGAGCAGCCCTTTGGATTTCGGCGGCAGCGGTGCGCAGGGGCCTTCTGGGAGGTGAGTAGTGTGTTTAAAAACCTTACCTTTACAGGAGCAGCCCTTTGGATTTCGGCGGCAACGGTGCGCAGGGGCCTTCTGGGAGGTGAGTAGTGTGTTTAAAAACCTTACCTTTACAGGAGCAGCCCTTTGGATTTCGGCGGCAACGGTGCGCAGGGGCCTTCTGGGAGGTGAGTAGTGTGTTTAAAAACCTTACCTTTACAGGAGCAGCCCTTTGGATTTCGGCGGCAGCGGTGCGCAGGGGCCTTCTGGGAGGTGAGTAGTGTGTTTAAAAACCTTACCTTTACAGGAGCAGCCCTTTGGATTTCGGCGGCAGCGGTGCGCAGGGGCCTTCTTGGAGGTCAGTAGTGAGTTTAAAACCACTTACCTTTACAGGAGCAGCCCTTTGGATTTCGGCGGGAACCGGAAGTTCGACCTCTGGCAAGTTCCCCCCCCCCCCCCCCCCCCCCCAACCAATAAATTCTGGTGGAGAGGAAACCCGAGACACTACACGTGTAGTGTCTCCCACCCACCCTCCTCCTCTAACCTAATAATAAGACCCATTGGTGTAAGGTAAGTGCCATATTATATTATTATATTATTAGCATTGTGCAGGTCAAGGATTGGAGGTGGAGGAGCAGTCTCTGTCAGCGAGAGAACCTGAGAACATCTCAGAAGGTAAGCAAGTGATTTTTACTTTTATACCTTTTTTTTCAAATTGTGTGTGTCGGGGGGAAACTGAAGTGACATCACAGAAAAGCTGTGACCTGAGTGGCTGGTTGGGATTCTAACCTAAATTTTTTTGAGTATTTGGGAACTAATTAAACATAATAACTTAATTATAATTTAGAGGATATCTAAGCCAGAGATCGGAGAATATTATAGTTAGCTATCGCATTTCTATTAGAAATCTAGTGCTAGGAAACAGATAGTTGACAGTAACTTTGTAATTTAAAAAAAAAAGTATTTAAAAAAAAAAAAGACAAATTTTAATTTTAATTAATTGACGCAATGTCAGTTAGAGGGGTGCTGTGCTCTGACTGTGAGATGTGGCAGGTCCGGGAGGCTTCCAGCGTCCCGGATGGCTTCATCTGCAGAAAGTGCACCCAACTGCAGCTCCTCACAGACCGCATGGTTCGGTTGGAGCAGCAATTGGATGCACTTAGGAGCATGCAGGTGGCGGAAAGCGTCATAGATCGCAGTTATGTAAGTGTGGTCACACCCAAGGTGCAGGCAGAGAAATGGGTGACCACCAGAAAGGGCAGGCAGTCAGTGCAGGAATCCCCTGTGGTTGTCCCCCTCTCGAACAGGTATACCCCTTTGGATACTGTCGGGGGGGATAGCCTATCAGGGGAAAACAGCAGCAGCCAGAGCAGTGGCACCACGGCTGGCTCTGATGTTCAGAAGGGAGGGTCAAAGCGCAGAAGAGTAATAGTTATAGGGGACTCTATAGTCAGGGGCACAGATAGGCGCTTCTGTGGACGTGAAAGAGACTCCAGGATGGTATGTTGCCTCCCTGGTGCCAGGGTCCAGGATGTCTCCGAACGGGTAGAGGGAATCCTGAAGGGGGAGGGCAAACAGGCAGAGGTCGTTGTACATATTGGTACTAACAACATAGGCAGGAAGGGGCATGAGGTCCTGCAGCAGGAGTTCAGGGAGCTAGGCAGAAAGTTAAAAGACAGGACCTCGAGGGTTGTAATCTCGGGATTACTCCCTGTGCCACGTGCCAGTGAGGCTAGAAATAGGAAGATAGAGCAGACAAACACGTGGCTAAACAGCTGGTGTAGGAGGGAGGGTTTCTGTTATCTGGACCACTGGGAGCTCTTCCGGGGCAGGTGTGACCTGTATAAGATGGACGGGTTGCATCTAAACCGGAGAGGCATAAATATCCTGGCCGCGAGATTTGCTAGTGTCACACGGGAGGGTTTAAACTAGTATGGCAGGGGGGTGGGCACGGGAGCAATAGGTCAGAAGGTGAGAGCATTGAGGGAGAACTAGGGAATAGGGACAGTGTGGCTCTGAGGCAGAGCAGACGGGGAGAAGTTGCTGAACACAGCGGGTCTGGTGGCCTGAAGTGCATATGTTTTAATGCAAGGAGCATTACGGGTAAGGCAGATGAACTTAGAGCTTGGATTACTACTTGGAACTATGATGTTGTTGCCATTACAGAGACCTGGTTGAGGGAAGGGCAGGATTGGCAGCTAAACGTTCCAGGATTTAGATGTTTCAGGCGGGATAGAGGGGGATGTAAAAGGGGAGGCGGAGTTGCGCTACTTGTTCAGGAGAGTATCACAGCTATACAGCGAGAGGACACCTCAGAGGGCAGTGAGGCTATATGGGTAGAGATCAGGAATAAGAAGGGTGCAGTCACAATGTTGGGGGTATACTACAGGCCTCCCAACAGCCAGCGGGAGATAGAGGAGCAGATAGGTAGACAGATTTTGGAAAAGAGTAAAAACAACAGGGTTGTGGTGATGGGAGACTTCAACTTCCCCAATATTGACTGGGACTCACTTAGTGCCAGGGGCTTAGACGGGGCAGAGTTTGTAAGGAGCATCCAGGAGGGCTTCTTAAAACAATATGTAAACAGTCCAACTAGGGAAGGGGCGGTACTGGACCTGGTATTGGGGAATGAGCCCAGCCAGGTGGTAGATGTTTCAGTAGGGGAGCATTTCGGTAACAGTGACCACAATTCAGTAAGTTTTAAAGTACTGGTGGACAAGGATAAGAGTGGTCCGAGGATGAATGTGCTAAATTGGGGGAAGGCTAATTATAACAATATTAGGCGGGAACTGAAGAACATAGATTGGTGGCGGATGTTTGAGGGCAAATCAACATCTGACATGTGGGAGGCTTTCAAGTGTCAGTTGAAAGGAATTCAGGACAGGCATGTTCCTGTGAGGAAGAAAGATAAATACGGCAATTGTCGGGAACCTTGGATGACGAGTGATATTGTAGGCCTCGTCAAAAAGAAAAAGGAGGCATTTGTCAGGGCTAAAAGGCTGGGAACAGACGAAGCCTGTGTGGCATATAAGGAAAGTAGGAAGGAACTTAAGCAAGGAGTCAGGAGGGCTAGAAGGGGTCATGAAAAGTCATTGGCAAATAGGGTTAAGGAAAATCCCAAGGCTTTTTACACTTACATAAAAAGCAAGAGGGTAGCCAGGGAAAGGGTTGGCCCACTGAAGGATAGGCAAGGGAATCTATGTGTGGAGCCAGAGGAAATGGGCGAGGTACTAAATGAATACTTTGCATCAGTATTCACCAAAGAGAAGGAATTGGTAGATGTTGAGTCTGGAGAAGGGGGTGTAGATAGCCTGGGTCACATTGTGATCCAAAAAGACGAGGTGTTGGGTGTCTTAAAAAATATTAAGGTAGATAAGTCCCCAGGGCCGGATGGGATCTACCCCAGAATACTGAAGGAGGCTGGAGAGGAAATTGCTGAGGCCTTGACAGAAATCTTTGGATCCTCGCTGTCTTCAGGGGATGTCCCGGAGGACTGGAGAATAGCCAATGTTGTTCCTCTGTTTAAGAAGGGTGGCAGGGATGATCCCGGGAACTACAGGCCGGTGAGCCTTACTTCAGTGGTAGGGAAATTACTGGAGAGAATTCTTCGAGACAGGATCTACTCCCATTTGGAAGCAAATGGACGTATTGGTGAGAGGCAGCACGGTTTTGTGAAGGGGAGGTCGTGTCTCACTAACTTGATAGAGTTTTTCGAGGAGGTCACAAAGATGATTGATGCAGGTAGGGCAGTAGATGTTGTCTATATGGACTTCAGTAAGGCCTTTGACAAGGTCCCTCATGGTAGACTAGTACAAAAGGTGAAGTCACACGGGATCAGGGGTGAACTGGCAAGGTGGATACAGAACTGGCTAGGCCATAGAAGGCAGAGGGTAGCAATGGAGGGATGCTTTTCTAATTGGAGGGCTGTGACCAGTGGTGTTCCACAGGGATCAGTGCTGGGACCTTTGCTCTTTGTAGTATATATAAATGATTTGGAGGAAAATGTAACTGGTCTGATTAGTAAGTTTGCAGACGACACAAAGGTTGGTGGAATTGCGGATAGCGATGAGGACTGTCTGAGGATACAGCAGGATTTAGATTGTCTGGAGACTTGGGCGGAGAGATGGCAGATGGAGTTTAACCTGGACAAATGTGAGGTAATGCATTTTGGAAGGGCTAATGCAGGTAGGGAATATACAGTGAATGGTAGAACCCTCAAGAGTATTGAAAGTCAAAGAGATCTAGGAGTACAGGTCCACAGATCACTGAAAGGGGCTACACAGGTGGAGAAGGTAGTCAAGAAGGCATACGGCATGCTTGCCTTCATTGGCCGGGGCATTGAGTATAAGAATTGGCAAGTCATGTTGCAGCTGTATAGAACCTTAGTTAGGCCACACTTGGAGTATAGTGTTCAATTCTGGTCGCCACACTACCAGAAGGATGTGGAGGCTTTAGAGAGGGTGCAGAAGAGATTTACCAGAATGTTGCCTGGTATGGAGGGCATAAGCTATGAGGAGCGATTGAATAAACTCGGTTTGTTCTCACTGGAACGAAGGAGGTTGAGGGGCGACCTGATAGAGGTATACAAAATTATGAGGGGCATAGACAGAGTGGATAGTCAGAGGCTTTTCCCCAGGGTAGAGGGGTCAATTACTAGGGGGCATAGGTTTAAGGTGAGAGGGGCAAAGTTTAGAGTAGATGTACGAGGCAAGTTTTTTTACGCAGAGGGTAGTGGGTGCCTGGAACTCACTACCGGAGGAGGTAGTGGAGGCAGGGACGATAGGGACATTTAAGGGGCATCTTGACAAATATATGAATAGGATGGGAATAGAAGGATACGGACCCAGGAAGTGTAGAAGATTGTAGTTTAGTCGGGCAGTATGGTCGGCACGGGCTTGGAGGGCCGAAGGGCCTGTTCCTGTGCTGTACATTTCTTTGTTCTTTGGGATATAGATCCGCTGCAATGCGTGTCATATAGGCCTATCTCACTCCTAAATGTAGACGCCAAACTGCTGGCAAAGGTGCTGGCGACGAGGATAGAGAATTTCGTCCCGGGGGTGGTGCATGAAGACCAGACAGGGTTTGTAAAGGGGAGACAACTGAATGTCAACGTTCGACGGCTGCTGGGGGTGATAATGACGCCCCCAGCGGAGGGGGAGGCAGAGATAGTGGTGGCGATGGATGCGGAGAAGGCATTTGATAGGGTAGAGTGGGAGTATTTATGGGAGGTGTTGAGGAGGTTTGGGTTCGGGGAGGGATTTGTCAGATGGGTCAGACTCCTATATGGGGCCCCAGTGGCAAGTGTAGTCACAAACCGGCAAAGATCGGAGTATTTTCGGCTACACAGGGGAACAAGGCAGGGGTGCCCCCTGTCCCTACTACTGTTCGCGTTGACAATTGAACCACTGGCCATAGCGTTGAGAGACTCTAAGAAATGGAGGGGGGTGGTTAGAGGGGGAGAGGTGCAGTGAGTGTCACTCTACGCAGATGACTTACTGCTATATGTTGCGGACCCTGTAGAGGGGATGACAGAGGTTATGCAGATATTGAGGGAGTTTGCAGATTTTTCGGGATACTGGCTAAATATGGGGAAGAGCGAGCTTTTTGTAATACACCCCGGGGACCAGAGAAGAGGAATAGACGCCCTGCCGTTAAGGAGAGTGGAAAGGAGCTTCTGATACTTGGGGATCCAGATAGCTAGGAGCTGGGGAACTCTTACACAGACTTAATCTGACGCGGCTGGTGGAGCAGATGGAGGAGGATTTCAAGAGGTGGGATATGCTGCCGCTCTCATTGGCAGGCAGAGTGCAGGCAGTAAAAATGATGGTTCTCCCGAGGTTTCTTTTTGTGTTTCAATGTCTCCCCATTCAGATCACAAAGGCCTTTTTCAAGAAAATAGACAGGAGCATTATGAGCTTTGTGTGGGCAGGGAAGACCCCGAGGGTAAGGAGGGGGTTCCTGCAGCGCAGCAGGGACAGAGGGGGACTGGCGTTGCCAAGTCTGGACGACTACTACTGGGCCGCCAATGTGGCGATGGTTTGTAAGTGGATGAGGGAGGGAGAGGGGGCGGCGTGGAAGAGGCTGGAGATGGCGTCTGCAAAGGAACGAGCCTAAAGGCGCTGATGACGGCGCCGCTGCCGCTCTCCCCGAAAAGGTATACCACAAACCCAGTGGTGGTGGCAACCTTAAGTATCTGGGGGCAGTGGAGGCGACACAGGGGGGTGGCGGGTGCCTCGGTGTGGTCCCCGATCAGGAATAACCACAGGTTTGTCCCAGGAAGGATGGACGGGGGGTTCCAGAGCTGGCAACGAACAGGAATTAAGAAACTGAGGGATCTGTTTATAGACGGGACGTTTGCGAGCCTGGGAGCGCTGGAGGAAAAGTATGAGTTGCCCCCGGGGAATATCTTTAGATATATGCAAGTGAGGGTGTTTACGAGGCAACAGGTGAAGGAATTTCCGCTGCTCCCGACACAGGGGATCCAGGATAGAGTGATTTCGGGGGTATGGGTCGGGGAGGGCAAAGTGTCCAGAATATATCAGTAGATGAGAGACGAGGGGGAGGCGCTGGTAGAGGAGCTGAAGGGAAAATGGGAAGAAGAGCTGGGGGAGGAGATTGAAGAGGGGCTGTGGGCTGATGCCCTAAGTCGGGTAAATTCCTCGTCCTCCTGTGCCAGGCTTAGCCTGATACAGTTCAAGGTTCTACACAGAGCACATATGACGGGAGCAAGAATGAACAGGTTCTGCGGAGTGGAGGACAGGTGCGGGAGGTGCTTGGGAAGCCCGGCGAACCACACACACATGTTCTGGTCATGTCCGGCACTGGATGAGTACTGGAGGGGAGTGACAAAGGTGATCTCAAAGGTGGTGAAGGTCCGGGTCAAGCCAGGCTGGGGGTTAGCTATATTTGGGGTCGCGGAAGAGCCGGGAGTGCAGGAGGCGAAAGAGGCCGATATTCTGGCCTTTGCGTCCCTGATAGCCCGGCGAAGGATCCTACTTATGTGAAAGGAAGCGAAACCCCCCGGCGTGGAGGCCTGGATAAACGATATGGCAGGGTTCATAAAGCTGGAATGAATGAAATTTGCGCTGAGAGGATCGGCTCAGGGGTTATCCAAACGGTGGCAACCGTTCCTTGACTATCTCGCGGAACGTTAAGGGAAAATTGATCGACAGCAGTAGCAGCTCGGGGGGGGGGGGGGGGCGGGGGGGGGAGAGCACTATTTTTTGTCACTTTGTTAGTTCACTATATTATTTAAATAATGTTATTTATCAGTTATTGTACTATTTTTATGTTGATTTGTAAAACAGAAAAATTTTATTTGAAAACTTGAATAAAATATATATTTTTTTAAATAAATAACAACGTTAGAAAAAAGGCCCAAGTTTTGAGCATTTGCTTTGTAGATGCAGGACTGGATTTGTATAGGAGAAAATACATATTAAAAATCAGGCAGGGGAATCCTACTACCAGATCTTGCACTGAATTTCTATTTCCTTCCTGCTGCAGGGAAATATATTGACCAATTTCCAAATACTCTGTTGCATGCAAATGACAGCAGGAATGGAAAACCCAGATAGCTAGTCAATTTCCTGCTTCACCACTGCTGCTCGCACCCTTCAAGGAACCATCTAGACAGCAATAGTGGTGGATGTTTCCCAGATGGCCCAGTGACATTGTCTTCTCCCATTTTGCAAGACTACCATACCGGTCATCAGCTAATGGAGAACTATTATCAGAATTCTGAAAATAAATCTTTGGGATCAACAGCCGGACTTGTAAATTTAAATATATTACTTTTTGAAAGCAGAACTCGGAGGAGTATTTCCAGAATTTTCTGTTGTGCACTTGGTGCTTCAGGGTAAACATGAAGAGTTTCCTCCAACGCCTGCTTGAAATATATTTGATCTGGTGCATTTGAGAAAGTTTTTTTTTAATATGAACTTCAGAGTACCCAATTCATTTTTCCAATTAGGGGGCAATTTAGTGTGGCCAATCCACCTACCCTGCACATCTTTGGGTTGTGGGGGTGAAACCCACGCAAACACAGGGAGAATATGGAAACTCCACACGGACAGTGACCCAGAGCCAGGATCGAACGTGGCACCTCTGCGCCGTGAGGCAGCAGTGATTTGAGAAAGTTTTAGCTCTTGCCAATAATAGGTGCTGCTGAGCTGGCATCAGAACTCACCCAGTTTTCTGACGGTGGGTTTCTAATACCGCAATCCTTCGTCCCAAGTCTTTCGGACTTTGCAATGTTTTGTACTTGGCACAAAGACAAATGATATGGCTCACAAGAACTGTCATTCCATATCTTTGGAGCCTCCTCTTGATAACAAAATGCATCCCCACTACAGCGTGCCATGTCAGCCTTCAGCCAACTGAGGAAAAGTTAATTTGAGGACAAGCATCTCAAACCCACATCTCCAGACATCCATATGCTTCAGAGAATTGGACAGCTTACTGTAGGCATCTCAAAATACTGAAGTACCACCAATGGTGCCTTCGCACGATCCTCCAAACTCTGTGGCAAGAAAGTTGTTCACAGTGGTGTTCTCTCCGAAGCCAACATGCACAGTATCAAGGCACAAATTACTCAAAACCAGCTCTGGCTAAAACACCAGACTCCTGAAGCAACTGCTCTACTTGGAATACACTCATGGCGAGAATCCCAGGACAACAAATACACATTAGAGATGTCCTCACAGTATCCCTGAAGAGCTTAAACATCCCAGACAACTTATGGGAATCCCTGGCTTATGACTGACCAAAATGGAAACAGTTCATTCAGGAAGGCAGCAAAGACATCGAGGGACTTTGTCAGGAACACAGAAGCAAAGTTGAGGAGTTGGAGAAAGCACATAAACCTCCCAACAGCTCATCTGCAGATTGCGAATTGAACTTATCAGCCATCTCAGAACCCTTAGAACTGGAGGGGAAGCAAGTCATCCTCAACCCCAATGGACTCAAGGAGGAAAAAGGGCCGTCTGTCAGGTGGTGCTCGATTTTCCCTTTTCAGATTTTGGTAAAGATATGCCCACTAGAAAAACATGAAACCTGGGGCACCAAGGATTGTGGTTTTTAGATGTCAGTTTTAGAGTGGAACAGTAGGTTGAGAGCAAGTTGGAGACTGATAACATAAGAACATAAGAACTAGGAGCAGGAGTAGGCCACCTGGCCCCTCGAGCCTGCTCCACCATTCAATGAGATCATGGCTGATCTTTTGTGGACTCAGCGCCACTTTCCGGCCCGAACACCATAACCCTTAATCCCTTTATTCTTCAAAAAACTATCTTTATCTTAAAAACATCTAATGAAGGAGCCTCTACTGCTTCACTGGGCAAGGAAGTACATAGATTCATAACCCTTTGAGTGAAGAAGTTCCTCCTAAACTCAGTCCTAAATCTACTTCCCCTTATTTTGAGGCTATGCCCCCTAGTTCTGCTTTCACCCGCCAGTGGAAACAACCTCCCCGCATCTATCCTGTCTATTCCCTTCATAATCTTATATGTTTCTATAAGATCCCCTCCTCATCCTTCGAAATTCCAACGAGTACAGTCCCAGTCTACTCAACCTCTCCTCGTAATCCAACCCCTTCAGCTCTGGGATTAACCTAGTGAATCTCCTCTGCACACCCTCTAGTGCCAGTACGTCCTTTCTCAAGTAAGGAGACCAAAACTGAACACAATACTCCAGGTGTGGCCTCACTAACACCTTATACAATTGCAGCAGAACCTCCCTCGTCTTAAACTCCATCCCTCTAGCAATGAAGGACAACATTCCATTTGCCTTCTTAATCACCTGTTGCACCTGTAAACCAACTTTTTGCGACTCATGCACTAGCACACCCAGGTCTCTCTGCACAGCAGCATGTTTTAATATTTTATTTAAATAATAATCCCTTTTGCTGTTATTCCTACCAAAATGGATAACCTCACATTTGTCAACATTGTATTCCATCTGCCAGACCCTAGCCCATTCACTTAGCCTATCCAAATCCCTCTGCAGACTTCCAGTATCCTCTGCACTTTTTGCTTTACCACTTATCTTAGTGTCGTCTGCAAACTTGGACACATTGCCCTTGGTCCCCAACTCCAAATCATCTATGTAAATTGTGAACAATTATGGGCCCAACACTGATCCCTGAGGGACACCACTAGCTACTGATTGCCAACCAGAGAAACACCCATTAATCCCCACTCTTTGCTTTCTATTAATTAACCAATCCTCTATCCATGCTACTACTTTCCCCTTAATGCCATGCATCTTTATCTTCTGCAGCAACATTTTGTGTGGCACCTTGTCAAAGGCTTTCTGGAAATCCAGATATACTACATCCATTGGCTCCCCGTTATCTACCACACTGGTAATGTCCTCAAAACATTCCACTAAATTAGTTAGGCACGACCTGCCCTTTATGAACCCATGCTGCGTCTGCCCAATGGGACAATTTCCATCCAGATGCCTCGCTATTTCTTCCCTACTACCGAAGTTAAGCTCACTGGCCTATAATTACCCGCTTTCTGCCTACCTCCTTTTTTAAACAGTGGTGTCACGTTTGCTAATTTCCAATCCGCCGGGACCACCCCAGAGTCTAGTGAATTCTGGTAAATTATCACTAGTGCATTTGCAATTTTCCTAGCCATCTCTTTTAGCACTCTGGGATGCATTCCATCAGGTCCAGGAGACTTGTCTACCTTTAGCCCCATTAGCTTGCCCCTGGCTATGGACCCCATTTAGCAAGGGAGTCAATTTTGGATAATTATTTGATACGAGTTTGAAGAGAAGGCGAACTGGGTGATGTGGTGATTTAGACATTTGGGTTTAAAACCAGTTCAAACTGTCGAATGTTTCCTCAGTCTGTTAGTTATGAAGACTGTATGGGAATCACGTTTGAGAAGACTTTGCTTGCGGGTATACATCAAAAGCACCAAACTGTCCCCACTTTGGCAATAATTAAAGTAATCTCACTCAGAAACCACAGGATAATTGAGTCTGGAATGACATTTCACAGGTTTCTATAGGGTGCTTTCCAAAGATTCAGCCTGAGAAGTGTTGTGAAAAGTCAGTTTCATTCTGCAAATGGTTGTACAATAGTTCACCTCAAGAGTGCATGATGCTGATAGTGAGTGCCTGAAATAAAAATAGTTCCAGTTCCTAGCACCAACATCTTGAGTAAGTACATCTAAAGAGGAGAGATAATGTGATCCTTTGTTTTTTCCGTACTGTACATCTGCCAGGCCAAAGTTATGTAAACATTTGATTGTTCTGTTTATGCTGTGTATAGGTGAAGAAGCAAAAGTCAAAGATACAGCCACACCCTTGGAGAAATTCCAACATCCACAGCCACACCCTTGGAGAAATTCCAACATCCACAGCCACACCCTTGGAGAAATTCCAGAGGTGACATCAGGTAAAGGCAGAGACATCATTGCTGAAGATGTGCAGAGGATTTGGATAGCTAGGAATGAGAGGCTAGTCTCAAAGCTGGCTATTGTGGGGAAGACATTGGAGGAGGATGGCATAAATCAACCATACTGAATGTTGAAAATAGGTCTAGTAGAATTAGATGAATGACTAGTTGTAGTCATGAAGGATGTGTTTCAGGGTACAGGCAAGGGCCAATTCAAAGCTGCAAGAAAAGCTAAATCCAGATTAGAGATTTTGAACAAGAAATTCCAGAATAGGCAGGATGAGCCAGATAGTGGCACTGAATTAATCCACTTTGGGATTTTAGATGAGGTAGCATGGCGAGGACAGGTGGCTCAAGATTGAGTTCTTGTGGATTTGGGTATGGAGTTTTTGAAAGCGTAAAAGACAAAGATGAAAGAACTAAAAAAAATGCGAGAGATTTAGAAATGAAGTACAAATTTCTCAGACGTTTATTGTTCACGATCATTGATGATAAATTTTCTAACTAGAATACTTAAGTAATTGAGTCTGATTGACCAAGCAAAATACAATCTATTTACACCAACTGAAAAAGTTTGAAGTACCATAGATCGTGGCATACAAGTCAATCTGGCGTGCAAGGTGATACCATTTTTGTAGTGTCAAACGTTTATGCATATAGACCAACCTCCCTCTTCAGCCATGACATGCTATACTCTCATTAGAAGTCAGTCTCAATTTACACTTCACAAATGCATGTTTTGCTTACCTGAACCTACAATTGGGCGCAAGGGATCACATAGGTGATGTGAGTTGTAATGGGAGGGTGATTGGAGTTTTAAAATGAGCCCACATATAGCAGACATACTGCATGGTGAACAGCAAAGAGAAATGAGTCTTTCAACAAAACAAATAAAGTATGAAGCCAGTTTCAAAGCTAAAATTTGTAATATTTGTTAATCCATCAAATATCTATGTGGCAGCAAGGGAAGTTGATATTCATGCAAAACTAGTGCGAGAATAGAAGAAGGAATTCAGCCTGAGCAGTTGCCCAAGACCAAATGTGGCATGAGAACAGGGACCAGCCACTGGCATGTTCAAGAGAGCCACATTGTAGAGACGCCAGCGTTGGACTGGGGTGAGCACAGTAAGAAGTCTTACAACACCAGGTTAAAGTCCAACAGGTTTGTTTCGAATCACTAGCTTTCGGAATTGTCTCAAGCCAGGACAGTTGGTAGGCTTTTGCAAGCCCAGGCCAGATGGTGGGGGTGGGGGGGGGGGGGGGGGGGGGTGGCGTGTGAATGTAATGTAACATGAATTCAAGGTCCCGGTTGAGGCCGTACTCATGTAAGTGGAACTTGGCTATAAGTTTCTGCTCGGCGATTCTGCATTGTCACGTGTCCTGAAGGCTGCCTTGGAGAATGCTTACCCGAAGATCAGAGGCTGAATGCCCTTGACTGCTGAAGTGTGGAAGCTGGAGAAGTGGAGCATCGTGAGGTTATCCGTGGGCTTGCGGTAAAGCAAAGTGCGGAGGTGACCAATGCAACCGATTCTGAAGAGTAGTCCATGGTAAGTCGGATGGTGGGGTGGAACTTATTGATGTCATCGTGTAGTCGTTTCAGTGAGTCTTCTCAGTGGGTCCAAAGGAAAAAAATGTCATTGATGTATCTGGTGTATAGCACGGTTGAAGGTCCTGTGGGGTGAGGAGATCTTGTTCAAACTTGTGCATGAAGATGTTGGCATATTGAGGTGCGAATTTGGTCCCCATGGCTGTTCCGTGCGTCTGGATGAAGAACTTGTTGTCGAAGGTGAAGACGTTGTGATCCAGAATGAAGCGGATGAGTTTCAGAATTGCGTCTGGAGATTGGCAGTTGTTGGTATGGAGTACGGAGGCTGTTGCAGCAATGCCGTCGTCATGGGGGTGGGGGGGCGGCTGCTGGTGTAGAGTGCCGAGACGTCCATTGTGATGAGGAATGTTCCTGGTTCAACTGGTCCATGGGTACTAAGTTTCTGTAAGAAGTCCGTCGCAGATTTCCGGTGGTGGCCATGGAGGGGTAAGTCACACATTTGATAGCTCCCGCCTGTAACGGACTTTTGGACCTTCTTCCCCTGGTTTTTTTCAGATTTTATGGGATAAAGCAATGAAGAGTGAGACAGTAAGGAGAAATCCCCCTCTGTTGTATGGAGAATTGGACCCGAAGTGGCCGTGTGAGACGACAAAGTCCTAAAAGGGGGACGCAAGCAGAGCTGGTAACACAGGACAGCATGGCAGAGGGCAAGGGCCACGGGGAGACGGCACAGTTGTCAAAGGAGCATCTGGTGAAGTTTTTTGAGGATTGATTCGCCAAGCTGAAGAAGGACACGCTGGACCAGAGTAAGGCTTTGATTGATCAAGTGACTCAGAATCAGGAAACCCACGGGAGAGCGATCCAGGAGGTCAAACAAAAGTTGTCCGAGCACGAGGAGTATATAACCGTCCTGGAAAGCAAGGTGGGGATGATGAATGACCGCCAGAAAAGAATGCAGGGGAAGCTGGGAATAGGTCCAGGGAGGCAGAATCTCAGAATTGTTGGCCTCCCTGAAGGCAGTGAGGGATCGGATGCAAGGGCCTATGTGATAGACATTTTGGAGAAGTTGATGGGGGCTAGGGCGTTCCAACAAAGAACAAAGAACAAAGAAATGTACAGCACAGGAACAGGCCCTTCGGCCCTCCAAGCCCGTGCCGACCATACTGCCCGACTAAGCTACAATCTTCTACACTTCCTGGGTCCGTATCCTTCTATTCCCATCCTATTCATATATTTGTCAAGATGCCCCTTAAATGTCCCTATCGTCCCTGCCTCCACTACCTCCTCCGGTAGTGAGTTCCAGGCACCCACTACCCTCTGCGTAAAAAACTTGCCTCGTACATCTACTCTAAACTTTGCCCCTCTCACCTTAAACCTATGCCCCTTAAACCTATGTTCCCTCGGCCCCTGGAATTGGACAGAGCGCACAAAGCCCTCACGAGGAAGCCCAGAGTGAGCACACCGCCGAGGGCCATGGTGGTAACGTTTCACCGTTTCATGGGCAGGGAACACGTTTTGCAGTGGGCCACGAAAGAACGGAGCAGCAAGTGGGAGAACGGAGTTGCGCATTTATCAGGACCTGGGCGTGGATTTGGCCAAGAGGCGAGGTGGGTTCAATCGGGCAAAAACAACCCTCTTAGGAAGGGAGTGAAGTTCGGGATGCTGTACCCAGCCTGCCTGTGGGTCACACACGAGGAACAGGACTTCTACTTTGAAACGCCAGACGAAGTATGGATCCTTATTAAAGAAATTAAGCTGGAGGCGAATTAAAAGACACTGAAGCCTTGGAAAAGTACTGTGGAAGCGAATTGTGGAGCTGGATTGTAAAAATTTAAGTAGCTCTACGTGAAATAATGGGCTGTGTGGATGGTTAAGATTGATCTGATTAGAGTGGGGGGCGGGGGGCTTTGAATGTAGTTCTGCTTTTTGGGTGACTATTTTTCTAATGTGATTGTTTCTTCACTTTTTTTCTGTTGTTTATTTACTGGGGAATGTGATGCTTTTAACATGTTTATTCATGTGGGGGGGGGGGGGGGAAAGAGAGGAGAGTACAATAGGGAGACAGGTTGCTTGGTGCCAGCGGCGGGAGCTATCGAGTCAGCATTGGTCAGTCGACTCTCGGAAGCGCAGTGGGGGGTGGATAGCTGTTAAGCTGGAGCTTGACGTGAGGGATTGTGTTTTTAGTGTTGTTGCTGGGGGGGGGGGGGGGGGAGAGGGACTGCTTTGCTGACATTGGAGGAACTGTTACTCGGGGACAAATGGGAGGTCGGGCATGGCAACAGCGGAGGGCGCGAGCTCGAGGCTGGCCTAAAAAGGGTGATGGCTAGTCAGCGCCTGGGGGGGGGGGGGGGGGGGGGGGGGGGGGTTGGAAGCCCCCCGTCCAGGCTGATCACATGGAACGTGAGAGGACTGAATGGGCCGGTCAAGAGGGCTCGCGTGTTCGTGCATTTGAGGGAACTGATGCTACAAGAGACACACCTAAAGGTTACAGACCAGACGAGATTGAGGAAGGGGTGGGTAAGCCAAGTGTTCCACTCAGGACTGGGCTCAAATACCAGGGGAGTAGTGATCTTGATCAGCAAATGAGTGCCATTCGAGGCAGGGAGAATCCTGTCAGACAAGGGGGTAAGTACATAATGGCGAGTGGGAAGCTGGAGGGCGTGCGAGTGGTACTTGTGAACATATATGCTCCAAATTGGGACGACGTGGAATTTATGAGGCGGGTGTTAGCTAAGATCCCAGACTTGAGTCACATAACCTGATCATGGGGGGGGACTTCAACACAGTCATTGATCGGAATTGAACCGGTCAAAATCCAGGACACGGAGGAGGCCGGCTTTGGCAAAGGAATTGAAGGGTTTTATGGAACAGATGGGGGGACTAGACCCATGGAGGTTAGCACGGCCGAGGACGAAGGAGTTTTCCTTTTTTTTTTTACATGTCCACAAGGTATACTTTCGCATCGACTTTTTTGTTCTGAGCAGGGCGCTAATACCGATGGTGGTGGATACGGAGTTCTCGGCAATTGCAGTGTCTGATCGTGCCCCGCACTGGGTGGATCTACGGGTTAGTGTGGAGAGAGGGCAACGCCCACTGTGGAGACTGGATGTGGGGTTGCAAGCGGACGAGGCGGTCTGTGGGCGGGTTAACAAGCCCATCCAGAACTACCTAGAAACAAATGATACGGGGGAGGTCTCTGTAGCGACGGTCTGGGAAGCTTTGAAGGCAGTAGTCAGAGGGGAATTAATCTCGATATGGGCCCACAGAGAAAAGGTGGAATGGGCTGAGAGGGATAGATTAGTGGAGGAGATACTCCAGGTGGACAGGAGATACTCGGAGATCCCGGACGTGGGGCTACTGAGGTAGCGGCGGAGGTTTACAGGTGGAGTTTGGGCTGTTGACCACAGGGAAAGCAGTGGAAGGCAGGGGGGGGGGGTCTATGAGTTCGGAGAAAAGGCAAGCAGAATGTTGGTGCCCCAGCTCAGGAAAAGAGAGGCGGCCAGGGAGATAGGTAAAGTAAAGAGTAGAGAAGGTAATACTGTCCTGGACCCAGCGGGGGTGAGCAACGTGTTTAAGGACTTTTATTGTAAATTATAGGAGTTGGAACCCCCGGCTGGGGTGGAGGGGATGAGGCAATTTCTGGATCAGATGAGGTTCCCGAGGGTGGAGGAGGAACAGGTGGAGGGGCTGGGAGCCCCAATTGAGATTGAGGAAATAATTAAGGGGCTGGAGGGCATGCAGTCGGGCAAGGCCCCGGGGCCTGACGGCTACCGGGTGGAATTCTCTGAGACGTTTTCAGAGATATTGTGCCCACTGCTGGTGAGGACATATAACGAAGCAAGAGAGAAGGGAGTCCTCCCCCCAACATTGTCGCAGGCCTCGATTTCATTGATCCTGAAACGGAAGAAGGATCCGGAGCAATGTGGGTCATACAGGCCGATTTCTCTACTGAATATGGATGCCAAACTGCTGGCTAAGATACTGGCCACAAGGATAGAGGATTGTGTCCCGGGGATGATAGGGGAAGACCAAACGGGATTTGTTAAGGGCAGGCAACTCAAGGCCAATGTTTGAAGGCTTCTAAATGTTATTATGATGCCCTCAGAAGGAGAGGAGGCAGAGGTGGTGGTAGTGATGGATGCGGAGAAGGCTTTTGATCGGGTGGAATGGAATTACCTGTGGGAGGCGCGGGAAGGTTTGGGTTTCGTGAGGGCTTTATTGACTGGGTGCGGTTGCTCTATCAGGCACCAGTAGCGAGTGTGCGTACAAACCGGCTGACGTTGGGGTATTTTGAACTACACCTTGGGACAAGGCAAGGGTGCCTCCTCTCCCCGTTATGGTTTGCTCTGGCCATAGAGCCATTAGCCATGTCAATAAGAACCCCGACCTGCTGTTGTACATTTCGGACCCGTTGGAAGGGATGGGGGAAGTAATGCGAATCTTGGGGGAATTTGGCAATTTTACGGGGTATAAATTGAACATAGGAAAAAGCGAGATGTTTGTGATCCAGGCAAGAGGGCAGGAGAAGAGACTGGGAGAGCTGCCACTTAGAATGGTAGGGAAGAGCTTTCGACATCTGGGAATCTAGGTGGCCCAGAAATGGGAGTTACTACAGAAGTTAAATCTATCCCGGTTGATAGAACAAATGGAAGAGGACTTTAAGAGATGGGACATGCACCCGCTATCACTGGCGGGGAAGGTACAGACCGTGAAAATGACGGTCCTCCCCAGATTTCTGTTTGCCTTTCAGTGCCTCCCCATCTTCATCCCCAAGGCTTTTTTCAAGCGGGTAAATAAGGTTATTTTGGGCTTTGTGTGGGCGAGTAAAACCCTGCGAGTGAAGAAAGTGTTGCTGGAGCGCAGTCGTGGGGAGGGTGGGTTGGCACAACCGAACATCTGCAATTACTACAGGGCGGCTAATATAGCCATGATCAGGTAGTGATAGTGGGGGAGGGGTCGGCATGGGAGCGGATGGAGGCGGCGTCATGAGACACCAGTCTGGGAGTATCGGTAACGGCAGCTCTGCCGTTCTCGCCGGCCTGATACTCCACAAGTCCGGTGGTAGTGGCGGCTCTGAGGATCTGGGGGCAGTGGAGGAGGAGATACAAGGGTGGAGGGAGCATCGATTTGGACCCAGATTTATAACAACCACAGGTTTGTACCGGGTAGGCTAGATGGCGGATTCCGGACTTGGCAGAAGGCAGGAATTAGAAGGATGGGGGAATCTATTTACAGATGGGAGTTTTCCCAGCTTGAAAGCTTTGGAGGATAAATTTAAATTGCCAGCAGGGAATGGTTTTAGTTATTTGCAGGTGCGCGACATCCTGAGAAAGCAGGTGCCGGCCTTTCCGCTGCTGCCGCCCAGGTGCATACAGGATAGAGTAGTTTCCTGTACCTGGGTGGGAGAGGGGAAGGTATCAGATATTTACCAGGAGCTTTCGGAGGCAGAGGAAACTCCGGTGGCGGAGCTTAAATGCAAGTGGGAGGACGAGCTAAGAGGGGAGATGGAGGCGGGTCTATGGGAGGATGCCCTAAGCAGGGTTAATACCTCTTCATCGTGCGCCAGGCTTAGCCTGATACAATTTAAGGTAGTTCACGGGGCACATATGACAATGGCTAGGATGAGCACGTTTTTCGGGGTAGAAGATAGGTGTGCGAGATGCGCGGGAAGCCCAGCAAATCATGTCCACATATTTTGAGCATGCCCGAAGCTTAGAGGGTTTTGGCAGGGTTTTGCTAAGGCAATGCCCACGATGCTAAAAACACGGGTGGTGTCGAGTCCAGAGGTAGCGATCTTTGGAGTGTCGGAAGATTCGGGAGTTCAGGGGGCGAAAGAGGCCGACGTCCTAGTCTTGCCTCCCTGGTAGCCCGGAGATGGATCTTATTATTGTGGAGGGACTCGAAGCCCCCGAGTGTAGAGACCTGGGTTAGTGACATGGCTGGGTTTCTCAGTCTTGAGAAAATAAAGTTCGCCTTAAGAGGGTCAATGTTAGGGTTCTCCTGGAGGTGGCAGCCTTTTGTCGACTTTCTCGGGGAAGATTAAAAATGTAAGCAGATGCAGTATTCCGGGGGGGGGGGGGGGGATTGTTGTTGTATGGTTGAGGTGTGTGAAGTTTGGGCTGGGGGGGGGGGGGGGGGGGGGTGGAATGGAATGTTTATTTTACCATGTTGATGTCGTTGTTTTTGTTACTGTTATAAAGATTCTCAAATACCTCAATAAAATTTTTTTTTTTTTTTTTTTTTTTTAAGTCCGTTGTATCATGACAGAAGCTGGGAGTTCCTTGTACGATGGGTTTCAAGATGCCCTCGATGTAGCCAGAGAGGTTCTCACACAGGGCCCCATTGCCTGATCCAATAGGACGGCCTGGTGTGTTGGTCTTGTGTATTTTCGGGAGGCAGTAGCGATATTCAACGCGGGGAGTACGTGGGATGAGAGCACATGGGGTGTTCTGAAGGTCTGGATCCAAGGTCTTGATCAGTCTGTTGAGTTGGCGGGTGTGTTCCTTGGTCAGATCTGCGGGTAACTGTCTGTAGTGTTCCTGGTTGTTGAGTTGTTGGTACACGTTTTTGCAGTAGTCTGTTCTGTTAAGTATGACGGTGGCCCTTCCTTTGTCTGCCGGTTTGATAACGATGTTGCAGTTGGTCTCGAGAGTGGGGAATGGCATTGCGTTGTGCTTGGCTGACGGTCGAGGCTGTCTTGTGAATGTGACTGATGAATCTGGCATTGACGTGACATCGCGCGACAATCGCCAGGCAGGACTGTTCCCTTCCAGTCGGCGAACATTTCAGCAGTCAAGGGCATTCAGCCTCAGGTCTTCGGGTAAGCGTTCTCCAAGGCGGCCTTCAGGACACGTGACAATGCAGAATCGCCGAGCAGAAACTTATAGCCAAGATCCGCACACATGCGTACGGCCTCAACTGGGATCTTGGATTCATGTCGCATTACATTCAACCCCACAATCTGGCCTGAGCTTGCACAATATTACCAACTGTCCTGGCTTGAGACAATGAAATGAAAAATGAAAAGAAAATCACTTATTGTCATAAGTAGGCTTCAAATGGAGTTACTGTGAAAAGCCCCAAGTCGCCACATTCCGGCGCCTGTTCGGGAGGCTGGTACGAGAATTGAACCCGCGCTGCTGGCCTGCCTTGGTCTGCTTTAAAAGCCAGCTATTTAGCCCTGGATACCTCTGTAACCGGTGTTTATCCCTCTCTCCAGTTGCTCCTGGAACCTACCTTTTCATTTACCCAAGGAAGGAGCAGTGCTCCGAAAGCTAGTGACTTTAATCTGGTGTTGCAAGACTTCTTACTCTGATCATGAGAAGCATGCATTGGAATGAAGCTTCCAAAGCCCGAGTAGTTACATCTTCCCCAGAAATACAATGCGCACCATCACCACACACACCAATGGGCCAAATCAAATCTTGACCCTTGGCAAATGTTTCAGACCAATAGTTAGTTTGTGTAACCACTTTATGGAACATAAATGCCAAGTGTTGTGGCAGTAGACCAAGATCACCCAGAGGCTACTACAAGACTTCAATGCTAAAATTACTGTTTTCAGCGATTCATCATGACTTGTGAAGGGATGGTTATGAAACTGAAAGTGTCATATCTGATCCAGACCGGTATCCTTACAGTGATGCATGTCTAAAGTGACTCAGGATGGCACTACAGGGGTTTTGGATGGGGGTGACAAAGGTGCTTTCAAAAGTAGTGGGGGTCCGGGTCGAACCAAACTGGGGGTTGGCTATATTTGGGGTTGCACAAGAGCCGGGAGTGCAGGAGGCGAGAGAGGCCGATGTTTTGGCCTTTGCGTCCCTAGTAGCCCGGCGCAGGATATTGTTAATGTGGAAAGAAGCCAAGCCCCCGGGGGTGGAGACCTGGATAAATGACATGGCAGGGTTTATAAAGCTAGAGCGGATTAAGTTCGTTCGAAGGGGGTCGGCTCAAGGGTTCACCAGGCGGTGGCAACCGTTTGTCGAATACCTCGCAGAAAGATAGATGGAATGGAAAAAAGAAGGCAGCAGCAGCAGCCCAGGATCCGGAGGCCGGGGGGGGGGGGGGGGGGGGGAGGAACCAGAAGGACTCTCAGGGTTGTTAATATATACTGTATAATATGTATAGGTCGTTGCGACAGATAATTATATATTGGATTGTTAAATTATATTTTTGGAGAGTGTTACTTGTGATAAGGCAGTTGCCAATTAGGGTTAGTTTTCATTTTTGTTATTTATTATTTATTCATTTTTTGTTTATAAAATAAGTCATTGTTATTTGTGTTGTTATAATATTGTGTAAAGGATGCACAATGTACTGTGTTGGTTGACCAAAAATTTTCAATAAAATATTTATTTAAAAAAAAATAAAGTGACTCAGGATGAATGTGATGAACTCTTTTGACTGGATGCTTAAGACAATGAATATGACAGGTTTTAAAATGTTTTGTAATTGAAGGTATCGTAATAAAATTAATTCATTCAATAAAAGTGTGCCCATATAATATGAAGTCCCGGTGATATTTAAAAAATAAATAAATCACATTTTAAAATGGCAACCGCCCACATGGCATTTCATACTCAGCGTGGAATTTGACCCCATCTTTGGAAGTATTTTTGGAGACTTCCAACATTGATTTATGTATATTTTCTGCACTAATTATAAAATGGCATATTTTTTGGCATCTTAAAGTGTAATACTGTAGTTACAACAATTTGGAAATGTTTGCACTCTTGATAATTATCTTTTTGCAAAGGAATTGCAGCCACAACAAAATTAGGCAGGATTCCCAAGTTAAATAACAAAGTCCACCAATGGCTCAATATGTAAATTTACCAAAATATGCACCTGCACTGCTTAGACCAGGTCGGGTTTCCAAGATAATTCAATTTCTGTGTTGTGAGCTAATCTCAACCAAACGTCATTGGGAAAATATCAATTTGTTTACACAGCATGCCTATGGACTAAAGAGACAACGTGCCAAAGTTCAGGCGCAGCAATTTTTGATCCAACTGAACATCACTTCTCTGATCCAGATAACTTAATATTCATGTCTAGTTACAAAAATAATGATCTCACACTGTTTACAGATAATGTTCCCATTTTTAATGTTAGTATTCAAATTAACACAATAGGATTTATTGTAGAACAATGTGCACCAATGTGTGGTGAATTCATCCTCCACAAAAGGTATTGACCACTTGATGGAATTGTTACAATCACAGTAGTTATTTTTTTTTAAAACTGTCTCCTTTAACTCAAGTTAAAATTCAGTAGTTTGGAGATGGGGATGGGACCCCATATGGATCTTCCCAGAGACAACCCATGTGGCCTTTACTAATTATGCCTGGAGACAACCCCAAGTGACTTGCTTATTATAGAGACAGAAATTCAAGTTGAAACTTGGTCAAAGTCAGATACAAATTTAACACCGGAATGCAGCTTTGCTGCTGCCCAGACTTACAGGCTCTCAGGGTCAGCCCGACAGAGTTTTGGGGAAGACCACCCACAACATCTGCTATGGCAGGCAGAGCAAAAGGATGGGTTTTGGGGTAATCACCAGCAGAGGGCTGGTAATGTCAGAATCCCCCAGCTCAAGGAAACAAGGCTTGTGGAGAATTAAAGATCATGGAATCAACACGGTCTTTGTTATTTAACTGGGGGCAGCACGGTAGCCTTGTGGGGGCAGCACGGTAGCCTTGTGGGGGCAGCACGGTAGCCTTGTGGGGGCAGCACGGTAGCCTTGTGGGGGCAGCACGGTAGCCTTGTGGGGGCAGCACGGTAGCCTTGTGGGGGCAGCACGGTAGCCTTGTGGGGGCAGCACGGTAGCCTTGTGGGGGCAGCACGGTAGCCTTGTGGGGGCAGCACGGTAGCCTTGTGGGGGCAGCACGGTAGCCTTGTGGGGGCAGCACGGTAGCCTTGTGGGGGCAGCACGGTAGCCTTGTGGGGGCAGCACGGTAGCCTTGTGGGGGCAGCACGGTAGCCTTGTGGGGGCAGCACGGTAGCCTTGTGGGGGCAGCACGGTAGCCTTGTGGGGGCAGCACGGTAGCCTTGTGGGGGCAGCACGGTAGCCTTGTGGGGGCAGCACGGTAGCCTTGTGGGGGCAGCACGGTAGCCTTGTGGGGGCAGCACGGTAGCCTTGTGGGGGCAGCACGGTAGCCTTGTGGGGGCAGCACGGTAGCCTTGTGGGGGCAGCACGGTAGCCTTGTGGGGGCAGCACGGTAGCCTTGTGGGGGCAGCACGGTAGCCTTGTGGGGGCAGCACGGTAGCCTTGTGGGGGCAGCACGGTAGCCTTGTGGGGGCAGCACGGTAGCCTTGTGGGGGCAGCACGGTAGCCTTGTGGGGGCAGCACGGTAGCCTTGTGGGGGCAGCACGGTAGCCTTGTGGGGGCAGCACGGTAGCCTTGTGGGGGCAGCACGGTAGCCTTGTGGGGGCAGCACGGTAGCCTTGTGGGGGCAGCACGGTAGCCTTGTGGGGGCAGCACGGTAGCCTTGTGGGGGCAGCACGGTAGCCTTGTGGGGGCAGCACGGTAGCCTTGTGGGGGCAGCACGGTAGCCTTGTGGGGGCAGCACGGTAGCCTTGTGGGGGCAGCACGGTAGCCTTGTGGGGGCAGCACGGTAGCCTTGTGGGGGCAGCACGGTAGCCTTGTGGGGGCAGCACGGTAGCCTTGTGGGGGCAGCACGGTAGCCTTGTGGGGGCAGCACGGTAGCCTTGTGGGGGCAGCACGGTAGCCTTGTGGGGGCAGCACGGTAGCCTTGTGGGGGCAGCACGGTAGCCTTGTGGGGGCAGCACGGTAGCCTTGTGGGGGCAGCACGGTAGCCTTGTGGGGGCAGCACGGTAGCCTTGTGGGGGCAGCACGGTAGCCTTGTGGGGGCAGCACGGTAGCCTTGTGGGGGCAGCACGGTAGCCTTGTGGGGGCAGCACGGTAGCCTTGTGGGGGCAGCACGGTAGCCTTGTGGGGGCAGCACGGTAGCCTTGTGGGGGCAGCACGGTAGCCTTGTGGGGGCAGCACGGTAGCCTTGTGGGGGCAGCACGGTAGCCTTGTGGGGGCAGCACGGTAGCCTTGTGGGGGCAGCACGGTAGCCTTGTGGGGGCAGCACGGTAGCCTTGTGGGGGCAGCACGGTAGCCTTGTGGGGGCAGCACGGTAGCCTTGTGGGGGCAGCACGGTAGCCTTGTGGGGGCAGCACGGTAGCCTTGTGGGGGCAGCACGGTAGCCTTGTGGGGGCAGCACGGTAGCCTTGTGGGGGCAGCACGGTAGCCTTGTGGGGGCAGCACGGTAGCCTTGTGGGGGCAGCACGGTAGCCTTGTGGGGGCAGCACGGTAGCCTTGTGGGGGCAGCACGGTAGCCTTGTGGGGGCAGCACGGTAGCCTTGTGGGGGCAGCACGGTAGCCTTGTGGGGGCAGCACGGTAGCCTTGTGGGGGCAGCACGGTAGCCTTGTGGGGGCAGCACGGTAGCCTTGTGGGGGCAGCACGGTAGCCTTGTGGGGGCAGCACGGTAGCCTTGTGGGGGCAGCACGGTAGCCTTGTGGGGGCAGCACGGTAGCCTTGTGGGGGCAGCACGGTAGCCTTGTGGGGGCAGCACGGTAGCCTTGTGGGGGCAGCACGGTAGCCTTGTGGGGGCAGCACGGTAGCCTTGTGGGGGCAGCACGGTAGCCTTGTGGGGGCAGCACGGTAGCCTTGTGGGGGCAGCACGGTAGCCTTGTGGGGGCAGCACGGTAGCCTTGTGGGGGCAGCACGGTAGCCTTGTGGGGGCAGCACGGTAGCCTTGTGGGGGCAGCACGGTAGCCTTGTGGGGGCAGCACGGTAGCCTTGTGGGGGCAGCACGGTAGCCTTGTGGGGGCAGCACGGTAGCCTTGTGGGGGCAGCACGGTAGCCTTGTGGGGGCAGCACGGTAGCCTTGTGGGGGCAGCACGGTAGCCTTGTGGGGGCAGCACGGTAGCCTTGTGGGGGCAGCACGGTAGCCTTGTGGGGGCAGCACGGTAGCCTTGTGGGGGCAGCACGGTAGCCTTGTGGGGGCAGCACGGTAGCCTTGTGGGGGCAGCACGGTAGCCTTGTGGGGGCAGCACGGTAGCCTTGTGGATAGCACAATTGCTTCACAGCTCCAAGGTCCCAGGTTCGATTCCGGCTTGGGTAACTGTCTGTGCGGAATCTGCACATCCTCCCAGTGTGTGCGTGGGTTTCCTCCGGGTGCTCCGGTTTCCTCCAACAGTCCAAAGATGTGCAGGTTAGGTGGATTGGCCATGATAAATTGCCCTTAGTGTCCAAAATTGCCCTTAGTGTTGGGTGGGGTTACTTGGTTATGGGGTGGCAGTGTAGATCTTGGAAATCTTGACTTTCCAAGAGCCGGTGCAGACTCGATGGGCCGAATGGCCTCCTTCTGCACTGTGAATTCTATGAACAGAAGATACCTGCAATAGAAATTCTATTCCAATATGCCTCTTGAAGAGGACTTTATTTAAAAAGACACTGGAAGATTCACCTGGTGAAGCAGGGAGAAGAGGCCATGTTACAGCTAGGATTTTAAATTAAAGAGTACACAGTTAATAGGAATTATATTTTATATAGTTTAGTGTTGACTACTAAGCTTTAGTTTAGTGTTGACTACTATAGCTTAGTGTTGACTACCAAGTAGCATTTAGTCTCTTGTTAATTTTAGTGTTTGCTACAGTTAAGTCTTAAAATATGAAATCTTCTCTTATGAAGTTCCTAGCGACTGGCTTAAAGGTTCACATCTCTTTTTAAAAGTTACTGGTTTCTGCAAGGATCATAAAAGGATACAGTTCGATCACACTGCGCCCTGTCATCACCCAATATTGACTCAAGAATTTGTGACAAATTATATACTTTCAAACACAAAAGTACTACCATCAACTTGCTTGAGATTATCTTGTTCAATGCTGGAATCATGCACAGAAATAATCTATTTTCTTGAGCTCTTCTTTGGATAAGTTCATCAAAACAGGGAGACGGTGGTGGAACAGTAACATCACTGGACTAGTAATCCAGTTGGCCAGGCTATTGCTCTGGAACATGGGTTCAAATCCCATCATGCAGCATGTGGAATTCAGTTTTTAAATCTGGAATATCAAGCTCGTCTCAGTCATGGTAAATCATCTTTGATTGTCGAAAAAAACATATTGTTCACTAATGCTCGAAAGGGAGGAAAATGTGCCATTCTTACCTGGTCTGGTCTACGTTTGACTCCAGACCTACACAATGTGACCGACTCTTAACTGCCCTTTTGAGTAGCTGAGCATGGACAATTAGGGATGGGTGACAAATACTGGCCTCACTCACAATGCCACATCCCATTGAAGAAAAAAAACGCCAGGAGAATTGGAATTTCATATTCCCTCAATTATTCTGCATCATAATATAGAATAACTACACCGAGCTTCTTACACATCTGTGGATTAAGAACGAATCGGAGTGTAATGCCATCCATACTGACGTCAATCTGCTGCTGCTGCCTATAGTCTCACACATCCTACCACCCCTGTCTGTACTCCGACCAGTACCCCACTGCCTAAAATTTAAAAACTTTTCACCTTTCACATAGCCAAATATAATTTGCAATGTTGCCTGGGTTCATTAAATCAGTCCACTAGTTAAATGATTTTTAGTTCACCAGCACATGTAGTAAAGCTTTCAAAATGTGGCCGGGGACAGAATTCCTACATGCAGAAGGAGGCCATTCGGCCCATCGTGTCTGCACCAACCCTCTGAAAAATCACCCTACCGAGGCCCACCCCCTACCCTATCCCCATCTGATTGCACATGTTTTGACACTGGGGCAATTTAGCACTAAGCGGCAATTTAGCATGGTCAATCCACCTCACCTACACATGTTTGGACTGGGAGAAAACCGGAGCACCCGAGTGAAACCCACGCAGAAAGGGGGAAAAGTGCAAACTCCACACAGTCACGCCCCCAAGGCCGAACTCAACCAGAATCCCTGGCACTCTGAAGGATCCACCATACTTTAGACACAAAGTATATTACATCTAGATAGCCATTAAACACATCTACTGATTCTACCAGATCAAAAAATTCAAAACCTGTGTGAAAAGCTTTGAACACGATCCGTTGATCTTATCAATGTTATGCTATCACAGACATTGCTAACACATGTTGTAACCTCTTGAGGTAAAAACACAAGTTGTGCAAACCTCAGAATACACTGGTCAAGTGAAGTTATTCTCTATGAAACGAAGCAATGCCGTTTCAAACATTTACAGTTCATAAAAGACCGCGTTACACCTTTCAAAACAAAAATCTTAAATTGAATTGTAATTTCAGGATAAACAATTGGCATCCGAATTTATAATTGAAGGGTTCGATTCACTTTTAGAACATTTGTTCGCAAGTAAATATGCCAAAGTTGTTTTTCGTTAAGAAAATGATAACGGTTTAGCTTGGTTGCTTATTTCTCAGTCATATCCCCGTGATCTGTAATAGCTACTGAAGCCATTAGACGAACAATAAATAGATTCACATTCAGTGCCCCTTTTTAGATCTGGGTGTACAAATTAATGTCCTGCTCTCCAGAGAACTATATTCTAAACTACTCGGAGAAATCTGCCGAGGAAAGCAGAACGACCTCCCTTACAGCATTCCTCTCCAGATCGTGTCAATCTATACTTAACAACAGTTGCGAAGAAAGATGACGCAGCTTCTGTAATCAACCTAATAAGGAAATACAAGACTAACCAGGCACTCCTCCATTCAAGACACACGGACAGTGTCATAGGAATTATTTTTGCTAAAACTAAGCTAACTAAAATAATCACTGGAATAAAGCATACTAATCACGTCCCCGGGTGCAAGTTTGCACGTATTTTTACATCCAAATAAACGCGTTAAGGTGAATTAATGCAACGAGAAGGTTGCTCCAGAATAGCAGAGCCCAGCTTTGCAATAGGGGGGGGGGAAGGATTTGACGATGTTACCCCGCGCAGCAGTGAACAGACTGTCCTACCCGGCCGTCATGGTAATGTTGTAGAATGTGAGCCAAGCAGTAGCGAAGGGACTTAAGGGTTTTTTCTTGTTTTCTTTCTCTTCCAGCGAGCCATCCTCTTCACTGGGCGCCATAGTACCGGGTGACTAAATTAAGAAAGTCCGGTGCAGGCTGGAGCAGCGAACAGCTGAAGCCGACCGCGTCCGCGCGCTTCGCTCTCCGCGGTCGCGCCCAAGAGATCCCCGGACGCGCGCATCATGCCCCTAAACCACTCCAAACTTAATAAGTGCTGAAAATCCATTTGTATTCGTCAAAGACCAGCTATTGTGGAGATTTATATATTTAGTGGCAAATGCGTTATATAATGTAAATAGGGATGTTATGCAGGAATATAAATAAACATATATTTGATGATAGTCCACTAATTTAATTAATAACAATTGAGCAGGGCACAAAGGAGAGCTCACACCTCTGCCATGCTGTGTTAATTCAATGTTATTACAATTATGCAGCTCTTCCTTGGGACTTTTCCCAGCCTGGTTGATGCTCTATAAACATTTTAAAAAAATTCATTAAGAGGTTCCATCAAATTGAAAAAGCTTGAGCCAAGCCACATACAGCAACCTGCAGTGAAAATTCTGCTTACGTTTTGACAGCTGTGACAGGTTCCATTACAGTAGCTGAGTTAATCAACAGCATTCTAAATAAAACACCCCATATCATACCAAAGAAAACCCACAGCATTCTTAAAATACAGTAAATGCACCATATCTCCCAATGTTATTGGATCCTTTAATAATTTCAAGGATCTGGATCCGGATCCGCATATTTGTGAACAACTAAACAATTCTTCCTTCGACCAACCTTTGGTATCAGAGATAATTATCTTAGCCAAAACAAAACCACGGATAGTCAACGAAAACAAGTTCCAGCCAAGGCATCAGTTATGTTTAGCCCAGAAAGTGCACTGTGCCCATATTGGGAAAGCAAGACATTTAAAAGGGATGCAGACAAATTGTAATCTTCATGCTACCTTCAAAAGTTGCTTTGTGTGGACTTCCGGTTGCGGCTATGCGGAGCTAAGCCGCACATTCGGCAACTCCCACTAAAACGGACTTTTGGGCTCTCTTGAGGAGCCCCAACGACAATTTTTTTGACAACCTCTAGTGTGGGAAGGTGAGCAAGGTCCCCCCTCCATAGTATATGGATTGGACCAGGAGTGGAGCGGTCAAAGAAGCGTTTTTGGAGCAGCAGAAAGTGCAAGGGAGAAAAAACAAGATGGCGACGGGCGTAGATCAAGCGGCATGGGTGCAGGAGCAGCAGGAGTTTCTCAAGCGCTGCTTCGAGGAGCTGAAGAAAGAGGTGCTGACGCCAATGCTGACGGCGATCGAGGGGTTAGTGGAGACCCAGAAGGCCCAAGGGGCGGCGATCCAGGCAGTGCGGGAGAAAACCGCGGAGAATGAGGATGAGATCTTGGGCCTGGCGGTGAAGGTGGAGACACACGAGGCGCTGCACAGGAGGTGGGCGGAAAGATTCGAGGACCTGGAGAACAGGTCGAGGAGAAAGAAACTTCGGATTCTGGGTCTCCCTGAAGGAGTGGAGGGGGCCGATGCCGGAGCATATGTGAGCACGATGCTCAATTCGCTGATGGGAGCGGGGGCCTTTCCGCATCCCCTGGAGCTGGATGGGGCTCATCAGGTCCTGGCGAGGTGACCCAAGACCAATGAGCCGCCACGGGTGGTGGTGGTGAGGTTTCACCGTCTCGTGGATAGAGAGTGTGTTTTGAGATGGGCCAAGAAGGAGCGGAGCAGTAGGTGGAAGAATACGGAGATCCGAATCTACCAGAACTGGAGCGCGGAGGTGGCAAAGAAGAGAGCTGGTTTTAATCGGGCCAAGGCGGTGCTCCATCGGAAGGGGGTGAGGTTCGGAATGCTGCAGCCAGCGCGATTGTGGGTCACGTTTCAGGATCGACACCACTACTTTGAAACGCCTTAGGAGGCTTGGACCTTTATACAAACTGAAAAGTTGGACTCAAACTGAGGGTCTGTGGTTGTGGGGGGGATGTCGGATGTATACAGGGTTTTAACTATGCGTCGGGAATGTTCCACGGGTTGGGTGATGGATGGGGATGGGGGAAGAGATCTGATGGGGAGATTGTGAGCGAATGTGGGCGTCGGTGCTGGAGGGAGGGGAAGCCCGGGGATGGGGGAATTGAGATAAGGCCGCAAAAGGAGCTGCGCCAGAGGGGCCGGCTTCGGAAAGCGCGGGCTTTTTCCCGCGTTCGGGAAAGACAGAAGGGGGGGGGGTGGAGGAGCGCTCACTGACTGCTGGGGAGGAGGGGGAGGGGGGATTCCCACACGGGGGGGGGGGATCAATGGGATGGCGGGGGAGGCCAGGGTCAGCAGGAGTCAGCTGACTTACGGGAGTGTTATGGGGGGAGCAAAAGAGCTAGACATGGGTCTAGCGGGGGGAGGGGGGATATTGGGTTGCTGCTGCATTGGCCGATGGGGAACTGGAAACAGAAGGGGTGGTCGGGACGGGGGTCCCCAGCCTGGGGGACGGGAGGGTGTGGGAGGCGCGGACACGGGACTGGCCCAGAAAAGGAGATGGCTAGCCGGCAGGGGGGCGGGGGCGGTGGGAAGCCCCCCAATCCGGCTGATAACCTGGAATGTGAGGGGCCTGAACGGGCCGGTTAAGAGGGCCCGAGTGTTCGCACACTTAAAGGGACTGAAGGCAAACGTGGTCATGCTTCAGGAGACACATTTGAAGGTGGCAGACCAGGTCAGGTTACGAAAGGGATGGGTAGGACAGGTATTCCATTCGGGGCTGTATGCAAAGAACAGAGGGGTGGCAATACTGGTGGGGAAGCGGGTGTCGTTTGAGGCCAAGAATATTGTAGTGGATAATGGAGGTCGATACGTGATGGTGAGCGGTAGGCTACAGGGGGTGTGGGTGGTATTGGTGAATGTTTACGCCCCGAACTGGGATGATGCTGGATTTATGAAGCGCATGTTGGGGCGGATTCCGGATCTGGAGGCAGGAAGCTTGATAATGGGGGGGGATTTCAACACAGTGCTGGACCCAGCATTAGATCGCTCCAGATCTAGGATGGGGAAGAGGCCGGCTGCGGCCAAGGTGCTTAGGGGGTTTATGGACCAGATGGGGGGAGTAGATCCGTGGAGATTTGCTCGGCCCTTGGCCAGGGAATTTTCTTTTTTTTCTCACGTGCACAGAGCCTACTCCCGGATAGATTTTTTTGTTTTGAGCAGGGCGCTGATTCCGAAAGTGGAGGGAACGGAATACTCGGCCATAGCTATCTCAGACCATGCCCCGCACTGGGTGGAGCTGGGGTTGGGAGAGGAGATGGACCAATGCCCACTGTGGTGTGTGGATGTGGGATTACTGGCGGATGAGGAGGTGTGCGGGAGGATGCAGGGGTGCATTGAAAGGTATTTGGAGACCAACGACAATGGGGAGGTGCAGGTGGGGGTAGTGTGGGAGGCGCTGAAGTTGGTCGTCAGGGGAGAGTTAATCTCCATCAGGGCTCACAGGGAGAAGAGAGAGGGCAGGGAAAGGGAGAGGTTCGTGGGAGAGATCCTAAGAGTGGACAGGAGATATGCAGAGGCCCCCGAGGAGGGACTACTTAGGGAGTGGCAAAGTCTCCAGATGGAATTCGACCTGTTGACCACGGGGAAGGCAGAGGCACAGTGGAGGAAGGCACAAGGGGCGACGTACGAGTATGGGGAGAAGGCGAGCCGGATGCTGGCACATCAGCTCCGTAAGAGGATGGCAGCGAGGGAGATAGGTGGAGTCAAGGATAGCAGGGGAACTACTGTGCGGAGTGCGGTGAAAGTAAATGAGGCATTTAAGGACTTCTATGAGGAGCTGTACAGATCTCAGCCCCCAGCGGTGGAAGAGGGGATGCAAAGGTTTCTTGATCAACTGAGGTTCCCGAGGGTGGAGGAGCAGGAGGTGGCTGGTTTGGGGGCGCCAATTGGGTTGGAGGAGCTGGTTAAAGGACTGGGGAGCATGCAGGCGGGGAAGGCCCCGGGGCCAGATGGGTTCCCGGTTGAGTTTTACAGGAAGTATGCGGACCTGTTAACCCCGTTGCTGATGAGGACTTTCAATGAGGCAAGAGAGGGGAGGACCCTGCCCCCGACAATGTCCGAGGCGCTGATTTCTCTGATCCTGAAGCGGGACAAGGACCCACTGCAATGTGGGTCGTTTAGACCGATCTCGCTCCTCAATGTGGACGCTAAGCTGCTGGCAAAAGTGCTGGCTACGAGAATTGAGGACTGTGTCCCGGGGGTGATTCATGAGGACCAGACGGGATTTGTAAAGGGCAGGCAGCTAAACACCAATGTGCGGAGGCTCCTAAACGTGATTATGATGCCATCGGCGGAGGGAGAGGCGGAGATAGTGGCAGCTATGGACGCGGAGAAGGCCTTTGACCGGGTGGAGTGGGAGTATCTCTGGGAAGTGTTGCGGAGGTTTGGGTTTGGGGAGGAGATTATTAGTTGGGTTAAGCTTCTATATAGAGCACCGGTGGCGAGTGTGGCTACGAATCGGCGGAGGTCGGAGTATTTTCGGCTGTATCGAGGGACGAGGCAGGGGTGCCCCCTGTCCCCCCTGTTGTTTGCATTAGCAATTGAGCCTTTGGCCATGGCATTAAGGGAGTCCAGGAACTTGAGGGGGGTGGTCCGAGGGGGAGAGGAGCATCGAGTGTCGCTGTATGCAGATGACCTGTTGCTGTATGTGGCGGATCCAGTGGAGGGGAAGGTGGAGGTCATGCGGATCCTAAGAGAGTTTGGGGACTTCTCGGGCTACAAGCTCAATGTAGGGAAGAGTGAGCTCCTTGTGGTGCATCCGGGGACCAGGGAAGAGGGATAGACGACCTACCGTTGAGGAGGGCGGAAAGGAGCTTTCGGTACTTGGGGATCCAGGTAGCTAGGAGCTGGGGGGCCCTGCACAAACCTAATTTGACGCGGCTGGTGGAGCAGATGGAGGAGGACTTCAAACAATGGGATGTGTTGCCACTCTCGCTAGCGGGCAGGGTACAGTCAATTAAAATGACGTCCTCCCGAGGTTTCTTTTCGTGTTCCAGTGCCTTCCTATTAAGATTACCAAGGCCTTTTTTAAGCGGGTAGGTAGGAGCATCATGGGCTTTGTGTGGGCAAACAAGACCCCGAGGGTAAGGAGGGGGTTTCTGGAGCGTAGTAGGGACAGGGAGGGCTGGCTTTGCCGAATCTGGAGGGCTATTATTGGGCAGCCAACGTAGCGATGATCCGTAAGTGGGTGATAGAGGGAGAGGGGGCGGCATGGTAGAGGTTGGAGATGGCGTCCTGCAAAGGAACGAGCCTGAGGGCGCTGGTGACGGCACCGCTGCCGCTCTCGCCGACAAGGTACACCACGAGTTCGGTAGTGGCGGAAACGCTAAAGATCTGGGGGCAGTGGAGACGACATAGGGGTGAGATGGGAGCCTCGGTGTGGTCCCCGATCCGGGAGAACCACCGGTTCATCCCAGGGAGGATGGATGGGGGGTTTCGGAGCTGGCATCAGGCAGGGATCAGAAGGATGGGGGACCTGTTTATAGGCGGGATGTTTGCGAGCCTCGGGGCGCTGGAGAAGTTCAGGTTACCCCCGGGAAATGCGTTCAGGTATATGCAAGTGAGGGCGTTTGTGAGGCGGCAGGTGAGGGAATTCCCGTCGCTCCCGGCACAGCGGATCCAGGACAGGGTGATTTCGGGTGTATGGGTCGGAGAGGGCAAGGATTTGGCGATATATCAGGAGATGAAAGAAGAGGAGGAGGCTTTGGTAGAGGAGCTGAAGGGCAAGTGGGAGGAGGAGTTGGGGGAGGAGATTGAAGAGGGTCTATGGGCGGATGCCCTGAGCAGGGTTAATTCCTCTTCCTCATGTGCCAGGCTCATCCTGATACAAGTTTAAGGTTGTTCACAGAGCACATATGGCAGGGGCAAGGCTGAGTAGGTTCCTTGGGGCGGAGAACAGATGTGGGAGGTGCTCGGGAAGCCCGGCGAATCACGTCCACATGTTTTGGTTGTGCCCGGCACTGGAAGGGTTCTGGAGGGGTTTCGCGAGTACTATGTCCAAGGTGGTGAAAGTCCAGGTCAAACCAAGTTGGGGGCTGGCATTATTTGGGGTGGCGGACGAGCCGGGAGTGCAGGAGGCGAAAGAGGCCGGCATTCTGGCCTTTGCGTCCTTGGTAGCCCGGCGGAGGATCTTGCTATTATGGAAGGATGCGAAGGCCCCCAGTGTGGAAGCCTGGATAAATGACATGGCAGGGCTCATTAAGCTAGAGAGGATAAAGTTTGCCCTGAGAGGGTCTGCGCAGGGGTTCTTCAGGCGGTGGCAACCGTTCCTTGACTATCTCGCGGAGCGCTAGAAGGAGCTCAGTCAGCAGCAGCAGCAAACCAGGGGGGGGGTGGGGGGTGGGAGGGGAGGGGAGGGGGGTATTTCTTCCGGGGGGGGGGGGATATTTGGGTGGGTGGGGGAGGGTTTTTTTCCCAGGTAGTATTTGTACAAACATATGGGAGGGTTAATATGTGCGGGAGAAACCCAGTGTATAAGTTCTGTACTATGTGTGGTAGTATGTATTGGGGGTCATGTGGGACTGGAAGCCCTAATGTCATTGGCTGACAGATCCCGGGTCCTGGTTGGCCGTTGATCTCAAGCTCCGCCCTGAAGGCGGAGTATAAGAAGCCGGAGTCTTCCCCCACAGGCCAGTTTACTATCGAGCTGCGGGGCAACAGACACGCTTAATAAAGCCTCATCGACGTCACTCTATTCGGCTCATGGAGTCTTTGTGCGCTACACTATGTTTGCTTGATATGTTTATGTTTTGTTTTGTTCTTTTGTCTTTTTCTTTTCTGTTACTGGAGGGGGGGGGTTTAACTGGTTGAAAATGTTTGTTGGAAAAACTTTGAATAAACATTTTTTTTTTCAGTTGCTTTGTGTAACTGGTGCTTCCTGTGCATTCCATCGGCTGTGGGCTGGCGCTTCCTAAAGGCAACCTGCATCCCTGTGCATGCTGGCTCCTGAGAACTTGGCATAATAGCTCAAGAGGTATTGAGGGTGTCTCTTTACATTTTCCAATGCTACCTTGAAAAAGTTGATTATTATGGTGGAGAATTGACATCCTAATATCACTCAGGGAATAGAATCATAAAATCATAGGATTGTTACAGTACCACAGGAGGCGATTCAGCTTGTCATGTGCATGTGGCTCTTTACGAGAGAATTTCAACTTGGTCTGTTGCCCTGCCTTTTCCTCATAGCCCTGTAAATATTTTCTCTTCAGAAATTCAGAAAATGAAAGCCTTCCAGGCACACACCTGCTGGCCATGGAAGCAGTTAACCAAGGCGGTAAATGTGAGAAGCCTGGCGCCATCAGCTTGGTTACAAACACCTGCCTTTATTAATTGCAACAATCCAATATATAGCACTTCGGCCTCCTCAGCAGGTGAGTGACCTCAGCCGGCACCTAACAGCTGACTTAGAACTGGTACAGACCAGGGAAATCAACAAACCTCACGATAATTGAGGAAGATGGACATCGAGAATCATAGAATTAACAGTGCAGAAGGAGGTAATTTGGCCTATCGAGTCTGCACCGGCCCTTGGAAAGAGCACTGTAGCTAAGCCCACGCCTCCATCCTATCCCTATAACCCAGTAACCCCACCTAATCTTTTGGACACTAAGGGCAATTTAGCATGGCCAGTCTACCTAACCTGCACATCTTTGGACTGTGGGAGGAAACAGGGGCACCAGGAGGAAACCCACGCAGACACGGGGAGAACCTGCAGACTCCGCACAGACAGTGACCCGAGGCCGGAATTGAACCCGGGTTCCAACAGCTGTGAGACAGCAGTGCTACCACTGTTCCACCGTGCCACATTGCTCAGTCTGACCCACTCAGACACTGGAACTACATGGACTCGAGGTAAATAGCGAAAGAAAGAACAGATGCTGGCATGAAGAAAATGTTTTTACACAGCGAGTGGTTAGGGCCTGAAGTGCACTGCCTGAGAGTTTGATGGACGTAGATATAATCATGGCTTTCAAAAGCGAACTGGATGGTTACATCAAGAGAAGGAAAGACTTGGAAGTGGGATTAGCTGAGTTGTGTTAGCAGAGAGCTTGTACATTGGGCCAAATGGCCCTCTATGCTGAGACTGGGCTACAAGTATAAGGAATTTCGCTGCAATTATACAGGGCTTTGACTTGACCAAAACTGTGATCCTCTGTACATTTTTGGTCTCCTATGCCGAAGGAAGGATATACTTGCCTTCAGGGCGTTATGGCAGAGACTTATACCTGTTTGGAAACAAATGGACTCACCAGCGATAGACAGGGTTTTGTGAAGGGGAGGTCATGCCTCACTAACTTGATCGAGTTTTTGAGGAGGTGACAAAGATGATTGATGAGGGGAGGGTGGTGGATGTTGTTTGCATGGACTTCAGTAAAGCCTTTGACAAGATGCCTCATGGCAGACTGGTACAAAAGGTGAAGTCACATGGGATCAGAGGTGAGATGGTAAGGTGGATACAGAACTGGCTCGGTCACAGAAGGCAAAGGGGAGCAGTAGAAGAGTGTTTTTCTGAATGAAAGGTTGTGACTAGTGGTGTTCCACAGGGATCGGTGCTGGGGCCTCTGTTCTTTGTAGTGTACACAAATGTTTTGGAGGAAAATGTAGCAGGTCTGATTAGTAAATTTACGGATGACACCAAGGTTGGTGGAGTGGCAGATAGTGTTGAGGATTGTCAGAAGATACAGCAGGACTGCTGAGATAGAGAGCAACCTCTCCACTTTGTGCCCTGGCATGGCGGGGGGACCTGTGGGAATTCTTGACTCTTGAGAAGGTTAAATTTGAACTGAGGGGAAGGATGGGGCGGTTCCACAATTCATGGGCTTTATTCATTATGCACTTTCAAGAATTGGATAACACCGAACATTAGTGTGGAGGTGGGGGGGGGGGGGGGGGGGGGGGGGTTGGGATGGTTGGGGGAAGGGAGACTATATGTGTTAATGGTGACTATGGGTGATTCCTGATTCCTTTTTGTTATTTGTTTATGTTAACAGTTATTTGGGGGTTGATGGGAGGATGGGATTGGTTTTTTAAAGATATTTTTATTCTCCTTTTTCACATTTTCTCCCGTGTTTACACCCATCAACAATAAACAATAATCAGCAAGATATGTCAATCCCCATAATAACAACGATCCCATCCGCCCACCAACCCCCAAACATCAGCCCACATGTTTACATAAACAAATGACAGAAAGGAATCAGGGATTACCCAGTCACCTTAATCTACACAGCCCCCCACCCCCCAACTAATGTTCGATGTTATCCAGTTCTTGAAAGTGCATAAATAAATAGTGCCCATGACTTGTAGAACCCCTCCGAGCTTCCCCTCAGTTCGAACTTAACCTTCTCAAGGGTCAAGTATTCCAACAGGTCCCCCTGCCATGCCAGGGCACTGGGTGGAGAGGCTGCTCTCTATCCCAGCAGGATCCGCCTTCGGGCTATGATATCTGCCTCCGCTCCCGTTTCCAACCCTGGCTGGTCCGCCACCACGAATATGGCCTCCTGGGGACCCGGGTCCAGTTTCACACGCACCACATTGGAAATAACCCTAAACACCTCCTTTCAGTATTCCCTTAGCTTTGGACAGGACCAAAACATATGAACGTGATTAGCCCTGATCAGATCTGTGGTTCCCCCGAATCGGCATTTCCCTTGACCCTAAAGGGAGGATGGGATTGTTGTTGTTGATATGGGGATTGACATTATATTTGTTACTGCTTATTGTTCGTGGGAGCAAATTTGGGAGAAAATGTGAAAAAGGAGGAGAATAAAAATATTTTTTTTAAAAAGAAGATATAACAGGACATAGATAGGTTGGAGACTTGGACAGGGAAATGGCAAAGGGAGTTTAATCCGGACAAATGTGAAGTATTGCATTTTGGTAGGTCTAACAGAGGGGAAATATACCGTAAATGGCAAAACTCTTAGGAATATAGAAAGTCAGAGAGATCTAGGCATGCATGTCCACAGATCTTTGAAGGTGGCAACACAAGTGGACAATGTAGTCAAGAAAGCATACGGAATGCTTGACTTCATTGGATTGGGTATCGAGTATAAAAACTGGCAAGTCATGCTCCAGTTGTATAGAATCTTGGTAAGGCTGCACTTGGAATATTGCGCACAATTCTGGTCGCCACACTACCAGAAGGATGTGGAGGCTTTGGAGAAGGTGCAGAGGAGGTTTACCAGGATGTTGCCTGGTCTGAGGGTGTTAGCTATGTGGAGAGGCTGAATAGACTCAGACTGTTTCCATTAGAAAGACGGAGGTTGGGGTCTACAAGATTATGAGAGGCATGGATAGAGTGAATGGGCAGGCACTCTTTCCCAGGGTGGAGGGGTCAGTCACCAGGGGGCATAGGTTTAATGTCCGTGAGGCAAAGTTTAGACGAGATGTGCGAGGCAGGTTTATTACGCAGAAGGTGGTGAATGTCTGGACTGCATTGCCAGGGGAGGTTGTGGGAGCAGATACATTAACGGCATTCAAAAGGCATCTTGACAAACACATGGATAGGATGGGTATAGAGGGATACGGCACTAGGAAGTGCTGAGGGTTTTGGCAAAGGTTGGTATTATGACCGGTACAGGCGTGGAGGACCAAAGGGCCTGTTCCTGTGCTGTAGTGTTCTTTGTTCTTTGTACACCCTGCCAACTAGTAGAATGAGATACAATTTCATTGAAACATGCAAGATTCTGAAAGGGCTTGACATTTACTGAAGGCTGTTTTCCCTGGCTAGATAATATAGAATTTGCATCCTCACTCTCCACTGGAGTAGTACTGGATGATTGAAGGGAGGAGAATGTTGTTCCCTTGTTCAAGAAAGGGAATAGGGAAATCCCTGGGAATTGCAGACCAGTCAGTCTTACGTCTGTGGTGAGTAAAATACTGGAAAGGATTCTGAGCGATAGGATTTATGATTATTTAGAAAAACATAGTTTGATTAAAGATAGTCAGCATGGCTTTGTAAGGGGCAGGTCATGCCTCACAAGCTTCGTTGAATTCTTTGAGGATGTGACGAGACACATTGATGAAGGTCGGGCAGTGGATGTGGTGTATATGTATTTCAGTAAGGCATTTAATAAGGTTCCCCATTGGAAGCTCATTCAGAAAGTCAGGGGGCAGGAGATACAAGGAAATTTGGCTGTCTGGATACAGAATTGGTTGGCCGAAAGAAGACAGCGAGTGGTTGTGGATGGAAAGTATTCCGCCTGGAGGTTGGTGACCAGTGGTGTCCCGCAGGAATCTGTTCTGGCACTCTGCTCTTTGTGGTTTTTATAAATGACTTGGATGAGGAAGTGGAACGATGGGTTAGTAAGTTTGCCGATGACACGAAGGTTGGTGGAGTTGTAGATCGTGTCGAGGGCTGTTGCAGGTTACAACAGGACATTGACAGGATGCAGAGCTGGGCTGAGAAGCGGCAGATGGAGTTCAACCTAGATAAATGTGAAGTGATTTATTTGGGAAGGTCAAATTTGAATGCTGAATACAGGGTAAAAGGCATGATTCTTGGAAGTGTGGAGGAACAGAGGGATCTTAGGGTCCACATACATAGAACCCTCAAAGTTGCCACCCAGGCTGATAGGATTATTAAGAAGGCGTATGGTGTATTGGCTTTGATTAACAGGGGGATTGAGTTTAAGAGCCGTGAGGTTTTGCTGCAGCTTCATAAAACCCTGGTTAGACCACACTTGGAATATTGTGTCCAGTTCTGGTCGTCTCATTATAGGAAGGCTGTGGATGCTTTGAAGAGGGTGCAGAGGAGATTTATCAGGATGCTGCCTGGACTGGAGGGCATATCTTATGAAGAAAGGTTGAGGGAGCTAGGGCTTTTCTCACTGGAGAGAAGAAGGAAGAGAGGTGACTTGATAGAGGTGTACAAGGTGATGACGGGCATGGATAGAGTGAATAGCCAGAGACCCAGGGCGGAAATGGCTGTCATGAGCGGACATAGTTTTAAGGTGATTGGAGGAAGGTATAGGGGAGATGTCAGAGGTTGGTTCTTTATACAGAGTGGTGGGTGTGTGGAAAGCACTGCCAGCGGAGGTGGTGGAGTCAGAGTCATTAGGGACATTTAAGCAACTCTTGGACAGACACATGGACAGCAGTAAATTAAAGGGGTGTAGGTTAGGTTGATCTGAGATTAGGATAAGTGGTCGGCACAACATCGTGGGCCAAAGGGCCTGTACTGTGCTGTACTGTTCTATGTTCTAAGAGTTCAGAATAAGGAGTTAACCATTTATCATTATAAAGGAGAAATTTCTTCACTCAGAGGGTTGTGAATCTTTGGAGTTATTTCCCAGAGATGACTGTGGGTGCTTAGTTGTTGAATATATTTAAGACTGAGAATAAATGTTTGTCTCTGAGAAAATCACACGATTTGGGGATAATGTGGGAGAATAGAGTTTAAGTTGAAGTTCAGCCATGATATTACTGAATGGCACAGCAGGCCTGAGGTTGATTTGGTCTACTCCTGCATCTCTTTCAATGTGGTTGACTCTTAACTTCCCTTTAACATAGTTTAGCAAGCCACTCAGTTGTATCAAATTGCTACAAAGTTAAAAGGGAATGAAACCAGACAGATCAACCACATCAGCCTCGGCACCAGAAGCAACAACAGCACATCTAGTTCTGTCAATCCTCCCTGCTAAAATGCTTGTGTCAAAATTGGGAGAACTATCCCACAGACTAGTCAAGGGATAGTCTGTCATAGTCATACTCATGGAACCATACCTTACAGATGCCCTATCACCATCCTTTAGTAGGTCCTGTTCCACCAGCATGTCAGGCCCACCAGATGTAGCGACTGAGTGGCATACAGTTGGCAGGGAGTTGCCCATGGAGTCCTCAACATTGACTCCAGATGCCATGAAGTATCATGGCAGCAGGTAAAACATGGACAAGGAAACCTCCTGCTGATTACCACTGACCACCCTACTTCAGCTGATGGATCAATACTTCTCTGAGTTGAGTGCCAATTGGAAGAAGCATTGAAGGTTACAAAGGTACAGAATGCATTCTGGGTGGGAGACTTCAATGTGCATCACCAAGAGTGGCATTGTATACTCTACTGACCTAGCTGGCTGAGTCCTAATGGACATAGCTGCTAGAATGTGTCTGTGTCAAGTGATGAGGGAACCAATAAAAGTGAAAAACCTACTGAACCTCATCCTCACCGATTTACCTGTTGCAGATGCATCTATTCTTGACAGTATCACCAAAACACAGTCGTTATGGAGACAAAGTCCCACCTTCACATCAAGAACACCCTCCATCTGTAGTGTGGCACTACCACCAAGGCAAATGAAATGATTTTGAACAGATATAGCAACTGAAGAATAGATATTTATAAGGCGCTGTGGGCCACCATCAGTAGCAGAATTGTATTCATCTGCAATCTGTAACCTCATGGCCGGGAATACCACCCATTCTACCATTACCATTAATCCGGAGGATCAATGCTGGTTCAATGACGAGCCCGGCAGCACCACCAGGTATACCCAAAATGAGAGGTCAAACTGGTGAACTACAATACAGAACTAGTTACATGCAAAACTGGGAAAGCAGCAATGAACAGACAGAGGAAAGAGATCCCATAATCAATGGATGTTCACTGATGATTGCACAAAGTTCAGTACCATTTACAACTCCTCAGATACTGAAACAGTTCATGTTCATAAACCGGAAGGCCTGGACAACATTCAGTCTTTGGCTGATAAGTAGCATCCACAGCATGCAAGTCCCAGGCAATGACCATCTTCTACAAGAGAGAATTTGACCATCGTCCCTTGAAATGTCATGGCAATACCATCACTGAATCTCCAACTATCGACATCTTGACAGGTTAGCATTAACCAGAAACTGAACTGGACCAACCAAGTAAATAACCTGGCTAAAAGAGCAGGTCACAGGCTGAGAATTCTGCAGTGAGTAACTCACTCTGGACTCACTAAAACCTTTTCACCACCTACAATGCATAAGTCAGGTGTGTGATGGAATATTCTCTACTTGCTTGGATAGTGGAACTCCAAGAACACTCAAGAAGCTTGACTCCACCCAGAGCAAAGCAGTCTGCTTGATTGGCACCTAATCCATCAAGTTGAACGTTCACTCCCTCCACCATTCACGCACAGTGGCAGCAGTGTGTACTATGTGTAAGAGGCACTGCAGCATTCATCAAGACTCCTTTAACAGCACCTTCCAAACTCTTAACCTCGACCAGCTAGAAGGCAAGGGCAGCAGACGCATGGAAACACCACCACCTGCAAGCACCCCTCCAAGCCAGACACCATCCTGACCTGGAACTGTATTGTAATCCTTCAATGTAGTTGGGTCAAAATTGTGGAATTCTCTCCATAACAGCACTGTGGATGCACCACGCCACATGGTAGGATAAACAGAAATGCAGAGTATTTCTTAAATAATGCGAGATTGGAAAGCGTTGATGGCCGAAGGAACCTGAATTTCCTTGTTCATAAACCACTGAAAGCTAAAATGCAGGTGCTACAGACAATTACAAAGTCAAATGGAGTTTTGGCCTTTTATGCAAAGGTTTTGAGTACAGGAGTGAAGAAGTGTTGCTGCAGTTGTATTTCGAAAGAGCCTTTGTGTCACAGCACATGCTATGCATTTTGTTTCCTGGACCAGATGTGGTGCAACAAAGTTTCACCAGACTGATTCCTGGGATAGCGGAATCATCAATGAGGAGAGAATGAGGATACAATGAGGGCGATTTTCAGCCATGAGAGTAAACAGCGGTGCAGGCCGTAAATCTGACAGAATCGGGAAACACAATTCTCTCCGGAGAGATCACGTGTCCCTGCTTTTCCCCACCCCACACCAGAGACATCACGAAGTTCACAGGGTCAATGGGCAGCGACCTCATTTAAATGCATTATAATAAATTTTAATATTATTAATATTCCCCCAACCCCCCCCCCCCACACTAAATATTGGTTTACAACAGCTTTTTAAAATCATGGTTCAGTCGAGGGATCTCTCTGAGGATGCAAAGGTAAGTATATCTCCCGGACGAGAGAGACATTCCTGGGCAGTGCTCCTGGCACTGTGCCAGGGCAGGCCCTTGGGGGGGGGGGAGGCGGGGGGGGGGGGGGGGGGGGGGGGGGGGGGGGGAGGTTCTCCATTAATGTGTGGTGGAAGGAAGAGCAGACTGTGAGGGGGGGGACTTGCAGGCAATAAGGGGGGTGAGGCACTGCCCATACTTCCGGGATGATTGACCGGGGAGCCCCCATTGACTGTCCAGGATGGAGGTGGGAGATACCTCTTTGTTGGGGAGATGGTGCCCCGATCTCTGTGGAGCTGGGTGCTGGCTCTGTCAGGCCGGGCCCCACCAGAATGATGGCATAAACCACTCCACTCTTTTTTCTTAGAGGCTGAAGATCTGGAGTGAAAATTGGTATGTGCAACTGGAGAGCTACATGCCAATTTTCAATCTGATCCTGACTCTTTGAAAAAATACGGTAAGATTACACCCTGTGTCTGTATTCCCTACAGTTTAGAAGAATGAGAGGTGACTTCATCAAGACATTTAAAAATTCTTAAAGGGTTTGGTAAGGTAGATGTAGGAAGGATGTTTTCCCTGATGCGGAAGTCTGGATTCAGGCGACACAGTCTCAAATTAATAGGTAGACCATTAAGAACTGGGATGAGGAGGAATTTCTTCACTCAGATGGTGGTGAATCTTTGGAATTCTTTCCCAGCGACAGCTGTGGGAGCTCAGTCATTGAGTATGTTCAAGACAGTAATCGATACCCTAGACCGGAGCTCCTGGCAAGCAGGAAGAAACTGCAGTCGCAGTTCATTCTGTTGTCTACGGGAAAGGCGTTACGCCAGCTGCGGCATTGGATTTACAAATATGGAGAGAAAGACAGCCATCTTCTAGCTCACCAGTGAAGACGGCAGGCGGCCTCTCGGGAGATTTTCCGGATTAGGGACTCGAGTGGCGGGCTGGTGTCTGCCCCGGAGAAAGTTAATGGAGTATTTGACATTTTCTACACAAAGCTTTACAGGTTGCAGCCACTGAGGGGAGTCATATATGTCGGAGCTCTTGGCGGGCTTAGAATTTCCCGTGGAGGACGAGGAGAGGTGCAAAGAGTTGGAGGCGCCATGGTTCCTGAGGAAGTCTTGGTAGCAATAGGGTAGATGGAAATGGGTTAGGCCCCTGGGCCGGATGGGTTCCAGGTGGAGTTTTATGAGATGTTTCCTGGGCAGTTGGTTCCGTTACTGGTAGAGATGTTTAGGAATTCTTTGGCCTGAGGTTCCCTTCCCGCAACGCTTAGGCAGGCATCGATTTCCCTTCTACTAAAAAAGGATAATGATCCCTTGGATTGTGGGTCATACCATCCTGTCCCATTGCTAAATGTGGATGCTAAGTTATTAGCTAAGATTTTAGCGCTGAGGTTGTCTTCCTGGGGTGATAGATGAATATCAGACAGGATTTGTTAAGGATCGGAAAATGTCTTCTAATGTGCGACGATTGTTAAATGTAATTCTTATTCCCCCTGCTGGGCCTGATCCAGAGGTGATCGTATCCTTAGGTGCCGAAAATGCATTCCACAGAGTAGAATTGAGGTACCTCTTTACAGTTTTGGAGAGGTTCAGGTTGATGCCAAGGTGTGTGTCGTGGGGAGTTATGTGATGGTGAGCGGGGTGTTGGAGAAGACGCCATTGGTGATGGTGAATGTAGACACACCAAATTGGGATGATGTAGGGTTCATGAGGGGTTTGCTGACAGCGAAACCGGACTTGGCCACACACCAGTTGCTCATGGGAGGAGACTTTAATTGTGTTCTAGAGCCGCGGGTGGACAGGTCGAGCCCCAGGTCACTGGGAAGGATACGGATGGCAAAGGAGCTGGAAGGTTCATGGAAAGGATGAGCATGGTGGACCCGTGGCGTTTAAGAACCCAGGGGGAGGGAGTACTCCTTTTTCTCATATGTTTTCAGGGTATACTCTAGAATAAACTTTTTTGTGGTGAACCATGAGGTGTTCGTAGGGGTGGAGGGGGCAGAGAATGCGGGGATAGTAATTTCGGACCATGTGATTCAGCTTAGATCGGGACGGGAGCAGAGGCCGGGATAGAAGCTTGATTCAGGGTTGTTGGCAGACAGAGGGTTCTGTGATAAGGTGAGGTCGGTGATTAAAGTTTATGTAGAGTTGAACCAGAATGGGGATGTGTCGGTGGCCACAGATTGAGAGGCACTGAAGGCAGTGGTCTGAGGGGAGATTATCTTGTTTAAGGCACATGAACCTTGGGGAGGAGTACGAGCATTTACTGAACAAGACAGTCGAAGTAGTTAGGGATTAATCAAGAGCTCCCACCACGGATGGATTGGTGAGAAGGAGCAATTCGATAGGTTGACGACAGGGAGGGAGGTGGGGCAGCTGCGTAGGGCAAGGGGGTGCAGAATGAGTATGGGGAGAAGGCAAGTCAAATGTCGGCACACCAACTGTAGAGGCATTCCGCGTCCAGAGAAATATTGAGGATATGGACAGAGACAAGGAAGGTGCTGTTGGAGCCGACAAGATAAATGAGACGTTTAGGGAATACTATAAGGAATTGTACAGGGCGGACCCGGGGGATGAAGAAGGGGACATGGAGACATTTTTGGATGGGCCAGAGTTCCCGCAGCTGGAGGCATAGAAGAGGCAGGCGCTAGAGGAGATTTTGGGGTTGACGGAGGCATTGGACAGTATAAGGGGTGTGAAGTGCAGGCCAGATGGATACCCAGCGGAATTCTATTAGGAGTTTGCAACGGAATTGGTACCGCATTTGCTGGGGGCCTTTAGCAAGGTGCTGGAGAAGGGAGAGCTGCCAGAGATGATGACACAGGCGATGATCACATTGTTACCAAAGAAGGGGAAGCACGGTAGCATAGTAGTTAACATAGTTGCTTCACAACTCCAGGGTCCCAGGTTCGATTCCCGGCTTGAGTCATTGTCCGTGTGGAGTTTGCCCTTTCTCCCCGTGTCTGCGTGGGTTTCCTCCGGGTGCTCCGGTTTCCTCCCACAGTCCAAAAATGTGCAGGTTAGGTGGATTGGCCATGCTAAATTGCCCTAAGTGTCCAAAAAAGGTTAGGTTACTGGGTTACAGAGATAGCGTGGAGGTGTGGGGTTAAATAGGGTGCTCTTTCCAAGGGCCGGTGCAGACCCGATGGGCTGAATGTCCTCCTTCTGCACTGTAAATTCTATGATTCTATGATCCATTAGAATGTGGGTCATAAAAGCCCATATTGCTGCTAAATACAGATGTAAAAGTGTTGGCTAAGTTGGGGGCGGGGAGGATGGAAAGTTGTGTCCTGGGGGTGGTTGCGGAGGACCAGACAGGTTTCGTAAAGGGCAGGCAGCTCTCCAGTAATATAAGGCGGCTGTTAAATATGACATATAACCCCGACGAGAGGACGGGTACCAGAGGTAGTAGTGCCCATGGATGCAGAGAAGGCATTTGACTGGATAGAGTGGCAGTACCTGTTCGAGGTCCTGGGAAGGTTTGGGTTTGGGCCAACGTTTGTGGCGTGGTGCACCTTTTATATGTGGCACTGATGGCGCGTGTACGGACCAACGATAGGAGCTCACAAAGCTTTGGGTTACACAGGGGAATAAGACAGGGGTGCCCATTGCTGCCTCTGCTGTTTACACTAGCAATAGAGCCTCTGGCAGTGGCCCTCAGGCGGTCAGCAGAGTGGCAAGCCATTACGAGAGGGAGTTGGGAGTATCGGCTGTCGCTTTATGTGGACGACCTATTACTGTCGGACCTGCTGGAGAGCATGGGAGAATTATGGGCCTATTAGGGAGGTTACAAGTTGAAAGCAGGGAAAAGTGAAGTATTCCCGGCAAACAAATTGGGTCGGAGAGCCAACCTAGGAGGGGGCTATCATTCAAAGTAGCCAGAGATCCAAGTAACGGGTGAGTGGGCGACGTTGCATAAATTGAATCTAACAAAGCTGGTGGAGGAGGTTAGGGAGGATCGGAAGAGTTGGGACACGCTGCATCTGACTCTGGCAGGGACGGTCCAAGTGGTGAAGTTGAATGTCCTGCCAAGGTTCCTATTATATTCCGGACCCTTCCGATTTTTGTCCCAAAGGCATTTTTCCGGAAGCTGGATATGATTATTTCAGAGTTTGTTTGGGCGGGGAAGATGCCAATGGTAAAGAGGGCCCTGTTACAGAGCACAGACAGAAGGGGGGAGGGACATTGCCGAACTTACTGCATTATTATTGGGTAGCAAATGTGGAGAAGATGAGGCAGTGGTGGGAAGGAGAAAGGGCAGAATGTGTTAGGATGGAGGAAGAATCTTGCAATTGTTAAATAAGTTAAGAGCCCATGGTGTTAAGGGTAAGATCCTGGCATGGATAGAGGATTGGCTGACTGGCAGCAGGCAGGGGGTGGGGATAAAGGAGTCTTTTTCAGGATGACAGTCGGTGACTAGTGGTGTACCTCAGGAGTCGGCGCTGGAACCTCAACTTTTCACAATGTACATTAATGATCTAGAGGAAGGAACTGAAGGCACTATTGCTAAGTTTGCAGATGATACAAAGATCTGTAGAGGGCAGGTAGTATTGAGGAAGCAGGCAGGCTGCAGAAGGTCTTGGGTAGGCTAGGAGAGTGGGCAAAGAAGTGGCAGATGGAATATAGTGTGGAAAAGTGTGAGGTTATGCACTTTGGAAGGAAGAATTTAGGCACAGACTATTTTCTAAATGGGAAGATGCTTAGGAAATCAGAAGCACAAAGGGACTTGGGAGTCCTTGTTCACGATTCTCTTAAGGTTAACGTACAAGTTCAGTCAGCAGTTAGGAAGACAAATGCAATGTTAGCATTCATGTCGAGAGGACTAGAATACAAAACCAGGGATGTACTTCTGAGGCTATATAAGGCTCTGGTCAGACCCCATTTGGAGTATTGTGAGCAGTTTTGTGCCCCGCATCTAAGGAAGGATGTGCTGGCCTTGGAAAGGGTCCAGAGGAGATTCACAAGAATGATCCCTGGAATGAAGAGCTTAGCCCTCAGGACAATCCCCATTCTCCTGTCTTTTCCCCATAACCCCTGACCCCCTTATTAATCAAGAACCTATCTATCTCTGTCATAAAGACACTCAGTGATTTGGCCTCCACAGCCTTCTGTGGCAAAGAGCTCCACAGGTTCACCACCCTCTGGCTGAAGAAATTCCTCCTCATCTCAGTTTTAAAGGATCGTCCGTTTAGTCTGAGATTGTGTCCCCTGGTTCTAGTTTTTCCTACTAGTGGAAACATCCTCTCCACGTCCACTCTATCTAGGCCTCGCAGTATCCTGTAAGTTACAATAAGATCTCCCCTCATCCTTCTAAACTCCAACGAGTACAGACACAGAGTACTCAACTATTCCTCATATGACAATTACAGAAACTCCATTAGGTCCCCCGTCCATACTGAGGCACTGGGTGGAGAGCCCAAAAAGACCTGCCTGCAAGCAATCAGTCAGACAAAGCCAGAACGTCTGCCCCCACTCATGTCTGCAGCCTTGGCAAGTCTGACGCCCCAAATTTGGCCTCCAGGGGTCTAGGCTCCAAATCCAAGTTCAAAATCGCAAACATGGTTCTGAAAAACGACGCTCAAAATTTCTCCAACTTCGGGGAGGACCAGAACGTATGTACATAGTTGGCCAGACCTCTCCCACACTGCTCGCAAGTGTCCTTTAATCCCCTCAAACAACCGGCTCACCCTCGACCTCATCAGGTGCCCCCTGTGTTCCACCTTTATAATAATAATAATCACTTATTGTCACAAGTAGGCTTCAATGAAGTTACTGTGAAAAGCCCCTAGTCGCCACATTCCAGCGCCTGTTCGGGGAGGCCGACACGGGAATTGAACCCGCGCTGCTGGCATTGTTCTGCATTACAAGCCAGATATTTAGCCCACTGTGCTAAACCAGCCCTTAACTGTATTAACCCCAGTCTCGTACAAGAATTTGAGGCATTCACCCACCGCACCATCTCATACCACAACCCCTCCTCCAATGCCACCCCCAGCTGCTCCTCCCATAAATTGCAGAGATAACGCCCCCCCCCCCCCCCCGCAACAATGAGGAGACAGGTGTTATCGGGAAAATCTTTCTTGCAAAGTCTCACACCTGTATATACCTAAAAACCTCCCCCCACATAATCCCAAACATCAAATCCTCCAAACTCGCAAACCGCTCTTCCAAAAATAAGTCTTTAATTTCCATCACCCTCCACCCCCCCCCGCCGCCCCCCCCCCCCCCCCCCCACTCCTCCCATTCCCGAAACCTAGCTTCCAGTCTCACTGTCTCAAACACATGGGCCTGGATTCTCCGAAATCCCGGCCAAGTGTTGACGCCGGCGTAAACACCGGAGTGGTGTACGCCGGCGTCAACGGGCTTCCTGGCCCAGTGAAGCGGTCCACAGGGACCAGCACCGCGCCGGAGTGCTGCGTGCTGCTCTGGCACCAAAAGGCGGCCCTGCACGGCCGGCGCAGGTCCGCGCATGCGCGCAACGACCGTCTCCGCGCCGGCCCCACGCAACATGGTGGAGACTTACAGCGGGCCCGCGCGGAAGGAGGTAGGCCCCCTCCAGATTGCGGGCACCTGCCGATCAGAAGCCCCCGATCTCGGGCCTGGACCCCATGGAGGCCCCCCCAGAGTCAGATCCCCCACCCCCCTTCCCCCACCAGGAGGTCCATTGCGGCCGCGGGTCCAAGCTCCCGCCAGGTGGTATCGGCGGGAGTTTGGCCGGTCGAACGCTTGTGCGATTGTTGCTGCCGATTCTCCGGTCGTCAGAGAGTCGCACGGCGGCCGGAGCAGCGTGACGGGAATTTCCCGCGTCCCCGGCAATTCTCCGACCCGGCGCGGGCTCAGAGATTCCCGCCCATGATTCTCTCAAACCAGCATCAGCTGCACCCAGACCCCCTACAATAGCCTGCCTCCATCCTCACCCACATTTCCTCTGGCTCCCTACCCTAGCTCCGCACCTTCTCAGCATTCACGCCCAATAGTAATACATCAGATTGGGAGCCAAACCCCACCCCCCCCAACTGTCGCCCTCTCTGAAGCACCGTCTTCCAAATCCTCAACACCTTACCTGCCCATACAAACGATTCCCATAAAAAAACGTTTTGGCAAAAAGACCGGTAAGCACTGGAATTAAAATAATAACTGCGGCAGCAGGGTAGCATTGTGGATAGCATAATTGCTTCCCAGCTCCAGGGTCCCAGGTTCGATTCCCGGCTTGGGTCACTGTCTGTGCGGAGTCTGCACATTCTCCCCGTGTGCGCGTGGGTTTCCTCCGGGTGCTCCGGTTTCCTCCCACAGTCCAAAGATGTGCGGGTTAGGTGGATTGGCCATGCTAAATTGCCCTTAGTGACCAAAATGGTTAGGAGGGATTCTTGGGTTACGGGACTAGGGTGGAAGTGAGGGCTTAAGTGGGTCGGTGCAGACTCGATGGGCCGAATGGCCTCCTTCTGCACTGTATGTTCTACGTACTATGTGACCGCTCCTCCCATATCGTTAATAAACGCTGCCACACCCTTGCCCCACCCGCCCCCCGAAGGGGTCAAAGAGCATGGCTTAGATCGATCCATCTTCCGATACAACACTGTATTTCAATCCTTACCTAAAATTAACTGATACGTGTCCAGACTTAGTATGGCCGCCAACATCCATTTCATAAACCCTACATTATCCCAATTCGGGGCATGCATGCTTATCAACACAACCAACCTCCCCTCCAAAACGCCCATTACTATAACATATCAGCCCCACTGATATGCCACAGCCTTCTCCATGGGATGGCACGGTAGCACAGTGGTTAGCACTGTTGCTTCACAGTGTCAGGGACCTAGGGTTCGATTTCTGGCTTTGGTCACTGTCTGTGCAGAGTCTGCACGTTCTCCCCGTGTCTGCGTGGATTTCCTCCAGGTGCTCCGGTTTCCTCCCACTAAGTCCCGAAAAGGCGTGCTGTTAGGTGAATTGGACATTCTGAATTCTCCCTCAATGTACCCGAACAGGCATTAGGGGATTTTCACAGTAACTTCATTGCAGTGTTAATGTAAGCCTACTTGTGACATTGATAAACATTATTATTATTATCTAAAACCTCACTCTTACCCACTAAACCACTACCCGCCGGGCCATGCTATCAAAGCCCAAGTGGAACACCTGACTTGCCCAACTCTTCTGAAGCCTAAACTGGTCCTCCACCCTCACAAGAGATTGATGCAACTGCACCACATCGGCTCTCAAGCTCTTCAAATACGAGAAGACTCTCGACCGCTTCACTGGTCCACCCAAACCCCGCACGCTCTGCATTACCATTCGGAATGGGGGTTTCTCATGCCCTCTCCCCTTCCTATCGGCCATGACCATGGCCCCGTCCCACAAGTGGGACCAAGCCCTACCCCTCATCACCGTCAGCTAGATATCCCTCCCCCCTTTCCCAGAAACCCCCCCTTCCTCTCAAAACAGTTCCTCTCTGCACACCCCCCATTTACACCTCCCAGGCCCATTGAAACATGTCCACACAGGTTCGGCCGGCCGCAGCCCCTCCCCCCCCCACCTTGCTCCTGTTCACCAGCCAACTTAAGTTTGCTAGCGAGGTGGCCCCCGCCAGAGTCCCCTCCCACCACATAAGCAGTGCAAAAACCAATGGAACTGCCCCCCCCCACAACCAGCCCTTCTAAACCAGCCCAAATAAAAGGGGAAAGAAACCCCACCCCAACATATTATTCCACTGTCCCCAAACCAACCCCTCCCAACCACAACGTAAGAAAACAAAGTTCAAACTCAGTTAATTTTGAATCCTTCAGCTCTCACGAACACCTCCGCTTCCTCCACCGTTTCAAAATAATAGTCCCTGAAGTCACGTGTGACTTTCAACTTTACCGGGTAGACCACCCTGAACCACACATGACTCATAAAGTGCTGCCTTTGCACTGTTAAAGGCTTCCATCACCTTGCCAGCTCCACCGTGATGTCCTGGTATAAATGAATACCACTGCCTTCCCACTTCACCTCCCGATTCTGCTTGGCCTATCTCAAGACCTTCTCCTTCATCTGATAGCTGTTCAAACAGACTATCACAGCACCTGGTGGATCATTCGCCTTTGGCTTCAGCTAGAGCGACCAATGTGCCCTATCCAGCTCAAAGAGGGAGGACGTTTTCCTCCTCCCCCAACAACTTGGTGAATATCTCCGAAAAGAATTCCATCAGCCTCCAGCCCTCCAACCCCTCAGGCAGCCCCACTATCCGAAGATTCTGCCCCGTGACCTGTTCTCTAGGTTTTCACTTTGGCTCTCAGCCGTTTATTACTTCCTTCTTCTGCAGCTCTTCTCCCATCCAGGCGAGCTGGTCGCTGTGTCGCTCCAACCCCTCCAACACCTCTCCCCGCTCCCGCAGTGCCAACGACATCCTTCCCCGAGCCACCTTTTTCAGGGCCAATGTATCGTCCACCAACTGTTTGAGCGTTCCCATGATCTCCTTCCCATGCCGCTCAAAATGCTTGACAAACAGCTGCTCAAACTCCACTGCCATCACCTCGGCGAGCGTGACCACCGTAATGGGCACAGCCCCACCCGGCAAGCTTGTCCCTGCCATCGTTCCTCTGACGGCACTCTGCACCGAACATCGTGGGCCGAAGGGCCTGTACTGCGCTGTATTGTTCTATGTTCTATGAACTCAAGCTCTCAGGTGGACTATTGCTAGTTCCTTTTCGTGCCGTATTCTTCCATTGGGTTTTTGCCATCCTCTGATTACCACAACTTTACTGAAGACCGTTCATATAAAGTTTCCCCCCAAAACTGGGTGAGAAGGGCCAGGAAACAAAAGCAGGAGCACTCAGCGTGCGAGCTCCACCTACATGTCGCCAACAGAGGTCCGTGTTGGTGTTACTTTTACTGTCTTTTTTTTGTAAATTGTGTTTGGTTTGTACATATTTATCTATTTTGTAAATTATAAAATTAAAAACTAATAAAAACATTTGTTTAAAAAAAGACAGTAAATGATAGATTTCCAGATGAGATATGGGGATATTATTGAGGTAGAAGAATAGTGGCAGAGACTCGAGGGGCCAAATGGCCTTATCCTGCTCCTATTTCTTATGTTTCCTGTGAACTACGGTGGTTCAAGAGGCAGCTGCGACCACCTTCTCAAAGGCAATTTGTGAAAGGCGATAAATGCTGGCCTCAGCAGCAACACCCATATCCTGTGAAAAGAATGCATTCAAAAAATCATTGTGTTCTTTTGGTAAATATGCATAGCACCACAGGCACCATTTTAGACCTCTAAGTTTGCTTGTATGAAATGCATAAAAGGGGGCTTACAGTATTTACTGGAAATGAAAATCAGTTTCAAGAATGGGGTCGCTGTTTTTACCCCCAACAGTTAGTTGAAAGTATAGCCTCACCTTACATATGGGTAATTTCTCATCGAAGTGAGTGGCATATTTGTTCGGTGAGCTCAGCCCTTGTGTTGTCTATGACCTCATACTGGTGTCCCTGAATGATCTCCAAATTACTGAAGCATCAGCACTTGGACAAGCCAAGTCACTTGTTAATTCCCTAGCTTCTCATGTTTTGCACACAGATTCAGATAAGGCAGTGCATAATTGCAAACCTCTTAATAAGCTTTCCATTAGTCTTTGGTTTTGATGTCATATTTTCTATCCATGGTAATGTGTTGTTTGCAGTAGTTTAATGGATTGACTTCATAGAAGTACATAGGATTTAGGGCATGGAACAAGCTATTCAGACCAACTGGTCAATGCTAGTGTTTATGCTCCACAAAAGCCTTCCCCCACAGCAGATCTCCTATCTGTAGTCCTGTATCACTGACATCATCCTATTGATTCTACACAGTATGAACTCTCTGGTTTTAATGTGCTTTCTATAATGGGCCTTTCTAATCAGTGCATAGTGTTTTAACTGTGGTTTCAACAATGTTTTGTACAGATTATGGGCGAGATTCTCCGACCCCCCGCCCCCACCGGTTACCGAAGTCTCCGGCAACAGAGATTCGGCGGGGGCGGGAATCGCGCCGCGCCAGTTGGCGGGCCCACCCCCACTCGATTCTCCGGCCCGGATGGGCCGAAGTCCCGCCGCTAAAATGCCTGTCCCGCCGGCGTAAATTAAACCACCTACCTTACCGGCGGGACAAGGCGGCGCGGGCGGGCTCCGGGGTCCTGGGGGGGCGCGTGGCGATCTGGCCCTGGGGGGTGCCCCCACGGTGGCCTGGCCCGCGATCGGGGCCCACCGATCCGCGGGCGGGCCTGTGCCGTGGGGGCACTCTTTCCCTTCCGCCTCTGCCACAGACTCCACCATGGCGGAGGCAGAAGAGACTCCTCCACTGCGCATGCGCAGGAAGCTGTCAGCGGCCGCTGACGCTCCTGCGCATGCGCCGCCCGGAGATGTCATTTCCGCGCCAGCTGGCAGGGCACAAAAGGCCTTTTCTGCCAGCTGGCGGGACGGAAATTCGTCCGGCGCCGACCTAGCCCCTCAAGGTTGGGGCTCGGCTCCCAAAGATGTGGAGCATTCTGCACCTTTGGGGCGGCGCGATGCCCGTCTGATTTGCGCCGTTTTGGGCGCCAGTCGGCGGACATCGCGCCATTTCCGGAGAATTTCGCCCTATATCTCTACTCTTTGCCAGTATCAATACAACCAAAAATGCAGTTCATTTGCCTGGAATTTCTAGCAATTACATATTTGAATGTCTAGGCCATTCTACTCAAACCCATCCTTCATTGGCCTTTCAGTAAGTGAAGATTTCCACCTATTGTTTTTGTCCCAAAACCTAATGACAACAAGCAGCATAACCAAAGAGGTGTAAGACCCCAAGTTCAATGCCTGGGCATTAAGCTATTGTGGAAAGAGGAAGCACATGCATTCCCCAATTTTTTTTAACAAACAATTTTATTGAGGTATCTTAGGCATCTAGAAAAAGTGACATTGTACAGTACAAAAAAAAAAGAAGTTAAGACACAAATTACAAATTAAACATAGTGCAAACCACAGCTCCGTTCACGCATGGACCTGCCTCAATATCCCCGCCCCCCCCCCCCAGCTGACGCTTACTCCTCTGCGAAGAAGTCCATAAACGGCTGCCACCTTCAGGCGAATCCTAGTAGCGAACCTCTCAATGCGAACTTGACTTTCTCTAGGCCAAGAAAGCTCGCCATGTCCGATAACCATACCTCAGCCCTCGGGGGCTTTAAGTCCCTCCATGCTAACTGTATTCGTCGCCGGGCTACCAGGGAGCAGAGGCCAGAACGTCGGCCTCACTCTCTCCCTGGACTCCCGGGTCCTCCGAAACCCCAAAGATTGCCACCTCCGGGCTCATTACCACCCCAGTTTTCAACACCTGGGACATGACATCTGCGAATCCCTGCCAATACCCCCTGAGTTTAGGGCACGACCAGAACATGTGTACATGGTCAGCCGACCCTCCGGCGCATCTCGCACACTTGTCCTCCAGCCCGAAGAATCTGCTCATCCGGGCCACCGTCATGTGTGCCCGGTGCACGACCTTAAACTGGATCAGGCTTAGCCTGGCGCATGTTGCGGTCGTGTTTACTCTGCTCAGGCCTTCTGCCCAAATACCGTCCTCCAGCTCCCCCCCCCCGGGCTCCTCCTCCCACTTAAGTTCAGGTCCTCGGTCTGCGTATCCTCAGCTCCCATTAGTTCCTTGTAGACGTCTGAAACTCTACCCTCTCCCACCTCGCCCCTAGAAACTACCCTGTCCTGCCTCCCCTTCGGCGGGAGACATGGGAAGGACGGCACCAGTCTGCGTACAAAATCTCTCACCTGCAAGTATCTAAAGTCGTTCCCTCTCGCCAGCCCAAACTTCTCCTCCAGCGCTCTCATGCTCGGAAAGCTCCCTTCCATGAACAGATCCCCCATCCTCACAATCCCCGCCCTCCTCCACAGTCGATACCCTCCGTCCATGTTCCCCGGGGCAAATCGGTGGTTGCCACAGATTGGGGTCCACACTGATGCTCTTACCTCCCCTACATTCCTCCTCCACTGGCCCCACATCCGAAGAGCCGCTACCACTATTGGGCTGGTGGAGTACCGTGCCGGCGGAAGCGGCAGAGGCGCCGTGACCAGGGTTGCTAAGCTAATGCCCCTGCACGAAGCAGCCTCCATCCGCTTCCAAACCGACCCCGCACCCACCATCCATTTCCTTATCATTGCTATGTTGGCCGCCCAGTAATAGTTGCTGAAGTTCGGCAACGCCAGCCCCCCTTCTCCTCTGTTCCTTTCAAGCATCACCCTCTTCACCCGCGGGGACTTCCCTGCCCATACAAATCCCAGAATAATTTTATTCAGCTTCTTAAAGAAGGACCGCGGGATAAAGATGGGGAGACACTGAAAAACAAACAAGAACCGCGGGAAAATCATCATCTTAACAGTCTGCACCCTCCCCACCAATGACAGCGGGAGCGTATCCCACCTCCGGACCTCCTCCCTCACTCTTTCCACCAGTCTGGACAGGTTGAGCTTATGCAACCTGCCCCAGTCCCGTGCCACCTAAATCCCCAAATATCGGAAACTCTCCCCCACGAGCCTGAACGGCAACCCCTTCAGCCTACTCTCCTGCCCCCTCGCCTGAATTACAAACAACTCGCTCTTAGCCATGTTCAGTTTGTATCCGGAGAACCAGCCAAATTCCCTCAGGGTTGCCATAATACCGTCTATCCCCACCATTGGCTCCGATACATATAACAGCAGATCATCCGCGTATAACGAGACTCTACGTTCCACTGCCCCGCGGACCAGCCCTTTCCAGCCCCTAGAAGCTCTCAGTGCAATTGCCAGCGGCTCTATGGCCAGCGCAAATAGTAGTGGGGAGAGAGGGCAGCCCTGTCTTGTCCCACGGTGCAGTCTAAAGTAGTCTGATGTCGTCCTGTTCGTCCTTACACTCGCCTCCGGGGCCTGATACAATAGCCTAACCCAGTCGATGAACCCCGCCCCGAACCCGAACCGTCCTAGTACCTCCCACAGATAATCCCACTCGACCCGGTCAAAAGCCTTTTCAGCATCCATGGCTACCACCTCCCTACTCTCCGGGGGCATCATCATCACGTTGTGCAGCCTTCTTATGTTGGCCACCAGCTGCCTCCCCTTTACAAACCCGGTTTGGTCCTCCACAATTACATCCGGGACACAGTCCTCAATTCTAGTCGCCAAAATCTTGGCCAGTAACTTGGCGTCTAGAGATCGGCCTGTAATGACCCACAGGCCTCCGGGTCCTTATCCCGTTTCAGAATGAGCGAGATGGTGGCCTGCGACATCGTCGGGGGTAAACTCCCTCTGTCTCTTGCCTCGTTAAAGACCCTGACCAGCACCGGCTCCACTATCCCGGCAAATTTTTTGTAAAACTCAACCGGATACCTGTCCGGCCCTGGGGCTTTACCCGACTGCATGACCTCCAGGCCCCCCAATACCTCTTCGATCCTGCCCAGGGTAGGGCCCCCAGTCCGTCCACCAAACCCCTCCCCACTCTTGGGAAGGTTAGTCCGTCCAGGAATCGCCTTATCCCCCCCGGTCCCCTGGGTGGTTCCGAAGTGTACAGCTTCCTATAAAAGTCCCTAAAGACCTTGTTCAGCCCTGCTGGATCACCCACTAGATTACCTTCCACATCCACTACCCTCCCTATTTCCCTGGCCGCTTCCCTCTTCCTCAGTTGCTGTGCAATCATTCTACTGGCCTTCTTCTCATGCTCATAAATCGTGCCTTTTACCTTACTAAGCTGCTCTGCAGCCTTGCCTGTAGTCAGCACCCCAAATTCGGCCTGCAGCCTCTATCGTTACCTGAGTAACTCTGGCCTCGGGGATTCCGCGTAACTCCTGTCCGTCCGTAGAATTTCCTTAATCAGTCGGTCCGTCTCTGCCCTATCTGTTCTGTCCCTGTACGCCCGGGTTGAAAACAGCTCCCCTCTCACCACTGCCTTCAGTGCCTCCCAGAGCACTGCTGCCGAGACTTCTCCAGTATCGTTCACCTGCAGGTAATTCTGCATGCACTTCCTCAGCCACTCACACACCGCCTCATCTGGGAGTAGTCCAACTTCCAGCCTCCATGATGGGCGCTGAAAGCTGTCCTTACAAAATTGCAGGTCTACCCAGTGCGGAGCATGGTCTGATATGGCAATTGCCGAATCTTCTGCCCCCACTGTCGTGTTGGGTGTTCTGCTATACAGACGAACCAACACGGTTGCAGATGGTACAACTCTGTTTTATTACTATCAATAACAATATCTGTAAACATCTGACTGTGGTTCGTTCTTTACCCTTTAACTTGTGGACCCAGCCCGAACACTATCTTAGAGAGGCACTCAGCACAAGGTTTAACCCTCTAACATTCCAAGTGATCAGCCTGGTTGGGGGGCACTTCGCACCTCTCCCCACCCCCCCCGCCTTTGCCGATCAGCCATCCCCTTTCCTTGGCCAGCCCCCCAGCCATGTGTTGCGCTTCCTCTGGCCCGTCTCCTGGCCGGCTCCACCCATGACTTCTCCACTGTTGCCATGCCCAGTTTCCATCCCCGTCAGCAGAACAACTCCCCCCCCCCCTCCCCCTAGCAACACCATCCTATCACCTAACGCCTGCTCTAATCTAGCTATATGGACACCCCCCACCTTGGCTCCCGTTGACTAGCCCCACTCAGCTAGCCTGGGGCTCCCACCCATTGTTCCCAGTCACCTCTCCCCCCGACCCTTCCACACCACTTCCCCAGATCAGCCCTACTTAAGCAAACACTCTATACAAGTCATAAACTTGGGGCAGCACGGTAGCCTTGTGGATAGCACAATTGCTTCACAGCTCCAGGGTCCCAGGTTCGATTCCAGCTTGGGTCACTGTCTGTGCGGAGTCTGCACATCCTCCCCGTGTGTGCGTGGGTTTCCTCTGGGTGCTCCGGTTTCCTCCCACAGTCCAAAGATGTGCAGGTTAGGTGGATTGGCCATGATAAATTGCCCTTAGTGTCCAAAATTGCCCTTAGTGTTGGTTGGGGTTACTGGGTTATGGGGATAGGGTGGCGGTGTTGGCCTTGGGTAGGGTGCTCTTTCCAAGAGCCGGTGCAGACTCGATGGGCCGAATGGCCTCCTTCTGCACTGTAAAAAAAAAATTTTTAAATCTATGATTCTAAACAACCCCCACAATAGCACAATTCAAGTTAAACAAGAAGAAAAAAAGAGATAAGAAATAACAGGCACTCTTCAGTCCTTCCCATACAGACACAGAAAAAGATAGCACAAAGTTCCCCGAAACATCCATTTTAACCCAACATTTTAACTGTTTTCTTTATTAATTTCCCCCAGCCAAACTCCAACTAAGCAAAGAGCCCAAACAGGAAACATTCAGGTAAACAATGCAAAAAGCACGCAAAATCAATCAAAAAAAAAAGATACATCCCAAAACGGAAGAGACACCACATATACTTAAAAGCTCTAACATGGGGCGAACTTCTCCCGAAACGGCGCGATGTCCGCTGACTGGCGCCCAAAACGGTGCCAATCAGATGGGCATCGCGCCGCCCCAAAGGTGCAGAATGCTCCGCATCTTTGGGGGCTGAGCCCCAGCATTGAGGGGCTAGGCCGACGGCGGAGGAATTTCCGCCCCGCCAGCTGGCGGAAACGGCCTTTGGTGCCCCACCAGCTGGCGCTGAAATGACATCTCGGGGCGGCGCATGCGCGGGAGCGTCAGCAGCCGCTGACAGTTTCCCGCGCATGCGCAGTGGAGGGAGTCTCTTCTACCTCCGCCGTGGTGGAGACCGTGGCGGAGGCGGAAGGGAAAGAGTGCCATAACGGCACAGGCCCGCCCGCGGATCGGTGGGCCCCGATCGCGGGCCAGGCCACCGTGGGGGCACCCCCCGGGGCCAGATCGCCCCGCGCCCCCCACAGGACCCCGGAGCCCGCCCATGCCGCCTTGTCCCGCCACTCAAAAGGTGGTTTAATCCACGCCGGCGGGACAGGCAATTTATCGGCAGGACTTAGGCCAATCCGGGCCGGAGAATCCAGCGGGGGGGCCCGCCAACCGGCGCTGCCCGATTCCCGCCCCCGCCGAATATCCGGTGCCGGAGACTTCGGCAACTGGCGGGGGCGGGATTCACGCCAGCCCCCGGCGATTCTCCGACCCGGCGGGGGGGTCGGAGAATGACGCCCATGAGCCCAAACGTCCTCAGCTCAGGTCCAGCCCTTGCTTCTTAACGAAGTCCATCGCCTCTTCGGGTTCCTCAAAATAGTGGTGCTGACCTTTATACGTAGCCCACAGACGCGCCGGAAAAAGCAGCCTGAATTTCACCTTGTTTTTATACAGTATCTCCTTCACCTGCTTGTAGCCTCCCCTCCTCCTGGCCACCTCCGCACTCAAATCTTGGTACATACGCAGGGTGGTATTGTCCCAAATACAACTTTGTGTGCTCTTTGCCCATTGCAGCACCCATTCCTTGTCCAGGTACCTGTGAAAGCGTACCACCATCGCTCGTTGGGGACCCCCTTGTCGCGGCTGCCTCACCTGCACTCTGTGCCCTGTCCCCCACCGGCGGGCGCGGGAACACCTCGTTCCCCAGCAAAATCTGAAACATACCCTCCACATATGAGGCAGCGTTTAGCCCCTCTGTCCCCTCCGGCAGGCCCACAATTCTCACGTTCTGCTGGCGAGATCTGTTGTCCAGGTCCTCCAGCCTTTCCAGAAGCACTTTTTGCTGGTCTCTCAGCCTCCGAATCTCCACATCCATCACCGTTTGAAAGTCAGCCTGCTCCTCCACTGACTTCTCCAACTGCTGGAGCTTCTCAGCCTGATCATCCAACCTATTTCCCATCTGATCAATCGACTTCTGAAGCGACTCCAAGTTGTCATGCTTCAGAGCCAAAAAGCCCTCCTGCATTGTCTGCAGCAGCTGCTCCATTGTGGGCTGGGCTGTCGGCTCCTTGCTCTAAACACCAGCCATGCTGTTCTCTCTCATAGCCTCCACTGTGCCCTTACTTGACCACTTCTTCTGCCGTTTACAGTCCCTCCGGCTTCTTAGGTCCATGCAATTCTGTATGGGTCCTGTGCCTGAGTACAATTGATTTCCAGTTCCGCGCTCAAAAGCGTAAAATAGTCAGGGCAAAAGGTCCAAAAGTCCGACCAAAACTGGAGCCACCAAATGTGCGACCTAATCCTTCATAGCCGCCACCGGAAGTCATTCCCCAATTTTTTAATCCAGCAGTTGAGTTAGGGTACCTGATAAAATGTCAACTAGGCAGCACGGTAGCATTGTGGATAGCACAATTGCTTCACAGCTCCAGGGTCCCAAGTTCAATTCCGGGTTGGGTCACTGTCTGTGCGGAGTCTGCACATCCTCCCCGTGTGGGTGTGGGTTTCTTCTGGGTGCGCTGGTTTCCTCCCACAGTCCAAAGATGTGCAGGTTAGGTGGATTGGCCATGATAAATTGCCCTTAGTGTTGGGTGGGGTTACTGGGTTATGGGGATCGGGTGGAGGTGTTGACCTTGGGTAGAGTGCTCTTTCCAAGAGCCGGTGCAGTCTCGATGGGCTGAATGGCCTCCTTCTGCACTGTAAATTCTATGTTAATTAGTGCTCAGGTGAATCATTATACAAGTGTTATGGGCCAGGATTTAGAGAACCCCAAAGTGTATCATGGAGATCACGTCACCCACAACTTTTAATAGATTGTGGTATGGGGAGCACACGGCCCACTCTACAGGTGTGGTACAGCAGAAATCGAAAAGTATTTTTGAAAGCAAAATAATGTTTATTCTATGAACTCAAGTTAACCTTTTTAAAACATACAGTGAACATCTTAGCAACCATCAATTCAAATACAACCCCCAAAGAATACAACACTAAGTAATCCTTAATAACTTCCCAAACAACATCCAGAAGACAAAAGAAACACCTTTTAACAGAAGCACAGGTTTACATTCACTACTGAAAACATTTACAATTTCGAATTCACCAAATGATCAAGAGATAATCTTTTCATGGCAGAGAGATCAACAGTACACCTGCATTGTCTGGCTTCAGTTCCAACACTGAAAACAAAACTAAAACAAACCCTGCAGCAAACAGCCTAAAACGAAAGTAAAAAGCTGACAGACAGCCCAGCTCCACCCACACTCTGACATCATTGATAAACACCCATTTCTTAAAGGTACATTTCTTAAACACCCATTTCTTAAAGGTACTCTCTTTAATGACACAAGATACTGATGTAACCACTTAAAACTCCTATTCATGCTTTGCAGCAGCATTCCCAGGATTCAAACTGCAAAATGTCCAGAATCAAAGTGTCCACCCCCTCTTGCCCCCAACACTCCCCACCCAAACCTCAAACCTCTGCCCCCCCCCCGCCCCCCACCCCCACCCCCCCCGCAGCCCCCCCCTCCAGTTCACCTAGTCAGCAGGACTGCCCAGGATTTTCCTCCTCAACAGTACAAGAGGTTGTGCTGAATGAGCCAATCTCAGCCTTTCTCAGTTTTGGGGCTGATGTAGTTTGGCTCTAGAGCCCCTCGGTTTGTGCAGTGTAGGCACTTGTCAGGAATTGCTTCCGCTTGGCTCAGCTATCCAAGCTCAAATAGCCAATGAACACTCACTGGGTCATTTGAGTGAGATACTGCTGCTGTCTCCCAGGAATAACTGGGACTTTTCGATGCCATTTTATTGCTTAAAGCTTTTGGCTAAACAGATTCTTTCAAATTAGTTGCTTTGAACCATACTTTCCTGGCACTGCCCAGTATGTACCCTGGATGATCTCCCAATCAATAAGTCATCAGCACATCATCACATCTCCCCACCTACACCCCAACCAAATCCCCCAGGTAGTGACTTGCAGCGACTGGGTGCAACCTTGCAGTCTGGCACCCCATATAAAACTGGTGTTTCGCACATCATCAAACCGAGCTTCTCATGTTTTGCACTCATATTCAGATAAGGCAGGACATATTTGCATCCTCTTAACAAGCTGTCAGTTGGCTTTTCTGATGTCATGTTTTCTATTCCTGGTAATGTTTTATTTGTATAAGCTTAATGGATTAATCACACACAGAGATAGGCCTTTGTGTGTATACTGTGTAGCCCACAGCCTGAGCAGCAAGTGAGTGCTTAAGGCAAAGAGGGACTGTTTGTATTAGCCTTTTCTTTCCAGCATTCAGTTGAATACTAACTCCATTGCAAGTTAATTTAAGGTGATTCTTAGGACATTCTTACTACACTGTTGATATCAATTGTGGAAATAGTCAAACATAAGATTGCTGCCCTTTGCCTGATAACCGATGTGTGCAAATTTATTTCTTTGGGGGTGTCAACAGGTAATCTGTTCTGGCTGGTGCTTAGTGTCTGGAGTTGATTAGTAGAAACCAGGGCCGGGATTCTTCCTTCTGGAGACTAAGTCCCACGCCGGCAGGAGAACCGGGCAACTACTCCAGCGTCAACAGCCCCCGAAAGTGCGGAATTCTCCGCTCTTTCGGGAGCTAGGTAGACGCCGGAGGGGTTGGCGCCACTCCGGCCAGCGGCGAAGGGACGTCGCGCATTCGCGCATTCGCCGAAGGGCCAGCGTGATCTCGTGCATGTGCGGAACCGCTAGCGTAGACTGGCCGGCGTATTTTGGCGCATGCGCGGGGGTTCTCTTCTGTAGGGCTCCCCACGGAACAAGCCCGCCCACAGATCGGGGGCCCCGATCGCGGGCCAGACCACCGCGGTGGCCCCTCCGGGGTTGGATCCCCCCCCCCCCCCCCTCCGAGGACCACCCCCAGACTTACCTGCCAGGTCCCGCCGGGATGTGAGTTGAGTGATTCACGCCGGCGGGACATGGCAGGTAAGTCAGTGGGGGGGGCGATCCTCGGGGGGGGGCTGGTAACGGCCCCTGACCTGCGTGGCATGAATCCCGCCCCCACACGAAAATCCGGCGGGGGGGTCGGTGAATCCCGCCCCCAGAATTCAAGAAAACAGTGAGAATCAAAGCAGGTCAGAAGTCATAGTGGGAGAATGGTTGACTGTTCCTTGTGGAAAACAAGAATATTATTGTTTTAATAACAGTAAGAATATAATTGCACAATTACAACCAGCTTTTCATTACTTAGCAGAAATTATTTTTCTATTAGAATTATAGAACCCCTACAGTGCAGAAGGAGGCCATTCAGCCCATCGAGACTCCAAAAGAGTGCCCTGCCTCGATCCACTCCTCTGCCCTATTCCCGTAATCCCACCTAACCTGCACATCTTTGGACAATAACATGCATTTTTTTAGTATGGCCAATCAGCCGAACCTGCACATCTTTGGATTGTGTAAGGAAACCGGAGCACCCGGAGGAAACTCACACAGACACGGGGAGAACGTGCAGACTCCACACAATCACCCAAATCTGAAATTGAACGCAGGTCCCTGGTGCTGTGGGGCAGCAGTGCTAAGCACTGTGCTACTTCATGGGATGTGAGCATCATTGGCTGAGCCAGCTTTTATTACTCATGCCTAATTGCCCTTGAACAGGTTTGGTTTGCTAACCATTTCAGAGGGCATTTTTAAGAGTCAACCACATTGCTGTGGGTCTGGAGTTACATGTAGGCCAGACCAAATAAGAATGGCAGATTTCCTTCCCTAAAGGACAATAGTGAACCAGATGGATTTTTACAGCAATTGACAATAGTTTCATGGTCATCATTAGACTTTTACAAAAAATGTATTTTGTTACAAACGTGTATCAAGAAAGTTCCAGCACATAAACATCCCGGAAAACATGTTGTCCAACAGTCAGCTGTAATACAGGTTGTACAACTTTTCCCCCCTTTTTCACCTCCCCGCTCTCTTCCCCCTCCCCAGCCCCCGCAATAAACAACTTCTCAAACACGGTCACGACTATCCCCCACCTTGTCCCAAACTCCTCTGCTGAGCCCCTTAGCTCATATTTTATCTTTTCCAGCTGCAGGAAGCCATACAGGTCGCCCAAGCAGGCCACTTCCCTCGGTGGCGATGCCGACTTCTACTCCAGTAAGATTTGTCGCCGGGCAATCAGAGAGGCGAAGGCCGCAACATCAGCCTTTCTCCTCTCCATGAGCTCCGGTTTCCAAACCCCCAAATATTGGCACCAAAGGATCTGGCTCCACCTCCTCCCCCACTATCCTTGCTAATACTCTCGCCCAGAATCTCTCCAACTTTTCACAGCCCCAGAACATATGCGCGTGATTTGCTGGTCCCTGCCTGCATCTCTCACACTCATCTGCCACCCCCTGGAAGAACCCACTCATTCTTGGCCATGTCATATGTTATCCTGTTTACGACCTTGAGCTGTATCAGGCTCACCCTTGCGCACGAGGACATTGCATTTACTCTACTCAGCGCCTCACCCCATATTCCCCGATTGATCTCCCCTCCCAACTCCCCTTCCCATTTTTCCTTGATCTTCACCACCCTGCTCTCCCAACCACTTGTATATATCTCCAATTCTACCCTCCCCTTCCACATCCGGAAGCAACAGTCGCTCCAGCAGGGTGTATCTTGGCAACCTAGGGAACTCCTTCCAAACCTTTCACGCAAGGAAGGTATCATGATATACACTCATCTACATAATGAGTTACAGACAGGCAGTGACAGACACCCAGTACAGCCAATCAACACACAGGACAGAACACAACCAATCACCAGGCAGAACACTAGAGGGTGGTCTCCCACTATAAAAGACACGAGGCATCAGCACTCTGCCTCTTTCCACTGGTGACAACTGTAGTGACAGTCAGGGTGTATATATCAGTTAGCACCTTCTACACGTGGCTCAGAGCTAGTCTGGTCTAGTTAGTTATAACAAGCACGCTTAGATTAGTAGAGTGTCAAACCCACAGCGAACTGTGTGCACTGCTTAACAAGTTCAATAAAGCGTATTGAACCAACATCGCAGTTTGGAGTCTACTTTCAAGTACAACTGCATCCAGTTGCAGTCCGTGTTAACCCAGGGTGAATAACACGACATGGTACCAGTAGTCTACTTTCTCTAAGTGGCATAACTCGAGTGATTCAGTGACGACCAGCAAGTACCTTCAGCGGCATGGAGAAGATTCAGGCCCCTCCACAGCTATGGATCTCCGGCAACTGGCGGGTCTTCAAGCAAAGGTTCCTTCTCTACATTGAGGCCTCAGGCCTCGAGGATGCGTCTGATGCCAGACAAATCGCGCTGCTCCTATCAACTGCGGGGGACCAAGCCATCCAGATTTTCAACTCGCTTAATTTTACCGACGGCCAGGAGAAGACCAAATTCAAGACCGTTTTAGAGAAGTTCGACAGTCACTGTGAAGTCGAAACAAACAAGAGTTTTGAGCGCTATATCTTCCAGCAACCGCCTTCAGGGTAAGGATGAACCTTTCCAATCCATTCTAACCCATCTCCGTATATTAGCGCAGTCCTGCAATTATGGTGACACCGCTGATTCCATCATTAGGGATCAGATTGTGTTTGGGGTGCACTCCGATTCCTTGCGGGAGCAACTCCTCAAAATTAAGCACATGACCCTGCCAGTTGCAATCGAGACGTGTATAGTGCATGAGCATGCGAGAAATCGGTACTTGCGTCTCAAATCGGCAGAATACGAAAAACTTGCCTCTCACAAGGCAGAGAGTGTCCAGGCCATCGCCCCGATGCAGCGCCTCAGAATCGATGATAACGGCCATTTTGCGCGCTTTTTCCGGGGCACCACGCATGCGCAACACGAACGGGAGAACAAAGTGACCGAAAACCAAACTGCGCAGGTGCGAACGTCGGCTGACCGCACTGTGCATGTGCGACGACGCACGGAGCGTAACGACATCAACGTCATGACGTGCCTGAACTGCGGCACCACCCACTTAAAGCGGCAATGCCCTGCAAAATGCAGGCGATGTTTAAATTATGGGAAGCCTGAACATTATGCAGCCTTGTGCAGGTCTGCACCACCAGTCAAGGGCCAGCGATCCCAATTTCAACGCAATCGCGTTCGATGTGTCCAGCAAGGTTTACTGGATTCTAATCCTGGTAGCACTACAGATCCAGAGGACGACTGCCTGGGGTCCCTCTATCGTGTGGGCATCATCACTACATGTGAGTATGCCTCCTCAAATTCAGCAAGACGCCTATCTATCCTCAATGTGGATTCTGCGGACGAATGGCGTGCTGTCATACACGTAAATCAATGCAGCATCCAGTTCAAGCTGGACACTGGTGCTTCTGCCAATCTCATCTCTCAAGCTGATTTTGACCGCATTAAAAAGCAACCCAAAATTCTTCCGCCAGCCTGCCAGCTCCTTGATTATAATGGCAATGCCATAACTCAACTAGGATCTTGTCATCTATTCATCTCCCACAAGACCATCAATGCCACACTGCGATTTGAAATCGTCAAGCCTGACAAGGCATCCCTGCTTGGTGCCCATGCATGCCAGCTACTCAACCTCGTACAGCGAGTGCGTGCCATGTCTTCTTCCAATGTGGATCTTCAGGCTGACATTGATGACATCCTGGCGCAATACTCGGATGTGTTTAGTGGGATGGGTACGCTGCCATACTGCTACAAGATCCTACTCAGGGCTGATGCCACGCCTGTAATCCATGCACCACGCCGGGTGCCGGCTCCTCTGAAGGAACGTTTAAAGGCACAGCTACAGGAGCTCCAAGACCAGAGCATCATCTCCAAAGTGACGGAACCGACTCACTGGGTCAGCTCGATGGTCTGTGTGAAGAGCCTCAGGAGAGTTGCGGATATGCATAGATCCCAAAGATCTTAACCAGAACATAATGCGGGAACACTACCCGATCCCGAAATGGGAGGAACTGACCAGTGAGATGGCACACGCCAAATTCTTCACGAAGCTAGATGCATCGCGTGGTTTCTGGCAGATACAACTGGACGAGTCCAGCAGGAAGCTCTGCACGTTCAACACACCATTTGGCAGGTACTGTTATAACCGTATGCCGCTTGGCATTGTCTCAGCCTCTGAAATCTTCCACAGGGTCATGGAGCAGATGATGGAGGGCATTGAGGGTGTGCGTGTCTACGTAGATGATGTAATCATATGGTCCACGACCCCCGAGGAACACATATCTCGTCTCAAACAAGTCTTAGGACATGTCCATGCAAACGGCCTCAAGCTGAACGAGGCCAAGTGCTCCTATGGCATGTCATCCATCAAGTTCTTGGGCGACCAGATATCCCAGCAGGGTGTGCGACCAGATTCAGAGAAGGTCAAGGCCATTAACGCCATGAAGACCCCGGAAGACAAGAAGGCGGTACTACGCTTCCTCGGAATGGTGAACTTCTTGGGAAAATTCGTTCCCAATGTGGCCTCACACACCACGGCTCTCAGGCATCTGGTGAAGAAGTCCACTGCATTCCAGTGGCTACCCACACATCAAGCAGAGTGGCTCGAGCTCAAAGCAAAGCTCATCACTGCTCCGGTACTAGCGTCTTTTGACCCGGACAGGGAAACAAAAATCTCCACGGACGCAAGCCAGGACGGCAATGGTGCAGTGCTCCTCCAGAGGGTTGACTCCTCATCCTGGGCTCCAGTGGCTTATGCGTCAAGGGCCATGACTCCTACTGAACAGAGGTATGTCCAGATAGAAAAAGAGTGCCTGGGCCTCCTAACCGGCATTGTAAAGTTCCATTACTACGTCTACGGTCTACCAATCTTCACAGTGGAGACTGACCACAGACCTTTGGTCCATATCATTCATAAGTACTTGAATGACATGACGTCCAGGCTTCAGCGCATTCACCTTCGACTCCGAAGGTACGATTTTGAGTCGGTATACACACCAGGCAAGGAGCTAATACTTGCGGATGCCCCGTCCCACTCCATCACCTCGCCCTGTGAACAGGTTGACTTCATCCGCCAGATTGAGGCACAGGTGCAGCTGTGTGCCAGCAACCTCCCGGCCTCAGATGAAAGAGTGATCAGCATTCGTGAAGAGACTGCCAAGGACCTTCTTCTGCAGCGTGTAATGCACCACCTCCCAAATGGCTGGCAAAAAGGGCATTGCCCACAGTTCTTTAATGTGAAGGACGACCTGACAGTCGCCGAAGGGATCCTCCTCAAGCTAGATCGTATTGTTATTCCTCACAATCTGCAGAGCTTAGTGCTCAAACAAATCCACGAGGGACACCTAGGTGTCAAGAAGTGTAGGCGCAGGGCCTGGCAGGCTGTCTATTGGCCTGGAATCAGCCAGGACATATCCAACATGGTCCTCAATTGTGCGACCTGCCAGCGTTTCCAGCCTGCTCAACCAAAAGTAACACTCCAGCAACACGAGATTGTGACCTCTCCGTGGTCCAAGGTGGGAATCATCCTTTTTCATGCCAATGGGTGTGACTATGTGCCCATCATAGATTACTTCTCAAATTACCCGGAAGTTGGGAAGCTGTCAGACCTCACATCAAGGACAGTCAACAAGGCCTGCAAGGAGACATTTGCCAGGCATGGTATTCCACTCACTGTCATGAGTGACAATGGTCTCTGCTTTCACAGCCAAGAGTGGTCCAATTTCGCCAAATCGTACCAATTCAACCACATTACCTCAAGCCCACACTACCCGCATTCCAACGGGAAGGTTGAGAAAGGGGTCTGTAAAGTGAAGCAACTGCTCTGCAAGGCTGCGGACTCTGCTTCTGACATCAACCTTGCGCTGTTGACGTACAAGAGAACCCCTCTGTCCACCGGTATGTCTCCGGCACAACTCCTCATGAATAGAGACCTGCGAACGACTGTTCCGGCCATTCATTTACCTGACCTGAATCACCTCCCAGTGCTGCAAAAGATGCAGCAACTCAGGAACAGGCAAAAGCTGACGTACGATGTTCATGCTACCGATTTGCCTGTGCTATCTCCGGAAGATGTTGTTCGGACCAAGCTACCTGATGGAGGCTGGTCAGCTCCAGCTGTTGTTGTTCGAAAGGCTGCTCCCAGATCGTTTGTAGTTCATATGGCTGATGGCTCCATTGTCAGGCGCAACAGAAGGGCACTACGTAAACTTGCCTGCCCACCACCAGATCTTACTTTTCCAGATGTTGTTATGCTTCCTCCGGACACCTCGCACCACGAGGCCACCAATTTGGCAGCAATCCCAAGGTGCCGTCGTCCCCACCTCCACATCTCCGACGGTCGACAAGGATCAGATGCAAGCCCCAAAGATTGGACATATAGACATTTATCTTGTAAATGTTGTTCTGTATCTGCACGCTAGACACCTCTCATGTGTATATTCATCCACTCGCCATTTAATGTAAATAGTCATACATGTAAATACAGTCGCATATGCTCCAAGCAACCAACATTTTTTTTTAAAAAGGGGGATGTCATGATATGCACTCATGCACAGAATGAGATACAGACAGGCAGTGACAGACACCCAGTACAGCCAATCAACACACAGGACAGAACACAACCAATCACCAGGCAGAACACTAGAGGGGGGTCTCCCACTATAAAACACACGAGGCATTAGCCCTCTGCCTCTTTACACTGGTGACAACTGTAGTGACAGTCAGGGTGTATATATCAGTTAGCACCTTCTACACGTGACTCAGAGCTAATCTGGTCTAATTAGTTGTAACAAACACGCTTAGATTAGTAGAGTGTCAAACCCACAGCGAACTGTGTGCACTGCTTAACAAGTTCAGTAAAGCGTATTGAACCAACATCACAGCTTGGAGTCTACTTTCAAGTACAACTGCATCCAGTTGCAGTTCGTGTTACCCCAGGGTGAATAACACGATAGAATGTACCTGCAGGTACCTGAACTCACTCCCTCTTGAGAGCTCTACTCGCTCCCTCAGCTCCTCCAGACTGGCAAACCCTTCCTCCAGGTACAAGTCCCTCACCTTGACCAGCACCACTTCCCTCCACCTCCTGTACATGCTATCCATCCCCCCCTCCGTGCAAACCCGTGATTCTCACACAACGGCGTTAACACCGACATCCCCTCCATCCTAAGATGCCTCCTCAACTGGTTCCAAATCTTCACCATTGACTGCACCACTGGGCTCCCTGAATATCTACTTGGCGCCATTGGCAATGCTGCCGTCACCATAGCCCTCAAGATGTACCCCCTACAAGATTCCCCCTCTATCCTAACCCATTCCACCTTCTCTCAATCCCACCATCACCGCATCTTTTCCACATTCTCCGCCCAATAATAAAAAAGTAGGTTCAGCAACGCCAACCCCCCTGCTGCCTCTGCCTCTGCAGCAAGGTCCTCCTAACCATTGGCACTTTCCCCGCCAATACAAGTCCAAAGTAATCGTGTCCAGCTTCCGAAACAAAAGCCTTTGGTATAAAGATCGGGACTGTCAGAAAACTAAACAGGAACCTGTCATGATATCCACATCAGCATATCATGGTGCAATCACACACACACTGATGGACAGGCAGTTGGACCAACCAGCACACACATAACATCGCAGCCAATCACCAGTGAGAGCACATGCACTATAAAACAGGGAACACCACAGTTCCCGCTCATTCTACCAGGAGATAGCTCAGAGCACAGAGCTCACAGCGTGCCACTCAGACATAGACCATGTGCTGAGTGCCTCACTAAGATAGTGATAGGGCTGGGTCCCCAGGTTAGCTGGTGAAGCACGTACCCAAGCCAGCAGTTAGTTGTTACCATTGTTTAGACAATAAAACAGAGTTGTACCATCTACAGCCGTGTTGGATCATTTGTGCATCAGAGCACCCAACACGACAGAACCTCGGCAGAATATTCAGTTTTACCACTTGAACTCTCCCCATCAAAGTCAATTGCAATGTATCCCACCTCTTAAGATCCTTGCTGGCCTTCTCCACCAGCTTTGTTAAGTTCCACTGATGGAGCATCGTCCATTCCCTCGCTACCTGAATCCCCAAATATCTGAACCTATCCCTAGCCACCTTAAATGGTATCCCCCCTAAATTGGTTCACCATTCCAACTCATTCACCGGAACACTTTGCTTCTCCCTACATTCAAGGTAGACACCCAGAACTTCCCAAACCTCCCGAACAGGCCCATGATCCTTCCCAAACTCCCCAGCGGGTCCGAAACATTCAACAGTTGGTCGTTGGCATAGAGCGACACCTGATGCTCCTCTGTCTCCTCATAATCCGCCGACCGCCCAAGAGCCATCGCCAAAGGCAAACCCAAACCTCTCCACAACCTCGAACAAGGAACGTCACTCCACCCGGTTGAATGCCTTCTCCGCGTCTATGGACACCACCACCTCCAGAGTACCTGGGCACCTGACGGATTCATGACTACATTTAACAACCTCCTTATATTGCTCGAGAGCTACCTGCCCTTTACGAGGCCTGTTTGGTCGTCTGCAACCACAACCAGGCCACAACCCTCCATCCTTCTTGTCAACAATGTAGCCAGCACTTTCACATCTGTATTCAAAAATGATATGGGCCTATATGACCCGCGTTCCACTGGGTCCTTCCCCATTTTCGGGATTAATGTAATCACTGCCTGCGTCATCATCTCCGCAGCTCGCCCTTCTCCAGTGCCTCATTGAACGCCCCCAAACGATGTGGTGCCAGGTTCGTCGCAAACTCCTTGTAAAATTCCATCGGATATCCATCCGGCCCTGGCACCTTCCCCAGCTTCATACCCCTGATATTATCCAGCTCCTCCCTCAGCCCCAGGGGCTTCTTCAGCACCTGCCTCTTTACTTCCTCCAGCTGAGGAACTCCAGCTCGACCAAAAACCTTCCCGTGTCCCCCTCTTCTTCCCCTGGGTCTGCCTCATAAAGTCCCTGTTAATACTTCCTAAATGCCTCATTATCTTCCCTGGCTCTGATACCATATCTCCAGCCCCAGTCCGTATCCTCAATATTTCCCTGGACGCGGCCTGCCTCTGCAGCTGGTGTACTAAAATGTGGCTTGCCTTCTCCCCATATTCATATTGCATCCCTCTTACCCTGTGTAACTGTCCTCCTGCCCTTCCCTTATGTCAACCTATTGAATTGCCCCTGTAACATTTTCTTCCTCACCAATCCCTCTGTGGTGAGCACCCTCGAATACTTCCTATCCACGTCCGCTATCTTGCTCATTAGATGGACATATTCCTCCCTCCTTTCCCTATCTGCGTGAGCCTTAAACAAGACAATCTCCTCCCCCCGCCAGACCACTGTCTTTAGCGCTTCCCAAAAAATCGGCCGCCGTTCTGATTCAACTCCACATACTCCTTAATCGCCGCCCGCACCTTGTCACAAAAGCCTCCATCCACCAACAACCCCAAATCAAACCTCCACCCCGGCATCTGCTGTCGTCCTAGTCTAAGTCGAATCTCCATCCAGTGGGGTGCATGGTCAAAAATTACTATTCCTGCATACTCTACCACCTCAACCCTGACCAAAATCCCCCGGCTCACCACAAAATAATCAACCTTCAAAAACACCTGATAAAAATGTGTGAAAAAGGAGTACTCTCTTCCCCCTGGTTCTTAAAGCACCATGGAACCACCATACCCATCCTGTCCATAAATCCACCAAGCTCCTTTGCCATTCGTACCCTGTCCATCGGCCTGGGGCTCGCCTTATCCACTCTTGGCTCTAGGACACAGTTAAAATTTCCTCCCATGATCAACTGGTGCATGGCCAAGTCTGGGATCGCTGCCAGCAATTCGCTCATAGAATCATAGAAGTTTACAGCATGGAAACAGGCCCTTCGGCCCAACCAGCCCATGCCGCCCAGTTTTTACCATTAAGCTAGTCCCAGTTGCCCGCACTTGGCCCATAACCCTCTATACCCATCTTACCTATGTAACTATCTAAATGTTTTTTAAAAGACACAATTGTACCTGCCTCTACTACTACCTCTGGCAGCCCATTCCAGACACTCACTACCCTCTGAGTGAAGAAATTGCCCCTCTGGGCCCTTCTGAATCTCTCCCCTCTCACCTTAAACCTATGCCCTCTAGTTTTGGACTCCCCTACCTTTGGGAAAAGATGTTGACTATCTACCTTATCTATGCCCCTCATTATTTTATAGACCTCTATAAGATCACCCCTAAGCCTCCTACGCTCCAAGGAAAAAAGTCCCAGTCTTTCCAGCCTCTCCTTATAACTCAAACCACCAAGTCCCGGCAACATCCTAGTAAATCTTTTCTGCACTCTTTCCAGTTTAATAATATCCTTCCTATAATAGGGTGACCAGAACTGCACACAGTATTCCAAGTGTGGCCGTACCAATGTCTTGTACAACTTCAACAAGACGTCCCAACTCCTGTATTCAATGTTCTGACCAATGAAACCAAGCATGCCGAATGCCTTCTTCACCACCCTGTCCACCTGCGACTCCACCTTCAAGGAGCTATGAACCTGTACTCCTAGATCTCTTTGTTCTATAACTCTCCCCAACGCCATACCATTAACTGAGTAGGTCCTGGCCTGATTCGATCTGCCAAAATGCATCACCTCACATTTATCTAAATTAAACTCCATCTGCCATTCGTCGGCCCACTGGCCTAATTGATCAAGATCCCGTTGCAATCCTAGATAACCTTCTTCACTATCCACTGTGCCACCAATCTTGGAGTCATCTGCAAACTTACTAACCATGCCTCCTAAATTCTCATCCAAATCATTAATATAAATCACAAATAACAGTGGACCCAGCACCGATCCCTGAGGCACACCACTGGTCACAGGCCTCCAGTTTGAAAAACAACCCTCTACAACCACCCTCTGCCTTCTGTCGTCCAGCCAATTTTGAATCCAATTGGCAACCTCACCCTGGATCCCGTGAGCTTTAACCTTCTGCAACAATCTACCATGCGGTACCTTGTCAAAGGCTTTGCTAAAGTCCATGTAGACAACGTCTACTGCACTGCCCTCATCTACCTTCTTGGTCACCCCCTCAAAAAACTCAATCAAATTTGTGAGACATGATTTTCCACGCACACAGCCATGCTGACTGCCCCGAATCAGTCCTTGCCTCTCTAAATGCTTGTAGATCCTGTCTCTCAGAATACCTTCTAGCAACTTACCTACTACAGACGTTAGGCTCACCGGTCTGTAGTTCCCAGGCTTTTCCCTGCTGCCCTTCTTAAACAAGGGCACAACATTCGCCACTCTCCAATCTTCAGGCACCTCACCTGTGGCTGCCGATGATTCAAATATCTCTGTTAGGGGACCCGCAATTTCCTCCCTAGCCTCCCACAACACCCTGGGATACATTTCATCAGGTCCCGGGGATTTATCTACCTTGATGCGTTTAAGACTTCCAGCACCTCCTCCTCTGTAATATGCACACTTCTCAAGACATCACTATTTATTTCCCTTAGTTTCCTAACATCCATGCCTTTCTCCACCGTGAATACCGATGAGAAATATTCATTCAGGATCTCACCCAACTCTTGTGGCTCTGCACATAGATGCCCTTGTTGATCCTTAAGAGGCCCTACTCTGTCCCTAGTTACTCTTTTCCCCTTTATGTATTTGTAGAATCTCTTTGGATTCTCCCTTGCATTATTTGCCAAAGCAATTTCATGTCCCCTTTTTGCCCTCCTGATTTCCCTCTTAACTCTATTTCGACAATCTCTATACTCTTCAAGGGATCCACTTGATCCCAGTTGCTTATGCACGTCATATGCCTCCTTCTTCTTTTTGACCAGAGTCTCAATATCTCGAGTCATCCAGGGTTCCCTACTTCTACCAACCTTACCCTTCACTCTAAAGGGAATGTGCTTACCCTGCACCCTGGTTAACACATTTTTAAAAGCCTCCCATTTACCAGCCGTCCCTTTGCCTGCCAACAGTCTCCCCCAATCTACCTCTGCAAGTTCCTGTCTGATACCATCAAAATTGGCCTTGCCCCAATTAAGAATTTTAACTCTTGGGCCAGGCCTATCATTCTCCATAGCTATCTTAAAACTAATGGAGTTATGGTCACTTGTCCCAAAGTGATCTCTCACTAGCACTTCTGTCACTTGCCCTTCCTTATTTCCCAAGACGAGGTCAAGTTTTGCCCCCTCTCTAGTCGGTCCATCCACATACTGAATGAGAAATTCCTCCTGAATACACTCAACAAATTTCCCTCCATCCAAGCCCCTAATGCTATGGCTGTCCCAGTCAATGTTGGGAAAGTTAAAGTCCCCTACTACTACCACCCTATTATTCTTGCAGCTATCTGTAATCTCCTTACATATTTGCTCCTCAATTTCCCGCTGACTATTTGGGGGCCTGTAGTACAGTCCTACCAAGGTGATCTCTCCCTTCTTATTTTTCAGTTCCACCCATATAGACTCAGTGGGCGAACCCTCGGATATATCCCCTCTAAGTACTGCCGTGATGTTCTCCCTAATCAAAAACGCCACTCCCCCTCCTCTCTTACCTCCTGTTCTATCCTTTCTATAGCATCTGTACCCCGGAACATTGAGCTGCCAGTCCTGCCCCTCCCTTAGCCATGTTTCAGTCATAGCTATAATATCCCAGTCCCATGTGCCCGTCCATGCCCTGAGTTCATCTGCTTTGCCCGTCAGGCCCCTTGCATTGAAATAAATGCAGTTTAATGTAGACTTTCCTTGCTCTCTGCCCTGCTTTCTCTGGTCATGCTTTACACACTCTCCCTTCCTGCCTTTTGTTTCTGTCCCCACTGACTTCCTACATCGGTTCCCATCCCCCTGCCACATTAGTTTAAACCCTCCCCAACTGCAGTAGCAAACACACCCCCGAGAACATTGGTTCCGGTCCCACCCGGATGCAGACCGTCCGATTTGTACAGGTCCCACCTCCCCCAGAACCGGTCCCAATGTCCCAGGAATTTGAAACCCTCCCTCTTGCACCATCTCTCAAGCCACGTATTCATCCTAGCTATCCTGTCATTCCTACTCTGACTATCACGTGGCACTGGTAGCAATCCTGAGATTACTACCTTTGAGGTCCTACTTTTTAGTTTAACTCCTAACTCCCTAAATTCAGCTTGTAGGACCTCATCCCGTTTTTTACCTAAATCGTTGGTGCCTATATGCACCACGACAGCTAGCTGTTCACCCTCCCCCTCCAGAATGCCCTGCAGCCGCTCCGAGACATCCTTGACCCTTGCACCAGGGAGGCAACATACCAACCTGGATTCTCGTTTGCGTCCACAGAAACGCCTGTCTATTCCCCTTACAATTGAATCCCCTATCACTATAGCTCTGCCACTCTTTTTCCTGCCCTTCTGTGCAGCAGAGCCAGCCACGGTGCCATGAACCTGGCTGCTGCCACCTTCCCCTGGTGAGCCATCTCCACCAACAGTTTCCAAAACGGTAAATCTGTTTTGGAGGGAGATGACCGCAGGGGATCCCTGCACTGCCTTCCTACTCTTCCTCTGTCTGTTGGTCACCCATTCCCTATCTGCCTCAGTAATTTTAATCTGCGGTGAGACCAACTCACTGAATGTGCTATCCACAACTTCCTCAGCATCACGGATGCTCCAAAGTGAGTCCATCCGCAGCTCCAGAGCCGTCAAGCGGTCTAACAGGAGCTGCAGTTGGACACACTATAGAACCCATATCATCCCAATTTATTGCATACACATTTACCAACACAACCTGCGTCCCTTCTAATACCTCACTCACAATCATGTATTACCCACCTGGATCCCTCTCTTCCTTCGCACTCAAAGCTCCGTTTTCTTGCTCATTAAAATTGCCACCCCCCTCCATTTTCCATCAAACCCTGAGTGAAAAACTTGTCCGACCCACCCCTTCCTTAACCTAACCTGGTCCTTCACGCGGAGGTGCATCTCCTGCAGAAAGACCACCTCCGCTTTCAAGCTCCTGAGGTGCGCAAACACCCGTGATTTTTTAACTATAAGGGGCTGGTTTAGCACAGTGGGCTAAACAGCTGGCTTATAATGCAGAACAAGGCAGCAGCTCGGGTTCAATTCCCGTACCGGCCTCCCCGAACAGGCGCCGGAATGTGGCGATGAGGGACTTTTCGCAGTAACTTCATTGAAGTCTACTTGTGACAATAAGCCATTATTATTAAGCCCACATATATTCCACGTTACCATCCTCGTCAGAGGCTTATGCCTCCATTCCCCTCTCCGTCCGACATCCTCACCACATAACTCCAGCCCTGTTAATTCCACCCTGTACCTAGCCTATCCCAGATGGCCCACTTTTCCCGCTCCTGACCATGCCATCTCCCAACTCCTGCCACGTTGCGTCAACCTCCTTCAATGGCCTTCGAATCACCTCCCGAATCTCCTTCCTCTGCTGGCGGAATCATCCTTAATAAAAGCCATCAACTGCTCCATCTAAGGCTTTCCAACTTGCACCAGCCCATCTCCCTCCGCCATCCTTCCACTGGCTGCTGCACCACAGTTTCCTCCAACTCCTTGGCCAGGTCTCTCACCGTCTTCTGCTGGGTTTGGTAACCAGTGGACAAACCACTCCCGGGGGAAACTACTCCTCCGATCTTCAACTCCATCTTATTGTCGAAATTACACCCAATATCAGGTAAGAAGAGCTCTTTCCTATACCTTCAAGCAGGAGCTGCCCTGTGTGCGACCACTCACACATGGCCGCCACCGGAAGTTCATCATTAGACTTTTAATTCCAGATTTTTTTATGATTTCAAATTTCACCATCTGCTGTGGTGGGATTCAAACCCAGGTCCCCAGATTCTTTCACCATGAAATAATTGAAGCTTGTTGGTTTCTCCCCAGTTTCGGGATGTCTACGGGATACAACATGAGGCATAAAATGAATTCAGCCCCCACTCCAGATTCAGAGGACACTCGTGGCGGAGTGAAAGAAAACATGGCGGACCTTGCTGTTTGTTGACGCCCGCCCAATTCCAACGTAAGAGCTAATGGAATTAATTATGAGAGAATTCCAGAAGCATAGACAGATGATGTGGGAAGACCTGTCTAAGGCGATTGATGTGGCAGTAGCTCTCCTTTGCGTGGCAAAGGAAAGCATGGAGCAGCGATTGCAGTCTCAGGGCATGATGATTCGGGAGGTGGAGAGGGAGGTCTCGGACCACAGCCACTGGATTGTTTCTTTAGAAACAGAAGTACCAAGGTTGGCGGAGGCCCCAAAGTCTTGAAGGCCAGGGTGGAAGATCAGGAGAACTGATCCAGGTGCCAGAATCTGAGGACAGTCGGGTTACTAGAGGGAATTGAAGATACGAGTGCTATCGCATATATAACAAAGATGCTTGGGAAATTTGTCAGAGAGGAGGTCTTCACGAAATCCGCCGACGTGGACAGGCTCACTGGTCCATAAGACTATAGGACATAGAAGCAGAACTAGGCCACTCGGCCCATCGAGTCTGCCCCGCCATTCAGTCGTGGCTGATATTTTGTCATCCCCATTCTCCTGCATTCTGCCCATAACCCCTGATCCCTTATTAATCAAAACCTATCTATCTCTGTCTTAAAGACACTCAATGATTTGGCCTCCACAGCCTTCTGCGGCAAAGCTTTCCACAGACTCACCACCCTCTGGCTGAAGAAATTCCTCCCCACCTCTGTTTTAAAGGATCGTCCTTTCAGTCTGAGATGGTGTCCTCTGGTTCTAGTTGTTCCTACAAGTGAAAACATCCTCTCCACGTCCACACTATCCAGGCCTCGCAGTATTGTATAATTTTCAATAAGATCCCCCCTCATCCTTCTAAACTCCAACGAGTACAGACCCAGAGTCCTCAACCCTCAACCGTTCCTCATACGACAAGCTCTTCATTCCAGGGATCATTCTTGTGAACCTCCTCTGGACCCTTTCCAAGGCCAGCACATCTTTCCTTCGATACGGGGCCCAGAACTGCTCACAATACTCCAAATGGGTCTGACCAGAGCCTTATACAGCCTCAGAAGTACATCCCTGGTCTTGTATTCTAGCCCACTTGACATGAATGCTAACATTGCATTTGCCTTCCTAACTGCCAACTCAACCTGTACATTAACCTTAAGAGATCGTGAACAAGGACTCCCAAGTCCCTTTGTGCTTCTGATTTCCTAAGCATTTAGAAAATAGTCTATGCCTACGTTCCTCCTTCCAAGTCCTCACACTTTGCCACATTGTATTCCATCTGCCACTTCATTGCCCACTCGCCTAGCCTGTCCAAATCCTTCTGCAGCCCCCTTGCTTCCTCAATTGTGCCTGATGCCGAGATCCGGGGATCCACTGAGGCCGGTAAACATCCGTCTACTCAAATATTTGGCAAGGAGCAAATTTTAAATTTGGCGAAGACCACATGAGAGTGTAGCTGGGAGGGTCACTCCATTCAAATCTATCAGGATATCAGGGCTGATTTGGCTACACGTCAAGCTGGGTTTAACAAGCCAAGACGGCGCTCTTCAAGAGCAAAGTGCGGTTCAAAATGCTGTACCCGGCAAAACTGTGGGTCACGTTTAAGGGCAGGGACCATTATTTCAATACGCCGGAGGAGGCAAATGATTTTGTGAGGAAGAATGGTCTGGGGAGAACTGATTGTGGGTACGAGAAGTTTTGGAATTTTTCCATGTTCATGTGTATGTTTATTATGATTTTCAATGTTTTTGTTGTTTTGCGTTCCATGTTTCTTTCCTGTGGGAGTTTGGGTTTGTGTGTCTAGTCGAGGAGGCGTACGGGTGCATTCTTTCCGATATGTACCATTTTGGATGGGGAAGTGGGGTAAGGTGTTATTTGGGCTTTTTCTGATGTGTAAGGTGTTATTTGGGCTTTTTCTGATGTGGTTCTTTTCTTTGTTTTTCTTTGCTAGTTGACAGGCGTGATGTGAGGGAGTGGCTGCAGCTGGTTGTCTGGGGGGGGGGGGGGGGTTCTGTCTGGTGTGTGGGGCAAGGTTTTTTGTTTTGTGGGGGGTGGTGAAGGGTAATTTTTGGAGTTGGGTGGGTTGGCTGACTGAGCGAAGAGGAGAGGGGGAGGTGACAGGAGGGAGGGGTGGTGTATAGCAAGCTGAGGGGGTGGGGATAGTGGGGAGGATAGAATACTGGTGACATAGGTTTCTTTGTTGAGGGATTTGAGTGACGGCAGTGATGGTGGCCATCTTGGGTGGGCCTAGAACTAAGGCAGGCCTGGGTCTGGCAGGATCCCCTCAGTGGTGGATATGCTGGATCCTAATAGACGGGGGGAGGGGGGGTGGGGGTTCAGAGATCCCATGTTAGGATGGTCATGTGAAATGTGAGGGGTTTACATGGCCCGGTTAAAAGATCCCAGGTGTTTGCCCACTTGAGCTTGAAAGCCGATGTGGTGTTCTTGCAGGAGACACATTTGAGGGTTAGGGAATCAGGCAAGGCTAAGGAAGAGATAGGTGGGTCAGATATTCCACTGAAATTTTGATACGAGGTTGAGAGGGATGCCGATCATGTTCAACAGGAGGGTGGCTTTTTGGGCAGCCAGTATTTTGACGGACCCTGGGGGGGTTGCGATATGTAATGGTAAGTGGAGTTTTGGCAGGTGCGCCGGTGATTTTAATAAACATGTATGCTCCGAATGGGGATGATGTAGACTTTATGAATAAGATATTGGCAGCCTTCCCCGACCTTGACTCTTATCAGTTGATCATGGGGGGGGGGGGAGACTTTACCTGTGTATTGGACCCAAGAATTAACAGTCATGTCCCAAGGGCGGGATTCTCTGCCGGCGGGATGCTCCGTTTTGCTGGCAGCCCGGGAGTTTCCCGACAACGAGTTTCCCAACCTGCCCCACAATGGGAAACCCCATTGACTAGCCAGCGTAACGGAGCATCCCGCCGGCGGGGTGAAGCAGAAATGTGGCGCGGCGGGACGGAGCATCCCGCCCAAAGTCTTTTGTAACTTTGGGGATGGTGAAAGAGCTGGCAGTTCATGAAACAGATGGGGGTGTTGGACCCGTGGAGGTTTAGTCATCCAAGGGAGAAGGAGTTTTCCTTCTTCCCGCACATTCATCGGGTCTACTCCTGAATAACCTTTGTTGTGGTGAGAAAATTGGTACTCCCAGGGGTAGTAGGGGCTGAGTATTCAGCGATTGTAATGTCGGACCATGCACCACATCATGTGGATGTGGGGCTGGCGCCGGCCGAACCCAGCAGCCCCAGTGGAGGTTAAACATGGCACTCCTTGCTGACAAATGGCACTGTGAGAAGGTAACCTCGGCCATAGGGAACTGTGTAGATTTGAATCAGAACGGGGAAATTTCGCCCTCTGCGTTCTGGGAAACGCCAAAGACGGTGATCAGAGGGGAGGTAATTGCATACAAGGCCCACAGGGACAAGGTTGGGAGGGTGGACAGGCAGAGGTTGGTTGACTCAATTCTAGAGGTGGACCGGAAGTGCTCCACTGCCCGACAACGGAGCTGTTCGTAGAAAGAGGTTACAAATGGAATTTGAATTGGTATTGACTGAGAAGGCAGTGAATCAACTTGGTTGCTCATGAGGGGCATTTTATGAGTATGGTGACGAGGCCAGCCATCTATTGGCTCACCAGCTGTGGCAGCAGATGGCTGCATGAGAGTTAGGCCAGATTAAGGACAAAGGGGGACAGCTGGTTACGGCTCGAGACAAGATTAATGGTGCCTTTGAAGCTTTCTACCAGGGCTGTATAGTCTGAGCCCCCGGAGGAGGTTTTGGGGATGGAACAGGTTTGGATGGGTTGGACATCCCGGTGAGAGGGTGAAGGGCAGGGGTTTGAGGTGCCCTTGGGGTTGGAGACGTTTATGGAGTGGATCAGTTCCATGCAATTGGGGATGGACCCGGGCTGGATGATCTCCCAGTGGAATTTTATAAGCAGTTTGCAGCATTAGTTTAGATCCTTCTTAGGGTTCAAACAAAATGTGGACAAGAGCTAAATTTTCCCGGTAAACCCCCAAGGAAGGGGGGGGGGGGGGCAGACTTGGGAACGCTGCCATTCAAGCTGGCCAAGACAAAATTTAGATACCGAGGGATTCAGGTGGCTCATGACTGGGTCCTGTTGTATAAATTGAAGTTGATCAGTCTGGTGGAGAGGATAAAAGGGGACTTGAAGAGAGGGGATGCCCTCCTGCTTTTCTTGGCGGGTAGAGTGTATATGCTTAAAATGAACATTCTGCTGCGAGTCATATTTGTATTCCAGTCTCTTCCAACCTTTCTCCACTAATCTTTCTTCATTACCGTGGACAAATTAATTTCAGCCTTTGTGGTGATGGTAAGGCTCCCAGGATTCGAAGAGGCTTCCTGCAGGTGGGAAGGCGTTCGGGAGGGCTGCCGTTACCAAATCTAATGTTCTATTGCTGGGCAGCGAACATTGAGAAGGTGCAAGGGTGGTTTGGGAAGCCTGGGTCGAATTGGGGGCAGATGGAAGAGGCCCCCTGTGTAGAGTCGTACCTTGGGGCCCTGGTTATTGTCCCTCTCCCTTTCTCACTGGCCAAAATCACAACAAACTCGGTAGTGGCGGCGTCGCTAAGAATTTGGAACCAATTCAGGTATCATTTTAGATTGGGGGGCGGGGGGGGGGGGCATGTCATTCGTGTCGACAATTTGCGGGAACAATAGGTTTGCACCGTCGGGGATGGACACAATGTGCAGGATTTGGAAGCGGGAAGGGGTCGAGTGTGGTGTTCTTTGTTTTGCTAAATTCAGGATTCCCTTAAATTCCCCAAAAGGCTTAGTATCAATGTCTTATACACTTGTAACTCTAGCTCCCTCTAGTGGCTGATCTGGACATTTCATTAACCCTTGCAGTTCTTACATTTATGATTGTTTTAAAAAATATTTTTATTAGGGTATTTGCAATTTTTATAATAATAATAACAGCGACATAAAAATGGTACAATAAACATTTCCACCCTCATCACAATCTGCACACACCCCAAACATAAAACAACAGTCTGGCCCTCCCCCCTTCCCCTTTTGGAATTCTGCTTCTGCTGCCATTTTAATTTTTCCCGAGAAAGTCGACGAACGGCTGCCACCTCCAGGTGAACCCTAACATTGACCCTCTTAAGGCGAACTTTATTTTCTTGAGACTGAGAAATCCAGCCATGTCACTAACCCAGGTCTCTACACTCGGGGGCTTCGAGTCCTTCCAAATTAATAAGGTCCGTCTCCGGGCTACCAGGGAGGCAAAGGCCAAGACGTCGGCCTCTTTCGCCCCTGGACTCCCGGCTCTTCCGACACTTCAAAGTTCGCCACCTCTGGACTTGGCACCACCCGTGTTTTGAGTACCATGGACATAAGAACTAGGAGCAGGAGTAGGCCATCTGGCCCCTCGAGCCTGCTCCGCCTTAGCGAAAGCCTGCCAAAACCCTCTAAGCTTCGGGCATGCCCAAAACATGTGGACATGATTTGCTGGGCTTCCCGCGCACCTCGCACACTGTTCTCTACCCCAAAAAACTTGCTCACCCGGGCCACCATCATGTGTGCCTGGTGGACTACCTTGAACTGTATCAGGCGCAGCCTGGCACATGATGAGGATGTATTGACCCTGCTTAGGGCATCCGCCTGCAGACCCACCTCTATCTCTCCCCCTAGCTCGTCTTCCCACTTGTCGTTTAGCTCCTCCACTGGAGTTTCCTCCGATTCCAAAAGTTCCTGGTAAATATCTGATACCTTCCCCTCTCCCACCCATGTTCTGGAGACTACTCTGTCCTGTATCCCCCGTGGCGGCATCAGCGGAAAGGCCAGCACCTGTTTTCACAAGAAGTCTCGTACCTGCAGATGCCTAAAACCATTCCCTGCTGACAATTCCAATTTATCCTCCAAGGCTATCAAGCTGGGGAAGGTCCCGTCTATAAATAGATCCCCCATCCTACTAACACCTGCCCTTTGCCATCTCCGGAACCCACCATCCAGCCTACCCAGTACAAACTGATGGTTATTATAAATTGGGGTCCAAACCAATGTTCCCTCCACTCTCTTATATCTCCTCCACTGTCCCCAGATTCTCAGAGCCGCCACCACTACCGGACTTGTGGGTATCGGGCCGGCGAGAATTGAAGAGGTGCCGTTATCAGCGCTCCCAAACTTGTGTCTTTACATGACGCCGCCTCCATTCGCTCCCACACTGACTGCCCCCCAACTACCCACTTCTTAATCATGGCTATATTAGTCGCCCAGTAGTAATTACAAAAGTTCGGCAGCGCCAACCCACCCTCCCTACAACTACGCTCCAGCAACACTTTCTTCACTCGTGGGGTTTTACCCGCCCACACAAAGTCCAAAATAACCTTATTTACCCGTTTAAAAAAGGCCCTCGGGATGAAGATGGGGAGGCACTGAGAGATAAATAGAAATCTGTGGAGAACCATCATTTTCACGGTCCGTACCCTCCCCGCCAGTGATAGCGGGAGCATGTCCCATCTCTTAAAGTCCTCTCCCATTTGTTCTACGAGCCAGGATAGGTTTAACTTGTGCAGAGCCTCCCATTCCCTGGACACCTGGATTCCCAGATATCGAATGCTCCTTCCTACCATTCTAAACGGCAGCTATCCCAGTCTTGTCTCCTGCCCTCTCGCCTGTATCACGAACATCTCGCTTTTCCCCATGTTCAATTTATACCCTGAAAAATTGCCAAATTCCCCTAGAATCCGCATAACTTCCCCCATCCCCTCCAATGGGTCTGAAATATACAAGAGCAGGTCATGTGCGTAAAGCGAGACCCGGTGCTCCCCCCGGGGCTCCGAGTATCTCCTGTCCACCTGGAGTATCTCCTCAGCTAACCTATCCCTCTCAGACCGTTCCACCTTTTCTCTGTGGGCCCGTATCGAGATTAATTCCCCTCTGACCACTGCCTTCAAAGCTTCCCAGACCGTTGCTGCAGAGACCTCCCCCGTATCATTTGTTTCCAGGTAGTTCTGGATGGATGTGTTCACCCGCCCATAGACCGCTTCGTCTGCTAACAACCCCACATCCAGCCTCCATAGCTGGCGTTGTCTTCTCTCCAAACTAACCCATAAATCCACCCAATGTGGGGCATTATCCGACACTGCGATTGCCGAGTACTTGGTATCCACCACCCCCGGTATTAGAGCCCTGCTCAGAACAAAAACGTTGATCCGAGAGTATACCTTATGGACATGTGAGAAAAAAGAAAACTCCTTCGCCCTTGACCATGCAAACCTCCATGGGTCTACGTCCCACATCTGTTCCATAAACCCCTTCAATTCCTTTGCCACGGCTGGCACCCTCCCTGTCCTTGATTTTGACCGATCCAATTCCAGATCAATGACTGTTAAAATCTCCGCCCATGATCAAGTTATGTGACTCTAAGTCTGGGATCTTACCTAACACCCGCCTCATCGTCCACATCGTCCCAATTCAGAGCATATATGTTCACGAGTACCACCCGCACCCCCTCCAGCTTCCCACTCACCATTACGTACCTGCCCCCCCCCCCCCGTGTCTGACACGATTCTCCCTGCCTCGAATGCCACCCGCTTATGAATCAAAATCACTACCCCCCTGGTCTTTGAGCCCAGCCCTGAGTGGAATACTTGGCCAACCCATCCCTTCCTCAATCTAGTCTGGTCTGTAACCTTTAGGTGTGTCTCTTGTAACATTGCCACATCCGCCTTCAGCCCCTCAAATGCGCGAAAACACGAGCTCTCTTGACTGGTCCATTCAGCCCTCTAACGCTCCATTTAATCAGCCTGGTCAGAGGGATCCCCCCCGCCGGCTAGCCCGCCCTCGGGCATCCTCCGTCCCCGACCTTCCATTTGGCCCCAGTAACAGTTCCTCCCCTGTCAGCAAAGCAGCTACCCCTGCCCCTCTCCGTCCCCCTGGTAACAGCACCAGAAACCCAACCCCCCCCCCCCATATCAAGCTCTATCTTATCACCTGCTCGCCCTCCATTGTGCTTCCGTGAGTCTGATGACCTAGCTGACCTGATAGCTCCCACCCATGGCACCAAACAGATTGTCTCCCCATTGTTCTCTCACTTCTCCCCCCACTTGGACGTACATATTCAAAGCATCACATTGCCCAGTAAACAAACAGCAGAAAAAACAGTGGAAAAACAACCACAGAAAAAATAACCACAATAACCACCCAGCTCCCAGTAAGACAAAGTTAACTTTAGCCATCGAAACAGCCCCTCATTGCACAAAACACTATTTATTCAAACCAGCACACAAGAGTGATTATCAACAAATTGCCATTGCAATACTCTCCCCAAGGATTCAGTGTCTTTCGTTCACATCCAGTATTTTTTCCTTGATGAAAGTCAATGCATCATCTGGTGTTTCAAAATAAAATTCCCGGTCCTCATATGTGACCCACAGGCGCGCTGGGTACAACATCCTGAACTTCACCCCCTTCTTAGGGCAGCACAGTAGCATTGTGGATAGCACAATTGCTTCACAGCTCCAGGGTCCAAATCCACACCCCAGTCTTGATAAATCGCAGCTCACAATTCTCCTACCTACTGCTCCGTTCTTTCTTGGCCCACTGCAGAACGTGTTCCTTGTCCAGGAATGGGTGCATATTTACCACCATCACCCAGGGCGGCTCGTTCGCTCGGGGCTTCTTCGCGAGGGCTCTGTGCGCGCTATCTACTTCCAGGGGCCGAGGGAACGCCTCAGCTCCCATCAACTTCTCCAGCATGTTCGTCACATAGGCCCTCGCATCCGATCCCTCACTGGCCTCAGGGAGGCCGACGATTCTCAGGTTCTGCCTCCTGGACCTATTCTCCAAGTCCTCCAGCTTCTCCTGCATTCTTTTCTGGCGGTCATTCATTATCTCCACCTTGGTCTCCAGCACGGTTAGTAATTCCTCGTGCTCGGACACCTTTTGCCCAATCTCCTGGATCGCACGTCTGTGAATTTCTTGATTCTGCACCACCTGATCAATCGAAGCCTTGATCGGGTCCAGTGTGTCCTTCTTAAGCTTGGCGAAGCAATCTTCAAAAAACTTCACCAGCTGCTCCGTTGACCACTGTGCCGTCTCCCCGCGGCCCTGCTTCTCCGCCATGCTTTCCCGCGTTGCCAGCTCTGCTCGCGTCTTTCTTGTAGAACCTTGTCTTCTTACACGGCCACTTCTTTTCCAATTCTCCATACACTGGAGGGGTATTTCTCCTCACCGTCTCACTCTCCAGGGGGAGGGGTGGATGGGCGGTTGGCCCCGGAGGGTGGGGGGGGAGGGGGAGGGGGTAGCTACAGGGTCTTGGGTTTTGGGGTTACTCGTGTTAGTTTGTTCAAACAAAAAAATGACAATCTGCTTCTATTATATTTGAGTGTTTTTATGTTAAGGTGTGATTTTTACAATGTTTTGAATAAAAATATATTTAATATGCCTTTTGCCACAAAGTGTAAACCCTCTAGTTAGTCCCTTTGTGGTCCTAATTCCTCCTTTTACCACCTTTTTACTATTTATATGCCCCCAAAAGTACTCAGGATTCCCTTTTTAACTGGGTGCCGATATATTTTCATAATCCTTATTTGCTTCTCTTATTTGCTTTTTCTCCTTCCTGTTGAACTGTCTGCATTCAGCCTGGTCTCAAGAAAACAAAGAAATTGGAATATTTTTCTGTTGGTAATAGCCTTGTCATATTTCTTAAACTGTTGGAGAATTTTAAGTATGGTATTTGTTATAATCTGCCTGTTTACCACTGGCTGGGGACTAATGGCAATCCCACAATCCTGAGGGACTATGAGCTTCCCCAATGAGGGGGGCGGAGAACTCATTAGCAGATTCCCTGCATTAATAAAGCTGGCCAGTTTGGAACCCGCTAGAGAGGAGTGAGCAGCAAGGGAATTGCTGCTGCTGCTGTTGTATATGTATATATATATATATGTTATTGTAAATAAATGTTATTTCTTTCTACCCTTCAACTCGTGCTGGATTCTTCGTGGCCCTCACAAAAGTATTCAAGCATGAGACAGGGTGACTGTGAGAATCTAAAGTAATAATAAGTGGCTGACACGGCACTGAACCGAAAGGGACTTCAAACAGATGTCTACAAAAGGCAACCACAGGGGTAGATTTGAATGGGTTGTTTTGGTTCAAAGGAATATATGCAGGGAGTGAAAGAAAGGTGTAAGTAGGTAAGGAAGGATAGGGTAAGCTTACTATCTTTTAATCCTAAGAGCAAAAGTGAATAAATGAATTTAATCAATAATAATAAATAATAATCTTTAATGTCACAAGTAGGCTTACATTAATACTGAAATCTGGGAAGAAACCATTTGTAAAGAGACAATTGAGAGATCAAAGGGAAGAAATGCATTTAAGGGAATACTGAAACATATGTGAGGAGGTAACTGTTACATCTCCCAGCAGGAAGCAGGAATCGCTGGTCAGAATTTCCAGAAAGCAGTGTGAACAAAGCCAGACATGAAGAACCAGCTGCTCTCAACCTCAGAGGACACCTCAAGAGAAACAAAGGGCACGGAGTGGTAAAAGGTAAAGGAATTCAATAGATTTTAAAACCTATAAGGAGCTGCTGAACAGAAAAGGGAAAGTTAGCTTTGAGGATAGTTAAGGTCTTGTGGAACTGTTTTAAAGTAGTGTTATCGTGTGATGCCATTTCTGTGTTTTAGTGTAATTCTGTTTTTTCCCTGAAAAAAAAAATTACTTTACGATCAAATCATCACAAGTAGTCAGGGTGAGAATTTCTGGATATCAGAACCTCTCCTCATACGATACAAATTGAAAAGAAAACACTTTGGTCGCTGTTTCAAGTTTCTCTTCTGCGATTTGGGGCAGCTCGGCACTTACCATCGGCTGTGCCATAACGTGTTTCTGAATTATATTTATTATCTGACTTTTAAAATTTTTTATATGATTTCCTAACTCTTTTATCATCCAGGGAACTCTGGATTTATTTTTCCTACATTGCCCGTTTGAAAGCAATATAGCTTGTCTGTGCCCTAACTATTTCTTCTCTGAAAGTTAAAGAAATTAAATCAAAGTTTTAAAAAATATATTTAGAGTACCCAATTCATTTTTTCCAATTAAGGGGCAATTTAGCATGACCAATCCACCTGCCCTGCACATCTTTGTGTTGTGGGGGGCGAAACCAACGCAAACACGGGGAGAATGTGCAAACCCCACACGGACAGTATCCCAAGCCGGGATCGAACATGGGACCTCTGTGAGGCATCAATGCTAACTACTGTGCCACTGTGCTGCCCAGAATTAAATCAAAGTTAAAGGAGAGGGTAGAAGTGCAGGTTAATGATGAGGACTTTCAATTAGTTAATGGAGTCAAGGGCTCAGGAGAGGTGAGTAAAGTTTCCAGAACACGTAATCGAACAGAGAGTACAGAAGGTGTCAGGAATCTAACCTCAGGCAGAGCAAAAGAAAGTATGAGAAAGGACGTAATCAATGCAGGATGTTGTAGTTAAATGCGTGCAGTATACAGAACAAGGTAAATGAGCTTGTTGCGCACATTGAAATTGGCTGGTACGATGTTGTAGGAATCACAGAAACGTGGCTGCAAGGGGACTGGGGCTGGGATCTGAATATCCAAGGATAAGTGTCCTATCGAAAGGACAGCAGATGGGCAGAGGGGGCAGGGTTGCATTGTTAGTAAGGGATGAAGGTAAATCGATAGCAAGAAGCAATATAGGATCAGAAGGCATAGAATCTGTGTGGGTAGAGTTGAGGTATCGCAAAGGTAAAAAGACCCTGATGGGAGTTATGTACAGGTCACCTAGCACTGGTCAGGGTGTGGGACAGAAAACAAATCAGGAGATAGAAAAGGCATGTAAAAAAGGCAATATTACAATAATCATGGGGATCTTCAATATGCAGGTGGACTGGGAAAATCTGGTTGGTAGTGAATCCCAAGAAAGTGAGTTTGTGGAATGTCTAAGAGATGTTATTTTGGAGAAGCTTGTGACAGAGCCCACTAGGGAACAGGCAATTCTGGATTTGGTGATGTTTAATGAGGCAGACTTGATTAGGGAACTTAGGGTGAAGGAACCCTTAGGGAGCAGTGACCACAATATGATAGAATGTAACCTGCAGTTTGAGAGGGAGAAGCTTCAATCAGATGTAACGGTACTACAATTAAATAAGGGTAACTACAAAGACATGAGGGAGGAGCTGGTCAAAGTTGATTGGAAAAGGAGCCTAGCAGGGAAGACAGTGGACCATCAATGGCAGGCGTTTTGGGGGGTTATTCGGGAGGCACAGCAGAAATTCATCCCCAGGAGGAGGAAACATGCTAAAGGGAGGACAGGGCATCCATGGTTGATGAGGGAAGTCAGGGACAGCATTAAAGCAAATAAAAAAGCATACAAAGTGGAGAGAATTAGTGAAAAGGCAGAGGATCGGGAAGCCTTTAAAAGTGAGCAGAGGACAACTAAAAAAGCAATAAGGGGGAGAAGATGAAATATGAGTGTAAGCTGGCTAGTAATATAAAAGAAGATTGGAAGAGTTTTATTCAATATTTAAAAGGTAAGAAAGGCAAAAATGGACATTAGACCACTGGAAAATTAAGCTGGAGAAGTAATAATAGGAAACAAAGAAATGGCAGAGGAACTGAATAGTTACTTCGCATCAGTCTTCACCGTGGAAGACACCAGTGTGATGTCAGAGCTCCAGGAGAATCAGGGGTCATAGGTGAGTGTCGTGGTCATCATGAAGGAGAAGGTTCTGGGGAAACTGAAAGGTCTGAAGGTGGATAAATCACCTGAACTGGATGGACTACACCCCAGGGTTCTAAAAGAGATAGCTGAGGAGATTGTGGAGGCATTGGTGAAGAATTTTCAGCAATCACTAGAGGCAAGAAGGGTCCCAGAGAACTGGAAAGTGGCTAATGTAACACTGCTGTTTAAGAAGGGAGGGAGGCAGAAGACTGGAAATTATAGGTCGGTTAGTCTGATTTCGGTCATTGGTAAGATTTTGCGGAGTATTTGGATTTGCATGATAAAATAGGACTGAGTCAGCATGGCCTCATCAAGGGAAGGTCATGTCTGACAAATCTATTAGAATTCTTTGAGTCGGTAACAAGGATGTTAGACAAAGGAGAACCAGTGGACATGATTTATTTAGATTTCCAGACGGCCGTTGACAAGGTGCCGCTTAGGAGACTGTTAAATAAGTTAAGAGCCGATGGTGTTCAGGGTAAGATCCTGGCATGGATAGAGGATTGGCTGACTGGCAGAAGGCAGAAAGTGGGGATAAAGGAGTCTTTTTCAGGATGGCAGTGGGTAACTTGTGGTGTGCCTCAGGGGTCTGTGCTGGGACCACAACTTTTCACAATATACATTACTGATCTGGAAGAAGGAACTGAAGGCACTGTTGCTACGTTTACAGATGATCCAAAGATCTGTAGAGGGACAGGTAGTATTGAGGAAGCAGGGGGGCTGAAAAAGGACTTGGGCAGGCTAGGAGAGTGAGCAAAGAAATGGCAGATGGAATACAATGTGGAAAAGTGTGAGGTTATGTACTTTGAAGGAAGAATGGAGGCATAGACTTTTTTCTAAATGGGGAAATACTGAGTAAATTAGAAGCACAAAGGGACTTGGGAGTCCTTGTTCACAATTCTCTTAAGGTTAACGTGCAGGTTCAGTTCGCAGTTAGGAAGGCAAATGCAATGTTAGCATTCATGTCAAGATGGCTTGAATACAAGACCAGGGATGTACTTCTGAGGCTGTATAAGGCTCTGATCAGACCCCATTTGCAATATTATGAGCAGTTTTGGGCCCCATATCTAAGGAAGGATGTGCTGGCCTTGGAAAGGGTCCAGAGGAAGTTCACAAGAATGATCCCTGAAATGAAGAGCTTGTATTGGATCCGGTTGAGGACTCTGGGTCTGTACTCACTGGAGTTTAGAAGGATGAGGGGGGAAATCTTATTGAAACTTACAGGATTCTGCGAGACCTGGATAGAGTGGTCGTGGAGAGAATGTTTCCAATTGTAGGAAAAACTAGAACCAGAGGACACAATCTCAGAGTAAAGGGATGATCCTTTAAAACAGAGATGAGGAGGAATTTCTTCAGCCAGAGGGTGGTGAATCTGTGGAACACTTTGCCTCAGAAGGCTGTGGAGGCCAAATCGCTGGGTGTCTTTAAGACGGAGATAGATAGGTTCTTGGCTAATAAGGGATTAGGGTTTAGGGGGAGAAGGAAGGAGAATGGGCATGTGAAAAATATCAGCCATGATTGAATGGCAGAACAGACTCGATGTGCCGAATGGCCTAATTCTGCTTCTATGTCTCATGGTCTTATAGTCTTATTGTTCAGCTACTGTTTTTCTTGACAACCTTTGACTCCAATTAATTACTTTGACCCCACCTAATAACTTACTATTACTTATTCTAGTGCTATCTATCTCTTCCAGTATTCTGTGCCCTTTTAATTCCGCTCTGATATAACCACCTAGTTCCGAATCCTCAACCAAGTTAGTTTAAACCATCTTCCCCAGAGTTGCATCCAATGTCCCAAGAATCTAACATCCTTCCTCCTGCACCATCTTTCCAGCCACATCTTCTATTTCTATACTCACCTTTGCATGGTACTGGGTATAATCCAGGAAATTTACTTTTGAGGTCATGCTTTCTAATTTCCTACATAGCTCCGTAAATACTGAGACCAGACCACATTACTCATTCTGTCGATGGTGTTTGTACTGCTGGCTATTTGCCCTCCCCATCAAGGTGCTCTGCAGCCATTTTTGTGACAGCTTTGACTCTGGCATTAGGGACTAAATACATTTTCTCAGAAAAGTTCTGAACCCAGCTGTTGCAATTATAGCATGAGAAATTAAACATCTGAAGGAGGATTTGTAAATTATTTGTGGTACTGGGAACAGGCTGACAATACACTGGGCTGGGAACAGAAACTGCCAAATGGGGCCCTGCCTGGAACCCATCCTGGCTATCTGCAGGAGCACTAAAGTCAACACATAAACTCATGATCACTGTATGGACTTTGTGATTACCCACTCAGGTTTACACAAAAGAATAAGACCATGCTATGAATATGTAACCTACTTCCAGACACAGGTGACCAACCTTGTAACACGACAAATAAAGAGGCCACGAGACTCCAGAATGAGCTAAAAGCTGGCCAGACAAGAGTGTTTCAGAGGACAGTGCATCTTGATTGAATCACCCTGGCTGAACAGGAGTATCCTGTTGATTCCCATTAACAAATTTAAGTGTGGATGAGACGTTTGAACTCAGACCAGGCGTATACCTATGACCCAGTGCGGGCAGAACCGGTATAAAAGAAGAAACAACAGAACAGATAACCTGGGAGTCCCCCAAGCGCAGCCATCACAAGAAGAAGAGACTTTGGGTTCAGAGTCCAGAGAAGATATCCACATCGAGTGATCATAGCCTGGGCAGCCTCCTTCACTAAGTGTGGGTATTAACTAGAGTTCAGCTGTGAGTCTGAGTCATATTTTGTATGAGTGAGAGAATTGTGAATGAAATTGGGTTAAACCATGAACCTTTTTTGTCCTTTGTTCATCTCATAAGGCACCTGGGTAAAACCTTCTGGTCAAAGTGTCTGATAATTTACAAACAACACAATTAAAAAAACATATACATTTTCCAGAACAATTTGAAGTCCCGTGTGCTGATGACATCGTGGAATTGATTTAGATTACCAAGAATCTTAAGAGTATATTGGGGCTGAATTAATGTCAGCCATTAACCCAGAGTACTTGCAGTATTTGTATAATTTAAACACTGTTCATCACAACAGTTAATTATTACCGAGATGTATTTGGTAGAGTGCTTCTACATTTACAGTGGATACTCCAGGTTTATTCTAGACATTCAAGTGTGCACAAAGGGGCTTTTCACAGTAACTTCATTGCAGTGTGAATGTAAGCCTACTTGTGACAATAAAAAGATTATTATTATCTGTGGAATCTGAACATTTGCTACTGTAAACTGTATCTTCAAAATCTTCACTTGTAGTTAGCTCAGATGTATTGAGAATTATTAGCAGTTGCATGGTTCAAAATCTATGCACACTCAGTTTGTGGAAAACACCTACAAATTGTTTTGGACCCAAGCATAATGTGGCAGAACTGGTAGTGAGGAGGATAATTCTCTCTTCTTATTGAATCCACCGCTTCATTGTCAGCTGTCGCTCAACAATCAAACTCTCACCTCTGAGTTAGCAGGTGGGAGGTTCAAATTTCGATCCAGAGACTTGAGCACAAAGTCACTTCAATGTATTACTGAGAGAGTGCAGCACTGTCGGAGATGCAATCTTTTAGATGGGATGTTAAAGTGGAAGCATATGATCCCATGGCATCATTTGAAGAAGGGCAGGACAGTTTCTCCCAGTATCCTGGCCAACTTTTATTCCTCAATAAATACTTAAAATAGATTACCCGATCATTTATCTAATTATAGATCGTAGAATTTACAGTGCAGAAGGAGGCCATTTGACCCATTGAGTCAGCACCGGCCCTTGGAAAGAGCACCCTAACTAAACCCACACCTCCATCCTATCCCCGTAACCCAGTCACCCCACCTAACCTTTTTGGACACTGAGGGCAATTTAGCATGACCAATCCACCTAACCTGCACATCTTTGGACTGTGGGAGGAAACTGGAGCACCCGGAGGAAACCCACGCAGACACGGGGAGAATGTGCAGACTCTCTCTGCACAGACAGTGACCCATGCTGGGAATCAAACGAGGGACCCTGGAGCTGTGAAGCAACTGTGGTACCCACTGTGCAACCATTCTTGGTGACCGCTTGTTGTGCACAAATTGGCTGCTGTGTTGCCTACACGACAACTGTGACTACACTTCAGAGTACTTCATTGGTAGTAAAGCTCATCGCAATTTCCAAGGGTCATGAAAAGTACTGCATAAATGTAAGTATTTTTCCGTCCTGACCTGTAGTTCTTTGCTAATTGCTATTGTAGAGACAATTTAGAATACATGCACAAAAGCATTTAAGATTTCATACCTGATACAATTCAGATAGGCATCAATATTTTTAAAAAGCAACATGAATTTTCTAGTGATTGGCAGAAGGATCGCACAAGATTTCATGTTTTAAGACTTTTATTGTAACAAACAAACTAAAATCAACAAGGACATCTATGTGCAGAGCCACAAGAGTTGGGTGAGATCCTGAATGAATATTTCTCATCGGTATTCACGGTGGAGAAAGGCATGGATGTTAGGAAACTAAGGGAAATAAATAGTGATGTCTTGAGAAGTGTGCATATTACAGAGGAGGAGGTGCTGGAAGTCTTAAAGCGCATCAAGGTAGATAAATCCCCGGGACCTGATGAAATGTATCGCAGGATGTTGTGGGAGGCTAGGGAGGAAATTGCGGGTCCCCTAACAGAGATATTTGAATCATCGGCAGCCACAGGTGAGGTGCCTGAAGATTGGAGAGTAGCGAATGTTGTGCCCTTGTTTAAGAAGGGCAGCAGGGAAAAGCCTGGGAACTACAGACCAGTGAGCCTAACGTCTGTAGTAGGTAAGTTGCTAGAAGGTATTCTGAGAGACAGGATCTACAAGCATTTAGAGAGGCAAGGACTGATTCGGGGCAGTCAGCATGGCTTTGTGCGTGGAAAATCATGTCTCACAAATTTGATTGAGTTTTTTGAGGGGGTGACCAAGAAGGTAGATGAGGGCAGTACAGTAGACGTTGTCTACATGGACTTTAGCAAAGCCTTTGACAAGGTACCGCATGGTAGGTTGTTGCAGAAGGTTAAAGCTCACGGGATCCTGGGTGAGGTTGCCAATTGGATTCAAAATTGGCTGGACGACAGAAGACAGAGGGTGGTTGTAGAGGGTTGTTTTTCAAACTGGAGGCCTGTGACCAGTGGTGTGCCTCAGGGATCGGTGCTGGGTCCACTGTTATTTGTGATTTATATTAATGATTTGGATGAGAATTTAGGAGGCATGGTTAGACCATAAGACCATAAGACATAGGAGCGAAAGTAAGGCCATTCGGCCCATCGAGTCCACTCCGCCATTCAATCATGGCTGATTTCAACTCCATTTACCCGCTCTCTCTCCATAGCCCTTAATTCCTCGAGAAATCAAGAATTTATCAACTTCTGTCTTAAAGACACTCAACGTCCCGGCCTCCACCGCCCTCTGTGGCAATGAATTCCACAGACCCACCACTCTCTGGCTGAAGAAATTTCTCCTCATCTCTTTTCTAAAGTGACTCCCTTTTATTCTAAGGCTGTGCCCCCGGGTCCTAGTCTCCCCTGCTAATGGAAACAACTTCCCTACATCCACCCTATCTAAGCCATTCATTATCTTGTAAGTTTCTATTAGATCTCCCCTCAACCTCCTAAACTCCAATGAATATAATCCCAGGATCCTCAGACGTTCATCGTATGTTAGGCCTACCATTCCTGGGATCATCCGTGTGAATCTCCGCTGGACCCGCTCCAGTGCCAGTATGTCCTTCCTGAGGTGTGGGGCCCAAAATTGCTCACAGTATTCTAAATGGGGCCTAACTAATGCTTTATAAAGCTTCAGAAGTACATCCCTGCTTTTATATTCCAAGCCTCTTGAGATGAATGACAACATTGCATTTGCTTTCTTAATTACGGACTCAACCTGCAAGTTTACCTTTAGAGAATCCTGGACTAGGACTCCCAAGTCCCTTTGCACTTCAGCATTATGAATTTTGTCACCGTTTAGAAAATAGTCCATGTCTCTATTCTTTTTTCCAAAGTGCAAGACCTCGCACTTGCCCACGTTGAATTTCATCAGCCATTTCTTGGACCACTCTCCTAAACTGTCTAAATCTTTCTGCAGCCTCCCCACGTCCTCCATACTACCTGCCCCTCCACCTATCTTTGTATCATCGGCAAACCTAGCCAGAATGCCCCCAGTCCCGTCATCTAGATCGTTAATATATAAGGAGAACAGCTGTGGCCCCAACACTGAACCCTGCGGGACACCACTCGTCACCGGTTGCCATTCCGAAAAAGAACCTTTTATCCTAACTCTCTGCCTTCTGCCTGACAGCCAATCGTCAATCCATGTTAGTACCTTGCCTCGAATACCATGGGCCCTTATTTTACTCAGCAGTCTCCCGTGAGGCACCTTATCAAAGGCCTTTTGGAAGTCAAGATAGATAACATCCATTGGCTCTCCTTGGTCTAACCTATTTGTTATCTCTTCAAAGAACTCCAACAGGTTTGTCAGGCACGACCTCCCCTTACTAAATCCATGCTGACTTGTCCTAATCTGACCCTGCACTTCCAAGAATTTAGAAATCTCATCCTTAACAATGGATTCTAGAATCTTGCCAACAACCGAGGTTAGGCTAATTGGCCTATAATTTTCCATCTTTTTCCTTGTTCCCTTCTTGAACAGGGGGGTTACAACAGCGATTTTCCAATCCTCTGGGACTTTCCAGGACTCCAGTGACTTTTGAAAGATCATAACTAACGCCTCCACTATTTCTTCAGCTATCTCCTTTAGAACTCTAGGATGTAGTCCATCTGGGCCCGGAGATTTATCAATTTTTAGACCTCTTAGTTTCTCTAGCACTTTCTCCTTTGTGATGGCTACCATATTCAACTCTGCCCCCTGACTCTCCGGAATTGGTGGGATATTACTCATGTCTTCTACTGTGAAGACTGACGCAAAGTACTTATTTAGTTCCTCAGCTATTTCCTTGTCTCCCATCACAAAATTACCAGCGTCATTTTGGAGCGGCCCAATGTCTACTTTTGCCTCCCCTTTGTTTTTAATGTATTTAAAGAAACTTTTACTATCATTCCTAATGTTACTGGCTAGCCTACCTTCATATTTGATCCTCTTTTTCCTTATTTCTCTCTTTGTTATCCTCTGTTTATTTTTGTAGCCTTCCCAATCTTCTGACTTCCCACTACTCTTTGCCACATTATAGGCTTTCTCTTTTGCTTTGATGCATTCCCTAACTTCCTTTGTCAGCCATGGCTGCCTAATCCCCCCTCTGATAACCTTTCTTTTCTTTGGGATGAACCTCTGCACTGTGTCCTCAATTACTCCCAGAAACTCCTGCCATTGCTGTTCTACTGTCTTTCCCACGAGGCTCTGCTCCCAGTTGATTTTCGTCAGTTCCTCCCTCATGCCCCTGTAGTTACCTTTATTTAACTGTAACACCTTTACATCTGATTCTACCTTCTTTCTTTCAAATTGGAGATTGAATTCTACCATATTATGATCACTGCCCCCTAAGTGCTACCTTACTTTAAGAACTTTAATCAAGTCTGGCTCATTACATAACTCTAAGTCCAGAATGGCCTGTTCCCCCGTGGGCTCCATCACAAGCTGTTCCAAAAAGCCCTCCTGTAAACATTCAATGAATTCCCTTTCCTTGGGTCCACTGGCAGCATTATTTACCCAGTCCACCTGCATATTGAAGTCCCCCATGATCACTGTGACCTTGCCTTTCTGACATGCACTTTCTATTTCGTGGTGCATTTTGTGCCCCCGGTCCTGACCACACTTGGAGTATCGTGTTCAATTCTGGTCGCCACACTACCAGAAGGATGTGGAGGCTTTAGAGAGGGTGCAGAAGAGATTTACCAGAATGTTGCCTGGTATGGAGGACATTAGCTGTGAGGAGCGGTTGAATAAACTCGGTATGTTCTCACTGGAACGAAGGAGGTTGAGGGGAGACCTGATAGAGGTCTACAAAATTATGAGGGGCATAGACAGAGTGGATAGTCAGAGGCTTTTCCCCAGGGTAGAGGGGTCAATTACTAGGGGGCATAGGTTTAAGGTGAGAGGGGCAAGGTTTAGAGTAGATGTACGAGGCAAGTTTTTTACGCAGATGGTAGTGATGCCTGGAACTCGCTACCGGAGGAGGTGGTGGAAGCAGGGACGATAGTGACATTTAAGGGGCATCTTGACAAATACATGAATAGGATGGGAATAGAGGGATACGGACCCAGGAAATGTAGAAGATTGTAGTTTAGTCGGGCAGCATGGTCGGCACGGGCTTGGAGGGCCGAAGGGCCTGTTCCTGTGCTGTACATTTCTTTGTTCTTTGTTCACTGTTAGGAGGCCTGTACATAACTCCCATTATGGTTCTTTTGCCTTTGTGGTTCCTCAACTCTACCCACACAGACTCCACATCATCCGACCCCATGTTGTTTAGTGCTATTGATTTAATTTCATTCCTAATTAACAAGGCAACCCCGCCCCCTCTGCCCACCTCTCTGTCTTTTCGATAGGTTGTGAATCCCTGGATGTTTAAATGCCAGTCCTGAACCCCCTGCAACCATGTCTCTGTGATGCCTACCACATCATACCTGCCAGTCACAATCTGGGACACAAGCTCATCTACCTTGTTCCGTACACTGCGCGCATTTAAATATAGCACCTTTAATTCACTATTGACCGTCCCTTTTTGTTTTCTTAGTGTGGTGTACCTTGGTTTACTGAGCCTTTCCATACACTGTGTCATATTTTGTGGGATGGGGACTATCGTAACCTCTCCTGAGTTTTGTCTTTTCGTGCTTTTTTGTATTCCTAAGCAGCTACGCTTCCCACTGATTACTTCACCTCTTGGTTCCCTGACTTTCCCTGCCCCCCCAATCTTTAGTTTAAAGTCCTATTGACCACCCTATTTATTCTTTTCGCCAGAACACTGGTCCCAGCTCGGTTCAGGTGGAGACCATCCCAACGGTATAGGTCCCCCCTGTCCCAAAACTGATGCCAGTGTCCCATGAAAAGGAACCCCTCTTTCCCACACCACTCTTTCAGCCACGTGTTAACTTCCCTTATTCTTGCCTCCCTATGCCAATTTGCACGTGGCTCGGGCAGTAATCCGGAGATTATGACCCTTGAGGACCTGTATTTTAATTTGATTCCTAGCGCTTTATAATCTCTAAACAGGTCCTCTTTCCTAGACTTGCCTATGTTGTTGGTACCGACATGGACCACCACAACTGGATCCTCCCCCTCCTTCTCCAGTATCCTTTCAAGCCAGTCAGAGATGTCCCGCACCCTAGCACCGGGCAGGCAACATACCATGCGGGACTCTTTATCCTGCTCACAAAGGATACTATCTATCCCCCTGATAATAGAATCCCCTACAACTACAACTTGCCTATTTACTCCCTCCCCTTGAATGGCCTGCTGAACCATGGTGCCTTGGTCAGCTGACTCATCCTTCCTGCAGCCCTGTTCGCCATCCACACAGGGAGCAAGTGCCTCATACCTGTTGGACAGAGTCAAGGGCTGAGGCTCCTGAGTTCCTGACTGCTGGTTCCCTTTACCTGCCTGACTTGCAGTCACACCCTGCTGTCCCTGGCCACTGGCAGGATTTAAACTACTTACTCTGACAGGTGTGACTGCCTCCTGAAACACAGTGTCCAGGTAAGTCTCCCCCTCCCGGATGTGCCTCAGTGTTTGAAGCTCAGACTTCAGCTCATCAACTCTGAGCCGGAGCTCTTCGAGCAGCCAACACTTACTGCAGATGTGGTCGCTGCAGCTCGCAATGGGATCTGCCAGCTCCCACATCAAGCAGCTCAAGCACATCACCTGACCAGCCATCACTAATTAATTAATTAGTTTAATTTAAGTTTATGAGTTTAGCTGTGTTTTTTTTTAAATTTGGGGCAGATTTGCTATCAACCACTCAGATCACAGCTTCCCTCTGACGTCACTTTTGGGAAAAAAACTGGAAAACAGGAAGTTTCCGTTAGGTTTTTATACACAGAGACTGCTCCTCCTCCTCCGAACGGCTCCCGAAATTAGGCCCGAAGAAAGAGAGAGAACAAAACAGTAGGGAAAAAGCACCTTCTCCCACTCTTCACCAAATTACCTCACTGCACCAAATTACCAAATTCTCACTCGGTCTGTATCTCTCTCACTCAGGCTGTGTGTCCTTGACCTGCGCAATGCTTACTAATGTGCGCTTTCTGTCTGTCTTTTATACAGACTTTAGGATGACTCACACTAAAACTTCAAAGAGAAGAAAACAATGTGTACCTTTGTGCCCCTTAACAGGCCTCAGGTGACTGCCAGATAACTGCCTCTCAGCAATTAGGGTGGGGGCAGCTTCAGCCAATCAGACACTAATCTACACTGCACTTTTAAGTGAAAAACAGCACAATTAGATGAACCACTTACCTTTCCTGGTTACCTCACTGCACCAAATTACCAAATTCTCACTCGGTCTGTATCTCTCTCACTCAGGCTGTGTGTCCTTGACCTGCGCAATGCTTACTAATGTGCGCAGATGACACCAAGATTGGTGGCACAGTGGATAGTGAAAAAGGTTATCTAGGATTGCAATGGGATCTTGATCAATTAGGCCAGTGGGCCGACGAATGGCAGATGGAGTTTAATTTAGATAAATGTGAGGTGATGCATTTTGGCAGATCGAATCAGGCCAGGACCTACTCAGTTAATGGTATGGCGTTGGGGAGAGTTATAGAACAAAGAGATCTAGGAGTACAGGTTCATAGCTCCTTGAAGGTGGAGTCGCAGGTGGACAGGGTGGTGGAGAAGACATTCGGCATGCTTGGTTTCATTGGTCAGAACATTGAATACAGGAGTTGGGACGTCTTGTTGAAGTTGTACAAGACATTGGTACGGCCACACTTGGAATACTGTATGCAGTTCTGGTCACCCTATTATAGGAAGGATATTATTAAACTGGAAAGAGTGCAGAAAAGATTTATTAGGATGTTACCGGGACTTGATGGTTTGAGTTATGAGGAGAGGCTGGATACACTGGGACTTTTTTCCCTGGAGCGTAGGAGACTTAGGGGTGATCTTATAGAGGTCTATAAAATAATGAGGGGCATAGATAAGGTAGATAGTCAACATCTTTTCCCAAAGGTAGGGGAGTCTAAAACTAGAGGGCATAGGTTTAAAGTGAGAGGGGAGAGATTCAGAAGGGCCCAGAGGGGCAATTTCTTCACTCAGAGGGTAGTGAGTGTCTGGAATGTGCTGCCAGAGGTAGTAGTAGAGGCGGGTACAATTGTGTCTTTTAAAAAGCATTTAGATAGTTACATGGGTAAGATGGGTATAGAGGGTTATGGGCCAAGTGCGGGCAACTGGGACTAGCTTAATGGTAAAAACTGGGCGGCATGGACTGGTTGGGCCAAAGGGCCTGTTTCCATGATGTAAACTTCTATGATTCTTTGATTCTATGATTCTAACTGAACATTACTTAAAAGGCAGCTAATATACCAAATAAACAAAAGGTACTGAACTCAACTGAAACAACCCATTTGAGCATTACACCATGATCTCAACAGATATGTAGCCCTGAAGATTAAGTCCAAAACTCCTCCCAGCTTTTCAGTCGGCTCTCTTTATTTTGCTGCGTCAAGGCGAGTATTCCAATGTCCTTCTAAAGATCCTTGAATTGCCAGCATCAACAACTATTTTGGGGATTCTTTGTTTCTCAAATCTTCCAAAGTCCCTTCTGTTCTGTCTTCTTCCTTCTCAACAGAAAACTGCCTCTTAGAAGCATCCTGCTTCCTGAATTGACAGCAGTAGATTCTCTACTTCTTTAACCAATAGCATCTCGCTCTTTCTCACTCTGTATTTCTGAGTCTGAGAGTCTGTGTCTACAAAGATCAGGTGCCCCTCTTTTGTGTCAAGGTGTGAAAACAGACACTTGATTTTCTATAGGTTTGGCCTTGGGCTTCTTTTTTTCATGACAACCAAATCACATGGGCCTGACTCTGGCCAGGATTTAATATGATTTCACCACTCCCAATTCCAAGATAAGGTTTACTTTAAATTAAAGGAGATAGTTTAAATCATAACTGCCTAGTAAAGTCTCACACACATAACATGCTGCAGAATGACCTCATATTGAAACTCCATCATAGACGGTTGAGGTTGATATTGTTGCAGTTCTCTATTTAGTTACTTGCCTGCTATTTGGCTGAGGAACAGTTTCGATTGACTTTTAAATTATAAAATTTGTAGGGCAACGATTTGGTTGACCAAGGAAGCATTTTAATGCATTTTTTTATTCTTTCATAGAAGGTGGACATTGCTAGTTAGGCCTGCATTTATTGCCCATCCCTAATTGCTCTTGAGCAGATGATGGTGAGCCACCTTCATGAATGGTGCGGTCCATGTGGTAAAGGTATACCAGCAGGCGGCAGGGTAGCACAGTGGTTAGCACTGTTGCTTCACCGTGCCGGGGACCCAGATTCAATTCTCAGCTTGGGTCACTGTCTGTGTGGAGTCTGCACATTCTCTCCATGTCTGTGTGGGTGTCCTCCGGGTGCTCCGGTTTTGACAAGTCCTGAAAGACGTGCTTGTTAAGCGATTAAGCGGTCTGAATTTTCCCTCAGTGTACCCGAACAGTCGCCGGAGTGTGGTAATAATCTTTATTGTCTCAAGTAGGCTTACATTTACACTGCAATGAAGTTACTGTAAAAAGCCACAGTAACTTAATTGCAGTGCTAATGTAAGCCCATTTGTGACACTAATAAAGATTATTATTATTACAATATTGTTCAGAAGGAGGTTTTGAGTAACTATTCCACTGCAACCTATTTCACCATTTGTATTGGTAATATGGACATTCCAAATGTTGATCCTTCTCTGCTAATGGCTCCAACCGTATGAGACACTGATATTATCCATGTTAGCATTCGTCATACTGTCCTTGTCCCTGCTTTCCTCGGTTGGGATTCTTTGCAATGCACGAGGATAGGTTATCTTCGCTTATTTAAATAGCTGCTAAAATCACTGAACTCATAGCAAACAGACTGGAATACTGCTGCCAATCAGAATAAAAGTAGCATGTAAATGTGTAATATTCTAATCCATAGTACCATCTGGCTCTAAAGGTTGAATCACTTTAAAAGAACCTTCGGTACTGTGCCATGGAGCAAACTGCTAAATATTTGAGAAACTTTACAGTTTGTAAACAAAGCAAATATGCACCAAGGTAGTGTTAAGAAAGCTTTTGCTTTCATTTGTAAACATATGGCTCAAAAAACGGCAAAAATATTCCAGGCACCTACATTGTTAAAATAGAATAGTTACTATTTCTGAATGTAAATTCATCATTCACTTTGCCTGAAGGCAGCGTGGCAGGATAAATAAATCAAACCCATAAATAGCTCCTTTATTTCCTTGTGCTGTATATATTATATTGTCTGCACAGTTGAAAAAAACTTTAATGTCTGTTTAATGTTCCATTAATTTGCAGATCGAATCAGGCCAGGACCTACTCAGTTAATGGTATGGCGTTGGGGAGAGTTATAGAACAAAGAGATCTAGGAGTACAGGTTCATAGCTCCTTGAAGGTGGAGTCGCAGGTGGACAGGGTGGTGAAGAAGGCATTCGGCATGCTTGGTTTCATTGGTCAGAACATTGAATATAGGAGTTGGGACGTCTTGTTGAAGTTGTACAAGACATTGGTACGGCCACACTTGGAATACTGTGTGCAGTTCTGGTCACCCTATTATAGAAAGGATATTATTAAACTAGAAAGAGTGCAGAAAAGATTTACTAGGATGTTGCCGGGACTTGATGGTTTGAGTTATAAGGAGAGGCTGGATAGACTGGGACTTTTTTCCCTGGAGCGTAGGAGGCTTAGGGGTGATCTTATAGAGGTCTATAAAATAATGAGGGGCATAGATAAGGTAGATAGTCAACATCTTTTCCCAAAGGTAGGGGAGTCTAAAACTAGAGGGCATAGGTTTAAGGTGAGAGGGGAGAGATTCAGAAGGGCCCAGAGGGGCAATTTCTTCACTCAGAGGGTAGTGAGTGTCTGGAATGGGCTGCCAGAGGTAGTAGTAGAAGCGGGTACAATTGTGTCTTTCAAAAAGCATTTAGATGGTTACATGGGTAAGATGGGTATAGAGGGTTATGGGCCAAGTGCGGGCAACTGGGACTAGCTTAATGGTAAAAAACTGGGCGGCATGGCCTGGTTGGGCCGAAGGGCCTGTTTCCATGCTGTAAACTTCTATGATTCTATGAATACATCTGAAGCCGCAGCAGGCTCCACACTAGTATCTGCATTGTTTTAAAAATAAGCTACTGTTAAAGTGTAATACTATAATACTGTGATAAAAAATAATAAAACGTTAATGAAATACTGGTCATAAGCAGCACAAATTAATGGATCAAGATATGAACAAATAAATTGTATTGGAATAGAAGTTGTGAGGCTGGTCCCAAATTGAGTTGAAAAACTGGAGAAATCAGCATGATCTATCCTAATGTGATTCAGAAATATTTACAAACCTAGTTTAAAGAACATAAAAACTAGGAGCAGGAGTAGGCCATCTGGCCCCTCGAGCCTGCTCCGCCATTCAATGAGATCATGGCTGATCTTTTGTGGACTCAGCTCCACTTTCCCGCCCGAACACCATAACCCTTAATCCCTTTTATTCTTCAAAAAACTATCTATCTTTATCTTAAAAACATTTAATGAAGGAGCCTCAACTGCTTCACTGGGCAAGGAATTCCATAGATTCACAACCCTTTGGGTGAAGAAGTTCCTCCTAAGCTCAGTCCTAAATCTACTTCCCCTTATTTTGAGGCTATGCCCCCAAATATATCCCCCAAATTATAGTTTGTTTAATTCAGTTGTGTGTATCCTACTTACTAGTTTCACAAATTATTTGCAGAAATGACACAAATGTGAAGGAACTTTGACTTTTAGCCAGATGTAATTGGATGGGTTGAAGTTATATCCTGACACTGACTGAGAAACATTCTCCTGTTTGTCTTTGAGGAGAAAGAATAATGAACCAACATTTTGTCGTTTCCTTAACAAGTACACATCAATTTACAAACAGACTCTTCCAGTTTTCCAAACTCTTGAAATTAACCTGTGTGATTAAGCCTCATTGGTTATCACCCAAATTCTTCTTGGGGCTTTGTAAAATACCGTGGGGACAATTCTCCGTATGAAAGATTAAGTGCTGACGCCAGGACTGAATCGCGAGTGCTCTACGTTGACAAAAGTGGTGCTGGGCCCGGAGCAATTCAGGATCCGTTAATGGGCTAGCACTGGCATCACGTAGAACTCGCACAGTTCCAATGCATGCCGTCCCTCAACCCAGCCAAGATGATGGCGCTGGAGCACATCCACCCATTGATGGGTCTGCTGGGGCCAGAGGGTGCTTAGGGGGGTGGCCTAGTGGGACACACACACATGTACCGTGGTTCTAAGTTCCCAGTACGCAGCCACATGGTTGCCTTGCAGGCTGCCGCAATAGCGGTCCGTGCCTGGCCACCCCGACCCCACGGCCCACCTCCTAGCTGCTCCCCGCCACTCCCACTGACGCTGGCGGATGCCCCCGGGCAGTGGCACAACTGTCAGCACACTATTGTGCTGTTGGACAGACAATCTGTACCCCCTCTCGCATCCTCAGCAGCCAAGGTGCCTGTTTTCTGATTTGAAGTACAAGTGAACCTCGCCGTTGGTAACTTCTCCTGACGGAAGTGGAGCATCGAGGAAGGCCAGGAAAATGCCGGGTTGGGTCCGTTAATGATAGCCAATGGCCTTTACTGTACAATGTAAAGGCTGGCGTGTGGTATAGAGCACATTCATGCTGCTGTTGAGGGACCGGAGCATGTCATTCCATTTGACACCCAGTGCCAACCTCGATTTTTGGCTAACGCCAAATTCTCTGCCCGATCGTATTTCACGATTCCGGCGTCACTGGATGGCAAATCCTGCCCCTTAGCTTTCAAGATTTTTGATAGATAGTTGTCTTCTCTTGATGGACTTGGCAAGATACAGCAGTACTTTTCACAGGGCCAGAAATTGTTTTAATTTGCAAAGTAAAATAATGAAAACATTCTTCCAAGAAACTGGAACACTCGACAACAGTATTCATTATTGTCCCTAAGTATTTGTACAAGTATAACTAGACGAATAGAATCATAGAATCATAGAATTTACAGTGCAGAAGGAGGCCATTTGGCCCATCGAGTCTGAACCAGCTCTTGGAAAGAGCACCCTACTTAAGCCCACGCCTCCACCCTATCCCAGTAACCCCAGCTAACTTTTTTGGACACTAAGGGCAATTTATCATGACCAATCCACCTAACCTGCACATCTTTGGACCATGGGAAGAAACCGGAGCACCCGGAGGAAACCCACGCAAAACGAGAAGAACGTGCAGACTCCGCACAGACAGTGACCCAAGCCGGGAATGGAACGTGGGACCCTGGAGTTGTGAAGCAACTGTGCGACCATGCCACCGTAAGGATGTAACTAAGGATGTATCTATGGGTATTTTTAACCGCTTTAGTTTTTTCTGCGTATTTCTGATTGATTTATCAGGTAGGGCTCTCGCGACTTGCATACAATAAACCTCTGCTTTATCCATTTCTGTATTTTTACAAATGGATCAAATCCAATTGCAACAAATAACCTTTAAAAGTTGCTCCCAGTGGCTCAATAAAATTGTTCAGTGAATAGTTATGCTTTACAGACGAAGGGGTGTAATAATTTGTAAATATATTGCTAATTTCATTTGTGAAGATGTTCTGATTAATATGTTGTTTGTGTTATTTATGGAATTGTAATGGTCATTGATTTTAGTTTTCACCTAATGAGGGAGCTAAAAGGTTAATGATAAAAAGCTCATGCTTTCCACAGGAAGCTTCTGCCTGCCAGTTTGGCGCCAAATATGGATTGCCGTATCACGTGGTTGGCAAATGATGGAAATAGGTTGCTAGCAAGTCGGGTGTTAGATGGCCAGACCACATGTAGACACGGGGTCAGGTAGCCAGGTCACTGTGGGGGACCATGGCTACTATCCAGGTGGACCCAGAAGCCCAACTCCAATATTTTCGGGCCCACCCAGTTCCTTACACCAAATCAGGAAAGTCAAGACTGAGCTTTGATGGCTGGATCTTCTGGCCGATGCATTTCGCCGATTGGGCGCCGCCGGTGGTCCTGTTACTGAAACCGGATCAGACGGCTCACCTTTGTGGCGATACGAGTTAACGGTGAACAAGATTTCTCGGTTAGACTGTCACTCGCTGCCCAGGATAGAGGATCTATAAGCTACATTGGCTGGTGGATTGACGTTTACTAAACTCGACATGATTAATGCTTATTTACAGCTATGTTGACGAGGAAGTATGTGACTATCAACACACACGAGGGTCTGTATGAATCCACCTGGCTTCTGTTTGGTGTGTCCACAGCGTGTGTTGTGTTTCATCGTGAAATGGAGGGCATTTTGCGCTGCTTGCCATGTGTTGCTGATGCGACCATCAATTCACACGAGACGGAGAGTTGAAGTGAACAGTGGTTTTAATCAGCTAGAACTGTGCCTGCCTGCGACTGCTCTGTACTGAGTGCCGCCTACAGGCTGCAGATCTATATACCTCCCCTGAGGGGGCGGAGCCATAGACGGAGCCCACAAGGGCACCAACATAATACAATGTAATGTAGTGTAATACAATAGTGGGCCATAGCCGGAGCCCACAAGGGCATCAACATAATACAATGTAATGTAATGTAATACAATGGTGAAAGGTAGCAGTAATACATTCACCACAATTGCCATCTATCTTGATGAATTTTAGATCAAGTGGACCACGGAGGAGGAGCATCTGTGGAACTTCGAGGCGGTGCTACAGAGGATCTTCGAGCATGGAGCCCGCATGTGTTGGAAGAAATGCATCTTTTAAAAAATAAATTTATAGTACCTCATTATTTTTTTTCCAATTGAGGTGCAATTTAGCATGGCCAATCCACCTAACCTGCACATCTTTGGGTTGTGGGGGTGAAACCCATGCAGACACGCGGAGAATGTGCAAACTCCACACGGACAGTGACCCAGGGCCGGGATTCTAACCCGAGTCTTCATCGCCATAAGCTGCAGTGCAACATGCCGCCCCTTGGAAGAAATGCATCCTTGACGCTAAGGAGGTTGTGTATTTTTTTGCTACCGGGTCAATCACGAAGGGCTACCCTCAGTAGTGGATAAAGTACAGGCAATAAAGATGGCCCCCGCACCAAGAAATGGCACAGAACTCCGTTCTTTTTTAGGTCTCATCAATTATTACGGGCGTTTCATTCCAAACCTTGTTAGCATTCCTGGCCCTCCTTCATTTGCTGTTGAGGAAGCACCACCCCTGGGTTTGGGGTGTGGTCCAGGCGACGGCCTTTAAGGAGGTAGAACGCCGTTTTACCTCTTCGAAACTGCTGACTATTTTTGATTTGTCCAAACTGTTGTATGTGACATGTGACACCTCACCATATGACATAGGAGCAGTCTTGTCCCATCGTACGGGTGACAGCCATGACCGTCCAATCGCGTTTGCCTCCCTGATGGCTCCCGAGAAAAAACAAGCCCAGATTGAGAAGGAGGGCCTGGTTATGGTTTTGGTGAAAAACATTTTCATCAATACATTTACGGTTGCCACTTTGTCATCATAACGGACCATAAGCTGCTACTTGGCTTCTTTCGTAAGGGCAAGGCTGCCCCACCGATAGCGTCTGCATGGATCCAACACTTGGCTTTGCTACAGCCGCATAGGAGCACTCTTTGAACGCTGTCCAGGGTTTCAAATTGCAAATGTGGATGCTTATAGTTGTTTTCCCCTGCTGGTTGTGGCCTCTGACCCACCCATGGCAGACAAAGTCATCACGGTCCTGAACCTTCATAGAGGACTACTCCGCGAGTGGTCACAGACCAATCCTGTGCTGGCTAAGGTGTGTCAGCTGGTGTTGCATGGTGGCACTGGCAACAGCTTCCAGGAGACTTGAAGGCATTTCCTCCTAAATTCTCAGAATTGACGATGGAAGACGGTATCCTCCTATGTGGCACGAAGGTCAATGTCCCTGTCCAAGGGCAAGCTTTAGTTTTGAAGGATTTTCATGTCAGCATCCTGGAGTATCCAAGATGAAGATGTTGGCCAGAAGCTACGTTTTGTGGCCAGGGTTGGACGGGCCTTTCAAGGCATCGGCCCAGGACTGCCCTGTTTGTCAGGAACATCGGAAGCTTTCTGCGGCACCTTGGGTGTGGCTGGATTGTTCTTGGGCTCGCAGCCATGTGGATATTGCTGGTCCTTTTTTGGGGTTGATATTTCTGATCTTGGTGTACTCCCACTCAAAGTGGCTGGAGGTTCACAAGATGATTTCCATCACACTCCAAATGACCATAGAGCGTCTGCGTACTTCTTTTTCAGTCCATGATATACCCAAGATGCTCGTCACTGATAATGGATCCTCTTTTCGAGTGAAGATTTGCCGCTTTTGCAAAGCACAACGGGATTCCCCATGTCTGCACCATCCCTTATCACCTGGCGTTGAATGGGTTAACCGAGACAGCTGTATAGGCAGTAAAAAGGGGGCTGAAGAAGCAGACAGTGGGCTTGATGGATACCCAGCTGGCAGAATTCCTGTTTTCACACAGGGCCACTCCTCACGTGATGACTGGGGTAGCCCCGGCCGAGCTGTTAATGGGTCGACAACTTTGGATGCGACTGTGTTTGCTGATGCAGCACATTGGAGCTAAGGTTCGCCATAGCCAAGAATCGCAAGGGCGTTGCCCGGCTCGGATCGGCCTCTTCAACGCTTTGCGCACAACAAAGCAGTCTATGGTCGTATCTTTGCCAAAGGTGCTCGCTGGCTCTCTGGGATCATCGTCTGTCAATCAGGTCCTGATCTTACGAGGTTCATGTTCGGGGACAGCTTATGCGACGACTCCTGGATCATATCTGCTCCCGGTGGCCTTTTCTTCGCCAGGTCCAGCAGCAGACCTCTTCTTCTAATCCTCTGGTCCCATTGCCGCTGTGGCATGCTGTTGCAATACCTTTATTTTCCCATGACGCAGACGTGCTTGACGTCCTGTCCTCAGACTCTGACATGGGGACGCAAATATCTGGGATCTCCGATGCTGACTTCATGGTTCCATCGCCCACTGCTGGTGATCTGCCTAGACGTTCCTGCCGAAAACGTTGTTTTCCGGCAAGATATAGGTCAGCTGATCCTACCCCTCTGCTCGACGGCGACTTGCCAGAGCCAAAATGTCTGCTTCATCTGACTGCTGCAAGTGCTGCACCGGTTTCTCCTTCTTTTTCTTTGTCAACGATTTTTGCAACTGTGTTGTCTTCTCCTCATCACCGTCTTCTGAGGGGGTCTTTGGACTTTGTGGGGGCTGGGGGAAGGAATGTAATAACCGGCACAGGACAGGACATACAGTGTGGGGATGATTGCTTTCCCTGTGCTCCTTGAGGAGTGCTTCAACTTGATGAAAGTTCTCTGCTGTCATTTAAGAACTGAAAGCCGCACAAATACATTTTAAATCATGCATTACATTTGTTTTTAAAATGCTCTAAAGCTATTCATCAATGGTTAGAGATATGTGACCAAAATATTCTGATTTTGCAAGGTAAACCTGGGATAGGCTATACCACTTGCTGTTGTCACCAAACTATTTCCAGTAAACTATCTTGAATGCATTTCATGAACTTGTCCCACACTGCAAATTTGGTTTGCCAAATCTATGTGAAGATTCAAATGCCTCATGATTATTGTATTATTCATATCACATGTACATCTATTTTCCTGATTTGTACATTGCCTGACACGATCACAGAGATTAAGGGGTTTAGAAACTATTTTTATCATTGCTTTCAGTCCCTTTACTCATTTTGACTCTAAGATTCTTTCTCTCTACTGAATTTACCCAATCCTATATATCAGGGCTATCTCTTCCCCTTCTCTTCGAAACCTCGTATCCTGGAATATTTAGAAATCATTCTTGTTGAATCTGTAACCACATCTCCATAATAGCGACTTTGGATCAAACCCAATAATTTCTTTCTATGTTGTTAATTGACTTATTTTATTGTAAATGCTTTGTGCATTTAGATATTGGGTATGAGGCATTACCTTTCCATGGATTGCCACCTTGCCATGAGAACTCTTCAAAGAACTCCTAAACCATGAAACAATTTTGTAGATGAAGACGTGTTCGAGGAAATCTCCCAACTCCCCCATCAAAGATGATCTTGGACTCCCACCAAGTGTGGATTAAATTGAAGCCGCTGTTAAACACATGAAGAATGGAAAAGCTGGGCCTTCCGGTTGCGGCTGTGCGGAGCTAAGCCGCATGATTCGGCAGCTCCAGCTAATACGGACTTTCGGGCTCATTGGAGGAGCCCCAACGGAATTTCTTTTGACGACAACCCGTGGGGAAGTGAAGAGAAAGGTCCCCCTCCAACTTTTATGGACCGGACCAGAAGTGCAACGGCCAAAAAAGTGGCATTGGAGCAGCGGGAGAAGCGAGGGAAAAAAATCAAAATGGCGGTGGCCGGGGACAAAGCGGAGTGCGGGCCGGAGCTGCAGGAATTCATCAAGCGCTGCTTCGAGGAGCTGCGCAAGGAGATGCTGGCGCCTATGCTGGCGGTAATTGAAGGACTAGGGATAACCTAGAAGGCCCATGAGGTGAAGATTCAGGAGGTACAGAAAAAAGTCAGTGAGAATGAGGACGAGCTCTTGGGCCTGGCGGTGAGAGTGGAGTGGCACGAGGCGCTACACAAGAGGTGGGCGGGAAGACTCGAAGACCTGGAGAACAGGTCGAGGAGAAAGAATTTGCGGATCCTGGGTCTCCCAGAAGGAGTGGAGGGGGCCGATGCCATGGCATACGCGGGTACGATGATCGGGGCGATGATGGGCGCGGAGGCCCCTTCGAGGTCGCTGGAGCTGGACGGGGCACACCGGGTGCTGGCGAGGAAGCGCAAGGCAAATGAGCCGCCAACGGCGATGGTGGTGAGATTTCACCGGTTCACGGACAGAGAGAGGGCCCTGAAATGGGCCAAGAAGGAGCGGAGCAGCAAGTGGGACAATGCAGAGATCCGAATATACCTGGACTGGAGCACGGAGGTTGCAAAGCGGAGAGTGGGTTTCAACCAGGCCAAAGCGGTGCTGCACCGGAAAGGAGTGAAATTTGGAATGCTGCAGCCAGCGCGATTGTGGGTCACATACAATGACCAACACTACTACTTCGAAACGCCTGAAGAGGCGTGGACCTTCATACAAACTGAAAGGTTGGACTCTAACTGAGGGTTTGTGAGGGTGGGGGGGATGTTTGAGGGTTGATGTGTGATGGTTGTTGTATATAGGGGGTCAATCACGTGCAGGAAATGCTACATGGGCTGGGGGAGAGAGACAAGGCCGCGACAGGAGCTGTGCCAGAGGGGGCGGGGCAGGCTTTGGAAAGCGCGGTTTTTTTCCCCGCGCGCTGGAAGAAAGGCGGGAAGGGGAACGAAGGAACGCATATTGATTGGGAGGCTCCCACACGGGGGGGGTCAAAGGGACGGCGGGGGAAGCCGGGGTCAGCAGGTGTCAGCTGACTTACGGGAGTGACATGGGGGGAGCAAAAAAGCTAGACAGGGCTCTAGCGGGGGGGGGGGGTGAGGGGTGGGGGGGGGGGGGAAAGGGTTGCTGCTGCACTGGCCGAAAGGGAAGGGGACATAGAAGAGGTGGTCGGGACGGAGGTCCCCCGGCTGGGGGACTGGAGGGTGAGGGAGACGCGGACACGGGACTGGCCCTGAAAAGGAGATGGCTAGTCGGCGGGGGTGGGGGGGGATGGGGGGGGGGGTGGGGGGGGGGTGGGGGTGGGGGGGGTGGGTGGGGGGGTGGGTGGGGGGGGTGGGGGGGGTGGGGGTGGGGGCGGGGGGGGTGGGGGTGGGGGGGTGGGGGTGGGGGGGTGGGGGTGGGGGGGTGGGGGCGGGGGGGGGGGGTGAGAGCCCCTCCAATCCGGCTGATAACGTGGAACGTGAGGGGCCTGAATGGGCCGGTGAAGAGGGCTCGAGTGTTTGCGCACTTGAATGGACTGAAGGCAGACGTGGCTATGCTCCAAGAGACACACCTGAAGGTGGCGGACCAGGTCAGGTCAAGAAGGGGATGGGTAGCACTGGTATTTCACTCGGGACTGGACGCGAAGAATAGAGGGGTGGCAATATTGGTGGGAAAGCATGTGTCATTTGAGGCCAAGACTATCGTAGTGGATAATGGAGGGTGATATGTAATGCTGAGCGGTAGGTTGCGAGGGACGTGGGTGGTGTTGGTAAATGTATACGCCCTGAACTGGGATGATGCTGGATTCATGAAGCGCATGTTGGGGCGCATTCCGGACCTGGAGGTAGGAGGCCTGATAATGGGAGGGGACTTCAATACAGTGCTGGACCCAGCACTGGACCGCTCCAGATCAAGGACTGGAAAGAGGCCGGCGGCAGCCAAGGCGGTGATCAGGGGAGAGCTAATCTCCATCAGGGCTCACAGGGAGAAGACAGAGGGCATGGAAAGGGCGAGGTTAGTGGGGGAGATTTTGAGAGTGGACAGGAGATACGCAGAGGCCCCGGAGGAAAGATTACTTGGGGAAAGACGACGGCTCCAGACGGAGTTTGACCTGTTGACCACAGGGAAGGCAGAGGCACAGTGGAGGAAGGTGCAGGGGCGACCTACGAGTATAGGGAGAAGGCTAGTCGGATGCTGGAACACCAGCTCCGTAAGAGGATGGCAGCGAGGGAAATAGGGGGAATCAAAGATGGAAGGGGAGCCACGGTTTGGAGTGCGACGAAAATAAACGAGGTATTCACGGCCTTCTATGAAGAGCTGTACAGATCCCAGCCCCCAGCGGGGGAAGAGGGGATGGGACGATTTCTAGACCAACTGAGATTCCCGAGGGTGGAGGAGCAAGAGGTGGCTGGTTTGGGGGGCACCAATTGGGTTGGAGGAGCTGAGCAAGGGTTGGGGAGTATGCAGGTGGGGAAGGCCCCGGGGCCGGACGGGTTCCCGGTGGAGTTCGACAGAAAGTACGTAGACCTGTTGGCCCCGCTACTAGTGAGGACCTTTAACGAGGCAAGAGAGGAGGGGACCCTGCCCCCGACAATGTCGGAAGCGACAGTTTCTTTGATCCTAAAGTGGGACAAGGATCCACTGCAATGTGGATCGTACAGGCCGATCTCGCTTCTCAATGTGGACGCTAAGTTGTTGGCAAAAGTGCTGGCCACAAGGATTGTGGACTGTGTCCCGGAAGTGATCCATGAGGACCAGACGGGATTTGTAAAGGGCAGGCAATTAAACACTAATGTGCGGCAGCTCTTAAACGTGATAATGATGCCATCGGAGGAGGGAGAGGCAGAGATAGTGGCAGCTTTGGATGCGGAAAAGGCCTTTGACCGAGTGGAGTGGGAGTACCTCTGGGAGGTGCTGCGTAGGTTTGGGTTCGGCGGAGGGTTTATCAGCTGGATTAAGCTCCTTTACAGAGCCCCGGTGGCGAGTGTAGTGACGAACCGGCGGAGGACAGAGTACTTTCGGCTGTACCCCCCTGTTGTTTGCATTGGCGATCGAACCCTTGGCCATGTCATTAAGGGAGTCTAATAAATGGAGGGGGGTGGTCCGAGGAGGAGAAGAGCTATATGCGGATGACCTGTTGCTGTGCATGGCGGATCCAATGGAGGGGATGGTGGAGGTCATGCAGACTCTAAGGGAGTTTGGGGAGTTTTCGGGCTATAAGCTCAATGTAGGGAAGAGTGAGCTCTTTGTATTGCAGGCAGGGGACCAAGAAAGAGGGATAGGAGTCCTCCCGCTGAGGAGGATGGCGGGGAGTTTTCGGTATCTGGGGATCCAGATAGCCAGGAGTTGGGGGCCCCCACATAAACTGAATCTGACGAGGTTGGTGGACCAAATGGAGGAGGACTTCAAAAGATGGGACATGTTACCGCTCTCGGTGGCGGGTCGAGTGCAGTCGGTCAAAATGGTGGTCCTTCCAAGGTTTCTGTTTGTGTTTCAGTGCCTTCCCATCGTGATCACCAAGGGCTTTTTCAAGAGAGTAGGTAGGAGTATTATGGGGTTTGTTTGGGCGAATAAGACCCCGAGGGTAAGGAGAGGGTTCCTGGAACGCAGTAGAGACCAAGGAGGGTTGGCGCTGCCAAACCTAGGGAGCTACTACTGGGCAGCAAATGTGGCGATGATCCGCAAGTGGGTTATGGAGGAAGAGGGGGCGGCATGGAAGAGGATGGAGATGTCGTCCTGTAAAGGAACGGGCCTGGGGGCGTTGGTGACGGCACCGCTGCCGTTCTCGCCGTCAAAGTATACCACGAGCCCGGTGGTGGCGGAAACGTTAAGGATCTGGGGTCAGTGGAGACGGCACAGGGGTGCAGTGGGAGCCTCGGTGTGGTCCCCGATCAGGGGTAACCACCGGTTTGTCCCGGGGAAGATGGACGGGGTTTCCAGAGCTGGAATCGGGCGGGGATTAGAAGAATGGGGGACCTGTTCATTGACGGGACATTTGCGAGCCTAGGGGCACTGGAGGAGAAGTTTGAGTTACCCCCGGGAAATGCCTTTAGATATATGCAGGTGAGGACGTTTGTGAGGCAACAGGTCAGGGACTTCCCGTAGCTCCCGGCACAAGAAATTCAAGACAGGGTGATCTCGGGTGTATGGGTCGGGGAGGGCAAGGTGTCGGCAATACACCAGGAGATGAAAGAAGAGGGGGAAGCGCTAGTGGAAGAGTTGAAGGGTAAATGGGAGGAGGAGCTGGGGCAGGAGATCGAGGAAGGTCTGTGGGCTGATGCCCTAGGTAGGGTTAATTCCTCCTCCTCGTGTGCCAGGCTCAGCCTGATACAATTTAAGGTGGTTGACAGAGCTCCCTTGACGGGGGCGAGGTTGAGCAGGTTCTTTGGGGTAGAGGACAGATGTGGAAGGGAGCCCGGCGAAACATGTCCATATGTTTTGGTCATGCCCGGCACTGGAGGGGTTCTGGAGAGGAGTGGCGGGAGCAATATCTCAGGTGGTGAAAGTCCGGGTGAAGCCAAGCTGGGGGCTAGCAATATTTGGAGTAGTGGACGAGCTGGGAGTGCAGGAGGCGAAAGAGGCCGGCATTCTGGCCTTTGCGTCCCTAGTAGCCCGGCGAAGGATCTTGCTAATGTGGAAGGAGGCGAAGCCCCCTAGCGTGGAGGCCTGGATAAACGACATGGCTGGGTTCATAAAGCTGGAGAGGATTAAGTTTGCCTTGAGAGGGTCTGCACAGGGGTTCTACAGGCAGTGGCAACTGTTCCTAGACTATCTCGCGGAGCGTTAGAGGAAGGTCGGTCAGCAGCAGCAGCAACCCGGGGGGGGGACGGGGGGGGGACGGGGGGACGGGGGACGGGGGGGGACGGGGGACGGGGGACGGGGGGGGGGGGGGGGGGACGGGGGGGGGGGGGGGGACGGGGGGGGGGGGACGGGGGGGGGGGGGGACGGGGGGGGGGGGGGCGGGGACGGGGGGACGGGACGGGGGGACGGGGGGGGGGGACGTCCTGGGAAGGGGGGGAGGGGAAGGGGGGATTGCTGGGGGGGGTGGATGAGCAAGAGATAACATGAAGGGCTGGGGAAACTGGCACGTGCGGGAGAGAGCCAGTGTATAAAGCTATGTAAATATCATAGAATTTACAGTGCAGAAGGAGGCCATTTTGCCCATCGAGTCTGCACCGGCTCTTGGAAAGAGCACCCTACCCAAGGTCAACACCTCCACCCTATCCCCATAACCCAGTAACCCCACCCAACACTAAGGGCAATTTTGGACACTAAGGGCAATTTAGCATGGCCAATCCACCTAACCTGCACATCTTTGGACTGTGGGAGGAAACCGGAGCACCCGGAGGAAACCCACGCACACACGGGGAGGATGTGCAGACTCCGCATAGACAGTGACCGAAGCCGGAATCGAACCTGGGACCCTGGAGCTGTGAAGCAATTGAGCTATCCACAATGCTACCGTGCTGCCCTTAGTGTTGGATATACCATTTTCTCATGTATATATCTTGCTCAGTGCGATTTCTTGTTATTTTGTTACGGGGGTGGGGTTATTGTTTGTAAGGGAGAAAAATTGTGTTGTTAAAAAACTTTAATAAATATATTTTTTTTAAAAAGAAGAATGTAAAAGCTGCAGGAGTGGACGGGGATTCCAACAGGGATTTTCAAACTTGGAGAAGGTGAAATCACCCGTCATCTCCATCTGCTGTTATTGAAAATCTGGGGACAGAAAAGAAATCCCTGCTGACCTCAGGTATGCCGTCATCGCCACCATCTTCAAGAAAGGAGACAAAGCGGACTGTGGGAACTACTGAGGAATCTCCCTACTCTCCATTGGCAGGAGGATCATTGCCGGAATCCTCGCTAGCCGCCTTCCCCCAGTCTCTGAAGAACTCCTTCCAGAATGCCAGTGTGGCTTCCGACCAAACGGTGGAACAGCGGACATGATTTTCATTACTCGGCAATTTCAACAGAAATGTCTGGAGCAATATCAACCTCTCTACATGGCCTTTTTTGATCTGACCAAGGCTTTTGACTCAAGTCAATCAGGAAGCACTTTCAAAGAACCTGTCAAAGGCTGGCTTCTCAGAGAAATTAACCAACATCCTTCGACTCCTCCACGACAAGATGTTGGTGACAGTCCTCACCGACTGAAATATGATAGAAATCTTTGAGGTCAAGCAGGGATGTGTCATCATCCCACCCTTTTCGCCATCTTCATCACAACCATTCTTCACCTTGTCAAGAGCAAACTTCCCAATGGAATGGACATCATCTACATAGAATCATTGCAGAAGGAAACCATTCAGCCCATCGAGTCTGTACCGAGCCTCTGAAAGAGCACTCTACCTGGGCCCACACCCCTACCCTATCCCCATAATTCAGTAACCCCACCTACCCTTTTGGGACACTAGGGGGAAATTTAGCACGGCCAATCCACCTAACCTGCACATCATTGGACTGTGGGAGGAAACCGGGCACCCGGTAAAAATCCATACAGACATGGTGTCATGAGAATGTCGCTTTAAGAAATGTTTGACTGCTCATGTTACTGCAGTGATGTCAGAGTGTGGGTGAAGCTGAGCTCTGGTTCTGCTTTTTAGTTTCACTTTGAGAAAAGCTTGGGTGTGTCTCTGTCTTTTTGGTTTCGTTTTTCAGTGTGTTGCAGCTGAAGTCAGCCAAAGCAGCTATACTGTTGTGCTCTCTGCCATGAAGGACTATCTCTTGATCATTTGGTGAATTCAGAAATATAAATGTTTTCAGTAGTTAATGTAAACTCTGATGTGCTTTTGTTTAAAGGTTTGTTAAGTCTTCTGGGTGAAAAGGACAGCATACCGATTACTTAGTGTTGTATTCTTTGGGGGGTGTATTTGATTTACTGGTTGCTAAGATGTTCACTGTTTGTTTTAGAAAGGTTAACTTGAGTTCATAGAATAAACATTGTTTTGCTTTAAAAAATACTTTCCATTTCTGCTGTACCATACCTGTAAAGTGAGCCATGTGCTCCCCATACCACAATCTATTAAAAGTTGTGGGTCAGGTGAACTCCATGATACACTTTGGTATTCTCTAAACCCTGACCCATAACAATGGGGAGAAAGTGTAAACGCCACACAGTTACCCGAGGACGGAATCAAACCCGGTTCCTGATGCTGTGAGGCAGCAGTGCTAACCAGGATGGACGGAAAACTTTTCAACCTCAACCAGTTGAAATCGAAGAAGAAAATGACACTCACACAGAACTTCATTATGTGGATGACATTGCCATAACTGCTCTCTCAGAAGAGAAACTCCAAGCTATGCTTGATGTCTTCACGGAAGCATACCGAAGAATCGATTTCAGCCTCACCTCAAGACTCAAGTCCTTTACCAACTTGCCCCAGAGAAAGATCCAGTCTCTCCTCCTGAGATCAAAAGTGTAACCCTCCCACATGTGGAACATTTCCCTCACATGGGGAGCCACCTTTCACCTGAGGCTGACATTGATATGATGATCCAACTTCGTATCCAATCTGTGATGCCGCCTTTGGACACCTAAGGGTGAGAGTCTTTGATATCCGTGACATCTATGCTGACTCTAAGGTCTTTGTGTACAAGACAGTCATCCTCCCAACCTTTCATACGGCTCGGAAACCTTGACTACGCACAAACGCCACCTCAAGGACCTGGAGAGGTACCATCAATGCTGTCTGAGACAGATTCTCCACATCAGCTTGGAGGACAGATGTACTAACATCAGCATCTTTGAAAGTGCCAAGACCACCAGCATCAAGGCCATAATCATTCAAAACCAACTCCGCTGGGCCGGTCATGTGCTTAGAATGCCAGAGTCCAGGTTGCCAAAGCAAGTCTTCTTCATCCAATTCAAGGAAGTCACCTGAACTAGAGGAGGATAAAGGAAGCGTTTCAAAGGCACCTTGAAGGCTTTCCTCTAGAAATGCAACATAGACGTTAACCCTTGCTCAGAAGAAACCTACCTGGAGGAACCTCCTGATTCAAGGGACACAATTCTTCGAGAACACCTGACACCAAGAGTAGGCCCAGAAAAGGAGCCGGAGAAAGGAACACCTGCGATCTCAAGTCCAAGGACCAATCCAGCTCCCGGAAACATCTGCCAAGTATGCGGTCGAAGATGTGGCTCTAGGATACGGCACATCAGCCACGCAAGGACCCACAGAACCCATGACCAGTGACACGGAGTTTCTTAGGTGGACAATCATACTCATTAGCGAGCAATTGCCAAAGAGAGAAGGTAAAGCATTAAGATAAAAATGTCATCTTTATTCCTATTTTTCAACACCCTATTATTTTGTCCCTTTCTGATACACTCAACTTACTTTTAATGAATTTGGTATCAATTATAACCCTGTCAGGGTCAGCCAGTTTGTGTACAGCAAATTATATTTTTGATTACAGGTGCAGCAAGGAGGCAGGTCCTGAGTCTATATTAACCACAACAGGAATCAAACTCCATGCTGTTGGTGAAAATCTAAATCACATATTAGCCATCTATACTAACCAGCCTCTACAGCAAATGAATTAATGGAGGTGGTGGTGTCATGGTATTGTCACTGGACTAGCAATCCTGAAACCCATGCTAGTGCTCTGGGGTCCCAGATTTGAATCCCATCATGGCAGATGGCGAAATAGTCATGTTGGTAGCGGAAAAATTAGTTGGAAAAGTGCTGGAAACACTGAGCAGCATCTGTGTGACAAGAAACAGAGGTTAAATACAATGAGTTCTAAAAAAGAGTCAGATTGAACTCGAAATGTGAACTCTGTTTTTCTCTCTACAGATGTTGTCAGACCTGCTGAGTCTTTTCAGCACTTTCTGTTTTTGTTTCAGATCTCCAGCGTCTGCAGTATTTTGTTTTTATTATACCACAGATAATTCCTCTGCTCGGCTGCAACGAATGGAATATAAAATATTCAGTTAAATATTGTTAGAAAGGGAGGAAAGCAACAGGGTAAAATAAGGGAATAGAGGAAGAAGTGTGCCAGTGGAACTTGGGAACGGGAGACAATAATGCCCTCGTGAAAATGACTGGTGAGGTAGCTTTTGTCAAAAATATGTGTTGGTCGCTTTTGAAAATCTATTGTTACTTTTTAAAAAGAAATAAAAATGCCTCAATTAAAATAACCACTGAAGTAAAGCAATATGAATCAGTGTTAATATAAAAAAATTAACATTTCCAATGTAAGATTGGGAGAGATGTAAAACGGGCTGATCACGGCAAACACCGGACAGTTGTTTTCACTCGAAAACTAGACTTGGGCTTCTGGGCACCGTGCCATTTGTCTTTCAGATGTTGCTCATATCTGTTCGTTTGCAGGGTTGGCATATATTTTAAAAAGTACACAACTCCACCAACTCAATTTATTTTCACGCGTTCGCAATTTGAGCAGTTTTTGGTATCATGTATAAATGTCACCCATCGACGTTAAGGGGTCCGCTGGCTACTACTGCACAGACAGGTGGAATAAAGGCAGCAGTGTCTTTCCCCACCGCTGGAGTTTCTGAGATGTGTCGCGCGATTATGTTGCAAAATCTCCGGGATTTGGATTCGAGTTTGGAAATGCAAAAATAAAACCCGCGGCGGGGGGGCGGCGAGGACAATAAAATGAAATGCTGTTGAACTCATTGAATTTTTCTTTGTGGATTCAAGCTGAACGATATCAATATAATATAGCAATCATTGTTCATCAGTGTCCCCGATGTTTACCCTGCCCTCCGCCTCGCTGCTTCTCAGGCACTGGTGCAGGCGCCCTGATTTCCCAACATGCTGTGTTTCCATGTGAGACAGAGCGGCTCTTGGCAACCCCACACACCCAGACCTTGGAGCCAGAGCTTGTGGGGGGAGAACGGGGCCCGGGGGCTCGTGCCAGCCACAGAACGCGGCCCGGAGCGAGCAAGAGCGCGCGCTGCGATTGGCGCTCACTCCCGCGGGGCGAGTTCCGGCAGCAAAGTGAGCCAGGGGCGTGTGAGACATAGGAGCGCTCAAAGGGACAGAAGAGCCATTACCGGGGGCGACTGCGACTGCGACTGCAAGGAGGCACGCGCGCACATACACAAATACACACTTCGGAGATGCCGCTCTTTACCGCCAATCCATTCGATCAAGATGTTGGTAAGTCCTGTGGGGGAATATGTAATCCACGAATTCAATGGCCTGTCGGGTCTGTGTGTACAAATGGGTTGCTTTGAAGTTGGCGAGATAAGGTGTGCGATGTCCACTAGGCTTTTGTTGGAGAAGGATTCGGGCAGCGTTAATACTGGTAGATGTGGGCCTTTTGTTTGCGAAAGGTCGGAGTTAGAAATCATATTGTTGCAGTCCAATTGGATTTTGGTCAAGTTTTTGTTCCGCTAATAAAATCATTCGGCGCCGTAAATCATTCGTGAGGTTAAAGGACATCTAATTGTGATTTAGCGTTTCATACGAAACCCCAGTGCTTCAAATACAACCTGGAACTTTTTATTTAATGCATTCCCGTCTTTAAAGCCCCGGTTAAATTTAAAACTAACTGTCCTGCCATCGTAAATTCCCAAATGTTGATGGAGTGTATAAACAATGCAGACGAGGCAGGATTGAACTGAAAAACATAATTGTGAAAGGTGCATGGAACATTTGCAAATTATATCTTAGTTATTGATTGGGGTATGTTAAATAATACTGTAAATGGAGTTTATTTCATGAGTTTGAAAAGCTTCAAATATTAGGTGCCCACAATCCTTAATTTTACCAATAATTGACAAAGCAAATTTTGCGATCATTCCCCCCTCCCCAGAAATCATGGCAAAAGAGATGAATCACAAACCCCAGTGAACTCATTGTGCCAAATCAAGTAATCATAGAATTTACAGTACAGAAGGAGGCCATTCAGCCCATCGAGTCTGCACCTGGTGGTCTTGGAAACAGCACCCTACCCAGGTCCACATCTCCACCCTATCCCCATAGCCCAGTAACCCCACCCAACACTAAGGGCAATTTAGCATGGCCAATCCACCTAACCTGCACATCTTTGGACTGTGGGAGGAAACTGGAGCACCCGGAGGAAACCCACGCGCACACAGGGAGAACGTGCAGACTCCGCACAGACAGTGACCCAAGCTGGGAATTGAACCTGGGACCCTGGAGCTGTGAAGCAATTGTGCTAACCACTATGCTACCGTGCTGCCCCCAAGTAACAGATTGAATTATATGATTGAGGCACAGAACATAGAACATAGAAAATACAGCACAGAACAGGCCCTACTGTGGAAGTTTGTAATCTTGCCCAAGTAAAATCACTTTCCCTAAATTTGTACTAATAAGGAACAATGATTTTCAAGTTTAACACTTTTATTTCAGGGCAGACAAGGAGAAAAGAATATGAAATAGGTATTTAAAAACTTTATCCAAATAGGAATGGGCTGGAAATGCACAGGTCAGTTGGCATCTGTGGCGAGAACAAAGGGAAGGGAAATAAAACACAGTTCGAAACTGTTTTCTGATTTTCCTTTATTTTGTTTCTCTTGTAATATGCTTGGTTAAAGTTCAACTGTTTGGATGCCATATTTTTGACTTGTCAACAGACGGTTTGGAGATGACCGCGAGGGACAGGATTAGCATTAGTGGTATCCTGAATTAAGAATCTGAAAATGTGAGAAATGTTAATGACCTTCGGTTTTTGAATGAGAAAGTTGTGGGTTCAAATTCCATATCAGAGCCTTGACCATAAAATCTATTGTTACACTCCAGTGCAGTACTGAATGTGTGTTGCACATTTGGATGTGCATGATCTAAATGTTAAACTGAGGCCCTGGCCCTGTCTACCCCCGAGAATAGGAGAGATCCAATGACAGTATTTCGAAGAAGAGCAGGGTAGTTTATCCCTGGTCAATATTTATCCCTCAACCAGCAAGACTAAATAAGCAGATAATCTGGTTATTGTCACATTTTGCTGTGTGCAGTTTGCCTGAAATTTAAGAAAAGTAAGAGTGAAACCAGAGAATTGTAGACCAGTCTATTGTCAGGAAATTATTAGAGTCGACATTTAAGGGGCAGACGGTAGCACAAATGGACAGCACTGTGGCTTCACAGCGCCAGGGTCCCAGGTTCGATTCCCCACTGGGTCACTGTAGCATTGTGGATAGCACAATTGCTTCACAGCTCCAGAGTCCCAGGTTCGATTCCGGCTTGGGTCACTGTGCGGAGTCTGCACATCCTCTTTGTGTCTGCGTGGGTTTCCTCCGGGTGCTCCGGTTTCCTCCCACAGTCCAAAGACGTGCAGGTTAGGTGGATTGGCCATGATAAATTGCCCTTAGTGACCAAAAAGGTTAGCAGGGGTTAAGGGGATAGGGTGGAAGTGAGGGCTTAAGTGGGTCAGTGCAGACTCGATGGGCCGAATGGCCTCCTTCTGCACTGTATGTTCGATGTCTATGAGAGGGTGCCTGAAAAGTTTGAAAATTTTCAGCTAATCAGCAAGCCAATATGGATTTTTGAAGGGTAGGTCACAGCTGACAAATCTAATGGAATTTTTTGAATCTGTGACTGTGTTCAGGAGTATGTCCTGAAGACATTTGGCAAAGTCCTTATAAGAGACAATTAGCTGAAGTAGAAATTCTTGGGATTGAATGTAAATTATGGACCTGGTTTGGAAATTGCCTGAGCAGGAGGAGACCGAGAACAAGGACAATTGTCAAGTACTTTAATCGGCAGGACATGATTAAAGATGCCCCATATCTATCTCTGTTGGAGCTTCAATTATTCACAATATTTCTTAATGACTTAGATGATGGGATGGTCACAAAAAAATAGGCGGCATTGTAAGCAGTGCATATGGAAGCATAACATCACAAAGAGGTAGTGATAGATTAAATGAATGGACAAAGTTGTGGCAAATGGACCTTGTGTGAGTAAATGTGAGATCATCAACTTTCAACATAAAAAGAACAGAATAGTGTGCTTTCAGAATGGTGACAAGCTGGAAGTATTGGCAGTCCAAGTAGACCGTGCGAGGTGTTACATGAATCATTAAAATGTAATGAGCATCTTACAGAAAGTAATCAAAGAGGCAAATGGAAGACTGGCTTTAACATTTGAAGGAATAGAATTCAAACGGGCAGAATTCATGCTTTAGCTATACAAACCTCTGGTGAGACCACATCTGGAGTATTGTCAGCAGCTCTGGGCACCACACCACAGAAACGATGTGTTGGCCTTGGAGGGCATGCAGTGTAGATTTACCAGAATTAAACCTGGACTCAGATTTGTACAAACTACGATTGTACTCCTTGAAATTTAGTAGATGAGTGTTTTGCTCAAAGTAATCAAGATATTAGGGGGAACAGATGGGATAGAGGAAAACTACTTTCATTTAATTTGGGTGTTAGCGATTTCTGGGGCAGAGTGTAAAAGTTAGAGCCAGGCATTTTAGGAGTGAAATTAGAAAACACTTCTACATGCAAAAGATAATGGAAGTTTGGCACTATTTTCCACAAATGACAATTGGTTCCAGATAAATTGTTACGTTTAAAACTGAAATTGACAGATTTTTTTAACATTGTGTTAAGGGATATGGGGCTAGGCAGATACACGGAATTAGCTAGCCATGATCTCATTAAATGGTAGAACAGGCTCAAGTGACTAAATGGCCTTGTCCTGTTCCTGTAAATGTGTCGACTATTTGGCACACAGCAAGATCCCACATTTATTAGTGACCTGATATAAGATTGCAGAAGATTGATTGAGGGAACAATGTTAAAAAGAAAACAGGGAGAGCTCTTTCTCTTAAAATAATGCCGTGGGATGGTTAATGATTGCTTGAACCAAAGGAGTGGGAAGACTCGCTTCTGTCTAGCAGTACCAGGACCAACAGCCTCTTGTAAATTTAGTGAGGAGGTGAACCAGGTTGACAATGAAGGAAGGAGATAGTCTGATATTACAGTTAGCCCCTACAATCTTACATGATGAAGGATATAAGGATTTTTATTGCCTCTATCCAAATGACAGTTTTACTATCTGAAAACATGTCAGTGTTGAATTGCTGACTATGGGAGTTAACCTCACCCAGGCAAAATTTACCTTAGAGTGGGCATTAATGTAATGTTACTACATTGAACTCTGCAATGTCCATGTTGTTCGGATGCTGAAAATTCAGTTGCTTTGGTGATGTTTGAGTACTGTTTACCTGTCAGAAACTGAAAGCAAGAACTCTCATTTTATATAGTGCATTTCTCTTGATCTCCGTGCTTTGCAGACAGTGAAGTATCTTTTGAAGTTTAATCACTTTTGCAGATAGAGAAATGTGATTATGAATTTGCACATCCCAGAAACAGCAATGCAATAAATAGCCGGATAATCTGTTTTTGCACAAACACAGAGCAATCTGGAATTACTCAGCAGGTTGGACAGCACCTGAGGAGAGAAATAATTCTATGACCATCAAAACTGAGAAAAGTCAGAGATTTCACAGGTTGTGAGGAAGTGGCAGGAGGGTGGAAAGAACAACAAACTAGAAGATCTATGATTTATTTGTTTTTGAACAGCAGATGTTCAGAATACTGCTATTCAAACCTCCTCCAGATATGCTTTTGTGTCTTGTCCCATTCTCACTTACTTTGGCCTTACACCAGTGAATCATTTTGTCATTTGAATCTATCTTACTTTCATCCTATCATAGATCCTCCCCTTTTGTTCTTCTACCAACCATCTCTAAGAGAGTGAATCATTAGCCAATGTCCATAGGAGCAAAACTGTACTTAACAGCAGTGTGCTGAAACATCAGCACAGCTAAATACATAACTATGAATGGCATGATGGAAGAAATACAAGATAAGGTAAAAGAGCGAGGAAGAAAAAGGCCAGGGATGTGCTGAGTAGAATCCAGCATGGTCACAGGCTTCACAAGGCTTGCCATCCTACATCCTAAGTAAGAACTTTGTCTGGTGCCTGTGATTGATATGCCAGTACTGTAATCCTACCTATAAGTAGCTGCTCATGGTACTAAGCTTGGGTCTACCATTTCAGGTCTGATCACGGGTGGTTTGAGAGGCTGAACAGGTGAGTAATGTACTTTATGTGGGTGCAGTTATCTTGCTGAATCTTGTTACAGTAAAAATGGAGCAAAATTAGTAGCATTTGAATTTGGTCATATCACAGAACTATGTTTGGGACATAATTTGTGATCTTTGGACGAGAGAACAAAATAGCAAAACACAAGCATGATGAGAAACTTAGATTTTAAAAACCCACATGGAATGGTATATACTCGAACAAACTCTACTCAGAAAATGCTCATGGCCTTTTTTGAAGGAGTAGCATAAAGACATTAACATTCATTTATATAGCGGGTTTAATGTAACAAGACATTCCAAGGTGCTTCAATTTAAATCTGTAGTTACTGTTCTATTTTAGAAACAGCAGTCAACCTGTGCACAATAAAGTCCTATAAACAGCAGTGTGATAATGACAACATGTTTTTGAATGGTGTGAATTAAGAGTTATATGTTGGCCAGGACATCAGTGAGAACAATCCTGCTTTTCGCTGAAATAATAACAATAATCTTTATTATTGTCAAAAGTAGGCTTACTTTAACACTGTAAATGAAGTTATTATGAAAATCATCTTGTCGCCACACTCCAGCGCCAGTTCGGGTACACTGAGGGAGAATTCAGAATGTCCAATTCACCTAACGAGCACGTCTTTCGGGACTTGTGGGAGGAAACCGGAGCATCTGGAGGAAACCCACGCAGACACTGGGAGAACGTGCAGGCTCCACGCAGACAGTGACCTAAACGGGAACAAGGTGAAGCAGCAGTGCTAACCGCTGTGCTACAATAAGTAGCATGAGATCTTTTACATCCACTGAGAGGGCATATGGAACCTTGGTTTACTGTCTCTTCTGATATTGTAGTACTCCCTCAGTACTTTAGTGGAGTTCCAGCTAAGCAACTTCTAATTGTGCATTGTTAGGAGAAATGACCAGTTCTTGTGATTACAGTGGAAACGCAGGTTTAGAAAGCAATAGAGTCAGCTCACTTAATATGTTTAAATTACGTCAGAATGCTTAGTTTTCTGAAGTCGTTGAAATCTAAACATTTCCCTGCAATTACAAAATATGAAACATAAGAAATGCATTTTTGTAGGATAGCTAGATATTTTTGTTAGTAAGTCTGAAAGGCAGACCCGTTTATTTCCTCAGTGAATGTTTATACTCCGTGTACCTGAAATGTGATGGGACCGAGAAAAGTGTTCTGAAGGAGTCTCACCATATATACATAATATGGTCAACTATAATCAGGGACCTTCTTTAAATTGGTATCAAATATGTTTATTCAAAAAAAGATCCCTCCGTTTAATGGGTTGTTTCTACCCCAATAGGACATGAATAGCTTTCAGTCTGTGAAGTAAAGATAGCTGGAAACATTTTTTTAATTGGAACTTGTTAACCAGTTCATCATGCAGGTCAGCTGCTTATGGAAAAATAGTGCTGACTTAAAAAGTTATTGCAAGCTCAGTATAATTCTGTGGAAAGTATTACTTGTAATCAAAGCAGATCTGTACTGTCAACAAATATCTACTATAGTTGAGCCAAATAGTTAGTTGGGACCTCCCATTCAAAGCTGCTTAACTGTGCTTTCCCTCAGCCATGATGACATTTTAGCTCTTAACTTTTGGGTGAAGTAACATTTCTGTTTATATCCTTATATGACATTGGGTGATTGTTCACCAGTTGTTGGCAGTGGAGAGTTGTTCATAGCACTGAATTTATTTCTCCTGATATATTGCAGTCTTTGTTTTCAGAAGTCAATGGATAAAACTCATCCTCTTAGCTTTCCTGTGTTGCATTTGATAGTGGGGTTTTCCTGAACTCTCTCCCCATAACTGGTAATATACCCAACTTAGCCAAATTCTGGAAGACGAGACAACACCACTGGCTTTTGTACCCCTCCATGTGAACAGCTGGAGAGACATTAGCAGATCCTGGCGCAACATACCTCGAGTTTTGAAGGTGGCAGAACAAGGTTGTACGGCTGTATATTCATAGAATCCTAGTATCCCTGGAGTGCAGAACGAGGCCATTTGACCGATTGGGTCTGCACCGACCCTTCGAAAGAGCACCCCATCTAGGCCCACTCCCCTGCCCTATCGCCGCAACCCTACCTAACCTTTAGACACTAAGGGGCAATTTAGCATGGCCAATCCACCTAACCTGCACATCCTTGGCATTTGTGAGTAAACCGGAGCACCCGGAGGAATCTCACGCAGACACGAGGAGAACGTACAAACTCCACACAGTCAGTCACCCAAGTTGGGCCCCATACCCAAGGAAGGATCTCAAGTCATTGGAGAAGGTACAGAGGAGATTTACAGGAATGGTACCAGGGATGAGAGACTTGAGTTATGAGTTCATAGATCATAGAATCCCTACAGTGCAGAAGGAGGACATTTAGCCCGAGTCTGCACCGACCCTTTGACAGAGCACTCCACCAGAGCTCACTTACCCATCCTATCCCAATAACCTCTTAACCTAACCTGCACATCCCTAGACACAAGGGGCAATTTAGCATGGCCAATCCACCTAACCTGCATATTTTTGGACTGCGGGAGGAAACTGGAGCACCCGGAGGAAACCCACACAGACAAGGGGAGAAAATGCAAACTCCACACAGACCACCACCCGAGGTCGGAGTCAAACCTGGATCACTGGCGCTGTGAGGCAGCAGTGCTAACCACTGTACTACCATGCTGCCTGTTTTGTGGAAAGATTAGAGACTTTTTTTTTTTTTACAAGTGTTGTCATGATCTGGAATGCAGTGCCTGACAGGATGGTGGAAGCAGATTGATTTCAAATAATTTAGAAATGGAATTGGACAAATACTTGGAAAGCAAAACATATCAGGGCTATGGGGCAAGATCAGGAGAATGTGATTAATGTCTAGTTCTTTTAAAGAACCGTCACAGGCATGATGGCCAAATGTCTTTGTGTTCTGCATGATTCTAATTTCTCAAGGCACTTCATAAACATGAGGAGAAACAAGCAAGTGTTAGAATGTTTCGGGGAGACAAGTGAAGGTGTGGCTGACAATTCTTTGACGCGGTGTGTGTGTATCAAAATAGAGTAGTTTGGGAAGAGAATTTCCGAGCACAGAACGGCAATGGGGAAAATGATGTACCAAGATGAGATATAGTCAAGCCGTGGATTTGTAAAAGAATGACTATTTTAAAATCAGTGCATGGGGTATGTTGGCTAAAATAAGAGTACTCAAACAATATGACTGTATCGGTTATACATCGAAACATACACAGAAAATAGAAGCAGGAGGAGGCCATTTGGCCTTTCGAGCCTGCTCCACTATTCATTATTATCAGTACGAAGTCTTACAACACCAGGTTAAAGTCCAACAGGTTTGTTTCGATGTCACTAGCTTTCGGAGCGCTGCTCCTTCCTCAGGTGAATGAAGAGGTAGGAGCAGCGCTCCGAAAGCTAGTGACATCGAAACAAACCTGTTGGACTTTAACCTGGTGTTGTAAGACTTCGTACTGTGCTCACCCCAGTCCAACGCCGGCATCTCCACATCATTATTATCAGGGCTGATCATCAAGTTCAATACTCTGATCCTGCCTCTTTACCCCCCCCCCCCCTTTTTCTTTACATACTTATAGAAACTTTTACAGTGAGTTTTTTTTTGTTTCCTGCTAGCTTACTTTCAAATTGTGTTTTCCCCTTCTTAATCAATCCCTTGGTCTGACTTTGCTGAATTTTAAACTGTTCCCAATTCTCAGGTCTATTGCTTTTTCTTGCTAATTCAGGATGTGGACGATGGAATTCTTTTAATTTGGGGACAGGGGTGTAAATTCTGTAAGGTGGAACCTAGGAGACTAGTGACAGGAGTGAGTTATTACCTGGAAGTGAGGGGCATGAATAAGGGTTTCATTGATAATGAGGTTTGGATGTTGATGGACATTGCTACGGAGGTAGAAAAGGTTGATCTTTATTGAATAGGATTTGAGATTTGATGTACGCTTCAGTCAAATGGACCAGTGAGGTTGTGCATTTCCATTTGGTAGCTGAGTGTACAGTTGATTAGGGAGATAGGATTGAGTGCATGGATGCTGAGTTTCTAGTGGCAGCCAAACTAGAGAGGTTCAGACTTAGAGCTATCAAATTGGAACAAATTGCGGGTCATACTGAACTGCATTGTCATACACATAGTCAGTCATGGGATCAAGGGTAAGAGTAAAGAGTAAATGCTGGATATTGTCAACGTCTTTGTGAACGTTCACTCCATATTTGGGGATAATGGTGCCAATAGGCAGCATGTAAGCTGGACAAAGATGGGACCCATTCTGGGGCATTGCAGACATGACTGCGCGAACGTTCGAAGAAGCCATTGCAAAGCAAGTGTCAGTTACATTGGGATACATGACAGCAAAAGCTTAGTTGTCGAACAAAGAGGGGAGGTGGTGGCAGAGAACGCAGAAATCTGGGCTGCTACCTATGCAGCACATGTGATGTTCTACGTGAGGGTAGCACGGTAGCACAGTGGATAGCACAGTTGCTTCACAGCTCCAGGGTCCCAGGTCCGATTCCCAGCTTGCGTCACTCTGTGCAGAGTCTGCACGTTCTCCCCATGTCTGTGGGTTTCCTCCGGGTGCTCCGGTTTCCTCCCACAGTCCAAAGATGTGCAGGTTAGGTGGTTTGGCCATGTTAAATTGCCCTTAGTTCCAAAAAGGCGAGTTGGGGTTACTGGGTTATGGGATTGGGTAGAGGCGTGAGCTTAAAGGGTCCTCTTTCCAAGGACCGGTGCAAAATCGATGGGCTGAATGGTCTCCTGCACTGTAGATTCTATGATCGACACAGCGATTAGAGCAGGGATTCAAGGGATTTGAGGATTGAACATCGTAATCTATCTTTAAAATCATAAATCATGTATGTGATTCTCGCATTACAGAAGTTATTCTGCAGTTATGTACCCCTGTGGCACATTCTCGTGGAGAGATGTAATAGCTAAAAAATGCTATTGGCAAAAGACTCATTGGGGTATGTTATTGATGAATTTTGCTGGGGGGGAAAAGAAGACAAAAAGTGACATCATGAAACCCAGAATTTCTGTCTCACTCTGCAAGCAGAACAGGAGCTTCTTTTACTTGAAAAATAAGGTTGAATTTAGAATTCATAGAATCATAGAATTTACAGTGCAGAAGGAGGCCATTCGGCCCATCGAGTCTGCACCAGCTCTTGGAAAGAGCACCCTACCCAAGCCCACACTTCCACCCTATCCCCATAACCCAGTAACCCCACCCAACACTAAGGGCAATTTTGGACACTAAGGGCAATTTTGGACACTAAGGGCAATTTATCATGGCCAATCCACCTAACCTGCACATCTTTGGACTGTGGGAGGAAACCGGAGCACCCGGAGGAAACCCACGCACACACGGGGAGAACGTGCAGACTCCGCACAGACAGTGACCCAAGCCGGGAATCGAACCTGGGACCCTGGAGCTGTGAAGCAATTGTGCTATCCACCATGCTACCGTGCTGCCCTAAGCCGTTGTGGAAAATCTGTGGTTCTTGAGCTGCATTGGTGAATGGGCTGCTGGGGAATAGGTCACCTGTGTAAGCTGGGAACTTCATTTTTCAGCTCATATTAGAAATTCTTGTGAGGAAATAAACTGTACTTCATGGAAAAGTAACATTTCACGTTGTAACCTGAAATATGCTGTTCTTTCTAGATATTTGAATAGATGATGTTGGGGAAGATTTTGTTCAGGACTGCCACATTATTTGAATTTAATGAGAAGGTTTGGAGCCAAAGGACACAGATTTAAGGAAACTGGCAAAAGAATCATAGCAGAAATGGAGTTCAATAGTTTCTTTCAAAGGGAATTGGAAAAGTACTTGGAGGGTAGAAATTTGCAAACTGTGGGGAAATGACAAGGGAATGGGACTAATTGGATAGTTATTACAAAGAGCAGGTTGATGGTTTAAATGGCCTTAGTGCTGTGCCACAATGAAGCATTTTCTACTTGTTCCGCCTCGTGTAATAGCCATGTAATCCGAGAGAAGGACCCCAGTACCAAAAAGGGAAGAATCCCTCGGGGGTCGAAGTTAGTCCCGGAGTCCACTTTAACTCTTAATTGTTAAGAGTGCATTGATGAATTAAGGTTGATGATTATTAATCTGTTGTAAATAAATCCAAAGTTTTCTTTAAATGTATGCTTCTATTAAAATAGGGGGCTATCAATGAGGCATTATTGCTAGTTTGGAGCAGACACATAAAAATGGAGTCTAATTATGTTTGAAGCACTTTGGTATGCATGATCAAATGTTTTGTAATGAACACAATATATTACACTTCAATTTATGAAGGGACAACATTTTTTGCTTTGGGGATTCATGGCCCATTCACCAATGGAGCCAATGGATGTGGTATATCTGGATTTCCAGAAAGCCTTTGACAAGGTGCCACACAAAAGGTTGCTGTATAAGATAAAGATGCATGGCATTAAGGGGAAAGTAGTAGCATAGATAGAGGATTGGTTAATTAATAGAAAGCAAAGAGTGGGGATTAATGGGTGTTTCTCTGGTTGGCAATCAGTAGCTAGTGGTGTCCCTCAGGGCTCAGTGTTGGGCCCACAATTGTTCACAATTTACATAGATGATTTGGAGTTGGGGACCAAGTGCAATGTGTCAAAGTTTGCAGAAGACACTAAGATGAGTGGTAAAGCAAAATGTGCAGAGGATACCGGAAGTCTGCAGAGGGATTTGGATAGGTTAAGTGAATGGGCTAGGGCCTGGCAGATGGAATACAATATTGACAAATGTGAGGTTATCCATTTTGGTAGGAATAACAGCAAAAGTGTTTATTGTTGAAATGATAAAATATTAAAACCTGCTGCTGTGCAGAGAGACCTGGGTGTGCTCATGCATGAGTCGCAAAAAGTTGGTTTACAGGTGCCACAGGTGATTAAGAGGGCGAATGGAGTTTTGTCCTTCATTGCTAGAGGGATGGAGTTTAAGACTAGGGAGGTTATGCTGCAATTGTATAAGGTGTTAGTGAGGCCACACCTGGAGTATTGTGTTCAATTTTGGTCTCCTTACCCGAGAAAGGACGTACTGGAACTGGAGGGTGTGCAGAGGAGATTCACTAGGTTAATCCCAGAGCTGAAGGGGTTGGATTACGAGGAGAGGTTGAGTCGACTGGGATTGTACTCGTTGGAATTTAGAAGGATGCGGGGGGATCTTATAGAAACATATAAAATTATGAAGGGAATAGATAGGATAGATGCAGGCAGGTTGTTTCCTCTGGCGGGTGAAAGCAGAACTAGGGGGCATAGCCTCAAAATAAGGGGAAGTAGATTTAGGATTGAGTTTAGGAGGAACTTCTTCACCCAAAGGGTTGTGAATCTATGGAATTCCTTGCCCAGTGAAGCAGTAGAGGCTCCTTCATTAAATGTTTTTAAGATAAAGATAGATAGTTTTTGGAAGAATAAAAGGATTCCGGGTTATGGTGTTCGGGCCGGAAAGTGGAGCTGAGTCCAAAAAAGATCAGCCATGATCTCATTGAATGGCGGAGCAGGCTCGAGGGGCCAGATGGCCTACTCCTGCTCCTAGTTCTTATGTTCGCATTCTGTTCTTTTCCTCAGAGAGTACTGTTGCATCAGAAGTAGTTCCGATTGGACCAAACAAATAAGTATTTATTCCTTTATCCTATCCTTGTTGAAGTGTGTGCAAAACTAAAGAAAATGTCTGTTATTTGCATGGAAACCTAGTTAGTTGCTGCAGATAAAATTGTGCTGGGCACAGTACTGACCAGTCTAATCTAGATTCTCTCCACCCTCAGTACAGCACTACAGTATCAGCTGAAAACCACATGAGCAAAAATAACATGAGAGCTTGGTCTGCTGAGTTCACCTTCAAAGATCCAGATTTTGTAGTCGGCATCAAAAGGATGGTGCTGACCTCTGGGAAAAGCCACCTGCAAATGTTTTGTGTTGACTTCCTCTGTTCTGTTGTGACTTAAATCAAATGTCTTCTGTGGCCTTGAGTAGCAATGCAGGCAGGGTGATCAGCCATTCAGAATGAAGAATTCTCAGACAGAAAGAAAGTAAGAAGAGGAATTTATGATTCATATTTTAGGACATTGTACAGAAGCAAAATTAAGATTGTTGTGTACACATGGGATTAAGGTGGAAGTATTTAGATTTAAAATAATGGAACTTTTAAATGTTTCTTTGAAAGAATGAGACTCCACACCTATAAAATGTGTTTATCATGGCCAAAAAAGGCCATTCAGCAGCATTAATCATTTCGTACACTGTTTAAAAACTCAGTGGCACCTCATTTAACAAGGCATAATGGTTTCCAATACTTTTTACTGCCTGGATTACACGTAAATTGTTGAAAATACAATCACTCATTCTGCCGTTGCATCTGTGAAGACTTCAGCAGTGCACCCTGTGCAGGAGCAGGATATCACTGATGCTGCTTACTGCATAAACTGCACACGTGGGGACACCACAGGTTTCTGGCTGCTTTACACAGTAAGACTGCGACTACTAACAGCATCACTATCTTTACAACCACAAATTCTAGCCGTTATCAGTGATCTGATTAAAGCAGACTCTGGTTCAGTTCCTTCCATCCCCTGACAGTATATGCCAATCCAATTCATTGTCCTCTCTCTGACATTGCCATTATTATTTTCTTGGTTCATCGCCAACATTTAACTGTCTCCAAACCCATATCTTGAAGCTCTCTGGAAACATTGCTGCCTCTTTCCTCTGCCCTGATTTCAGCACCATAGTTCAGGAGAACAATTGAACAGTAAATCATGTCAGTAACTGTTGGGTTTCAATGACAGGTGGGCTGGGACAAATTGTGTTACAGAAATCAGTGTGGACTTTTTTCTGCGGGGAGAACTTGGGATTGGAACCCCAACTTTGTGTACAATTGGCTCAACCTGAGATGGTGTCGGGGCATAGCATCAGGTTGTTTGCCAGGCTGTGGAGTTGGTGGCATGGACTGAAATGATGGCTTCAATCCTCCAAACTGCAAAATGTTATGGCTTGGATCCTCTGCAGACCCTGGAGAGAATGGTGGATGGAGAAGAAGAGAAGCCATGTCTAAGATGCTTTGGTTCTAAGTGAGAGCTGTCGGATTTCCGATGGGTGGCACAGTAGCATAATGGTTAGCACTGTTGCTTCACAGCGCCAGGGACCTGGGTTCAATTATTGGTTTGGCTCACTGTCAATGCGGAGTCTGCACGTTCTTCCCGTGTCTGCATGGGTTTCCTCTGGGTGCTTCAGTTTCCTCCCAAAAGTCGCAACAGACGTGCTTGTTAGGTGAATTGGACATTCTGAATTCTCACTCCCGTGTACCCGAACAGGCACTGTAGTGTGGTGACTAGTGGATTTTCTGGGGTGTCTTTGGGGTGAAGTTTGATTTTTTTGATGGGATAAGTGTTCTACACTAGAAAGATGCCCAGAAGCTCTGGTCCAAGAAGCTAGTAAAGAAAGTATTGTCATCCGATTCGGAAGTCTCTTGAGGCTCGTGTATTGAGAAGGAAATGGCAGAGGCCGCAGCTGTGACTCCGGTCACCTCATTGACGTTCGAGATGCTTGCAGGTATCTTGGCTGCATGCAAAATTTAAGAAACAGCGATAGGCTATCTCTGAAGATGCCCACAGTTCAATTGAGGTGGCACTATCTCCAATTCGTTTGGCGTTTTGAAACACCAATGAAATGGTACAGGCGCATGATACAGTGTTATAGGATTTTGAGGTCGCTCTTTCGAACCATAGTGGCCATATTGTCTCTGGAGGCTGGGATGGCAATGTTGGCCGATGATAATGAAACACTGCAAGGTGGGTGATTTGGAGAATCGCTGCAGAAGGCAGAACCTTAGAATCGTGGGGCTGCCGGGCAGAGTCGAGGGCCCAAAGTTGACTGATTATATGTCAAAGATTTGTGGGAGAGGGTGAATTGTCATCCCCTCCTGAGTTGGATCGGGCCCACAAGTCGCTCTGGCAGAAGGCCTATTTGGGTGAACCAGCACAGGCAATCACTGTCAAGTTCCACAGGTACCAGGAGAAGGAACAAATCCCGAGGTGGGTGAAGGATCACTGGGACTACAAATGGGCTGGCCATGCCATCGGGCTCTAGCAAGATGTGGGAGCGGAGCTGGCTAAAAGGCGAGTGTCATTTAATGAGGCCAAGACTGCGTTATATAAAAGTGAAATGCGGCTGAGTGGTTTACCTTCCACGCCTCCGAGTGACATTTGACTCAAGACTATTGTTTTGATGTGCGGATGAGGCTGATGCTTTCGTGAGGAAGCATGGGCTGGGGGCGAGTTAACTGTTCTGCATTGGGTCTTGTTATTGGGGAGGATGTGTATTATGGGGAGTTGTTGGGGTTTCTTGTACCAGGATGGTTTGATTTTTACTGTTCTTGTATTGTGTGTGTGACTTTTTCTATTTTTATTAAAGTTGCTTGTGGGCAGGGGGCTGTTTGTTGAGGCTTTTTATTTATCTTTATTCCGTGCGGGGATTGCCCTGCTTGCTGAAAAAGTTAGCTAACTGGAGCATAGAGCATAATAAAATAATATATTATTATTAAGTTAGCTAACAGGAGCATAGTGGTGGGGGTAACTGCAGCTCATTATTTTAGGGTTGGTTTATGAGCTTCGGGTTTTTATTTTGTCTGGGGTTGGGGGCTACTGTGTTAGGGGGTTGGGGTTTTTGCTCGCCTTTCGGCTGTTTGTTTTGGTGTTTGGGTGTGGTGCTGTTGGGAAGCTGAGTGGGCGGCAGGGAGGGTTTTCTGATGGTGACTATAGCTTGTTATTTGTTCTTTCTTGATGCGTTTGGTGGCCATCTTGGGTGGGTTCGATGCCTGAACGTTTTATGGTTTTGTTGGAATATCTTCTTTGGTGAAAATGGCTGACTCGGGTGGGGGTGGATGGATGGATGGATGGACAGCCCCCAATTCGACTGATCTCTTGGAATGTAAGACAGTTGAACAGTCCAGTAAAAAGGTAGAGAATATTTGCTCATTTGTAGAGCTTGAGTGCTGATGTGGTGTTTCTACAGGAGACCCATTTGCGGATCAGGGACCAGACATGGATACGGAAGGGGTGGGTGGGGCAGGCATTCCACTCTGGTTTTGATGGTAGGGCCTGGGGGGCTGCAGTTCTGATTATTAGGTTTTTTTTGGTGGCTGCTAAGACTACGGAGGTCCCAAACAGGAGACACATGATTGTCAGTGGGTCTTTGGCTGGCACCTTAGAGGTCCTAGTTAATGTATATGTTCTAAATTGGGATGATCCTGTACCAGTTTACCCGAACAGGTGCGGAATGTGGCGACTTGGGGCTTTTCACAGTAACTTCATACTTGTGACAATAAAAGATTATTATTATACGGTTTCTATTAACAAGCTACTGCTTTTGTTGCTCACTGGGACTCATGCCAGATAATTTTGGAGGGGGATACTTAACTTGTGTTTTTGACCCTCGAATGGGGAGCAGACGGGAGTGTGGGTGGTGGGGGGGGTTGGTCTCTCTCCTTCCTGGGGTAAAGAGGGCGGGGTACTTGGGAATTGTTATCTCAGATCATGCCCCACACTTTGTGGATGCAGTATTGAGACTGGATCCTTCTCATCACCCGCACTGCTGATGCTAAAGTGTTGGCAATGTAGTTGGAGCCCTCCCTTCCAGGTCTGATCTTGGAAGAATAGATGGTTTTGTCAAGGGATTCTTCTTTTTTTTTAAATAAATATTTTATTGAAAATTTTTGGTCAACCAACACAGTACATTGTGCATCCCTTACACATTATTATAACAACACCAATAACAATGACCTATTTTATAAACAAAAAATGAATAAATAATAAATAACAAAAATGAAAACTAACCCTAATTGGCAACTGCCTTGTCACAAGTAACACTCTCCAAAAATATAATTTAACAGTCCAATATATAATTATCTGTCGCAACGACCTATACATATTATACAGTATATATTAACAACCCTGAGAGTCCTTCTGGTTCCTCCTCCCCCCCCCCCCCCCCACACCCCACCCCCCCCCCCCCCCCCACCCCCCCCTCGATCCTGGGCTGCTGCTGCTGCCTTCTTTTTTCCATTCCATCTATCTTTCTGCGAGGTATTCGACGAACGGTTGCCACCGCCTGGTGAACCCTTGAGCCGACCCCCTTAGAACGAACTTAATCAGCTCTAGCTTTATAAACCCTGCCATGTCATTTATCCAGGTCTCCACCCCCGGGGGCTTGGCTTCTTTCCACATTAACAATATCCTGCGCCGGGCCACTAGGGACGCAAAGGCCAAAACATCGGCCTCTCTCGCCTCCTGCACTCCCGGCTCTTGTGCAACCCCAAATATAGCCAACCCCCAGCTTGGTTCGACCCGGACCCCCACTACTTTTGAAAGCACCTTTGTCACCCCCATCCAAAACCCCTGTAGTGCCGGGCATGACCAAAACATATGGGTATGATTCGCTGGGCTTCTCGAGCACCTCGCACACCGATCATCCACCCCAAAAAATTTTCTGAGCCGTGCTCCAGTCGTATGTGCCCTGTGTAATACCTTAACTGAATCAGGCTTAGCCTGGCACACGAGGACGACGAGTTTACCCTGCTTAGGGCATCTGCCCACAGCCCCTCCTCGATCTCCTCCCCTAGCTCTTCTTCCCATTTCCCTTTTAGTTCATCTACCATAGTCTCCCCTTCGTCCCTCATTTCCCTATATATATCTGACACCTTACCATCCCCCACCCATGTCTTTGAGATCACTCTGTCCTGCACCTCTTGTGTCGGGAGCTGCGGGAATTCCCTCACCTGTTGCCTCGCAAAAGCCCTCAGTTGCATATACCTGAATGCATTCCCTTGGGGCAACCCATATTTCTCGGTCAGCGCTCCCAGACTCGCGAACTTCCCATCCACAAACAGATCTTTCAGTTGCGTTATTCCTGCTCTTTGCCACATTCCATATCCCCCATCCATTCCCCCCGGGGCAAACCTATGGTTGTTTCTTATCGGGGACCCCCCCAAGGCTCCAGTCTTTCCCCTATGCCGTCTCCACTGTCCCCAAATCTTCAGTGTAGCCACCACCACCGGGCTTGTGGTGTAGTTCCTCGGTGAGAATGGCAATGGGGCTGTCACCATAGCCTGTAGGCTAGTCCCCCTACAGGACGCCCTCTCTAATCTCTTCCACGCTGCTCCCTCCTCCTCTCCCATCCACTTACTCACCATTGAAATATTAGCGGCTCAATAATACTCACTTAGGCTCGGTAGTGCCAGCCCCCCCCCCCATCCCTGCTACGCTGTAAGAATCCCTTCCTCACTCTCTGGGTCTTCCCGGCCCACACAAAACCCATGATGCTCTTTTCAATCCTTTTTAAAAAAGCCTTCGTGATCACCACCGGGAGGCACTGAAACACAAAGAGGAATCTCGGGAGGACCACCATCTTAACCACCTGCACCCTCCCTGCCAGTGACAGGGATACCATATCCCATCTCTTGAAATCCTCCTCCATTTGTTCCACCAACCGTGTTAAATTTAACCTATGCAATGTGCCCCAATTCTTGGCTATCTGGATCCCCAGGTAACGAAAGTCCCTTGTTACCTTCCTCAACGGTAGGTCCTCTATTTCTCTACTCTGCTCCCCTGGATGCACCACAAACAACTCACTTTTCCCCATGTTCAATTTATACCCTGAAAAATCCCCAAACTCCCCAAGTATCCGCATTATTTCTGGCATCCCCTCCGCCGGATCCGCCACATATAGTAGCAAATCGTCCGCATACAAAGATACCCGGTGTTCTTCTCCTCCTCTAAGTACTCCCCTCCACTTCTTGGAACCCCTCAACGCTATTGCCAGGGGCTCAATCGCCAGTGCAAACAATAATGGGGACAGAGGGCATCCCTGCCTTGTCCCTCTATGGAGCCGAAAATATGCAGATCCCCATCCATTCGTGACCACGCTCGCCATCGGGGCCCTATACAACAGGTGCACCCATCTAACATACCCCTCTCCAAAACCAAATCTCCTCAACACCTCCCACAAATAATCCCACTCCACTCTATCAAATGCTTTCTCGGCATCCATCGCCACTACTATCTCCGTTTCCCCCTCTGGTGGGGCCATCATCATTACCCCTAACAGCCTCCGTATATTCGTGTTCAGCTGTCTCCCCTTCACAAACCCAGTTTGGTCCTCGTGGACCACCCCCGGGACACATTCCTCTATTCTCATTGCCATTACCTTGGCCAGGATCTTGGCATTTACATTTAGGAGGGAAATAAAAAATGTCTTGAACACTCCATTCACTCTCTCCGCTCCCCGCTCCATCTCTCCTTCCTCATCCCTCACTCCCCCTATTTCCCTCGCTGCTCCCCTTTTCCTCAATTGGTGTGCCAGCAACCTGCTCGCCTTCTCCCCATATTCGTACTGTACACCCTGTGCCTTCCTCCATTGTGCCTCTGCAGTGCCCGTAGTCAGCAAGTCAAATTCTACATGTAGCCTTTGCCTTTCCCTGTACAGTCCCTCCTCCGGTGCTTCCGCATATTGTCTGTCCACCCTCAAAAGTTCTTGCAGCAACTGCTCCCGTTCCTTACTCTCCTGCTTCCCTTTATGTGCCCTTATTGATATCAGCTCCCCTCTAACCACTGCCTTCAGCGCCTCCCAGACCACTCCCACCTGGACCTCCCCATTATCATTGAGTTCCAAGTACTTTTCAATGCACCCCCTCACCCTTAGACACACACCCTCATCTGCCATTAGTCCCATGTCCATTCTCCAGGGTGGGCGCCCTCCTGTTTCCTCCCCTATCTCCAAGTCTACCCAGTGTGGAGCGTGATCCGAAATGGCTATAGCCGTATACTCCGTTCCCCTCACCTTCGGGATCAACGCCCTTCCCAGCACAGAAAAGTCGATTCGCGAGTAGACTTTATGGACATAGGAGAAAAACGAGAACTCCTTACTCCTAGGTCTGCTAAATCTCCACGGGTCTACACCTCCCATCTGCTCCATAAAATCTTTCAGTACCTTGGCTGCTGCCGGCCTCCTTCCAGTCCTGGACTTCGACCTATCCAGCCCTGGTTCCAACACCGTATTAAAATCTCCCCCCATTATCAGCTTTCCCATCTTTAGGTCCGGAATGCGTCCTAGCATCCGCCTCATAAAATTGGCATCATCCCAGTTCGGGGCATATACGTTTACCAAAACCACCGTTTCCCCCTGTAGTTTGCCACTCACCATCACGTATCTGCCCCCGTTATCCGCCACTATAGTCTTTGCCTCGAACATTACCCGCTTCCCCACTAATATAGCCACCCCCCTGTTTTTCGCATCTAGCCCCGAATAGAACACCTGCCCCACCCATCCTTTGCGTAGCCTAACCTGGTCTATCAGTTTCAGGTGCGTTTCCTGTAACATAACCACATCTGCCTTAAGTTTCTTAAGGTGTGAGAGCACCCGTGCCCTCTTTATCGGCCCGTTCAGCCCTCTCACGTTCCACGTGATCAGCCGGGTTGGGGGGCTTCCTAACCCCCCCCTTGTCGATTAGCCATCCCCTTTTTCCAGCTCCTCACCCGGTTCCCACGCAGCTGTATCTCCCCAGGCGGTGCCCCCCCGCCCATCCCCTCCCATACCAGCTCCCCCCTCTCCCCAGCAGCAGCAACCCAGTAATTCCCCCCTCCCACCCCCCCCGCTAGATCCCCCGCTAGCGTAATTACTCCCCCCATGTTGCTCCCAGAAGTCAGCAAACTCTGGCCGACCTCGGCTTCCCCCCGTGACCTCGGCTCGCACCGTGCGACGCCCCCTCCTTCCTGCTTCTCTATTCCCGCCATGATTATCATAGCGCGGGAACCAAGCCCGCGCTTCTCCCTTGGCCCTGCCCCCAATGGCCAACGCCCCATCTCCTCCACCTCCCCTCCTCCCCCCATCACCACCTGTGGAAGAGAGAAAAGTTACCACATCGCAGGATTAGTACATAAAACTCCTCTTTACCCCCTTTTTAACCCCCCTCTTCGCCCCCCACATTCGCCTCACCACTTTGTTCAAACGTTCTTTTTAATAACCCGCTCATTCCAGTTTTTCTTCCACAATAAAAGTCCACGCTTCATCCGCCGTCTCAAAGTAGTGGTGCCTCCCTCGATATGTGACCCACAGTCTTGCCGGTGCAGCATTCCAAATTTTATCTTCTTTTTATGAAGCACCGCCTTGGCCCGATTAAAGCTCGCCCTCCTTCTCGCCACCTCCGCACTCCAGTCTTGATAAACGCGGATCACCGCGTTCTCCCATTTACTGCTCCGAGTTTTCTTTGCCCATCTAAGGACCATTTCTCTATCCTTAAAACGGAGGAATCTCACCACTATGGCTCTGGGAATTTCTCCTGCTCTCGGTCCTCGCGCCATCACTCGGTATGCTCCCTCCACCTCCAACGGACCTGCCGGGGCCTCCGCTCCCATTAACAAGTGCAGCATCGTGCTCACATATGCCCTGACGTCCGCTCCCTCCGCACCTTCAGGAAGACCAAGAATCCTCAGGTTGTTCCTCCTTGCGTTGTTCTCCAGTGCCTCCAACCTTTCCACACATCGTTTCTGATGTGCCTCATGCGTCTCCGTCTTCACCACCAGGCCCTGTATGTCGTCCTCATTCTCGGCTGCCTTTGCCTTCATGACCCGAAGCTCCCGCTCCTGGGTCTTTTGTTCCTCCTTTAGCCCTTCGATCGCCTGTAGTATCGGGGCCAACAGCTCTTTCTTCATTTCCTTTTTGATCTCTTCCACACAGCATTTCAAGAACTCTTGTTGTTCAGGGCCCCATGTTAAACTGCCACCTTCCGACGCCATCTTGGTTTTTGCTTGCCTTCCTTGCCGCTGTTCTAAAGGATCCACTGCAATCCGGCCACTTTCTCCTCCTTTTTTCATCCGTATCCAGGGGGGATTCCCTTCTGGTTTACCGCACAGTGTTTTTAGCCGTCAAAATTGCCGTTGGGGCTCCTATCAAGAGCCCAAAAGTCCGTTTCACCGGGAGCTGCCGAAACATGCGACTCAGCTGGTCATCGCCGCACCCGGAAGTCGTCAAGGGATTCTTCTAATCATCCACACTGCCGATGCTAAATTGCCGGCTAAAGTGTTGGCAATGCAGTTGGAGCCCTGCCTTCCAGGTCTGATCTCGGAAGAATAGACGGTTTTGTCAAGGGTCAGCAGCTGTCGACCAATGTACGTCAATTACTAAACATCATACTGTTCCCTCTCCAGTGCCCGAAGGTGAGGTAATTGTCTCAATGGTCGTGGAAAAAGTGTTTGATAGAGTCAAGTAGGGGTATCTGTTTGAGATTCTAGGGCGATTTGGTTTCAGGCCAAAGTTTATAGCTTGGATTCGTTTGTTGTGTAGGGCTTCCATTGCTAGTGTTTGCACAAATAACTTGAGCTTGGATTATTTTCAGCTGGGTAGGGAGACAAGGAATGGTTGTCCATTGTCTTTGCTTCTATTCGCCTTGGCAATCGAATCACTGGCTATAACATTGTGATCATCCACTGAATGGAGGGGGATTAAGCAGGGAGGGACAGAGAGTGTCGGGCGTCCTTGTATGCAGATGATCTGCTTTATATCTCGGACCCAGTTTCCACCATGGACGAGATAACAAAGCTACTTAGGACTTCTCGGGTTGTTAGTTAAACTTGGGTAAGAGTGAATACTTTCTTGTTAACCCATCGGGGAAGGGGTGCTGACCTGGGAATGTTGCCTTTTCGCCTGGCCAAATCCAGCTTCTGTTATCTGGAAATCCAGGTAGCCCATGATTGGGCTTCACTTCATAAACTAAATGACGCTCGGCGGGTGAGTGAGGTTAGAAGTGATTTGCAGAGGTGCAATAACCTCCCCGCCATTGACGGGCAGGGTTCAGATGGTTAAAATAAATGTCCTTCGGTTTTTGTTTCTATTTTAGTGTTTCCCCAAATCATTTTTTGCGAGAGTAAGTAAGATCATAGCTTCCTTCATTTGGGAGGGCAAGACCTCGAGGATTCGTAGGGTGTTTTTAAGAGAGAGAGAGCGAGAGATAGTCGGGTGGCTTAACCTTGCCTAATTTGATGTTTTATTATTGGGCGGCTAACATTGAAAAAATACTGGGGTGGCTCAAGGCTCCGGATTTTATATGGGGGCAGATGGAGGCGGGCTCATGCAGTGGATCTAGCTTAGGGGCCTTGGTAACTGCCTTGCTTACGTTTTCCCCTGCAAAATTTACCTCTAGTCTGGCAGTGGTGTCCACGCTGAGGATTTGGAGGCAGTTTAGACAACATTTTAAGCTCGGGGCCATGTTGTTATCGGTCCCATTTTTAGGAATCATCTATTTGGCCAGGATCTTCAAGGGTGGAGATTGCAAGGTCCATGAGAAGAACGCAATTTGAGTGAGATTGGTTGTCTCACAGTGGGATTAACATTTGGGTGATTTGTTGAGAAATCTATGGAGTCTGTTTTGTTTGCATCTGCCATTTACTCTGTAGTGCAGTGTTTTTCAAACTTTTTCTTTCCCGGGACCCATTTTTACCAACCGTCCATCCTCCAGGCCCCACGCTGCTGGCCTTCGTGAATCATGCCGGCCGATCCCACGCCCGAAAATCACAACGCACCATTTCCGCTTACCTTTAATGTGACGGGTGAGCCTGCTTGGTCCTCGCGGTCTCACTTGCTTTCCTATTCAATGTTACATTTCTGATAATGACTTCAGCTGATGATTTAAAATCTCACTTTTGAAAAATATCAAGTGATGTCCTTGTCCTTGTCTTGAAATTCCTTTAAACTTTTAAGGGTTTTAATTGTTGATTTGCCAGAGTTTCCCTGCATATAATGCACATGAACTTTGCATCCTGATTTGCTGCAGCACAATTAATAAACCCATACCTCAAGAAATCTATTTGAGACTGCTTTGTTTCTTCCTCATGGGTTGTTCACCAGAAGCCCTGGAGCTCACACCAGCACTGCTGGCAGCTACAAAATTGAGGAATCTCTCTCGCGCCTAGAACATGTGACATCAGTGTACAGGGCGTGTGACCTGCTCTCTGGATGTGTCCATCGATTTTTTTTTTTTAAAGAATCTGCGCTGATGTCAAGAGGAGACGTTCTGCCTCACTGAACTCCGGGCCTGTGCCCTGAGGGGGCATGCATGCGGCGGATGGCCGTCATTCTGAATTCCGGCCGCGTCTGCCACTTTTTAAAGCTGGTCACGTGTTGGGAACTTCTTCCCACGATGGGGAACGACGCGGCCATTAGCACCCCGACCCTCCTGACACCCACCCATGGGCCGCGACCCTGACTTTAAAAATGACTGCTGTACTGTGATGTGTCTTTGACTGCAGTTGATCTGTTAATTCACTTGCATCTCATGCGTGTCCTGAATGTTCGTGTTATGAGCCAGGACTTAGAAATTCCAAAGTGTATTATGAAGTTCACCTGACCTCTACCTTTTATGTTGAATTTGGCTAGGATGAGCACAAGGGGCTTTACTGCAGGTGTGATTCATGCGACTTCCTAGGTGCTTTTATCAAGAATGTAGTTAACATATAAAAGCAAGAATTTGATATCAATCAATAAAGAAAACGCAACAGCTACAGTAATCTATGTATTTAACTCTTAATGAATCCTCCTTGGTAGCTGTTCCAATTCAGTACAAAATCCAGTAAATCAAAACTCCTTTCAAGGGCGTGGCCCAGCACACTGTAATCTCAATTGAATGGGATGGTCTTTTCCCTGAGATCCAGCCTCCAACCAGCAGATTCAAAACTTCATCCGAAAGCAACTCTATCTTTAAAGTTACCAAGGCAGTTTGCCCCACACACTGTGCTTTCAGTTCCTTGGACCAGCTTTAAAATGAAAACAGGGAAACACTGTTTCTCTTCTGCAGTCCAAAGCAACAAACAGTGGGCAGCATGGTAGCGCAGTGATTAGCACAGTTGTTTTACAGCTCCAGGGTCCCAGGTTCGATTCCCGGCTTGGGTCACTGTCTGTGCGGAGTCTGCAAGTCGGTTAAAAACCTATCAAAAGATTTGCCTGCTTTTTGGGTCCGCGTACAAATTATATAGCGTTCAAGCATTTTGTTGTTCTTTGCAGAACAACGGCGATCAAAGTACTTCATTGGAGCTCTTGCTTTCCTCTTTGCTGTTGAACGCGAATGTGTTGGTTTATTTCTATTGCTTGAGGACCTGCTACCATGAGCAGCAATGCATTATGCCTCTTGCCAGGCTGTGTCTGCAGGCCAAGGGCTGCCACAGCTGAATTGCTGTTTGAAAACATGGCAATTTTCATTTACATTACCGGTGACTTGAAGCTGGTGGGTACCTTCAGACCTTCCATCTCTAACTTCACAGTCGTCCCTTGCGTTGAGTTCCAGTAGTTTACCAGGTAGACCTGCTTGATCCCGTCTTCTCCGTTGTTATCTTCAATTGTTCAACACTCCTGGTACCATGTTATGTTTTATGTTATGGCCGTAGTAATGATGTACACAGAACATCTCGTTCTTTGTTTAGTAAGATGGTTTATTAACAAGCACGTGGAAAGATAACTAACAAACGATAATACAGACGATTACTAATGGTTGAATTCAATGAATTTACCTGGAGCTACTTCTTGTGCAACTGTCCTCTAGTACGACTTATATCAGCTGCCAGATACCTCGAGTCACATGGTAGATCTCTATTGCCACCCGGAGGTTGCATCGATAACTATGTACTTTGATAGACAACTATATACAAAACTGTGCACAGGCATATCATCGCACTAATAAACCGTCACCATCAACAAACTATCTCCCCCCCGCCTCCCACACAACAGTTATCAGCTGCAGCCATCTTCTCCTCTCCACTCCCCGTTAACTACCTATACTGCCAGCAGAGTGACCCCCCACCCAGGGTAAATGTCAAAGTCTTTCAAATATTTAAACAACAATCAGCCCCCCTACCAATACCCAACTTTTAATACCAAACGTTCCAGGAGGAAAAGAAAAAAAGAGAGCGACACCCAAATCCCCTCCCCCAAACAACTCCCAATGGTACTCCCGCTGCCCCTGCCTCGGCCCGAACAAGCGCCGACACCCCCTACAGGCGCCCCCCCCCCGCCCACTTTTTGCCCCACCAGCGCTGCCTAGGGGTGACGAAGCTGCCTGGGAGGACGACACCACGTTTCCGGTAACCCCCATAAGGATCACCACCGAAGCCCAGACGCTCCAGAAGGATGACCAGGCCACCCGATCGACTGATTGCTCCAACATGAACACTTTGCTATTACCCTCGACATCACGGCACCTTAACACCTGGTCCTACCATGCGAAAGGCGACATTAACGCTGGCCATCACCCCGCCGGGCTCTTTTTTTAACAGGGGCTGAATGTGGTAATACCAGGTATTGTGGTACCTGAGAGGTGGATGACCATTGGTTAGACCCAGGAGTCTACCATTGGCTGATGTACATAGCTCCGCCCTGAGAGGCGGAGTATAAGAACCGATGCCATCCCAGCAGTCTTCACTTTCTGTATCGAAGCTGCTGGGGAATAGTTCTAGCAGATTAAAGCCTGTTAGTTATGACTCACCTTGTCTTGAGAGTAATTGATTGCGCATCACTGATGTTGGCAGATGACGGGAATTGTTTACTCATTTCTTTATGCAGTTAATTTAAAATATGACTTAATTACTAGTCCTGTAATTATCAGTGTTGTTCATTATTTGCTTACTGATGGAGTGGATTTCTTATTAAGAAATTACTTGGCTGGGGATAAGATGTTGCGGCCTCAACAGTTCAAGCCAGTTCAGGAAAGCCAACCAAGTCTTTGAAACTGAGGTTGTACAGGAAAAACAGAGAGACTTCAAAGAATAAATAACTTTCTGTAAACCTGCTGCAAGAATTCGTGTTTTAACTAAAGATGTGCCCAAAGAGCCAGTGTCTCAGTCTGCTAAAAAGAAAAAGTTACTGGCAGTTGGTGACAAGTTCAAACTGTCTGAATTAAACATGCAGGATTAACATGACCAAGGTGTAGTAAAGCAGATAGCAACAGTGTTCAATGATAATGATAAAGGAAAGGAATGCTTTGAAGAAGAATGGAACAACTGAGTCGGGTGCTGACTTTATAAAGCTACAAGGAAGGATACATGCTCTTGAACGCAAATTATTATTTTTTAAATGAAGAGGTATTCACTCGTGACAGATGGAATTAAATATAACTTGAGCTCGATGGGAGGATCGGTAGCACAGAGGTTAGCACTGTTGCTTCACGGCGCCAGGGTCCCAGGTTCGATTCCCAGCTTCTGTCAGTATTTGTGCAGAATCTGCACGATCTCCCCGTGACTGCGTGGGTTTCCTCTAGATGCTTCAGTTTCCTCCCACAAGTCCCGAAAAACGTGCTATAAGGTAATTTGGACATTCTGAATTCTCCCTGTTGTACCCGAACAGCACTGGAATGTGGCGACTAGGGGATTTTCACAGTAACTTCATTGCAATGTTAATGTAAGCCTATTTGTGACACTAATAAAGATTATTATATTATAGGATGAAAAACAAAAAAGAAATAAAGAAAATTTGTGAACAGAACATAAAGGAGTATCAAACGTTTGCAGATGAACACTGAAATAAAGTTAACAAAGTTCTTAAAGCAGCTAAACAGGATTTTACTGGACAGAAAAATGAACTGCTTGCACAAAAGGAGTCTGTTAAATCGGCATCTCTTGGAAAAGAACACCGAAGGGTTAGATAATGTAAAAACACCTAAGGATAACTCATGCTGAATTTAAACAGGGTGAGGTGAATTCAGTTGTTATGAAGCAGAAGTCTGGCTGGTTGAAACTTTCCGAGACTTGAACATTAAAAAAACATGCAGACATGAAGGAAATGGAGATCGGGAGTTGAAAATTGATCGGATTGAGAGTCTGCTTTAAAATGTGAGAACCCTGAAAACAATTTTGTGTCTGGCTGTTAAAGACACAAAATAAATTGCTGCATCCAAAGGTTAAGAAGTGATATGACAGGGCATTTTGCCTTGCATTTCAATTCACACTCACCAGTACCCAGAAGCTAGTTGGATTGCCAGCAATCCACAATGTCTTCCTTGACTAAGTTTAACAAATTGCGAAACATTTGGACCCATCAAGATTATCATTCCTAGGCCCAGACTGTACTCGATCCAATGCAGGGTTTAAAAAGCAGCAAGAAGAACGCAAGATATATATTTTTAAACCAAGAAGATGGTAAAATTGTAAAGACTGCACAAAATGAAAAAGATCTTTTGTGCAGATTAAATGAAAGTGAATCAACCGGTAATAAAATAAATTCTTGTTTGCAAGCGAGTTGGGACTCAATGTACAGAAGCAAAACTTTATAGTCCTATGTGTTTGCTATTAGGGTTAAGCTGTATAATGTTGCCAAGGTAGAATGTTTAAAGGTGAAATGTGAAAGCAGAAAGAATGTTACCTGTACAATGCATTGTTAATGATATATACTTGGTTGAACGTTTTCTGTTTGAAAGTCATAATGAGAAAAATCATAATTATTGTAAGTTTATTTTTAGGGGTGGGGTGTCATGACTTTACATATTCTGAAATGTGCCTTTAATTCAAATTAAAACAGTTAAAACCTCAGCCTGGAGAGATACCCATGTGATTCACATTCCATGGGAAGGGAAAACTCTTTGAAGTGGGGGTGACCGCTTTAATATTCCACAATATCTCCGTGAAAAAGACAACATATGTTTGGGGCTCAGAAACAATGGAGCTACTGCTGTAGAGAAGAAGGGCAAACTGGTGTTACCGAGGTGCTGGTGAAATCTCTGTTTACGCTCAAAAGAAAGGAAATAAAATAGATGGGACTTTGAAGATTTAAGCAATGGAAACTCAACACGCTGTGCTTTTTGGTGGTGATCATATCTATCAAAGCCAGGGTGAGTGGAATGACGGTCTAATGACACGAGAAGTTTCAACTTGACTTTGCCAAGAAGTGAATAGTGGGGAGATACAAGTGACAACGGGACTCTCCCTGTAAAACTTCGTATCAGCCAGAAGTACGGAGTTGCTTAAAAGTGAGTTGAAAGACACTTTCAGTTGTGTTAGTTAGTAAATACAAACTTCATTTTTCTTTAGTTTTCTATATTCGTTGGCTGTTAATTAATCTCTGATCAATGTTGATTTTAGTTCGTTTTCCACACGGAAAGTCTTTGAAAGTGAAATCTTGGGCGGGATTCTCCGTTCCTGTGGCTAAGTGCCGGCTTTAACGGAGAATCCGCGGGAGGTTCACGTCAAAAAAATCGGAGCAAACCCCCCACCGATTCTGGTACCGGTGAGAGGCTAGCACCGGTGCTGCGCAAAACTCTTGCGGATCATGTTGAGAATGTCCGGGTCCCAGGCTGCGAATGTGCATGGCTGATGACCTGCAGCGGTCACGCGTACAACATGGTGTTGGCTGTGCGCGGACCCAACCCGCCATCCGGGACCCCACAGCCCACCACCTAGCCATCCCCACCAGTCCCCCCGGCCAGTGGCACCGATCCTGGCCAAGTATGGTGCACTGGACACAGTTCGCAGCCGCCGTGCTGGGTTCACAATTTGTGTGACCATCGTGAGCCGTCCCGTCGGGAACACGGCCCATCGGGGGGGGGGGGGGGGGGGGGGGGGGGGGAGCATCACGGGTGGGCTGGCCGATGAGGCGCCAATCGCATTGTGACCTTAGTGTCATGACCTCTGCCTGTTCACCCTCTGCCTTAAGAATACCCCCTACCCGTTCGGAGACATCTTGGACCTTGGCACTAGGGAGAAAACGTACCATCCTGGAGTCTCTTTCACATCCACAGAAGTGCCTATCTGTGCCCCTTACTATAGAGTCCCCTATAACTATTGCTCTTCTGCGCTTTGACCCTCCCTGCTGAACATCAGAGCCAGCCGTGGTGCCACTACTCTGGATACTGCTGTTGTTTTCCCCTGTTAGGCTATCCCCCCCCCAACAGTATCCAAAACAGTATACTTGTTAGAGAGGGGGACAGCCACAGCGGATTCTTGCACTGACTGCCTGCCCTTTCTAGCGGTCACCCATCTGTCTGCCTGCACCTCACGTATGACCACGTCTCTATAATTCCTGTCTATGACGCTTTCCGCAACCTGCATGCTCCTAAGTGGCTCCAACTGAACCACGCGGTCTGTGAGAAGCTGCCATTGGTTACACTTCCTGCAGAGGTATTCGACCGGAATGCTGGAAGAGCCATGGATCTTCCACATCTCGCAGTTAGAGCACTGCACCCCACTGAGTGACAGTTCAGCACTAGTTAATTAATTTAAAATCAGTGCATATTAAATTGTTATTAGATTACGTTATAATTAACAATTTAGTTCCTGGCGCTCGATTTCTCCTGTAAAATGAAATGTTAAATACTAATCTCCGCCCTCGGGTTTAGTTACTCCTCCACCTAGTTAATTAATTTGTTTTATTTAGTTGTTCAATGTTTTTTTTTTTCAAATTTAACACAGATTCCCTACCAGCCAATCAGGTTACAGCTTCACTGTGACGTCACCTCTCAGTTTTCTTTCCCCCTACAATTTGAAAATACAGAGAGACAGAGTATCACCTACCTTCCCTTGACTGCACTCTGGATTTCTCCTGTTCAGCTCCGCTCCCGATGTGAAGGCTGCAGATCCCTGCGGTAGGTTTTTATATCACTTACCTTCCCAGACTGCACTCCGGATTTCTCCTGTTCAGCTCCGCTCCTGATGTGAAGGCCGCAGATCCCTGGGGTAAATTTTTATATCACTTACCTTCCCAGACTGCATTCCGGATTTCTCCCGCTCAGCTGTGCTCCCAATGTGATCCTAATTCCTCTTAGCCCCCAGTTCCCACTATATTTGGTGTCTTTTTGTGTATTATTCTCTGAAAGTAGATTTAAAAAATATTTGTTTGACATCTCTTCATTTCTGTATTCCCCATTTCAATTTGTTGTCTCTGCCTCTTGGGGACCAATGTTTACTTCAGCACATTCTCTTGCTTTTTACAAAGTTGACAATGTCTTTACAATCTGTTGTTCATATTTCTTTTCTGTTTACCATGGTTCTATCTTCTGTCTCTTTTTAAATTTTGATCACCTTTTCCTGATTTTTAAAACTATTTGTTAGGAAAACAACAGTAGTTTTGAGGCATTTATATTTGTATTGGTAAACATTAAAAATAAGGTTTAGTTTTGAGTGTGTTTAATTTAAGGTATCTGCGCCTGGAAGAGTAAAACCTAATAGTTAGATTCATGCTTTGTGTGTGGGGGAGGGGGTTAATTTGAAGTCCAACTGTGATTCTGTTTTACTCAGAGGGCTACGGCGTGAAGAGTAAATAAACCAGCAATGGTTGCTTAACAACTGGAGCCTTGTAAGGCAGAGAAACATAGTTGGGCTAATTTGATGGCATTTGGAGATAGGGCTTCGGGGAGTGAACATCTTTCAACTGTCAGAAGAAAGACTGAACAGGATGGGAGTTGCGACAAAGCAGGCTTCCTAAAGTACAAGTTATAGTCCAGATAACCAGGGAATTGGGAGAGAAAGAATGTTTAAGAGGACTGGTGTCAAGTGAATAGGGACCAAGGTATTGTCCAGAATAATTCAAGAAAGAGTAAACAAAGTGTTCGGAGTGAAAGAGACAATCGGAGTAACCAGATTTAAAGTGGGACAGCGGCCTTGAAAGGTAAAATAAACAACTTATGCCATTGTAATGCAGTCTGGGAATCCAGACTTGGAGCAATTTGCACAACAGTCAAAACAAAACTATCGTAAAGAGCTTGGTGTAAAATCCTGGACTGGATTTGCTGTTAAAAGTGGAGTAGAATCTTTGTTTAAAAGTGCCATTTGAAAAACCTGGTCTCGATTTTGGAATGCAAGATGCTAAGGGTAGTCATAATTATGAGAGAAGATTTTAAAGCATGTTTTTGTGAGTGGAGTTTGGAAACACTCGAGTGGCAATCATCCGGGGGGGATTCTGAGTGTTAGGAAAGAGTTAATGTTCCCCAGTGCTAAAGTTAGTATTGGAGCTTTAATTGTTTAATAGACCACACTAATGTTAGACAGCACACATAGAGAGGGGATACAGGTGGCACTGTGGAGTTGAAGGAGAACACAAAATTGAAGTTGTAGAAGTCAAGACTTGCTTTCTAGTTCTGATTACAGAGATACCACCGAAGTGTAACAATTGTAAGAGTATGGTTCCTGCTAGTAAGTAAAAATGATTGTAAACTAAGATTTCTTCAGACGAAAGACTGTATTCTGAATTCTAACATAGAAGAGTCATTTAGATAAAGTTGGAAAACAAATGGCTGAATCCAAGTGGAGAGTACCATTGTTTGACGGTTGTCAACTCTATAACCAATGGACGACTGAAGTTATCCTTGGACATGGGTTATATCCTTGCCCCAAGAAAAGACTAGGAATGGCCTTGGCACTTTTATTACAGTACAAAAGCAAAATAAGACGCAAGGTATTTTCCGAATTGGAGCCGGAGTATTTAAACACATGTGATGGTTTGGATACATGTGGAAGTGTACATAATAGAATGTAGGCTGCAAAAAATCCATCCTACATTTCTCAATCAGTGCTGGCGTTCAAATCGTTGGACTGTCCTAAAGTTACAAATATGGATTGGCTTCTGGTTTTGAGAGGAGTTAAATTTGCAGAAAGACACAACCTGCTGAACACAACTGGCTCGAAAAAAAAGTTCCTCGCAAACATTCAAACAATTGATGACATGATGTTAACACGACGGCAAGCATCACTAAGAAAGAAGATTTATAACTAAAAATAATGAGGGCAGAAGCCCCTTTAACAATTATGGCAGGAGGAATGAATTGAGAAATTTCAACAGAAAAATTAACCACAGAAAATCGAGTGTGTGGTCAATTGTGTTTTCGATGTTATTCAAAATTCAATTATGCAATAAACCTCCCTAAGCGATATAATAGGGTGTTTCCACGAGACAGCAGACTCTTGACCATAAAGAACGCATTGTTTTAGTAATGAGAAGTTTTGGTCTGGTGATGAAGGTGCTGGTTGCAGAGTCCTTCAATTGTGGCGTATTAGACAGTGGATGAACATCTACAACATGTGTAATAGATTGGTTGTTACCTGGACTCTTTAAGTGACAAAGATCGGAACAAGGAAGTTCCATGAGTTTCAGATTTGGGAATGATAATATCCTCAAGTTGCTGAAAAGAGTAATGATTCCTTATAAAATCATCAGAAGGAATCATTTCATTAGCACAAATGTTGAATCCAGTGAAATATCTTTATGATTGAGATGACCATCGATGAAGAAAGTACATATGAAGCTTGACGTGGAAAATGATAAGGCCATCGTAATGGAAAAACAATGGACTTACAATATCCCGCGAATGAATCTTAATTTTTCTTCTAAAGAAATTAAGGAAATACTGTTGGGAGGATCAGTCAACGGGAGTCCAGAAAACCAAAAGTTAATTGTGTTAAGTTGCAACGGTAATTTGCCATCCACCTTCCCAAAGATTAAAAATTTTGCTGAGTGATGTGGGTATAAGATGAAGAATACACCAAACTTATAGAATAGATAAGCGCTAGATATGGTATTTGTAAGCAATATGAAAGAAAATCCATCGTGACCCATGGTGAGTATGAACCTGGTGACAGATTTTAATGAAGTTGTGGCAATGATCTTAAATGTGGGATAAAGACAAGAACCCTTTCATTTGACACTTTTTAGACTTGGCAACTTGGTTTAGTCAGTTGACAATTATATGTAGAAAAGAAAATAATTGTGTAACAGATAATGGAAAAATGGTTAGGGAGTAGACTGGGGCCACTGGCAAATTCTTCACTGATAATGGGGTGGTGGTGGGGGAGGGGCGGGTGATGTTGTACCTTTAAAACCTCTGATGCGTTCGACCAGTTTACTTATTCAAAAGTTTTACTCGGGTGCCTTTATTTGCGAAATGAACAAGGGACAAAACAGGTTCACAGTTTAAGTCAATTTTATTCACAATTCTATTGTTCACAATCCTTGACGGGCAGCACGGTAGCATGGTGGTTAGCACAATTGCTTCACAGCTCCAGGGGTCCAGGTTCGATTCCCGGCTTGGGTCACTGTCTGTGCGGAGTCTGCACGTTCTCCCGTGTCTGCGTGGGTTTCCTCCGGGTGCTTCGGTTTCCTCCCACAGTACAATGATGTGCAGGTTAGGTGGATTGGCCGTGCTAAATTGCCCTTAGTGTCCAAAATTGCCCTTAGTGTTGGGTGGGGTAACTGGGTTATGGGGATAGGGTGGAGGTGTGGGCTTGGGTAAGGTGCTCTTTCAAAGAGCCGGTGCAGACCCATGGGACGAATGGCCTCCTTCTGCACTGTAAATTCTATGATTCTATTGCTCAAGAAAATATGACTCAGACTCACAGCTGAGCTTTGGGTTTTACCCGGACTTAGTAAAGGAGGCTGGCAGGCTTCGATCACTCGATGTTGATGTCTTCTCTGGGTTCAAAACCCAGAGTCCTTTCTTCTTGCGATGGTTGTGCCTAGGCAACTCCCAGGTTATCGCTCCAGATCTGTTTGATGCTGCTTTCTTACACTGGGAAGCTTGGATTGAGTCATATATCTACACCCACCACAGGCCATTGTCCTAGCCAGACCCCAACTGGTTAATGGAAATAATAATCACTTATTGTCACAAGTAGGCTTCAATGAAGTTACTGTGAAAAGCCCCTAGTTGCCACATTCCGGTGCCTGTTCGGGGAGGCTGGTACGGGAATTAAACCCACTGTGCTAAACCAGTCCCTAAGGGCTGGATACCCCTGTTTATCGATCATGGTTCAATCAAGACCCATTGTCCTCTGAAACTCCCTTTGTCTGACCAGCCATCAGCTAATTAAGGCATCTGATGGCTTATTTTGTCTGTTCTTCGTCCTGCTGCAAAGTTGATCACCTGTGTCTGGAGGTTTGTTACACATTCATAGACTTGGAGTGGGTAATCAAAGTCCATATCACAGTAACAGGCTTATGCCTTGACTTGTGTGCTTTTTGCAGATGGCCAGTATCGATTCCAGCCAGGGTCTAATGAGACAGTTTCTGTTCCTGGCCTATGTGTTTCTTAGTAAGAAGTCTTACAACACCAGGTTAAAGTCCAACAGGTTTGTTTCGATGTCACTAGCTTTCGGAGCGCTGCTCCTTCCTCAGGTGAATGAAGAGGTATGTTCCGGAAACATCTTTATAGACAGATTCCAAGATGCCAGACAATGCTTGGAATGCGAGCATAAGCAGGTGATTAAATCTTTACAGATCCAGAGATCTGTTCCTGTTCCCACTACTTGCCTTCAAACAACCGTGCAACCTCAAACAAACCATTGTTTGCAGCAAACTACCCAGCCTTCAGAACAGTGACCACGACACCACCCAACCCTGCCATGGCAATCTCTGCAAGACGTGCCAGATCATCGACATGGATACCACCATTACACGTGAGAACACCACCCACCAGGTACGCGGTACATACTCGTGCGACTCGGTCAAGGGCATTCAGCCTCTGATCTCCGGGTAAGCGTTCTCCAAGGCGGCCTTCAGGAAGCGCGACAACGCAGAATCGCCGAGCAGAAACTTATAGCCAAGTTCCGCACACGTGAGTGCGGCCTCAACTGGGACCTGGGATACATGTTGCATTACATTTGTGCCCCACCATCTGGCCTGCGAAACCCTACCAACTGTCCTGGCTTGACACAATTCACACCTCTTTAACCTGGGGTTACCCTATCTCTGGATCTGTAAAGATTTAATCACCTGCTAATGCTCGCATTCCAAGCATTGTCTGGCATCCTGGAATCTGTCTATATAGATGTTTCCGGAACATACCTCTTCATTCACCTGAGGAAGGAGCAGCGCTCCGAAAGCTAGTGACATCGAAACAAACCTGTTGGACTTTAACCTGGTGTTGTAAGACTTTGTACTGTGCTCACCCCAGTCCAACGCCGGCATCTCCACATTATGTGTATCTTCACAGCTTCTTTTCAGTACCACAGTGTAATTTGCTCATGATGCATTTCGGGGTATGTTTGAAAACATGAACATAATATTTAAGAATACAGCTGCAGAAAGCCCATTTAGTGATGGGGTGTGCGAGAGAAATCATACTGTGATGGATGAAATGCGTCGTAAAAGTTTGGCAGAAAGGCCAGATTGCAAATCAACTTCGGCTTTAGCATGGGCTGTCCATAAGAAGAATTCACTACTGAGGATAAGGGGCGATCCCCAAATTCTTTCCATTATGAATGATTATCTTCCAACTTGGGAGAGGACCACGATTAGTTCTACCTTTTCTGAGCATTTGAATACACTGCACTGCATTCGGACAGAAGCGGAAATCTCAAAGAATTCTGAGAGCTTTGAGGGTACATAGAATTTAAAGTGCAAAAGGAGGCCAATTGGCCCATCGTGTCTGCACCGGCCCTTGGAAAGAGCACCCTACCTAAGCCCACACCCCCACCCTATCCTTGTAACCCAGTAACCTCACCCAACCCAACCTTTTTTTTGGACACTAAGAGCAATTTAGCAATGCCAATCCACCTAACCTGCACATCTTTGGACTGTGGGAGGAAACCGGAGCACCCGGAGGAAACCCACGCAGACACTGGGAAGAAAGTGCAAACTCCGCACAGACAGTGACCCAAGCCGGGAATCGAACCTGGGACCCTGAAGCTGTGAAGCAACTATGCCAACCACTGTGCTACTGTGCCCCCCAATGAACTACCCCCCCCAATGAACGGCCATTGGAAACTATTTTCAAACAGGGAGACATGGCATATTATAGAAGCAATGAAATTAATGAGCGATGAGGTCCAGGAAAGGTAATGAGTACAGATGGTGAAACAATCATTTTGCAGCATGGAAACCAGAATGTTGGGGTACAGTAGCCAAGATTAGTGGGTACATATTACAAGTTTGTAGGATCAAAAGGGGTTATTGAACATGCTGGGGAACCAGGTACCTTTTATTCCCATATGTTACAGAATTATGAGGATCACATCACAGAAATTAACCTTTTGGACACTTGAGGGGCAATTTAGCATGGTCAATGCACATCTTTGGACTGTGGGAGGAAACTGGAGCACCCATAAGAAACCCACACAGACATGGGGAAAAGATACAAACTCCACACAGTCATCCAAGGTTGCAATTGAACCCAGGTCGCTGGTGTTGTGAGGCAGCAATGCTAACACTGTGCCACAGTCCCACCCCGGAAGGAAAGTGGAGTTGAGCATTATTAGAACCACCATGATTTCATTGAATGGTGAAACAGACTCAGTGTGCCGAGCAGCCTACTTCTGCTCCTATGTCTTCCGGTCTTATCATCTTCATGAGGCATGCCGAAGATTTTTTAGGGGCCGGGTGGGGGGTGGGGCAGGGGGCAGTAGCAAATTTTGAAATACTGTTATTAACTGGCGTGGAACAGAGTTCAAGATTGGATAGCAGGCCTCTAATGCACCAAATGACTGTCTCTGTGGAGTTTGCACTTTCTCCCCGTGCCTGCGTGGGTTTCCTCCGGGTCCTCCGGTTTCCTCCCACAGTCCAAAGATGTGAAGCTGGGTGGATTGGCCATGCTAAATTTAGTGTCCAAAGATTAGGTAGGGTTTTGCGGATAGGGCGGGAGGGAGTGGGCTCTTTCATGGGGTCGGTGCAGACTCAGTGGGCTGTATGGCCTTTTGCACTGCAGGGATTCTATGAAATACATTGGGTTAGAAATTGGACAAAGTGGTTTGCATGTCACACTACATCAGCAGCCTTACTTGAAGAATATTAACCCCATTGCCATTCATCGTGGTAGGGTCTCAAGAGGATACAGTGACTTTTAAATGGGAAAAGAGGAACTCTGAAGTTTAATTGTGCAGCTGAATTGGATAAACAAGACAGGATACCGGTTTTGATGTTTTAGAACTAAGCACTGAAATGAATGATCACAAAGTTGAAGAAATTGTTTGAACAATCAAAACATTGGCAAAATTCAAATTGGACAATTGTGTTACCAAATTCTCATCTTGAGGTGATATTTGGCAACTGAAAGTGATTGTTTATAGTGATGCATCTTATGCTAGTTTCAAGTGCACGGTGATTTATAATTTTTCTCCTGGGGGAGGAAAGTAAATGTTACCCTTTGGTATGGGAAACTAAAAAGATACAAAGGGTGGTATCTTTGGTATCTTTGGTACATTGGCAGTGGAGACACTTGTCCGAGTGGAGGCAATAGATATGGCATTTTTTTTGCATCCAGGATACTGACTGAAATTTTGAATGGTCCAGGGAATATTACGTATAAGAGTGTCACATACACAATACGTCCCTTTTGGAGAATGTCCACCCTACAAAAAGCATCAATTAAAAGATACTATGAATTGACATAGTGAGCCTAAAACAAATGCTGGAGAACGAGGGGGATTGATGAGATCAAGTGGGTTGAGAGCAGTTACCAAACCTGACTGTCCGACGAATAAAGGGGTCAGCTTGAAAAGTTATTTGAAATTGTTACAGAGGGGCGCCTTTTATTCGAAGGAAGAGAATGTGAGGGTGGATATTAAAAAGGGGAATAGGATGCCATTTGTTGTAGAAAAGAAAATATATACATTTATGTTCTGGTAACTTATATCAAATTTATAGCTTAATTTTATTTTCTTTGAGGGGGAATTTGTAAGGAAAGAGTTAAATGTTCTCCAGTGTTTAAGTTAGAATTGAAGCTTTAATTATTTAATCAACCACACTTACTGTTTGATGGAGTGCACATGTATAGAAAGGGGATACAGGTGGCACTGTGGAGTTGGAGGAAAAGTGATTGTAGAATACAATTGGAGTTAAAGAAGTCAAGATTTGTTTCTAGTTCTTACTGCAGGTCTCACTGGAGCTTAACATTGAGGAGGCATCCACAAAGATTCATTTGGGGTTCAGGTGGAGAGTGTTTTTGCCCACATTCATCTTCTGTGTTTAAAAGCGACTTTGTGTTAATGAGACCATTGTACCATTGTAGACTAAGATGTACTTTGTAATCCATGTTAATTCTAAAACCTGTGTGCAATTGTGAAAGGAAGAGGTATCATGTGAGAGTACCTTTACGAAATGGGTGTTTATAAATGGGTGTGTCTAAAAGTATCTGTAGTGAGAGTACCTTTAAGAAATGGGTGTTTATTACTGTAGTGATGTCAGAGAGTCGGTGGAGCTGGGCTGTCTGTCAGCTTTTTACTTTCGTTTTTGGCTGTTTGCTGCAGGGTGTGTTTGAGTTTTGTTTTCAGTGTTGGAACTGAAGCCAGACAAAGCAGGTGTACTGTTGTTCGCTCTGCCATGAAAAGACTATATCTTGATCATTTGGTGAATTCAGAATTATAAATATTTTCAGTAGTGAATGTAAACCTGATGCGCTTCTGGTAAAAGGTGTTTCTTTTGTCTTCTAGATGTTGTTTGAGAAGTTATTAAGGATTACTTAGTGTTGTATTCTTTGGGGGTTGTATTTGAATTAATGGTTGCTAAGATGTTCACTATGTTTTAATAAGGTTAACTTGAGTTCATAGAATAAAGTGTTTTGCTTTAAAAAATACTTTTCCATTTCTGCTGTACCACACCTGTAGAGTGGACCGTGTGCTCCCCATACCACAATCTAGTAAAAATTATGGGTCAGGTGAACTGTATGGTACCCTTTGGGGTTCTCTTAAACCCTGACCCATAACAATTGGGGGCTCGAGGGGGATAAAAGTCTATCTATTGGATTGGCTTAGTGAACTTAAAGACAGTGAGGGGTGAGCATATTGTGGTTATTTTTCAGGTGTGGTATTTCATTTTAAGTTGGGAGGGCGTTGTGGACAATGGCTCTTTCAGAGGCTCCAAAGTTTCTGGGGGTGGAGACGGTCACACGCAGTACCTTATGGACAGAAACTAAAAGCAGACTGTTAGATCTGGCAAAAACATTGCAGTTAACATTACCTGACAAAATGCGAAAAGATGAGGTCATTATGGCGGTGGCTAAGCATTTAAAGTTGCCTGAGATACAGTTTGACTCATTGGAAATGGCAAAAATTCAGTTACAAATTGAACAAATGGAACATGAAGAATTAAAGCAGCTTGAATACGAAAGAGAGAGAGAGGAAAAAGAAAGAGAAATAGAGAGAGGAAAGAGAGAGAGGAGAAAGGAAAACAGAAAGAATAGCCCTAGCAGAACAAAAAGAAAGTGAAAGGGAGATACAGATCAGTGAAAAAGATAAAGCGAGAGAGATTCAACTTCAGAAAATGGCCATGAAACATGACAGTCAGTAAAAATTGGCAGATGTAAAGGGAAACGTACAGTTGGATGATAGCAATGAGGATAGTGAAAAAGAGCACCATAGTCGAAGAATTGGTGGGGATCTATTTACATTTGTCCAAGCATCGCCAAAGTTTGACGAGAAGGAGGTAGAAGAAGGTAGTTATCTTTGAGGAGGTAACTAAGTGTGTCGATGAAGGTAGAGCAGTTGATATCGTATACGTGGATTTTAGTAAGGCGTTTGATAAGGTTCGCCATGGTCGGCTTATGAAGAAAGTAAGGAGGTGTGGGATAGAGGGAAATTTGGCCAATTGGATAAGTAACTGGCTATCACATAGAAGACAGAGGGTGGTGGTGGATGGAAAATTTTCAGGCTGGAGACCAGTTACCAGTGGTGTACCACAGGGATCAGTGCTGGGTCCTCTGCTATTTGTGATTTTTATCAGTGACTTGGAGGAGGGGGCTGAAGGGTGGGTCAGTAAATTTGCTGATGACACCAAGATTGGTGGAGTAGTGGATCAGGTGGAGGGCTGTTGTAGGCTGCAAAGAGGCATTGATAGGATGCAGAGCTGGGCTGAAAAATGGCAGATGGAGTTCAACCCTGACAAGTGCGAGGTGATTCATTTTGGTAGTAAAAATTTGAATGCGGATTACAGGGTCAACGGCAGGATTCTGAGGAATGTGGAGGAAGAGAGAGATCTTGGGGTTCGTGTCCACAGATCTCTGAAGGTTGCCACTCCAGTGGATAGAGCCGTGAAGAAGGCTTCTAGTGTGTTAGCGTTTATTAACAGGGGGCTTGAGTTCGCGGGGTTATGCTGCAACTTTACATGACCCTGGTGAGACCACATTTGGAGTATTGTGTGCAGTTCTGGTCACCTCACTATAGGAAGGATGTGCAAGCATTCGAAAGTGTGCAAAGGAGATTTACCAGGATGCTGCCTGGTTTTCAGGATAGGTCTTTTGAGGAAAGGTTGAGGGAGCTAGGGCTTTTCTCTTTGGAGCGGAGGAGGATGAGAGGCGACTTAATAGAGGTTTATAAGATGATGAGGGGGATAGATAGAGTGGACGTTCAGAGACTATTTCCTCGGGTGGATGTAGCTGTTACAAGGGGGCATAACTATAAGGTTCGGGGTGGGAGATGTAGGAGGGATGTCCAAGGTAGGTTCTTTACTCCGAAAGTGGTTAGGGTGTGGAATGGACTGCCTGCTGTGATAGTGAAGTCAGACACTTTAGGAACTTTCAAGCGGTTATTGGATAGGCACATGGAGCACACCAGAATGACAAGGGGGTGGGATAGCTTGATCTTGGTTTCCGACAATGCTCGGCACAACATCTGTGCTGTATTGTTCTATGTTCTATAAGCCTTTTTCATTTAATTTGAGAAGGTAGCTAAAGAAATGAAATGGCCACAGGACATGTGGGTATTTCTGATTCAAACAAAGCTGATGGGTATGGCTAGTGAAGTGTTTGCATCACTACCGGAGGAGGTATTTGGGTTGTATGAGGAGGTGAAAAAAATCCATGTTGGGTGCATATGAACTAGTGCCTGAAGCCTACAGACAAAGTTTTAGAAATTTAAGGAAAGAATTTGGTCAAACATGGAGTTTGAAAGGCTCAAACAGAGTAATTTTGATAGGTGGATAAGGGCTTTGAAAATAGACAAAACGTATAAAGCTCTCAGAGAAATTATACTTTTGGAGGAGATTAAAAATTCAATTCCTGATGTAGTGAGAATTCATGTGGAAGAGCAGAGGGTGAAAACTGCGAGATTGGCAGCAGAAATGGCAGATGATTATGAATTAGTTCATAAATCAAAGCTTGGTTTCTGACATCAGTTTTAGCCTGTGAGGGATAGAACTGGGGACATGAGTAATACTCAAGTGGTAAAGGTAAAAGTCTGGGAAGAATGTTGCCGGACGGTAATATGTGGAATTCAGGTTGAGAGGAGTAATGTTCAATTATATAAGGTAAGGTTGGAAAGTCCAGTGAAGAGTGGTGAAGTGGTAGTAGGAGTAATAGAGAAACTATCTTGTCCAGGAATACAGTTTATCTTGGGTAATGATATAGCTGGATCGCAGGTGGGAGTGATGCCTACTGTGGTTGATTGGCCAGTGGAAAATCAGACAACTGAAGTGTTGAAGGACGAGTATCCTGGGATTTTTCCGGATTGTGTAGTAACAAGGTCGCAAAGTCACAGGTTAAGACAAGAGGAGAAATCAAAGTGTGAAGATGAAGTTGAAGTGCAATTATCAGAAACGATTTTTGATCAGATGGTTGGAAAAGAACATGAACAGGTGGAGGATGAGGCAGATATTTTTAGTTCAGGAAAACTGGCGGAGATGCAAGATAAAGATAGAGAAATAAAATGGATGTATCAGAAAGCATACACGGAAGAGGAATCTGAGTGTATACCAGAGTATTATTGCCGGAAAAGTGATATCTTGATGAGAAAATGGAGACCTTTACATATGCAGTCGGATGAAAAGTAGGCAGAAGTTCATCAAGTAGTATTGCCGGTAGGGTATAGAAAGGAGGTGTTGCGAGTTGCACATGAGGTACCAGTGGGCGGTCATTTGGAAATAAGGAAAACTCAAGCTAAAATCCAGAAACATTTTTATTGGCCTGGACTACATAAAGATGTAGTTAAATCTTGTCAATCATGTCACACATGTGAAGTGATAGGGAGACCTCAAGCAGTAAGAAAACCAGTGCCCTTAATACCCATTCCAGCATTTGAGGAACCTTTTACAAGGGTCCTAATTGATTGCGTAGGACTGCTTCCTAAAACAAAAAGTGGGAATCAATATCTTTTGACGATAATGGATGTGACTACTAGGTTTCCAGAGGCTCTTCCGGTACGTAATATTACAGCTAAAATGATTGTGGAAGAGTTACTTAAATTCTTTACTAGATATGGACGACCCACAGAAATACAATCGGATCAAAGATCAAATTTTGCCTCTAGGTTATTCAAAGAAGTTATGGATAGCTTAGGAATAAAACAATTTAAATCAACTGCATTCCATCCAGAATCGCAGGGAGCTTTAGAAAGGTGGCATCAGACATTACAGACAATGTTGAGGGCTTATTGTCAAGATTATCCAGAGGATTGGGATAAAGGAATTCCATTCGTACAGTTTGCAATTAGGGATGCACCAAATGAGTCAACAAAATGTAGTCCTTTTGAACTAATTTTTGGTCAGGAGGTAAGAGGACCACTTAAATTGATTAAGGAAAAATTGGTGAGTGAGAAATGAGAAATTACATTATTGGAATAAGTGTCCAATTTTAGGGAACGATTAAATAGAGCAGGTGAATTGGCTGGACAACATTTAAAAGTTGCACAATGTGATGAAACGGGTAGCGGACAAGAAATCCAAAGTTCGCACTTTTGCCAGTGGAGATAAAGTTTTAGTATTGTTACCAGTGGTAGGTGAACCTTTAAAAGCTAGGTTTTGTGGAAATTATCAGATTGAAAGGAAATTAAGTGAGGTGAATTATGTGGTTAAAAACGCCGGATAGAAGGAAGACTCACCGAGTGTGTCATGTGAATATGCTTAAATGAATTTGACATACCTCAAATTAAATTGGAAAATGAGGATGTTCTTAAAAATTGGGATAAATTGTTGTTACCTTCCAGAGTAAAAACAAACTGACCTGAAAGAGTTATTGATATCACATGGGTAAGTTTGTAGAGAGAAATTGGGAAGTACTAAAATGGCTATACATGATGTAGATGCGGGAAATGCTGTTCCAATCAAACAACATCCCCATACAGACTTAACCCTTTAAAATTGGCACAGGTTAACAAAGAGATTGGAAGTATGCTTAAAAATGGCATAATTGAAGTGGGTTGCAGCCAATGGAGCTCACCCATAGTGATGGTACCTAAACCAGATGGTGCCCAACGGTTGTGTGTGGACTATAGAAAGGTTCATGCAGTTACAAGAACGGACTCTTATCGTATCCCACATTTGGAGGATTGCATTGAGAAAGTGGGACAATCCGCTTTTATTTCAAAACTGGATTTACTTAAAGGTCATTGGCAGGTACCTTTATCCGAAAGGGCGAAGGAGATTTCAGCTCTTGTGACTCCAGATGGTATATACCAATTCAAAGATATGCCATTTGCCATGAAAAACGCCCCAGCCACATTTCAACGGTTAACTAACAAAGTCGTTTGAGGATTACCCAATTGTGCGGTACACATCGACGATCTGGTAATTTTCAGCCAGGCATGGAAAGAACATTTAAAACCTCTGATGGAGTTATTCGATCGACTTCAGGAAACGGGTTTGGTGGTAAACATAGCCAAAAGTGAATTTGGAAAAGCCCAAGTCACTTTCCTTGGCCATACAATCGGACAGGGTCGAATGGTCACAAGGGATGTGAAACCATCAGTTATTGAGGAGTTTCCGATACCCTCAGGACGAAGGAAATAATACAATTTCTTGGCATGAGTGGATCTGATCGAACATTTGTGAAAATGTTTTTATAGCGTGGTTGCTCCACTGATGGACTTGCTGAAGACACGTCAAAATGGACAGCGGACTTTCAACAGGCATTTGACTGCCTGAAAGTTGTGATAACTAATGCTCCAATGTTGGAGAATTACAAGGGACTCTGTGATCAGATTGAACTAAAGTATCTGACTTTAAAGAGAAATGCTGAGGCGTAGAGGAATGGATAGATCGTGCAGAGATCTTCTTGTTCAAAGAGACTGTCAATCAAGAGGGATTCCAGTTGGAAGAAGAAGAAAAAAAGAGAAATGGACTATATTATTATACCTGTTTTCGTGTGCTGTTTTTTGAAACGATAAAGTATGTTTACTGTGTGCATTTCTTAAAGCATGGTGAAAAATGAAACCATCTTGAAGTTGATGGTTTTTTTTTCTGGGGGGGGAGGTGTCATGTGAGAGTACCTTTAAGAAATGGGTGTTTATAAATGGGTGTGTATATAAGTATCTGCAGTGAGAGTACCTTTAAGAAATGGGTCTTTATTATTGCAGTGATGTCAGAGAGGCGGTGGAGCTGGGCTGTCTGTCAGCTTTTTATTTTTGTTTTAGGCTGTTCGCTGCAGGGTGTGTTTTAATTTTGTTTTCAGTGTTGGAGCTGAAGCCAGACAAAGCAGGTGTACTGTTGTTCTCTTTGCCATGAAAATACTATCTCTTGATCATTTGGTGAATTCAGAATTGTAAATGTTTTCAGTAGTGAATGTAAACCTGATTCAATCATGTGCTTCTGTTAAAAGGTGTTTCTTTTGTCTTCTGGATGTTGTTTGGGAAGTTATTAAGGATTACTTAGTGTTGTATTCTTTGGGGTTGTATTTGAATTGATGGTTGCTAAGATGTTCACTATGTTTTAAAAAGGTTTACTTGAGTTCATAGAATAAACATTTCTCTAAACGTTCACGATTGCTTTTCTACTGTCACACCATTTATTTGATTTCCCAATATTTCCCAACTTGCGCTTCATACCTATGAAATTGGTTTTATTTAAAATTACAATCTTGGTTTCAGACTTTGGCACTCCACGTTTAAAGTTAATATGAAATTCAGAATAATATGATCACATGTTCCCAGATGATTTCTTTCTTTCAGATTACTAATGAACCCTGTCTCATCACACAAGCCAAGGTTGAAAATTGCTTGTTCCCTGATTGGTTCCATGGTGTAATAAAACTGAAATGCAGTCCGTGAATTTTTCCTCCATATCACTTACCCATTTTGATTTGTCTAGTCTTCAAGAAAAATAAATTTATCCGCACAATTTAAGCATACGTTATAAACTCCCCTTATTTCTACATGAATATTCTGCTCAACCGCATAGCTACTGCAAGGAAGCCGAGAAGCTGTTCTTACCATTGTATTCAGCCTGCTTGATATTTCTCATCTCCACCCATATTAATTCTATTTCCAAGATCTTTCCTCACTACTGTCCGTATGACATCCTTTTGCTAATAGTCATTCCTTAGTTACTTGAGTATTGCTGGAAAAAGAAACATGCTGTTTATACTTTTCATCTTGCACTTATCAGGACATATGCCAACCTTCAAAGGAAAAAACATTTATACTGCAGGAGGAAAGCCTGCTAATTGGTTGGCAAGTTATCTCTTATTGAAGGAGGCATTATCATGGAGACTGCACCAGGGAGCTATTGTCCCTCACGCTTTTGTTTAATTCAAAGAAAGGTGCAATACTTGGACATGTACCTTTGCCTGTGTATGAATCTATGCGGCTTTGAGCAAGCATAAGTGAGTCACATTGCGGGCCCTATTCATAATCTTAAATTGGTTGTAAGTATAATTCTTAGCACACTTGGGATTATTCAATCATGTGCTCACATCTAACATTAGACATTATGCTCAGAGCTTTACAAGCATGGGCTGTCTGCAGTCAGTACTCTGCCTATTGCAGTCAAAGGCAGCATTGTGTTAGTAGAAAAAACCACTTGTGTTGCTGCCAGTAGCAACATGAGGCGGCTAGCTTTACCTGTTGCTTAGATTTTGAGATACATTACTTTTCAGGTAGTACAGTGGTTAGCACTATTGCTTCACAGCGCCCGGGTCCCAGGTTCGATTCCCAGCTTAGATCACTGTCTGTGCGGAGTCTGCACATTCTCCCCGTGTCTGCGTAGGTTTCTTCCGGGTGCTCTGATTTCCTCCCACAAGTCCTGAAAGACTTGCTGGTAGGTGAATTGGACATTCTGAATTCTCCCTCAGTGTATCCGAACAGACGCCGGAGTGTGGCGATTCGGGGATTTTCACAGTAACTTCATTGCAGTGTTAATGTAAGCCTACTTGTGACACTAATAAAGATTATATATTATTACAAGGTAATTTTGAGGTAAAATGGGCACTTTCAAGTCTGAAAGCGACCCATTCATGAGTTTGTCCAATACATAAATGTGAAATGAGCCGATTGTGGTAACCATTATCCTTCAGGGTAGCTTTGATAAATCTATTTTGGCTTCAAGCTATCAAAACCAGTTTGAACTTCCTGGTTTGGCCTCCGTGGTTCAATAGATCGCACCCTCACTGCTGAGTTAGAAATTTGTCGGTTGAATTTTCATTTAATTAACGTTTAATAATTCAGACTTGCGGTGGCGAGTTTGGGCAGGTTTGGTGGATTGGGTCCGGATGTTGTATCGGGCGCCAGCAGCGAATGTAAGGACGAAACGGGTGAGTTTGGGGTATTTTAGGCTGCATCGCGGGACGAGGCAGGGATGCCCACTCTCTCCGTTACTTTTTGCCTTTGTGATAGAGCCACTGGCAATGGCGCTTAAGAGCGTCAAGGGGTTGGAAAGGGACAATGCAGGGGGCACAGGGTGGAGCACAGGGTTTTGCTCTGTGCGGACGACCCGATGCTTTACATATCGGACCCATTGGAAAGTCTTGGAGGTATCATGGACATTTTGGTGGAATTTGGCCGATTCTCAGGGTATAAGTTAAACATGGGGACGAGTAAGGTCTTTCCGATCCAGGTGAGGGAGCAGGAAAGGAGGCCGGGCGAGCTGCCTTTTAAGATAGTGCGGCGAGTTTCAGATATTTGGGCATCCAGGTGGCGCGGGATGGGAGCAGCTACATTGAATCTGGTGCAGTTGGTGGAGCTGATGAAGGGGGATTTTAAAGAGGTGGGGCATGCTCCTGTTGTGCGGGGCGGGTGCAGTCACTAAAAACAGTGTATTGATTAAGTCAGTTATTTTACAGTATGCACTTTGTGGTATGCATATCGAAAATACATTAAAGCCAGAGAAAGTTTACAGCGAAGATTCACCAGGATGACACCTGGGATCCAAAAGAGTAGTTAAAGACCAGAGAAACTGGGATAATGTCCACTGGCTCAGTGAAGCCTAAAATGAAATTTAATAAAGGGCTTCAAAATTTTCAAGGGTTCTGCTGGAGTGAGTCGGGAAATACTCAGAGAAGGATCATCAATTTAAAATAGTCTCCAAGAGAAAGAGATTAGGAGAATTCAGTGGAAGATGCTTTGCCATCTGTCTTCATGGTAGAAGACATATAAAGCAATTCTGGAATTAACGAGGAATAAGGGCCTCATGAAAATGAGCAACTTCACAGAATTAGTGTAAGTAAAGAAACCGTACTGGAGAAATTAATGGGATAAAACCCAACAAATCCTCTAGACCTGATGGGCTACTTCCTAGAGTTTTATAAAAGGTGTCTGTAGTGATATGAAGCCATTGGTTTTAATATTCCAGAATTCTCTAGATTGTAGAATGGTTCTCTTCCCATGGAAGGTGGCAAATATAACTCTGCTATTCAAGAAAGGAGGAAGAGGCAAAATGAGCAACTGGCTTTGGTAGTAGGGAAATGCACAAACCTCTTATTGGGGGCCAGCTTACAGACATGTGGAAAATTCTAATATGATTGGTCAGAATCAATCTCGATTTGTGAATGGGAAATCTTGTTTGCTACTCTGGTTGAGAGTTTTTAGAAGTTGCAACAGCAGGGCAAGATGACCGAGAATGAGTGGATATTGCGGATTTGGATTTTTAAAAAATATGTGATAAGCTGCAATACAAAACTAAGAGATGGGGGTAAGGTATTAGCATCATTGAAGATTGGTCAACAAACTGAAAATAGTCAGAATAAATGGGTCATTTTCAGGCTGGCAAGCGATAATTGGTGGGATACTGCAAGGATCAGTACTCGGCTATTTACAATCTATAGCCTGATGTAGCAAAGAGGCCTGAGTGTAATGTATCCAAGTTTGCAAGTAGTACAAAACTAGGTGGCAAGGTAAGCTGTGAGAAGGATACACAAATGTTGCTAAAGGATTTAGTTGTTAAGTGAGTGGACAAGAATGTGGCAGATAGAAAATAATGTGAAATGTTTCACTTTATTAGGAAAACAGACAGGCAGAAGATCTTTTAAAAGAAGAGACACTCGAAAATGTTGGTATTCAGAAGAATCTGGGTGTCCTTGTATACAAATTGCAGATGGTAACATACAGGTACAGCAGACAGTTGGGAAAGTCTTTATTGCGAAGGGATTGGAGTATAAGAGCTTTGCTGTTATTATTCAGTCCCTTTGTGAGTACTTTTGAGTACTGTGTACAATTTTTATTAACCTGAAGAAACTTGAAATCAGTGCAAAGAAGTTTTTCTACACTGATCTCTCTTCTGGGTGAATTGTACTTACCATGAGGCGAGGAGTAAACATAACCTCTTTTCGGTAGATTTAGAAGGATGAGAGGTGATCCCATTCAAATATGTAAGATTCTGAGAGGGCTTCCCAGGGTAAATGCAGAAGGTTGCTTCCCCTCCCTGCATATATATAAATATATATAACAGTGATTGATAGATTTTTATGTTCTAAGGTAGCAAGGAATTTGGGGAATAGTGTGGGAAGATGGAGCTGAGTTCAGTCATCATGATCATACTGATTGGCAGAGTAGGGTCGTAAGGCCGAATGACTTACTTCTGCTCCTACCCCTAATACTCTTTATGGTGGCCGGAGGGAAGGAGGTGCGGGGAGTGGGTGGGGAGTGGAATCAAAAGTGTGGAATTGCAGGTATGCAGAGACAGGCACAAGCAAATGATGAGGCCATGCTTGTAGGGACATAATGTTTTATAATAGACCAAAATTAAGAATTTTGGGTATGAGAATTTCTAACCAGTACCATCCAGACAAACAATTGATCACATCTAGTTCCAGAGATGTAGAGGAAAGGATTGCAAAGATGATTCTGGATAGGAGCGAAAGCAACAGGGTAGTTGTTATGGGGGACTTTAGCTTTCCAAATATTGACTGGAAATGCTATAGTTCGAGTACTTTAGATGGATCCGATTTTGTCCAATGTGTGCAGGAGGGTTTCCTGACACAGTATGTAGATAGGCCAACGAGAGGCGAGGCCATATTGGATTTGGTACTGGGTAATGAACCAGGACAGGTGTTAGATTTAGAGGTAGGTGAGCACTTTGGTGATATTGACCACAATTAGGTTAAGTTTACTTTAGTGATGGAAAGGGATAGGTATATACCGCAGGGCAAGAGTTATATCTGGGGGAAAGGCAATTATGATGCGATGAGGCAAGACTTGGGATGCATCGGATGAAGAGGAAAACTGCAGGGGATGGGCACAATGGAAATGTGGAGCTTGTTCAAGGAACAGCTACTGCGTGTCCTTGATAAGTATGTACCTGTCAGGTAGGGAGGAAGTCGAGCAAGGGAACCGTGGTTTACTAAAGCAGTCGAAACACTTGTCAAGAGGAAGAAGGAGGCTTATATAAAGATGAGACATGAAGGTTCAGTTAGGGTGCTCGAGAGTTACAAGTTAGCTAGAAAGGACCTAAAGAGAGAGCTAAGAAGAGCCAGGAGGGGACATGAGAAGTCTTTGGCAGGTAGGATCAAGGATAACCCTAAAACCTTCTATAGATATGTCAAGAATACTAGGGTAAGAGTAGGGCCAGTCAAGGACAGTAGTGGGAAGTTGTGCTTGGAGTCCGAGGAGATAGGAGAGGTGCTAAATGAATATTTTTCGTCAGTATTCACACAGGAAAAAGACAATGGTGTCGAGGAGAATACTGAGATTCAGGCTACTAGACTAGAAGGGCTTGAGGTTCATAAGGAGGAGGTGTTAGCAATTCTGGAAAGTGTGAAAATAGATAAGTCCCCTGGGCCGGATGGGATTTATCCTAGGATTCTCTGGGAAGCTAGGGAGGAGATTGCTGAGCCTTTGGCTTTGATCTTTAAGTCATCTTTGTCAACAGGAATAGTGCCAGAAGACTGGAGGATAGCAAATGTTGTCCACTTGTTCAAGAAGGGGAGTAGAGACAACCCCGGTAACTATAGACCAGTGAGCCTTACTTCTGTTGTGGGCAAAATCTTGGAAAGGTTTATAAGAGATAGGATGTATAATCATCTGGAAAGGAATAATTTGATTTGAGATAGTCAACACGGTTTTGTGAAGGGTAGGTCATGCCTCACAAACCTTATTGAGTTCTTTGAGACGGTGACCAAACAGGTGGATGAGGGTGATTTAACAGTTTGGATCAGAAATTGGCTAGCTGGAAGAATACAAAGGGTGGTGGTTGATGGGAAATGTTCAGACTGGAGTCCAGTTACTAGTGGTGTACCACAAGGATCTGTTTTGGGGCCACTGCTGTTTGTCATTTTTATAAATGACCTGGAGGAGCGCGTAGAAGGATGGGTGAGTAAATTTTCAGATGACACTAAAATCGGTGGAGTTGTGGACAGTGCGGAAGGATGTTACAAGTTACAGAGGGACATGGATAAGCTGCAGCGCTGGGCTGAGAGGTGGCAAATGGAGTTTAATGCAGAAAAGTGTGAGGTGATTCATTTTGGAAGGAGTAACAAGAATACAGAGTACTGGGCTAATGGTAAGATAATTGCTAGTGTGGCTGAGCAGAGAGATCTTGGTGTCCATGTACATTGGTCCCTGAAAGTTGTCACCCATGTTGATACGGTTGTTAAGAAGGCGTACGGTGTGTTCGCTTTTATTGGTAGAGGGATTGGGTTTCGGAGCCATGAGATCATGTTGCAGCTGTACAAAACTCTGGTGCGGCCGCATTTGGAGTATTGCGTGCAAATCTGGTCGCCGCATTATAGGAAGGATGTGGAAACATTGGAAAGGGTGCAGAGGAGATTTACCAGAATGTTGCCTGGTATGGAGGGAAGATCTTATGAGGAAAGGCTGAGGGACTTGAGGCTGTTTTCATTAGAGAGAAGAAGGTTAAGAGGTGACTTAATCCCAGGCCCCACCCCCGCCACGACGCAAACACCCTGAACAAAAAGCAAACCACTGCCCGAGGGACCGCTTCAGGTGGGAGACCAGGCCCCAGCATGAGGGAACGAGAGTAGCGGAGAAGGGAGAGCAACCGAAAGGTGTGCAGGGTAGGATGGGGGAAGAGCGGGCAGGGAGAGACCGTGGGACGACTCCGAGAAGGAGGGACAAACCAGGCTAGAAAAGGAATAGCAATAGGGCTACAAAGTGCCACAAACAAGGAATCGCTGGAAACATCCACCCAGTACGGTCTCTGGGCGAAGGGAGACCCCAGAGTGCAGGGGACTACCCGCGTGGCGGACTCACAGTAGGCGGCCATGTCGGGTCCCCCCTGGACGAAGGGAAACCCTGGAGCGCAGGGACCCGACTGCAAGGATGAGCAGTGACAGCGGCCATCCTGGACGGCCCCCTAACAAAGGGAAACCCCGGAGGGCAGGGGTGCGTCCACCAGGTAAGTATGGTTAATCCCACAGGAGCGAGGGGACAGAAGCCCCCCACCAGATAGTCACCTGGAAAGTAAGGGGACTCAACGGCCCAATGAAAAGATCCAGAGTCCTCACTCACCTAAGAAAAATTAAGGCCGACATAGTCTTCCTCCAAGAGACACACCTGAGAGAGCAGGACCAACTGTGGGTGAGAAAGGGCTGGGTGGGACAAACCTATCATTCCTGCTATGGGACAAGGGCCAGGGGGGTGGCAATACTGATCAGCAAGAGGACGATGTTTAGGGCGACAAAGACGGTTACGGACCCAGCGGCACCGGTAGTACTAGTTAACGTGTACGCACCCAACTGGGACGACACGAGCTTCATCAAGAAGACCATGGCAGAAATCCCTGACATAGCGGCACCGACTAATCATGCGGGGGGGAGACTTCAACTGTGTACAGGATCCAACGACAGACAGATCAAACCCCAAAACGGGGAACACCTCAAGCATGGCAAGGGAACTCAGTCACTTTATGGAACAGATGGGAGCGGTGGACCCCTGGAGGTTCGCCCACCCAGGGTAGAAGGAGTTGTTCTTCCCAGTACACAACGTATACACCAGAATTGACTTCTTTGCGGTGGGGAAAACGGTGCTTCCGGGGATAGACAAAGTGGAATACTCTGCAATTGTGCTATCAGACCACGCTCCACACTACATGGACGTGAGGCTGGAAACGGGCATGGCCCAACGTCCCACATGGAGGTTGGACATTGGCCTACTAGCTGACAAGACCTTCAACGAAAAGATATCGCGGGCCGTAGCAGAGTACACGGAGAACAACGAGAACTGGGAGGTCTCATCCTCCACGTTCTGGGAAGCGCTAAAGGCCATACTGAGAGGGGAAATCATCGCTTTCAAAGCGCGAAGAGATAGGGAGAAAAGGACGGCTAGGCAGCAGCTGGTCGACTCCATACTGGAGGTAGACCGTAAATACTCCGAAGCCCCGACCGTAGAGCTCCTGGCGGAGAGGAAAGAGCTACAAAGGAACTTTGATCTGCTCTCCACCAACTCCGCCAGGCACGTGGGACCCTATACGAACATGGAGACAAAGCCAACCGCCTGTTGGCATATCAACTGAGAAAGCAGGCAGCCACCAGAGAAATTGCACAAATCAGAGATACTAGAGGCACATTAGAAACAGAACCAGAAAAGATCAACAAAACCTTCAAGGCCTTCGGCCCAGGGCTGTACACCTCAGAGCCCCAAATGGGGGAGTCTGGGATGAAACTGAAGCACCACTAGCACTGGGAGAGATCATGGACAGCATTAGCTCCATGCAGGCGAGGAAGGCGCCGGGACCAGACGGTTCCCGGCGGACTTCTACAAAACGTTTGCGACAGCACTGGCCCCGTACCTGCGGGAGATGTTCACAGACTCGCTGGCCAAGGGCACACTGCCACGCACGCTAGCACAGGCCTCAATCTCGCTGATAACCCAAGAAAGATAAAGACCCAACGGAATGTGGGTCATACAGACCCATCGCACTGCTGTACGCAGATGCCAAAATATTGGCCAAAATCCTAGCCAAAAGGCTAGAAGACTGCGTATCAGAGGTGGTCGCAGAGGACCAGATGGGCTTTGTCAAAGGTAGACAGCTTACCTCGAACATCAGGCGCCTGCTGAACGAGATAATGACTCCCTCCGGGGAGAGAGTACCAGAGGTGATCGCCTCCCTAGACTCAGAAAAGGCCTTCGACAGGGTCGAATGGAAATACCTCATAGAGGTACTGGAGCGGTTCGGGCTTGGAACAGGGTTCACTTCCTGGATAAAACTCTGATACAACGCTCCCGTGGCGAGCGTCTGGACTAACAACACCAACTCCCGATACTTCCAGCTGCACAGGGGCACCAGTCAAGGATGCCCACTGTCCCTGTTGCTGTTCGCTCTAGCGATCGACCCATTAGCAATCGCGGTCAGAGCAGCAAAAAGGTGGAGGGGGATCCGAAGGGGCGGCAGAGAGCATAGAGTCTCACTCTGCAGATGACCTGCTCCTCTACATTTCAGACTCATAAAGCAGCAAGGACGGAATCATCGCGCTCCTGAAAGAGTTTGTCGCCTTCTCGGGCTACAAACTCAACATGAGCGAAAGTGAGTTTAAACAAGCCCAACACAAATTCCACTACCTGGGGATCCAAATAGCCCATGACTGGAAAGGGATCCACAAATGGAACCTCACCAGTCTGACAGAGGAAGTAAAAAAGGATCTGCAAAGATGGAACACACTCCCACTCTCCCTCGCGGGGAGAGTCCAGACGATCAAAATGAATGTACTGCCCAGGTACCTCATCCTACTTAGATCCATCCCGATCTACATCCCCACTAGACAAACTAATCATGGTGTTCGTATGGTGGGCGGGGGAGTGGGGGAGTGGGGGGGGGGGGGGGGGGGAGAAAGTATGCTAGGATCCCAAAGAAGGTCCTACAAAAAACAAAATCTAGGGGGGGTGCTCACCCTCCCAAACCTACAATTCTATCGCTGGGCAGCCACGGCCGAGCAGCTGATCAAGGAGCCAGAAACCGAGTGGGTGCGCGCGGAAGAGGCCTCCTGCATGGGGACCTCCCTTTGGGCCCTCTCCACGGCAGCACTCCCATCCCCACCCAAAAAACACTCCAGCAGCCCGGTGGTGATAGCCACCCTCCAATCCTGGAACCAACAGCGGCAGCAATTTGGCCTGACCAAAATGTCGGACAAAGCAGCCATCTGCAACAACCATAGGTTCACACCAGCACTGACGGACGCCACCTTCAAAAGGTAGGGACAGGACGGAGGGACACTGACGGCAGGATCGCAACACTGGACGAACTGACCGAGAAATTCCAGCTAGCCGGGGGGAACGAGCTAAGGTATCTACAACTCAAAAACTTCCTACGAAGGAGACAAGGACGTACCCACAACCGCCATGACAGACATTACTGGAAGAGTTACTGGACGCAAGCATACTTGATAAAGGAAGCTGCAGCGACATGTATGCCCGACTGGTAGAAAGGGTTGACACTGTACTGGATGTAACAAGAAAGAAATGGGAGGAGGACCTGGGGATTGAAATAGGGTGGGGACTCTGGAACGAAGCACTGCACAGGGTCAACACCACCTCCACGTGCGCAAGGCTTAGCCTGACTCAACTAAAAGTGATACGTAGAGCCCACTTAACAAGAACACATATGAGTAGGTTCTTACCGGAGGTGGAGGATAGATGTGAACGGTGCCAAGGAGGCCTGGCCAACCATGCCCACATGTTCTGGTCTTGCCCCAGACTTGCAGGAAGGGACAGGGAACAAGAGAGGAGAACTAGTGAGGTGGGGGGGAGGCAGGGAAATGATAGCCGGAAGGAGGGCACGGGATTCGATAACAAACTTGGCATCTACAGAAACAGAGATCAAGGAGAATACAGGCGAAAGACGGGAGGAACGGCTGAAGCGGAGGTGAGCGCGAGACGACAACGGCAGCGAAATCCGTCCGGGGGAAGCAAGTGACAACGCCAACACCAAACCCATTCGAGTATTGCCATCTGTAGTTGTTTCACCGGCACCCAAATGTATATTTACCTACCCAGTCCCCGTCCCCCCCACACACACACAAACAGTTGCCTACTTACGTGTTGTAAATAATTGCCAATTGTACAGAGTTGCTGCTGTTGAGCTGGTGCACAATACCCTACCAGTTTTTTTATTTTTTATTATTACTTTTTTTTTGGGCATGTTTGGGTGTGCCCTTCTCTTCTATCTATATATATTTCTTAATCTGTGTACATAACGGTAAATATACTTTGTTCAAAAACCCAATAAAAAAACATTTATAAAAATATATTGTACATACCCATAACAGTGGCAATGACAGCTGCTGCCTGTTTGTCCGACCAAACACTTCCAGGACAGAGTCATGTTCTTGGTTATATGCTGAAGCTCAGGTTGACTCCCTCTGACTGTGAGCAGCCTCTACCTTCACAGCTGAAGCATATTGCTAATAAGGAATTGGCCTTGTTAGTTGTGCGAGCACTTCCCAGCTACAGGTTGTGTTTGCTGCTTGCTCCTGTTGGTGGCTTGCAAATGCCAGGAGGCTGCTGCAGCTGAGTGTGTTTGCCCCTTGCTGCCTTTTCTGCTTGCCTGCGGCCTCTTCCATTCGGGCTTATTTGCTGCTTTCTGGATTGATAGAATGAAGAAAGAAGGTTTGTTCTCTTTTATCTGGAGTATGGCGAGGGGAGGATTTTGCCTGGCCTACTACCGGTGCGGATGCAGGAGGGCTTGCTCAATCAGTCTGTGGATATTTTTAAAGGCTTATTTGGTGTGTTCTGTATTCTGTTCTGGAGTTATGGGTTGTCTGTTAATGCTCCCTGTTCCTGTGGCCCAGTCCTCTGGCAGGGTGGTGATGAACGATCAGACTCCGATACTGCAGGAGAGCGGGGGGCAACTGCCTGGTCCAACTGCGCAGTCCGGAGGTTGCGCCAGAACACTTTCATGGACTATGGTGACTTTTTAATGTTCAGTAGCCATCTGCTCCTGTGATGGGAGCCGTACGGGTCGCTGGTTTTCCTTGGTTTCCTTTTGCATTGTGTTTGGTCTTTGTTTGTCAGTGGGGGAATTGTATAATGGATACCATGTAACTGCGGATGATCTGTTTGCCAGTTGCAGCCCCTCCTGCCTCTGTAGCCTGGGAGTCGCTAGAAGACGCTGCCAGTGATGGCGAGGGGCAGGTGGTTTTCGCTCTCTCTCCGTCCTCCGCTACGATCTAGCTCGGTGACATCTTCCGGTGGTTAGTTTACGAAGCGGCTTTCCATGATGTAGGTCCACTGTAGGGGCTGTGGATGAGGGGGAAGAGTCATTGTTGCACCATTGGCAGTGTATTGCTCTTTTGCTCGACGGCTGTATGCTTGTCTGCTATGACCCCTCTTGCTTCTACAGTACCGTGTGCTTGTTTTTTTTTGTGACAATTATGAACAGCTCACTTGAGACAGGTCATCTGGTGAAGGGGCAGTGAATGCTCACCTCTGCGGCGCAGGCTAACCTCACTGTCGGTGACCCCTCTAACCCCGTTCAACCCCGCGACCTCCAGGGCCTATTCCTCATCGGGGTTGAGAACTCTGATCTCTGGTACTCTGCTGCCCGTCTTGGCCCTTTGACACCTACTATGGGCCAACCTATCCTGTGGGGACAAAGAGAGGGCATTGTGAGCCGCATACTTGATGGGTGGGGATGTCTATGGCAGGTGGCATGTGTGGGCACCCCAACTGGACATGAAGGAGTTGTGCGGGTGGATGGCAGGGGATGCTCAGGAATGAGTACGAAGACCGGATGTAGGGAGGGTGTGAGGTGTCAGCCAGTGATCTTTGGTGGGTGGGTGGGGGTGGCGAATTTGAGGGGTGGCAGATGGGACTGATGCTGGGAGAGAGGTGGTAACTTACCCTTGCAGTTCGGTGGAGGTTGTTGGTCATCTTACGGCATTGTACGGCAGTCCTCCTGATCATGCTTCCTGAACTGACAGCCGCTGCCGTGCCTCCCAGGCGGCATTAGTGGCTCTGCTGTTGGCCCTCCGACACCCCTCGGGGGAACAGGATGTCCCGTCTAGTATCCACTGCATCCAGAAGCCTGGCCAGGTCGATATCGCTGAAGCAAGGAGCAGGAATGCGCACTGCCATGCGGTGTGTTGACTGGGAGAAAGTGTGAGGGAGCGCATAAAAGCAGCTTCTCTTGTTAGCGCTGAGGCATGAGCCCCATGAATCTGACGACAAGACAGCCAGTAATGGCAAGAAGCTTGGGGCTCATTTTCAGCACTAAGTTAAATACGGCCCTGATCTCGCTCATCATTAAACACTCCATCAATTGCACCCGATATGACACTCAGATCTTTTTTCATTAAATCGCGCCTATAATCTTTGGATAAATCTTATGTTTGTAAGTCGCCATTGCTGGAAAAGGAGATTCTGAAATAATACTGCTATGCTCATATGTTTTCTGATGTATTTTTGACCTATGTGAGTACTTTTTGTCAGGTTAAAATCTTTGTTTTTAATTCAACAGAGAAAGCAACCAGTGAGATGAACACCGCAGAGGACTGGGGCCTCATACTAGACATCTGTGACAAAGTGGGACAGTCTCGTACTGGGTGAGCAAATATTTTTTTTCTTAAATGCTGCTGCTGGATTATGTACAATTTGCATCTGCCCTGCAGAAAGTTAAATCAGAATTAGCTATGTAAGTAGAGCATTCATCAACCGTTCCCAAATTAAGCACTCTGTCAAAGCAGGAGTTTGTGTATAACTTGGGGATAACCAAATATAGTTTCGCAGTGCCGTTAAATTTGACATTTTTTAATGCAGTGATTTCTGATCTGCAATGCACTGCTTGAAAAGGGAGGAGGGGTGTGGAAAGATAAACAAATAGGAAAAAGAGATGAAAGGAAGTCTTGCAACCTGTTTTGCTACCCAGTATGCAGATTCCATTGCAACTTTCAGATGGGGATGGGATATATAGTTACAAATGAAAAGACTAGGGTGACACAGTGGTTAGCACTGTTGCCTCACAGCACCAGGGATCCAGGTTCAATTCTGACCTTGGGTCACTCTGTTTGAAGCTTGGGTACAGTGTGGGTTTCTTTCCACAGTCCAAAGATCTTTGATTAGGTGGATGGGACATGATAGATTGCCCCTTAGTGTCCAGGGATGTGCAGGTTAGGTTATGGGGTTACAGGAATAGGGCGGGGTGGACGGGGGGGTGCTTATTCGAAGGATCGGTGTAGACTCGATGGACTGAATGGCCTCCTTCTGCTGCTCTATAGGGATTCTATGCATGTAAAGAGCAGGGGAGTGGGACTAATTTTTCAAAGAGCTGACACTGGCATTATGAGCTAAATGCCTTTCTTTTCTACTGTGTTATTCTTGAATAAGGCAGCATTGTTAGAATTTGCATCTGTTTTACACTGTTTGCATTTTTCATTCTGAAACTGATCCTTTTTATCCGTTGCTAACTTTCTTTCACTTGCATTATTTTTAAATTATTATTATTTTCCCCCTTGTCCATTTCTATTCTGCTTGCTAACAGCAGTCAAATATGGGACCCCTGCCAGGGTTTCCTGAAGCCCAACTCCATTTACTTAGATAGAGGAGATGGTGGCAGAGTAATGTCGTTGGACGAATCAGAGACCCAGGCTAATGCTCTGGGGACATTAAAATCCCACATGGCAACTGGTGGAATTTAAATTCAGTTGATAAATCTAGAATTGAAAGCTAATCTCAGTAATTTAAAAAAAAATTTAAGAGTACCCAATTCATTTTTTCCAATTAAGGGGCAACTTAGCATGGCCAATCCACCTACCCTGCACATCTTAAGGTTGTGGGGGCGAAACCCACGCAAACACCGGGGAGAATGGTGCAAACTCCACACAGACAGTGACCCAGAGCCGGGATCGACCCTGGGACCTCAGCGCCGTGAAGCTGCAGGGCTTACCCACTACGCCATCGTGCTGCCCCGCTATTCTCAGTAATGGCAACCATGGAACTATCACGATTGTTGTGAAAACCCATTTGGTTCACTCATGTCCTTTAGGGAAGAAAACCTTCCATTTTCTCCTGGTCTGGCCTACATGTGTCTCCTGACCCACAGCAGTGTGGCTGACTGTTAACTGCCCTCTGAAAGTACCTCGCAAACCACTTGGTTCAAGGGCAATTGGGTATGGGTACCAAAATGTTAACCTTGCCAGCGATGCACCCGTCCCGTGAAAGGAAGAAGAAAAATAGGTTTGCAATATGCTTTGCATGTATGAAATGCAGCTCCTAACACCTCCCTGCGACTGACAGTTCTGCATTCCAGTTGCTTTAATTGCAATGCACACACAGCAGGTTGGATTACATTGTCTATTTTTATTTACTTGAGTGTACCTCCCTGGGCTAGACTGGCTGAGCCTGCACTTGCGGCTGGCAGGTATCCAAGTTGCAGCATTTCTGAGCAGAACAAGGTAACAAGGCTCTTATAATGCAGTTGCCCATCCCAGCAAGGACACGTGGTGTTGAAGCAGTCACTTTGCAGCTTGGCAGCTCCATGATGAGGGCATTTATCCTTTCTGCTTTCTTTGCTTTGTATTTTCTCCTTTCATTCTGCAAAAATTATATCTGGTCAAACATGCAGCTGTCACAAAAAATAGAGAGGGCACTAAGTAGGAATAAAATCACATGCAGGGGTGGAGTGTTATCTGAGGGGGCTCCGAGTGCTTTTGATAGCTCTGATGGACATTCACAATTGATAGCTGTTGTGTTAAACTGCCCAATCGCTGAATGCATGTGGTCCTTTGCTCACCAAAGTTTTTATGCTTTTGTTTGGTGATGTGCAGCACATGTATTGTTTTATCTTTGTTTGGACTTGTACCTGAGTTAACGTGAAAAGTTTCTAAATTTCATACATGACCAGTGCTGTTACCATTATCAAGTGTCCCTGTGGGCCAATCCATTCCTGATGTGTATATGCTGACAGTATAGGGACCTCCCCCACCCTTGGTAGTAAAACAGGCCTCAACTTAATTTCTGTCTTCCTTGCTCTTCTACTTTCCCACATTCCTCCTCTTGTTACCCTTCCCTTCGTTGAATTCCGCAAAAGACCATCGAGCCCAGTTCACTTCGCTTGGTAGTACAGAACTTGAGGATTGCGGGGGGGGGGGGGGGGGGGGGGGGGAATAGGCATGCTGTTGAAGTTTTTCATCCTGCCCTCATTAGGACAGATGCAAGAATGCCAAATTTCAAAGTCAGCAACGATTTATACTGCATGTGGAAAAGGTGCTGATTGGCTGCCAAGTTTTCTCTGATTGAAGGAGGCGTTGCCATGGAGAATGCACCAAGAAACTATTGGCACTTATGCTTTTATTTAATTCAAAAAGGCACAGTGGCTGTACATGTTCCTTTCACCTCAAGAGAAGAGGCCCCTGCTTTTGAGTATGTGTAGCTTCTTGAAAGTGCAAGTGAGCCACATTGCGAGCCCGACTGATAATCTTAAATTGGTTGTTAGTGTAATTCCTAACACACTCTGGATGTGTACAGATGTAGATTCAAATATAGCAAATGTGTCACTCGCATATCAGAAATATGCAAGGGGTTAGGGGTCTTTACGCCAATAACCAATTTAAGATTAATAATGTGGGCTCACAATGTGACTTATGATTGCTAGAAGCTACATATGTTCATATGCAGGGACCTGTCTTCATTTGCGTATCAGAAATATGCGAGGCGTTAGGGGTCATTAAGCCAATAACTAATTTAAGATTAATAATATGGGCTCGGACCTCCGGTGGCGGCAATAAGTGAGTGAGCCGCACATTCGGGGGCTCTCACTCCGGTGGGATTTGAGGACCTGGTTCCCCGGTTTTGCGGGACTGTGGAGCGCTGAAAGGACGGCTAAGGAGCGAGTAGAGCTGCATGGAACTGCGGGAGAGCAGAAAGCAGCGCAAATGGGAGAGGAAGGGATAAAGGCAAGGTGCAGGGGAAGCTGACCCGGGAGCAAAGATGGCGGACCTACGGACCTTGGACCCGGCAATCCAGCAGGCGCTGGAAAACATGCTGCAGGTGATAAAGAACAGTTTTGAGTCGTTGAAGCGGGATAACTTGGACCCACTTCAGAAGGCAGTGGATCAGCTGAACCAGAGACTGGATTCCCAGGACGAAAAAGTTAAGGCGCTGGGGGAAGCGGTGGAGGAGCAGGCAGACGCGCAGACGATTGCTGCGCTAGAAGTCGACGGGTTGAAGGAGAGAGAGAAGACTGCTGGACAGAGTAGAGGAGCTGGAAAATAGAGCCCGTAGACAAAATCTGAGGATCATTGATCTCCCGGTGGGGGCGGAGGGAGCTGATGCCACAGCGTTCGTGGCGGACCTGTTGATGCAGCTGATGAGGGCTGAAGCCTGTCCGCGACCGCCGGAGCTGGAGGGGGCACACAGAGTACAGGCGCGTCCGGGGGGGTCCCCCCTGCCCGATGATGATTAGGTTCCACAGGTTTGTGGAGAAGGAGCGGGTGCTGCAGTGGGCAAAGAGCGCTAAGAGCAGCACGTGGAATAACAGTGTCCTTCGCATTTACCAGGACCTAAGCCAGGAGCAGGCCAGGCGGTGAGCAGCCTTTAAACAAGTTAAGGAGGTGTTGTTCAAAAAGCACGTGAAGTTTGGTCTGCTCTTCCCGGCCCGTCTTTGGGTTACACATCAGGGCCAACACCACTACTGCTCCAAGACCGAAGAAGCGATGGACTTTGTGAGGGATCAGGGACTGGTCTCGAAAAAAGGACCCACGGACGCAAACTAGGGTCCGAGAATTGCTGTTTGAAGGGACGCCTACTCTGCCTGGACTGCTGGTCGACTGTTTACTGCTTTAAAGGTGCCTTGTGTATTTTTAGTGGGCAGTTTTTGCCTGTGGGGGATGTGGAGGGAGGGTATCCCCTCTTCCCCCTTCTCGTATGGTCTTTTCCCTTTTTTGTTTTTTTTCCCTCTTTTTTTTTGGTGTGGTGGGTACCTTTTGTTGGGCTCTCTGAGTGCGCAGGAGCCTGTATTGTAACAAAATGGTGGCCGGTCAGCAATGGGGATTAAAGATGTTGGTTGGGGGCTTTTGTTTCATTTATGTCTATGGTTTTTATGTTTGTTTCGGAAGGGGGATGTCCGGGTACTGGGTTATTGCGGTGTATACTTTTTTGATTTTTTTTTTTTGATGCTCAGAAAGGGACTTGGGTTAACACTTTTCTGTGTACACCGCTGGAACTGTATTGTACTTGGAGCAGCCTCGGTGCTGTTTGATGTTTACATCTTGTTTGATCTTTCCCATCTTAGTGAGACTGCTCCAGTGGGTCGGAGTAGGGGATGGTGTGCTGGGGAGTGGGGCGATGAGATCGGGGAAACAATAGAAGTGAGACAAGGGGGCGCCGGAGCGATGAGCCACCGGGCTAGCAGATTGGCTAGTCAAGGGAGTCAGGTGTGGGGGGTGGGGTGGGGGGGGGGGGGGGGGGGGGGGATACAACCAGTGGATGGCAGGGGCGCGGTTATCGGGGGATGTTGCTAGGGGGGAGGGAGGGGGTGGAGTTGTTTTGCTGACGTGGGGGGGATCTGAAGTAGATTAATGGAAAGGAGGTCGGGGGTGGAGGCGGCCAAGAGGCGAGCCAAGAATGGCGCTGCGCATGTGCCGGGGGCGGGCCCAAGGGGGGGGCTAAATGGGCCAGTTAAAAGGGCACATGTGTTCGCGCATTTGCGGGCTCTGAAGGCGGATGTAATTATGTTGCAGGAGACACATCTGAAAGTATCTGACCAGACTAGGCTAAGGAAGGGCTGGATCAGCCAGGTCTTCCACTCGGACTTGGATTCTAAGTCCAGGGGGGAGGCAATTATGATCAATAAGCGGGTTCAATTTGAGGCGGAGGGCGTAGTCGCAGATGGCGGGGGAAGATTCCTTATGGTACGGGGCAAGCTGGAGGGGAGGAGTGGTGCTGGTGAACATGTATGCGCCGAACTGGGACGACGTTGACTTTATCAAAAGAGTGCTGGGGAAGATCCCGGACCTAGACTCGCGTAAGTTGATAATGGGGGGGAACTTTAATACGGTCCTTGACCCGGGGCTGGACCGGTCATATCCCAGAATGGGTAGACTCCCAGCAATGGCACGAGAGCTGAAAGGGTTCATGGAGCAAATGGGGGCTGTGGACCCATGGAGAGCCGGACAGCCAACGGGAAGGGGATACTCGTTTTATTTCCATGTTCATAAAGTATATTCTAGGATCAATTTTTTTTATCTTGAGCAGGCACTGTGTAGGGGAGGTAAAGAATACAGAATATTCGGCAATTACTATCTCAAACCATGCCCCGCACTGGGTGGACCTGCAGGTTGGGGGGGCGAATTACCAACACCCACAATGGAGGTTAGACATAGGATTGCTATCGGAGGAGGGGATATGTGATAGACTTCGGAAGTGTATGCCAAATTACTTGCAGGTGAACGATACGGGGGAGGTTTCAGCAGCGACCCTATGGGAGGCGCTGAAGGCAGTAGTGAGGGGGGAGCTGATCTCAATTCGGGCTCAGTGTCAGGGCACACAGAGCAGAAATGGACAGATTGGTTTGGGAAATTCGGATAGACGAGCATGCGGGGTCCCCGGGGGAGGACCTACTCGGGGAGAGACGGAGATTGCAGGCGGAACTGGGGGTGCTATCCACGAGTAGGGCCGTGGAACAACTTAGGAAGGCGAGGGGAGTGGTGTATGAGCATGGGGAGAAGGCCAGCAGATCGCTAGCGTAGCAACTCGGGAAGAGGGAGGCGGCCAGGGAAATAGGTAGAGTGGTTGATAGGGAGGGGAGCAGAGTGGAGGACCCGGCAGGACTGAATAAGGTATTTCGGGACTTCTATAGTAAGCTGTACACTTCAGAACCCCCGGAAGTGCCGGAGGAGATGAAAAGGTTCCTGGATGGACTAACCTTCCCAAAAGTAGGCAGGGGACTAGTGGACGGGCTGGGGGCCCTGATTAGAACGGAGGAGGTATTGGGGGGCCTAAAGGCCATGCAGTCGGGGAAAGCCCTGGGGCCGGATGGATACGCAGTAGAGTTTTAAAGAAGTTCTCTGAGATAGTGGGACCGGTTCTGACAAGGGTTTTTAATGAGGCGAGGGACAGAGGGACCCTGCCGCCGCCGATGTCGCAAGCCACCATCTCGCTGATATTGAAGCGGGACAAGGACCCTGAATCCTGCGGGTCATACAGACCAATCTCCCTGATCAATGTGGATGCCAAGCTCCTGGCCAAGGTCCTGGCGATTAGAACTGAGGACTGCGTACCGGAGGTGAATGGGGACGATCAGGCAGGGTTTGTGAAAGGCAGGCAGCTGACAGCTAACTTGAGAAGATTGCTTAATGCGATCATGATGCCCTCGACGGGTAAGGAGGTGGAGGTAGTGGTGGCAATGGACGCTGTGAAGGCCTTCGAGACTTCTGGTTGCGGCTATGCGGAGCTAAGCTGCACGATTCGGCAGCTCCCGCTATCACGGACTTTCGGGCTCTTTAGAGGAGCCCCAACGGGGATTTTTCTGAAGACGATCCGTGGGGAAGGGAAGAGCAGAGGGGCGGCAATATTGGTGGGGAAGCGGGTGTCGTATGAGGCCAAGAATATCGTAGTGGACGACGGAGGGCGATATGTGATGGTGAGCGGTAAGTTGCAGGGGACGTGGGTGGTATTGGTAAATGTATATGCCCCGAACTGGGATGATGCCGGATTCATGAAGCGCATGTTGGGGCGCATTCCGGACCTGGAGGTAGGAGGCCTGATAATGGGTGGGGATTTTAATACGGTGTTGGACCCAGCACTGGATCGCTCCAGATCAAGGACTGGAAAGAGGCCGGCGGCGGCCAAGGTGCTTAGGGGGTTTATGGATCAGATGGGGGGAGTGGACCCGCGGAGGTTTGCCAGGCCGCAGGCCAGGGAATTTTATTTTTTCTCCCACGTGCACAAAGCCTACTCCCGGATAGATTTTTTTGTTCTGGGCAGGGCGCTGATCCCGAAAGTGGAGGGAACGGAGTATTCGGCCATAGCTGTTTCAGATCACGCCCCGCACTGGGTGGAACTGGAGTTGGGAGAGGAGAGGGACCAACGCCCGCTGTGGCGGTTGGATGTGGGACTGCTAGCAGATGAGGTGGTGTATGGGAGGGTGAGGGGGTGCATCGAAAGGTACTTGGAGGTCAACGACAACGGGGAGGTGCGGGTGGGGGTGGTATGGGAGGCGGTGATCAGGGGAGAGATAATCTCCATTAGGGCTCATAGGGAGAAGATAGAGGGCATGGAAAGGGAGAGGTTAGTGGGGGAGATTTTAAGAGTGGACAGGAGATACGCAGAGGCCCCTGAGGAGGGATTACTTGGGGAAAGGCGACGTCTCCAGACGGAGTTTGATCTGTTGACCACAGGGAAGGCAGAGGCACAGTGGAGGAAGGCGCAGGGGGTGACCTACGAGTATGGGGAGAAGGCGAGTCGGATGCTAGCACACCAGCTCCGTAAGAGGATGGCAGCGAGGGAAATAGGGGGAGTCAAGGATGGAAGGGGAGCCACAGTGCGGAGTGCGACAAAAATAAATGAGGCATTCAAGGCCCTTTATGAGGAGCTGTACAGATCCCAGCCCCCAGCAGGGGAAGAGGGGATGAGACGATTCCTAGACCAATTGAGATTCCCGAGGGTGGAGGAGCAAGAAGTGGCTGGTTTGGAGGCACCAATTGGGTTGGAGGAGCTGAGCAAGGGTTTGGGGAGTATGCAGGCAGGGAAGGCCCCGGGACCGGACGGGTTCCCGGTGGAGTTCTGCAGGAAGTACGTAGACCTGTTGGCCCCGCGACTAGTGAGGACCTTTAATGAGGCAAGGGAGGAAGGGACCCTTACCCCGACAATGTCGGACGATTTCTTTGATCCTAAAGCGGGACAAGGACCCACTGCAATGTGGATCGTACAGGCCGATCTCACTCCTCAACGTGGATGCTAAGTTGCTGGCAAAAGTGCTGGCTACGAGGATCGAGGACTGTGTCCCGGGGGTAATTCACGAGGACCAGGCGGGATTTGTAAAGGGCAGGCAACTAAACACCAATGTGCGGCGGCTCTTAAACGTGATGCCATCGGTGGAGGGAGAGGCGGAGATAGTGGCAGCTATGGATGCGGAGAAGGCCTTTGACCGAGTAGAGGGGGAGTACCTCTGGGAAGTGCTGCGTAGGTTTGGGTTCGGGGGAGGGTTTATTAGTTGGGTTAAGCTCCTTTACAGAGCCCCGGTAGCGAGTGTGGTGACGAATCGGCGGAGGTCGGAGTATTTTCGGCTGTACCGTGGGACGAGGCAGGGGTGCCCCCTGTTGTTTGCATTGGCGATCAAACCCTTGGCCATATCATTGAGGGAGTCTAGGAAATGGAGGGGGGTGGTCCGAGGGGGAGAAGAGCATCGAGTGTCGCTTTATGCGGATGACCTGTTGCAGTATGTGGCGGATCCAGTGGAGGGGATGGTGGAGGTCATGCAGACTCTAAGGGAGTTTGGGGATTTTTCGGGCTATAAACTCAATGTAGAGAAGAGTGAGCTTTTTGTAGTACAGGCAGGGGACCAAGAAAGGGGGATAGGCGATCTACCGCTGAGGAGGGCGGAGAGGAGCTTTCGGTACTTGGGGATCCAGATAGCCAGGAGTTGGGGGGCCCTACATAAACTGAATCTGACGAGGTTGGTGGAGCAGATGGAGGAGGACTTCAAAAGATGGAACATGTTACCGCTCTCGCTAGCGGGTAGAGTGCAGTCGGTCAAAATGGTGGTCCTTCCGAGGTTTATTTTTGTGTTTCAGTGCCTTCCCATCGTGATCACCAAGGCCTTTTTTAAGAGAGTAGGCAGGAGTATTATGGGGTATGTGTGGGCGAATAGGACCCCGAGGGTAAGGGGCGGGTTTCTGGAACGCAGTAGGGACCGAGGAGGGTTGGCGCTGCCGAACCTAGGGAGCTACTACTGGGCAGCAAATGTGGCGATGATCCGTAAGTGGGTGATGGAGGGAAAGGGGGCGGCACGGAAGAGGTTGGAGATGGTGTCCTGTAAAGGAACGAGCCTGGGGGCGCTGGTGTCCGGCACTGCTGCTGCTCTCGCCGTCAAAGTACACCACGAGACCGGTGGTGGCGGCAACACTAAAGATCTGGGGCCAGTGGAGACGGCACAGGGGTGCAATGGGAGCCTTGGTGTGGTCCCCGATCAGGGGTAACCAACGGTTTGTCCCGGGGAGGGTGGAGGGGCTTCAGAGCTGGCATCGGGCGGGGATTAGAAGAATGGGGGACCTGTTCATTGATGGTATGTTTGCGAGCCTTGGGGCACTAGAGGAGAAGTTTGAGATACCCCCGGGAAATGCTTTTAGATAGATGCAGGTGAGGGCGTTTGTGAGGCGGCAGGTGAGGGAATTCCCGTTGCTCCCGGCACAGGAAATTCAAGACAGGGTGATCTCGGGTGTATGGGTCGGGGAGGGCAAGGTGTCGGCAATATACCAGGAGATGAAAGAAGAGGGGGAAGCGTTGGTAGAGGAGCTTAAGGGTAAATGGGAGGAGCAGCTGGGGGAGGAGATTGAGGAGGGCTGATGCCCTAGGTAGGGTTAATTCCTCCTCCTCGTGTGCCAGGCTCGGCCTGATACAATTTAAGGTGGTTCACAGAGCGCACTTGACGGGGGCAGGTTGAGTAAGTTTTTTGGGGTAGAGGACAGATGTGGAAGGTGCTCAGGGAGTCCGGCGAACCATGCCCATATGTTTTGGTCATGCCCGGCACTGGAGGGGTTCTGGAGAGGAGTGGCGGGAACAGTATCTCAGGTGGTGAAAGTCCGGGTTAAGCCAAGCTGGGGGCTAGCAATATTTGGAGTAGTGGACGAGCCGGGAGTGCAGGAGGCGAAAGAGGCTGGCATTCTGGCCTTTGCGTCCCTCGTAGCCTGGCGAAGGATCTTGCTAATGTGGAAGGAGGCGAAGCCCCCCAGCGTGGAGGCCTGGACAAACGACATGGCTGGGTTCATTAAGCTGGAGAGGATAAAGTTTGCCTTGAGAGGGTCTGTGCAGGGGTTCTACAGGCGGTGGCAACCGTTCCTAGACTATCCCGCGGCGCATTAGAGGAAGGTCGGTCAGCAGCAGCAGCAACCCAGGGGAGGGGGGGAAGGGGGGTTTGCCTAGGGGGTGTTTGAGCAAGAGAACACATGAACGATTTGGGAAACTGGCATGTACGGGAGGGAGCCAGTGTACAAAGCTCTGTAACGTATCGATTTACCATGTATATATCTTGCTTTGTGCGTTTTCTTTCTATTTTGTTACGGCGGGGGGGGGGAGGGTTTATTGTTTGAAAGGGTGAAAAATTTTATTAAAAAACTTTAATAAATATATATTTTCTTAATAGAGAAGGCCTTCGACCGGATGGAGTGGTGCTATTTGTTGGAGGTGCTTGGACGGTTTGGGTTCGGGGATGGACTGGTTAATTGGGTCAGACTATTGTACCAGGCCCCAAAAGCTAGTGTTAGGACAACAGGATAATGTCAGATGATTTCAGACTACATCGCGGGACCAGACAGGGGTGCCCACTCTCCCCGTTGCTGTTCGCGCTGGCCATAAAGCCGTTGGCGATGACGTTGAGAGCTGCGAAGGGGTGGAAGGGAATGACTAGTGGGGGGGTGGAACATAGGGTCTCTCTCTATGCGGACGACCTGCTCCTGTACGTGTCGGACCCACTGGCTGGGATGGAAAATATACTGGAAACATTGAGGACGTTCGGCCGGTTTTCAGGGTACAAATTAAATATGGCCAAGAGTGAGATGTTTGTAGTGCAGGCAAGGGGCCAGGAGAATAGACTGACGGAGCTGCCATTTAGCTGGTGGAGGAACGTTTCCGGTACTTGGGGATACAGGTGGCACGAGACTGGGGCAGGTTGCATAAGTTAAATTTGACTAGCGTGGTGGAACAAATGAAGAGGGAGTTTCGGAGATGAGGTGCACTCCCGCTGTCACTGGCTAGGAGGATGCAGACTGTGAAGATGACAATCCTCCCTAGATTTCTGTTCATCTTCCAGTGCCTCCCGATCTTTATCCCACGGTCCTTCTTCAAAAGGATTGGCAAAATCATCATGAGCTTTGGCTGGGTGGGAAAATCCCCGCGGGTGATGAAGGCGATGCTTGAAAGGAGCCGCAGCGAGGGGGGACTGGCATTGCCAAGTCTGATCAACTACTACTGGGCGGCTAACATAGCCATGATAAGGAAGTGGATGGTGGGTACGGGGTCTCTCTGGGAGCGAGTGGAGGCGGCTTTGTGCAGGGAGCACCAGTTTGGCAGCCCTGGTCTCGGCTCCCCTACCACTGTCGCCGGCCAGGTACTCCACCAGCCCGGTAGTGGGGGTGGCCCTGCGGATATGGGGCCAGTGGAGGAGGCATGTAGGGGAGCTGGGTGCGTCTGTCTGGGCTCCAATATGTGATAACTATCGATTCGCCCCTGGGAACATGGATGGAGGGTTTCGAACATGGCGGCGGGTGGGGAGGGTGGGCGATATGTTCCTGGAGGGGAGCTTTGCGAGTTTGAGGGGCTTGGAGGAGAAATTTGGTCTGGTAAGGGGAAATGACTTTAGGTACTTACAGATGCGGGACTTTGTACGCAGACAGGTCCCATCCTTCCCATGTCTCCCGCCAATAGGGATCCAGGACAGAATAGTCTCTAGAGGAGGAGAGGGTAGAGTCTCAGATATCAACAAGGTGCTCATGAAGGAGGAAGAGTCCCAGACGGAGGAACTGAAACTCAAATGGGAGGAGGAGCTTGGCGGGGAGATGGAGGACGGGCTGTGGGCGGAAGCCCCGAGTAGGGTAAACTCAAACGCAACATGTGCCAGGCTCAGCCTGATTCAATTTAAGGTTGCTCACCAGGCCCACATGACGGTAGCTCGGATGAGCAAATTCTTTGGGGTAGAGGACAAGTGCGCTAGATGCGCGGGAGGACCAGCGAACCACGATCACATGTTTTGGGCATGTCCTAAGCTTAGGAGGTACTGGGAGGGATTTGCGGGGGTCATGTCCCGGGTGCTGAAAACAGGGTGGTGATGAGTCCAGGAGTGGCAATTTTCGGGGTTTCAGAAGACCTGGAGTCCAGGGGGAGAAAGGGGCAGATGTTCTGGCATTTGCTTCCTTGATAGCCCGGCGGCGAATACTGCTGGCATGGAGGGACTCAAGACCCCCAAAGACTGGACTATGGCTTTTGGACGTGTCAAGTTTTTGGCGTATGGAAAAAAAATTAAGTTCGCCTTGAGGGGATCTGTACTGGGGTTCGCCCGAAGGTGGCAACCATTCATCAACTTCTTCGTGGGAGGGTGAACGTCAGCAGGGGGGGTGCGGGGGAGGACGAGGGGGGAGGGGGGAGATTAGAGTAGGAGGGATAAATAAGCGGGTAGTGTCTAGGGGAGAGGAGCGGGCATGTGCAGAATGGTTTGATTGAAGTATTGGTTTTATATTGATGTTTGCACATTTCTGTTATCTGTAACTCTTTACAATGCCAAAAAATACCTCAATAAAATTGCTTGATTTGAAAAAAAAAAAATATGGGTTCACACTAAGGAAGGTGGCGGAATAGTGGTATTGTGACTAGACTAGTAATCCAGAGACCCAGGGCAGTGATATGGGGTCCTGGGTTTGAATCAAACCGTGACAGATGGTGAAATTTGAATTCAATAAGAATCTAGAATTAAAAGTCGAATGATAACCATGAAACCCATGCCAATTGTCGTAAAAACCCATCTGGTTCACTAATGTCCTTTTAAGGAAGGAAATCTGCCATACTTATCCGGTCTGTCCTACATGTGACTCCAGACCCACACAGCGATGCGGTTGACTCTCTACTGCCCCCCTCTGAAATGGCCCAACAAGAACTCCGTTCAAGGGCAATTAAGAATGGGCAACAAATGCTGGCCCAGCCAGTGACACTGGCATCCCCAGAATGAATAAAAAATATCAATGTGGCTCACTTATGCTTGCTGGGAGCTTCATACGTTCATATGCAGGGACCTGTCTTCTTGAATAGAATTCATCCCACAAGGTGAGAAAGACCGGAGTTTTGACGTTGTTTGAGTCCTTTGAATCTTGTGGCCCTTTTCTCAGCTGACTCCAGAGCTTGAATTGTGTCTTGGTGGCGAGAACTAGAATACAATATTCAAGACTATTCCAGTTTGACTAGAGCATTGTGCAGTTCAAGCTTCCTGTTCATTAGGTTAAGCATTCTGTGTTGTTTGCTGCTCTGCAGTGATTGGATACGTTAGGCACTGAGTCCACAAATACTTCTCAGTCACTTGTCATTCCACCCTCCATGTTGTTTATGGACTATGTATTATGCTCTTTTCTTACTGTGGCTAATACTTTACATCTGTCTCTATTAAATTTAACTATCACTATTGGCAAGCCAGTTTGAATTTGATTGGAGTTCGTTGTTGCTAAGTTAGAAACATTTGTATTGTTTTTCTTAAGTAACAAGAGTTGTAAGTAGTTTTTTTCATATCATTAGGCCGAAAGACTGCTTGAGATCTATTATGAAAAGAGTGAATCACAAGGATCCTCATGTTGCTATGCAGGCACTAACTGTAAGTAGTGTTTATCCCAAGTGATATGTTATTTGTAGTTTCCTGTATGACCGGTTTCTCTAGTGTGATGCAGTATTATCTGCATTTTGGGGGCCACTGTCCCTATTGTTTTTGGCATTCTATGCTGTAACGAGATACTACTGTTTATTCCCAAGGTAGTGCTGTAGCATATTTCATTGTTCATCTTTGTCAACACTATGGAATGTGTTCATGATTGACTTCTTTCTTTAAAGCTGCTAGGAGCATGTGTATCAAACTGTGGCAAAATCTTTCACCTTGAAGTTTGCTCAAGAGACTTTGCAAGTGAAGTAAGCAATGTCTTGAATAAGGTAAAAAGATTTGTACTTCTTGATGTAATTTTTTTTATTAACCACACTAAATGAATTTTGCTGTCGCCTATGACCAGTTATATTTCAATTATACCTGAGAAAAGTAAGGGATTATGGTGTGCCATCTCCAATAATTCGTTTTCAGTACACTTGGTTAAACTGCTCTTGCAATTGCTATGCATTTTATGATCTTTATTTGAATAGATTTAAAGATTGTTTTCTTGTAAGAACTTTGTTGTTCGTTTCTATTATGTTGCTGTCTTGGATTTGTTAAATTAAGAGTCCGGACTGAAAATTTGTGAGTAGTGAAGGGCTAATAAAGAACTTCTTGCTTGTATCATAATGTCTGTTACAAAGTTTGCACATTTCCTTGTTCTGATGTATTTTGAATCGAGGATGCACTTTATATACTGATGCAAATGGCTTCTGAATGTTAAGATTCATTTTATCTTGATTTGAAAGAAAGCTTTTGAGCAGAAGGAAGTTCCAGAAATAACCTACATCGTCAAGGAGATAGCATGAAGTAATTTATTTGAGCTCAATTGTAACGGTGCTAGTTATTAGGTTTAATATGGGTGACACGGTAGCACAGTGGTTAACACTGTTGCTTCACATCGCCAGGGGCCCGGGTTCAATTCCTGGTTTGGGTCACTGTCTGTGCGGAGTTTGCACGTTCTCCCCGTGTCTGCATAGATTTCCTCTGGTTTCCTCCCACAAGTCCCGAAGGACATGCTTATTAGATAATTTGGACATTCTGAATTCTCCCTCTGGAACAGAACGGGCATCGGAGTGTGGCGACTCGGGAATTTTCACAGTAACTTCACTACAGTGTTAATGTAAGCCTACTTGTGACACTAATAAAAGATTACTACTTGAGATTTGACCTAGAATCATAGCATTTACAGTGCAGAAGGAGACCATTCGGCCCATCGAGTCTGCACCGGCCCTTAGATAAAGCACTCTACTTAAGCCCATGCCTCCACCTTCTCCCAGTAACCCACTAAGGGGTAATTTAGCATTGCCCACTAAGGTGCAATTGATCATGGCCAATTCGCCTAACCTACACATTTTTGGGACTGTGGGAGGAAACCGGAACACCCGGAGGAATGCCACGCAGACACGGGGAGAACGTGCAGACTCCATGCAGACAAGTCACCCAAGGCTGGAATTGAACCGGGACCCTGGTGCTGTGATGCAGCAGTGCTAACTACTGTGCCTTCATGCCGCCCACCTAATTATGAAAATGTTCCCAAGAGTTTATTTTTAAGGTTTGAGGTCGTTAGAATTTCTTAAATATTCATTTTTTTTTCTCCCTCACCACTCCTTGCCCCCACTTTGCCCTTTCCATCATACGTGCCCATTGATCAGATTAGAGAGGAATGCAGCCCATTTCCAGGCAGCAAGGAGTCCTGCTCTGAGCTAGCTACTCTAGGCTTAGCAATGGTATATGACTCCACTTGATAACTTTTCAGACTTTTGGGTAGGGGAGAAGTAAAAATATGAGATAAAGCCTTGCTTCTTGTCATTGGAAATGTTCAGGAAATGAAAATAATGCTTTCTGAAAAGTATTTTTCCTATGTTTGATCCTAACAGCAGGTTAGGATTGTGTGAACCCAACATTGGGTTCGGAGTGATTGGCCCATCTGCTTTCTTGGAATTTATTATCTGTTGAGGCCATAGGTTTTCAAGCTGGGGGCCTGGCCCACAAATAAATTCCAGGCGGTTTGTGAAATCATCTGACTAATGTTATTTGGAGCTTAGCATGCTGTGTGTGAACAATGTGATCTTCTATGAACTTTTCAGTGTTTATGGAATTACAGAGGAGAAGCAATCACATTCATATTGCAGTCCACTGCTTTTTACTTGCCTTAGTTGAGAGCTGCACATTTCTCAACCAACTTTCTGACTCAGGCCGGGTGAAAATATGCAGTGCATTGAGTTCCTCAGGCTTCCTGTAGAGGGTAGCAGAGTCTGAGGGAAGCACTAGCTGCTGTAAAGCAGGTCAAGTCCCAGCCACTTTGAGAAGCCAGGCAGTTGGTAAGTGGGTACAATGAGCCTGGGGTGAGGGATTGGGAAGATCGTTGAGGGGGGGTGGGGGAGAAATCAGGTGGTCAAGACAGAAGTTGCGTAGTGTTGGTTCGTTAGTCTGGGGTGAGGAGATAGTCTGGAGCGTAGTGAACATTTGCTGGGGGATTACGGAGGGAGTAGTTGGGAGGTCAGGAGGGTAGTTTGTGGGGTCGGGAGAGATGTCATGAGTAGGTGATAGTAGGGAGGATCGTTGGAGGTGGGGAGTAGTGGGCGGGTTAAGCGGCTACTCCGGCAGGGTGCGGAGGTAGTCGGGAGGGGGAGGGGGCTAAGTCTAGTAGTGTGCAGGATCTCTTATTCGCCAATAAGAGTTGGGGTTCGGTGGGAGGTTGAGATTGAGTTTATTGCAAAACTTAGTACAGATTCAAATATAAAAAAGAGAAGCAAAAGCCCAGAGGGGCAAAAGAAAGGGAACAAAGAAAAGAAAGCAAAGAAGAGAGCCATGCGCACAAAGGGTCAAGCTTTATACATGCACGTTTTTGGTCACACCCCTTCTTTGTCCCCCATTGGCTTAGCAATCCTGAATTGTGACTCCTGATTGGTGCTCCATCTCAACATTTTATACCAGCATCTGCACTTGTATCTATTTTGCTGGCTGTGCTTACATTGTATTTAAGCCTACTTTTGACAATAATAACGTTTATTATTATTATCATTGTCACATTTGTGGTTTGGATTCAGAAAAGCTGATGTGTTCCCAAAGTATATTTTCCCAAAGTCTCACTAGTTTAAATTGAGTTTCAAAATTTCCCCACATGGGGGTTTGGTGGCTATAGTTACCCTGGAGTTAGAAGTGGTTTTAATTCTTCTAACTTTTCCCAGGTTACTATTCTGCTAAGCCAGTCAGAACTATCCAAAGTAACCAATTTAAATTGGAACATCAAATGGTTCCCAGTGCAGGGTAATCGCTAAATAGAAGTTTGAATTTCCCGGGGAACTCCCATGTATTCCTTGCATGGGGACTTCCAGGGTTGGGGTGGGGGTGGGGTGACCCACAGGACATGTCCCGGATGCGATTTCCAATTGGAAGTTCTGGGCCATTAATTTCACTTGCTCTTTGATTAAGGCAATATCTGGTCTACTGACATTGTCACTTGATTTGTATTAATATTTGCAAGATGAGGGTGTCTTCCCCTCACAGAAGCTGAAAGCACTGAGTTAGTCCATAACGCTGTGTAAATGTCCGTTACTGGGAGAACCCTAGTAGTTCAGAAAATACAAATTCCTGCATGGTGGAACAGTGGTAAAATTTATATTAGAAATACAATAAATCCCTGTGCCTTCAACTATATGGTCTAGATTTCCCTTACTATTATTTACAGTTTTTAGTGATAATAATGATTATTTCCAGTGTCACAACCATGCTTCCTCAAATTGGCCTGTGAGCTAAGAATTTGTGTGCGCAAAGATAAAGTTACTTGGGCAAATATGATAAATTGTTAACTAAAATACCCATACAAAGATTTAAAAGCTGCCAAAAATATTCAAATAAATCTGAGAGATACTGCTGCACGCTTGAGTTTCTCATCTCTGCAGTGACGGCATTGAAACCTGACTTTCAGCTTAGCAGCTGCAATAGCTTCTGTAGTCGACCAATAGTGTTTTCCTTTTTCAAGGGGACTCCGCAGGTAAAGCAAGTTTTGGGAAAGGGAAGGTTTTTTGTTCATCGTTAGTTCTGTGGTTACCGCACATAAAGATTGCCTGCACTCTTGATAGAACAGCAGTTGGTTTCTTAACACCTTCCTCTTTGATTCCTGTGGCAGAGAAAAAACTCTCTTATGTCTCTCAAAGTTCTTCTGAGGGGTTCCTGGCTATTTCAGCTGAGAGCTATGTGCTGCTGATGTTTCTCACACTGTTGCATGCTTCTTACAAACCTCCTTTATACAATTCAAAAAACATAAAAGTTAGCAGCTCAGTTAATAACTGTTTCGCCAGGAGTTAATTAGGGGCTGGTTTAGCACAGTGGGCTAAACAGCTGGCTTGTAATGCAGAACAATGCCAGCAGCACGGGTTCAATTGCCGTACTGGCCTCCCCGAACAGGCGCCGGAATGTGGCAACCAGGGGCTTTTCACAGTAACTTCATTGAAGCCTACTTGTGACAATAAGCGATTATTATATTATTATGTCGAGGTCCTTTCAAGTCCCTTCCTGCTTCCTATTCCCACAGAACTATAAGTGTTTTCACATATTTTAGAATTTAATGGGCATCTCTGCATTTTTAATGACTCTTAATAACCAGCTCTAGAGAGTCTGACAAGATTTGTCACCTTCTCTGTCCAAACTATTGTTTGAAAAAAGACTTTTTAAACTCAATGTAAAGGTTTGAAAACAGAAATGTGGCTTTAAAACCCAGTTGTCCTTAAAATCTGTAATATCATAATTACATGTTCCCGTGATAACAGTAAGACACGATAATGACTGGGGCAACCTTAATGTGTAATTTTAAAAATATTTGCAGAGCTGCTTAATGCAAGCAGGGCTTTTTTGTGTCAGTGAAAATAGTATGCATTAGCAGTGAGTATTTTTGCAAAGATTGCAAAGTAGTTTAAAGCTAAAATTATTTTAATTTCAAATGAACCTTTATCTTTCCCTATTCCCAAAGTCCTAATGCCCTGTACTTATTTTTGTCCACATTCTTCATTTTTAAAACTATGGTTACATAGTGGACAAGTGATTTTGCTATTATTATTAATTTATGATGTAAATGGACTGAAGAATTGCATTATTCATTCTACTAAAGTAAATGAAACAGCAAGTTACACAATGGGATCTGTTCAGTCACTGCACTTGATATGAGAGTGCCAATCTGCTTGCTGTAACCAGGCTAAATTTTCTGCTTTTCTCTGTTAGCTAGTTCTTGAACATAAGTCAAGATTGAAGGAATATTGAAACACAAAAGTATCGTACAAACACTGCTTTAATGGTATCATATATCATATAAGAAGGTTAAAGTTCACTGGAATTAATTATATATTTCCTGCACTCAACATCCTCAAATGTTATACTAAAGGTATAAAAGGTAAAAGTAAGAACCATCACCACCATGACCGTGGCAAAAATAATGTGCTTGAAAATACAAAGAAAACTAACACAGAATTTCAGTACATGTTATTTGTAATTTTTAATGTGTTTTTTGAATGTTTAAGTGGAAGTTTATGACAATATTGCATTTTTTAAAAAAAAATTGAAAATAGTCATGAACATTAAGGAAGAATTATTATTGATACTCCCCTTTTAAATTTCAATTTGCAAATGTTCTTTCCTTGTTCATGTCAAAGTTATGGCTGCTTGGAAGGATAACTGACCTTGTTGATTGGATTAATTAATATACAGCGCAAGTCTCTTTTATAGCGAACTGGTTTTTATTTAGATCATTTTTCCATTTTGAGCTGCTGTCTGCTATATTCCTTGGAGATTAATGAGTTAGAAAACAGGAAGCTGAATTTGAATTCTGTTACAACACCCTGGGCAGTTTGCAGTCAATTCCAGCTCCACTTGACCCGGGGTTGCAGCACAGTTGGAATTAACTTTCATTTGAAAATACCCAAAGTCTTCGGCTGCCCGACAACTACATTCACCAGGTTTATAAATTTAAACACAATTAACTTTATATTATTAACGGTAATTATAATTAAATAGGCAACGAATACAACTGGTTAACTGCTATCTAATCTCTAACCACCTCCCCCCCCGCCCCTTTTAACTCTCAGCTTGTAATGGCTTTCACTGTAGACTCTCAGAAATAGCAAGCAGCCAGCATTTGAAAAAGAGAGAGACAGCTTCTTTCAGGGTCTAGAAGTTTCTTCCTGTCAGACAGTAGGCAGCAGAGCAGAGAGAGAGAGCTGCTTCCAACTTGTGGGTCCAGTGGCTGATCTTGGGTTCTCTCCGAAAAACCCCACCTGGCAGGAACCAATCTCGGTTGGTTGCCGGGCAGAATACTGTCCCTGGCTAATCCATTGTCCAGCAGCCAACCAGTCGAAACAAATCCCTCCAATCTCTTCGGTGCCATAACGTCTGGGTTCTTCTGCCAAAAATACAAAACTTAATAACACAATATACTATACTTTGAATTTCTTACCTTGCTCGACTTAAAGGTATGTCTCCATTAACGATCCAAGGACCAAAAATAATAAAGGCAAAATGAAAGAAATGGGAACTAAGGGAGTCAAAAGGAAGGGCAATCTACAAGAACAATGAGAGAAGCGAATTACAGCAGTTAAAGTGCTTCCGCGCATTGTGCTGTATTTTAAAATCATTATCGAGCTTCTCAATTTAACCCGAATGTGCCTGTTTAAACACACTGCTGTGCCAATGAGTGGTGTACGTGTTGAAGATGAGTATTTTTGCTAAGGTTCATAATGATCTGGATTGTGCTCATCAACTCAGTGAGCAGGCAACAGCAAGGATTGCATTCGACAGCTGTTGTGCTTGGAGGCGCAGGAGTGATTTATAAAGGCAAATTCTGGATCCATTGGAAATCTTAAATTGAAATATTATTTTGATTTATAGAAGGATTTTGCCCATCAAGGCTGGATTGGATCTTTACTCAGAAACTAATCTCACTATCCAACTCTAAATAAATTTTACTTTTCTGTTATTTCGTGGGATGTGGGAATCGCTGGCGACACCAGCATTTGTTGCCCAACCCAGATTGCCCTTAGGAAAGTGGTGATGAGCCACCTACACGTGGTGTAGGTGTGCTCACAGTGCTATTGGGAAGGGAGTTCCAGAGTTCGATCCAGCAACAGTGAAGTAATAAGGGTATAGCTCTAAGTTGGGGGAGTGTAGGTGTGCTCACAGTGCTATTGGGAAGGGAGTTCCAGAGTTCGATCCAGCAACAGTGAAGTAATAAGGGTATAGCTCTAAGTTGGGGGAGTGTGCCTCTTAGAGGGGAACCTGCAGTTGGTATTCCCATGTGCCTGCTGTCCTTGCCCTTCTGGGTGGCAGAGGTTGCAGGTTTGAAAGGTGCCGTTGGTGAGACTTGGTGAGTTGACGTAGTGGATCTTGTATGTAATACACACTACTGCCACTGTGTATCAGAGGGAGCGATGAAAGATAAAAAATTTGTGGGCTGAATTTTGCAGCTCCCCCGCCAGTTGGATCTTCCGGTCCTGCCAGTGGGGGCTCCCCATGATGGGTTTCCTGGCGGCATGGACAGTAAACAAATGCAAAGAGGCGTTGACATTGATGTGACTGGAAGATCCCACTGCTGGCCAATGGCAAGCCGCCTCCGCCACTTGTAGAGGGCTAAAACCTTGCCCTATGCCATTGAGATTCCCTGAGGCATTTAGATTATTCTTGGGGTTTTTTGAGGAAATAATCCTTTATCTTATCTTTAGGACTCTGCAGACCAGATCAGAGGATTTGCAGGCTTCCTGGGATAGACTTTTACTTCCGATTTCCTTGAGCACTCTTTTTATTGAGAAACCCAACTGATGCAATGGCAACTAGTAGGCACCAGAATGGCCTTTGATGTCTAAAGCTGGGCTATAGACACAAGTTTACTAACATTCCCAAGAATCTAGGAAATCATGTTGGGACATAAGGGAGCACTTTTTTCCTTTTCATGATACTTCGGAAATTATGCAAAGAGAACATTCTACCCTATACTCTTTGATTTTAACTGTGGTGTACAAAATCCTTTGTGTCTCTGCTCTTTTTGATCTCGCCACTGCAATGAACTTGTGCTGGTTGAGTATCTCTTGGGTATTCCCTGTTTTATTTTCTTAGTACATTGCTTGTTGCTAAAGTTGTGATTCAGAGCAAAATTTTATGTGCAATTGAGTGGACAGGAACATCTGATTTATAATGCCTGAGAAAACATCTTCAGGTGATGTAAGGTCTCTCTTACCCTCCCCTTTCTTGGAAGATAACTAGCTATTCTTCCTTTTTGGAAGCTGAGTTACATTGAGAGACAACTGGTGGATACTCTGGGTGACTATGGGCATGATCGAAAGGGCTGCTGCACCTGAAAAGCAGCTCACCGCAGCACAGCATGGCTGATAGGAGCTAGGAGATCCTGCTCTTGGGATCTACCCGGCTTGCAACGCCTCGCGAGATCTAACATGAGGGCGGGATCACTTTTAGGAAAATCTGCATATTACAATGAGACAGCTAGTTTCACTTTAATATGCAGTTTCCTGAGATACCCGAGGTGTTGCGTCTATCCCCTCCGTCTGGGAGACCGTTCAGTGCAGGTCTCCACAAACCGGGACCAGACAGAATGGCACTCATCGGGGTCTCTCATGGGATTGCTGGCCCCCAGGTGCATGGCCTTTGGGCAGGGTGGTACCCTGGCATTGCTGATGCCACCCTGGCAGTTTCACCCGGGTGCCAGCCTGGCATCGCCAAGGTGCCCAGGTGGCCCTGCTGGTTGGCACTGCCCAGGTGGCAAGCTGGCATTTCTTTTGCATTCGGAGGCGTTCGGGCCAGGGTTAACCTGCATGGGTGTTTGGGGGGGGGGGGGGGGGGGTAAGATCCTTCCATAGTTCTTTGGGGCTTGGGGGAGTGGGGGGGTGGGGGGGAGTCACGTTTGGAGCTCTCGAGTGGTGTCTTGATCTTCCACTACACAAGAGTTCTGGCGACCGGAGCTCCTCAGTGCAGAAAATGCGGCTGTGTCCGGCCTTGGACACGCTGAGGCCCCAACGAACCAGAGTGCCGTTTAGTAGCGTTGTATTTCTTGGCACTGCGAGCGACGGGAAACATGTGGCTAATGCAACTCGCTGTGGAACTTTGTTCCTATTTAGTTAAATCACACTTGATATCTGCCCACCGGAGGTCAATTGCACCATTTTACGATCCAGCTGGGAAGCAATTCTGTATCACTTGCCATGCAAATTTACCAGCTGTCTTGCCCTTCCCCCCCCCCCACTACCGGATCCTTGGAATAGGGAGACCCTCCCCCAAGGGACCTCAAACCAATGAGTAAGTGCACTGAAGTGTGGGATTGGAATGAATTTCCTACTTTTGTGATAAATTGGCCTACCGCGAGGTCCACAATTGCAGGCTCACGAATGCTGAGAGCATCTGTGATCCACACCAAAATGGATTAGTAAGACACATTTGCATTTATTTACATACTCCCGCTGGCATGCGGACGTAAACCTCTTCCGGCGCCAGCGGGGAACCAGAGCATTGTGTTCGGATTAGCCCGCCAACTCCCCGTGCCGATCACTCTTTTGTGATTCTGGACCACATCGTGGACCCTGATACCAGCATCGGCTGACGGAGAATCTACCCCCATATCTGTTGATGTTTGTTGGCAACCTGAATTATGTGAGGTAACCATTTCTGGTGACAGAATAAATGAGGTAATGTTAACTCAATTTCATTAATAGCAATTTAATATGGCTTCTTAGCTGTTCTCTCATCTTGATTTTTATTTCAGGGTCACCCAAAGGTCTGTGAAAAACTCAAAGCCCTCATGGTAGAATGGGCAGAGGAATTTAAGAATGACCCTCAACTTAGTCTAATATCTGCTATGATAAAAAACCTGAAGGAACAAGGAGTTACGTTCCCTGCTGCAGGTTCTCAGGTAGGTTTTTTTGACAATTGTATGAATTGCCTACTGTGCAGTTCAAACTCACTCCTCGTAAGTCATTGGTCTGAAACTTATGAAGATACAAATTTGAGCCCTTGGTTTAAATTAACTGTTTATTACCGGTGCTGTTTATTTCTAACTATGTTGTTGAAATAGGCTGCTGAACAGGCGAAGGCAAGCCCTGCTTTGGTGGCGAAGGACCCAAATGTAACAGCAATTAAAAAGGAAGAGGAGGACTTGGCAAAAGGTGAGCTTATTCTATATCCATATGCTGTATCAACCTAGATCCAAATGTAACAATGGGAAGCATTTTTAAAAACATGCAGTTTGAGGTACATTGGTAGGTTAGAAATTGACAACATGGTATACATCGAAGTACCCCAAAATGCCTCATAGGAAATTATTTAAGTAGGGCGAAAAACATTGATTTTGAGGATGCTTTTGAAATGGGGAAGATAAAGCAACTGGAGGAGAATATAAAGAACACCCCAACCTGTAAAGAGATGATGGCTGAGGTTTATGCTGTAAATGCTGGAGGGAGGGAGGGTAGATGCATATGCGTTTGAATTGGAGTATCAGAGGGTGCAACTGGGAAGGAGGGCGGAGGAATTTAGAAGTATGGCCACGGAATAATTTATCAACAGCACTTTGAAGTCAAAATGCTGAAGGTGAAGAAGGGTATCCGAGAAGTCAACTCTGATGGTGGGTGAGGGTTTAATATGCAAAAAAATGGTGTTGACAGAGTTATGAGGAGCATAGCAATTGTGAAGTGAGCAAAGGCCAAATTCTTTTCACCTTGTAGTTTGCCATATAACATTCTGGTAGTTGCACAATACAAACAATGTGGAGTTGTTAATGAGTCATGGCATTCCATCTCTATCATAGGCATAGGAGACCCAGAACTGAAAATGTATCCATGGAAAGTTCTGGGATCCATACAAATCTGTATATATCGTGATTTCCACAATCCTGGGACACATAAAACACTTTACCAACAATGAAATACTTGTGAAGTGTAGTCATTGTTGTGAATGTAAGGAACACAGTAGCCTATTGAGACACCGCAAGCTCTCACAACAGCAATGTGATAATGATAAAGTGCATTGTTTTAGTGATAAGTAAAGGATCATGATATCAGGGACAGCTCTCTTTTTCTTCAAAATAGTGCCATGGGATCTTTAATGTCCACTTAAGGGGAAAAGATGGAGATTAACATCTCAACCAGAACAAAGTGTTGTGCTGACAGTACAACACTCCCATCAGTGCCGCATTGGAGTGTCAGGCTAGTTATGTTTTTGTGCTCAAGTCGCTGAAGTGGGCTTGAACCCACAACCTTCTGACTCAGGCAAGTATGCTACCGACAGAGCCATAGTTGACACTGCTCCAATACATAGTCCAAAGTTACCTATTCCTCCCAAGCACACTACACTTAGCATATGTCATATCATAAATTACTTGTACATTGTGTAGCAAATGTTATTTTCCCCCAAAAAATCAATCTAATCTTGTTACATCATTTCATGAATGAGCAGGCTTCATGGATTTATCTCTTCCTCACTGAAATAATCCCTTGACAGATTTTATATTGTTCTTTCATGGGATATGATCATTGCTGACAAGGCAAGCATTTTTTGTCCATCCCTAATTACCCTGAGAAGGTGGTGGTGGGTTGTGATCTTGAACCAATGCAGTCCATTTGGCGTACTTACACCCACAGCACTGTAGGGAAGGGGGTTCCAGTTTTTTTTTTCCACCCAGTGACAGCGAAAGAAATTCAATACAGTTCCAAGTTGGAGAAATGTGGGTTAATTAGGAAGAGCCAGCATGCAGTTCTTAAGGGAAACCATGTTTGATGAACTGACTGGAGTTTTTTGAAGAAGTAACAGAGGGTTGATGTGGGAAATGCTGTTGATGTGGCATATATGGACTTCCAAAAGGCATTTGATACAGAGTCATAGAGTCTTACAGCACAGAAGAGGCCCATCATGTCTGCACCAACAGAACTGCACTAGAATCATAGAAATCCCACTTTCCAGCACTTTCCCATAACCTTGAATGTTATGACATTTCAAGTGCCCATCCAGGAACTTTTTGAAAGGTTCTGAGGTTTCCCGCTCTGCTACCCTCCTGGGCTGTGCCAGACTTCCACCACCCTCTGGGTGAAATTCTTTTTCCTTGAATCACCTCTAAACCTCCTGCCCTTTGCCTTAAAATTATGCCCACTTGTTACTGACTCTTCAACTAAGGGGACAGCTGCTTCTTATCCACCCTGTCCATATCCCTCATAACCTCATACACCTCAATCAGGTCCCCCCTCAGCCTTCTGTGCTCTAAAGCAGAATTCTTCAAACTCAGGTTCATGACCCGTGGGTGGGTCGCGACCCGTGAGTGGGTCGCGGGCGGGTGTTGGGAGGGTCGCGGAGTGATCGGTTGTGGCATTCCCGATCGTGGGAAGAAGACCCCAACAGCTGTGACTGGTTGTTAAGATTCCTACAAGAGGGAATTCCCTGATTGGTTACGGAGTTTGAGTGTGCGGCGCGGCGTGAGGCTGGGCACCAGGCGCGCGCAGGGGGTGAGGACAGGGGCTGACAACTGTCCATGTGGTACAGTGGTGGCCCTGGCTTGGAGCTCCACTCTGGTGCTCATCCTCTGATATCTGCTCGGCGCGTCCCCCGCCACCAATCTGCAGTATGCAACCTGAGGCTCCGTGGTGCCGGCACAAAGTCCGCTTGCACTGCCACGATGTGAAGTACTGGTCAGGTGGTCAGCAGTCTATGACAGGTGGATACAGCCACTGGACAGTGAAGAGGGAAGCCAGGCCAGGTTTGTCGACGAGGAATACCGATCAAACGAGGCCAGTCACTATGGCAGACACATCAACGCTGGAAGAAACCTATAGTCTTCACTTTGAGTCTCCACTTTCTGGAAACCAGGAAGCATGTTTTTTTTGGTGAGAATGGAGAAGGGGATGACTTGGATGTTTAAATAGTGCAATCCAGTGGAACCAGTAAGAAATATTGTGACATTGTATATGGGTCGTCTCGAAAGACCTGCTGTTAGGTAAATTGGACATTCCGAATTCTCCCTCAGTGTACCCGAACAGAAGCTGGCGTGTGGTGACTAGAGGATTTTCACAGGAACTTCATTGCAGTGCTAATGTAAGCCTACTTGTGATAATAAAGATTTTTATGTTTGACAAGTTACTTCATCTCATCCAAAGTCATAGTTTGTAAAGTAAATCAAGATTGTACATTTTTCTATACTTGTTTAAATTTCTAAAGCAATAGGAATATATTTAAAATAAAGTTTGTGTGCAAATGTAAGGATGCGCATGTTCAACTGAAATTGTTTTAATTTTCAGTAGTAAGTGCCAGCCGCGACCGGCCTTTAAATATGACACTGGAGTCTTTCCACAGGAGGCCACGCCACGCTTTGGGTGCAAAATCATGGAGGAGAGTTTCCTCCCTTTTGTTGCTGCCAGCAACAGGATTGTGTGAAGAACTGAAGATGGATTATTTTATAATAAGGAAGAGAGGGCCAGAGATACAAACAGGCCAGGATCTCACAATTGAATCTGCTGGAGAGAGCTTCACAGGAGAGTTTACGGCGGGACAAAGAAGTGCTAGTGTGGGCTGCATCCAGAGCTCCAGGGCTCTTGTAAGCAGTATAAAGATGATTTCTTGAGCTTTGGCTTTAATTTTGCCAATGCAAATGAGGAAGCAAAGCCCATTTGTGTTATGTGCAGGGAAGTACTGGCAAAATCATAGAATTTATAGTGCAGAAAGAGGCCATACGGCCCATCGAGTGTGCACTGGCCCCTGGAAAGAGCATCCTACTTAAGCCCATGCCTCCACTCCATCCCCGTAACCCCGCCTCACGTTTATGATACTAAGGGATAATTTAGCATTGCCAATCCACCTAACCCGCATATCTTTGGACTATGGGAGGAAACCGGAGCACCCGGAGGAAATCCACTCGGACTCTGTGAGAAAGTGCAAACTCCACATAGACAGTCACCCGAGGCTGAAATTGAACCCTCGTCCCTGGAGCTGTGAGGCAGCAGTGCTAACCACTGTGCCCCCATTTCTTCAAGGGCATTTGAAGACAAAGCATGACAGGTTCCAGAACAAACCTCTTGACTTTTTTCAAAGGATGCAGCACGAACTTAAATGATCAGCTGAAGTCCTAAGTAGCAATGTATCTTTGAATGACGAAGCAAATGAGATCGTGAGGACCAAGCGGGTTCACCTGTCGTGTTAAAGGTAAGTAATAATGGTGTGTCGCAAAGGTCGGCTGGCATGGGTCTCTAAGGTTGACCGGCGTGGGTCGTGAACTTTGGCCAGTGTGGGTCCTGAAGGTCCACTGGTTGGTAAATGTGGGGCCCGGGAAAAAAAAGTTTGAAAAACACTGTTCTGAAGAAAACAACTCAAGTTTATCCAGCCTCTCTTCATAGCTTAATTGCTACATCCCAGGCAATATCCTGGTGAATCTCCTCTGCACTCTCTTTACTGCAATCACATCCTTTCTATAGTGAGGCGACCAGAACTGAACAGAATACTCTAGCTGTGGCCTAACCAAAGTTTTGTTCAGCTCCTACATCACCTCCCTGATCTTCTAATGTATGCCATGACTGATGAAAGGCAAATGTCCTGTATGTCTTGTTTAAGAACATAGAACATACAGTGCAGAAGGAGGCCATTCAGCCCATCGAGTCTGCACCGACCCACTTAAGCCCTCACTTCCACCCTATCCCCGTAACCCAATAACCCCTCCTAACCTTTTTGGTCACTCAGGACAATTTAGCATGGCCAATCCACCTAACCTGCACGTCTTTGGACTGTGGGAGGAAACCGGAGCACCCGGAGGAAACCCACGCAGACACGGGGAGAACGTGCAGACTCCGCACAGACAGTCACCCAGTGAGGAATCGAACCTGGGACTCTGGCGCTGTGAAGCCACAGTGCTATCCACTTGGCTACCGTGCTGCCCTAAAATACAGAAGGAAAATCAGTAATATTGCTGTAAAAACCTCCGGAAGAAATGAGAATACAATATCCAGAACCCTTCCACTCACCGGTCATTATTTCTCCCCCCTCTCTTTACACAAACATGTTTGGATTCACTCTGCCAAAATCAGAGCTCCTCCAGTCTTCACAATGTGGCTATGCCTCTGCAAAAGTGTCTGGCATACTGTAGATTTCATCTGCCAGTGACGCACTTAGTGACATCCTTATGGGTGCTGTTCATTAACATTGGAAAAGTTTTATAAAATGAAAGTGGTCACATTACCATGCATTTTGAAAATCCATGCATCATCATGCATCTAATTCCCTGTATTCCTGTGCAGGCTGGATGTTCCTTCAGGGACTCCAAAATCAATAGGACTACCATGCATTTGGGCTGCTGTCTATCAGTTTCTCGGAATTGTCCAGGTGTAGGCTGATTTGAGGCTGCTGCGCTCTTATTTCATCCCACTTCTCAGCACCTGATTTGCTGCTATGAGCATTACACTGATGATGAAAGCTATAGCGAACGCACAGATGAGACTCTTTCTTACACACGTCTGCTTGATCTGCTGTGTTGAGCATGTGTCAATGTCAACAGGACATTCATCTGGGTTTACAACATGGCCTGCTTCTTCTGTCATGATTATATTTTCTATATCCTTCATTGACAAATGTTCACAGAATGCCTCGTAAAGGAGTCTCTTCAGCTCTTCTACTGTCATTCTCTGCATATCGCACTTCCAAAAAACGTTATCAAATTCGGTCCCATGGAACTTTTCTGGAATTGCAGCTGATGACAGTTTGGGTCCTAGCAACGTCACAAACTCTTCAAAGTCCACCTGTCCATCACCCGAAAATTTGGACGAAGCTGATTCCATAAGAGACTCAAACAGAGACTTGAGGGTGAGGAGCTTACAAGGTTATGGATAAAAAGTGAAGATGTAGGACTGAGCACAACTAATCTTCAAGGAGCCAGCAGGCACAATGGGCTGAATAGTCTCCTTCTGTGCTGTAATATTCCATCCTATCATGACTAGGTCATTACACCCTTTCGCACTGAACCCATGGCCGTGCCAACACAGCCCTACTGCTGGCCTCTTGAGCAATCTCCGGCCAGATCTATTTATTTTCAGTCGCAGGTTCTTTCCTCCGTCAGTGGGTCGAATACTAGCCCTTTAACCTGATCTGCTATCTTCAGGGGTTTGTGGACAAGCGACCCAAGATCCCTTTCTTCCTCTCAGTTTCCTCATGTCTTACCATTCTTTGAGTACTCACATGTCTTGCTACTCCATCCAAAGTGCATCACTGTACACTTTTCAGGGTTAAAATTCCATCTGCAACTGATCTGCCTATCTGACCAAACATCTATAATCTTGCTGCAACCCAAGATCTTCCTCACTACTACATATTACTTGCTCACAAATTTACTTATCGTCTCCAGCCCCCACCTCCTCCTCCGCCCCCACATTCTCATACATATTGTTCCTCTCTCCTACCACTAAGCATCAAGTAATAGACAGAGTGAAGTGATTCCACAACGAACATATCAGATCTAAGCTTTTTTGTTATGGACAAGGTGCTGCTGGTGGGGGTGGCCAACTCGGAGTTCTTGGCAATTGTGATTTCAGACCACACACCGCATTGGGTGAATTTGTGGGGGGCGTAGGTGGAGGCGCAACAGCCGCAGTGGAGGTTGGATGCAGGGCTATTGGCGGATGAAGGGGTGTGTGAGCAGGTGAGGGCTGCCGTTTGGATTATGTGGAGTTGAACGATACGGTGGAGATCACAGCCGCCACACTGTGGGAGGCACTTAAGGTGGTAGTTAGGGGGCAATTTATTTTGATCCGGGCACATTGGGAGAGGGTGGAATGTGAGGCAAGGGCGAGGCTCTGGTCGAGGAGATTCTGAGGGTAGATTGAACGACTCGGTGGTGCCGGAGGAGCGGTTGTTAAAGGAGAGGCAGGGGTGCCAGATGCAATTTTGATTACTGTACAGGAAGGTGGTGGGGCAGTTATGGAGGGACAGAGGGGCAGTGTATGAATTTGGGGAAAAGGTGAGTGGAATGTTGGCTCACCGGTTGAAGCAGGCAGCCACGAGGGAGATTGGAAGGGTGAGGGATGAGGGAGTAAAGTGTTGTAGGATGCAGAGGCGGTGAAAGGGGCATTTGAGGCCTTCCATAGAAGGTTATGACCTTCCATAGAAGGTTATATGAATTGGAGCCTCTGGCCGGGGAGGAGGGGATGTGGTGGTTCCTTGAAGGGTTGGAGTTCCCAAAGGTGGAGGGGGAAGAGGGTGCAGGGGCTGTGGGTCCCAATTGGGCTGAAGGAGGTGATGGACGGCATGGGTGTGATGCAAGTGGAGAAGGCATGGGTTCCCAGTAGAGTTTTATAAGCTGTTTGGTGCAGAGCTGGGGCCGTTATTAGTGAGGACTTACAATGAGGCAAGGGATAGGGGGACTCCAACCCCCACATTGACGCAGGCATTCATCTCCCTGATCTTAAAAAAAGATCAGGACCAGGAGCATGTGTGGTGTGGCTTGTACCACCTGATATCGCTGTTGAATGTTGAGGCAAAGGTGCTGGCATCACAAATTGAGGACTGTGTACCAGGTGTGATGGGGAAAGATGAGATGGGATTTGTAATGGGAAGAAAGTTGTCAGTGAATGTGCGCAGTGAATGTAATTATGGTGCCCTCGGAGGGGCAGAAGATAGAAGTAGTGGCAATGGACAGGGAGAAGGACTTTAATTGGGTGGAGTGGGCATATTCTTTGGAGGTGCTTGGATTTGGGCAGGGGTTTGTGGATTGGGTTCGGCTGTTCAGAGCTCTCGTGGCGGGTGTTCGCACGAACTGGATGAGGTTGGGGTACTTTGGATTGTATCATGGGACGAGGCAGGGGTTCCCGCTCTTCCTATTGCTTTTCGCCTTGGTGTTAGAGCTGCTGGCAATGGCGTTTACAGCATTGAGGGATTGAGCGGTGGTGGGGGAGGGGATGACGCCGATTTTAAAATATATATATATAGATATATACGATATATCTCGTACCCGGTGGGCAGCATTGGAGTGATTTTAAGGGAATGTGGTCGATTGTCGGGGTACAAATTGTACATGGGGAAGAGTGAGGTGTTCCCGATCATTGCTAGAGGGCAAGGGAGGAGGTTGGGGCGTTGCTGCTCAGGGTGGCGGGGGCGAGTTTTAGGTATCATGAATCCAGGTGGCGCGGAGCTGGGCTCAGCTGCACAAATTGAACTTGGCACTGGCAGGGCACCTGCAGACGGTGGAAATGTCTGTGCTGCCCAGGTTCTTGTTCATGTTCCAGAGCCTCCCTATCTCCCTTTTTTAGGAAGATTAACGGGATAATTTTGGAGTTTGTATGGGCGGGGAAGACCCCGTGGGTGAGGCAGCTGTTTCTGCAGAGGGAGCGAGTGGGGGGTGTGAGGGGTAGCTAACGTTGCCAAATTTGATAAATTATTATTGGGTGGCGAACATTGCAATGGTGAAATAATGGGTGGTGGAGGAGAGATCGGTTTAGGGGCGGACGGAGGCGGTGTTATCTAGGGTGCTACGTTTGAGGGCACTGTTGTTGGTACCTCTCCCGTTCTCGCTGGTCAGGTACTCTGTGAGCTCGGTGGTGGTTTCGGCCTATGGGTGTGGAGCCAATACAAGCACAATTTGGGCTGGAGGGCATGTCGCTGTGGGCACCAATATATGACAACCATAGGTTTATCTGGATGCGAGATTCCAGGGATGGCGGCAGATGGGGATAGAATAATTTAGGGACTTGTTTATAGGGGACAGGTTTGTGGTGATGGAGGAGTTCGAGGAATTGTTTAAAAGCGGCAGATTTGTGGGGCTGGAGGAGTTGGAGGAATTATATGAGTTGCCCAAGGGGAACAGCTTTAGGTACCTGCAGGTTGAGATTTCATGGGAAGAGAGGTGCCGTCCTTCCTGAGGCTGCCACCTCCGGTGTTGCAGGACAAGTTGTGATCGGAGGATGATGTAGGGGAGGGTTGGAGTCAGATATTTACAAGGATGGAGAGGGAGCTCGCCCTGGTGAAGGAGATTAAGCGCAATTTTGAGGGGGAAGTGTGGGCTGGGACGTGGGTAGAGGCCTTGCGGACGGTGAATGCTTCCTCGTCATGTCCGAGGTTGAGTTTCATCCAGTTTAAGGTGCTGCATAGGCTCACATGACAGTGGTGAGGATGAGCCGGTTCTTTGTGGGGTAGAAGATAGTTGTGCGGGGTGGGGGTAGGGAAAATGTTGTCAACTGCCCCAACACCCTCTGACACACCCTTAACCACCGTCACAGCTTCTGAAACCAGATTGGCCTTCTTGAAAGTGTACCCTCAGAAAACAATGGGTCCTGACGGAGTCCCGAGTCGTGTACTCATACACTCATACCCTGCCAGGACCAGCTGGCAGGTGTGTTCGCGGACATCTTCAACCTCTCCCTACTCCGTTCCGAGGTTCCCACCTGCTTCAAGAAGACCACCATCGTGCCAGTGCCAAAAAAGAACCGGGCAATGTGCCTCAATGACTACTGTCTGGTGGTCTTGACATCTATCATTTTCAAGTGCTTTGAGAGGTTGGTGATATGGCACATCAACTCCATTCTCCCAGGATGCCTTGATCCACTGCAATTTGCACACTGCCACAACCGGTCCACAGAAGATGCTATCTCCCTGGCCCTACACTCATCCTTGGAGCATCACGACAACAAGGAATCCTACGTCAGACTCCTATTCATTGACTACAACTCCGCCTTGAACACTACAATATCAGCCAAGCTCATATCAAAATTCCAAAGCCTGTGCCTTGGCTTTTCACTCTGCAACTGGATCTCGACTTCCTGACCCTTGGACCACAATCAGTAAGGAGAAACAACATTACCTCCTCCACGATAGTCCTCAATACCGGGGCCCCTCAAGGCTGCGTACTTAGCCCCCTACTATACTCCCTATACACACATATCTGTGTGGCAAAATTTGGCTCCAACTCCATCTACAGGTTTGCTGATGATTGCACTCGGGTCGGATCTCGAACAACGACGAGTCAGAGTACAGGAGGGAGATAGAGAACCTAGTGGAGTGGTGTAATGACAACAATCTCTCCACCAACGTCAACAAAACTAAGGAGTTAGTCTTTGACTTTAGGAAACAAAGTATCGTACACACCCCTGTTTGCATCAATGGTGGAGACGGTTGAAAGCTTCAGATTCCTAGGTGTGCACATCACCAACAATTTGTTCTGGTCCACCTACGTCAACACTACGACCAAGAAAGCACATCAACGCCTATACTTCCTCAGAAAACTAAGGAAATTTGGCATGTCCACATTGATTCTTACCAATTTGTACAGATGCACCGTAGAAAGCATCCTATCTGACTGCATCACAGCCTGGTATGGCAATTGCTCGACCCAAGACCGGAAGAAACTACTGAGAGTCGTGAACACAGCCCAGTTCATCACGTGAACCCGCCTCCCATCCATTGACTCTGTCTACATCTCCCACTTTTGGGAAAGTTGGCAGCATAATCAAAGACCCCTCCCACCCGGGTTATCCTCTCTCCCAACTTCTTCCATCGGGCAGGTGATACAAAAGTATGAGAACACGCACTAACAGGTTCAAAAATAGCTTCTTTCCTGCTGTTACCAGACTGCTCAATGACCCTCTTATGAACTGAACTGATCTCTTCACACATCTTCTCTACTGAGTAGTATTACACTCCGTATGCTCACCCGATGCCTGTGCCTGTGTATTTACATTGTGTATTTATGTATGCCCTATGTTTTTTCATGTATGGAACGATTTGTCTGGACCGTACGCAGAACAATACTTATCACTCTGCCTCGGGTACAAGTGACAATAAATCAAATCCAAATGTAAAACATAAAATAAGCTCCTTATCAGCCGCCATAATGGAGTTGGTGATTAGCCTTGTATGCGTCATGACCAGGTGAGGTAATTTAATAGAAACCGATGCATAGCTCCAACTTGTAGAGCACTTCGTTTACAATTTCAGTCCCTGATAAGTGCTGTAAGAAGTCAAAAGATGCGAGTATTTAAATTAAATGGATTGACCCTACTCCCATCTGAAAACTCCTTTGATCTGTTCCATTTCAACTATGCGATGGGCATTGTTACAACTGTTTTCAAAGGAGCAGCCCAGTTAATGCCTGCCAGTTTACAATGAACCGTGCTAGCAGGTAAAGGTTTGCATCTCAGTAGCTTCTGAAATGCTTTTTTGCAAACCAGAGCATGTTCTGTACTCTGTTTGAAGAATATCTCATTAGAACCCTGTATATACTGACATCAGCAAGAAAGAATGCAATGAATAAAGCATTATAGATAAACATTCATAACTTTAGTTATCTTGGAGACTGTACCTACTAACTCAGCACATGACTGATATCCGTCCTTTGCCCTCAAAAAACTTGGGACAATCAAATATGTGAGACAGTCATGCAATAAATATGTCTCCTTTTTAGGTTGAAAGGTAAGAAGAAGGTATGTTTATAATTTGAAAGCTTTACTTACTAATGGCATTTTTGCAGAGACATGATCATTCATTGATCATGTTGAGAGATCAAGTATGGAGAGTAGAATACAATTTTAATGGCATATATTTTGGTGTCTATATTTTCCAGCAATTGAATTATCATTGAAAGAGCAAAGACCGCAGCAGACCACAGTCTCCAATCTGTATCCAAGCACTCCGAGCCTTATGACCAGCAAACCTGAAGGACGGAAGGTGCGAGCCATCTATGACTTTGAAGCTGCAGAAGATAATGAGCTTACCTTTAAAGCTGGAGAGATCATTACTGTACTAGATGACAGGTACATGGAAACAGAGCAATAATAAATAGGGAGGGAAAATTCCATTTAGGTAAAGTAGCCTTAAACATACCTTAAAACTTGCAGTATGGTTTTTTACAAATTAAATCAGCATAATTCGATTTTGGTCAGCAAAGCTGGGTTATTTGGAGAATACCTAAATCAATAAATGATGAAGAAACAAATTGATTTTTTGGGGATATAACATGCAAGAGAGTAATGCTTTGAGGTAGTTGCATTATGAATAATAAAAATATTGAACAGCGTAACCCTTCATCTGCTTTCAATAGTGATCCAAATTGGTGGAAAGGTGAAACATATCAAGGGATTGGATTGTTTCCGTCAAATTTTGTGACAGCAGACCTAACAGCAGAACCAGAGACATGTGAGTAATGAGCATTTTACTAAATTCAATTGTAGATTTTGTATTTGAAAAGCAAGGAATTTTTAAATTTACCATTGCAAACTTGCATATAAACAATTTGTTCAATTATTAAGAGTTAAACTTGGAAAGTGGGTATTCAGTTTGTTGAGTGTAACTGCAAAGCTCACAGTTGTATGTTTAACTTAATTGTACATTTTTGCTATTACTAAAGTCATATTTACCCTTTACAGTGAAAATTGAGAAGAAAACTGTACAATTTAGTGATGAGGTTCAAGTTGAGACACTGGAACCAGAACCTGAACCTGTTTATGTTGATGAAGTAAGTATGTACTATGCTTTACCATGCTATAGATGATGGTAAGCAACTTGTGTATTGTAATACATTAAATGTAGTAAAACATTGCAAGTTGCTTCACATTAATGTCATAAAACAACATTTTACTTGAAGCCACACAAGGAGATATTAGGGCAGATGAAAGAGGTAGGAAGGAGGACAGAGAGTAGAGCGATTTGGGCCTTTGCAGTTGAAGCAGAGGTCAGAGGTAGGTTCTTTACGCAAAGAGTAGTGAGGCCGTGGAATGCCCTACCTGCTACAGTAGTGAACTCGCCAACATTGAGGGCATTTAAAAGTTTATTGGATAAACATATGGATGATAATGGCATAGTGTAGGTTAGATGGCTTTTGTTTCGGTGCAACATCGTGGGCCGAAGGGCCTGTTCTGCGCTGTATTGTTCTATGTTCTATGTTCTATAAGCCACATCTGCCAATGACCGAGCAATTGAAATCAAGGACATGCAAGCATTGGACCAACATAGATATATTTATGTATTTTTGGGGAGATTGGATATTGTTCAATTGGCAAAATCAGCAAAAAATCTGAAAATAATATCCTGCTATTCAGAAAAATTATTGTCATACCTTTAGCAGAGGTCGGAAAACGGTTAACTTATTTCTTAATGTGTCGTGAACCAAGGATGGAGTAACCACAACCAAAAGCTGAACTTTAGATTTTTTTACCCTGCTATGGGATTATGAATATGTATAAGTATGTTTCAGTTAAAAAGAAACTTGTGGGTTATTACAGAATTTTCCTTGGACAACTGCTAAAATTCACTGAGCATTTATAATTGGACTGAGATCTCTTGCACAATTAGCTGTAGTTTGCAAAGCATATTATTGGGATAATTATAAGTATGTACAAAGAACAAAGAACAAAGAAATGTACAGCACAGGAACAGGCCCTTCGGCCCTCCAAGCCCGTGCCGACCATACTGCCCGACTAAACTACAATCTTCTACACTTCCTGGTTCCGTATCCTTCTATTCCCATCCTATTCATATATTTGTCAAGATGCCCCTTAAATGTCCCTATCGTCCCTGCCTCCACTACCTCCTCCGGTAGTGAGTTCCAGGCACCCACTACCCTCTGCGTAAAAAACTTGCCTCGTACATCTACTCTAAACTTTGCCCCTCTCACCTTAAACCTATGCCCCCTAGTAATTGACCCCTCTACCCTGGGGAAAAGCCTCTGACTATCCACTCTGTCTATGCCCCTCATAATTTTGTATACCTCTATCAGGTCGCCCCTCAACCTCCTTCGTTCCAGTGAGAACAAACCGAGTTTATTCAATCGCTCCTCATAGCTTATGCCCTCCATACCAGGCAACATTCTGGTAAATCTCTTCTGCACCCTCTCTAAAGCCTCCACATCCTTCTGGTAGTGTGGCGACCAGAATTGAACACTATACTCCAAGTGTGGCCTAACTAAGGTTCTATACAGCTGCAACATGACTTGCCAATTCTTATACTCAATGCCCCGGCCAATGAAGGCAAGCATGCCGTATGCCTTCTTGACTACCTTCTCCACCTGTGTAGCCCCTTTCAGTGATCTGTGGACCTGTACTCCTAGATCTCTTTGACTTTCAATACTCTTGAGGGTTCTACCATTCACTGTATATTCCCTACCTGCATTAGCCCTTCCAAAATGCATTACCTCACATTTGTCCAGGTTAAACTCCATCTGCCATCTCTCCGCCCAAGTCTCCAGACAATCTAAATCCTGCTGTATCCTCAGACAGTCCTCATCGCTATCCGCAATTCCACCAACCTTTGTGTCGTCTGCAAACTTACTAATCAGACCAGTTACATTTTCCTCCAAATCATTTATATATACTACAAAGAGCAAAGGTCCCAGCACTGATCCCTGTGGAACACCACTGGTCACAGCCCTCCAATTAGAAAAGCATCCCTCCATTGCTACCCTCTGCCTTCTATGGCCTAGCCAGTTCTGTATCCACCTTGCCAGTTCACCCCTGATCCCGTGTGACTTCACCTTTTGTACTAGTCTACCATGAGGGACCTTGTCAAAGGCCTTACTGAAGTCCATATAGACAACATCTACTGCCCTACCTGCATCAATCATCTTAGTGACCTCCTCGAAAAACTCTATCAAGTTAGTGAGACACGACCTCCCCTTCACAAAACCGTGCTGCCTCTCACTAATACGTCCATTTGCTTCCAAATGGGAGTAGATCCTGTCTCGAAGAATTCTCTCCAGTAATTTCCCTACCACTGAAGTAAGGCTCACCGGCCTGTAGTTCCCGGGATTATCCCTGCCACCCTTCTTAAACAGAGGAACAACATTGGCTATTCTCCAGTCCTCCGGGACATCCCCTGAAGACAGCGAGGATCCAAAGATTTCTGTCAAGGCCTCAGCAATTTCCTCTCCAGCCTCCTTCAGTATTCTGGGGTAGATCCCATCCGGCCCTGGGGACTTATCTACCTTAATATTTTTTAAGACACCCAACACCTCGTCTTTTTGGATCACAATGTGACCCAGGCTATCTACACCCCCTTCTCCAGACTCAACATCTACCAATTCCTTCTCTTTGGTGAATACTGATGCAAAGTATTCATTTAGTACCTCGCCCATTTCCTCTGGCTCCACACATAGATTCCCTTGCCTATCCTTCAGTGGGCCAACCCTTTCCCTGGCTACCCTCTTACTTTTTATGTAAGTGTAAAAAGCCTTGGGATTTTCCTTAACCCTATTTGCCAATGCCTTTTCATGACCCCTTCTAGCCCTCCTGACTCCTTGCTTAAGTTCCTTCCTACTTTCCTTATATGCCACACAGGCTTCGTCTGTTCCCAGCCTTTTAGCCCTGACAAATGCCTCCTTTTTCTTTTTGACGAGGCCTACAATATCACTCGTCATCCAAGGTTCCCGAAAATTGCCGTATTTATCTTTCTTCCTCACAGGAACATGCCTGTCCTGTATTCCTTTCAACTGACACTTGAAAGCCTCCCACATGTCAGATGTTGATTTGCCCTCAAACATCCGCCCCCAATCTATGTTCTTCAGTTCCCGCCTAATATTGTTATAATTAGCCTTCCCCCAATTTAGCACATTCATCCTCGGACCACTCTTATCCTTGTCCACCAGTACTTTAAAACTTACTGAATTGTGGTCACTGTTACCGAAATGCTCCCCTACTGAAACATCTACCACCTGGCCGGGCTCATTCCCCAATACCAGGTCCAGTACCGCCCCTTCCCTAGTTGGACTGTTTACATATTGTTTTAAGAAGCCCTCCTGGATGCTCCTTACAAACTCCGCCCCGTCTAAGCCCCTGGCACTAAGTGAGTCCCAGTCAATATTGGGGAAGTTGAAGTCTCCCATCACCACAACCCTGTTGTTTTTACTCTTTTCCAAAATCTGTCTACCTATCTGCTCCTCTATCTCCCGCTGGCTGTTGGGAGGCCTGTAGTATACCCCCAACATTGTGACTGCACCCTTCTTATTCCTGATCTCTACCCATATAGCCTCACTGCCCTCTGAGGTGTCCTCTCGCTGTATAGCTGTGATACTCTCCTGAACAAGTAGCGCAACTCCGCCTCCCCTTTTACATCCCCCTCTATCCCGCCTGAAACATCTAAATCCTGGAACGTTTAGCTGCCAATCCTGCCCTTCCCTCAACCAGGTCTCTGTAATGGCAACAACATCATAGTTCCAAGTAGTAATCCAAGCTCTAAGTTCATCTGCCTTACCCGTAATGCTCCTTGCATTAAAACATATGCACTTCAGGCCACCAGACCCGCTGTGTTCAGCAACTTCTCCCCGTCTGCGCTGCCTCAGAGCCACACTGTCCCTATTCCCTAGTTCTCCCTCAATGCTCTCACCTTCTGACCTATTGCTCCCGTGCCCACCCCCCTGCCATACTAGTTTAAACCCTCCCGTGTGACACTAGCAAACCTCGCGGCCAGGATATTTATGCCTCTCCGGTTTAGATGCAACCCGTCCATCTTATACAGGTCACACCTGCCCCGGAAGAGCTCCCAGTGGTCCAGATAACAGAAACCCTCCCTCCTACACCAGCTGTTTAGCCACGTGTTTGTCTGCTCTATCTTCCTATTTCTAGCCTCACTGGCACGTGGCACAGGGAGTAATCCCGAGATTACAACCCTCGAGGTCCTGTCTTTTAACTTTCTGCCTAGCTCCCTGAACTCCTGCTGCAGGACCTCATGCCCCTTCCTGCCTATGTCGTTAGTACCAATATGTACAACGACCTCTGCCTGTTTGCCCTCCCCCTTCAGGATTCCCTCTACCCGTTCGGAGACATCCTGGACCCTGGCACCAGGGAGGCAACATACCATCCTGGAGTCTCTTTCACGTCCACAGAAGCGCCTATCTGTGCCCCTGACTATAGAGTGTTGAGTTTAATTGTCTTCAATATTTTTATCCATCTGTCATCTCCATGTAGAAACTAATTATGCTAGAAAACTTTAGTAAAGGCAACGAGTCAGTCGAGTAAAAATAAAGTACTGGTTTATTCACAACCGAAACGTGTATACACATAGGACCCGATTAGGCTTCATCAGTCCTTTCTCTCTGGAGGCCTGTTCAAGTCAGATCGACCTTGTGTACAACAGTCCCCAGTTAACAGGTTAGTGCATACTCCTCGAGCCACATGGGGACTACAATCAACCCTGTCCTGTGTGCCCTGTGCGGGATACTACAGAAACTGTCCTATGAAGAATCTCCTGCACATCTGATACATCCATTTAGCTTTATAAACAATCTCATGCTTTGTCAGCAATCTTGCCAGTAGCTCAGCAAGTGGAATATCTTGAGTACTGACCTAAATTGGTACGTTTTAGTGCAACAAGGAAGGAGGATATGCTCGTTTTAGCACCATTAAATAAAGTAGGGTGAATACGTAAATGTAAAGGAATAGTTAAAAACAGCTGGTTAAGTTTAATAATTAAGTTCATTGTAAAAGTAGAAGGGGAGAGAGAATGATAAAAGCAGCTGACCAGGAAAAAATAATTACTTGAAATATAAGAATCTAATGCAGAAAATTTAAAAGAACAAAAGCTTGAACTTCTTGCTTAAAATTCAAACAATTCAGAACACAAACAATGCTACATCTAAAACTGATCCAAAGGAAAATTAAATGCTGTTTAATGTCAGCCCTGGCTGTATTATAGTACTCTAGCCTCAGTCAGAAGTTGTGTGTTCATGCACCATTTCAGGCTTCACTCCCTTACTGCTGCATTGAAGTTCTGCATTGTCGAGTTTACCAATTTGGCTGGTACTGGATTAAGCAGGGGGTCAGTTTTCCCCAAAAATTCTGAAATTAAAATGATGCAAAAGCAAATAGCACCAGTAAGATGTGAATTTCCTATCAATCAGAACAAGACTTGTAATTTACAACAACCTTCTCTAACAACCCAGGTGCAGACAAAATGGCACAGATTCATTCACAAAACTGACTAGGAGAAAAACGTTCCTTTTCGGTAGACCTGGCCATCAGACTGCCTCTATTCACAAGGCAAGCAGACCCCACTGAACTTTATGTAATGAGTCTTCAAATATTATTTGTTTTCCTTCTTCCCATGCAAGGGGGCCTCACCAACTCCAAGAGCAAGATCATTATATTTATTTCCAGAACAAAATACTACTGAAGTGCAGACTTGTATTTTGATTTGCCTCTCAAGGTTGATGGGGTTGATCACATCCTAGGCTGCAAATTGTTGAAGTAAATCTTCGCTGAAATGGTGCACAGCACACCCACGGGTGGTCATGATTACATGACAGAGATCTAAATGTAGTCTAGATGCCAGCTTCAGAGTTGACACTAGCATTCACCGCTCAAATATTCTGTTAGTTATAGAACTATAGTAGTCACATTGAAGCTCACATGCAAGCTATTCCCAAAACAAACTGCCCCGTCTCAATTTGTCACTGAAGGACATCATAATCCAGCATCATAAACACTGTCAAAGTGTTGGGTATATTTATCCAGGCAGATCTAAATGGGATGCACATGTCAGTTCTATTATTACAAGTTAACAGCCGTCTGTAGATGCTTGGGAAGCTGAAATACCATTCCTGTCACATCTTTTATTCGCCCTGTAAGAGTGTGCCAGTGTGGCTGAGTGGAATCACAAAACAGCAATGCAAAACCATTGAAATGTTTAGAGAAGGATAGGCAAAGTCATGCTTGGCCATAGTTATTCAGATGCATTACACGATCGTGGTCTGGGCACACAACGTGATCAACACTGCTTTTCTTTTGTGAGATCACTGCTGAACTCCAAACATCAATTCTTGTTACTTGCAGATAGATCCCAGTGGCTACCAGCTAGGGAACTCAAAACAACTATTTGAATTAAGATGTGAAACAAAAGAATAGTTCAATGCCACATCTTATCCGCATCATGAGTAAACTCTAATGACTGTTAAACTTTGACCCCTGATAACCCATTCTCCACATCCCTTGAAACCTAATGATTAGTATGTTATTCTGTGTTGTGCTTTCTATCTTAATACTTTTCTATTTTACTTAGAAGGATTGATTAAAAAAACGTATCCCAATTTGACCCTTGTGTGTGATGGATGTTGACTTTTAAATAAATAAAAAGCCAAGCAGGTGGATGGGCCATCCCAGTGATCCTTTGGAACGCTGATTTTTGTTGGGTTCTCAAAAAGGCCCAGTAGGGAATCCCTGTCCATCTCATGTGCACACTGCGTGATGAGTAAAAATGAGCATCGTTTGGGAGAAATGCAATCAAAAATTAAAAAGCCCCATTAAATTGCCCCTGGAAGCTTGTTTCCGAGCAACTTCTTTCACCCTGAGGAGGGGGCCTAAAAAGGGAATCCTTGCTGTGCATGGCTTGCAAGCTTGTTGCAAAGTGATCCAACACATCAATGACCAGAAAATTCCACCCGTGACACTGCAATATTTTACTTTTAATTTGGTTAATTGATAAACCTTGCACATGATGATTGTAAGTTAGATAAATTACAAATTATTAAAGCTGGAGTGCATTTACTCTGCTTTATGCTAATTCTAAGCACACTTATATTGCTAGAATCCTTTCATCATTTTCCTGTGAGTGAAATAACTGTTCATACTATATTTCCATATATAACTGAACCATATATTTGACATTCCACAAAAAGGAAATGCATACCATCTGCTTCCAAGGTGTCAGTGGAGTCAACATCTCAAAAACGCCTGTCCTCCAAATACCTTATCAACTTTTAATTGGTCAGTTTGTAGAGGGGTTTTGTGTGTAGTATTCCACCTCCGCTATATAAGTCAACCTGTGTAAGGCTTCATTACTTACGACATTGGGGATTAAAACTGTTGATTGCATGAAGAATCAGCAGTTTTTGCAGGAAAAGTTACGTGGTCATGGATTAAAAGCTTTTCTGACTCGTGTCTTTCTCCTTGAACATAGAACATAAGAACTAGGAGCAGGAGTAGGCCATCTAGCCCCTCGAGCCTGCTCCGCCATTCAATTAGATCATGGCTGATCTTTTGTGGACTCAGCTCCACTTTCCCGCCCGAACACCATAACCCTTAATCCCTTTATTCTTCAAAAAACTATCTATCTTTATCTTAAAAACATTTAATGAAGGAGGCTCTACTGCTTCACTGGGCAAGGAATTCCGTAGATTCACAACCCTTTGGGTGAAGAAGTTCCTCCTAAACTCAATCCTAAATCTACTTCCCCTTATTTTGAGGCTATTCCCCCTAGTTCTGCTTTCACCCGCCAGTGGAAACAACCTGCCCGCATCTATCCTATCTATTCCCTTCATTATTTTCTATGTTTCTATAAGATTCCCCCCTCATCCTTCTAAATTCCAACGAGTACAGTCCCAGTCTACTCGACCTCTCCTCATAATCCAACCCATTCAGCTCTGGGATTAACCTAGTGAATCTCCTCTACACACCCTCCAGTGCCAGTACGTCCTTTCTCAGGTAAGGAGACCAAAACTGAACACAATATTCCAGGTGTGGTCTTACTAATGCCTTATACAATTGCAGCATAACCTCCCGAGTCTTAAACTCCATCCCCGTAGCAATGAAGGACAAAATTCCATTCGCCTTCTTAATCACCTGTAAACCAACGTTTTGCGACTCATGCACTAGCACACCCAGGTTTCTCTGCACAGCAACATGTTTTAATATTTTATCATTGAAACAATAATCCCTTTTGCTGTTATTCTAACCAAAATGGATAACCTCACATTTGTCAACATAGTATTCCATCTGCCAGACCCTAGCCCATTCACTTAGCCTATCCAAATCCCTCTGCAGACTTCCAGTATCCTCTGCACTTTTTGCTTTACCACTCATCTTAGTTTCGTCTGCAAACTTGGACACATTGCCCTTGGTCCCCAACTCCAAATCATATATTCAAATTGTGAACAATTGTGGGCCCAACACTGATCCCTGAGGGACACCACTAGCTACTGATTGCCAACCAGAGAAACACCCATTAATCCCCACTCTTTGCTTTCTATTAATTAACCAATCCTCTATCCATGCTACTACTTTCCCCTTAATGCCATGCATCTTTATCTTATACAGCAACCTTTTGTGTGGCACCTTGTCAAAGGCTTTCTGGAAATCCAGATATACCACATCCATTGGCTCCCCGTTATCTACCGCACTGGTAATGTCCTCAAAAAATTCCACTAAATTAGTTCGGCACGACCTGCCCTTTATGAACCCATACTGCGTCTGCCCAATGTGACAATTTCCATCCAGATGCCTCGCTTTTTCTTCCTTGATGATAGATTCCAGCATCTTCCCTACTACCAAAGTTAAGCTCACTGGCCTATAATTACCCGCTTTCTGCCTACCTCCTTTTTTAAACCGTGGTGTCACGTTTGCTATTTTCCAATCCGCCTCCAGAGCCTCGTGAATTTTGGTAAATTATCACTCGTGCATTTGCAATTTCCCTAGCCATCTCTTTTAGCACTCTGGGATGCATTCCATCAGGGCCAGGAGACTTGTCTACCTTTAGCCCCATTAACTTGCCCATCACTACCTCCTTAGTGATAACAATCCTCTCAAGGTCCTCACCTGTCATAGTTCATTTCTATCACTCACTGGCATGTTATTTGTGTCTTCCACTGTGAAGACCGACCCAAAAATCTGTTCAGTTCCTCAGCCATTTCCTCATCTCCCATTATTAAATCTCCCTTCTCATCCTTTAAAGGACCAAAATTTACCTTAGCCACTCTTTTTTGTTTTATATATTTGTAGAAACTTTTACTATCTGTTTTTATATTCTGAGCAAGTTTACTCTCATAATCTATCTTACTCTTTATAGCTTTTTTAGTAGCTTTCTGAAGCCCCCTAAAGATTTCCCAGTCCTCTAGTCTCCCACTAATCTTTGCCACTTTGTATGCTTTTTCCTTCAATTTTATACTCTCCTTTATTTCCTTAGATATCCACGGTCGATTTTCCCTCTTTCTACTGTCCTTCCTTTTTGTTGGTAGGAACCTTTGCTGAGCACTGTGAAAAATTGCTTGGAAGGTTCTCCACTGTTCCTCAAATGTTTCATCATAAAGTCTTTGCTCCCAGTCTACCTTAGCTAGTTCTTCTCTCATCCTATTGTAATCTCCTTTGTTTAAGCACAAAACACTAGTGTTTGATTTTACCTTCTCACCTTCCATCTGTATTTTAAATTCCACCATATTGTGATCACTCCTTCCGAGAGGATCCTTAACTATGAGATCATGAATCAATCCTGTCTCATTACACAGGACCAGATCTAGGGCTGCTTGTACCCTTGTACGTTCCATTACATACTGTTCTAGGAAACTATCGCAGATACATTCTATAAACTCCTCCTCAAGGCTGCCTTGACCGACCTGGTTAAACCAATCGACATGTAGATTAAAATCCCCCATGATAACTGCAGTACCATTTCTACATGCATCCGTTATTTCTTTGTTTATTGCCTGCCCTACCATAATGTTACTATTTGGTAGCCTATAGACTACTCCTATCAGTGACTTCTTCGCCTTACTATTCCTGATTTCCACCCAAATGGATTCAACCTTATCCTCCCTTACTATTGCCCGGATGTCATCCTTAATTAACAGAGCTACACCACCTCCCTTACCATCCACTCTGTCCTTCCGAAATAGGAAATGGACTAGGCCATTCAGTCATACAGTTAGTTCCTGCTGATCTGTACTTCTTTACTCATTTATGCTCCACATCCCTTGAAACCGCTCCTCAAGCAAATCTATCAATCTCTGTTTTGAAAAGTTGGCCCAGCATCCCATAGCCATTTAGGGGTGAGAGTTCTAGGTTTTTGCTGCCTTTTATTTGAATGTGCTTCCTAACTTCACTGCTAGATTGCTGAGCTCTAATTTTAAGGTGATACAGTCTTACTCTGGATTCCAGAGGAAATAGTTTCTCTATATTTATCCTTTCAAATCCCCTTTATCATTTTCAACACCTCAATTAGATCAGCCGTTAACCTTAAATTCCCTTGAGATTGGAAGATTAAGTTTATGCAGTCTATTTACCGTGTAAACCCAGATTTATTCTAGTGGATTTGCTCTATCCTCTCCAAGGCCAGTATATATTTCCTGAGGATTGATACCCAAAACTGAAGCAGATTAGGTCTGACCGCTCTAAGCATGACTTCCTTTAGATAGTGCCCAATATTCCATTAGTTATTTTGATTGCATTTTGTATTGATGTATCAGCTTTTAATAATGTATGTATATGGACATCTAACTCCCTGTGATCCTCCTAATACCTCACCATTAGGAAATGTTGCTTGTCTGAAATCTAAATTTAATGAACTCTTTGTGCCGTTGTTTTATTCACTCACTTAGTCTGTGACTCTTGTAACTTATTCCTCCCATCAAATATTGCTGTATTTCATAAATTAGTGTTGTCTGCAAACTTGAATGTACAACTCTATGAGGAAAACAACTTCTCACAATTTGCCAATCAGTGAATGAAACCTTTATTCCCACTCTCTGTCTTCTAGCTCTCAAGAAGTCTATATCAGAAAGGATGTTTCCAGTTTCGTGAAGTCTTATTGTTGCTAATAATCTCTTGTGTGGAACCTTTTCAAATGGCTTCTGATAACAGACCAATGCTGGGCAACCTAGGCTAGTGAGTCAGTCAAATGAGTGGCTCTCCTTCATCTCAGTGCGCCACAAGACTGAAGTCAGGCTTCTTAACTAACCATGAACCTATGAATAAGATTGAATACGTTTAACATATGCTGTATATTCCAAAACTGGTTATAGAAAGTGCATATGCGTTCATGCATTAATAGAACAGTCATCAACTTCAAATGCTAAAAACAAAAAATATTTGGCTACCCTGCGCATTGCCAACGGTCAACAAATGTCTCCTGGGCCGCAGTAAGACCCCAGATGGGCTGGTTGCATGTGGCCTCCTGGCAGCAGGTTGCCAAACCCTGGTATAGCCCATGTCCATGGTCATTTTCCTGTCCTAGTGACTTCCTCAACAAACAAAAAAATTGAACCACATTAATCTACACAAGACTTACTGGTCGTAAATTTATGCTTTTCTTCTCTTTGATCAATTGGTGCCTGACCAAGAGCTCAGTCATGCCATCTGCGATGATAAACTCTGTAAATTACCCACAGCTGATAAACTGACAGGTTTACAGTTAACTGTTTTTTCTCTCCCTTTCTTCAATAATTGGGTGATGTTTGTAACCTTTGAATTCAAAGGGACAAACAATTCTTGAATCTAGAGCTTTGCAAAATGATGATTAATGCAGCTGTAGTTTACTGACTTAGTACCTGGGGAAGAAGCCATTAGACAATGTGTCTTATTTTTTTCTGTCATCTTTTTAAAATTTACTTCACTAGGAAAAGATGGATCAGTTATTGCAGATGCTACAAAGTGCTAACCCCACGGATGGTCAACCAGATTCACAGGAACTGCTTCATCTAGAAGGTGAGATAACTGTTTTCTTTTATTAAGTGCCCTGTTCCATAGTTCATTAATGTTCTGTTATAATAAAATGACAATATATGAGTGCAATGGTTGCAAATTATTGTCCCAATGCTGTATACATGTTTTTTGTATACTAAACATTAAATTTGATATAGAGTTTAAACAGTGGGTCAAACAAAAATTGACACCGCAGCACATAAGGAGATATTATGACAGATAATCAAAATCTTGAAGAAAGAGATCAATAGGAGAAGAGGGAATTTGAATCCTGGGGCCTAGACATTTCAAGGCATGCTGACAAATGCTGGAGCAATTAAAATTGGGGATATGCAAGAGGCGTGAATTGTAGGAATGCAGAAATCTTGGTGACACAGAACATAACATCAGAACATAACATAAAAGAACTAGGAGCAGCTGTAGACAATTCAGCCCCTCGAGCCTGCTCTGCCATTCAATACAGTCCTGGCTGATCTCGGCCTCAACCCTACTTTCCTGCTCATTCTCCATAACCCTTCAACCCATTAAGAGTTAAAAATCTGTCTGTCTCCTTAAATTTACTCAAATATCCTGGCATCCATCGTAATCTGGGGTAATCCCACAAATGCATGACCCTTTGAGAGAAGTAATTTCTCCTCATCTCTCTTTTAAATCTGCTACCCCTTAATCTATGATCTCCTATATCTATGATCTCCTATTCTAGATTGCCCTACAAGAGGAACATCCACTCTGCGTCTACTTTGGTAATACTGTTCAGCATCTTATATAGCACCTCAATTAGATCTCATTCTTCTAAACCTGAGAGAGTATGCTCAATCTCTCTTCATAAGACAAACCCCCCATCTCGGAAATCAATCTAGTGAATCTCCTCTGAACTGCCTCTAATGCAACTACATCCCTCCTCAAATAAGGAGACCATAGCTGTCCACAGTATTCCTAGTGCGGTCTCACCAATGCTTTGTACTGTTGCAGCAATAATCTCCACCCTTTATACTCTATTCCTTGAGCCAGAAAAGGCCAAAATTCCATTTGCCTTCCTTTGTACCTGCAGGTTATTGGGCTGGAAGAAGCTACAGCAATAGGGAGGGGAGAGGCGACGAGGGAATAAAGAATTAAGGATGAGAATTTAAAAATTAAGTTGTTGCCTGCCTGAGAGCCATTGATGGTCACCAAGCACGGGGGCAATGGGTGAATGGGATTTTGTGCGAGTTAGGATGTGGGCAGAAACAAAGGCCAGAAAATGGGAGGTTGGCCAGGAAAGAATTGGAAAAGATGAGTTTAGAGGTTAAAAAGATATAGATGAGAGTTTGGAAAACAGCTAAGGTGAGGGAAGGTGATTGGTATTGTTACTGAGGTGAATGTAGGCAGACTTTGTGATGGAGCAGATATCGGTGAGAAGCTCACCTCAGTGTTTAGTTAAAATGATCAAGTTGTGAAATTATCTGTTTCAGCTTTGCACAATGCCTGGGGTGAATGATGGTTAGCAAGGGGTGGGGGAGCTAGGGAATACAGCTTGTGGAGAGGAACAAAGTCAATGGCTTTGATCTCCCCAGTATCTCCCCAGAGTAAAATGTTGCTCATTCAGTACTGGATGCCTGATAAGCAGTGTAACAAATCAAAATCAGTCAAATGAGAAATTGAGGCATAGACTATTTTCAAAATGGGAAGATGCGTAGGAAATCAAAAGGACAAAGGGACTTGGGAGTCCTTGTTTGCGATTCTCTAAGGTTAACGTGCAGGTTCAGTCAGCAGTTAGGAAGGCTAATGCAATGTTAGCATTCATGTCGAGAGGGCTAGAATACAAGGCCAGGGATGTACTTCTGAGGCTTTATAAGGCTCTGGTCAGACCCCATTTGGAGTATTGTGAGCAGTTATGGGCCCCATATCTAAGGAAGGATGTACTGGCCGTGGGAAGGGTCCAGAGGAGGTTCACAAGAATGATCCCTGGAATGAAAAGCTTGTCATATGAGGAACGGTTGAGGACTCTGGGTCTGTACTCGTTGGAGTTTAGAAGGATATGGGGGGATCTTATTGAAACTTACAGGATACTGCAAGGCCTGGATAGAGTGGACGTGGAGAGGATGTTTCCACTTGTAGGAAAAACTAGAAGCAGAGGACACAATCTCAGACTAAAGGGACGATCCTTTAAAACAGTGATGAGGAGGAATTTCTGCAGCCAGAGGGTGGTGAATCTGTGGAACTCTTTGCTGCAGAAGGCTGTGGTGGCCAAATCACTGAGTGTCTTTAAGACAGAGATAGATAGGTTTTTGATCAATAAGGGATTAGGGGTTATGGGGAGAAGGCAGGAGAATGGGGATGAGAAAAATACCAGCCATGATTGAATGGCGGAGCAGATTCGATGGGCCAAGTGGCCTAATTTTGCTTCTATATCTTATGGCCTTATGGTCCAATAGAGGTGAAAATTGATGTAGAACAGCATGTCATCAGCTTTAACATGGAAGCTGATGATGTCTTTTTGGATGATGTCACCAGGGGGCAGCAGGTAGATAAGAAATATCTACATGGCCACAGAAAGCCTTTGACATCCCAGCACAAATGACATATGACTTCAGTGTACCTTGCAACAAGTTTAGTCATCTGTTTATATAAGAATGATCAGTTAATCAGTTACTTCTTAACTTTCACTTTTGCCTGTGTAATTCCAGGTTGATCAATATAATGCACTTACTTCTCTGCCCCATTCCACCTCGCCAAAAACAAACAAAAAAATAATTTAAACTTTTGCTGTCTCTAAAATTTCCTTAGGAACCTGTCACCAAATGGGTCCACTCATAGATCAGAAGTTGGAAGAAATTGACAGGTAAAAATCCTATTTTCTGATTTTGTTCCATTATGCGCCATTTAGCACCCCATATCTGGCATACAGGCCCTGGAATTCTTAGAGCCATGGGATACTCCTAAACAAACATGACAGGAGACATGAGTTTGGGTAAGGTAAATTTTACTGAATTTCAGAGCTTTGTTTTTTATTTAAAACATTAAAATATTTTCACTTGGCAGAGATGAGTGCCAACAGCTGATGAGGAGGCAAGACTAGCAGGGTGACCTTGGTCTGCCAGAAATCTCAGACGTTTCCCCTTGCATTGTTTGATTATCACCCCGATGGCAGTAAGGCAAGCCTTCTCATGACAGTCCATTGCAAAAGTAGTAATACAATCATTTTAGGAATGAGATTAGAAGAAATTTACTCAAAGGATGGTGAATCTTCGGAATTCTCCCATCAAAGTTGCGGATCCTCCATCGTTGAACACATCTAATGCTGAGATGAATAGAGTTTTGGTGTCTCCGGGAATTGAGGAATATGCAGAGCAGGTGGGAAAATGGAGTTGAAGTCCAAGATTAGCCATTATTGTATTGCATGGTGGAGCAGGCTCGATGGGCCCATATGATCGACTGCACCTATTTCATGTGTTTTTGTGTCCAGGCTGGAGCAGGTCACTATTTGGGAATCCCAACCCACTGCGCTTCTGGCAGTGGAAAGGAGCTCAAGGAATTACAAGCCCATCGAACGTTCATTTGTGTGATCTGATATACCCAGTATTACCTCTTACACTTGTTTACTTCATTGTTGTTTTAGGAAACATTCTGAACTGTCCGATCTAAATGTGAAAATGATGGAAGCTCTATCCTTATATGCTAAATTGATGAATGACGATCCAATGTATTCCATGTACGCTAAACTCCAGAGCCAGCAGTATTACATACAACCATCCTCTGTAGCAGTTTCTCAGGTGTGTCCCTAGTCATTTATTGTAACAAAATAATTATTGTGACAGTGCTTTTCAAATAAGAAGTTTAGAGAAGCTTTTTCAAGATATCTTAAATTTTTATTTAAATTTAAAAGGAAACTATCATATTTAAATGCCACATTTAGATCATTTGACATTGTGGTTTTGCAATAGTGACCATCATACGTTGGTGCCGAGAGTAATTGGGTTATTCTTTTGAAAGCCTGTTGATGATATTGAGGATAATAATTAACTTGAACCATCAACCATAAAACTCTAAATGTTTGGATGTGTTTTTATGTAGTCTGTTGTGTATCTAGGGAATAAAAGTAATATGGCTGTAAGAGATTGAGACTGGAAGTTTTGTGGTCCTCTGAGTCAGAAACTGTGGGTTTGAGTCCCACCCCCAGGACTCAATGACCAAGTAAGTTGTGTTCATAACACAACCAAACAGATTGGGTATCAATCTTCAAATCCTTCTAACACACCTCAGTGGCAGGTGCTAAGAACAGGAGAGATGCCTGGTCAGCCATGTGATAGAAAGAACATTGGAGCCTCTACCACCACTACCTGTGGCTCCAGATATAAATGTAAAAGTGTGTTGGTATAGCAGCCTCCACTCCTTAAGTGAACTGGAACATACAACCAAGAGATTGGGAATTAGTGGATCATTCAATCAACATTTTATTCAGCAACTGAAAGGCCTGGTAACCGTTAAGTGGCAAATAAATTATCATGAAATTCTTCAGCGATTGGTCCAGTCTTCTCTGATGTATTCTGTGTACTTGTACTATTAACAAAACTTCTCCTTTGTGTGGAACACATTCTTAATATGCTGATAGCAGTTGGGCAGGTTGTTTTTGTTATGTACTTTGTTGTCACATTTGATATAAGCACTGACTTTCTCCATTCAGCAGTAAAGATATCTAAATTATTCTGTAAATCAAATAATTTAGAGGAAGTGAAGTGCAAGCGTTTAATGAACATTTGCAAGGAAAGGAAGAGAATGCACATTAATTTCAAACTATTGCTCTGTTTTATTTACAATTGTGGACATTGGACTCTATTGATGCAGAGTATAGACTATAATGTTTAGCCCCAGGGGCTGTTTAGCACAGGGCTAATTTGCTGGCTTTGAAAGCAGACCAAGGCAGGCCAGCAGCACGGTTCAATTCCCGTACCAGCCTCCCCGAACAGGTGCAGGAATGTGGCGACTAGGGGCTTTTCACAGTAACTTCATTTGAAGCCTACTTGTGACAATAAGCGATTTTCATTTTTTTTCATAATAGGATGTATCTGGGCTATGCTAACCTGGAAGAGGGGCTGGTTTAGCACAGGGCTAAATAAAGCTTTTAAAGCAGACCCAGGCAGGCCAGCAGCGCGGGATCAATTCTCATACCAGCCTCCCCGAATAGGCGCCGGAATGTGGTGAATAGGGGCTTTTCACAGTAACTTCATTTGAAGCCTACTTGCGACAATAAGCGATTTTCATTTCATTTTTCAAGAGTTTGATGTTGACACTTGATGCCAAAACAGAGAGATTTCCATTCCTCAAATATCCTTGGTTACAAATGCACAAACATATGCAAGAGATCTAATTTTTTAATGTGCAACTAGGTCGAATTGAATAGATCACTAAAATATGTATACTAGATTTTGCCACAAGAGGAATTTAGCCACAGAGCAGAGTCATACAGCACAGAAAAGGCCCTTTGACCCATTGTGTCTGTGCCAGTCAACAACAACGACCTAACTATACTAACCCATTTTACAGCACTTGGCCTATAGCCTTGTGTGCCTTGGCATCGCAAGTGTACATCTAAATACTTATTAAATATTATGAGGGTCTCTGCCTTCACTGTGCTTTCAGGCAGTGAGTTCCAAACTCCCACCACCCTCTGGGTAAAAAGGTTTTTCCTCCCATCCCTCTACACCTCCGGCCCCTTACCTAAAATCTATGTCCCCTGGTCATTGATCCCTCCACCAAAGGGAAAGGTTTCTTCCTGTCTACCCTATCTATGCCCTTCATAATTTTATACATCTCAATCATGTCCCCACTCAGTTTCCTCTACTCCAAGGAAAACAATCCAAGTCTATCCAATCTCTTTTCATAACTAAAACTGTCCAGCCCAGGCAACATCCTGAGAAATCTCCTCTGCACCCTTTCTCTGCTTTCACATCCCTCCTGTAATGTGGATTCCAGAACTGCACACAATACTCTACCTGAAATGAAATGAAATGAAAATCGCTTATTGTCACAAGTAGGCTTCAAATGAAGTTACTGTGAAAAGGGCAAACCAACTTTTTATACAGTTCCAGCATAACCTGCCTGCTCTATGCCTCGGCTAATAAGGGCCTTCTTAACCACAGTATCCACCTCTGCTACCTTAAGGGACCGGTGTACATGCAAACCGAGGTCCCTCTGATCCTCGGTGCACCCAGGGTCCTGCCGTTTATCATATATTCCCTTGCCTTGTTTGTCCTGCCCAAGTACATCACCTCACACTTATCCAGATTGAATTCCATTTGCTACTGTTCAGCCCATCTAACCAGCCCGTCTATATCCTCTTCTACTCGAAGGCTATCCTCACTATTTTCGTGTTATCAATCAGTGGTACCACTCAATGGTGGCCTGTGAAGTGGCAGATGGCATCTGGTAAATGTAAATGTTTATCCATTTTGAGTGGGTGTCAACGAGTAGTAAAAACATGGGTAGCACAAGTGGCTAGCACCGTGGCTTCACAGCACCAGGGTCCCAGGTTCGATTCCCCGCTGGGTCACTGTCTGTGCGGAGTCTGCACGTTCTCCCTGTGTCTGCGTGGGTTTCCTCCGGGTGCTCCGGTTTCCTCCCACAGTCCAAAGATGTGCGGGTTAGGTGGATTGGCCATGCTAAATTGCCCATAGTGACCAAAAAAGGCTGGGAGGGGTTATTGGGTTACGGAGATAGGGTGGAGGTGAGGGCTTAAGTGGGTCGGTGCAGACTCGATGGGCCGAATGGCCTCCTGCACTATATGTTCTATGATCTTAAGAAAGGCCTGGCAAAGTTGGTGTGTAACTGCAACTAGGGCCGGCCTGGCCCTCCCAGCAGTGAAGTGAGGCTGTTGGAGGGAACGTTTGATGCTCTACACCACTTTATCAACCTCTTAATGTCACCATTGAATTCCAATCTGTAATTATCTTACTATTGTGTCTCTTCTATATATGCTGTGATTGTGAACTTGTCCCCACTTCTTCTGATGAAGGAGCAGCGGTCTGAAAGCTTGTGATTTCAAATAAACTGTTGGACTTTAAACTGTTAAAAGCAAATTACTGCAGATGCTGGAATCTGAAACGAAAGAGAAAATGCTGGAAAATCTCAGCCGGTCTGGCAGCATCTGTAAGGAGAGAAAAGAGCTAACATTTTGAGTCCGACGATTCTTTGTCAAAGCTAACAGACAGAGAAAGTGGGAAATATTTATACTGTGGAGTGAGAATGAAAGATGAGTCATAGCCACAGAAACCCAGGGAAACCGGGTGCTAATGGCCACAGAAACCGAGGGGAAAGAGTGCTAATGGCAGTCCCCAGAGAGAACGAAAGATGTGAAAGGTCAAACAGCAGAGAAACTAACATCAGAGGATGAACTGTAGATGCGGGGGTAGGGGAAGGGGAAAGCAAAGAGGAGAAAGGTGAAGGAAAGGTGGATAAGATTGGGGGGGGGGGGGGAATTAAATATATATTAAGAAAGAAAGAAATGGTAAAAGACAGTTAAAATGAAACGAAAACAAATGGATCGAGGTGGAGTAGAGCTGATCATCTGAAGTTGTTGAATTCGATGTTCAGGCCGGAAGGCTGTAACGTGCCGAACCGGAAGATGATGTTCCTCCAGTTTGCGTCGCGCTTCACTGGAACATTGCAGCAGGCCAAGAACAGACATGTGGGCATGGGAGCAGGGTCTTTTGTTAAAATGTCAAGCAACAGGAAGGTCAGGGCCCTGAATGCGCACAGACCGAAGATGCTCAGCAACGTGATCACCCAGTCTGCGTTTGGTCTCTCCAATATAGGGGAGACCACATTGGGAGCAGCAAATGCAGTAGACCAAATTGGAAGAGATGTAAGCGAAATGCTGCTTAACCTGGAATGAGTGTTTTGGGCCTGGGATGTTAAGCATGGAAGATGTAAAGGGGCAGGTGTTTCACCTTCTGCGATTGCATGGGAAGGTGCCATGGGTGATGGGAGATGTACTGGCTATGGTGGAGGAGTGGACTAGATTGTCTCGGAGGGAACGGTCTCTGCGGAATGCTGACAGAGGGAGTGAATGGAAGATGTGTTTGGTGGTGGCATCACGCTGGAGTTGGCGCAAATGGTGGACGATTATGCTTTGCATACAGAGGCTGGTGGGATGAAATGTGAGAACGAGGGGGGCTCTATCCTTGTTCTGGGAGGGAGTGGAGGGGGCGAGGTAGTAGTGCGGGAGATGGACCGCACACTGTTGAGGGCCCTGTCCACAACTGTTGGTGGGAAATCATGATCGAGGAAGAAGGAACACATTTTCGAAGCACCATTTTGGAAAGTGGCATCATCGGAACAAATGCGACAGAGGCGAAGGAGTTGAGAGAAAGGGATGGAGTCCTTACAGGGTGTAGGGTGCGAAGAGTTGTAGTCCAGATAGCTGCGGGAGACAGTGGGCTTGTAGTGGATATTAGTGGATAGTCTATTGCCGGAAATGGAGACAGATAGATCAAGGAAAGGAAGGGAAGTGTCTGAGATGGACCAGGTGAAAGTGATGGAGGGGTCGAAACTGGAAGCAAAGTTGATAAATTTTTCCAGGTCCGGGCGAGAGCATGACGCGGCACGAAAATAGTCATCAATGTATCGGTAAAGGAGTTGTAGGAGGGGGCCAGGATAGGCCTGGAACAAGGAATGTTCCACATACCCCATAAAAAGGCAAGCGTAGCTAGGACCCATGCGGGTACCCATTGCTACACCTTTGATTTGGAGAAAGTGAGATGAGTTAAAGGAGAAGTTGTTGAGAGATAGAACGAGTTCAGCCAGGCGGAGGAGAGTGGTGGTGGATGGGAATTGTCTGGGTCTCTTTTCGAGAAAGAAGTGAAGAGCTCTCAGGCCATCCTGGTGTGGGATGGAGGTGTAGTCAGATTGCACATCCATGGTGAATGAATGCGGTTAGGGCCCACGAACTGGAAGCTGTCAATATGACACAGTGCATCAGAGGAATCCCGGATGTAGGTGGGGAAGGAATGGGCCAGAGGAGTGAGGATGGAGTCAAGATAAGAGGAAATAAGTTTGGTGGGGCAAGAGCATGCTGACACAATGGGCCTGCCGGGACTGTCCTTTTTGTGGATTTTGGGAAGTAGGTAAAAGAGGCTGTCTGGGGTTGGGAGATTATGAGGTTGGAAGCCGTAGGGGGAAGGCATCCGGAGGAAATGAGGTCACTAACGGTGTTGGAGATAATGGCTTGATGTTCAGTGGTCTGGTCATGGTCCAGGGGGGAGGTAAGAGGAAGTATCTGAGAGTTGGCGCTCAGCCTATGCGAGGTCGAGGCCAGGCGGCAACAGCACCCCCTTTGTCAGCAGATTTGATGACAAAGTCGGGGTTAGACCTGACGGAGTGAAGAGCAGAAAGTTCGGAAGGAGAGAGGTTGGAATGGGTGAGGGGGGGCAGAAAAATTAAGACGGCCAATGTCCCGTCGACAGTTTTCAATGAAAAGATCAAGGGCAGGTAATTGTCCCGGCGGGGGGGTCCACTTGGAGGCAGAATGTTGGAGGCACATGAAAGGATCAGTGGAACTGGGACAGGATTCTTGCCCAAAGAAGTGGGCACAGAGCCGAGTTGGCTGGGCAGCTGGTTCGTGATGCAGAGAGAGGCCAACAGCGCAAGTTCAATTCCCGTACGGGCTGAGGTTATTCATGAAGGCCCCCAGCTTCTCAACTTTGCCCCTTGCCTGAGGTGTGGTAATCCCCAGGTTAAATCACCACCTGTCAGCTTTTCCCCTCAAAAGGGGAAACCAGCCTATGGTCATCTGGGACTAGGGTGACTTTACTCCTTAATTATAATACTGAAGTATTGCTTTAAGTTTTGGTGTGGGACATGAATCCCATGACCTCTGAATTAGTTGAAAGTGTTGCCAACTCTGTTAAACTGACCACTAATTTTAATTTCCCTTATTAGCACAGTAATTAGCTGTTTCAATTTATAATATTTTAATCAACAAATCTTGTAAACTAATTTTATTTGGTGACTTGTGTCCTTTCTGCCACAGACATTCTCCGAACAGACTAGAAATGGTTACTGTTGAGAGGTGGAGAAACTGTAACTTCTCTGAGAGCATGGCATTCTTGCAAAATAAGAGAACTTGCAACTACTTCTCCTGGTAAACTTGAATGCATTTTAAACTATAATACTGTTTAATGATAGTTAAGCTCTCTGTTACAGGTATATTCAGGACAGCCTCCCAGTGGAGCATATGTAATATCTGGTACACCTCAGATGGCTTCAGTCCAGGGGTATAGTATTCCATCAGATCAGATTCCATCTCTCAGCCAAGCTGGTTTACCACCAACAGTAAGCTCAGCACTGCCCAACCAGCAAGCTCCACCATCTTATACTAAGTAAGTACTGATTATCATACACCACCTGTACTAACCCATTTTCATTGGTGAAATTAGTGATGTTTTTTACATAGCGCCATGATCTAGACCACTTTCAACAGTTGCATATGTTAACTTCTAATTTGAAACTGCTGTGCAGTAATAGGGTGATATTATTATTTGCCCTTTGTAAACTCACTTTTGGTTTAGATTTGAAAGGAAAGTCTAAATATACACTGTCTTAAATTTGGGTGATCTTGAAAATACTTTCCACTAGGAATAATAGGGCCCCAGATCTATTTGCTCAGATTAGTTCTGATTGTGAAAGATATACCTGTAAATTTCAGGCACTATGCATTTAAGTTAGAGTCCCTGGATTAATTCTAAAAGCAAAATGGGTTTGATAAACAAAACGGGTATGAGAGTTAAATGTATCGTTCACTTGAAATAGCAGCTTAAGGGTATCGGTAAATAAATTACAAATGCAAACAAAATACAATGAAAACTTATGAATTTTAATTGTTGTGAAACTCTTTGGGGACAGAAAATGTGTAACTTTAAATTCAGTTCATAGCATAGTATCTTTTTAGGCTTGGCTTTCTTATCAAACATCAGAACCACATCAGATACTCTAGTGACCAGAATTTCATACAATTATACAACCTCACAAAACCCTTGTTGTTCCAATTGAATTTTCCTCAACTACATTGCTTCTATGAATGTATCTGTATAGCCTGCATATACACTGTGCTTTTTCTCATGAACCTCTGTAATGTTTTGTGCTCTGTCATAATTCTTGCACTAAAATGGTGAGAGTTCCTGAATAATAGATGGCATCTGATAGAAATTGACTTTTCTAATCAGCTATAACCATGAGAGTAAGGGGAGATGATAAGGTTTAGTTGAGAACTCATTAAGAATAATTAACTATAATCATATTAGGTATTATTTCAGTGCAACAATTAGCTGGGGACCCACTAAGGGTTAATCCAGATAACACTCTCTAATTTCTTTCTCAGGTTTTACATTTTGCAAGCAGCTTTAAACTACGAGGTCATTGACGTCAACTAGCTAAAAGGCCCCATTGTGTGTTAAAAACTGGGAGGCTGTCCAGTTCAAGTAGTTCTGTTTCTATAGAAACAGCCAGTCTAGAGATATGATTTCCCAGCAGAATCTGTGTTTTTCTAATTAATGTTAGATGCAGGTATATGGGAAAGTCGCACCAAGACATTTAAATGCGTATATCTCTTAAGTTGATAGACAGACAGTTTGGCTGAATTGAGTGAATTATAAATTAGTTAAAGCCAATAAGGGGTGAAAAGAAGGCGAGACCTTAAGATAATAAGCTCCTTAAGAATAACTTACCCAGGATGGAAAAACTCATTCCGGAATCACTCTCTCTCTCTATTTTTCTGAAACCTATGTCTTTGCTGCTTGCTTATGCTAATCACCATCTTTCTTTTGTTTAAATCACTTAGTTATTTTATACTGTGTATTATGATTTGAAGAATTACCACAATCTGTAATCGAATGAAAACTCAACCACTGTATTCGCTAAAGACAATTCATCTGACTAGCTTGCTGCGGGGCTAGTCGGAACTCTCTAAATGTTGTATTGAAAATAAGCTTACCAGTGGCGTAGCTGACAAATAAAGTTCAAGTGGACTTAGCTAAAAAGCACAGACTTGACCTCTGTTATTTGGGTACTGAGAAGGGATAACGGATATGCAGCGTTCCGAATAGACACCGAGATCCATCAGCATCCAAGAAAATTTAAATTTTATTAAATTCTGCATGCCTTTTATGACATTGCTTCAGATCGTAAACATGTCTGATAGAAGATTAACAATTTATTTAGCCAAGAGGAATACTGGGAACTCCTATTCCCCCCCCCCCCCCCCCCCCCTCTTTAAACTAGCTTTTAAGATTGGGAAAATTAGGGGTGATGCGGTGGCACAATGGTTAGCATTGCTGCCTCACAGCTCCAGGGACCCGGGTTCAATTCCGGCCTCAGGTGACTGTTGGAGTTTGCACTTTCTCCCCGTGTCTGCGTGGGTTTCCTCCAGGTGCTCCAGTTTCCACCCACAGTCCATCTTTGGATCGGTGGATTGGCCATGCTAAATTGCCTTAGTGTCCAAAAGGTTAGGTTGGGTTACTGGGTTTATGGAGATAGGGTGGAGTCGTATGCTTAAGTAGGGTGCTCTTTCCAAGGGTCGGTGCAGACTCGATGGGCAGAGTTGCCTCCTTCACTGGAAATTCCATGAATATGCTAAGTAATAAATGCAATGATGGCACAGAGCCACATCCTATCCTTAAAGCCACGTTGGAACTTCAGTTGCTGAGTCATGTCTCCTCGAGAATAAGCTGCTTTATCGGTTTACTATGTATGTTAAATAGAACCCAAATATTTTAATGTGACCGAGTAATTGTTTTTTCTTCCCTTTCAGTGCTGTGGACAATTCTGTGCCTGCAAGTACATACCTAAATCAAGCACCTGTCTGTAATCAACCTGCTCCTTCAAATGTTGAAATCCCTAGTTATCAGAGCACTGGCCTAAATGGACAGCAGATGCCAAACTACAGTGTTGTCTCTACAACCCATGGCCAACAGTCCAGCAGTCAACAACAATCCCCTTACTCACAGAAAGCACTTCTATAGGAAATGTGATCTCTCTCACCCGTCTTGTCCTCGACATCGGCTAGGAACAAATGGGCAGTAGTGCAGTTTACAGGAATTAAAATTTCATCAATTTGCGCAAGCTGCACTGAACTTCTTTTTAAACAGTATCACCTTATGCGAAAGGAGTACAAATGGTTGCCAACCCCTGAATAAGGGTTATGTTCTCACAGTGACTACAGCTTTTTATGCGAACATAATCTCTTATTTTATGGGAAAAAGTGGGACTGATCACTCGTTCTGTGTACATACATTGATTTGCTGCATTAGTACTAAATTTGATAGCTATAAGTTGAGATGTGAAAATAATTTGTTGCAGGTGGTATATAAATTAATTCATGGTTTTAAAACTAGATTATCAAAGTTTTAAAGTAGTAATTTTAAGTTATAAATATATATATATATATATATATATATATATATTATATGTAAAAAGATGAAGTTACATTATCCCTATGATGTGAAGAATGAAATCTATATAGCCTCATTTTGCACTCTGTCAAGGATAACCTCCCAGATGCCTGCAGTGATCTTTCTCCTTTGGAGCAGAACAACTACTCAAGTTAATAAGCTGTTGCAGTACTTATGCATTTCATTTGCTGCCTTTTCACGTCCAGTGAGTCTGCTTTAGTGCTCAAAATAAGAACTAACAGCAGTATTAGAAAATAACTTTATATGCAGTGTACATTTTTTAAGAAGTAAAAGTTTATGTTTAATTTTCAGATGAAGAACCAGATGACTTATTTATGAACCACTTTGCAACTATGTGCATTTAAAGTTCAGCAATACTATTCTGATATCCTCATTCCGTTGTTTCCTCAGGGTTCAGGCAGATAATTCCTGTTGCGATTAGGAAGGGTTTTTTTTTTCTACAAGGAAGAAACAGTTCTACTCCAAGGTAAAATATATGTGACAAAGTTCAAAATGAAAACTGGAATCCAACCGTTGGGTTGTGAAACTCCTGTCATACCTTTTCCTAATGTGTACATTTTTGGCATTACTGTGGTGGTGCTTGGAGTTTTTACATGTTGCTCAGAGTATGACTGCCCAGCCACCAAAGTCACAGCTTTGAAACAAAAGCTGCTGTTGATCCCTGGGCATAATTGGTGTAAACTATGTGAAATCAATTGTTTTCATTGAGATTGGAAATTGTGGTGGCTTCTGAAATGATGGTTGAAAATGTTGAGAGTCCCAAGTTTAGAGTTTAGGTGGCAACATTTGGGTCCTTTTTTTTTTTCTTGACTAAACTTCTAAAAGATCCTTGCAGCCGGCCACCGTTGTGTGGGAGCGACCCTTCCACAGGGCGGCATATGGTTGCTGCTGAACCCAGGCAAGCAAGAAGGACCTCGAAGCTTGCCTGAAACCCTTTCTCCTCCACCCCAACCACCAACTATGCGACCAAGAGGCTGCCTCCAGGCAGCTGAACAGTCGTCCGCTGTCTGTTGGGACATGGAAACCGACTAGAAAATCACTGTCGGCACCCCAATAGGCATCTGACAGCAGGCCTTAATAGGCCCTTAACCCAGCCAATTGGCTACATGCTTTTGTGGGCAGATAGCCTCGCAGCCTTCCATTCTGCCTCTGGGAAAATAGCACAGCGTGGGGGACAGAGCCAGGGAAAAGCATGCCAACCAGCAATGCAAAATTCCACACCTGCCCACCTCTGCTCCCATCCCCTTTTGTGAGGGCTCAAAGGTGAGTATAATTCTCATTTTCAAGCCTTCACTGGGGATATTCTATGTATCTATTTTCAGCGTATTAGTGGAATTACTGGATAATGTGGAGCAGGACTTGTATGTTAGTTCAGTCAAATCAATATGTTTGGAGATGTTTTTTAAAAGGGTAGTTCATAATCCTTGATGAATAGAGTTTCTCTCCTTAAAAGACACTACCTTCATGAAAAAGCACTTGTTTAGACCTTTGTTTCTTAAAGGACAAAAGCAATGCAAACAACAAAAATATTGCAGTCAAGTGTCACTAATTTCATTTCCAGCATCAATCATAATTCTTTGCAAGTAAATTCTGAAAAGTGTGCAAGTTTTCATGAAGATGGTGCTCCTTTAATTTAGCATCTAGAACTGGAGGTGTGAAATTTTCAAATGTTGATTGTATTTAAGCTTTTTAAATGTCTTGAAGTAAATATTTTGTTTGTTTTAAACATTACAAAATCAATCACATTGCTCAATGCAATGCCATACAATGTCAAATGTAATTTAGTTGGAAATGTGTGTTGGTTAATGTGCAGGTTAACAGATTTCAACATCCAAGTTTTATTTTGTTAAATTAAATTCACGAAAAAAACTATACACTAATGGTCCATAATTTGACAAATTGAGCTGAATATTTACAAAACACTAATTGTAGAACACGATAATGCTAATTAAATTGTGCTCGGTTTCCCATTTACACAAATCATTTTGGAGGGGCCTTGTAAGATCAGTGTATAAAACGTTAAAACTATTGTGCTGAAGAATGATGAAGTATGTTTCAACAACATTTTAAACCAAGAAAAAGCTGTAAAATGACTTGCCACCATTGTATTAACTTTGACTTGTTAGCTTTAAAACAACTTGTAACAAAACGGCTGAATTCAATGCAAAAATTCTAAGACCACGTCATTAGATTTATTATTCTGCTGCATGTCCTGGGTTTAAACAAGACAAAGAAAATACTGGTAATCTTCATTGGGAGATAATTTCACAGTCGACCTGTGATCAACTAAGAATGGTTTAAATAAATAGTGCATCACAAACCGTACTGTTGTCAATGAATTCAAATTGCTTTATTGGTCAAGCTTTCTGATACAGGGTGAAATTTTCCCATTTTGAGACTTAAATGCGGCGGCGGGCGGCTACGGCAAAGCCAGCCCGAATGGCAAGATCCTGTGCCAGATTCGGCACTTGGAATCATTAACTATGCATAGGTGAGTTCCCCTCCAACTCTCCTGGTGGACTGGCAGCTAATTCGTTCTGCGTCTTCAGCTGACGGATCCGAAGGTCCTCGTGCCATATTTAAATATCAGTCCAGCACACTTGTATCGCTCTCTCCAGTCCACCTGTCTTCACCAGACCGTCCAATATGTCCGGAACCCTGAGGCAAAAGGCTAGCTGCCTCAAGAAGAAGGCAGCACGGTAGCCTTGTGGATAGCACAATTGCTTCACAGCTCCAGGGTCCCAGGTTCGATTCCAGCTTGGGTCACTGTCTGTGCGGAGTCTGCACATCCTCCCCGTGTGTGTGTGGGTTTCCTCCGGGTGCTCCGGTTTCCTCCCACAGTCCAAAGATGTGCAGGTTAGGTGGATTGGCCATGATAAATTGCCCTTAGTGTCCAAAATTGCCCTTAGTGTTGGGTGAGGTTACTGGGTTATGGGGATAGGGTGGCGGTGTTGACCTTGGGTAGGGTGCTCTTTCCAAGAGCCGGTGCAGACTCGATGGGCCGAATGGCCTCCTGCACTGTAAATTCTATGAAAAAGGCAGTGCCAGGGCCCTTGATGCCCTTACTTGGGAAGTGCGGGTCCACCCGCATGTCCTCTATCCCAGGAATGGCTCAAAGAAGCACAACAATCTCGCTGCTTTAATGAGCATTCATGATATGCAAATGCCATTTGCGTCTCCCGCCAGCAGGAAGAGCGAGCCCACCACTATGGGAGAATTGCAACAGGAATTTACACCAGCGGGTTTCTGACTTTTTGGCTCCTACCAGATGCACTGCACTCATCCGCCGCCAATCCATGAGCGGATTGAAATAATTCTGCTCATAGTTCCTGTATTCTGTGTGGACTTAAAACCATTTTGTAGATATTTCTCCTTATGTTTCCTAAAAAAACAGAGGGCGCGATCTAACAGAAAAGTTTCTCAGTGTGGTAGCGAGTGAGAATTGTCGGGTGCTTCGCGACGGTTGACCCGGCGAGGCTGCTTACCGGTATCTGAAGCTAATTAAGGCCGGTAATGATGCCTCGTGGTTTCACGTTGGAAAAGACTGGTTTGCCTGGACGGTGCCCGGCAGCTGCCTGCTAACAACGATGGGGAGCAGTACTTAAACTAAACAAAAACAGAAAATACTGGACAATCTCAGTAGGTCTGACAGCATCTGTGGAGAGAAAAGGGAGCTAACATTTCGAATCTGCATGATTCTTTGTCAAAGCTAGAAAGAACTGGAAATAATCTTCATTAGTGTCAAAGTAGGCTTACATTAACACTGCAATGAAGTTACTGTGAAAAATGGGGTCAGATTTATACTATAGTGGGTGGGTGGAGCAGTAGGGCTGGATACGGGGACATCGATAGGTGGAGATAGACAAATCTGATCCCACAAAGCAAACTCCAGAAAGCATGCAGCTATGCCACTGCGTAGACCAGCCCCACGATTCAAGATGCTGACCTGGCCAGATTGCCTGATGCGGTGGAGCCCAGACGTGATGTCCTGTTTCCCCGAGGGAGTCGGAGGGTCAGCCACAGGGCAGCAAGTGCCGCCTGGGAGGCAGTGGCAGCAACCCTTAGCGCAGGAAGCTTCACAAGGAGGACTGCCACCCAGTGTTGCAAGACCCCAACAACCTTCACAGGGTCTCACGGGTGAGTAGGCTTCGGCCTTAAAATGAGATTTCGGCCCCCTGGCACCTGTCCCACCAGCCACCCTACCTATCCCCCACCCTTCACCACAATACACCCTGGTGTCCACCAGCCCACCCCACCCATTACCAGAAGCGGTATCCACGCCTGACACCCCCCCTCCCGTGATGAATGAAGCTTGCCGTTCATAATATCCTCTATGTCCCCACAGGAGAAGTTGGCCCATAACAGACGTTAAAGGGCCCAGGTGGGCAGCAGGGTGCTAGACATCAGACTCCTCACCCTATACGAGGAACGAGCCCTGGAGGTTGCAGTGGTGGCCGAGGCCAGAGCGGTCACGGACGTCAAGCTTGGCTTGCGCCGCAGAGGTGAGTATCCACCAGCCCCCACCAAGATGACATGTCACACGTGAGCTGTTCATGCCAGCATGATGATCCTTCCGTCTCACTGACCACACGTCCTTTCTCCCACGGAATCTCCATCCAATGGTGCCGGCCAATCTGGGGTTATCCCGCCCCCACTTTCCAAGAGAACACACTCTAGCATCTGGTGAGAACCACACAGTTGCCAATGCACATCAGGTGGAGGTAGGAATGTCCAGGGGAGACCGTATTCGTAGACCTGTTGCATCTCAGGACTCAGCTGGGTCCCAGTCAGAGGTCAAGCCTCTGGACCAAGTCATCCCCAGAACTGATGCAGATGCTAGAGTGTGGCCATGAGATTCCGAGGGGATTGTTAGTGACTCTCCAGCTGGTCCATTGCCAATTGGAGGAGTCCCAAAGACTACGGGTTTGGAAGATGACGCCGGCAATTTGTGTGCCACGAGTTTGTGTGGCACCGAGGCCAACGCTGCAGGGTGGCGACCACAGAGGAGAGCCTGGAGCACGACGTCAGCAGCATGACTGGTGGTGACCAGGGCGTTGCTCAGTCAGTGACGGTCATGGCTGAGGGCCTCGACTGCATGTCCCAGTCGCTGGGGACGTAGCCTTGACACAGGTGGACCTTGCTGAGGCACTCCAGAGCATGTCCCAGTCTCGAGCGGGTATTGCGGGGGCACTCCAGAGTATGTCCCAGTCGGGGGGGGGGGGGGGGGGGAGGTATTGAAGGGGGGGCTCCAGAGTATGTCCCAGTCTCAGGCGTGTATTGCGGGGTGGTTCCAGAACATGACCTAATTGCTGAGGGATTTGTCCCAGACACAGGTGGACATTGGCGAGGCACTGCAGAGCATGGCCGAGTCACAGAGGCGCATCATTGAGGGTGTCTAAACCATGGTGCAGACATTGGGGAGCCATCCAGCTGGCAAAGCCAGATGACGCAGGCGCCTTTGGAGCTCACTCCAGCTGCCCCTCCATCCCAAGGTGACCCCCTGGGCCCTAAGGGCACTGACCGGGAGGAGAGAGCGCTGGAAGCCAACCCGGAGCCTGCCTATCTACAGGGACACTACGGTGGTCACCAGATCTCCCAAGTCCCCTCCTGACAACGGGGTCAGCGGGGAAAACAGGGTGACCCAACGAGGCATGCGCTACCGGCAAGTCGGCCGGGGGTCTCCATCCCCAGGCCTTCCAGAGGATGCGCGCCAGGGGCACCAAAGGCCACGGCATGGTAAGCAGCAAGCTGCCTCCACTGCTGATGTGCACCTTGGGGGGGACACCTAGGCAATGCGGCAGAGCACGGAGGGCTAAGCAGATACAGGATCGCTGAGGGGACAGGGGGGGGGGGGGGGGGGGGGGGGTGGCTGGCCCATCAGAGCTCGGGACAGTTAGGGTCATGATTGTTCACCATTAAAGCGCATTACACCTGAGACATGTGAAGCCTCTGTCACCTTATTCTGCACTGTGAGCTGGCCTGCACCCCCACCCCCGGGCACGGTGGGCCTGGGTCTGGGCACCACCCCATCCGAGGCATACCATGTGGAGGTGATGGATGTGAGCATGCTGCCAGCAAATAGACAGGAGTCAGATTGGCATAGATTGAGGAGCACCAGAGCTCAGCTCAGCAGATTATCATCCTCCCGCCTTGTATATTGACCAGCTGACAATGCCGACAAGGAGTTACAAGGAGGGTAGAACAGGGTAATTGGCTGGGTTGGGGGGGGGGCTAGGGTGGAAGGGATGGTTGGGGGAGGGAGAGGCGGATCGGAATGGAGGGGAGGGGGGAAGAGATACGGTGTGTGGAGAGGGGGGGTGAGATGAAGGACAAAGCAACACCCTATGAGAAGCGGGCGAGGATGAAGGCTTCCCTGGCCCTCTGAGCATATCGGACCCTCGCCGCCATTGCAGCGGGGGTGTACTGCAGTGCACCACCAGAGCAGTCAAGGCATCGGAACCACATTTTAAGCAGTCCGATGCACCGCTCAATGACAGCCCAGGTGGCCAGATGGGCCTCAATATATCAGGCCTCCGTATCCACCCTCCATACTGGTGTCATTAGTCAGGACCTCAGTGGTCTGCCAAGAGCCAACCGGTCATCCTGGGGTATCCCTCGAAGACGTTGGGGATCGCTGACTGCCCCAGGATGTAGCTGTCATCCACATTCCCTGGGAAGCGTGCACATAGGCATGATTTTGAGGTGGTGGTCGCACACAAATTGAACGTTAAGGGAGTGGAACCCCTTCCTGTTAATGAAGGGTGCTCCTCGACTGCCCGATGACAGGCGTTCCATCTGTTCCCTCTGACTTCACGGATGCACTTGTGGGCTATTGGTTGGGGGATGCCATGCAAGTGCCCGTTGCAGCCCTGGAATGAGCCCGAGGCGAAAAAGTTCAAGGCTGCGGCGACCTTGATGGCCACTGGGAACCGGTATCCTCCTCCTTCAGTTGGTGCCACACCCACAAGGACATGGCACACCATCCCCTTGTTGCGGTGGAGCCTCCTGCGACACATATCATCTGACATCTCTTAAAACCTGTACACCTTGGGACATCACCGGCCTCCCCTTATGGCTCCATCCCTGGCTTGATAGGCAGCCGGGTCCTCCGGGTGTGGAATGGGCCTTTGCTGTCACCTCGAGACTCTGTCAGCTCTGCTGCCGCTGCCTTCTCCGACATCTGGCCGCCTGCACTGCCATCACCGCCAAGAGGGCAGTTGCTGCAGGGTCCACAATATCTTCCATCATGTGATATCTGTAAGGAATTGGAAAGCTTGAGAGACCGACAATCCGCTATGGCTTCCACCCCGGGACCCCCAAGCCTCCCCACCCTTAGGCTTCCCGCCTTCTCTCAGGTTGCCATCCAATGAGCTGTTTGTCCTGGAGGACCCCACCATCCACATGCACCCCAGCCACAGCGGGCCCCTGGGCACCAGACCCCAGCTGGGAGCATTACTTGAACTGGGCGCAGATTCCCTCCCCGATTAACACACGCACCCTCTGGTTGCGGAGATGTCCCCAATTTTGATTGTTGGCTGCTCCTCTGCGATGTTGATGGTTCCAATGTTCAAGCAACTGGTCTAGGCCTCAGTCTTACTGGAGTGCCTGGTGGGTGGGTTTTTTAAATGGCCATACCTTGAATTATCTAGATCTCAAGTTATGGAATACCTCTCTCTCCACCTCTCTACCTCACTCTTCTTTGACGAAACCTTTGGTCATATGACCTAACATATCTCCTTGTGTCATGCTTTGTTTTACAATGATTCTGTGAACTCTCATTACATTAAATGCACTATATAAATTGTTATTTTCACAAACAATTAACATTAATTGTGCTTTATAATATGTTGACAATTCATAATTGATCATTCCTAGCTTTATTCAACTAATTTGTTGAAAGGACCGTGGAGGTCAAATTTAAGAAATATATGCTAAAATTACACACTTTTAGTATTGGCACTCTCTTTGAGGCAAAAAGGTTATGAGCTAAAATCCCTCACCAGGATTAGGCTGATGCTTAAGTTGAATGTGGAGGGAACATTGCAGCATTCAGAGTGTCATCTTTTGGATGAAACATTAAACTCAGACCCACCCTGCCTGAACAGCTGGATGTAAAAGATCCCATAACACTATTCTGGGAAGTGCAGAGTTGCACCGAGTCTGGTCAACGTATGTTCCTCAGCCAACATTACTAAAACAGATTATCTGGCTATTTATCTCAGTTGTGTTTGTAGAGCCTTGCTGTGTGAAATTTGACTTTTGTTTTCTTGTGGCCAAACTGCAGTATGTTTTGTACGTCCTGAGGTTTTCAAAAGTGTTAATGCATGTCTGTTAGTCCACCTGTATTCCCTTCCTCAATAAACAGAACTTCTTAACCTAGATTTCCTCCTATTTAGAAATTAATTAAAGTGCAATTACATTTTGTTTAAAACCCTGACTTAAGGAAAACATTTTTTTAAACTGGTGTTGGGTAATGCACACATACCAAAAAACTACATGTTCGTGAAATTGTGCAAGTTGGAGATTGCAATGCTGATAAAAGAGGACGTAACTAAGTAGAAACATTTTCGTTTTATATAAAGTTCTGTAGATATTCTTTGTTTACAGTTGTAAACTATACAAATTATTTTTTGAGCAGATGAAGATATTACTGTGTGTGTTATAAAACCAAACATAGCCTGAACATTACTAAACTGGAATACCTACTTGAATTAGGTGATACTAAGGTTCCTGAATGTAGCACTAATTGTGCACCTAAAAATGCCCTGGAGTATTCGATTTGGGGGTTCATCCAGTTAATACTGCCACTCTGCAGAAAAGTTGAATCTTTTGAAGCTGGTGAATGCTTAGTAAGAGAATCATTCTGATTAAATAGAAAAAGTCTTAATACCTTAATACATCCTTGTATGGCTTGTGTGTCATGGTTTCTAAAAGTAACTATTTTAATGGGTGAAGAGGGCACTTAGTAATGTTGGCAACGTTGACTTTATTGCCTATCCCTCGTTGCCCTGAGGAAGTTATGATGAGCGTTACCCTTTTGCTAATAATGTTCCCATGATGGAGTTAGGAAGGGAATTCCAGGAATTAGACCTGTTAATGATAGATTAGCAACCAACGTTGGAATGGCATGTGATGTGGCAGGGAAATAAAATGATGCTTTTAAGTATTTTCCAAACGCCAACAGCAAAAATAATTTTAAAGAAAGTTTAGGTGCAATATTAAGGTTACATGAAGAATTGCTACAGTGGTGTGTTAACTGGCTGCCTGCCATTGCTTACAAACGGGAACATGACATTTTGTAGCTTTGGTGTCATTGGTGGAGTGGGTCGAAGCACAAAATTTATGCTCAAAAGAAGACAACTCAACTCATCGTGTCTGTGTCAGCTGTTTGCTGGAACCCACTGCTTATCACCCTTGCTGCAAGTAATTGCAGTGCTCCCATAAGCGTTGTCTCTGCCTCCACTAATCCTTCTGCAAAGGCATCTGTACTTCAACAATCCTCTTTTTCAAATAAAAATGTATTTTAATCTTTCTGCTAACTTGCTTCATGATCATTTTAAACTGATGATTTGTTATTGACTTCCTAACTGAGGAAATAATCTTGTCTGCTTACCAAATATTTCATCATTTAAAAAACTTATTAAATCTCCTAGCTTGGTGTTCTCTGCACCAGTGGAGATGGTACTAGTACATATCAAGTATATAGTTACCCACACAGATTAATTTACAAAATGTTCTTTACGGCTTCCATGTTTTTTCTATAATTGATATTCAAAGTTGCATTCCATGTTTGCTTTTATTTTTAACTTGCACTACTCCACAATCCTTGCTGGACTCATTCCTGTAGGCTAACGTGACCCTGTCGATGTGAAACAAAGTTATTCTCATTGTCAAGAGTATCTACTTTGAGTCCTTTATTAAAGAAATTTGATTTTGCCCTAAAGCTGTGAACCTACTGGACTTCAATCTGAATCATTTTACCAGGTTGCGAATAAAACGAGTGCCAAAATTGCTGCAGTATGTGGTTCAATCTGTCTGTCCTCTGCCATTACATTGGAAAGGGAAAGATGAAAATCTGACATAAAGGCTGACACTTTGGCAATGCTTAGTTGAAAGTTCAACAGAGAGTAAAGTGACTCCTCTATTTTTATTTGTAGAGTCAATTATGTGATCCATGAAAATTATAGCATTGATGCCGGGCATTTAAAATAGTAAAACATTCCAAGATACTTAATAGAATTACAAACTACATTTGACACCAATCCATACAGGAAGATATTAGGTCAAGTGATTGTATATTTAGTTAAAGAAGTAAGCTTTAAGGAGTATCTTATGGGAGACGTTTTGGGGGGGAATTCTGGAGCTTCAGAACCAGGTAGCTGAAGATGCAGTCAATGATGCAGCTATTGAAATTAGGGAAGCACAAGAGGCCAAAGCAGGAAGAGCAAAGAGACCTTCAAGGATCGTAGTACTGGAAAAGTTTGCCAAGATAGGGAGGGGTGAGGCTTGAGCGAGTATTGTACTCATCCACTCTCACCTAGGCAGAAAAGGTGAGAATCCTGGGATCTTTCTCTGCAAAACCATCATGGCTGATGCCTCCATTCTATCTCAGCAGGCCAATGCTGATTTGCTTTTAGGTACAGATACACTAAGAACAGTTGCCAGTTCCTTGCCTACCGATTTGCAAGCCAACATTTTCAGTCCTGTTTAGGGAACTTGTAAAATTGGCCCATGATACTTGGTGAGTTGTTTTACACATATGATGGAACATTAAGCATGTGCAAAAGTGACAAGTTGGAAATGCTTGTTTCTGAGCAAGGAAAAAGGATCGTGCATCAGGATTTTTAAATAATTATTTTATCATAGGATTTTGGGATTGACTTGAGTTTGAAATGTTCTATTTTAGAAGTGATTTGCATAGTCTTAAACAGAAAAGCAACAGAATTTAAGTGGGTGCATTGAACCTGGGTGACCCAGTTTGGACAACAGCATAATTCAATTAATTTGAAGCAGATACATTGAAGAACTATTCAAGACCCATTAACCAAGATGACCAGAGATATTGAACATTTCTCATTGTATCTCAGATGGGCTACAATGTTCACACATTGTAATTGGGATAGTCCTATTCATGTGAGCACGGCAAGAGGTATCTGCAGAGAACTTGCTTCAGTGGAAAAAGTGTAGTTGGGTTGGCTGACATTCTCCTGGTGACTCACTGCATGGAAAAGATCCAGAGAACCGCCCCTCTGTTTACTGGGGTCAGAATTAAAGAATGGAAAGCTCATGTTCAGGAGGCGATCCAATGTTGTTCACTTGGTCTGGAGCTTGCGATTAAAATTGTAGATCATCAGGTCTTGTGTTTAGAAGTTGCCTCAAGAAAAAGCATGCTAGAAACAAGAAAATGGACAAGCTGTGTGATTTGTCATGTTTTTAATTTCTGAGTAGTCAAGTAAAACTAAAGCAATGGAACTTGATCAATGTTAAACTTTACTGAGTCACTTGGCACATTGAATCATAATTGCAATGTTGAAATAATATAATTAGGATCATAGTAATTGTCCTATCATTGCTTATCTTTCCCTGACACAGCTGTAGTCTGAAGTATATATGGTTTTAAAGCACAAGTTAGGGTTTTGTAATGTAGTGAATAATTAAATATGGGTACAACAGCCAAACTGAGATAAAGTGAGAATCATATTCAATTTATCTATGAATGCCTGTACTGTTTGCAATTGCAAATAAACTTTAAAATGTCACGTGGAGGGACATGCCCCAGACTGTTTTTCACACAAAACCTAAGAGTCAAACTAGTGTACACATGCACCCTGTCACACACAATTTTTATTTTGCAAATCATTAATTGGTATATGACGACCTTTTTTTTCTAATTAAAGTTAAAAAGGAAGCAAAAATCCTTCAACCACCAATGGAATTTCTCTCTTCAGGAATCAAATCCTAAGAGAATGTTGATGACCATGGACTCCATGTTAATCATGCTCTTGACAGTGTGGATTATCTTCACTGGTGGTACTTTCATGCAGTTTGTGAGGCTCTTTAAAAAGATTTTTGTTTGTCTGCTTTGGTCCCTTTTACCATCGATCTTTCACATCAACATCAGACTTCCTAAATCAAGACCTGAAATATTGGACCTGATGGAGCACAGAAGGAAAGTCAAGAAAATAGATCAATGAAAGTATCAGGAAGTGGATAAAAGAATCAAACAAAATGTGTTGAAGAGAAGGAAATGCTGTTGGAACAAATAATATGAAGGAATAGAAAAATTTAAAAACACAAACCACAGGTATATCTAAATTTTATTAAATGTCCAGGAGTTGGCAGAAAACCAGTGAGGCCTGTATTTTTTTTGTTTAAAATGTTTTTATCTATTTTAATTTTTAAAAGATACATTCTTGGGAGACGACGGTTTTTTTCCTGTGAAAAGTACAAAAATCATGGAGGAGTTACTTGGAAAAGGAGATACTTACTCCAGTACTTTGGTGTGTTAACTGTGACTTGCCCTTATTATTGATTCATTCAAGGCATGTGAGCTTCGCTAGCTTGGCCAGCATTCATTGCCCATCCCTAATTGTCCTTGAGAATGTGGTGGTGAGCTGCTTTCTTGAAACACTACAGTCCATGTGGTGTAGGTAGAGCATAGTGCTGTTAGGGACGCGTGTTTAAATAATTCTAAATCAAGAGACTATATTTTGAATATTCATTTAACTCGGGGTCTCATCTGTTCACCCATGTGGAATTAGTACGATTGGATTTATTGATAAAGTAGAGAGGTGAAGTAGCTTAAATTCTGAAAATTATGGTGGCGCCACCTTGCACTTCTACTGCCCTTCATATTACTTTTCCACTTAGCATAATTTTACTTGTGTAAGGTGCCTTACTTGAGGTAGTAAACATAAAGAATTCCAACCAACGTTTGATCAGTTGGTAAATTAAATTTCTGTATTAGAATTTGCCTTAATGCTACTTGTGCAAACTCCATATGTAGCTACATAGAGCAAAAGCAGCGACTTGCATAATTTTCCTTGTGTAAGGTGCCTTACTTGAGGTAGTAAACATAAAGAATTCCAATCAACGTTTGATCAGTTGGTAAATTAAATTTCTGTATTAGAATTTGCCTTATTGCTACTTGTGCAAACTCCATATGTAGCTACATAGAGCAAAAGCAGCGACTTGCATCTATGGAGCACCATCAGCATAAACAAACACCAGGGGCAAGAAGTAGTGTAAATTGTATAAAATTTGTGGTCAGGTTTTTCCTCTACTCAAAGTATAAATGGAAGAAAAATACAGATCAGATCATCAAAGACTGGGTGGTGAGTAAGCAGTCTTAATGCACAGAGGCAATAGAGTTTTGAAGGAGAATTGCAATAACCTTTTGCTACCTTGGTAAAGTCCATGGAATAGTGTTATGGATAGGAGGATGGTTAATTCAAACAGCACTAATTTCTCCCCTCACCACCCATCAATAAACAATAAGGTGTTTTTATTTGTTTCCCCCTTTACAAGCAGTGGCATATTTTCCCCAATTCCTCACTTTTTTGTGTGATCCAATTTTCTAATAACCACACAGCAAATCTGAGATAGGATTAATTTAAAAGGCGGGATTTTCTGTTTCCCCCTCCCTGCAGCAAATGTTGCAAAGGTGGCCTGTCACTGGCCAACGGCGGGATCTTCCCATCCTTCTGCCCATTCCCGCCCTTTTGGGGGGAGGGGGTGTCACCGCCGGTGGGATCAGAGGCTGGAGAATTTTTTCCAAAAGGTTAGTTAATTTGCACACAAAGCGTGGAAGGAGGATCGCAACAAGTGCGGAAGGCCAATCCATGAGTAGCACAAGGTATACTGAAAAATGAGGCATCAATCTAATGAAGCTACAAACCAGGGCTACTTGCTTGCGAATGTGTACAAACAGCTTGTGATTGCCAGAGCTAAGTGATTCCAGAACCAAGGGATCTTATCTAAGCATTGCAAACCTGCCATATCCAGTCATGATGTGGCGATGCCAGCGTTGGACTGGGGTGGGCACAGTAAGAAGCCTTACAACACCAGGTTAAAGTCCAACAGGTTTGTTTTGAATCACTAGCTTTCGGTGCGCATCTCCATCAGGTGAGTCACTAGGTCTGAAAGCTCGTGATTCGAAACAAACCTGTTGGATTTTAACCTGGTCTAAGACTTCTTACTACATCCAGTCACGAATGATGGTAGACAATTAAACAACTTGCTGTAGACTAAGAAGCCTGACAACACCAGGTTAAAGTCCAATGGGTTTGTTTCGAATCACTAGCTTTTGGAGCGCAGTTCCTTCATCAGGTGAATTGAAAGAGCTGCGCTCCGAAAGCTAGTGATTCAAAACAAACCTGTTGGACTTAATCTGGTGTTGTAAGACTTATTACTGTGCCCACCCCAGTCTAATGCCAGCATCTCCACATCATAATTTGCTGTAGGAGGAGGCTCCACAAATATCCCCATCCTTTATGATGGTGGAACCCAGCATATCAGTGCAAAACCCTAAAGTTTAAGCATTTGCATCAATCTTTAGCCAGAAGTGCTGAGTGCCAGAGGTCACAGCACCATGTCTTCGGCCAACTTCATTTACTGCACGGAATATCAAAAAATGGCTGAAAGCCCTGGATTCAGCAAAGGTTATGGACCTTGGCAATAGTACTGAAGACTTGCGCTCCAAAACATGCCGCGCCCTAGCCAGGCTGTTTCAGCACAGCTACAACACTGGCATCTACTCGGCAACGTGGATGATTCACCAGGTATGCCCTATTCTCACAAAGGACAAATTCAATAAGTATGGTGCTTTGGATACTGATGAGGGGGATGGTCTATCAGGGGACAACAGTCACCAGAGCAAAGGGACCAGGACTAGCCCTACTGCACAGATGGGTACAAAGTGTAGAAAAGCAATAGTGGTAGGGGATTCAATAGTCGGGCACAGATAGGTGCTTCTGTGGCTGCGAAAAGGACTCCAGGGTGGCAGTTTGTCTCCCTGGTGCCTGGGTCTTGGATTTCTCGGAGCGGGTACAAAGCATCCTAAAACGGGAGGGAAATCAGACCAGTCATTGTCTATGTTGGCACAAATGACCTAGGTAGAAAGAGTAGCGAGGTCCTGCAACGGCAATTTAGGGAGTTGGGTAGAAGAATTAAAAACAGGACCTCTAGGGTAGTAATCTCAGGATTACTCCCCGTGCCCCATGCTAGCGAGGCTAGTAACAGGAATATAGTGCAGCTGAACAGGTGGCTAAAGAACTGGTGCAGAAGGGAGGGCTTCAGGTTTTTTTTTGATTATTGGGATGTCTTCCAGGGAAGGTGGGGCCTGTACAAGAAGGACGGATTACACCTGAACTGGAGGGGCACCAATATCCTGGCTGGGAGATTTGTTAGTATGGTTCGGGTGGGTTTAAACTAATGTGTGTGTGTGTTGGGGGGGGGGGGGGGGGGATCAGAACAGGAAGCCAGTAAGTGTAGAGACGGGATGAGAATGGTACCAGGGTCAGGCTGGCTAAGTGGAAGGGTAGGCTGGGGGAGGTCGAACTCAATGGGCCAGAGGGCTGCACAGAGTATAACAGGTGAGACAGATAAACTTTGAGCCTTGATTCATGAGCAAAACCTGGGTGTGGTTGCGGTAAAGGAGACTTGGTTAAAAAAGAGACAGGACTGGCAGATAAATATTCCGGGATATAGGTATTTTAGGCGAGACGAGGGGGAAGTAAAAGAGTTGCAAAACTGGTTAGAGAACATATTGCAGCTGTACAGAGGGAGGGCAGGGTAGGAGAGTAGAAGAGGTTGAGGACAGCAGCACAGACATAAAATAGAATGCGATGAGAGCTGCAGCGACACAGGATAAAAGAGTGAGGAGAGTGGCAGCGACCCAGTAAAAGAGCGGGAGGGGAGCAGCAGAGACACAGAGTAGAAGAGCAGCAGAGACATGGGATAAAAGAGTGCAAGAAGAGCAGCAGAGACAGATTAGAAGAGCACGAGGAGAGCAGCAGAGAGAATAGAAGAGCATGAGGAGAGCAGCAAAGGCGCAGGATACAAGAGAGTGAGGAGAGCAGCAGAGACACGGTAAAAGAGCGCGAGGAGAGCAGCAGAGACAGTAGAAGAGCATGAGGAGAGCAGCAGAGACACAGGATAAAAGCACAAGGAGAGCAGCAGAGACACAAGGTAAATGAGCACAAGGGGAGCAGCAGAGACACAAGGTAAAAGAGCACAAGGGGAGCAGCAGACACGGTAGATGAGCGTGAGGAGAGCAGCAGAGACACAGGATAAAAGCACGAAGAGAGCACCATAGACAGGATATAAGCATAAGGAGAGCAGCAGAGACCAGGATAGAAGAGCGTGAGGAGAGCAGCAGAGACACAGGATAAAACGCGTGAGGTGAGCAGCAGAGACAGGATAAATAGCATGAGAACAGCAGAGACACAGGTTAAAGAGCGCGAGGAGAGCAGCAGAGACCCAGGATAAAGGGTGTGAGGAGAGCAGCCGAGGCACAGGATAAAGGGTGCGAGGAGAGCAGCAGAGATACAGAGGAGGAGAGCAACAAAGAACAATACAACACAGGAACAGGCCCTTCGGCCCTCCAAACCTGCGCCAACCATGGTACCTGCCTAAACTAAAACCGTATGCACTTACTGAGTCTGTATCCTTCCATTCCCACCCTATTCATATACTTGTCTAGATGTCCCTTAAATGCCACTATCGTACCTGCTCCCACCATCTCCCCAGGGAGCGTTCCATATATTTACCACCCTCTGTGTAAAAAAACTTGCCTGGCACTTCTGTTCTAAACTTTTCCCCACGCACTTTAAACCTATGTCCCCTAGTACTTGACTCTCCTATCTTAGGAAAGAGAATCTGACTATCCACTCTGTCCATGCCACTCATAATCTTGTAGACCTCTGTCAAGTCGCCTCTCAACGTCTGTCGTTCCAGCGAGAACAGACCGAGTTTATCTAACCTCTCCTCATAGCTAATGTCGTCCATATCATGCAACATCCTAGTAAAAAAGCAAATTACTGCAGATGTCGGAATCTGAAACCAAAAGAGAAAATGCTGGAAAATCTCAGCACGTCTGGCAGCATCTGCAGGGAGAGAAAAAAGCTAACGTTTTGAGTCCAGAGGACCCATTGCTTAAGCTAAAAGACAGAGAAAGTGAGAAATATTTATACTGTAGGGTGGGGGAATGAAAGATGAGTCATAGCCACAGAAACCAAGTGAAAAGAGTGCTAATGGCAGTCCCAAGACCCTGACCTTCCCATTGCTTGCCATTTTAACAGAAAACCCTGCTCCCATGCCCACATGTCTGTCCTTGGTTGCTGCAATGTTCCAGTGAAGTTCAACGTAAACTGGAGGAACAGCATCCCATCTTCCGGTTAGGCACACTACAGCCTTCCGGTTAGGCACGCTACAGCCTTCCGGTCTCAACATCGAATTCAACAACTTCAGATGATGAGCTGTACCCCACTTCGACCCCTTTGTTTTCATTCCATTTCATTTTAACTATCTTTTACCATTTATTTCTTTCCTGTCTTACTTTATGTATATTTCCCCCCTATCTTATCCACCCTTTCCTTACCTTTTTTCCCCCCTTTGCTTCCCCCTTTCCCTCTCTCCCACCCATGTCCCCCTTCCCCCCACATCTACATTTGTCACAGCTTACCCTCTGATCTTACTTTCTCTGCTCTCTGGCCTTTCACAACTTTTGTTCTCTGGTGACTGCCATTAGCACTCTTTTCACTTGGTTTCTGTGGCTAAGACTCATCTTTCATTCCCCCACCCTACAGTATAAATATTTCCCACTTTCTATATTTTTTAGCTTTGACAAAGGGTCACCTGGACTCGAAACATTTGTTCTTTTCTCTCCCTACAGATGCTCCCAGACCTGCTGAGGGCATCCTAGTAAACCGCTTCTGTACCCGCTCCAAAGCATCCACATCTTTCTGGTAGTGTGGCAACCAGAATTGTACACACTATTCCAAATGAGGCCTAACTAAGGTCCTGTACAGCTGCAACATGACTTGCCAATTATTATATTCAATGCCCCGACCGATGAAGGCCAGCATGCTGTATGCCTTCTTGACCACCTTATCCACATGCGTTGCCACTTTCAGTGATCGGTGGACATGCACGCCCAGATCTCTGCCTGCCAATACTCGCAAAAGTTCTACCTATTACTGTGTAATTCCTCCATGCAGTGGACCTTCCAAAGTGCATTACCTCACACTTGTCCGGATTGAACTGCATCTGCCTATTCTCCGCCCAAGACTACAACCAGTTTATATCTTGCTGTATCTTCTAACAATCCTCTTCACTATCCGCAACTCCACCAATTTTTGTGTCGTCTGTGAACTTACTAATCAGACCAGCTACATTTTCTTCCAAATCGTTTATATACACCACGAATAACAAAGGCCCCAGAACCGGTCCCTGTGGAACGCCACTAGTCACAGCCTTCCATTCAGAAAAGCACCCTTCTATTGCTACTCTCTGTCTTCTGTGCCCAAGCCAGTTCTGTATCCAACTTGCCAGCTCTCCTTTGATCCCATGTGACTTCACCTTTTGTACCACTCTACCATGAGGTACCTTGTCAAAGGCTTTACTGAAGTCTATGTATACAACATCTACTACCTTTCCCTCATCTATCATCTTTGTCACTTCCTCGAAAAACTCGATCAAATTAGTGAGGCACGACCTCCCCTTCACAAAACCATGCTGTCCATCACTAATAAGTCCATTTGTTTCCAAATGTGAGTAAATCCTGTCTCTAAGAATCTTTTTGGCCTATGATTTCCTGGATTATCCCTGCTAACCTTCTTAAACAATGGAACAACATTGGCTGCTCTCCAGTCCTCTGGCACTTCACCTGTAGTCAATGAAGATACAAAGATTACTGACAAGGCCCCAGCAATTTTCTCCCTTGCCTCCCTCAGTATTCTGGGGTAGGTCCCATCAGGCTCTGGGGGCTTATCTACTTTAATGCTTTTTAAGATGTCCAATACCTCCAATTTATTGATATCAATATGACTCAGAATATCTACACACTCTACCCTATACTCATAATCCACCACGTCCTTCTCTTTGGTGATTACTGAGGCAAAGTATTCATTTAGTATCTCGCCCATTTCCTCTTATTCCATACATAGATTCCCTCCAATATCCTTTCTCTGGCTACCCTCTTGCTCTTTACATGTGTATAAAACGCTATCGGATTTACCTTAATCCTGTTTGACAAAGACTTTTCATGACACCTTTCAGCCTTCATAACTCCTACCTTAAGTTCCTTCCTACTTTCTTTATATTCTTCAAGGACTTCATCTGTCCTAAGCCTTTTAGTCCTAATGAATGCTTCCTTTTTCTTTTTGACAAGGTTCATAATATCCCTCATTATTCAGGGTTGCCTATACTTGCCACTCTTATCTTTCGTCCTCACAGGTACATGCTGGTCTGACATTTGAAAGCCTCCCACATGCCGGATGTTGATTTTCACCCAAACAGCCTCACCCAGTCAACATTCTCCAGATCCTGCCTAATGCTGTTGTAATTAGCCTTCCCCCAGTCTAACACCTTCAACTGAGGACCTCTCTTGTCTTTATCCATAAGCAGCTTAAAACTTACAGAATGATGATCACTGTTCCCCTAATGATCTCCTACTGAAACTTTGATCACCTGGCCATGCTCATTCCCCACCACCAGGCCTAAAATGGCCCCTTCCCGAGTTGGGCTATTTACATATAGTTTCAAGAATCCCTCCTGGACACTCCTTACAAATTCTGCTCCATCCATGCCTCTAGCAGTAAGTGTGTCCCAGTCAATATAGGGAAAGTTAAAATCACCCACCACAACAACCCTATTGTTTATGCATCTTTCCAAGATCTGTCTGCATATCTGCTCCTCCATCTCCCGCTGGTTGTTAGGAGGTCTGTAGTAAACCCCCAACATTGTGACAACACCCTTCCTATTCCTGAGCTCTACCCATATAGCCTCGCTGCCTGAACCCTCCAAGGTGTGATATTCTCCTTAACCAATAATGCAACTCACCCACCCCTTTTGCCTCCCCCTCTGTCCTGCCTGAAGCATCTAACTCCTGGAATGTTTAGGTGCCAATCCTGTCTCTCTTTCAACCAAGTTTCTGTAACAGCAACAACATCATAATTCCACGTTCTAATCCAAGCTCTAAATTAATCGGTTTACCTGAAATACTCCTCGCATTGAAACTAATGCACTTCAGCCCACCAGGCCCGCTGTGTTGAACAACCACTCCCTGCCTGCTCTTCCTCTTAATCTTACTGAACTTCGTCTGCAGCTGTCCCTCAGTTATTTCTCCTGCTGACCTGCTCTGGTTCCCACCCCCCTGCCATACTAGGCAGTTCAATCTGTTTCTCTGCCTTCCACTTTTCTCCTTACTAGCTTTTGTTTCTATCCCCTCTTTACTACCCTTTGACTTCCTGTTTTGGTTCCCATCCCCCTGCCACATTAGTTTAAACCCTCCCCAACAACGCTAGCAAACAACCTCCCTAGAACATTGGTTCCAATCCTGCCCAGGTGTAGACCTTCCGATTTGTAATGGTCCTACCTCTCCCAGAACCGGTTTGCTTGTCCCAAAAATCTGAATCCTTCCCTCCTGCACCATCTCTCAAGCCACGCATTCATCCTGTCTATCCTGTCATTCATACTCTGACTAGCACATGGCACTGGTAGCATCCCGAGATTACTACCTTTGAGGTCCTACTTTTTAGTTTATCTCCTAACTCCCTAAGTTCAGCATGTAGAACCTCATCACAGGATAAAAGAGTGTGAGGAGAGCAGCAGAGACACAGGTTAGAAGAGCATGAGGAGAGCAGCAGAGACAGGGTAGAAGACCATGGGGAGAGCAGTAGAGACACGGTAAAAGAGTGCGAGGAGAGCGGCAGAGACACAGGGTGGAAGAGCATGAGGAGAGCAGCAGAGACACAGGGCAGATGAGCGCGCGGAGAGAAGCAGAGATCCGGTAAAAGAGTGCGGGGAGTGGAGCAGGGATGCAGGATAAAAGAGTGCGAGGAGAACAGCAGAGACACCGGGTGGAAGAGTGTGAGGAGAGCGGCAGAGACATAGGGTGGAAGAGTGCGAGGAGAGCAGCAGAGACACAGGGTAGAAGAGCGAGGAGAGCGCCACTGACACAGGGTGGAAAAGTGCAAGGAGAGCTGCAGAGACACAGGGTGGAAGAGTGCGAGGAGGGCAGCAGAGACACAGGGTAGAAGAGTGAGGAGAGCAGCAGAGACACAGGGTGGAAGAGTGCGAGGAAAGCAGCAGAGACACAGGGTGGAAGAGCGAGGAGAGCAGCAGAGACACAGGGTGGAAGAGCGAGGAGAGCGCCACAGACACAGGGTGGAAGAGTGAGGAGAGCAGCAGAGACACAGGGTGGAAGAGTGCGAGGAAAGCAGCAGAGACATAGCGTGTAAGAGTGCGAGGAGAGCGCCAGAGACACAGGGTGGAAGAGCGAGGAGAGCAGCAGAGACACAGGGTGGAAGAGTGAGGAGAGCAGCAGAGACAGCGCGTGGAAGAGTGCGACGAGAGCGCCAGAGACACAGGGTAAAAGAGTGAGGAGAGCAGCAGAGACACAGGGTGGAAGAGTGCGAGGAGAGTGCCAGAGACACTGGGTGGAAAAGCGCAAGGAGAGCAGCAGAGACACAGGGTGGAAGAGTGCGAGGAGAGTGCCAGAGACACTGGGTGGAAAAGCGCAAGGAGAGCGGCAGAGACACAGGGTGGAAAAGTGTGTGGAGAGCAGCAGAAACACAGGGTGGAAGAGTGCGAGGAAAGCAGCAGAGACACAGGGTGGAAGAGCGAGGAGAGCAGCAGAGACACAGAGTAGAAGAGCGAGGAGAGCAGCAGAGACAGCGCGTGGAAGAGTGCGAAGAGAGCGCCAGAGACACAGGGTAAAAGAGTGAGGAGAGCAGCAGAGACACAGGGTAGAAGAGCGAGGAGAGCAGCAGAGACACAGGGTGGAAGCGTGCGAGGAGAGTGCCAGAGACACAGGGTGGAAAAGTGCAAGGAGAGCGGCAGAGACACAGGGTAGAAGAGCGAGGAGAGCGCCACTGACACCGGGTGGAAAAGTGCAAGGAGAGCAGCAGAGACACAGGGTGGAAGAGTGCGAGGAGGGCAGCAGAGACACAGGGTAGAAGAGTGAGGAGAGCAGCAGAGACACAGGGTGGAAGAGTGCGAGGAGGGCAGCAGAGACACAGGGTAGAAGAGTGAGGAGAGCAGCAGAGACACAGGGTGGAAGAGTGCGAGGAAAGCAGCAGAGACACAGGGTGGAAGAGCGAGGAGAGCAGCAGAGACACAGGGTGGAAGAGCGAGGAGAGCGCCACAGACACAGGGTGGAAGAGTGAGGAGAGCAGCAGAGACACAGGGTGGAAGAGTGCGAGGAAAGCAGCAGAGACATAGCGTGTAAGAGTGCGAGGAGAGCGCCAGAGACACAGGGTGGAAGAGCGAGGAGAGCAGCAGAGACACAGGGTGGAAGAGCGAGGAGAGCAGCAGAAACACAGGGTGGAAGAGTGTGAGGAAAGCAGCAGAGACACAGGGTGGAAGAGCGAGGAGAGCAGCAGAGACACAGAGTAGAAGAGCGAGGAGAGCAGCAGAGACAGCGCGTGGAAGAGTGCGAAGAGAGCGCCAGAGACACAGGGTAAAAGAGTGAGGAGAGCAGTAGAGACACAGGGTAGAAGAGCGAGGAGAGCAGCAGAGACACAGGGTGGAAGAGTGCGAGGAGAGTGCCAGAGACACAGGGTGGAAAAGTGCAAGGAGAGCGGCAGAGACACAGGCTGGAAGAGCGAGGAGAGCAGCAGAGACACAGGGTGGAAAAGTGCGAGAGCAGTAGAGAGACAGGGTGGAAGAGCGAGGAGAGCAGCAGAGACACAGGGTAGAAGAGCGAGGAGAGCAGCAGAGACACAGGGTGGAAGAGTGCGAGGAGAGTGCCAGAGACACAGGGTGGAAAAGTGCAAGGAGAGCGGCAGAGACACAGGGTGGAAAAGTGTGTGGAGAGCAGCAGAAACACAGGGTGGAAGAGTGTGAGGAAAGCAGCAGAGACACAGGGTAGAAGAGCGAGGAGAGCAGCAGAGACAGCGCGTGGAAGAGTGCGAAGAGAGCGCCAGAGACACAGGGTAAAAGAATGAGGAGAGCAGTAGAGACACAGGGTAGAAGAGCGAGGAGAGCAGCAGAGACACAGGGTGGAAGAGTGCGAGGAGAGTGCCAGAGACACAGGGTGGAAAAGTGCAAGGAGAGCGGCAGAGACACAGGGTGGAAGAGCGAGGAGAGCAGCAGAGACACAGGGTGGAAAAGTGCGAGAGCAGTAGAGAGACAGGGTGGAAGAGCGAGGAGAGCAGCAGAGACACAGGGTAGAAGAGCGAGGAGAGCAGCAGAGACAGAGGGTGGAAAAGTGCAAGGAGAGCAGCAGAGACACAGGGTAGAAAAGTGCGTGGAGAGCAGCAGAGACACAGGGTGGAAGGGTGCGAGGAGAGCGCCACAGACACAGGGTGAAAGAGTGCGACGAAAGCAGCAGAGACACAGGGTGGAAGAGCGAGGAGAGCAGCAGAGACACAGGGTGGAAAAGTGCGAGAGCAGCAGAGACACAGGATGGAGGAGCGAGGAGAGCAGCAGAGACACGGTAGAAGAGCGAGGAGAGCAGCAGCGACAGAGGGTGGAAGAGTGCGAGGAGAGTGCCAGAGACACAGGGTAGAAGAGCGAGGAGAGCAGCAGAGACACAGGGTAGAAGAGCGAGGAGAGCAGCAGAGACACAGGGTGGAAAAGTGCAAGGAGAGAAGCAGAGACACAGGGTGGAAAAGTGCGTGGAGAGCAGCAGAGACACAGGGTGGAAGAGTGCGAGGAGAGTGCCACAGACACAGGGTGGAAGAGTGTGAGGAAAGCAGCAGAGACACAGAGTGGAAGAGCGAGGAGAGCAGCAGAGACACAGGGTAGAAGAGCGAGGAGAGCAGCAGAGACACAGGGTGGAAGAGTGCGAGGAGAGCGCCAGAGACACAGGGTAGAAGAGCGAGGAGAGCAGCAGAGACACAGGGTGGAAGAGCGAGGAGAGCGCCAGAGACACAGGGTGGAAAAGTGCAAGGAGAGCAGCAGAGACACAGGGTGGAAATGCGCGAGGAGAGCAGCAAAGACTCAGAATAGAAGAGCGAGGAGAGCAGCAGAGACACTGGGTAGAAGAGCGAGGAGAGCGCCACAGACACAGGGAGGAAGAGTGAAAGGAGAGCAGCAGAGACAGAGGGTGGAAGAGTGTGAGGATAGCAGCAGAGACACAGGGTGGAAGATTGAGAGGAGAGCAGCAGAGACACAGGGTGGAAGAGCGAGGAGAGCAGCAGAGACACAGGGTGGAAGAGTGAGGATAGCAGCAGAGACACAGGGTGGAAGAGCGAGGATAGCAGCAGAGACACAGGGTGGAAGAGCGAGGATAGCAGCAGAGACACAGGGTGGAAGAGCAAGGATAGCAACAGAGACACAGGGTAGAAGAGTGCGAGGAGAGCAGCAGAGAGCATATTCAAGAGTATTGCTGCACGTGTGGATGAGAGTGGACATTGTGGGGAGTATGAGAAAGTCATCACGGCACCGTGAAATGGGAGCCATTCAAATAGGGAGGAAGAAAATAAAGTAGTTGTAATTGGGGACAGTATAGTTAGGAGCATAGGCACTATTCTCTGAGATCGACAATCCCAAATGTTGTGTTGCCTACCTGGTTCTCAGATTCGGGATATCACATCTGGGCTGCAGAGGAACCTGGAGTGGGTGAGTAAAGGTCCAGTTGTCGTGGTCCATGTAGGTCCCAACGACATGGGTAAAGCAAGGGTAGGGGTTCTTCTGAAGGAATATGAGCAACTCGGGGCTAAATTAAAAAGAAGAACCAAAAAGGTAATAATCTCCAGATCACTACCTGAGCCATGAGCTAATTGGCACAGGGTCATTATGACTAAAGAAGTAAATGAGTGGCTCAGAGTTGGGGTGGGAGAAATGGATTTGAATTTATGGGACATTGTCACGAGTACTGGGGAAGGAGGGAGCTGTTCCGATGAAATTGCCTTCACCTGAATTGTGTTGGGCCCAGAGTCCTGGAAAATCGCATAACTAGGGTTGTAGATAGGGCTTTAAATTAAATAGTGGGGTGGACTGTTCAATTGTATGGAAAATTAGAAAATCAAAGTTAAAAGAGAAAGTGGGAGTGCAGGTTAATGATGAGGACTTTAACTGAGTTAAAGGGGCCGAAAGGTCAGGAGAGATTAGTAAAGCTTCCAGAACAAATGATAGAACAAAGAGTATGGAAAGCGACAGGAATCTAACTTCAGGCACAGCAGATAACGGGGCAACTATGAGAAGGGTGGAGGTCAACGCAGGGCCGAGTTTGTTGTACCGAAATGCACGCAGTATACAAAACAAGTTAAATAAGTTTGTTGCGCACATTGTATTTAGCTGGTATGATGTGGGCATCACAGGGGGCAGTGACCACCATATGATAGAATTTACCCTGCAGTTTGAGAGGGAGAAGCTGGAATCAGATGTAATGGTATTACAATTGAATAAAGATAACTTTATAAAGGAGTTTTTGGGGGTTATTCGGGAGGCAGAACAGAAATTCATCCCAAGGAGGAGGAAATATGCTAAAGGGAGGGTGAAGCAACCATAGCTGACAAGGGAAGTCAGGACAGCATAAAAGCAAAAGCAAGCACTGTGGTGTTGGTGGGAAGCCAGAGGAATGGGAAGCCTTTAAAAGCAAGAAAGGACAACTAAAAAAGCAATGGTGGTGGTGGGGGGGAGGGGAGGGGGGAGAAGATGAAATATGAGTGTTAGCTAGCTAGTAGTATAAAAGAAGGTTCCAAGAGTTTTTTCAATATATAAAAGGTAAGGAAGAGGCAAGAATAGATATTGGCCAATGAAAAATGAGGCTGGAGATGTAGTAACAGGGAATAAAGAAATGGCAGAGGAACTGAATAGTTACTTTGCATCAGTCTTCATGGTGGAAGACACCAATGGCTTACCAGAACTTCAAGAGAGTCAGAGGGCAGAGATGAGCATAGTCGCCATCACTAATGAGAAGGTTCTAGGGATGCTGAAAGGTCTAAAGGTGGATAAATCACCTGGGCCGTATGGACTACATCCCAGGATTCTGAAGGAGATAGCTGAGGAGGTTGTGGAGGCATTGGCTGTGATCCTTCAGGAATCACTTGAGGCAGGGATGGTCCCAGAGGACTGGAAAATGGCCACTATTTAAAAAAGGAGGCCATGATGTGGAGATGCTGGTGTGGGACTGGGGTGGGCACAGTAAGAAGTCTTACAACACCAGGTTAAAGTCCAGCAGATTTGTTTTGAATCACTAGCTTTCGGAGCACTGCTCCTTCCTCAGGTGAATGAAGAGGTGGGTTCCAGAAACACACATAGACAAATTCAATGATGCAAGACGATACTTTGAAAGTGAGTCTTTGCAGGTAATTAAGTCTTTACAGATCCAGACAGACCGATAGAAGAGAGGGATAACCCCAGGTTAAAGAGGTGTGAATTATCTCAAGCCAGGACAGTTGGTAGGATTTTGCAAGCCCAGGCCAGATGGTGGGGGGTGAATATAATGCGACATGAATCCAAAGTTGAGGCAGCACTCTTGTGTGAGGAACTTTACTATCAGTTTCTGCTCGGCAATTCTGCGTTGTTGCGTGTCCAGAAGGCCGTCTTGGAGAACGCTTACCCGAAGATCAAAGGCTGAATGCCCTTGACTGCTGAAGTGTTCCCCAACTGGAAGGGAACATTCCTGCCTGGCGATTGTCGTGCGATGTCCATTCATCCGTTGCCGCAGCGTCTGCATGGTCTCACCAATGTACCACGCCTCGGGACATCCTTTCCTGCAGCGTGTGAAGTAGACAATGTCGGCCGAGTCACACGAGTATGTGCTGTGTACCTGGTGGGTGGTGTTCTCGCGTGTAATGGTAGTATCCATGTCGATGATCTGACAGGTCTTGCAGAGGTTGCCATGGCAGGGTTGTGTGGTGTGGTCGCTGTTCTGAAGGCTGGGTAGTTTGCTGCAAACAATGGTCTGTTGGAGGTTGTGCAGTTGTTTGAAGGCAAGTAGTGGGAAGGTGGTGATGGTCTTGGCACGATGTTCGTTTTCATTGATGACGTGTTGAAGGCTGCGAAGAAGATTTCGTAGTTCCTCCACTCCAGGGAAGTACTGGTCGACGAAGGGTACTCTGTTGGTTGTGTCCCGTGTTTTCTTCTGAGGAGGTTGGTGTGTTTTATTTGCTGTGGCGCATTGGAACTGTCGATCGATGAGTCGAGCGCCATATGCTGTTCGTACAAGGGCAATCTTTTAAGGTCTGTAAATGTCTGTTACGTTCCTCCTCGTCTGAGCAGATCCTGTGTATACAGAGGGCTTGTCCATTGGGGATGGCTTCTTTAATGTGTTTAGGGTGGAAGCTGGAGAAGTGCAGCATCGTGAGGTTATCTGTCGGTTTGCGGTAAAGCGAAGAGCTGATGTAACCGTCCTTGATGGAGATGAGTGTGTCCAAGAATGCAACCGAATCTGGTGAGTAGTCCATGGTGAGTCTGATGTTGCGATGGAACTTTTCTGGCGTGAAGCCCGTGGGACCTCCTTAAGTGAACCAATTAATGTTGTATTGCGGTGACGGTCTCGCCGGACCGAGCACCGGGAAGCTCGTGGCAATTCCCACTCGCTACCACACATAGAAACTTCTTGGAAGAATCGTGCCCATGTGTTCCATAGGGGTTAGTGTTGGAACCACAACTATTCACAATATACATTAACGATCTGAAAGAAGGAACTGGAAGTATTGTTGCTAAGTTTGCAGATGATACAAAGGTATGTAGAGGGACAGGTCGTGTTGAGGAAGCAGCCGGGCTGCAGAAGGATTTGGACAGGCTAGAAGAGGGGTAAAAGGGTGGCAGATGGAATACAGTGTGGAAAAGTGTGAGGTTCTGCACTTTGGTCGGAAGAATAGTGGCATAGACTATTTTCTAAATGGGAGAAGGCTTTGGAAATCAGAAGCACAAAGGGACTTAGAAGTCCTACTTCTCGATTCTCTTAAGGTTAACATAAAGGTTCAGTTGGCATTTAGGAAGACAAATGCAATGTCAGTATTCATGTCGAGAGGGCTAGAATACAAGAGCAGGCATGTACTGTTGAGGCTGTATAAAGCTCTGGTCAGAGCACATTTGAAATGTTGTGAGCAGTTTTGGGCCCGTATCTAAGAAAGGGTGGGCTGGCCTTGGCAACGGTCCAGGGGAGGTTCACAAGCATTATCCCTGGAATGAAGGACTTGTCATATTAGGAGTGGTTGAGGACTCTAGGTCTTACTCGATGGAGTTTAGAAGGATAGGGGGGATCTTATTGAAACTTACAGAATACTGAGAGGCCTGGATAGAGTGGACATGGAGAGAATGTTTCCACCAGTAGGAGAAACTAGAACCCGAGGGCAGAGCCTCAGACTAAAGGGACGATCTTTTAAAACAGAGATGAGGAGGAATTTCTATAGCCAGAGGGTGGTGAATCTGTGGAGCTCTTTGCCGCAGAAGGCTGTGGAGGCCAAATCACTGAGTGTCTTTAAGACAGAAATAGATAGGTTCTTGATTAATAAGGGGATCAGGGGTTATGGGGAGAAGACAGGAGAATGGGGATGAGAAACATATCAGCCATGATTAACAGCGGAGCAGACTCGATGGGCCGAATGGCCTAATTCTGCTCCGATATCTTATGGCCCCATTTTTAGGTATGCCTGGTGCTGCTCCTGGCATTCCCTCTAATGTCCTTCATTGAACCATGGTTGATCACCTCGCTTGGTGATAATGGTATAGTGGGGACGAAGCTGGCCATGAGGTTACAGGTCGTGATTGAGTATAATTCAGCTGCTGCTGATGGCCCACCGCGCACATTGGATGCCCAGTCGTGAGTTGCTAGATCGGTTTGAAGTCTTTCCCATTTAGCACAGTGTTAGCGTCACACAACATAATGGAGGGTATCCTCAATGTGAAGACGGGACTTTGCCTCCACAAGAGCTGTACGGTGGTCACATCTACAGACACTGCCATGGACAGATGCATCTGCAGCAAGCAGATTGATAAGAATGAGGTCAAGTATGTTTGTTGCTTCCCTCACTACCTGCCACAATCCCAGTCTAGCAGTTATATCCTTTAGGACCCAGCCAGCAAGGCCTGTGGTGACACTACTGAGCCAATCTTGATGATGGACATTGAAGACCCCACCCGGAGTACATTCTGTGCCCTTGCCGCCCTCTGTGCTTCCTCCAAGTGTTTATCAACATGGAGAAGTACTGATTCATCTACTGAGGTGGGATGGTACATGGTAATCAGCAGGAGATTCCCTTGCCCATGTTTGACCGAGTGCCATGAGACTTCATAGGGTCCCAGAGCCACAATTGAGGGCTCCCAGTGGATATAGACGGACTGGTGAAACTAGCGAATATGTGGCAATGAAATTTAATGCAGTGTGTGAATTGATACATTTTAGTGAGAAGAACCAGGGCATTTTATGAGAAGAACCAGGGCAGGCAATGTAAACCTCAAGGCTACAATTCAAAAAGTGGTGCAGGAATAGAGAGACCGATGTGCATGTGCAGAAATTGTTGATGGTTTATTCGGCAGGTTGAGAAAATGGTTAATGAGACATAAGGGGTCCCAGGTTTTATTAACAAAGGCATAGAGTACAAAAGCAAAGAGGTTTGAACATTATCTGTTGAGGCTGCCAGGACTGATTTTTGAGTGGCAGACATTTCCGCAACTGGCACAGTTCAAGAACTTTGGCCTGAGGTTGGCTGATCATTTTTGCTTCCAGCAGGCTCTCTTTTCCACCATCTTATCATTTATTTTGTCCTTTGTTTTGTTCATGCCCTGCCTGATCAATTATCCCCAGGCACTGTGGTTAGCTGTAAGGACTTCCCATGTATCGGCTCTCATCCTGATCAACTTGTAGGCTTGCTGACAGATATCCATTTATCGCCGAATTGTGCAACCTGTTGGACTCGTGCCAATAGCAAGCTCACCAGATAGGGCGTCTTTGAGGATGCAGCTGTCATCCATTCAGCAACATGATCCAGCCATTGTTTGCATATGCATTTCCTCAACCGTGTCTAATACTGGGCATCATACTTCAGGGAAAATATGAAGGCTTTGGAGAGGGTGCGGAAAAGATTTACATGAATAGTCTGAGGGATGAAGATCTTCAGTTATGTGGATTGGAGAAGCTGGGGTTGTTTTCCTTAGGGAAGAGAAGCTTGAAAGGAGAATTGATACTGAGTATCTGGACAGGGTAGATATGGAGAAATTGATCTCATTGACCAAAGCGTCGAGAACCAGAGGACACTGATTTAAGATGAATGGCAAAAGAACCAAAGGCGATATGAGGAAAAACGTTCTTTACAATGCATGTGATTAGGATCTGGGAATGTGTTGGATGCAGATCCAATTGTAGCTTTCAAAAGTGAATTGGATAATTATCTAAAGAGAGAACATTTGCAGGGCTATGGGGAAATGTCAGGAAGTGGAACTATCGGAGCTGCTCTTTCTGAGAGCCGGCACACACATGAAGGGCAAAATGGCCGCCTCCAGATTATAACCATTCAATGATGCTCCATGATTCTAAAGTTACTTAATTCTCCAGGGTCAGAAAATCACCCGCACTCATATTTTGGCAGTGAACGATTTTAAAGGACTTCTTTCCAAGTTGATCCCTCAAACCCTAACAAGAAACTTGGTTTTGAAGTCATATATTATGATCATATTATTGTTGAAAAGTCAACAGTAAGAATACACTCTTTTTTTTAATTAAATATTTTATTGAAAATTTTTGGTCAACCAACACAGTACATTGTGCATCCTTTACACAATATTATAACAACACAAATAACAATGACCTATTTTATAAACAAAAAATGAATAAATAATAAATAACAAAAATGAAAACTAGCCCTAATTGGCAACTGCCTTGTCACAAGTAACACTCTCCAAAAATATAATTTAACAGTCCAATATATAATTATCTGTAGCAACGACCTATACATACTATACAGTATATATTAACAACCCTGAGAGTCCTTCTGGTTCCTCCTCCTCCCCCCCCCCCCCCCCCCCCCCCCCCCGATCCTGGGCTGCTGCTGCTACCTTCTTTTTCCCATTCCGTCTATCTTTCTGCGAGGTATTCGACGAACGGTTGCCACCGCCTGGTGAACCCTTGAGCCGACCCCCTTAGGACGAACTTAATCCGCTCTAGCTTTATAAACCCCGCCATGTCATTCATCCAGGTCTCCACCCCCGGGGGCTTGGCCTCTTTCCACATTAGCAATATCCTGCGCCGGGCTACTAGGGACGCAAAGGCCAAAACATCGGCCTCTCTCGCCTCCTGCACTCCCGGCTCTTGTGCAACCCCAAATATAGCCAACCCCCAGCTTGGTTCGACCCGGACTCCTACTACTTTTGAAAGCACCTTTGTCACCCCCATCCAAAACCCCTGTAGTGCCGGGCATGACCAAAACATATGGGTATGATTCGCTGGGCTTCTCGAGCACCTCGCACACCTATCCTCCACCCCAAAAAATTTACTGAGCCGTGCTCCAGTCATATGTGCCCTGTGTAATACCTTAAACTGAATCAGGCTTAGCCTGGCACACGAGGACGACGAGTTTACCCTGCTTAGGGCATCTGCCCACAGCCCCTCCTCGATCTCCTCCCCCAGCTCTTCTTCCCATTTCCCTTTTAGTTCATCTACCATAGTCTCCCCTTCGTCCCTCATTTCCCTATATATATCTGACACCTTACCATCCCCCACCCATGTCTTTGAGATCACTCTGTCCTGCACCTCTTGTGTCGGGAGCTGCGGGAATTCCCTCACCTGTTGCCTCGCAAAAGCCCTCAGTTGCATATACCTGAATGCATTCCCTTGGGGCAACCCATATTTCTCGGTCAGCGCTCCCAGACTCGCGAACTTCCCATCCACAAACAGATCTTTCAGTTGTGTTAATCCTGCTCTTTGCCACATTCCATATCCCCCATCCATTCCCCCCGGGGCAAACCTATGGTTGTTTCTTATCGGGGACCCCCCCAAGGCTCCAGTCTTTCCCCTATGCCGTCTCCACTGTCCCCAAATCTTCAGTGTAGCCACCACCACCGGGCTTGTGGTGTAGTTCCTCGGTGAGAACGGCAATGGGGCTGTCACCATAGCCTGTAGGCTAGTCCCCCTACAGGACGCCCTCTCTAATCTCTTCCACGCCGCTCCCTCCTCCTCTCCCATCCACTTACTCACCATTGAAATATTAGCGGCCCAATAATACTCACTTAGGCTCGGTAGTGCCAGCCCCCCCCTATCCCTGCTACGCTGTAAGAATCCCTTCCTCACTCTCGGGGTCTTCCCGGCCCACACAAAACCCATGATGCTCTTTTCAATCCTTTTAAAAAAAGCCTTCGTGATCACCACCGGGAGGCACTGAAACACAAAGAGGAATCTCGGGAGGACCACCATCTTAACCGCCTGCACCCTCCCTGCCATTGACAGGGATACCATATCCCATCTCTTGAAATCCTCCTCCATCTGTTCCACCAACCGCGTTAAATTTAACCTATGCAATGTGCCCCAATTCTTAGCTATCTGGATCCCCAGGTAACGAAAGTCCCTTGTTACCTTCCTCAACGGTAGGTCCTCTATTTCTCTACTCTGCTCCCCTGGATGCACCACAAACAACTCACTTTTCCCCATGTTCAATTTATACCCTGATAAATCCCCAAACTCCCCAAGTATCCGCATTATTTCTGGCATCCCCTCCGCCGGGTCCGCCACGTATAGTAGCAAATCGTCTGCATACAAAGATACCCGGTGCTCTTCTCCTCCCCTAAGTACTCCCCTCCACTTCTTGGAACCCCTCAACGCTATCGCCAGGGGCTCAATCGCCAGTGCAAACAATAATGGGGACAGAGGGCATCCCTGCCTTGTCCCTCTATGGAGCCGAAAATATGCAGATCCCCGTCCATTCGTGACCACGCTCGCCACTGGGGCCCTATACAACAGCTGCACCCATCTAACATACCCCTCTCCAAAACCAAATCTCCTCAACACCTCCCACAAATAATCCCACTCCACTCTATCAAATGCTTTCTCGGCATCCATCGCCACTACTATCTCCGTTTCTCCCTCTGGTGGGGCCATCATCATTACCCCTAACAACCTCCGTATATTCGTGTTCAGCTGTCTCCCCTTCACAAACCCAGTTTGGTCCTCGTGGACCACCCCCGGGACACATTCCTCTATTCTCATTGCCATTACCTTGGCCAGGACCTTGGCATCTACATTTAGGAGGGAAATAGGTCTATAGGACCCGCATTGTAGCGGGTCCTTTTCCTTCTTTAAGAGAAGCGATATCGTTGCTTCAGACATAGTCGGGGGCAGTTGTCCCCTTTCCTTTGCCTCATTAAAGGTCCTCGTCAGTACCGGGGCGAGCAAGTCCACATATTTTCTATAGAATTCGACTGGGAATCCATCCGGTCCCGGGGCCTTTCCCGCCTGCATGCTCCTAATTCCTTTCACCACTTCTTCTACCTCGATCTGTGCTCCCAGTCCCACCCTTTCCTGCTCTTCCACCTTGGGAAATTCCAGCCGATCCAAGAAGCCCATCATTCTCTCCCTCCCATCCGGGGGTTGAGCTTCATATAATTTTTTATAAAATGTCTTGAACACTCCATTCACTCTCTCCGCTCCCCGCTCCATCTCTCCTTCCTCATCCCTCACTCCCCCTATTTCCCTCGCTGCTCCCCTTTTCCTCAATTGGTGTGCCAGCAACCTGCTCGCCTTCTCCCCATATTCGTACTGTACACCCTGTGCCTTCCTCCATTGTGCCTCTGCAGTGCCTGTAGTCAGCAAGTCAAATTCTACATGTAGCCTTTGCCTTTCCCTGTACAGTCCCTCCTCCGGTGCTTCCGCATATTGTCTGTCCACCCTCAAAAGTTCTTGCAGCAACCGCTCCCGTTCCTTACTCTCCTGCTTCCCTTTATGTGCCCTTATTGATATCAGCTCCCCTCTAACCACCGCCTTCAACGCCTCCCAGACCACTCCCACCTGGACCTCCCCATTATCATTGAGTTCCAAGTACTTTTCAATGCACCCCCTCACCCTTAGACACACCCCCTCATCTGCCATTAGTCCCATGTCCATTCTCCAGGGTGGGCGCCCTCCTGTTTCCTCCCCTATCTCCAAGTCCACCCAGTGTGGAGCGTGATCCGAAATGGCTATAGCCGTATACTCCGTTCCCCTCACCTTCGGGATCAATGCCCTACCCAGCACAAAAAAGTCTATTCGCGAGTAGACTTTATGGACATAGGAGAAAAACGAGAACTACTTACTCCTAGGTCTGCTAAATCTCCACGGGTCTACACCTCCCATCTGCTCCATAAAATCTTTAAGTACCTTGGCTGCTGCCGGCCTCCTTCCAGTCCTGGACTTCGACCTATCCAGCCCTGGTTCCAACACCGTATTAAAATCTCCCCCCATTATCAGCTTTCCCATCTCTAGGTCCGGAATGCGTCCTAGCATCCGCCTCATAAAATTGGCATCATCCCAGTTCGGGGCATATACGTTTACCAAAACCACCGTCTCCCCCTGTAGTTTGCCACTCACCATCACGTATCTGCCCCCGTTATCCGCCACTATAGTCTTTGCCTCGAACATTACCCGCTTCCCCACTAATATAGCCACCCCCCTGTTTTTCGCATCTAGCCCCGAATGGAACACCTGCCCCACCCATCCTTTGCGTAGCCTAACCTGGTCTATCAGTTTCAGGTGCGTTTCCTGTAACATAACCACATCTGCCTTAAGTTTCTTAAGGTGTGCGAGTACCCGTACCCTCTTTATCGGCCCGTTCAGCCCTCTCACGTTCCACGTGATCAGCCGAGTTGGGGGGCTTCCTACCCCCCCCCCCCTTGTCGATTAGCCATCACCTTTTTCCAGCTCCTCACCCGGTTCCCACGCAGCTGTATCTCCCCCAGGCGGTGTCCCCCCGCCCATCCTCTCCCATACCAGCTCCCCCCTCTCCCCAGCAGCAGCAACCCAGTAATTCCCCCCTCCCACCCCCCCCGCTAGATCCCCCGCTAGCGTAATTACTCCCCCCATGTTGCTCCCAGAAGTCAGCAAACTCTGGCTGACCTCGGCTTCCCCCCGTGACCTCGGCTCGCACCGTGCGACGCCCCCTCCTTCCTGCTTCTCTATTCCCGCCATGATTATCATAGCGCGGGAACCAAGCCCGCGCTTCTCCCTTGGCCCCGCCCCCAATGGCCAACGCCCCATCTCCTCCACCTCCCCTCCTCCCCCCATCACCACCTGTGGGAGAGAGAAAAGTTACCACATCGCAGGATTAGTACATAAAACCCCTCTTTGCCCCCCACATTCGCCCCACCACTTTGTTCGAAAGTTCTTTTTAATAACCCGCTCATTCCAGTTTTTCTTCCACAATAAAAGTCCACGCTTCATCCGCCGTCTCAAAGTAGTGGTGCCTCCCTCGATATGTGACCCACAGTCTTGCCGGTTGCAGCATTCCAAATTTTATCTTCTTTTTATGAAGCACCGCCTTGGCCCGATTAAAGCTCGCCCTCCTTCTCGCCACCTCCGCACTCCAGTCTTGATAAACGCGGATCACCGCGTTCTCCCATTTACTGCTCCGAGTTTTCTTCGCCCATCTAAGGACCATTTCTCTATCCTTAAAACGGAGGAATCTCACCACTATGGCTCTGGGAATTTCTCCTGCTCTCGGTCCTCGCGCCATCACTCGGTATGCTCCCTCCACCTCCAACGAACCCGCCGGGGCCTCCGCTCCCATTAACGAGTGCAGCATCGTGCTCACATATGCCCCGACGTCCGCTCCCTCCACACCTTCAGGAAGACCAAGAATCCTCAGGTTGTTCCTCCTTGCGTTGTTTTCCAGTGCCTCCAACCTTTCCACACATCGTTTCTGATGTGCCTCCTGCGTCTCCGTCTTCACCACCAGGCCCTGTATATCGTCCTCATTCTCGGCTGCCTTTGCCTTCACGACCCGAAGCTCCCGCTCCTGGGTCTTTTGTTCCTCCTTTAGCCCTTCGATCGCCTGTAGTATCGGGGCCAACAGCTCTTTCTTCATTTCCTTTTTGATCTATTCCACACAGCATTTCAAGAACTCTTGTTGTTCAGGGCCCCATGTTAAACTGCCACCTTCCGACGCCATCTTGGTTTTTGCTTGCCTTCCTTGCCGCTGTTCTAAAGGATCCACTGCAATCTGGCCACTCTCTCCTTTTTCCATCCGTATCCAGGGGGGATTCCCTTCTGGTTTACTGCACAGTGTTTTTAGCCGTCAAAATTGCCGTTGGGGCTCCTATCAAGAGCCCAAAAGTCCGTTTCACAGGGAGCTGCCGAAACGTGCGACTCAGCTGGTCATCGCCGCACCCAGAAGTCAGAATACACTCTTTTAACCTGCAGTAACGTGCACAGTTAGTTATGATGCATTTTAGGTCATCGAGAGCAGCATTGAAATGTATTGTTCAAACCAACTGCCTTTTGGACATACCCACAAAATCATTATTTATTGAAATATTATTGTTATATTTTCTCTGAACTCCAATTAAATTGCTATCTGTGTACAAAAAGAGAGCACACTTTCAATCTTGGAGACTTTTTTTATCAGCTTTCAAGATCTATAGTATCCGACGACTATTTTGTTTCCGGGAACAACATTGACACAAAACTGTTCATTTTTAGATCAATGATTTACATGATTCATATTTCAAGAATTTACAATATTTCTGCTGTTATAATCCCAGTTGGTCTTCGAACTGGACGGGAAGATCCTGGCTCAAAAGACCGCCACACATTTTTGCTTTTTTTTAGAAAAAGTGGAGGAACGGAGTCACGGGAACGCTAATCAGTTTCAACAACAAGAAAACAACTGGCGCAAAACAGCCACTGATTCACCGTTTTGCAGGGGGCTAGCTGGACAACAGTGTAGGGCACACGGCTCTAGCTGCCGATATGCCCCGGAGAATTTCTGGGTCCATGGCTGCGCATGCACACGGCGGCAGCCTACAGCAGCAGCGCCGTGCTACATGGAGGATGGAACCCGCGGACACAGCCTGCGAAATAGTGCCTCCCCTTTGACCAGCTCGCGCACTCCGGATCACCCCACCACAGTGCCCCGAGCCCCGAATAATGTTCACCCTGCCGTGGATCGACCCTCCCCCGACTGTGGCGGTGCTGGACTGAGTCTGCAGCCACCACACTGAGTTCACGACGGATGAGACCACATGCGATCGACAGCATGGGGAACTTGGCCGGTTGGGGGTGGAGTATCAGGCAATGTCCTGAGGCCGTCGATACGTGGCGCGGCGTACTCTACGAGTACACCGCTTTGGAGGAGGCAGAGCATCGCAAAAGCGGTGCCATCCCCGATTTGGTCGTAAACTTGGATTCTCCGGCCATTCGCCGAATGCGATTTTGCTGTCGCCAACTGGAGAATCCAGACCAACATTTATTAAACATGAAAAATTTGATTATGATACAATACTCCTTTGCTCCCCCCTTAGCTTCACAAATATATGTAGATTTTAAGGATAACATGGGTTACAAAGTGTATCTTAGGCTATCATGGTCTCAGTAACACACAATCCCTTTAAACACAGGCTGGCTGTGGTCAGATATACACTTCACTCTGAATTTGAGTGAAGTTCTGTGGGTTTCACCTCAAAGTCCCCCCAGATCATTTCTCACTTTTTCTCACTGAACTCCAACTTCTAAATGAGTGATTTCAAATTCCACTTTCAAATCTTCTTTTCAATAATGCTTTCTCTCAACTGCTCATATCAAAGTTTTGCTTTCAGGTTTTACACTTTCCTCTTCAGCATTTATTTTGTCTTGAAAACTTTTACACAATCTTCGAGATCCAGCCACTGGCTTTCATAATTATTTTAACTCACATTCCATAGGCTGCAGTAAACTCTCATAAACCTGAAAATCACTTCAGATATCTTTGTGGTGTCTCAGCCTTCTTCTCAGCTCTGCCTGTCTTTACTGAACATCACTCTGTTCTAGTACCTTTAACCTCGGGCATCTTAGAAACTTATTTTCATTTTTCCAGTTTCCTTAAATAGCTGGTCTTTAAACCTCTGCACTTGTTTTCTGAACCATTACTCCGTGCTGTAATTTTTATCTTGCAAAAGTGAGAGATATGTCCCCTTCTCCAGCCTTCTGAACCAACTGCCAATGAATTCAGCTAAAAGTAAACTCAAAACCTTTCCACCATAAAAAGGCCCCCAGTTACTGAGCAACAACCTCATACTTCTGTCAGATTTTGTTTAATCTTCATGCCATAAACTCTCTGAGCACAATAGAAGCACAGTTTGAATTGAAGCCAAAACCACACACGGGCAAACACCTTTGTCAAGCAGAAATCGAACTATAGGATTTACCCTTCCTTACACAGAAAGACTAAATTAAACCCATTTAAACTACACCTTTATTTCTAACATTTACCAATGCAACTATAGATCCCTTAAAACTACCTTTGTTTTCTTCACACTATATTTGAAACTTTTAAGGATAGCTGGCAATTTAAGTTACTTAATAACATGTTTATGGTTCCGAAGGCGAAACGCTCATGTCATGGGACAATAAAGATCTATATTTAGCTTATCATTGCAGTAAACCTAAGCAGAGAAACTTTAGGCAGAGTACAAAGAAGTGGCACAAATTGTTGTGCATGTATTAGAGCTGAGTGGAGTTTACAATTTAATAAATAAAATGATTTCTGGAAAGAAACTCAAGTTTGTGGTCTTTGAAATCCTTCAGTTTGCTGCTCTGTCTGTTCCGACAATTGTCGTTGCAGAACGGTTTGCCTCGATTGTTATGACGAAAGGTTCAACTGTGGACTTCAAATCATATCAACTCATATTGGCCTGTTCAGTGGCATATGTGGCATGTGTGTCTTTGATCATTTGGGCTCCAATGAAATTTCTGATGTTCAAGAAGCGCATTCTGTCAAATGTGACAAAATGGTAAGTGTTTTGGAATTATTCAATATGCCTGACCTGCAGTTTTAGAAAGTATTTAATACCTACTCCTTTATCCATTCCAGTTGTAATGACAGATAGCTGAGGGTAAGCAAATGCGAATAAAAGACAAGGTCACAGGTATCTGGCTCTCGGGAACAGCTGTCTTCTTTCTGGGATAATGGCCAGTCAAATGACTGGAGAACCTTATGATCTTCCATCGTTGTTCATGGATTTAAATTCACACTAATGGGGTTGGACATTTAATTTCTCTGCTGGCTATTAAATTAATTTAGCTGGTCTCAGCTCAGTTCCCACTCCAGAAGGTGTAACAATAATTTGGCATTAAGTTGGAAGTCTTTAATTGCGCAGTATTTTCATTTTTTTTCTGCACCAGTTAAGATGTTCATTTGAAGTTGGGGTTATTATTTTGAATTGTCATTTGGGTGGGATTAAATGAATTTTAATGTCTGCCTGAGACAGTTCTCTGCTATCATTGATTGGAAAGGCAAATGTTCTTTTTGTGTTTTAATTATGCTCACAGTTACCATTTAAGTCAACCACCAGGAGACTAAGCTTTAAATTACAGCTCTGTGATTTATTCTCAGTTAATTTTTTTAAAAGCTGGTCTTTCATAGCATTAGCTGTGAGTAAACTGGCCACTTTGTTGCCTCCAAATCTGGCCAACACAATTTAAAATTGTGAAGGGCTTTGAAATAGCCCATGAGTGTGACAAATTATAAAGTATTGCATTTTCTTTTTCCTAAAGTTAAAGATTGCAACTTCATGTTTTGTCAGTAAGGCCTGTTATTCCTTGTTCAATTCTAATAATTGAGCAGTTTAATGGCTTTTGCAATAAAAATATAGACAATTGCCACCACGCAGCAGACCAATCAACACATGCAAATAAATATTAATGTTTTGGACAGAAACCCCTCTTGGGGATGGAAAAGCAAGGCAGATAAGTCCCCCTTTTTATGACTGACAAAAATCTAAAGAGGAATCCCAGAATGTCCAGTATTACAAACTGTGCTGGAACCACGAGAAAATCTATGAATATGATTTACAATGTCTCAGCTATTTGTTTGCAGGGGAATCAGATGACTCTTTCTAAAACCATGTTGTATTCATACGTTAATTTTTATTTAATAGCTCACCCGCATGGTCAGTGGGTGATCCTAGATCAAGTGCACATTATTTAACTGCTTTTCTCCTTAGCCTTTAAGAATGTAGCTCTCTGCTAATTAATTTTAAAAAGCTCCATTGTGAGTAATGTTTTGTTCAAATTTCTTAAATTGCAGTGCAATTTTTCTATGCAGTTTTAAAAAAATGTTATAAAAATATATTCAATCCATTTCTGATAGTAACTGCACTATTTTCGGTGTTGGGGAATGTAATATTCAGTAGAGGTTTTTTATTTGTGTTTCAGGGAGCCAGCTTTGCTCATGCACCTGATTTTCACAACACTGCCTTGCTTTGGCTTTATAATTGCAGGTTCACAGGTAACGGATTCTTTAATTGTTTGTCGGTTGTCTCGTGCTTCTTTTCAGAAATCTGGATCCATTCAAAAGTTTAACATTTTATTGGTGTTGGTTACATAATACACAGTCATTGCCACATGTTCATTGAATTATAGTTGCTAAATCATCATATGGGATACTATAAATAACATTGTTACGATCCCCTGGGCTAATGCAAGGTGAATTCCAGCCCCACTTGACCTGGAGTCACAACACAATTTAAATTAATAAATAATTCTTAGAAAAACACCCAAAATCTTTGGTCCTTGGCTACCCAATAGCTCCAGTCACTAGGTTTGTAAATTTAAACATAATTAATTTTATTAATAAAAATAACTTTAATTTAATATGCAGCAAATACAACAGGTTAACTATCATCAGAGACTTCTTTCATCTGAGCTTCCAGGATTCCAACTATCTTTCTTTGGTTCTCTGAACAATCATCCCACTCAGCAGGATCCAATCACTGCCTGTTACCAGGAATATGGGGCTGGATTCGCCGTCCCGCCGCGCCAGATTTCTGGTTCAGCAGGCTGGCAGGATGCTCAGTTTCGCCAGCTGGTCAATGGGGTTTCCCATTGTGGGGCAGCCCCACGCTGTTGGGAAACCCCCGGGCTGCCGGCAAAACGGAGCATCCCGCCGGCGGAGAATCCAGCCCATGGCCCTTTGGCCAATTCATTGGCCAGTCAATCGAACTAAGTCCCACCAATCCCTTGGGTGTCAAAAAATCTGGGTTCTGCTGTGCGAAGGCTAGCACAATGTTCCCTTTTGTAACTTTTGTTGAATTTCTCACTTCCCCTGCTTGACTTAAAGATATATGATCATTAAGCATCTGTGGATCAAAATGATAACCGCATGAATAAAGAAAGGGAAAATAAGGGAATCGATAGGCAGGGCCCCTACAATTTACATTTACATGCTGGCAGTTAATTGGTTTCCTACAGTTTGAGTTATTGAAATATTGGAAAACAAACTATCTGCACCATTAGCTGAAAGAACTCATTGATGTCTTCTTGCTCTGTTAGCTGATTACTTCAATAATGGTTGCTATTATTCAAGGACACTTCCTATTGAACCATAAATGAGTTCAATTTGCCATGTCAGCCGTTAACTCAGAGGTTTATGAATGACTGCTACAATGTTAAGTAGAATACAGTGTGATGAATGTAAGAAACTGTCATATTTTCTATTTTCTGCAGTGATGTCATTAAAACCTGGGTTAAGATGCATCCAGGCAGTATGACTGCTAGAGTGGTGATGAAGGTGTTGTAAAAGTGAGACAGTCATTGATTTGTTCTGTTAGTAGATCTTAAGAACCATTTACTTGTTTACAGATAGCTAGCTAATAGAATTTTGTTTAGCTTTGAAGGACCCATGGGTGTAGATCATTTATGAGGGGTATTGTGTTTGTTCCGAGATAAACAAGTCAAGGGACGGCTTTAAGAAAATACAAAAGAATGCCTTGTGCTTTGGGTACAGATGGTGTAGTTAATGGGAGAAGTCATGTCTGTCTGAAGAATCAGTAGGTCCTGGAACTTTAATCTGAACAGAGGTATTTCAGTTTGGTCTTGAAATGTTCTCTCCAAAGATTCTACACAGAGAAAACCAAATAAAACCCTGGTTGTTAACATTACTCAAGAGTGGTATTTAATATATATTTGTTTGCTTAATTGCAATCTGATTTAGCAGGTTTAGGAAGTAATTCTGCTTTTATTTAATAACTGTTGTAACTGTTAACTGTAAAGCTATTACTTTGTTGCTGATACGGTTAATTCTGTGATTAAATTAAAGTTTGCTTCAACATAAAAGCTGCCTATTGGTCAGTGTTATCACTTCTGTGGTGCAGTAACTTTTCCTCACAATTTTAGAAATTGCAAATAGTTAGGTTCTCATCTGCAATCCTAACAACAATATTTCCTTCCATCCAATGTGCGTTCTATATATAGTTTGAAACCAGTCATTTGATTGTGATTGAATTGATTGTTCAGAAAATCTTGAGCAGATTTTGCCCAATCTTAATTTTAAAATATTCTGCTTTACCATTCTCTTGTATTCTGGGGCTGAAGGGATTCATCTGCACCTATATATTTGGTATGAAAATGAAATATGCAAGGCGTAAACAGCTCACAAGGGTGATAAGCTATATTTTGTTACAGTCCCCATAGAGAACAATTTAAAAATAGACAAATTTCTCACTGACTGACCGAACCAAAGGACAAGATTTCACATTTTAAGACTTTTACTCTGATAAAGAAACTAAAATAAAAACAGACCAACCATTACTTAACAACCATCTGACATGGTTCAATTTATGGAGCAGGAGGGGGGCCCAATCATGGGTCACACGGATACCCAGATAACGAAGAGTGGGTCATTGAGAAAATGGATAGGCGAAATAATGATGATGTGTTTAGATAGGCTGGCTGTACTTGAAGCTGATAAGTCACCAGGATCAGAAGAGAAGCATCCAAGGGTGCTGAGGGAATTAGTAGGAGTGGAAATTGCAGAGGCACTGGCCTTAATCTCCCAATCCTCCTTAGGTATAACTGGAGATACCAGAGGACTGAGAACTTCAAATGCTACGTCTTTCTTCAAACAAAATGTGCAGGGATAAGCCCAGGGTCTGCAAACCAGTCAGTTTAATCTCTGTGGGAAAGCTTTTTAGGGATCATGGGCAGGATTCTCTCAGCCCGGGGCCGGCGTAATCGCACCATGCCTCCCCGACATCAGCACGCAATTCTCCGCAGAGCGGAGAATCGGCGCCATTGGCGCTGGCATGGTTGGCGTGCCGCTAGTCGGGGGCCGCTCTACGCGGCCTGCCCGCCGATTCTTGGCCCGGGATGGGCCGAGTGGCCATCGTAAAAACGCCGAGTACCGTCGCCGCCGTCCACACCTGCTCTCAGATGGCAGGAACTCAGCGTGGAAGGGTTGGGGGCGGCCTGTGGAGGGGGGGGAGAGGGGGGTTCCGACCCCAGGGGGGGCCTCCAATGTGGTCCACCAATCGCAGCCCACCGATCGGCGGGCTGGCCTCTCTGGCTGGCGGCCTCCTTTCTTCTGCGCCGGCCGCTGTAGTCCTGCGCCATGTTGCGTCGGGGCCGGCGCGTTGAAGGAAGCCACTGCAAATGCTCGCGTTGGTGCCGGTGCCACTGCGCATACGCGGATCCTGCGGCACCCAGTTCGCACCGGGATCAGCAGCTGGAGCGCCGTGAACCTCTCCGGTGCCGTGCTGGCCCCCCTGTAGGGGCCAGAATTGCTGATCCTGAGGCCGTATTGACGCCGTCGGAAACGTGATGGCGTTTCTGATGGCATCAACACTTAGCCTCAGGATCACAGAATCCCGCCCCATAATTCAGGACGTAAGTAACACTCTACTGGACAAATGTGGATTAATTAAGGAGAGCCAGTACTGACTTCCGGTTGCGGCTATGCTGAGCTAAGTCGCACGTTCGGCAGCTCCCGCCGGAAACTGACTTTTGCGCTCATTTTCGGGGCCCCAGTGGCATTTATTCGATGGTTCCCAGTGTGGGAAAGTGACAGTACGATTTCCCCGGCACTGTATGGATTGGACCAGGAGTGGAGCGGTGAAAAAAGTAATTCTGGTGCAGCGAAAAGTGCGAGGGAGGAAAGCCAAGATGGCGGCGGGTGGAGACCAGGCAGCGTGGGCGCAGTGGTCGCAAGAGCAGCAGGAGTTTCTCAAGCGCTGCTTCACGGAATTGAAAGCAGAGCTGCTGGAGCCGATGAAGGCTTCGATCGACAAGCTGGTCGAGACCCAGAAGGCCCAAGGGGCGGCAATCCGGGATGTGCGGCAGAAGGCCTCGGAGAATGAGGACGAGATATTGGGCCTGGCGGTGAAGGTGGAGGCGCACGAGGCGCTGCATAAGAAATGGCAGGAGAAGTTCGAGGACATGGAGAATCAGTCGAGGAGGAAGAACCTGCGGATTCTGGGTCTCCCGGAGGGAGTGGAGGGGTCGGATGCTGGAGCATATGTGGTCACGATGCTGAACACGTTGATGGGCACGGGTGCCTTCCCGAGGCCCCTGGAGCTAGATGTGGCCAACGGAGTCCTGGCGAGGAGGCCCAAGTCTAACGAGCCGCCGCGGGCGGTATTGGTGCGGTTCCACCGCTTGGTGGACAGGGAGTGTGTCCTAAGATGGGCAAGAAAGGAGCGGAGCAGCAGGTGGGAGAATGCAGACGTCCGTATATACCAGGACTGGAGCGCGGAGGTGGCCAAGAAGAGGGCCGGGTACAATTGGGCTAAGGCGGTTCTGCATCAGAAGGGGGTGAAATTCGGGATGCTGCAGCCGGCGTGACTGTGGGTCACGTTTAAGGACTGGCACCATTACTTTGCGACGCCGGAGGAGGTGTGGACCTTTATTCAGGCCGAAAAGTTGGACACGGACTGAGGGTCGGTTGTGAAGGGAGGTCGCGGGGGGTTACTGTGGTTACTGTGCTTTGGGGGATGTTGGGGAATGTTCTGTTCTGTTCTGTATTGTTTCCTTGGGTGCTGGGTGGGGTAGGGTGAAATGGTTCGAAGTGGGGGTTTTGTGAGAGTGTGGGCGTCGGTGGTTGGAAGGACGGGGCCCGTTGGGGGGAGGGGAGATGGGAGGCCTGAACTGGGGGATCTGGGATTAGGCCGCAAAAGGGAGCTGCGCCAGAGATGGCGGGGCCGGTTTGATGGAAAGCGCGGGCTTTTTCCCGCGCTAGGGAAGGAAGGGGGCAGGGCCGGGGGGAAGGGCGGTGTTGGAGAGGAGCGCCCGCTGATGGGCAGGAGGGGGGGGGAGACTACCACACTGGGGGGTCGATGGAGTGGCGGGAGTGCCCGGGGTCAGCAGGAGTCAGCTGACTTACCGGAGTGCTATGGGGGGATCGACGCAGCTGGGGGGGGGACCAAGCTGGGGAGGGGGGGAGGGGGGGAAGGGGGAACTGGGTTGCTGCTGCATTGGCCAAAGGGCAGCTGGAGCTTGGAGAGAGAGTCAGGGCGGGTGTCTGCCGCTGGGGGGAATGGGGTGGGGGTGGGGGGGGGGCGGTGGGGGGGGGGGGGGGGACTGCGGGAAGCCCCCTGACCTGGCTGATAACTTGGAATGTGAGAGGCCTGAACGGTCCGGTCAAGAGGGCCCTTGTGCCCTTGTGGGGGGGGTTGGAGAGGGCAGGGTCTCGGCAATCTACCAGGAGGTGCATGAGGAGGAGGAGACCTTGGTGGAGGAGCTAAAGGGTAAATGGGAGGAGGAGCTTGGGGAGGAGATAGACGGGGTTACGTGGGCGGACGCCCTGGGTAGGGTTAATTCTTCCTCCTCTTGCGCCAGGCTTAGCCTGATATAATTTAAGGTTCCTCACAGAGCGCGAGCGCTTCACAGAGCGACAGGGGCGAGGCTGAGCAGGTTCTTTGGGGTGGAAGACAGGTGTGGGGGGTGCTCGGGGAGCCCAGCAAATCACACCCACATGTTCTGGGCGTGCCCGGCGCTGGATGGGTCCTGGAGGGGTATTGCGAGGACGGTGTCTGAGGGGATGAACACCCGGGTTAAGCCGGCCTGGGGGGTTAGCACTATTTGGGGTATCGGACGAGCCGAGAGTGCAGGAGGCGAAAGAGGCTGGTATTCTGGCCTCTGCATCCCTGGTAGCCCGGCGAAGGATTCTTCTTCAGTGGAAAGATGCGAAGCCCCGAAGCGTGGAATCCTGGATCAGCGATATGGCAGGGTTCATTAAATTGGAGAGAGTAAAACTTGCCTTGAGAGGGTCGGTACAAGGGTTCTTCAGGCGGTGGCAACCGTTCCTAGACTTTCTAGCGGAGTGTTAGGAGGTGGTCAGCAGCAGCAGCAGTCCAGAGGGTGGGGGGGGGGGGGAATTTGTGATATATTTGTAAGATGTTTATTTATGTGTTCTTTGTTTTTCTTTTTTCTGTCAGGGGGTGGTTTGTTGAAAATAGGTAAAAATTTGAATTAAAATATTTCGAAAAAAAAAAGGAGAGCCAGTACTGAATTGCTGATCCTGAGGCCGTATTAATGCCGTCGGAAACGTGACGGCGTTTCCGATGGCATCAACACTTAGCCTCAGGATCGCAGAATCCCGCCCCATAATTCAGGATGTAAATAACACTCTACTGAACAAATGGCGATTAATTAAGGAGAGCCGGGACTGACTTGTTGAGAGCAACTCGTGTTTAATCAATGCAAGTACAAAGTGCTACAGACGCTATAAATCTGAGGCAGGATTCTCCGACACCGCGTCCGGTCGGAGAATCGGCGGGGGGTGCCGCAAATCCCGCTCCGATGCTGTCACCTTGATTCTCCGACCTGCGAAAAAAGCCCGTCGACAGGAATTGTGCCACGCACCTCGCTGAATCGCGGGAATCGGTGCGACGGGCTGCTCCCTGGGCCTGCTGCAAATCTTCGGCCTGGATGGGCCGAAGTCACGCCGGCGTAACTACATTTTTAACAGTGCCAACCAGTCGTGCTAGCTTACACCGGTGAACGAGGAGGTAGGGAGGGGTTGGCGTGGGGGCGTCGTCACAGAAGAGATGGCATGGCCATGGCTGGGGGGGGGCGGTGGGGTTTGCGGCTGTCGGTGGCGGACTCCCCCAGGGCTGACGGTGCGTGGCGGCGTCAGGGCCGGAGCCGTGGGGGTGGGGGGAGGGGGGGTGCCTGTGAGGGGACCGGGGGTGGTGGGGAGAGGACCAGGGATGGTGGGATGGGGGGTGACGGGGAGGGGACCGGGGGGGGGGGGGGGGGTGGCCTGGCTAGGTGCCAGCTGGCAACAGTGGCGACCATGCAGGCCATGGCACCTGGTTGTGGAGATGGATATGTACAATGATGATATGTCTACCCCCACCCCCTGCAGACCATTATATTTGGGCATCACCCAGCGATGTTGGCTGCCGTGGCGGGGGCTGCTGTCCTGCATGTAGCCCTATGGGACCTGGAGCAGGGACGTGCCAGGGAGGCAGCGGAGGCTGCCACAGAGGAGCGTGCTGCAAAGGGGCAGGTGGCAGCCACCCAGGCTGGAGGGTCGAGGAGGGGGAGGAGGTGGTGGTGGTTCACGGTGACGGAGGCGCCCGATGAGGCCCCGTGTGTACCGGCCCCGCTCGTTGTACCAGGACCTCACATACCGGGCATGCAGGAGGAGACTCAGGATGAGACTGGAAACCGTTGCCCATATCTGCCACCCATAGCTATGCTTCTCCGCAGTCTTTACAACCACTACTTGAGCTCTCCAGGGACTGTTGCTAACCTCAATGACACCTTCCTTCAGTAACCGTTGGACCTCTGACCTAATAAAGATCCGGACCTGGGCACTGTACCGTCTGCTCCTGGTGGCATCGGGTTTGCAATCCGGGGTGAGGTTCGCAAACAGGGAAGGCGGATCGACCTTTAGGGTCGCAAGGCTGCAGACAGTGAGGGGGGGGTATAGGGCCGGCGAATTTGAAAGTTAGACTTTGGAGGTTGCACTGAAAGTCCAACCTTCGGAGTGCGGCAGCGCAGGGTTGGGGCAGGACGTAGAGTCGATAGTTTTTGGAACTCCCTTCCCTGGACCGTGAGGTTAGCGACACAAAACCCCATGATTCTACTGAGTGAGATCCGGAGGCCAGGGAGACTTTTTGATTAATGGGGTGGACGGGGAGAGAACAGCGCCTTACTGTGTCGGGGTGTATGATGCACTCCGTGCTCCCAGAGTCGATTAGGCAGGACGTTTCATGCCCATTGATAAGCACCGTCGTCGTAGCAGTCGAGAGTGTTCGGGGCCGAGACTTGTCCAGGGTCACCGAGGCTAATCGTGGCAGCAGTTGGATGTTCTCTTCGGGTGGTGTGTGGTCAGCCGAACTGGGGTCCCGGGAGTCCATCCAAGATAGCGGCGCCCATTAGTCGCACATGGCTGGCGGTGCACAAAATGGTGGCGCCCATCCATCGCACGTGGCATCCGTGGGACAAGATGGCAGCGCCCAGAGGCCACACGTGGCCCTGGAGGAGGAAGATGGCGGCGTCTGCTGGCTGCACGGGGTCCGTGGAGAGGGTTGTGATGGCGGTCCATATTCGCCTCCGGAGACCGCAGCAACAACCCGGGCCTGGCATACCGCCACAAAATGGCCCTTTTTGTCGCATCCCTTGCAGATGGATGAACGGGCCGGACAGCGCTGTTGGGGGTGCTCGGCTTGCCCACAAAAATAGCAGCGGGGCCCCCCCCGGGGGTTGCCAGGCCACCTCGCAGCACAAGCTTGTGTGGGGATGGGAGATGCCTCGGGGTCGGCCGCGGGGGGGATCCATGCTGCCCAGGGGGCTGCTACGCGGTCGGGGACGTAAGCGTGGGCGTTTCGGGAGGCCACATCCAGGGAGCCGGCAATGGCCCGTGCCTCCTTGAGGCCTAGTGTCTCTTTCTCCAGCAATCGCTGGCGGATTTGGGAGGACAGCATATCTGCAACGAAAGCGTCCCGGATCAAAGGTTCTGTGTGGTCGCTCGCCTAAACTTGTGGGCAGCTGCAGTTTCTCCCGAACACCAGGAGCGCACGGTAGAATTCTTCCAGTGATTCCCCAGGGATTTGTCGCCTCGTCGCTAGCAGATGTCGGGCGTAGACCTGGTTTACAGGGTGAATATAATGTCCTTTCAGCAGCTCCATTGCGGCATCGAAATCGTCCGCGTCCGTGTAGATTTCTGGGCTCACCCTCGAGTGTAGAATTTGTAGTTTCTGTTCTCCCGTGGGTGTGTTTTCGGCCGTCCCGAGATATCCGCCGTTGAAGCACGCCAGCCAGTGCTTGAAGGTTGCCACCGAGTTTGCCGCGTGGGGGCTGAGTTGCAGACACTCCTGCTTGATTCGGAGCTCCATTCTTTAAAAAGAGCGTCTTAAGAGCGCCTGCAAGGTCCAGGGCCCTCTCTTCATGAACGGTGAGGGGGCACAATTCAAGTGGGCCCTCTTCGGTCCTGTCACGCTCCCGGTTGTTATGGGCACGCTTCTCCTGGTTGGGGGGACGGGGGGACCGGGGGGTGGCAGAGATACTGGTAAACAGTGTTAGGCTGGCATACTTGCAAACCACGATCAATAACTCCAGAAGTGAGATTGGAGACAATTGAAGGCTTTAACACGCTAGATGTTTCCCCCAGCAGCCGGGTACAGAAGAAAGCTGCTGGGGGAAAGTCGTAATCCTTCTAACACAGACTATCACAGGGGGGGAAGGGTAATGGGAGAAGGGGGGGATGGGAAGATGGGGGAAGGGAGGATGGGGAAGGGGGAAGGATGGGGAAGGGGGATGGGGATGGGGGAAGGGGGTTGGGGAGGGGAGGGGGATAGTGGGGGGATGGGGAAGGGGGGATGGGGGAAGGGTGGATGGGGGAATGGGGAAGGGGGCTGGGGAAGAGGGGGGAAGGGTAATGGGAGAAGGGGGGATGGGGAAGAGGGGGATGAAGGAAGGGGGGATGGGGGAATGGGGAAGGGGGCTGGGGAAGAGGGGGGAAGGGTAATGGGAGAAGGGGGGATGGGGAAGAGGGGGATGAAGGAAGGGGGGATGGGGAAGGGGGGATGGGGAAGAGGGGGAAAGGGGGGGATGAGGGATGGGGAATCAGAGGAGGGCGTGGAGGGGGCTAGCCAGTGGGGGTCTCACTTGGTGGTGCGTCCCCGATCTCTGAATCCGCGACCTCCCCGTCCTCAAGAGCGCCAGCAAGGTCCAGGTCCCGGTTGTTATGGGCACGCTTCTCCTGGTTGGGGGGGGACGGGACGGGACGGGGACGGGACGGACGGGGGACGTGGACACAGAGATACAGGTAAACAGTGTTAGGCAGGCATACTTGAAAACCAGTGGTTATGTGTATGTTGGCAGAGGTTCACAGCCCGTCCTGCCAATGCAGCCTGCATGGGTGGGTGCAGCCATGTCAGTCTCAGCTAGAGCTGTTCCACCCATCCTGGGGCGGGGGGGGGGGGGGGGGGGGTGCCTGTGCCGTGCCGTGCCGTGCCACATATTTGGGGGATTGGTAGGATTGTTGCAATGGGCACGGTGTGGGGTACTCATCCTGGCTGCCCTTAGGTCATTGACCTCTTGTGGCAATGGCTGCCCGTACTGGCTATTATGGCCACGCCGCTGACGGTCTCTGCCACCTCCCTCCACAGGCGCCAGCTGGTGTTTGGTGCGACCCTGCGGTCGTGCCGGGGGTACAGGCCTCCCTCCTCTGCTCCACTGCATCCAGGAGCATCTCGATGTCCCGCTCTCCTGGAACCTCGGCGCTGCGCGGCGGGCGGCCATCTTCCAACGTTGCTGGGGGTCTCTTCGCCGTTGGGCGTCTTTTGAGGAGTGACGCCGCGCGGCGTCAATTACGGCGCGCGGATCTCTGACGCTGTTCTGGGTCGCGCCGCCACGCTTGGCGTGACGCCGCTTCTATCCCCTTCTGCCGCGGAAAATTCTAGAACTTTCGGTCGGCCCGACGCCGGAATGGCTCGCACCACTTTTGACGCCGGCGTTGGGTTATTGCTGCGATCACGGAGAATCCCGCCCCTGATGTAAAAGAGAAAATGCTAGATATGCCTTGCATGTCTGACCGCGTCGTTGGAGAGAAACAGAGTTAACTTTTCAGCTCCACGGACTCCGATGAAGGCCTATCAGCCTGAAAAGTTAACTCCCTTTTCTCTCCAGAGGTGCTGCCTGGCTTCCAAGTATTTCGTCCATTGTCTGTTTTTACTTCAATTTTAACTAATTGTTTGAGTCTTTGATGAGACAACAAAGAAGGGTGATGTGTGTAATGCGATTGGTTGATGTTATGTACATGGACACCCAAAAGGCATTTGATAACATGCCACATGACAAGATTGTTATCAAAGTTAAGGTTCACAGGATAAAAGAACCATGTCAGCATGGATATCAGATTGGCTGAGTGACAGGAAACTGGTGATCGATTGTTTTTTAGATTGGAGAAAGATATGGGATTCCCTGGGGGGGGGGTGCTATATTAGGATCCCTGCTTTTCTTGACTTTAATAAGGTACATGGGCACAATTTCAACATCTGTGGATGGCACAAAACTTGGAAGTATTTGGGAACTGTGAGGAGAACAGTGTCTACTTCAAGTGGATATAGAAAGGCTGAGGGAATGGATGGTCAACAGGTCGATGAAATTTAAAGAAGAGAAGTTTAAATTAATTTAATTTGGTAGGTAGAATGAGGAGAGGCTATGTAAAGCAAAGGAAATAATTTTAAAAGCAGAATCTGGGAGTATCTGTGTATTGATCATTGAAGGTGGCAGGACAAGTTGTGAGAGCACTTGGGATTCACAGCTTTATAAATAGGGTTGTAGAGTAAACGTAAGGAAGTTCTGATAAACCTGTAAATCACACTAGTTCATTCTCAATTGGGGCGTATGCCTAGTTCTAAGCACTGCAGTTTAAGAAGGATTTGAAGGCTTTTGAGAGGACTTCAGTTATGTTGATCGATTGGAGAAGCTGGAACTGTTTGTTTTGTTATGCTCTTGACGTAGCATAAGCTGCTTCCTTGATGTGCACTCTGACAAAGGAAGGTTCAGACTTGGAGATCGCTTTAACACGTTTCTTAAACTATTAACAATTCTCCTACTTGGATTCGACACTACTGTTAATCCTGCTATAGCTGCTCAGACTGACTAACCAGTCTGCTACAATCCACGTGGTGGGTGTGATGTTCAATCAACCCTGTGTCTGTACTCACTGAGTGTCTCCACTGGAAAGAGACTAAGCATGTGTGATGTGTCCTTTATATGGGTTGGTGTAATGCCCTCCTGTGGTAGTGTCACCTCTGTGTGTATCGTGAATGCCCATTGGTCGTGTCCTATCTTACTGACCTATTGGTTGACTGTCTGTGTGTCATGTCTCTGGCGCTCCCTCTAGTGTCTAGCTAGGTATAGTGTATGTATTTCATAGATAGAATTTCATAGAATTTACAGTGCAGAAGGAGGCCATTCGGCCCATCGAGTCTGCACCGGCTCTTGGAAATAGCACCCTACCAAGGTCAACACCTCCACCCTACCCCCATAACACAGTAACCCCACCCAACACAAAGGGCAATTTTGGACACTAAGGGCAATTTATCATGGCCAATCCACCTAACCTGCACATCTTTGGACTGTGGGAGGAAACCGGAGCACCCGGAGGAAACCCACGCACACACGGGGAGGATGTGCAGACTCCGCACAGAGAGTGACCCAAGCCGGAATCGAACCTGGGACCCTGGAGCTGTGAAGCAATTGTGCTATCCACAATGCTACCGTGCTGCCCCGTATATTAACCCTTTGTGTACTTACAGTGATGTATATCACCACAGGCAGCACGGTAACATTGTGGGTAGCACAATTGCTTCACAGCTCCAGGGTCCAGGTTCGATTCCGGCTTGGGTCACTGTCTGTGCAGAGTCTGCATATCCTCCCCGTGTGTGCGTGGGTTTCCTCCGGGTGCTCCGGTTTCCTCCCACAATCCAAAGATGTGCAGGTTAGGTGGACTGGCCATGATAAATTGCCCTTAGTGTCCAAAATTGCCCTTAGTGTTGGGTGGGGTTGTTGGGTTGTGGGGATAGGGTGGAGGTGCGGACCTTGGGTAGGGTGCTCTTTCCAAGAGCCGGTGCAGACTCGATGGGCCGAATGGTCTCCTTATGCACTGTAAATTCTATGAAATTACATCCCCCCTTTTTTCGTGTTACATATTTTCTGTACAGTGTTAAAGAAAATTTAACAAACTAGGTAGATAAGTGATGCTATGTACAAGTTATGATAACTGTGATGACTATCCAATATGATACAAGACCAAATCATAGTTGCGATGACTTTGAGGATAAGACAATACAAAATAAATGTTATGAGTCCAAAGTGCATGAATGTATATGGTCTGGTATAGAAGTGTCAATGGTGACGTTGTCATTCCCTTGTGAACGCCGTCAGTGTCCTGCTGTTTGGTCATCAGGAGGTGTTCAAGTGTTCAAATCACTTTAGTGACTGATTTGGAGTCTGTTTCTTTTTTTTTTTCGATGCTAATGGGAGCAATTCTTGATGGCATCTGTCCTGAAAGCCATGTTGCCTGTTGGTAGTGTAGCAAACGTGAATTGGTAAAATGCATCGTCCTGCCATTTACTGAGCTGAGCAGTAACAATGTCCCTCATTTGTAGAGTTGTACCATGTTGTACAGGTCGTTGTTTCATTGTTGTCGTTTCTGTCTTGGTCGTTTTCGTTGTCATCCTTATTGTTGTCGTTCTTGTTGTTGTTTTTGTCATGCTTGGTTCCGTTTTTGTTGTTTTCGCTGTTGTTCTTGTTGTACTGCATGTTGTTTTCGTTGTTGCTGTTGCGCTCAATGAGTGTTCCGTTTGGATGATGTGAGTCATTGTCACAGTTATTGGTGTCAGTGTCCTTGTGGTATCTGTTGTTTCCTTGAGCATGCCGTCACTGAGTTTGCGGCGCTCCCCGTCTGGAGTCATGTCCGGCTTACTTGAATCAGCTTTGGCTTGTCGATTCTCCCCGTCTGGAGTCATTTCATTCAGGACTGCATTTGCTTGTGGAGAGGCTCGAGCGGATGAGGTGTGAAGTAACGTGGTGTCACCGGAGTCACCAGTAGTCTCACTGTGATTGTCTTCTTTAACCTGTTTTAGGAGCCGCTCCCTCTCCTCCTGTGGCGATCCCAAAATCTTATCCTCTGCAACCATCTGACTGCGGTGCGTTTCCAGCTCATGCAGCGTTTCATACAGCACCACAGCTTCTTGCTTCACCTGGGAATGTGCTATTCAGCCCCCAGGATTTCCTTCTTCGTGTTTAATATATCCAGCTCTTGCTGTCGAGCATCCAACTCCTGCAATACACGTTCATTAATTGCTTTCATTGTCATATATCTGGCTTATTTGTCTTCTGCCATGTTTTTGATGATGGTATCTGTTATATTGAGCGTTTCGTCTTGAGAATTGTGGAAATGATCTGATGTTGCATTGATGTTGGTGACTTCAGTCATTTGTGGTGGATTTGATTCCTCTGCTTTGCTTCCTTGGTACTTCTCTTCTAGAGTTATTTCTGGTTCATTTGAATCACCTTTTGTTTCTTGGTGCTCCTCTTCTGGAGTCAAAATCTTCAAGATTTCTATTAACGTGGTCTCTCTGGACTCATGAGTAGCCGTCCTCTGATTATTGAGTGCTTCTGTGCAGACGAGCTGAGATATGTCAGCCTCGCTGTGATCCTGCACATCCTGTATGGGAATTGTGATTTCTTCGTCACTTGTCTCACATACAGTGGGTATACATTCAGTGTCTTCTTGTTGGTTAAATGAGCTGGTAGACTTTCACAGTCTTCTTCTGGTGGCTCAAATAAGCTGGGTAGACTGTCATAGTCTTCTTCTGGTGACTCAAATAATGTGGGTGGACTGTCATGGTCGCTTTGTTGTTCATGTGAGTGTGGTAGACTGTCATAGTCTTCTTGCTGTTTACTGGAGCGTGGTAGACTGTCATAGTCTTCTTGCTGTGCATGTGAGCGTGGCAGACTATCATAATCTTTCTGGTGTTCACTTGAGCATGGCAGACTTGCATCGTCTGCTGCTTGTTGCTCAGAGGAGGTTGCTAGACCCTCATGGTCTTGTTCATGCAAGGACTGCACTTTGGAGTCTTGCATTGTTTCTATCGTGGAGTCTGTCCATGAGCTCGCTGTGTTGGCTTGTGTCACTCCCTCTGTGGAGTCTTGCAGCGTTCCTTGTGTGGAATCGTGCATTGGTCTCGCTGTGGAGACTGTCATCACTTCTTGTTCATGCAAGGACTGCACTTTGGAGTCTTGCGTTCCTTCAATCATGGAGTCTGTCCACGAGCTCGTTCTGGAGGCTTGTGTCCCTCGAGTCACTTCTTGTTCATGCAAGGACTGCGCTCTGGAGTCTTACGTTGCTTCTATCATAGAGTCTGTCCACAAGCTCGCTGTGGAGGCTTGTGTCACTGGAGACACATCTTGCGTGGAGACGTGCAGTTGTCTCGCTGTGGAGTCTTTCATCGCTTTCTGTGTAGAGGCTGTGACCCTTTGTGGTGCGTGGACCACTCTCTGTGTGGCAGCAGGCCGCTCTCTGTGGGCTTGTACTACTCTCTGTCTCTTGATGTCAGGCCGCAGCATAATCCTGCACTCATGAGTCGGGATGTCGTATATGCTGGGCTGAAGATTCCCAATCCGAAGAACTCGTCGTCGGGATCGTCAATGTGCAACAAGTCTCGTTGCGGTTCGGATTTGGTACTGGGGTCGCCACCTCCCAAGGTGAATTCTTTGTCTGAGTCATTGTCTTCCAAGACCATATCATCACGTTTTGTGTCGGAGCTGGCATTGAGCTCGCGATGTCCAAAGAAGAATTCAAGGTCTGAGTCATAGTCTTCAAGGACTGTATCATCTCTTTGAGCGGTGCTAACTGCTTATTGCAGGGTTCGGCGGCGGTTACTTTCAGCTACTGGTCGAATTTCAGGCATTGTGCTGTCGTTCCAGGTGAAAGAAACGGGTTTTACTGCTTTAAAAATTTTTAAACGTGTTTTGGGTCATTTCCCCTTTAAGTGGGCGTGGTCCGGGGCCTCTGACGCCACAACGCTTGTGACGTAGAGCGTAGGAAGCGATTGCACATGCGCATATCGCTATTCCTTTACTTGGGGCCTTTTTCGCAATCGCGCATGCGCGACTTCTCGCGTATGCGCAAATGGACCTTCCCGTTCTGTGCTCTCTTCGCGCAACTGCGCACGTACAGCACCTTTTCCAAGATGGCTGCAATTCAAAACTGACGTTTCCTTCAAAGGAAATCCTACCTTCGCCTCGTGGTGAGTTCTGGCGCCTCTTTTACCTTTTCTTCTTGTATGTTCCTCCCAGAATTCTTGGAATTTGTCCAGGATTGCCTGGAAGTCACTCTTGTTTTGCCCCTTTGAGTATTTGAAGGTCTGGAAGATTTCAGCTGCTTCTGGACCCGCGATGGTAGGTAGAAGATTTATTTTTTCTGCATCCACCATGCCATCCAGGTCAGACGCTACCATGTAGATCTCGAATCTCTGCCTGAACGCACGCCAGTTTTCACTGAGATTGCCTTGGTACTGAGCTGCTGTGGAACCGTAATCTCGAACATCATCTTGCCTGGCTCCTGTTGCTGGTTGTCACTGTTTGCTGAGTTGCAACTATATGAATTTAACAGCCACTCCTGGTTATCATATTTTGTTATACTCTTGACAAAGCATAAGCTGCTTCCTTGATGTGCACTCTGACAAAGGAAGGTCCAGACTTGGAGATAGCTTTAACATGTTTATTAAACTATTAACAATTCTCCTACTTGGATTCGACGCTACTGTTAATCCTGCTATAGCTACTCAGACTGACTAACCAGTCTGCTACAATCCACGTGGTGGGTGTGATGTTCAATCAACTCTGTGTCTGTACTCACTGAGTGTCTCCACTGGAAAGAGACTGAGCATGTGTAATGTGTCCTTTTATATGAGTTGGTGTAATGCCCTCCTGTGGTAGTGTCACCTCTGTGTGTATCGTGACTGCCCATTGCTCGTGTCCTATCTTACTGACCTATTGGTTGACTGTCTGTGTGTCATGTCTCTGGTGCTCCCTCTAGTGTCTAGCTAAGTATAGTGTATGTACATTAACCCTTTGTGTACGTACAGTGATGTATATCACCACACTGTTCTCCTTGGAGAAAAGAAGCGTGAGAGGTCATTTGGTAGAGGTGTTCAAAATCAGGAGTCTAAGCAGAGGTAGGTAGAGAGAGAGTGCTCAAGAATCAGAAGACATCGATTTGAGGTGATTGGAAATGGTGACATGTGGAATATCTTTTCATGCAATGGTGAGGATGTGAAATGCACTGCCTGAGAGTTTGGTGGAGGCAAATTCAATCATGGGGATTTGGATAATTATCTGAAGAGAAAGCATTTGCAGGGCTACAGGGAAAAGACCTGGGAATGGGGCTAGTTGACTTACAGAGAGCCGGCGTGATTATGATGGACCGAATGGTCTCCTTTTGTGCTGTAATCATTCTCTGATTCTATTCTCTGATCCTAAGGGTACTTGTACACTGGAAATCCCAATATTTGGGAAATCTTGTGAAGTTCTTTACCAATATTCATGTTTATACTGGATCATCACAGAAATTGAGCACCTTAAGGAAGGTTAAAAGAGATATAACTGAAGCTATTCAATCTTAAAAAAATACACTGAACTTTCCCAATGATTATATATATAAATGCATTGCCTTGTACTGAGCCATACGATCCAGAATTTGCATTCTGATCTATGCTGGTCTCGACTTGATAGCAGAGCTGTTAAATTGACTAGTATCATGGAGCAGGGGGAAGAATTGAAAGGGTTCATGTAATCTAGTGATGACACAAGTGATGACACAATCATATTTTATTTTTATTCATTTACGGGATGTGGGCATCGCTGATTAGGCCAGCATCTGATATCACTGTTGATGACTCCGTCCATCACTTTTCTGATGATGAAGAGTAGACTGATTGGCTGGGTTGGATTTGCTCTGTTTCCTGTGTACAGGACACACCTGGGCAATTTTCCACATTGCCGGGTAGATGCCAGTGTTGTAGCTGTACTGGAACAGCTTGGCTAGGGATGCAGCAATTTCTGGAACACAAGTCGTCAGTGCTATTACCGGAATATTATCAGGATGCATGGCCTTTGCAGTATCCAGCGCCTTCAGCCGTTTCTTGATATCATGTGGAGTCATGAATCATATTGGCTGAAAACTTACATCTGTGATGTTGGGGACCCCAGAGGAGACTGAGATGGATCATCCACTCGGCACTTCTGGCTGAAGATTGTTGTGAATGCTTCAACCTTGCCTTTTGCACATATGTGCTGGGCTCCTCCATCATTGAAGATGGGACTATTTGTGGAGCCTCCTCCTCCGGTGAGTTGTTTAATTGTACTCCACCATTCACGGCTGGATGTGGCAGAATTGCAGAGCTTAGATCTGATGCGATAGTTGTGGAATCTCTCAGCTTTGTCTATTACTTGCTGCTTTTGCTGTTCGGCACACAAGTAGTCCTATGTTGTAGCTTCACCAGGTTAACATCTCATTTTTCGGCATGCCTGATGTTGCTCCTGACATGCCCTCCTGCACTCTTTATTGAACCAGAGTTGATCCCCTGGTTTGATGGTAATGGTAGAATGGGGATATACTGGGCAATGACGTTACAGATTGTAGTTGAATACAATTCTGCTGCCGCTGTTGGACCACAGCGCCTCGTGGATGTCCAGTCTCGAGTTGCTAGACCTGTTCGAAGTTTATCCCATTTAGCACAGTGGTAGTGCCACACAACACGATGGAGGGTATCCTCAATGTGAAGACAGGACTTTGTCTCCACAAGGACTGTGCGGTGGTCACTTCTACCAATACTGTCATGGACAGATGGATCTGCAGCAGGCAGATTGGTGAGTGTTATAACCTGCCTACTGACGATTGGCTGGGGACTAATGATTATCCCACAATCCTATGGGAGTATGAACTTCCCCAATGAGGGGGGCGGAGAAACTCCTACTATAAATAAGCTGGCCAGTCCAGGAACCAGGAGGAAGGAGAAGGTAGCAAGGGAAGTTACTGCTACTACTATGTATATATTGTTATAGTAAATAAACTTTATTATTTTGTATCCTTAAAACTCGTGCTGGATTCTTCGGGGCCTTTACAAAACTGGCGACGAGGATGGGATTCTCTTGTGGGGGACGCGTGTGGTTGTCCCGGAAAAAGGCCAGGAGCTGATATTATCAGACTTGCACAATGGGCATCTGGGCGTGACCAAGATGAAAATGTTGGCCCGGAGTTATGTCTGGTGGCCAGGCCTCGACACCGACATTGAGACGGTGGCCCAAAACCGCTCCATTTGCCAGGAGCATCAGAAGCTTCCGCCGGCCGCGCCCCTACATCACTGGGAATGGCCAGGGCGGCCTTGGGCATGCTTACATGCAGATTTCGCAGGCCCTTTTCAGGGATCCATGTTCCTCCAACTAATTGACACCCAGTCCAAATGGCTGGAGGTGCATAAGATGCAGGGGACAACGTCCTGCGCAACAATTGAAAAAATGCGTTTATCATTTAGCACGCATGGCCTCCCCGAGGTGCTGGTCACGGATAATGGCACTCCATTCACGAGTGAGGAGTTTGCTAGGTTTACAAAGATGAACGGCATCCGCCATATCCGCACTGCCCCTTACCACCCGGCTTCAAATGGGTTGGCAGAGCGTGCAGTGCAAACATTCAAAGGAGGCCTAAAGAAGCAGTCTTCCAGATCAATGGACACGAGACTGGCTCGGTTTTTGTTTACGTACAGGACCACCCCCCATACAGTGACTGGGGTAGCTCCCGCAGAACTCCTAATGGGCCGGAGACTTCGCACCCGCCTTAGTATGGTCTTCCCGGACATTGGCGCAAAAGTACGCCGCACACAAGAACGGCAGGGACCGGGATTGTCTCAGCATCGTCCGATTCGGCAGTTTGCGCCCGGTGACCCAGTATTCGTGCGGAATTTTGCTGGTGGTGCCCAATGGGTTCCTGGGGTAATCTTTCGCCAAACGGGCCCTATATCGTACCAAGTGCAAGCCCAGGGTCGTCTCCAGCGAAAACATGTAGACCACGTCCGGTCCAGAAGATCATCCCCGCAAAAGATTCCCCACCCCCGGAGCTCAGTTCAACAGCGGCAAAGACCAGAAACAAGGGAAGGTAGTCCTCCAAATCTTCCACTGGTGCCTCACTCAAAGCCTGCGCAGGTCATGACGGGACCGAATGGGGACAGAGACGCTGACATGACGGAGGCAGCAGACTCTGACTCCGAGATGGAGACACAGGATGAATCAGAGGGGGAATCCTCGGGTCCACAGGCCGTGGATGTACAACCGCGCCGTTCATCACGGAAGCGCCGGTCTCCGTCTCGTTATACGCCGCCTGATCCAGCGCCGCGTGCAAATGGCGTCCGGCCTGCGGCCAAACGAGTTTGACGCCTTCCTTCGCCAGGGCCTACGGTGGATTCCTTGGACTTTGGGGGGGAGGGATGTTATAACCTGCCTACTGACAATTGGCTGGGGACTAATGATTATCCCACAATCCTATGGGAGTATGAACTTCCCCAATGAGGGGGGCGGAGAAACTCCTACTATAAATAAGCTGGCCAGTCCAGGAACCAGGAGGAAGGAGAAGGTAGCAAGGGAAGTTACTGCTACTACTATGTATATATTGTTATAGTAAATAAACTTTATTATTTTGTATCCTTAAAACTCGTGCTGGATTCTTCGGGGCCTTTACAAAAGTGAATATGAGGTAAAGTATGGTTTTCCCTCTTGTTGGTTCCCTCACCACCTGCTGCAGTCCCAGTCTAGCAGTTATGTCCTTTAGGACCCGGCCAGCTCGGTCCGTACTGGTACTACCGAGTCACGACTGGTGATGGACATTGAAGTCCCTCACCCAGAGCATATGCTACGCTCTTGCCACTCTCAGTGCTTCCTATAAGTGGCGCTCAACATGGAGAAGTACGGATTCATCAGCTGATGGTGGCCGGTACGTGGTAATCAGCAGGAGGTTTCCTTGCCCATTTTTAACCTGAAGCTAGGAGACTTCATGGAGTCCAGAGTCGATGTTGAGGACTCCCAGGGTAACTCCCTCCCTTCGATATCAACGCTTACACATAAGCACCAGAGTGCTTCAGACAGAAACTGGAAAAGTATTAGTATTTTTACATTAGTTAATTAAAATTTGAAATCTTGCCCATTTTAGAAAGGCCCTAACAAGATTTTATGCTCTGTTCTGGAAAAGATAAATAATACAGCTACTTTAAAACCATATCAAGAATTGAAAACAGATTGCCATCACCATTTAATGCAGAAATGTCTCAGGGGATTACAACTGCATCATTACTTTGTGCTGATTTGTCGTTCTTTTTTAAAAAGGTACAGCATGGCTCAACCTCAGCTCAAACCTTTTCAGATCTCCCTGTATCCCTGGTCGTAATGTGCTTGATTCTCGTGAGTGTTATTGAAAATCTACGTAAATGGCAGCTGGTTGGAAAACTTGATGGTAAGGAACTGGCAGTTTATTTATCTGATTTGTTCTTGTTTAAAATAGCAACCTGCACACTTTCAGTACTAGCAAGCTACCTTGGTTGGTGAAATTGACAACACTAAGACCCACAGGGTACAATTTCAATCAAATAGAGTGTTACAGATCCCAATAACTCTGAGTTAAAGCATTTCTCCTAATCTCCCCTCGAGACCTTTTGCCAATGATATTGAATTTATGACTTTTGGTTATTGACCCACTCACCAGAGGAAATATTTTTTTCTCTGCCTAGTCTATGAAAACCTCTCATCATCTTGAAAGCCTTTATTAGGTTGTCTCTTAAACCTTCCTGTTCCAAGCAGTAAACTCCTCCCTTTTCCAACCTCTCGTAAATTAAATCCATCATCCCTGGGAACAAAAACAGAAAATTCTGGATAAACTCAGCAGGTCTGGCAGCATCTGTGGAGAGAGAAACAGAGTTAATGTTTAGGATCTGAAGAAGAGTCATACAGACTGGGCTTAGGTATGGTGCTCTTTCCAAGAGCCGGGGCAGACCCGATAGGCCGAATGGCCTCCTTCTGCACTGTAAATTCTATGATTCTATGATTCTGTTTGAAGTCTATCCCATTTAGCATGGAGGGTGCCTCAATGTGAAGACGGGACTCTGTCTCCACAAGGACTATGGGGTGGTCACTCTTGCCAATACTGTCATGGACAGATGCGTCAGGTAGGTCCGTGAGGTCAATCATGTTTTTGCCTCTTGTTGGCTCCCTCACCACCTGTTGCAGTCTCAGCCTAGCAGCTATATCCTTTAGGACCCGGCCAGCTTGGTCTGTGTTGATGCTTCTAAGCCATTCTTGGTGATGGACATTTAAGTCCGCCGTCCAGAATACATTGTGCACTCTTGCCACCCTCAGTGCTTCCTCCAAGTGGCGTTCAACATAGAGGAGTACTGAGTAATCAGCTGATGGCGGGTGGTCGTGGTAATCGCCAGGAGGTTTCCTTGCCCATGTTTAACTTGAAGCCATGAGATTTCATAGGGTCCAGAGCCGATATTGAGGACTCCCAGGGCAACTCCCTCCGACTGTAAACCATTGTACCGCCACCTATGCTGGGTCTGTCCTGCCGGTGAGACAGGATATACACAGGAATGGTGATAGTGGTGCCTGGGGCATTGCCTGTAAGGTCTGATTCTGTGAGCTTAACTATGTCAGGCTGTTGCTTGACATGTCTGTAAGATAGCTCTCCCAACTTTGGCACAAGCCCTCAGGGTCGACAGGGCTGGATTGGCCATTTCTGGTGCTTATGTCATTGCCGGGTGGTCTGTCCAAGTTTCATTCCTTTTTGTGTTTTTGTAGCGGTTGAATACAACTGAATGGCTTGCAATGCCATTTCAGAGTCAACCACATTGCTGTGTGTCTGGAGTCAAAAGTAGACCACACCAGGTAAGGAAGACAGATTTCCTTCCCTAAAGGACCAGATGGGTTTTTACGTTATTACGACAATGGTTTAAGACCATAAGACATAGGAGCAGAATTAGGCCACTCGGCCCATCGAGTCTGCTCCACCATTCAATCATGGCTAATATTTTTCTCATCCCCATTGTCTTGCCTTCTCTCCATAACCGCTAACCCCCTTATTAATCAAGAACCTATCTATCTCTGTCTTAAAGACACTCAGCGATTTGGCCTCCACAGCCTTCTGTGGCAAAGAGTGCCACAGATTCACCACCCTCTGGCTGAAGAAATTCCTCCTCATCTCTGTTTTAAAGGATCGTCCCTTTCGTTTGAGATTGTGTTCTCTGCTTCTAGTTTTCCTACAAGTGGAAACATCCTCTCCACGTCCACTCTATCCAGGCCTCGCAGTATCCTGTAAGTTTCAATAAGATCCCCCCATATCTTCTAAACTCCAACAAGTACAGACCCAGAGTCCTCAACCGTTCGTCAAAAGACAAGCTGTTCATTCCAGGGAACATTCTTGTGAACCTCCTCTGGACCCTTTCCAAGGCCAGCACATCCTTCCTTAGATACGGGGCCCAAAACTGCTCACAATACTCCAAATGGGGCCTGACCAGAGCCTTATACAGTGTCATGTGAGAGTATCTTTAAGAAATGGGTGTTTATAAATGGGTGTGTATATAAATATCTGTAGTGAGAGTACCTTTAAGAAATGGGTGTTTACTACTGCAGTGATGTCAGAGTGTGGGTGGAGCTGGGCTGCCTGTCAGCTTTTTACTTTTGTTTTAGGCTGTTTGCTGCAGGGTGTGTTATAGTTTTGTTTTCAGTGTTGGAGCTGAAGCCAGACCAAGCAGGTGTACTGCTATAGTGAATGTAAACCTAATGTGCTTCTGGTAAAAGGTGTTTTAAGTCTTCTGGATGTTAAAAGGACAGTGTACGCATTACTTAGTGTTGTATTCTTTGGGGGTTGTATTTGAATTAATGGTTGCTAAGATGTTCACTGTATGTTTTAAAAAGGTTAACTTGAGTTCATAGAATAAACATTGTTTTGCTTTAAAAAATATTTTCCATTTCTGCTCTACCACACCTGCAGAGTGGGGCGTGTGCTCCCCATACCACAATCTCTAAAAGTTATGGGTCAGTTGAAATCCTAAACCCTGGCCCATAAGAAATTGGAGGCTCGTCCGGGATAAAAGTCGACCTATTGGATTGGCTTAGTGAACTTAAAGACAGTGAGAGCTGAGTATATTGTGGGTGCTTTTCAGGTGTGGTATTTTAGTTTAAGTAAGGAGTGTGTTGTGGACAATGGCTCTTTCAGAGGCTCAGACGTTTTTGGGAGTGGAGATGGTCACACGCAGTACCTTGCAGACAGAGACTAAAAGCAGACTGTTAGATCTGGCAAAAACATTGCAGTTAACATTACCTGACAAAATGCAAAAAGATGAGGTCATTATGGCGGTGGCTAAGCATTTAAAGTTGCCTGAGATACAGTTTGACTCACTGGAAATAGCTAAATTTCAGTTACGAATTAAACAAATGGAACATGAGAAAGAATTAAAGCAGCTTGAATACGAAAGAGAGAGAGGAAAAAGAAAGAGAAAGAGAGAGAGAAGAAAGAGAAAGAGAGAGAGAGGAAAAAGAGAGAGAGAGGAAAAAGAGAGAGAAGAAAGGAAAACAGAAAGAATAGCCCTATTAGAACAAAAAGAAAGAGAAAGGGAGATACAGATTAGGGAAAAAGATAAAGTGAGAGAGTTTGAACTTCAGAAAATGGCCATGAAACATGACAGTCAGTTAAAATTGGCAGACGTAAAGGGAAACGTACAGTTGGTGGATAGTGATGAGGATAGTGAGAAAGAGCGTCATAGTCGAAGGCTTGGTCGGAATCTATTTAAATATGTCCACGTATTGCCAAGGTTTGACGAGAAGAAGGTAGAAGCCTTTTTCATTTCATTTGGGAAGGTAGCTAAACAAATGAAATGGCCACAGGACATGTGGGTATGACTGATTCAAACAAAGCTGGTAGGTAAGGCAGGTGAAGTGTTTGCATCACTACCGGAGGAGGTATCTGGGACGTATGAGGAGGTGAAAAAATCCATCTTAGGTGCATATGAACTAGTGCCTGAAGCCGACAGACGAAGGTTTAGAAATTTAAGGAAAGAATTTGGTCAAACATACATGGAGTTTGAAAGGATCAGACTAATTTTGATAGGTGGGTAAGGGCTTTGAAAATAGACCAAACGTATGAAGCTCTCAGAGAAATTATACTTTTGGAGGAGTTTAAAAATTCAATTCCTGATGTAGTGAGAACTCATATGGAAGAGCAGAGGATTAAAACTGCGAGATTAGCAGCAGAAATGGCAGATGATTATGAATTATTTCATAAATCAAAGCTTGGTTTATGACATCAGTTTCAGTCTGTGAGGAATAGAAACTGGGGACATGAGAAATACTCAAGTGGTAAAAGTAAAGGTGATCTGATGGGAGATAATAAGGAGAGTGTACCTCAGATTTTAAAAAAAAAATCCTGGAGGGTGGAAGAGACATGAAAAGTTTCAAATGTTTTCACCGTAATAAACGGGGCCATGTAAAGTCACAGTGTTGGTGGTTGAAGAAAAGCACTGGGAAGGCTGATGTGGTAAAACGGGTTTGTTAAAGTGGTGATGGAAAGCCCAAGTGAAGAGAAGGAGGTGCAAAAGATTGTACAGCCTGATCAAGAGGTGATTGATAAGAAGGTGCCAGATTTCTTTAAAGAATTTACTTGTGTGGGTAAAGTTTACTCATGTGTATCAGGAGGAGCAGGTAAAGAAGTCACAATTTTAAGAGATACGGGAGCTAGTCAATCTTTAATGGTAAGAGATGAGGAGTTATGTAGTTTGGGAAGAATGTTGCCAGAAAAGGTGGTAATATGTGGAATTCAGGGTGAGAGGAGTAGTATTCAATTATATAAGGTACGGTTGGAAGAGTGGTGAAGTGGTAGTCGGAGTAATAGAGAAACTATCTTGTCCAGGAATACAGTTTATCTTGGGTAATGATATAGCTGGATCGCAGGTGGGAGTGATGCCTACTGTGGTTGATAAGCCAGTGGAAAATCAGACAACTGAAGTGTTGAAGGACGAATATCCTGGGATTTTTCCGGATTGTGCAGTGACAAGGTCGCAAAGTCACAGGTTAAAACAAGAGGAGAAATCAAAGAGTGACAATGATGTTGAAGTGCAACTGTCAAAAACGGTTTTGATCAGCTGGTTGAAAAAGAACAAGAACAGGTGGAGGATGAGGTGAATATTTCAGGAAAATTGGCGGAGTTACAACAAAAAGATCAGAAAGCATACACGGAAGAGGAATCTGAGTGTACACCAGAGTACTATTACCGTAAAAGTGATGTCTAGATGAGAAAATGGAGACCTTTACATATGCAGGCGGATGAAAAGTAGGCAGAAGTTCATCAAGTAGTATTGCCGGTAGGGTATAGAAAGGAGGTGTTGCGAGTTGCACATGAGGTACCAGTGGCAGCTCATTTGGGAATAAGGAAATCTCAGGCTAAAATCCAGAAACATTTTTATTGGCCTGGACTACATAAAGATGTAGTTAAATTTTGTCAATCATGTCACACATGTCAAGTGATAGGGAAACCTCAAGCAGTGATAAAACCAGCGCCCTTAATACTCATTCCAGCATTTGAGGAACCTGTTACAAGGGTCCTAATTGATTGCGTAGGACTGCTTCCTAAAACGAAAAGTGGGAATCAATATCTTTTGACTATAATGGATGTGTCTACTAGGTTTCCAGAGGCCATTCCAGTACACAATATTACAGTTAAAAAGATTGTGGAGGAGTTACTTAAATTCTTTACTAGATATGGACTACCCACAGAAATACAATCGGATCACGGATCAAATTTTACCTCAAGATTATTCAAAGAAGTTATGGATAGCTTAGGAATAAAACAATTTAAATCAACTGCGTACCATCCAGAATCGCAGAGAGCGTTAGAAAGGTGGCATCAGACATTAAAGACAATGTTGAGGGCTTATTGTCACGATTATCCAGAGGATTGGGATAAAGGAATTCCATTTGTACTGTTTGCAATTAGGGATGCTCCTAATGAGTCAACCAAATTTAGTCCTTTTGAACTAATTTTTGGTCATGAGGTAAGAGGACAACTTAAATTGATTAAGGAAAAATTGGTGAGTGAGAAATAGGAAATTACATTATTGGATTACGTGTCAAATTTTAGGGAACGATTAAATAGAGCAGGTGAATTGGCTAGACAACATTTAAAAGTTGCACTAAAATGTGATGAAATGTGTAGCGGACAAGAAATCCAAAGTTCGTAGTTTTGCCGGTGGAGATTAAGTTTTAGTGTTGTTACCAGTGGTAGGTGAACCTTCAAAAGCAAGGTTTTGTGGACCTTATCAGATTGAAAGGAAATTAAGTGAGGTGAATTATGTGGTAAAAACGCCGGATAGAAGGAAAACTCACCGAGTGTGTCTTGTGAATATGCTTAAAAGGTACTTTGAAAGGGAAGGAGAGAAAAAGGAGGAGGTTTTAATGATTCTAACTCAAAGTGACAAACCAAATCCAGATGACTGTGAATTTGACATACCTCAAATTAAATTGGAAAATGAGGATGTTCTTAAAAATTGGAATAAATTGTTGAGTTACGTTCCAGAGGAAAAACAAACTGACCTGAAAGAGTTATTGATATCACGTGGGCAAGTTTGTAGAGATAAATTGGGAAGTACTAAAATGGCTATGTATGATGTAGATGTAGGAAATGCTGTTCCAATCAAACAACATCCATACAGACTTAACCTTTTAAAATTGGCACAGGTTAATGAAGAGATTGACAGTATGCTTAAATTGGCATAATTGAAGTGGGTTGCAGCCAATGGAGCTCACCCATAGTGATGGTACCAAAACCAGATGCTACCCAACGGTTGTGTGTGGACTATCGAAAGGTTAATGCAGTTACATGTACGGACTCTTATCCTATCCCACGTTTGGAGGATTGCATTGAGAAAGTGGGTCAATCAGCTTTTATTTCCAAACTGGATTTACTAAAAGATTACTGGCAGGTACCTTTATCCGAAAGGTCGAAGGAGATTTCAGCTTTTGTGACTCCAGATGGTATGTACCAATTCAAAGTTATGCCATTTGGCATGAAAAACGCACCAGCCACATTTCAACGGTCAATTAAAAAAGTTGTTTCGGAATTACCCAATTGTGCGGTATACATCGATGATCTGGCAATTTTCAGCCAGACATGGTCAGAACATTTAAAACATCTAATGGAGTTATTTGATCAACTTCAGGAGGCGAGTTTGGTGGTAAACCTAGCCAAAAGTGAATTTGGAAAAGCCCAAGTCACTTTTCTTGAGGAGTTTTCGATACCCTCGAGTTGAAGGGAAATAATGCGATTTCCTGTCATGAGTGGATTTGATCGAACATTTGTGCAAAATTATTGTAGCGTGGTGGCTCCACTGCTGGACTTGCTGAAGAAACGTCAAAAATTTCATGGACAACGGACTTTCAACAGGCATTTGACTGCCTGAAAGCTGTGATAACCAATGCTCCTATGTTGAAGTATTGCAAGGGACCTGTAGAGTGGCGCGTGTGCTCCCCATAGCACAATCGAGTAAAAGTTGTGGGCCAGGTGAACTCCTTGATACACTTGGGGTTCTCTAAACCCTGACCCATACCAACAGCCTCAGAAGTGCATCCCTGGTCTTGTATTCTAGCCCTCTCGACATGAATGCTAACATTGCATTTGCCTTCCTAACTGCTGACTGAACCTGCACATTAACTTTAAGAGAATTGTGAACAAGGACTCCCAAGTCCCTTTGTGCTTCTTTTTCCTAAGCATCTTCCCATTTCGAAAATAGTCTATGCCTCCATTTCTCTATCCAAAGTGCATAATCTCACACTTTTCCACATTGTATTCCATCTGCCACTTCTTTGCCCACTCTCTTAGCCTGTCCAAGTCCTTAGATAGATAGATAGAATTTACAGTGCAGAAGGAGGCCATTCGGCCCATCGAGTCTGCACCGGCTCTTGGAAAGAGCACCCTACCCAAGCCCACACCACCCTATCCCCATAACACAGTAACCCCACTCAACCAACACTAAGGGCAATTTTGGACACTAAGGGCAATTTAGCATGGCCAATCCACCTAACCTGCACATCTTTGGACTGTGGGAGGAAACCGGAGCACCCGGAGGAAACCCACGCACACACGGGGAGAACGTGCAGACTCCGCACAGACAGTGACCCAGCTGGGAATCGAACCTGGGACCCTGGAGCTGTGAAGCAATTGCGCTAACCGCTATGCTACCGTGCTGCCCTTCTGCAGCCTATCTGCTTCCTCAATACTACCTGCCCCTCTACAGATCTTTATATCATCTGCAAACGTAGCAATAGTGCTTTCAGTTCCTTCCTCCAGATCATTAATGTGTATTGTGAAAAGTTGTGGTCCCAGCATCGATCCTTGAGGTACACCACTAGTCACTGGCTGCCATCCTAAAAAAGACCCCTTTATCCCCACTCTCTGATGAAATATTCTGCACTTGCCTGGATGAGTGAAGCTCCAACAACACTCAAGAGGCTCGACACCATCCAAGGCAAAATAGCCCACTTGATTGGCATCCCCTCCACAAACATTTACTTCCTCTTCCATCAACGCACAGTAGTAGCAGTGTGTCCCATCTACAAGATGCACTGCAGGAACTCGCAAGGCTCCTTAGGTACCAGCTACCAACTCATGACCACTACCATCTAGAAGGACAAGGTCAGCCGATAAATAAGAACACCTCACCTTGACGTTCCCGTCCAAATCACCCACTATGCAAACTTGGAAATATACCACCATTCCTTCACTGTTGCTGAATCAAAATGCTGAAATGCCCTCCCTAACAGCGCTGTGCGTGTACCTGCACCACATGGACCCCAAGGCTCGAGAAGGCAGCTCACCACCATCTTCTAAAAGACAACTGAGGACAGGCAACGAATATTGGATAAGCCAGCAACACCCACATCGCATAAATGAATGAGAAATAATATCAGTATAGATATTGTATGAATACACACTATGTAGAATTCGCAAGTATTTATTTTATCACAAATTAAAGTAAAGTTATAAAAGGTGATAAAACGTACCATGTGTAACAGGTTTCTGTGTGCTATATAAAAATCATTTGACTAGTCATAGATTTTAGAGTAGGTATTGTGTTTAAAGCGTTTGGTGTAGACTTTCCACTGTAATTTAGAGACAGAATAACTGTGACACGGCAGTAAAGAGGTCATTTCTGCTGGAAGTTCAAGGGGTGAGATTCTGTGTCCCACCACACCCATTTTCTGGTCCCCCCCCCACTCCCTGGCAGTGAGATTATCCGTCCCGGCAGCCGGCCATTGGGGTTTCCTATTGTGGACACCCCCACGCCGCCGGGAAATCCGCGGGCGTGAGTGCACTTCCGGCAAAACGGAGGATCCCGTTGACAGAGAATCCAGCCCCAAGATGTTTAACTTTCAGAGCCCTTGTAGCTCCATTAAATAATTCAAACAGGCACATCGACATAACTGGAATCAATTTTAGTCATGACTGCAGGGTTATAATTAGATCTTCCGAACTCAGGTATATCCAGCGACACTTGGCTCATATTGTGTTCAGTTTTGGTCTCCTTACTTGAGAAAGGACGTACTGGCACTGGAGGGTGTGCAGAGGAGATTCACTAGGTTAATCCCAGAGCTGAAAGGGTTGGATTATGAGGAGAGGTTGAGTAGACTGGGACTGTACTCGTTGGAATTTAGAAGGATGAGGGGGGATCTTATAGAAACATATAAGATTATGAAGGGAATAGATAGGATAGATGCGGGCAGGTTGTTTCCACTGGCGGGTGAAAGCAGAACTAGGGGGCATAGCCTCAAAATAAGGGGAAGTAGATTTAGGACTGAGTTTAGGAGGAACTTCTTCACCCAAAGGGTTGTGAATCTATGGAATTCCTTGCCCAGTGAAGCAGTAGAGGCTCCTTCATTAAATGTTTTTAAGATAAAGATGGATAGTTTTTTGAAGAATAAAGGGATTAAGGGTTATGGTGTTCAGGCCGGAAAGTGGAGCTGAGCCCACAAAAGATCAGCCATGATCTCATTGAATGGTGGAGCAGGCTCGAGGGGCCAGATGGCCTACTCCTGCTTCTAGTTCTTATATGACAAACTTCTCTCACTTCTGGTAATGTGAATCAATGTTTTCATCACTCTAGATTCTGAATAAAGAATTCCCTCTTATATGAATCATGTATTATCTGTTAAAATCAGTGAGGAGCATTTGTGTACCATGGGAACTACTGAACCAACTGGAAAGTATGACAGAAAGTCTCCCGGACTCGAAATGTTAGCTGCCTTCTCTCTCCACAGATGCTGTCAGACCTGCTGAGATTGTCCAGTATTTTCTGTTCTTGTGTTGCAAAGTATGGTTGATGCTTTGCTAGGATGGAGGTGTGACCTGTAGAGGATGGCTGGTCAGGGTTTGATATAGAGAATGGCAATGCAGTGGTATTCAATTTTGTAGAACTTTCTCCTGGAAGAGTAGGGACCTGGTGCATTTTGTGATGAGGCGAAATGCACATTGCCTCTGGAAGAAACAGCTTTGACGGTATTTTTCATTCCATACTTTTGTGCAAAGAAACTCATTGAGAATTTCATGAAGTCTGTTGTGCCTCTACATGAAAGTGTCTGACATTTTACACTAAGCTATTATAACATTGTCTGAAAAGGACTGATTATTAATCAAAACTTCTTCCCATCAATGGTACATTTTCCATCAACTGTGAAAAGTTGAATTACTTTTTTGTTGGTTTCTGTCGGAAACCTTGGGGATTAAAAAGGAAAAAAGTGAAAAAAGAATGAAAAGAACTGTATTTAATTGTATTAGAAATGGTCAAGATCTCAGTTGCATGGAGGAGAAATTAAAATGTAGAATGATTGAAGCCTATTTGTTTCCTTGCAGCTCACCTTGTATTTACAAATGCATTTGCCGTGCTCCACAGGTACGTGCAGTGGCGTCATTTTGGCATCTAATGAACCGGTGCTCACAAACCTAGAACAAATCGCCACTATTGCTGTGCGGCAAGACAGAGCAGATGGGAACAATCAGATAACTGCAGAAGTGACAGAAAATGAATTTGCTTCACCTGTGGTACCAAGAACATCAGACAAGTCAAACACTGTGTTGCAGCCTTGTTTACATTCAACAAGAGCTGGGTGCACCACATTAGAACATAAAATTCCAGCCTCTCTCAAAGTTCTAGCAGTGAAGGACTACAGAGCGGAAATATTTGCAACAGAGATCATTAATTGGTTGGATACTGTAGAGTTAGTGAGAGTTGCAGGCCTTCCTTCTGTGGCCACAACCGGATGGGTTTACCCCATTTATATTTTTAGCTACTTGTCACTTTTAAGAATTGTTCTACATTCAGCAAATCCATTTTTACCTTCTTTGGCGATTATGTTGCAGGATTTCCCATTCTTTTTTGTTCGAGTCAGTTTGATTGGGGTCATGGGATTCGTTACTCCTGTTTTATACCCATTAAAGAATATTATTGTTCTCATTACATTTATTTATTTCAACTATGTCATAAGATTGAAATACTTCAATCATACGCAACAATTTTAAAAGTTACATCTCAATTGATTAACTGTATGATTTGATATTTATTGTATCATTGTATTATCAATATTCCAGAAGAAAATGATCTTCTACAGAGGCTTTGTATTTTAAAGCATCAATGAATGGTTATATTAAGTGGTGCGGCAATTGCTCAATTTTTCTGTCATGTGTTCTTACTTTCAAGTAGACTGTTATGGGAAGAAATTGAACAAGCAGTGCCTCCTCAAAGAAAAAGGGAAAAACAAAGTGCGGTATTACAGTGTTGGGTTTCGAAATTTTTGTAATTCTAAATATTTTCTGTAATTGCCGTTCATTGAACTTGGTTTGCTTTAAGCCATCTGCATGAAAATGAGTGCGATACAGTTGCTGAGAAACTACCTCAAAGGGCAATGATTTAAGAATGGATCAATAGGATGATAGATAGCTCAAAGACTTCTCTCTAATAGAAATAATTAATAGTGACAGTGATCCAGCGAGACAGATACCGAAAAAGGCACGGGTTTAGAGAGTAGAGTTCAGTATGTGTGTCAGAGAGTCATAGACGTCTACAACACAGAAAAGGTCCTTCGGCCCATCCAGTCTGCACCAGTCAAAAACAACCACTTAAGTTTCTAATCCCATTTTCCAGCACTTGGCCTTGTGTGCCTTGGCATCGCAAGTGCCCATCTAAATACTTCTTAAATGTTATGCGGATCTCCGCCTTCACCAGCTTTCCAGACAGTGAGTTCCAGACTTCACCACCCTCTGGGTGAAAAGGTTTTCCCTCACATCCCCTCTAAACCTCCTGCCCTTACCTTAAATCTAAGCTCCCTGCTCATTCATCCCGACAACAAGGGGAAAAGTAGCTTCCTGTCTATTCTCTCTATGCCCCTCCAAATTTTATACATCTCATAGAATCATAGAATTTACAGTGCAGAAGGAGGCCATTCAGCCCATCGAATCTGCACCAGCCCTTGGAATGAGCACCCTACTTAAGCCCCACACCTCCACCCTATCCCCTTTATCCCCGTAACCCAACCTAACCTTTTTGGACGCTCAGGGCAATTTAGCATGGCCAATCCACCTAACCTGCACATCTTTGGACTGTGGGAGGAAATCGGAGCACCCGGAGGAAACCCACGCACACACGGGGAGAACGTGCAGACTCCACAGAGACAGTGACCCAAGCCGGGAATCAAACCTGGGACCCTGGAGCTGTGAAGCAACTGTGCTAACCACTATGCTACCGTGCTGCCTCAATCATGTCCCCTCCAGCCTCCTCTGCTCCAAGGAAAACAACTCCAGTCTATCCAATCTCACTTCATACTAAAATTCTCCAGCCCAGGCAACATCCTGATAAATCCCCCCTGCACTGTTTCCAGTGCTACCCCATCCCTCCTGCAATGTGGATCTCTGAACTGCACACAATACCCTAGCTGTGGACTAACCAATGTTTTATATAGTTCCAGCATAACCTCCTGCTTTTAAACTTTATGCCAGGGCCAGTAAAGTATACTATATGCCTGAAGGGACTGGACTATATGCACACCAAGGTCCCTCTGATCCTCGGTGCTTCCAGGGTCCTGCCATTTATCATGTATTCCCTTGCCTTGTTTGTCCTGCCCAAGTGCATTACCTGACACTTATCCAGGTTGAATTCCATTTGCCACTGATCAGCCCAGCTGACCAGCGTGTGAATATCCTCCTGTAATCGAAGGCTACCCTTCTCACTATTTACCACCCCACCAATATTCGTATCGTCCATGATGTCTAAATCATTTATATAAACCGCAAACATCAAGGGATCCAGCACTGATCCCCACTGGACACAGGCTTCCAGTAAGAAAAACACCCCTCGACCATCATCCTCTGCTTCCTGCCACTCAGCCAATTCTGAATCCAATTTGCCAAATTTCCTTGGATCCCAGGGGTTCTTCCCTTCGCCATCAGTTTCCCAAGTTGGATCTTATCAAAAGCCTTGCTGAAGGCCAATTAGACTACCTCGAATGCATTGCCCTCAACTACATTTCTTTGAAAAATTCAATCAAGTTGGTCAGACATGACCGCCAATTAACAAAACCATGCTGACTGTTCTTGATTAATCCCTGCCTCCCCGAATGAAGATTAATTCTGTCTCTTAGAATTGCTTTCAAAAATTTCCCCACCACTGACGTTACATTGACAGGCCTGTGGTTCCCTGGTTTATCCCTTCCTCCCTTCTTAAATAATGGTACCACATTGGTTATCATCCAGTCCTTCGGCACCTCTCCTGTAACCAGAGAGGAATTTAAAATTATTGCCAGCACCCTTGCTATTTCCTCCCTTCCCGAACCCTAACCCCATTCAATAGCCTGGATACGGGGACAATGTGGAGCTAAAGCTCTCTGAGAAGAAAACCTGTAAGACTAGTGGGACAGTAGTTAACTGAATAATCAGCTATGGAGATCAGTAAAGTGATCAATTTAGCAGAGATGCTATTGGAATACTAAGTTTAGGGAACTTATTTGTTTGATCTGAAATTGAAGAAACAGTAAGTTTAGAGTATGGTTTTTGCTGTCTTAGGGAGAGGAATGGGTTGGATGAGAAGCATCAAGTGAATGCTGAGGAATTCACCAGAGGAAAACGGCTAGAAACTGCGGCAGTTCTAAACCAGAAGTGTTTGTGTCGAGCTAGTAGTTACTGTTCATTGTTTTACGTGTTTGCTAATATATTGCTGGGATAAAGGAATTTGAATAGTCTTCTTAAGTTTGTATTGAGATCTTTCCAACCTTTATGTCTGGTGTAATATAATTCACTTTTCTTGTTTTAATAACTATTTTATTTTTTGTATTAAATTTCATTAGCTGGCTCCTGTGAATTTGTTCAGTAACTTTCTCCTGTGGTTTTGGAAAAAAAGGTCAGAATCTATCCAGATTTCACTTTGGGATCTGACTCGTCCAGTATTAACAGGAGTTGGGACAATAACAATGGGCTCCTCCTCTATGTCATCAGACTCTTCCTACGGTTTTTTGATAGAGGAAGTGGCTCAGTCCATTACACCATCCTTTGCCAGAGCCTTTGATCACTGGTGTGCCAGATTGTTTAAGGTATGGCAGACCTAGATTATAAGTGAGACATGAGCTGGAGATTATTGCAAAGAGGCACCAGCATGGTTCAAGCATAAAAATCAAAATTTGATTTTAGTCCTTGTATTCCTCGGTGGGGTAATGAGCCATCTCTTAGCAGATTACATAGAACATACAGTGCAGAAGGAGGCCATTCGGCCCATCGAGTCTGCACCGACCCACATTAATCCCTCACTTCCACCCTATCCCCGCAACCCAATAACCCCTCCCAACCTTTATGGACACTACGGGTAATTTAGCATGGCCAATCCACCTAACCTGCACGTCTTTGGATATCCCTTGTCTCCAAGAAGCCAACTATCCAATGGCTTGGGTGGACAGAACATCCATGGAACTGTATCTAAGGATGTAAAACTTGTGACTACTTTCAGTATAACTGGCACATACTTGAATGCTCCTTTAACGATGGTCACATACAGGTTGGGCATTGATAGAATCAAAATCTTTACAAATGGCAAAGATCCCTGGCTGACCCGATGGAGTATTGATGACCACATGCATGCAATCAATCACAGCTTGAACTTTGGGGAACGTAGCAGTACACACAAACCCTCTAGCCCTCTTGGCCTGATGGTGGCACAGTGGTTAGCACTGCTGTCTCACAGTGCCAGTGACCTAGGTTTGCTTCTGACCCCGGGTGACTGTGTGGAGTTTGCATATTCTCCCCGTGTCTGCGTGGATTTCCTCCAGGTGCTCTGGTTTCCTCCCACAGTCAAAAGATGTGCAGGATAAGTGGATTGGCCATGATAAATTGCCCTTAGTATCCAACAGTTTAGGTGCATTTACAGGGATAGGGCAGGGGAGTGGTCCTGGGTAGGGTGCTCTTTCAGAGGGTCAGTGCAGAATCGATGGGCTGAATGGCCTCCTTCTGCCCTGTAGGAATTCTATGGTTCTAAGCAGTTCAGTGAAGGTTCACTAGACTGATTCCTGTTCTGAAGAGGTTGTCTTATGAGAAAAGGCTGTACGGGTTGGGTCTATACTCATTGGAGTTTGGAAGAATGAGAGGTAATCTTACTGAAACGTATACAATTTTGAGGGGCCCTGAAAATGTATGTGCTGAAAGAAAGTTTACTCTCATGGAGAAACCTAGAGCTATCTAAAAATAAGTAATTTTCTATTTAGGTCTGAGATAAGGAGGAATTTCTTCTTTCGGAGGGTCATTACTCTGAGTCTCTGGTTTACTAGTCCAGAGACAATACCACTATGCCACCACCTCCCCTGACAGCCAAAAATGGAGAGGCGCTCATCAAAGAGAGCGTCAGTCAACACGCGCTGGAGAGAGCACTTTGAGGACCTCCTCAACCAAGACACAGGCTTCTTGACACCATCCTGCAACAGACTACCTTCCACCATCTCAGCACAACCCCAGATCGCCATGATGGAATCCCTGCAGAATAAACGCGACGGAGAGGCACTATTGACAAGAATGCACAACCTCATCACCCTTGTCTGGAAGGAAGAGGGCATGTCAGATGATCTCTGAGATGTCTTAATTGTGACCAGCTTCAAGAAAGGAGACAGGTCCAACTGGGGAAATTACAGAGGGATTTCCCTACTATTCATCACAGGAAAGGGCATCACGAGAATCCTCCTCAACCGCCTCCTCCCAGTGGCTGAAGAGCTCCTTTCTGAGTCTCAGTGCGGCTTCAGCCCATCAAGAGTCTCAATGGACATGATCTTCAGAGTTGGACAAATCCAGGAAAAGTGCAGGAAGCAGCATCAACCTCTGTACATGGCATTCTTCGATCATGCAGGGATTCCATCTGCAATCTTCTTCGATCACGCAAAAGCTTTCAACTCTGTCAAGCGTGAGGGCTTGTGTAGCATCCTCCTCAAATTCGGCTGCCTATAGAAACTCGGTACCTTTCTCTGCCTGCTCACGATGACATGCAAGCCATGATCCTCACCAACTGAACAGCCACAGACCCAAACATGTGCAAACAGGGGTCAAACAAGGATACGTCATCGCTGCTCTACCTCTTCCTCGCAGCGGACAAGCAGTAAATTGTTCAACCTCCGACACTTCCAGGCCAGAACCAAGATGACCCCAACTTCTGTCATCGAGCTGCAGGACACAGATGATGCCAGTGTGTGCTCACACTCAGAGGTTGAGCTACAAACCATCATTGGTGCATTCACCAAGACACAGGAGAGAATGGGCCTCAGATTAAACATCCGGAAATCAAAGGACCTCTACCAGCCCGCTCCTGTCACACAAATCTGCCCCCCAACCATCAAGATCCACGGTGAGCCCTTGGACAATGTGGATCATTTCCCATACCTCAGGAGTCTCCTCTCGGTGTGAGCAGACATTGACGACAAAATCCAACATGGACTCCAATGCACCAGTGCAGTGATCGGATGCCTGAAGAGCAGAGTATTTGAAGATCAAGACCTCAGACCTAGCATCAAGCTTATGGTCTACAGAGCAGCCATGGTCCCTGCCCTCCTGTATGCATCAGAAAGATGGACAATGTACAATACGCACCTCAAATCCTTGGGGGGATATCACCAATGTTGGCTCCACCAAATCCTGCAAATCCACTGGCAGGATAGGTGAACCAACCAGAGCGTCCTTTCCCAGGCCAATATCCCAAGTATAGAGACATTGGTCATGCTCGACCAGCTGGGCGGGCCACATATATCTCACCAATGTGGGCGGGCCACATTGCCCCTATGCCTGACACAAAATCCCAAAACAAGTGCTCTACTCCTAGCTCCGCAATCGCAAATGATCATTAGGAGGGCAGGGGACACGTTACAAGGACACTCTGAAGGCCTCCCTGAATAAGAGCAACATCCCCATCAATATTAGGGAATCGCTTGCCTCCGAACGTACAAACTGGAGAAAAAGCACCCATGAAGGTGGCAGTCATATCGAGCATCGTAGGGTGGAGTACACGGAAGCCAAGTGTAAACAGCGGTAGGAGAGCACAGAATCCAGAGCGTCCCACCCACCCACCTCATCAAACACCACCTGCCAAACCTGTGGCAGAGTCTGCGGATCCAGGATTGCACTATTCTGCCATCGCAGAACCCACCTCCCCGGAGTGGAAGCAAGTCACACTCGACTCTGAGGGACTGTCCTAGAGTCTTTGGAATTCTCTTTGTCAGGCAGCAGTGGAGGCTTGGCCGTTGAATATATTCAAGACTGAATTAGACGGATTTTTGATCTACAAAGGAGCGAAGGGTTATGGGAGGACAGGCAAGAAAGTGGAGTTCAGACCATGGTCATATCAGCCATGATCTTATTAAATGGTGAAGCATGTTCAGTGGGCCAAATGGCCTATTCCTGCTCTTAATATGCAAAAGTGAGGCGAGGCAATATAAAGGTTACAATGTAAGAGCACTAGCAGTGAGAGCTGGGGGCGGTTAGGGGGGGGGGGGGGGGAGATATATGTGCACAAATTGTTGAAGGTGATAGGGCAGGTTGAGAAAGTGATTAATAAGACATACTGGATTATGGACTTTATAAACCGACGTATAGAGGAGAAAAGGCAAGGTAATTATGGTGAACCTTTAAAAAACACTGGTCTCAACTGGATTATTATGTTCAATTCTGGGTATCACACCTTAGGAAGGACGAGAGAGCATTCGAGAGGGAATAGAAAAGATTTGGAATGCTTTGAGAATGTTTTGAGAGATGGGCGACCTCAGTTATGAAGATAGATGGAAGAGTTGAGGCTGTTTTTAGAAAAGAGAAGGTTGGAAGGGGATTTGAAAAGGGTTTTCAAAGCCATAAGGGATCTAGACAGAGTAAATAGTGAGAAACTATTGCCATCGGCAGAAGAGTCAAGAACAGAGGGCACTGATTTCAGGTGAATGGCAAACGAGCCAAAGAGTAACCTTATTTTAGGTAGCGCATAGTTAGGATCTGGAATGCTGGGCCTTAAAGTGTGATAGAAGCAGATGCAATCCTAGCTTTCAAAGCAGATTTGGCTAATTTTTTGAAAATCAAAGATTTGTAAGGCTATCAAGAAAAGAAGGGGAATTCGGAGACAAGCTGAGTTGCTTTTGCAGAGAGACAGCATGAATATGTAGGGCCGAATAGCCCTCTTCTGTACTGTAACCTTTCTATGGACGGAATTTTCCACCATCCCCAGCGCATGTTTTGCACCTCAGGGACTGCAGCAGTTCATGAAGGTAGCTCACCACCACCTTCTCAAGGGCAACTAGGGATGGGCAATAAATGCTGGCCTAACCAGCGACGCCCACATCCCATCAATTAATAATAAAAAAAGGTTGCTGGGCCAACTATTGGAAAATCATTTCACTTATCTTTCCATCATTATTCTTTTCAGGAGAAGGAAAATCTCGGGAAGGGGATATCTTCAGTATAGAGTAATCTCCTTATTTTCTTGAAAATAAACTTCACCATGTGCTGAGTGCTTCTCCAAGATAGTGTTAGGGCTAGGTCCACAGGTTAGAGGGTAGTGAACGAACCACAGTAACCAGTTTACAGATGTTGTTATTGTACTAATAAAACTGAGTTGTACCATCCACAACCGTGTTGGTTCGTCTATGTAGCAGAGCACCCAACACCACATAGTACCAGGGTTGGAACCCAATAACTGTGAGACCTACCGATGCATCTTAAGGAATCCGCCATCCTGCGCCATGGACACCATCAGCCCGCCGCAGCCGCTCCAAATCGCTGGAAACCACGGCATCAACTGAAAGCTGTTTAAACAGTGCTTCCAGTTCTTCCTAGAAGCTACAGAAAGGGAGAATGCTTTGGACACCAGGAAAATCGCTGCCCTCCTCTCCACGGCAGGGCAACACACCATCCACATCTACAACTCCCTGGTGTTCGCGGAAGGTGAGGACAAGACGAAGTACAAGACGGTCCTTCTCAAACCCGAGCAACACTTCAGCGCGAGGTAAATGAGAGTTTCGAGAGGTACCTCTTCCAGCAGCACCTGCAGGGTAAGGATGAGCCCTTTCAATCTTTCCTAACACACCTCCGTATCCTCGCGCAGTCCTGCGGTTACGAGGCCACCTCCGATTCCATGATTCGGGACCAGATTGTTTTTGGGGTCACCTCGGGCACCCTATACCAGCAGCTCCTCAAAATTAAAAGCCTCACCCTAGCCACCGCCATCGAAGCCTGCGTCCTCCATGAAAACGCGACCAGCTGCTACTCCCAATTCCAGGCGGCCGAATCGGCACGGCAGGGGTCCTACACGGCCGAATCGGCAAGGCAGGGGTCCTACGAGGCCGAGAGGGAACAGGCGATCGAGTTCCTCCCGGCCCGCGGCCCGGATGAGGGCGGACATTTCGCGCGCTTTCCGCGGCCTCCCGCGCTTGTACGCGCCAAAACAGATGTCGACGCAGAGGGACGTGACGTGCAGGCGCGCTCTACGCAGGACTGAACTGCGCATGCGCGATGGCGCAACGAACGCCACGACGTCACGACGTGCGGCAACTGTGGATCCGCACATTTAAACCGACAATGCCTCCACTGTGGCAAGATGGGCCACTACGCTGCCTGCTGTCGAGCAGCTCAACCTGCCAACGCTCCCCAATTCCGACAGCCTCGCAGGGACGTGCGGACCATTCAGCCTCCGTACTCCGAGTCATACCCGGACGATATACAAACCGGTCATATAGACGACCGGGAAGCCTTCCGCATTGCGGTCATTGACAGGAACCGGATGTCTCCAAGCAGGACCCACCAGCCGATGCCAGTGAACAGTGTCAATCCAGGTGATGAATGGTGTGCCACCCTAACGGTCAACCAATCACCAATAACATTCCATTTGGACACTGGTGCCTCCGCCAACCTAATAGCATGGTCAGCCTTCTACGCCTTGAAGGTCAGACCACCAATTCGGCCATCCCGTTGTAAGATGGTCGACTACAACAGAAACGTTATCTCGGCCATGGGATCCTGCCAGCTCCAGGTGACACACAATACATACACGGCCACACTGCCCTTCGAGATAGTTGGATCATCAAAGGACTCCCTGCTAGGCGCACAGGCATGCAAGGTTCTCCACCTCGTTCAGCGGGTGCACGCTCTGTCTCCAGAAGGCACATCAGACTTCCCGGATGCGGAATTTAGGGCACAGCTCCACTCGCTCCTCGCCCACAACCAGGAGGCATTCGAGGGCATGGGCACACTGCCCGATACCTACAGAATACGGCTCAAACCGGATGCCACCCCGGTCATTCATGCACCTCGCAGGGTCCCAGCACCACTCAAAGACTGCCTCAAGCAGCAGCTGCAGGATCTCCAGGACCAAGGGGTGCTATCCCGGGTCACGGAGCCCACGCCATGGGTCAGCTCCATGGTGTGCATTAAGAATCCCACTGGCGACCTCCGAATCTGCATCGACCCGAAAGACCTGAACAACAACATCATGAGGGAACACTACCCCATACCCAAACGGGAAGAGATCACGAGCGAAATTGCCCAGGCTAAAATTTTCACAAAGCTTGATGCCTCAAAGGGTTTTTGGCAGATCCAACTGGACCAGTCCAGCAGGAAGCTGTGCACCTTCAACACTCCTTTCAGCAGGTTCTGCTATAACAGAATGCCGTTTGGCATCATCTCGGCATCCGAGATATTTCACAGAATCATGGAACAGATGATGGAGGGCATCGAAGGGGTGCGCGTCTATGTTGACGACGTCATCATCTGGTCCACAGGAGCACATCAGTCGTCTCCAGCGTGTCTTTGTGTGGATACGGGAACATGGCCTGTGCCTCAACCGAGCCAAGTGTTCTTTCGGCCAAACCGAGCTAAAGTTTCTGGGGGACCACATATCCCGGTCAGGAGTGCGTCCGGATGCAGATAAGGTGAGCGCCATTACAGCCATGCCGCAGCCGGCAGACAAGAAAGCAGTGCTACGCTTTCTAGGCATGGTCAACTTCCTGGGGAAGTTCATTCCCAACCTTGCCTCCCACACAACGGCTCTTCGCCACCGAGTAAAGAAGTCCACAGAGTTCCAGTGGCTGCCCGCACACCAGAAGGAATGGGAGGAGCTCAAACTTAAGCTCACCACAGCCCCGGTATTGGCGTTCTTCGACACCTCTCGTGATACGAAGATCTCAACTGATGCCAGCCAGTCCGGCATTGGGGCGGTACTCCTGCAACGGGATGACACTGCATCATGGGCCCCGGTCGCCTATGCCTCGCGGGCCATGACCCCCACAGAACAGCGCTATGCGCAGATCGAGAAGGAGTGCCTGGGTTTGCTGACCGGCATAGACAAGTTCTACGACTACGTGTATGGTCTCCCACAGTTCACCGTGGAAACCGACCATCGCCCCCTGGTCAGCATCATACATAAGGACTTGAACGAGATGACCCCCTCGCCTCCAGCGCATCCTGCTCAAGCTCTGGGGGTACGACTTCCAACTGGTCTACACCCCGGGAAAGGACCTTATCATTGCGGATGCCCTATCTGAGCAGTGAGCACACCGCCCGACTCGGAGGGGTTCGTCTGTCAGGTCGAAGAGCAGGTGGCCTTCACATCGGCAAATCTGCCAGCTGACGACTCCAGTCTGGCCCATATTCGCCGGGAGACTGCGGCTGACCCCCTTCTACAATGTGTGATGCGCCACATGACGGGAGGGTGGCTCAAAGGACAGTGCCCAGAATTCTACAATGTCCGAGACGACTTGGCCGCCATTGACGGTGTCCTCCTAAAGCTGGACCGGATTGTGATTCCGCACAGCATGCACAAGCTGGTCCTCGACCAACTACACAAAGGCCACCTGGGGGTTGAGAAGTGCAGACGGAGGGCCCGAGAAGCTGTATACTGGCCGGGCATCAGCGATGACATTGCCAACATGGTGCTCAACTGCCCCACCTGCCAAAGGTTTCAGCCGACGCAACCCCCTGAGACGCTTCAGCCCCATGAGTTGGTGACGTCTCCCTGGGCGAAGGTGGGTGTGGACCTTTTTCACGCGCTTGGCAGGGACTACGTCATCATCATAGATTACTTTTCGAATTATGCAGAGGTCATACGCCTGCACGATTTGACATCGTCCGCTGTCATCCGGGCATGCAAAGACACCTTCGTTGCCATGGCATTCCGCTTACTGTCATGTCGGACAATGGGCCCTGTTTTGCAAGCCAAGAATGGTCTTCTTTTGCTGCTTCATATGGCTTCACACACGTGACGTACTGTCTGTGCATCCCCAGTCAAATGGCAAGGCGGAAAAGGGCGTTCACATCGTCAAGCGGCTCCTCTGCAAGGCTGCTGATGCCGAATTGGATTTCTGCTTAGCCCTGCTGGCCTATCGCTCGGCCCCAGTAGCCACTGGCCTCTCACCAGCCCAACTGTTGATGGGTCGTGCCCTCAGGACCACTGTGCCATCCATTCTGGTCCCTACACCCAACTATGCTCCAGTACTGCAAAGGATGCGACAGCAGCGTGCTCAGCAGAAGGTGGCACATGACACTCGGGCAACTGATCTTCCTGCCCTGGTGCCTGGAGACAACGTCCGCATCCACCTACCAGAGGGTGGCTGGTCGGCAACTGCCGAAGTTCTCCGACTCGTGACTCCCCGCTCGTTCCTGGTTCGCATGCCTGATGGCTCCATTCGCAGGTGCAATCGCCAGGCTCTTCGCCTGCTTCCACGCTCGCTACCTGATCATACACCGGTGCCACGCCCTCCTGTTGTTCCTGATGTCGACTTCGTGGAGCTTCCTGCCACCATGCCCATTCCTCTGTCACCTGTGGCCAGGCCCATTCCTCAGCCGGTGGATTCTGACCCACCCTTGAGGCGGCCAACCCAAATTCGTCGCCCACCTACTAGGCTGGACTTATGAGCCTGTTTGAACATTGAACTCACTGACGTATTATGCCACAATGTTAATATGTTTCTCTTTTTGTCGTTACAGGAGTTCATTTTGATGCTTGATGTTTACACGTGTTTTGTTTATGGTACAACCTCGTTGCTGTGTTGCACCTGACAGCTTCCTATGTATATAGTTTAGCCTCATGTACATGTTGTAGATATTGCACACACACATTCAGCTGCACTCAGTACACATCTATATTTATTACCACATAGGCACATATTCGTGTAAAACAAAAAGGGGGATGTCATGATATTCAGATAAACATCATGGTGCAAGCATACATACACACTGATGGACAGATCAATGGACCAATCAATACACACACAACGTCACAGCCAATCACAGGCAAGAGCATACACACTATAAAACGGGGAACACGACACTTCCCGCTCATTCCAGCAGGAGACAGCTCAGGGCACAGAGCTCACAGCAAGCCACTCAGACATTCACCATGTGCTGAGTGCTTCTCCAAGATAGTGTTAGGGCTAGATCCACAGGTTAGAGGGTAATGAACGAACCACAGTAACCAGTTTACAGATGTTGTTATTGTTAGTAATAAAACTGAGTTGTACCATCCGCAACCGTGTTGGTTCGTCTGTGTAGCAGAGCACCCAACACGACATTGTGCTCAGGAATGGAACACTTTCCAAACCTGTCCAGCGCCTCTAAGACCTCCCAGTGTGAGCCAATTTGGGCTTCCTTCACAGCCTCGTTACAGTGCAGAATGATGCCATTCGGCATATCAAGTGAGCACTGGCTGTCTTGACGAATGTGATATAAAATAGTTACTTTAGAGATATTAGTTAATGTAATGTAGAAATAGGCCACTTTGATTCTGGTTAGTTCACAGACAAAGGATTTCAGACCGCATGGAAAAGCAGGAAGAGGTGTGTCTACGAGAGTGATGCTGAATAATAAGGGCCAGAGGAAGGGATTGGAAGTGAGCCAATCAGAATAGATCAAACAGGTCAGGAGGGATATAGGATGACCTATGGGCGTTGAGTATGTGAAACCTGATACCATTTGAATTGATTTGCAGAGATCCCTTTGTCTCTTTGTTCATTCACTTTCCTGGATGTAGGAGACTGGATGTGTCCTATGTTTCTGTGAGAGGAATCAAGCTTGCAAGCTAAATAAAATAACTAATGTTGTACCTGCAAATCCATCTCGACTTTTATTGAGGCCAGACTGACGGGTAAAGAAACTTGGGATTCAACAGTCTGAAAGACCATTCTACCTAGTTCCACTCTTCTGCCTTAACGCTGTAACCTTGCACATTCTCTCTTTTCAGATATCAATCCAATTCCCATTTAAAAACCTCGATCGAACCTGCCTCCACCATCCTCTCAGGAAGTTTGCTCCAGACTCCAGTCAATCTCTGAAAGAAAAAAATGTTTCCTCACATCACTTTCACTCCTTTTGCTAATTATTTTGAATATGTGACCCCTTGTTCTTGATGTTGTTTTGAGTGGGAACAGTTTATCACTATTTATCCTATCCAACCGCTCAGGATCTTGAAAACCTCTATCAACCCACTTCTCAGCCTTCTTTTCTCCATGGAAAGAGTCCCAATATTCCCCATCTATCCTCATAGCTACAGTTCTTTCTCCCTGGAATACTTCTTGTGAACCTCCTCTGTACTCTCTCCAATTTGTTCACATCCTCCTTCATATATGGTGCCCAGAACTGGACGCAGTATTCCAGATGAGGCCTTTTGTGTGGTAATGTGTCAAATGCCTTTTGAAAATCCATAAATGCCACAACAATAGCGTTGCCCTTATCAACCTTCTCTGTTGCTTCTTCAAAAAGTTAGATTTTTCCGACATGAATCTATTCTGGCATTTCTTAATTATCCCGCACCTGTATAAGTGACTATTGATTTTATCCCGAATTATAGTTTCCATAAGTTCCCCCACCATTGAATTCAAACTGACTGGTCTGTAGTTGCCGGCTTTATCCTTGCACCACTTTTTGAATAAGGTTGTAACATTCGCAATTCTTCAATCCTCTGGCACCACCCCCGTGTCGAAGGAAGACTGGCGGATTATCACTAGTGCCCCTAGCAATTTTCACTCTCAGTTCCCTTAGTATCTTTGGATGCATCCCATCCAGTCCTGGTACCTTATCTATTTTATGTAAAGGTAGCCTTTTTAAAACCTCTGCCTTTGATGCGACCATCAATTCACACGAAACCAGGAGTAGAAGTAAACTGTGGCTTTAATCAACTAGAACAGTGCACACCTGTGACTGGTCTGCTAGTGAGAGCCGTCTGCAGGGCTACTGCTCTTTATACCTCCCCTCAATGGGTGGAGCCAGGGGCAGAGCCCATAAGGCACCAACATGATACATTACAGGTAATACCTTACAATGGTCCATAGGTGGAACCCACATGTGCAACAGCGTGATACAGTTATATACATGGTGAATGGTTACTGCAAAACGTCACCACATCCTTTTCAATTGTAAATTCTTCTAGTGTACCAGTTAACCCCCCCCCCTCTTGCACCTCAGCCTGGATAGCATCTTCTTCCTTTGTAAAGTCAGATGCAAAGTACTTATTTAATGTCTCTGCTATTTCCCTGACTTCCATATCCAAGACTCCTTTTTATCCATATTTGACCCTACTCTTTCTTTTACCACCCTTTTATTATTTATCTGCTTGTAGAAGATCTTGTGATTACCTTTTCTAATAGCTACCAGTCTCTTTTCATGGTCCCTCCTTGCTTTTATCACTCCCCTCTGGTCCTTTTATATTCAGCTTGATTCTCCATTGTACTTTCTACCTGACATCTGCCATATGTGCATCTCTTCCTTTTCGTTTTCACCTCTTTCTCTCCTGTCATTCAGGGCACTCTGGACTTATTTGTCCGACCTTTCTCCTTCAAGACAATACACTTTATTGCTTAATAAGAAGACAGCATTTACCGCAACAAAGACGGCTACGGACCCAGGGGGACGGTACATCATGGTCAACGGTGCCCTGTAATGGGCAACAGTGGTCCTTGTTAACCTGTACTCTCCCAACTGGGACGACACAGAATTCATAAAGAGGACCATGGTGGAAATTCCCGACATAGACACGCACCGACTAATCATGGGGGGAGAACTTTAACTGTGTATAGTACCCACAGACGGACAGATTAAACCCCAAATCGGGTAAGAGCACAAATATGGCAAAAGAACTTAGCCCATTTATGGAACTGATGGGGGAATGGACCCATGGAGGTGCACACACTCAGGGGAGAATGAATTCTCCTTCTTCTCCCAGGTACACAAGGTATACACACGCATTGACTTCTTTGTGGTAGGAAATATCTGCAATCATAACCTCCGGCCACGCTCCACACGACATGGATGTGAGGTTGAAGACGGGCCATGCGCAACACCCCCATGGGGTTGGATACGGTCCTCCTTGCCGACAAGGCCTTTTGTAAGACAATAAAACAGGCCACAGATGGGTATGTTATCAATAACCAGAATGGGGAGGTCTCACCCTCCACGTTCTGGGAGACGCTGAAGGCTGTGATCCGGGGTGAGATTATTGTTTATAAAGTGGGTAGAGTCAGGGTGGCTAGGAACAACTGGTCGACTCCATACTGAAGGTAGACCAGCGATACTCCAAGGCCCCGACCGTGGAGCTCATAGCGGAGAGGAAAAAACTACAAATGGACTTCGATCTGCACTCCACTAGGAAGGCAGTGTCCCGCAGACACTGAATATGGGGACAAAGCCAGCCGCCTACTGGCTTATCAGCTGAGAAAGTAGGCAGCCATGAGGGAAATAGCACAAATTCGAGACAACGACGACAGACAGCTGAGTCAGAAAAGATCAACAAAGCATTTGAGGCCTTCTACCAGGGGCTGTACATATCGGCACACCACCCCCCCCCCCCCGCCCCCCCCCGAAGGGGACTTGAAGATGAAGCAGTTCCTTGACGGACTGGATATGCCAGTCATGGGGGAAGACAGGAAATGGGGGCAGGCAGCACCATTAGAAGTGGGAGGAGTCATGGATAGCATTAATGCCATGCAGGCGGGGAAGGCGCCAGATCAAGGTGGATTCCCGGCAGACTTCGCCTCACGCAATATATAGGCGCATGCCCCCGACCGCACGGCCCACCCCTCCTGGGCATCATGAACCCCGCCAGCGAACACCCCATCGTGGACCCCATCAGCGACCTCCCCCAGCCAACCTCAGGCCTGCGCCACGCGGCCGCCAACCAACCCCGGGGGACCCAAGTGCTACTTCTGCAGACACTCAAAACACCCCCGACAGCGCTGCCCGGCACGGAGCGCGCTCTGCAAGGCCTGCGGGAAGAAAGGACATTTCGCTGCTGTGTGCCAGGCCCGCTTGGTCGCCGCTATTGTCCCGGCACCCCCCATGTGCGACCCGTGGCACGGACATCTTGCTCCCCTCACAACACCTGTGGCCCGTGGGCGCCGCCATCTTGCTCGCCTCAGGACACGTGCGGCCTGTGGGTGCTGCCATCTTCCCCGCCTCAGGACCCCTGCTTGTCGGGAACCTCATCGGGCCGCTCATTGTCGGCAACCGCTGCCAACCAGCCACGTCTGGCCTCCATCACGATCGACCAGTCCCGACCGCACAACCTCGCAACCGTGTCGACGACAGCGACGGTCGACGGGCACAAGATATCCTGCCTTCTGGACTCCGGGAGCACTGAGAGCTTCATCCACCCTGATACGGTAAGGCGCTGCTCCCTCACGGTACACCCCATCAACCAGAGAATCTCCCTGGCCTCCGGATCCCACTCCGTGGCGATCCGGGGATATTGCATCGCCACACTCACCATCCAGGGCGTAGAGTTCATCGGCTTCCGGCTCTACGTCCTCACCAATCTCTGCGCTGCCTTGCTACTCGGCCTGGACTTCCAGTGCAACCTCCAGAGCCTAACCCTGAAATTTGGCGGATGCCTACCACCCCTTACGGAATGCGGCCTCATGACCCTTAAGGTCGACCCACCTTCCCTGTATGCAAACCTCACCCTGGATTGCAAACCCGTCGCCATCAGGAGCAGACGGTACAGTGCCCAGGACAAGACCTTCATCAGGTCTGAGGTCCAGCGGCTGCTGCGTGAACGTATTATCGAGGCCGGCAACAGCCCCTGGAGAGCCCAAGTGGTAGTGGTGAAAACTGGGGAGAAAAACAGGATGGTCGTTGACGACAGTCAGACCATCAATCGGTACACACAGCTCGACGCGTACCCCCTCCCATGCATATCTGATATTGTCAATCAGATTGCACAGTACCGGGTCTTCTCGACAGTGGACCTGAAATCTGCCTACCACCAGCTCTCCATTCGCAAGGCGGACCGCCCATACACTGCGTTTGAAGCGGACGGCCGCCTTTACCACTTCCTTAGGGTTCCCTTCGGCGTCACTAACGGGGTCTCGGTCTTCCAATGGGAGATGGACCGAATGGTAGACCGGTACGGACTGCGGGCCACTTTCCCGTACCTGTATAATGTCACTATCTGCGGCCACGACCAGCAGGACCACGACGCTAACCTTTCCAAATTCCTCCACACCGCCAAACTCCTCAACCTAACCTACAACAAGGAGAAGTGTGTGTTCAGCACGAACCGATTAGCCATCCTCGGCTATGTGGTTCAGAACTGGGTTCTAGGGTGTGACCCCAATCGCATGCGCCCCCTCATGGAACTCCCCGTTCCTCACTGCCCCAAAGCCCTCAAATGATGCCTGGGGTTCTTCTCGTACTACGCCCAGTGGGTCCCTAACTATGCGGACAAAGCCCCCCCACTCATCCACTCCACAGTTTTTCGGCCGACATCGCCAAGGTCGCGATGCACATGGTTGACGAGGCGCTCGCCTTCCAAGTCGAGAGCGATGCATCAGACGTCGCTCTGGCCGCCACTCTCAACCAGGCAGGCAGGCCCGTGGCATTCTTTACCCGCATCCTCCATGCCTCCGAAATTCAGCACTCCTCTGTCGAAAAGGAGGCCCAAGCTATCGTTGAAGCTGTGCGGCACTGGAGACATTACCTGGCCGGCAGGAGATTCACTCTCCTCACTGGCCAACGGTCGGTTGCCTTCATGTTTAACAACACACAGCGGGGTAAGATCAAAAATGATAAAATCTTGAGGTGGAGGATTGAGCTCTCCACCTACAATTATGAGATTTTGTATCGCCCCGGTAAGCTCAATGAGCCCCCCGATGCCCTATCCCGAGGTACATGTGCCAGCGCACAAGTGGACTGACTCCTGACCCTGCACGACGATCTCTGTCACCCTGGGGTCACCCGCATTTTATCACTTCATAAAGGCCCGCAATCTGCCCTGCTCCATTGAGGAAGTCAGGGCTATCACCAGAGACTGCCAGGTCTGCGCGGAGTGTAAACCGCACTTCTACCGGCCAAACCGTGCGCACCTGGTGAAGGCCTCCCGCCCCTTTGAACGCCTCAGTGTGGACTTCATAGGGCCCCTCCCCTCCACCGATTATATATAAATGATTTGGAGGAAAATGTAACTGGTCTGATTAGTAAGTTTGCAGACGACACAAATGTTAGTGGAATTGTGGATAGCGATGAGGACTGTCAGAGGATACAGCAGGATTTAGATTGTTTGGAGACTTGGGCGGAGAGATGGCAGATGAAGTTTAATCCAGACAAATGTGAGGTAATGCATTTTGGAAGGTCTAATGCAGGTAAGGAATATACAGTGAATGGTAGAACCCTCAAGAGTATTGAAAGTCAGAGAGATCTAGGTGTACAGGTCCACAGGTCACTGAAAGGGGCAACACAGGTGGAGAAGGTAGTCAGGAAGGCATACGGCATGCTTGCCTTCATTGGCCGGGGCATTGAGTATAAGAATTGGCAAGTCATGTTGCAGCTGTATAGAACCTTAGTTAGGCCACACTTGGAGTATAGTGTTCAATTCTGGTCGCCACACTACCAGAAGGATGTGGAGGCTTTAGAGAGGGTGCAGAAGAGATTTACCAGAATGTTGTATGGAGGGCATTAGCTATGAGGAGCGGTTGAATAAACTCACTGGAACAACGGAGGTTGAGGGGCGACCTGATAGAGGTCTACAAAAATATGAGGGGCATAGACAGAGTGGATAGTCAGAGGCTTTTCCCCGGGGTAGAGGGGTCAATTCCTAGGGGGCATAGGTTTAAGGTGAGAGGGGCAAGGTTTAGAGTAGATGTACGAGGCAGGTTTTTTACACAGAGGGTAGTGGGTGCCTGGAACTTGCTACCGGAGGAGGTGGTGGAAGCAGGGACGATAGTGACATTTAAGGGGCATCTTGACAAATACATGAATAGGATGGGAATAGAGGGATACGGACCCAGAAAGTGTAGAAGATTGTAGTTTAGTCGGGCAGCATGGTCGGCATGGGCTTGGAGGGCCAAAGGGCCTGTTCCTGTGCTGTACATTTCTTTGTTCTTTGTTCTTTGACTGCAACACGTACTTTCTTAATGTGGACGACGAATATTCAAGATTCCCCTTCGCCACCCCATGCCCCGATATGACGTCTGCCACCGTCATCAAAGCCCTCAACACCATCTTTGCTCTGTTCCGTTTCCCTGCCTACATCCACAGCGACCGGGGATCCTCATTTATGAGCGATGAGCTGCGCCAGTACCTGCTCAACAGGGTCATTGCCTCGAGCAGAACGACTAGCTACAACCCCCAGTGAAACGGGCAGATGGAGAGGGAGAATGGGACGGTCTGGAAGGCCCTACGGTCCAGAAATCTCCCGGCCTCCCGCTGGCAGGAGGACCTTCACTCCATTCGGTCGCTCCTGTGCACTGCGACTGATGAAATTCCCCATGATCGTCTCTTTGCCTTCCCCAGGAAGTCCACCTCCGGGTTTTCGCTCCCAACATGGCTGGCAGCTCCAGGGTCCGTTCTCCTCCACAAGCACGTGCGGCTCCACAAGGTGGACCCGTTGGTTGAGAGGGTACAGCTACTCCACGCGAACCCACAGTATACCCCGACGGCCGCCAAGACACAGTCTCCCTCCCCCCTTGGTCCCATCCGGGGATGAAGCTCCCGGAGTCACCGACGACCGAACCGACGCCTGAATCGGCACCAGAACTGCAGTGCTCGCAACGACGGATCAAGGTGCCCGATCGTCTAAATTTGTAACCTCTTTCTTAAATTTTAAACAACCTGTATGTAAATAGTTTTCCACCAATCCCGCTGGACTCTTTTTTAACAGGGGATGAATGTGGTCGTCACCACTGTTGTATTGTATATATTGCATACAAGGGTATTACAGTAAGGCCCCTGTACTACAGGTACGGGGGTAGATCCCTGCCTGCTGGCTCCGCCCAGTAGGCGGAGTATAAATGTGTGTGCTCTCCGAGGTGCAGCCATTTCGGCAGCAGCTGCGGGAGGCTCCACATCTCTGCGTAATAAAGCCTTGATTACTCTCTACTCTCTTCTCGTCGTAATTGATAGTGCATCATTTACTTCAATTCATACACAAAGATATGATCGATTTTGACTGAGAATGATCACAGACTGAAGCCAGCATTCCAAATGGATTCATCAATGTGCTGATTATTCAGTTTTCAGTTTGGTATTTTAAAAGCTTTCCACTTCTTCGCAGTAATACATCAAGGAAGCTTATACTTACAGAATTACAGTTTACTGTGAAATTAGAATGTTGCCAATCAAAAGGGACTTTCAAAATCCTTCGAATGAAGCCAAATCATTCCCCTTGACACAAGTCATGATCTGATATTTGACCCAGTGCAAATTATCACTCCTCTGGTGCATTTCTTCAACTTGGAAATGGTTAAATAGGAAAATATTCAACACCAGCAGTCCTGTGAGCTTTCTTACAAATACTGGCACCTTGAACTTTTTAATTTTCTACACATTCTACTGTTTAGATAATCCTGTATTAATAGAAAAGGCTAAGTGGAAATTGTAGATCGGTCTTCTGGTATCAGCTAACAAATGGTGGATCGTAGAAATGCAGAAGTTAGACAAGCATCCAGTGAAGGCATAGTGGTTCTATGGGGCATTTTAACTTTCATATAAAATGGAATAAGCAGACTAGAGCAGTCAGAAAGGTAATTAAGTTGCTGAAAGGGGCTGGGCTAGTTTTCTGGAACAATATGTCCTGGAACCAACAAGGGGGGATGCCACATTAGGTATTGAATAATTAGCCATATTTAGTTAACAGCCTCATGATGTATCAACATTTATCAAATAATGAACCAGTTTAGTATAATTTTGAGAAATGTGAAACAGCTAAGATTCCAGATTTAGCAAAGGCTGACTTCAGTGGGATGAGAGAGAGATGATCCACAGTAAATCTGTTAATGGCTAAAAGGACAGAGGATCATTGCAAAGTATTTGAAAAAGATTTAATGTGATATTGAACCAGTTTATACCTCAAAAGTGTAAGAGTTCCACTTGCCAGAAAAGACAGCCATTGTCAACTAAAGAGATTAGAGACAACATATAACTAAAAGAAATGTATGCGAAAAATAGCACAGATGCTTGAAAATACAAAGAGCAGCAAAGGGTGGTAAAACCCTTTAAAATGAAGTAAGAATTACAGAGTATGAAAAGAAATTGCAAATCAACAGAAGTGTTTTTACAATGAGACCAGGAAAGGAGAATGGTAGGAGGCAATGAGGGTCCCATTAAAAAAACGACAATGGGGATATTGTCAAAGACATGCTGAATCATAATTTTTCATTTACACTGAGGAAGTGGCCAGCACACCAGACATCCCAAGAAAACTTACTGAATTAGCTTCACGGACTCACCAATCATCTCAACCATGGGGAATCAGCAGTAGTTCCTCAGGGTTGTGTCCTGGGCCCAACCATCTTCAGCTGTTTTATCTGTTATCTTACCTTCACCATAAGGTCAGAAGTGGGGATGTTTGCTGATTACTGCACAATGTTCAGTACATCCATGACCCCTCAGATACTAAAGTATTCTGTGCCGACGTGCAGGGTTGGGCTGATACGTGCTAAGTAACATTTGTGTCACACAAGTTCCAGGCACTGACCATCTCCAACAAGAGAGAATCTTACCATTGCCCCTTGATATTCAATGACATTATGTCATTAAATCCCTCACGATCAAATCTTGGGTTACATAACTGGACCAGCTAGATAAATTCTCTTGCTACATAGCAGGGCAGAGGCTTGGAACTCTGTCAGGAGTAACTAACCTACTGACTCTCCATAATCTGTCCACCATCTACAAGGTACAAATCAGGATTGTGATGGGATTCGCTCTGCTTGTTTGGATGAATGAAACTCCCACAAAACTCAAGACACCATCCAGTGCAAAGCAGCCCACTTGATTAGCACCCTCATTCATCACCTTAAACATTCATTCCCTCCACCACCTACACACAAAGACAGCATGTGTACCCTCCGGAAGATGCATTGCAGCAACTTGTCAAGGTTCCATCACCAGCACCTTCCAAACTGGAGACCACTAGCACCTCAGATAAGGAAAGCAGACACATGGAAACACCATCATCCTCAAGTTCCTCTCCTAGTTACACGCCATCCTGACTTGCAACTTTACCACTGTTCCTTCATTGTCACTAGGTCAAAATCCTAGATCTCCCTCTCTAACAACACAGTAGATGTATCTACATCCCATAGATTGCAGTGGTTCAAGAAAGCAGGGCAATTAGGGATGGGCGCCAAATCCTGGCCTTGCCAACGATGCCCACATCCCACGAATTAATAAAAAAGGGCTTAGAATGTCCTGTGTGTAGGGCTCTAAGCGAATGTAACATAACTGAGTGGTAATAGTATAACATGTTAACCACTTAAGTATTACCGAAGAAAGAAATAGAGTAAAAGGACAAGAAGGAGAGTGAAATGTTCCTAAAATGTATTCAGGAGAACATTCTTAATTCGTATGTATCCAGCACAATGTGAAGGAAACAATACTGGATCTTGTTATGGGGGATGCAGTAAAGCAAGTGAAACATGTTTCATACTGATACAAGTACTTAGAACATAATTCATTTTAATATATTTATGGAAAGAGACAAAGGAAAATCAAAGGTAACTTGAAGAGAGTCATTATCAATGATTTGAAAATGAATCTGGTGTAGCTGGCCTGGAAATTAGAATTGTGCAGGAAAACTATAACTGAACAATGTTAGGTCTTCAAGGCAGGCATAGTTTGAGTATTAACCAGGCAGAAGAGGAAATCTGGGGCATCCAATGCTGGAGGTCCCTTGGCTGGCAAAGGAAACAGAGGTTAAAATAACACTGGAAAAGCTTTCTGATAAATGTCTGGGACAGGAAACAATTGGAAAGCAGCAGAACACAGAGAGTGTAGGGGAAATTTTAAAAAGGACGTGAGCCGACAAAAATAAAGGATGAGAAAAGTTTAGCAGATGATATAACAAGGTAATTAAAAAACTTTATTCAGCAACTAAAAAGTGGAATTGTAATTAAAGGGAACAAGAAGCTAATCAGGGACAATAAATCTTATGGAGGCAGGGATCATGACGGAGGTACAGAATGAATACTTTTCGCAAATGAGGCGATTGCAGTAATGTTATTGTAGAGTAGGAAAAGTAATGATATTGGTTAGGGTAATATATAAAGTAGGTACTAAATAGGTTGGCATCATTGAAGTTAACAAGCTCCCCATCCCCGCCTGTCCCCCAGTCAAGATGGGATGTACCAGAGGCTGAGGGAATTTAGGGTGGAGACAGCAGATATTCTGACCACAATCTTTCAACCTTCCTTGGCTATGGGAGAGGTGCCAGAGGGCTGGAGGAAAGCAAAGTTGCACCCCATTTCAAAAAAGGAGAGAGGGCTAACTCTGCAATTACCGGCCAATCCACCGAACATCAGTAGTGGGAACACGACTGGACGCCATAGTCTACCCAGATTGCAGCTAACTGCTAGGGGCCTCAGCCACTTTGAAGCCTGCAGTGAGGAAGGGCATCAAAGAGGGAGAATGCTGCAACCACAGTCAGCAGTAGCAACTTCAGGGGTATTAGATTCAGAGGGAGCAAGGAGGAAGAGGGTGCAACGGGGCACATACCAGCCTTTTATTTGCATAAGAAGTTACCCGCTGGAGATAGGCTTCCATTAGAAACTCGTCCATTAGAAACTCTGCTGTCTGAAAATGTCAGAGCAGCAGTGCGAAGGAAGATTCTACCCTTCCAGGGAGGCTTTGAGATGTGCATGATGGAAGATGAGCTCAGCTCAAAGGAAGTGTGGCTACCCAATGCCTGTGGTGCTCAAGGTCTCGCGATGCTAAAATTATACACTTCAGGATCATTCCAGTTATGTACTGGAGATATGTGTGGGATCTCCCAGTCTACAGTTCATTATTGCATCAAGATAGTTAGCAATTCTAACTCCAAGGGGGCTAATGACTATGTATGTTTCTGTCTGGATCTGGACAGTCAGGCTGAAAGAATCATTTGATTCGGGTCATCGTCAAATTCACCCAGGTGCAGGATGTGATCAACTGCATGCATGTGGCCATCAAATCTCCTTCAGAGCAGCCAGCGGCCTTCATCACGAGAAAGAGCTTCTGGTTGCTCAATGTATTACTGGCATGTGACCACTCCAAACAATCCTTCAAGTGTAGGTAGGTTCATGGGAAGCAGCCCTGGCACCTACATGTAAAGGTAGTCTGAGTTGCCTGACCTTTTCAGGTTCCCCACGTGCCTTCAAGGATTGATGCAGGATCCCTCCCTATCAAGACTGTGAGTGTACATGGACCTGGTGCACATGGACTCTTTGCACAACAAAGGGAGAACAATAAGGACACCCTAGATTACAATGCCTCCTCTGGCAATGAGGGTATGGAGGAAGATACTGGCCAACTACTTCATGGTAAAGAGCCCTAAAGACTGCAAGCAGGGCAGAATGAACTATGCATAAGGGAGGCTCAGTAATAAAAGCATGTTTCACATGATGCTTGCTAACAGATCTATCTAATCTAATAAATCCACAGGCTTAATTATCCTTACCATTTATATGCACCCGTAAATACAATAAAAACAATATGGAAGATGCACTGACCTCATGCAGTGAGGTCCTTTCCATCACACCCTTTGAGGGCACCCAGGCATTCCAAAAGGCCCAGTGGTCTGAACAAAGTTGAACAATTCCTCATTTCTTGCAGCAGTGCACATATATTGAAAAACACAAACACTTCATAGTGAACCCCAAGTGCAGCTGGGTGCTCTTTATAAATCCCTTATTTTTAAAAATGAATTGTTCCGGATTTTGGATTCGCTGGCTTGGCCAGCATTTGTTGCCCACCCGTAATTGCCCTTTAGAAGGTGGTGGTGAGTTGACTTCTTGAACTACTGCAGTCCATGTGGTAGGTACGCCCACTGTGCTATTCGGGAGGAGTTTCAGGATTTTGACCCAGTGACAGTGAAGGAACGGTGATATATTTCCAAGTCAGGGTGGTGAGTGACTTGGAGGGGAACCTCCAGGTGGTGGGGTTCCCATGTATCTGCTGCTCTTGTCCTTCTTGTGCGGCATGAATGCAACTTGCCACTTGTCAACCAAGCCTGGATACTGTTCAGGTCTTGTTACATTTGCTTGTGGACTGCTTCAGTGTCTGAGCAGTCGCGAATGGTGCTGAACATTGTGTAATCATTAGCAAATTTCCTCACATTTGACATTCTGTTGGAAGGAAGGTCATTGACGAAACAGCTGAAGATGGTTTAGCCTAGGGCACTACTCTGAGAAACTCCTGCAGTGATGACCTGGGACTGAGATGACTGATCTCCAATAACCAAGCCATCCTTTGTGCCAGATATGACTCCATCCAGTGGAGAGTTTTCCCTCTGATTGCCATTGGCACCAGTTTTGCCAGGACTCCTTATGCCATACTCAGTCAAATGCAACATTGATGTCAAAGGCAGTCACTCTTACCTAACCCTTGAATTCAGCTCTTTTATCTGTTAGGATACTAGATCAGACCCCAAGTTTTATTAGGATACTGGACGTGAATTTTTGTATTCGTAAAATTGAGGAAAGGTATGCAATTAGTCCTGTGTTGTAGCTTCACCAGGATGACATTTCATTTTGCGATATGCCTGGTGCTGTTCCTGGCATATGCTCCTGCACTCTGAACCAGGGTTATAATAGTACAGTATAGCATAGTGGCCATGAGGTTACAGATTGCGACTGAGTACAATTCTGCTGCTGCTGATGACCCACAGCGTCTCATGGATACCCAGTCTTGAGTAGCTAGATCTGTTCTGAATCTAGCCCGTTTAGCACGGTGGTAGTGCCCCACAATACGATGGGGATGTATCATCAATGTGAAGACAGGCCTGCCGACCGAAACAGGTGCACTGCAGCAGGCCTGCTGGTGAGGATGAGGTTCCCCTCTTGTTGGCGGTTCCCGCACACCTGTCGCAGACTCAGTCTAGCTGTTATCTCCTTTAGGACTTGGCCAGCTCAGTCAGTAGTGGTGCTACCAAGCCACTCTTGATGGTGGACATTGAAGTTCCCCACACAGAGTACATTCTGTGCCCTTGTCACCTTCAGTGCTGATTCATCAGCTGATGGTGGCCAGTACGTGATATCAGCAGGATGTTTGGTCCAGAGCTGATGTTCACGACTCCCAGGTCAACTTCCTCCTAACTGTCAGGGGCTGGCTTAGCACAGGGCTAAAGAGCTGGCTTTTAAAGCAGACCAAGGCAGGCCAGCTGCACGGTTCAATTTGTGTACCAGCCTCCCCAAACAGGCGCCGGAATGTGGCGACTAGGGGCTTTTCACAGTAACTTCATTTGAAGCCTACTTGTGACAATAAGCTACTTTCATTTCATTTTCATTTTCATTTCATACTGTATACCTTTGTGCCACCACCTCTGCTGGGTCTGTTGGACACACCCAGGAATGGTGATAGTGCTGTCTGGGACGTTATCTGTAAGGTATGATTCCGTGAATATGATTATGTCAAGCTGTTGCTTGACAATCTGTGAGACAGCTCTCCTGCAGATGTTAGTAAGGAGGACTTTGCAGGGCTGATAGGGCTGCATTTGCCATTGTCCGTTCCAGGTGAGGACAGCATATTTCCTTCCCTAAAGGACATTAGTGAACCAGCTGTGTTTTTGATAACTATCAACAATGATTTCATGGCATGAGGGGCAGCGTGGTAGCATAGTGGTTAGCACAGTTGCTTCACAACTCCAGAGTCCCAGGTTCGATTCCTGGCTTCGGTCACTGTCTGTGCGGAGTCTGCACATTCTCCCCGTGTGTGCGTGGGTTTCCTCCGGGTGCTCCGGTTTCCTCCCACAGTCCAAAGATGTGCAGGTTAGGTGGATTGGCCATGCTAAATTGCCCTTAGTGTTCAAAAAGGTTGGGTGGGGTTACTGGGTTATGGGGAGGGTGGAAGTGTGGGTTTGGATAGGGTGCTCTTTCCAAGGGCTGGTGTAGACGCGATGGGCTGAATTACCTCCTTCAGCACTGTAAATTCTGTGATTCTGTGACTTTTAATTCCAGATATTTATTGGATTCAATTTCCACTATCTGCCATGGTGGGATTTGAACCCAGGTCCCCAGAGTATTACCCTGGGTCACTCTATCACCAGTCCAGTGTCAATATCACTATGCCACCACCCCCACCTTGTGTGTGTTTCTATGTTTTATCCCACTGTGTTGTTAGTAAATTGAGGGGCTCTTGCTCTGGTGTAGGCCCTCCTCTGCCTTTGCAGCTGTATGAAGTGTTAGTGTCACCGACTGAGGGGCTGAGGAGCTGATGTCCACACCAGGAGCTCCCAGAGAGGAGCTCTTTAATGCTCCATGCAGCTGCTCCTCATCATACTCGGCACATATTCTCCCTGCTCATCTAAGAAGTTCAAGGACATGTTGATGTCTCCCGACACCTCAGGCCTACCCTCACCCCTCACCCCTTCACTCAGCTGTTGTCCCATAGAGCTCATGGAGGTGTAGGAACAAGCAGTTCTGCATATAGCTTGGACATCCACTGGCTGTATAAGAAGGTCTCCAAGAGCTTTATCAAGATTCTCAAGAGAGTTGTGAGAGTTAAGTGTGTCACTTAAGGTTTGAAGTCATATGCTGGATATAACAGGAATGAGTGACTATGACAACTATTGTGTTAAAACAACAATTTTATTGAATAATGATTAGAATTATATATTAATTAGAATTGATTTTATATGTATATATATAAATAAAGAGAAATAACTAAAAAGGGAAAAAGATAACTTTATTGAAAGGCGAAACACTTTGTGTCTGAAGAAAAGACTGACAGATGTTTGCTAACCACAAATAATAACCACTGTTTAGGCTGTTCCACGACAGCTCCCCAGATTGCTACACACATTACTGTCCCCTCAGTACGTACATTACCGAGTCGCTGAGTAACCCCAACGGGTGGGTGCTATGGTCAGCTGCATTGTTCCTGGTCCTTCCTCCCATTGTCTGTGGTGACTATTCCACTCTGGCTGCAGCATCGTGTACCCAAAGCTACACTCCTTTTAAGGCAAAATGTTTTCCAGCCTCTTGAGGCCTGGTGAAGATGTTCAAAAAAACAAACCTTAGCTTTTATTAATTCTTCTCACACGGACTGCAAATACAGGCAGACTTTGCAATATTAAAGTAGTTTACTCAGCTCAAGGACAGTTAGGGATGAGCAACAAAATTGCTGGCCTAGCCAGGGAGTAAAAATCCCTCATCAACCTTCTTTTTTAACCACAAAAAACTCAAACAAGTTGGTGAAATACGATTTGCCCTTACCACATCTGTGCTGGCTTCCTTTAATTAGTCAACACTTCCAAATATGACATTTACTTTTGTCTTGAATCATCATTTCTAAAGTTTTGAAAAATTATTTCTTGGGATGTGGGTGTCGCTGGCTGGGCCAGCATTTGCTGCCCATGAACTGACTGGCCTTTTTAGTGGGGGCAGTTAGAGTTACCCTCATTGCTGTCTGGGTCTTGAATCACAAGTAGGCCAGACCAGGTAGGAATGGCAGATTTCCTTCCCTGAAGAGCACTAGTGAACCAGATGGGTTTTTATAACAATCGACATTTAATTCAAATTCCACCACCTGTCATAGTGGGATTCGAACCCAGGATCCCAGGGAATTACCCTAGGTCTCTGGGATTACTAGCCAGGTGACAATACCACTTCGCTGCTACTAAGGATAAGCTGAATTCTCTGTAGGTGCTGAGTTTACCTTTTGGACCTTTCTTGAACAAAGGTACAACGTTGCAAATTTCTAGCCCTCTGACTAATGCCTCTGCAACTTCCAGTATTTACTTCAATATCTTTGAATGCATCTCCTATCAACTTTAGGTATAATCAGTCTATTTATAACCACCTATTTATAAATTTTTAGCCTATCCAGTGTCTTAACAACCTAATTTTTCACTATTACGTGGGCAGTATCTTCTCCTTTGGCAAAGACAAATGTAAAGTTATCATTCAGCCAAACTCTCTGTATCCATGCATAATTCCCCTATTTTATTCCCTAATCAACCCCATTGCTCGACTCATGGTTAGATGCCTATCAGATTTGCTTTCATGTAAACTGACAATCTCTTGTTATACTCTGGGTGGAACCAGGACGGGACGCAGCCGGTAGGTCCTGGGAGAGGCCCACGATGGGAGGGACCCAGTCCTGCATGGCTGTGAGTCTAAGAACCCACTTAGCTGTACTAACGCCGGGTCAATCACCTACCCAGCATCGATCGGCATCGCTGAGGAGACCCCAGAGGTGCACCATTCAGTCCTGGTCCCCACAAACCAGGACCAGGTACAACGGTACCTGAAGGGGGGGTGGGGGGGGGGGGTCCCCGGTGGGGGGGTCCCCCAGGCAATTAGAGGCCCCTGGGTGGTCAACCTCTGGGCAGGGTGGCACCCTGGCACTGCTGATATCACCTGGGAACCTTGACACTGCCAGCCTGGCAACTGTTTTGTTATGCTCTTGTCGTAGCATAAGCTGCTTCCTTGATGTGCACTCTGACAAAGGAAGGTTCAGGCTTGGAGATAGCTTTAACACGTTTATTAAACTATTAACAATTCTCCTGCTTGGATTTGACGCTACTGTTAATCCTGTTATAGCTACTCAGACTGACTAACCAGTCTGCTACAATCCACGTGGTGGGAGTGATGTTCAAGCAACCCTGTGTCTGTACTCACTGAGTGTCTCCACTAGAAAGAGACTGAGCATGTGTGATGTGTCCTTTTATATGGGTTGGTGTAATGCCCTCCTGTGGTAGTGTCACCTCTGTGTATCGTGACTGTCCATTGGTCGTGTCCTAGCTTACTGACCTATTGATTGACTGTCTGTGTGTCATGTCTCTGGTGTCCCCTATAATGTCTAACTAAGTGTAGTGTATGTACATTAACTCTTTGTGTACTTACAGTGATGTATATCACCACATCCCCCCTTTTTTCGTGTTACATATTTTCTGTACAGTGTTATAGAAAATTGACAAACTAGGTAGATGAGTGATACCCTGTACAAGTTATGATAACAGTGATCATTAAACAATAAGTCCAAATCATATGCATGAGTCCAAAGTTCATTAATTATTATGGTCGAGTGGTTTTCTTGTTTGGTTGGTGAGTTGGTGATGTTGATGGTGGCATTGCATTGTAAACGCCATCAGTGTCCCTGTGCTGAAGGAACCAAGAAGTGGTCAAATCACTTTGTTGTCGGATTTGGACTCTTTTTTTCTTTCGATGCTTGTGGTGGTAATTCTTGATGGCATTTGTCCTGAAAGCCAGGTTGCCTGTTGGTAGTGCAGCAAATGTGAATTGGTAAGATGCATCATCCTGCCATGGCATGTCATTGTACTGAGCTGAGCAGTAACAGTGTCCCGCAGTTGCAGAGTTGTACATGTCGTACCAGTCGTAGTTCCATTGGGGTTTTTGTCGTGCTTGTTGTCGACGTTGTTGCCTTTGGTACGCTTCTTGCTATTGTCTTTGATGTCGTCGTTGTGTTGGTTGGTTTTGTTGCCGTGTTTGCTGCGCTCAAGGACCACACTCTGTGTATAATACGAGTCCTTCACACAGTTACTCGTGTTAGCATGCTTTGTGGCATCTGCTGTCTCCTTGAGCATGCCGTCACTGAGTTTGCAGCGCTCCCCGTCTGGAGTCATGTCCGGCTTACTTGAATCAGCTTTGGCTTGTTGATGCTCCCCGTCTGGAGTCTGGTCTGTTTCACTTGAATCTTCTGAGGTTTCTTGATGCTCCCCGTCCAGAGTCAAAACAGTCAGGAATGCATTTGCTTGTGGAGAGGCTCGAGCGAGTGAGGTTTGAAGTAACGTGGTGTCACCGGAGTCACCAGTAGTCTCACTGTGATTGTCGAGTGCCTCTGTACATTCTAGCTGAGGTCTGTCACGGTGCACATCTGGTATGGGAAGTGGGATGCCGTCGTCACTTGTTGCACATACAGTGGGTAGAGCCTCAGTGTCTTCTTGTCGTTCACTTGAGCTGGGTAGACTGTCAGAGTCTTCTTCTGGTGGCTCAAATAATCTGGGTGGACTCATAGTCTGCTTGCTGTACACTTGAGCGTGGTAGACTGTCATAGTCTTTCTGTTGTTCATTTGAGCGTGGCAGATTTTCATCGTCTGCTGCTGGTTGCTCAGAGGAGGTTGCTAGACCCTCATGGTCTTGTTCATGCAAGGACTGCGCTTTGGAGTCTTGCGTTCCTTCCATCGTGGAGTCTGTCCATGAGCTCGCTGTGGAGGCTTGTGTCACTCCCTCTGTGGAGTCTTGCAGCGTTCCTTGTGTGGAATCGTGCATTGGTCTCTCTGTGGAAACTGTCATCACTTCTTGCTCATGCAAGGACTGCGCTCTGGAGTCTTGCGTTGCTTCTATCGTGGAGTCTGTCCACGAGCTCGCTGTGGAGGCTTGTGTCACTGGAGTCACTTCTTGTGTGGAGACGTGCAGTTGTCTTGCTGTGGTGTCTTTCATTGCTTTCTGTGTGAAGGCTGGGACCCTTTGTGGTGCGTGGACCACTCTCTGTGTGGAGTCGGGGACTCTTCGCGGCGCGTGGACCACTCTCTCTGTGGCAGCAGGCCGCTCTCTGTGGGCTTGTACCGCTCTCTGTCTCTTGGTGTCAGGCCGCAGCATAATCCTGCACTCACGAGTCGGGATGTCATATGTGCTGGGCTGAAGATCCTCAAATCCGAAGAACTCGTCGTCGGGGTCATCAATGTACAACACGTCTAGTTGCGGTTCAAATTTGGGACTGGGGCAGCCACCTCCCAAGGTGAAAGCTTCATCTGAGTCGTTGTCTTCCAAGACCATATCATCACGTTTTGTGTCGGAGCTGGCATTGGGCTCGCGATGTCCAAAGAAGAATTCAAGGTCTGAGTCATAGTCTTCAACGACTGTATCATCTCTTTGGGCGGTGCTAACTGCTTGTTGCAGGGTTCTGCGGAGGTCACTTTCAGCTACTAGTAATGATTTCAGGCATTGTGCTGTCGTTCCAGGTGAAAGAAAGTGGTGGTCGGTTGATTTTGATCCCTCACACTTTTCACCTCCCTTAGATATTCGCGATCCACATGTCACTCTTTGCTACGATCATACAGGATGCTCGCCTGATTTAGAGAGCATTTACCAAGATGCCCTCGGTTCTCTACAATCCGTTTCCTTTGTTGGCCTCACTAAGGGAAAAGAAAGGTCTGCCTTTCTTGTCAATTTACCCCATGGCCTCTGGCGTCAGTCGGGACTTGTGTCACCCCACGTGACCCTTTCCGTCAACGAAGGCTACAGTGCCAAGTCCTTGGGATTTCTGACAACTGCACTGCGAGGACAAGCTGATCCTTTCTTTAATGGATGTCAAATCCTACCCGCACGCACTTTAGAATATTTTCAGCGCCCATTTGTCCTCATTGGCACACTGCACCACCATCGTTCAGTCCAATCAACGACTTCTGAACTACCCGCAGATTTATGGGCGGCCTCCAAACACGAAGTTGGTCTCACTAATGTCCCTCCCGTTGTTATTAAAGTTAAACCTAACATGCCCTTGCCCTCGATTTCACAGTACCCTTTGTGCCCCGAGGATGAAGAAGGAGTCTCGGTCATGATTCAATCGTTCCTTCAACAGGGAATTGTGGTACCATGCCAATCGTCCTGTAACACCCCGATTCCTCCAGTTCCTTAGATAGGAAGACCATCCGAATGGCGTTTGGTCCAAGATCTCCGACGTATTAATCAGATAGTGGAACCCTTACATCCTATTGTCCCAAACCCGGCGACAATCCTTAGTAATGTCCCACCTGAAGCGACTGTTTTCACCCTTGTTGATTTACAACATGCTTTTTTTGCGATACCCCTCGCCCCTGAATCACAGTATTTGTTTGCCTTTACATTTAAGGGCAACCAATACACTTGGACTAGGCTCCCACAGGGCTTCATTCATTCTCCAACCCTTTTCTCACAAGCATTGCACTCCCAGTTAGCGACATTATCAACTCCTGGTGGCTCCACCATCATCCAATATGTTGATGACTTACTCCTTGCCAGCCCTGACTTCAACGCTAACCAGCGTGACACCATTTACCTGCTCATCTGTCTCCATTCATGGGGATATGTGATCCCACCCACTAAAGTTCATAAAGGGCAACGGCAGGTCAAATTTTTGGGTGTCCTAATAAGTGCTACGGATCTACATTTCCGTAAGATGCATTTCCTACGTCGCCCAAGCAGGTGCGAGCCTTTTTAGGATTGGTGAACTTTTGCAGACAATGGATTCCGAATGTTACTGACCATACTAAAGATTTAACTCCGTACTCCTCTCAAAATGCTCCTCTTAAGTTTGAACTTACTGATTCAGCAAAACAATCTTTTGTTACTCTCAAAAAAGCCCTGGCTACCGCCCCAGCGCTAGGACGACCTATGTATGACAGACCCTTTCAGTTGTACGTTAATGTTCTTGATGAATGTGCCACTGGTGTTCTAACACAAGAACACGGTGACCGGCGTCGCCCGGTCGCCTACTATTCTACGAAATTGGATCCTGTAGCTTGCGGTCTATCTCCCTGCACCCAAATTCTTACAGCTGTCCATTTGTTAGCGCAGGCAGCCTCTAATCTGACCCTTCACCAGCCAGTCCAGGTGCATACCTTGCACTCTATTGTGGCTCTCCTAACGTCTCAGCAAACCCTGCATCTGACTCAAGCCCGCTTGAGCCGCTATGAGGTTTCACTATTGCAAAACCCCTACCTCTCTTTTCATTACTGTTCTCCCTTAAATCCTGCTGTGTTCCTCGAACAGCTCCCCGATAACCTTGCGGACCCGCCACACGATTGTTTGCTTCGGAATCACTTCCTTACCGCGCCTCGCCCGGATTTAACGGACCGGCCTATTGATAATCCAGATCTAATTTTTTATGTTGATGGCAGTGCCTCCATTTCTCTCACTGGCATCCCACAGTGGGGATATGCCGTGGTAACCGACACTGACGTGCAGGAAGCAGCAGCCTTCGAGACCCCCGTCTCCGCACAAAAAGCCGAGCTATTTGCACTTACTCGAGCATGTATTTTGGCCACAGATAAAAGTACTAATGTTTACACTGATTCTAGGTATGCCTTTGGCGTGACCCACGATTTTGGTCGCCTCTGGCAACAGCGAGGCTTTCTCACCTCTGCGGGAGCTCCCATTCAAAATGCTCTTTGGGTTAAAAATCTCCTCGATGCTATTCAGCTTTCCCATCAATTGGCAATTATTAAATGTGCGCCGCACACAAAGGGGGACACTCCTGTTCAATTAGGAAATGCCCGTGCTGATTCGACTGCTAAGGCTGCGGCTATATCAGCCTCTCTGATTGTTCCCAGTGGGGCTAGTCAGGCTCTAAACCAGGTACCTGCATTAGGAACGAAGGGCATGCCAGACATAACTGAAGTTCATAATTTACAGAGGGACACCTCTGATTGCGAGCGCACACTATGGAAGTCAATGGGGTGTTCACACTCCTTGACACGAGACCTCTGGCTTACTCCCGTTGGTCAAGTTTGTATTCCGAATTCTTTATTGCCGGTACTTATTGATTATTTGCATTCTTGTACCCATCTTGGCAAGGAGGGAATGGTACAACTACTCCTGAAAACTTGGTGGCACCCAGATTTGAATACAGCAGCGCAAACGCGCTGGATCGATGCATCATTTGCATGAAACATAATAAAGGTAAAGGCATTAAATGCCCTCCAGGAACCACTCCCTTGCCAGATGGCCCTTTTGTCTGTATACAGCTTGATTTTATTGAATTGCCAAAAGCACAGTGCTATAAATATTGTTTAGTAATAATCAATGTGTTTAGTAAATGGATTGAAGCCTTCCCCACCACTAATTGTACGGCACATACAGTGGTGAAGTTGTTCTTAACGGAAGTCATTCCTCGTTTTGGGGTACCCAAAATGGTGAGCTCAGACAACTGACCACATTTTGTAGCTTGGATCAATACTGAATTGTGCGAAGCACTCGTAATTAAACAGCAACTGCACTGCGCGTATCACCTGCAGGCAGCAGGAATTGTGGAAAGAGCCAACCGGACTTTAAAAGAAAAATTATCTAAATTAACTGAAGAAACTGGGTTAAATTGGCTAAAAGTATTACCCTTGGCACTGTTTCACATGCGAGTGACTCCCCATTCGCGGACCGGACTGTCAGCTGCAGAGATAGTCTATGGTCGGCCAATCAGGACTCCCTGGGATGCCCATGAAAAACCCCTAGAGGGAGTAGACCTCCGCGTGATGGAGGAACAAATGCAGTACTATTTGAAGCAATTAACACTTTCTCTGAAGTTTCTCCACTCACAGGTAAAACAGGCACATCTCCCAGTAACGGCAGGGACAGCCGTCCCTCGATATCCAGTGATCAAACCCAGAGACCACGTGTTGGTGAAAAACTGGGACAGAAAGAAACTAGGACAACGCTGGAGCGGACCCTTCCTCGTACTGCTGACTACGCCAACTTCCGTTAAACTTGAAGGACGTTCAAGTTGGATACATCTATCCGATTGCAAGAAGATAGTCTCCAACCCAGACGAGAACACAGGATGAAGACCTTCATTATAATTTTTGGACTCTCTGGACTATTTAGCCTTAATGGCCACTCGGTAGTAAAAAAAACGACCGAAACGAGACCTGCCTTCCAATACCTATTTATATATGTCATATCTTTATGCTGAAAAATTGAACGTAAGCAAATGTTGGGTTTGCACCCACATCCCTGTCCATTCGAGGGAAGGAATACCTCTCCAATCCCTCCCCTTTCATATCGCAGAGACGGTTAAATGGATTTTACGATTAAATCAAACAGGGCGCAGGGAAGATAGGGCAGATACGGAAATATGGAGATCTGCTGGCTATGACATGACTAAATTTTCAGCTTCGTATCCCTACCTATAATCATGACTTGACTCCACCCTCCCTCACTGTCCACTCGTATAATGTTCAAAGTTCCATGTGTTTTAATAAATCAGGGAAAGGAAAGTTAATGGGGCAAAGTAGGTGCAACCTTACAGTTGACTGGCAAGGACCGGTACCAGGCATATCCAACAAGGGCATGTTTAACTGTGATTGGTCCAAGGTATGGAATGTAACCTCTAACATTTCATGGGGACAGACATCCCCAATCCCCTGGATGACATCAGCTGATGATTTTACGGCCTATAATGGAACCTATTTCATATGCGGCACTAAAGCATATCCATGGCTCCCCATTGATTGGACAGGATCCTGCTTTTGGGGATATGTTGTACCTCAAATGCGTCACCTACCCACCCTTAAGCACTCCCACTCGCGAGCAAAAAGGACTATTTCTAAAACGGAACAGTTCTTTATGATGGCCTTTCCCTTGTACGGAACGGGCAAGGCATCCGACGAAGTGATCCACATGGCCACAGCATTGGAACAACTGGCGAACGTAATGGCAGCAGAAGCCAGGGAAACTGGACAGGCACTGGCTGAGGTCTCAGCTGAGCTTGTAGCTGTCCGGACCGTGGCATTACAAAATCGACTGGCTTTGGATTATCTGTTAGCCTCGCAGGGAGGAACGTGCGCTATCATAGATCAAGAGTGCTGTACTTATATTCCAGGTGGCTCTGAAAATATCACTAACCTGGCCGACCATATTAAGAGACAGGCTGCTCAAATTCAAGAGATTGGCAGTGAATTTCATGACTATAACCCGCCGGGTTGGCTAGGATGGTTGGGTCACGGATTATTTGATTGGATCTTTAAGGCCTTCATTCTACTACTCCACAATTCTACTAGGGCTAGGATTGCTTGGTTGGTAAATGCATTTTCAAACGAGTCATGGATATACCTATTTAACTAGTTGTCATGATATGACAAAAGGAGGGAATGTGATATGGTACGAATTAAGTAATGGCATGATGGGAAAACTGGTCAATGGGAAGACTGGTCAAAAGGTTTGAGACAATACCAGATAGACTGAAACTACTCATTCCAGCTCCCCAGGCCCAGGTAAAGAATGCTGCCCGAACCATTTTCAGAGCTGTATGGTCATGGGCCAACTCTGCATAACTTGAAGTCTGAAAAGATCAGCGAAGGTCGAGCCATTCCAAAACACCGGACCTCGGCAACTCCTGATAAAACTAACTAGTCATAACCCAGGGCCGGAGGAATTTAAAACAAAGATAGTTCAAGAAGAAACAAGTCTATTCTGACCTTTCAATGTTCCCTCCGAGGACTAAATAATGGTATGAGTGATATGACCAAACATGGTCTGGTCTTTGCTTCCATTTGTATTTCCGATTAAACTGCTGACCATACTGTTGTCACATAATCTTGATAAAGTTAATGTATAAATATTAACTTAATTCTCTGCAAAGCACGGAACTTGTGACAGACTGAGCAGTTTTGTTGACTTCTCTCTGACTTCAAGTTTCAGCCATTACTGCAAGCAGTTGTTTTCGAAAATAAAGCTTGTTATTCTGTCTTAACGAGTGTGTTGAATTTTTCTCTCACAGAAGCAAAAAATATTGACTTTCACAGTCACTGTTCGCTGAGTTGAAACTATATGGATTTAACAGTTCACTCCTGGGAACCATGTTTTGTTATGCTCTTGTCGTAGCATAAGCTGCTTCCTTGATGTGCACTCTGACAAAGGAAGGTTCAGACTTGGAGATAGCTTTAACACGTTTATTAAACTATTAACAATTCTCCGACTTGGATTCGACACTACTGTTAATCCTGCTATAGCTACTCAGACTGACGAACCAGTCTGCTACAATCCACGTGGTGGGAGTGATGTTCAAGCAACCCTGTGACTGTACTCACTGACAGTCTCCATTGGAAGGAGACTGAGCATGTGTGATGTGTCCTTTTATATGGGTTGGTGTAATGCCCTTCTGTGGTAGTGTCACCTCCGTGTGTATCGTGACTGCCCATTGGTCGTGTCCTATCTTACTGACCTATTGGTTGACTGTCTGTGTGTCAAGTCTCTGGTGTTCTCTCTAGTGTCTAGCTAGGTGTAGTATATGTATATTAACTATTTGTGCACTTACAGTGATGTATATCACCACAGCAACCTGGGCACCCGGTCAATGTCACCTAGGTGCCAGGCTGGAAGTGCCAAGGTGCCAAGGTGGCCTGCCTGTGTGAGGGGTTCCGAGGAACCCCCTACAGGTGAGTTAGGGCATTGGGGTTCCGGGGATTGTGAGGGCATGTGGGGTGGGGGGGGGGGCTTTGAGAGATCGGGGCGCCATTTGAAAAAAGCTCCTCAGTGCAGGAAATTACTCCAAAGTGCAGCTTGGGGTACGTTCCTCGCTGGGACATGAAAACAAGACAGAGTGCCGTTAGATAGCGGTGTCAAAGTAGGCGACCTCCCGGAAGATTGTTCACTTCCAGAGGCGATGAGACAGGCATCCATTTTGCTTCTATTGAAGAAAGATAAGGACCCGGTCGAGTGCGGGTCATACCGGCCGATATCTCTACTAAATGTGGATGCTAAGATTCTGGCTAAGGTGCTGATGCTCAGGTTGGAGGATTGTCTTCAGCAAGTGGTTGGTGAGGACCAGACAGATTTTGCAAAGGGCAGGCGGTTGTTTTCGAATGTGTGGCAGTCGGGAGTAGGGTGGAGCAGGAGATTATTGTGGTGCTGGATGCAGAGAAAGACTTTGATAGGGTGGAGCAGAGTTATTGTTTGCGGTGTTCGAATGGTTTTGGATCGGGCCAAGGTTTGTGATATGGGTTAAGTTGCTCTACAGGGAGCCCAAGGCAAGTGTCTGTACGAATGACGTGAATTTGGAATACTTTCAGTTGTATTGGGAAATGAAGCAGGGGTGTCCTATGCTCCCCTTCTCTTTGCACTGGCGATAGAGGCTCTGGCCATCGGGTTGAGGCAGTCAGATAAATGGAGGGGGATAGTGTGGGGAGTGGAACATAGGGTTTCTCTATATGCCAATGACCTTCTTTTGTACATCTCGGACCCAGTCCCCACTGTGGGGGCTATAATGGGGCTGCTAATTCGATTTGGGGCCTTCTCAGGATACAAACACAAACTGGGGAAGAGTGAGTGTTTTTCAGTTTCTTCGCTGGGGAAGGGTGCAAATTTGAGGGGGGAGGGGTGCGGGGGTTGCCATTTCGTGTGGCAACTATCCACATTAGTATCTGGGGGTACAGGTGGCTCGAGGTTGGGCCCGGCTCCATTAGTTGAATGTCACAAGCCTGGTGGGTAGGGTCAAGGTGGAGCTACAGAAGTGGGTTAGCCTCCTTGGCTGGCTGGGTTCAATTGATAAAGATGAATATTTTACCACGGTTTCTATTTTTGTTCCAATGTCTGCTGTTATTTTTGCTGAAACCTTTCTTTCTGGAGTGGAGTGGTTGATAATGTTGGGTGGGTAAGATAGCCAGAATTTGAAAAATGGTGCTTCAGAGGGGACGACAGTCTGGGGTTTGGTGCTACTGAATTTGATTTATTAGTACTGGGTAGAGAATGCTGATAAGGCACTGGGCTGTTACAGGGATCTGGAGGAAATTTGGGTTAAAATGGTGCCTTATACAGCCTCAGATGACCCCTGGTCTTGTATTCTAGCCCTCTTGACATGAATGCTAACATTGCATTTGCCTTAGAACATAGAACATAGAACATAGAACAATACAGCGCAGTACAGGCCCTTCGGCCCACGATGTTGCACCGAAACAAAAGCCATCTAACCTACACTATGCCATTATCATCCATATGTTTATCCAATAAACTTTTAAATGCCCTCAATGTTGGCGAGTTCACTACTGTAGCAGGTAGGGCATTCCACGGCCTCACTACTCTTTGCGTAAAGAACCTACCTCTGACCTCTGTCCTATATCTATTACCCCTCAGTTTAAAGTTATGTCCCCTCGTGCCAGCCATATCCATCCGCGGGAGAAGGCTCTCACTGTCCACCCTATCCAACCCCCTGATCATTTTGTATGCCTCTATTAAGTCTCCTCTTAACCTTCTTCTCTCCAACGAAAACAACCTCAAGTCCATCAGCCTTTCCTCATAAGATTTTCCCTCCATACCAGGCAACATCCTGGTAAATCTCCTCTGCACCCGCTCCAAAGCCTCCACGTCCTTCCTATAATGCGGTGACCAGAACTGTACGCAATACTCCAAATGCGGCCGTACCAGAGTTCTGTACAGCTGCAACATGACCTCCCGACTCCGGAACTCAATCCCTCTACCAATAAAGGCCAACACTCCATAGGCCTTCTTCACCACCCTATCAACCTGGGTGGCAACTTTCAGGGATCTATGTACATGGACACCTAGATCCCTCTGCTCATCCACACTTTCAAGAACTTTACCATTAGCCAAATATTCCGCATTCCTGTTATTCCTTCCAAAGTGAATCACCTCACACTTCTCTACATTAAACTCCATTTGCCACCTCCCAGCCCAGCTCTGCAGCTTATCTATATCCCTCTGTAACCTGCTACATCCTTCCACACTATCGACAACACCACCGACTTTAGTATCGTCTGCAAATTTACTCACCCACCCTTCTGCGCCTTCCTCTAGGTCATTGATAAAAATGACAAACAGCAACGGCCCCAGAACAGATCCTTGTGGTACTCCACTTGTGACTGTACTCCATTCTGAACATTTCCCATCAACCACCACCCTCTGTCTTCTTTCAGCTAGCCAATTTCTGATCCACATCTCTAACTCACCCTCAATCCCCAGCCTCTGTATTTTTTGCAATAGCCTACCGTGGGGAACCTTATCAAACGCTTTGCTGAACTCCATATACACCACATCAACTGCTCTACCCTCGTCTACCTGTTCAGTCACCTTCTCAAAGAACTCAATAAGGTTTGTGAGGCATGACCTACCCTTCACAAAGCCATGCTGACTATCCCTGATCATATTATTCCTATCTAGATGATTATAAATCTTGTCTCTTATAATCCCCTCCAAGACTTTACCCACTACAGACGTGAGGCTCACCGGTCTATAGTTGCCGGGGTTGTCTCTGCTCCCCTTTTTGAACAAAGGGACCACATTTGCTGTCCTCCAGTCCTCTGGCACTATTCCTGTAGCCAATGATGACATAAAAATCAAAGCCAAAGGTCCAGCAATCTCTTCCCTGGCCTCCCAGAGAATCCTAGGATAAATCCCATCAGGTCCCGGGGACTTATCTATTTTCAGCCTGTCCAGAATTGCCAACACCTCTTCCCTACGTACCTCAATGCCATCTATTCTATTAGCCTGGGGCTCAGCATTCTCCTCCACAACATTATCTTTTTCCTGAGTGAATACTGACGAAAAATATTCATTTAGTATCTCGCCTATCTCTTCAGACTCCACACACAATTTCCCATCCCTGTCCTTGACTGGTCCTACTCTTTCCCTAGTCATTCGCTTATTCCTGACATACCTATAGAAAGCTTTTGGGTTTTCCTTGATCCTTCCTGCCAAATACTTCTCATGTCCCCTCCTTGCTCGTCTTAGCTCTCTCTTTAGATCCTTCCTCGCTACCTTGTAACTATCCATCGCCCCAACCGAAACTTCACACTTCATCTTCACATAGGCCTCCTTCTTCCTCTTAACAAGAGATTCCACTTCCTTGGTAAACCACGGTTCCCTCGCTCGACGCCTTCCTCCCTGTCTGACCGGTACATACTTATCAAGAACACGCAGTAGCTGATCCTTGAACAAGCCCCACTTATCCAGTGTGCCCAACACTTGCAGCCTACTTCTCCACCTTATCCCCCCCAAGTCACGTCTAATGGCATCATAATTGCCCTTCCCCCAGCTATAACTCTTGTCCTGCGGTGTATACTTATCCCTTTCCATCATTAACGTAAACGACACCGAATTGTGGTCACTGTCCCCAAAGTGCTCTCCTACCTCCAAATCCAACACCTGGCCTGGTTCATTACCCAAAACCAAATCCAACGTGGCCTCGCCTCTTGTTGGCCTATCAACATATTGTTTCAGGAAACCCTCCTGCACACACTGTACAAAAAACGACCCATCTATTGTACTCGAACTATATCTTTTCCAGTCAATATTTGGAAAGTTAAAGTCTCCCATAATAACTACCCTGTTACTTTCGCTCATATCCAGAATCACCTTCGCCATCCTTTCCTCTACATCCCTAGAACTATTAGGAGGCCTATAAAAAACTCCCAACAGGGTGACCTCTCCTTTCCTGTTTCTAACTTCAGCCCATACTACCTCGGAAGAAGAGTCCCCATCTAGCATCCTCTCCGCCACCGTAATACTGCTCTTGACTAGCAGCGCCACACCTCCCCCTCTTTTGCCTCCTTCTCTGAGCTTACTAAAACACCTAAACCCCGGAACCTGCAACATCCATTCCTGTCCCTGCTCTATCCATGTCTCCGAAATGGCCACAACATCGAAGTCCCAGGTACCAACCCATGCTGCCAGTTCCCCTACCTTGTTTCGTATACTCCTGGCATTGAAGTAGACACACTTCAAACCACCTACCTGAACACTGGCCCCCTCCTGCGACGTCAAATCTGTGCTCCTGACCTCTATACTCTCATTCTCCCTTACCCTAAAACTACAATCCAGGTTCCCATGCCCCTGCTGCATTAGTTTAAACCCCCCCAAAGAGCACTAACAAATCTCCCCCCCAGGATATTTGTGCCCCTCAGGTTCAGATGTAGACCATCCTGTCTGTAGAGGTCCCACATTCTCCAGAAAGAGCCCCAGTTATCCAGAAATCTGAATCCCTCCCGCCTGCACCATCCCTGTAGCCCCGTGTTTAAATGCTCTCTCTCCCTATTCCTCATCTCACTATCACGTGGCACGGGCAACAACCCAGAGATAACAACTCTGTTTGTTCTAGTTCTGAGCTTCCATCCTAGCTCCCTGAAAGCCTGCCTGACATCCTTGTCCCCTTTCCTACCTATGTCGTTAGTGCCAATGTGGACCACGACTTGGGGCTGCTCCCCCTCCCCCCTAAGGACCCGGAAAACACGATCCGAGACATCACGTACCCTTGCACCTGGGAGGCAACATACCAAACGTGAGTCTCTCACGCTCCCACAAAATCTCCTATCTGTGCCCCTGACTATAGAGTCCCCAATTACTAATGCTCTGCTCCTCTCCCCCCTTCCCTTCTGAGCAACAGGGACAGACTCCGTGCCAGAGGCCCGTACCCCATGGCTTACCCCTGGCAAGACCCCCCCCCACAAGTATCCAAAGCAGTATACTTGTTTCTCAGGGGAACGACCGCAGGGGATCCCTGCACTGACTGCTTTTTCCCAGTCCCTCTTACAGTTACCCACCTATCTCCAATCTTTGGTGTAACTAATTCCCTGAAGCTGCTATCTATGACCCCTTCTGCCTCCCGAATGATCCGAAGTTCTTCCAACTCCAGCTCCAGTTCCCTAACTCGGTCTTGGAGGAGCTGGAGATGGCAGCACTTCCTGCAGGTAAAATCAGCAGGGACACTAACTGCATCCCTCACCTCAAACATCCTGCAGGAGGAACATTGCACTCCCTTCCCTGCCATTCCTCTAACTCTCTACCAAGATCTGTCTAACAACTAAATTAAATTTTTATAAAAAATAATAATAATATAATAAAATATGGTACTTACCTCAGACCAATGGGTTTTATTATTAGGTTAGAGGAGGAGGGCGGGTGGGAGACACTACACGTGTAGTGTCTCGGGTTTCCTCTCCACCAGAATTTATTGGTGAGGGTCTTCCCAGACGTCCGCGGGTCGACTTCCTGTTCCCGCCTAAAAAATTAATTAAAAAAAAAAGAAAAATTCTCAGCTCCTGCTGAAATTGACTAACCAGCCAGCTCCACTCCTGCCGAAATCGACTGACCTGCCCCTGCAAAGACAAGTGCTTTTAAAGGACAGACTTACCTCCCAGCAACCACTTCCGCAATGCTCCCGCTGAAACTGACTCACCAGCTGTTCTCCCGCCGAAATCGGCTGGCCTGCCCCTGCAAAGACAAGTGCTTTTAAAGGTTGACTTACCTCCCAGCAGCCACTTCCGCAATGCTCCCGCTGAAACTGACTCACCAGCTGTTCTCCCGCCGAAATCGACTCCTTCTTAACTGCCAACGTTAACCTTAAGTGAATCGTGAACAAGGATTCCCAAGTTCCTTTGTGTGTCTGATCTCCTAAGCATTTCCCCATTTAGAAAATAGTCTATGTCTAAATTCCTCCTTCAAAAGTGCATAATCTCACACTTTTCCACATTGTATTTCATTTGCCACTTCTTTGCCCACTCGCCTAGCCTGTCCAAATCCTTCTGCAGCCTTCTTGCTTCCTCAGTACTACCTGTCCCTGTACAGATGTTTGTATCATCTGCAGTGCTTTCAGTTCCTTCTTTCAGATCATTCATGTACATTGTGAAAAGTTGTGATCCCAGTGTGGTAGTCACCACTGTTGTATTATATTGTATATACTGCACTGCATACAAGGGTATTACGGTAAGGCCCCTGTACTACAGGTACAGGGGTAGACCCCTGCCTGCTGGCTCTGCCCAGTAGGTGGAGTATAAATGTGTGTGCTCTCCGAACTGCAGCCATTTCGGCAGCAGCTGTAGGAGGCCACACATCTCTGTGTAATAAAGCCTCGGTTACTCTCTACTCTCGTCTCGTCGTAATTGATAGTGCATCATCCAGCATGGACCTCTGAGGCACACCACAGAGGAAACCCATGCAGACACAGGGAGAACGTGCAGACTCTGCGCAGACAGTGCCCGAAGCCGGGAATTGAACCTGGGATCTTGGCGCTGTGAAGCAACAGTGCTAACGACTGTGCTACCATGCTGCCCATTCAGAATAGACCATCTCGATGAGAAAAAGAAATTGCAAGGGAAGGGGCCATCATCTGTGGTTAACTAAAAAAAGTTAAAAACAGTATTAAACTTAAAGAAAAAGCATATATTTGCACAAAGGTGAGTGGCAGGTCTGAAAATTGGAAAGAATGTAAAGAACATCAAAGAATAATAAAAAGATTGATAAGGGAGGAAAAGCTATAGTATGAGAAAAACCTAGGCAGGAATGTAAAGGTGGAGAATAAGAATTTATTAGATAGTTAAATAAGAAAAGTGTTACAAAGCGGACATTGGTCCTGTAGAAAGTGATTCTGGGGAATTGGTCATGGAAAGTAGGGCTATGGTAGATGAATTAAACAGGTATTTTGCATCTGTTTTCAGTATAGGGGATGCCATTAACATCCCAAAAATAGCTGTCAAATGGAAGAGGAGGAGGAACTCAGGAAAATCCAATCACCAGGGAAGTGGTATTGAACAAATTGGAGGACAAATGTGAGCAATGTGGGAGTGGTCCGGCCTATCATGTCCATATGTTCTGGTCTTGTCCTGTGTGGTATTGAATACATTGTTGGGTCTGAGGGCTGACTAATTCCTGGTCTGGATGAACTTCACCCTAAGGTCTTGAAAGAAGTAGCTAATGAGATATTTGATGCCTTGTTTTGAACTTTCCAAAAGTCCCTCGATTTGGGGAAGCTTCCATTAGATTGGCAGATAGCAAATGTAACTCCTTCATTCAGAAAGGAAGGGAGACAGAAAGCCAGAAATTATAGGCCAGTTAGCCTAACATCTGTCATAGGGAAAATGTTAGAAGCCATTTAAGGGCGGCACGGTGGCACAGTGGTTAGCACTGCTACCTCACAGCACCAGGGACCAAAGTTCAATTTCGGCCTCGGGTTACTGTCTGTAAGGAGTTTGAACATTCTCCCCGTGTCTGCGTGGGCTTCCTCCGGGTGCTCCGCTTTCCTCCCACAGCCCAAAGATATGCGCGTTAGGTGGATTGGCCATGTTAAATTTCCCCTTAGCGTCCAGGGATGTGCAGGTTAGGTTATGGGATTATGGGGATAGATAGGGGTGGACACTTGTAATGTATGGGGGTTAAATGGTGTTGGGTGTTTGTGCACCTAAAGTGTTTGAGGGCCGATGTGGTTTTCCTGCAGGAGACACATCTATAGCTGAAGGATCAGATGCGGCTAAGGAAGGGATGGGTGGGGCTGATGTTCCACACGGGATTTGATTCTAAGTCAAAGGGGGTTGATATCCTGTTCAGTAAAAAGGTGGCATTTCAGTGGCCAGGGTGGTGCAGGACCGTGGGGGCAGGTTTGTGATGGTGAGTGGGGTTTTAGCGGGGGCATTGGTGGTTCTAGTGAACGTATACCGGCCCAATCGGGAGCTGTTAGTGTCCACCCGGACTTGGATTCCCATCAGTTGATCGTGTGTGTGGGGGGGGGGGATTTTAATTGTGTATTGGACCCTAGGTTGGATATATCTAGTCCCAAGTCAATGGCTAGGTCAGAGATCGCGAGGGAGTTGGGGGTATCACAGATTCACAGAAAAATACAGTGCAGAAAAGGCCCTTCGGCCCATCGAGCCTGCACCGCTGCATGAAAGGTACTTGATCAGCCAATCCTAATCCCATTTGCTAGCACTTCGCCCATAGACTTGAATGTTAAGACATGCCAAGTGCTCACCCAGGTACTTTTTAAAAGATGTGAGGCAACCCGCCTCTACCACCCTCCCAAGCAGTGCGTTCCAGACCATTACTCTATATCATTTCCTCAAATCCCCCCTGAATCTCCCGCCTCTCACATTAAACTTATATTTACAGATCAGATAGTGGGGGGGTGGACCCATGGAAGTTAGGTAACTGGGAGAGAGGTGAGGAAGGACATACTGTAAGAGGTTGTGGGACGAAGTATGCAGGGATAGTCATTTCAGGCCATGCGCTGCATTATGTGGACATGAGGTTTGTGACGGGACCGGCACAGAGACTGGGGTGGAGGTTTGGTTTGGCGCTCTTGAGTGATAAAAAGTTTTGTGAGAAGGTGGCATTGGCGATAAAGAATTATGTGAAGCTAAATCATAATGGAGAGGTTTCTGTGGTGTGTTTTGGGAGGCATTGAAGGTGATAGTCCAAGGAGAGGTTATATTGATTAAGGCCATTGGGATAAAGTGGAGAGGGAAGAGAGGCACAAGTTGTTGGACGTTATTGTAGTTGTGGATCATAGGTACTCAGTGGCCCCGACTAGGGAGCTGTTGGCGGAAAGAAAGAAATCGCAGGGGCAGTTTGATTTACCGCCAATGGAGAAGGCAGTGGGTCAGCTTTGCTGGTTAAAGGGGTCCAGTATGAGCATGGGGAGAAGGAGTGGCGGCACCGGAGAAAATCAATAAGGCGTTTGAGGCCTATTACCGTGGGCTGCATAGATCTGAGCCTCAGGTGGAAGGTGCGGATATGGGGCATTTTATTAGATGGGTTGGTTTTTCCGGAGGTGGGATAGGAGAAGCGAACGGAACAGGATGTACCGTTGGGGTGACAGGAGAAAATGGATTGTGTGGGGTTAATGCAGTTGGGGAAGGTGTCGAAGCCGGATGGTTTTCTGGTTGAATTTTATGAGAAGTATTTGGCGGAGTTGGCACCTCATCTTTTTAGTACATTTAATGAACCGTTGGTGAGGGGGTGAGTTGCCGGCTACACTGGCGCAGGCTTCTGTCATTTTGATCCCAAAGTAGGATAAGGATCTGATGGAGTGTGGGTCCTACAGGCCCATCTCGTTATTGAATACGGACGTGAAGGATTTGGCTAGGCTGTTATTGAGGCAGCTGGAGAGATGTGTTCTGGATGTCATCTCAGAGAATCAGATGGAGTTTGTTAAGGGGTGGCAGTTGTCAAATGATATCAGGAAATTGCTAAATATAGCAATGACCCGGTTGCGTAATCGAGTGCCGGAGGTGATCGTATCAATGGATGCGGAGAAGGCTTTGATCGGGTTGAGTGGCGGTTCTTGGCTGAGATTCTTTTTTATTAATTTTTCCAATTAAGGGGCAATTTAGTGTGGCCAATCCACCTACCTTGCACATCTTTGGGTTAGGGGGGGTGAGACCCATGTAGACAAGGGCAGAGTGTGCAAACTCCACACGCCAGTGACCCGGGACCAGGAGAGATCTTGGGTTCTCAGCGCTGAGAGGCAGCAGTGCTAACCACTGCACCATCATGCCGCCCCCTTGTCCGAGATTCTTATGAAATTTGGGTTTGGGCCGACATTCGTTGCATGGGTACAGTTATATGCATCCCACAGCGAGTATGAGGATGAATGTGATGAATTTGAGGTATTTTAGGTTCCGAGGCGAACAAGGCAGGGATGGCCGATGTCTCCGTTGTTGTTTGCGTTGGTGCCTTTGCCATTCAAGGTGGCCAGAATAAGGTATCAGTATTTGGGGTGCAGGTGGCTCATTACTGGGCAACGAGGCATAAGTGGAATCTGACCGTTCTGGTAGAGGGGGGTCAAAGGGGATTTGAAGATGTGGGATGCCCTGTGCTATCGCTGGCGGGGAGCTTACAGACAGTGAAAATGAATGTGTTGCCCAGATTTTTATTCATCTTTCAATCCCTCCCAATATTCTTTCCCAAGGCGTTTTTCCGGAGGGTGAACAAATTGATCTCTGAGTTTATTTGGCAGGCAAGAGGCCGAGAATTAGTGTGGGGGGGCGGGGGGTTGCTGCCGCTCCCAAATCTGTTGCATTATTATTGGGCGGCTAATGCTGAGAAGGTGTGACGATGGTGGGGCGAGGGGGAGGTCAGAGTGGGTGAAGGTGGAGGAGGCCTCTTGCAGGTGGACTAGTTTGAGGGCCCTGGTGTTGACTCAGGTCCCATTTTTTTCAGGGATGTACACGAATAGCCCCATTGTTGTATCATCGATCAAAATTTGGAACCGGTTCAGGAGGCATTTTAAGCTTGTACATGTCGGTATTGGCCCCTGTGGTGATATACATCACTGTAAGTACACAAAGGGTTAATGTACATACACTACACCTAGCTAGACACTAGAGGGAACACCAGAGACATGACACACAGACAGTCAACCCAATAGGTCAGTAAGATATGACATGACCAATGGGCATTCACGATACACACAGAAGTGACACTACCACAGGGGGGCATTACACCAACCCATAGATATGGACACTGCACACATGAACTTCCTCTTTCCAGTGGAGACTGTCAGTGAGTACAGACACAGGGTTGATTGAAACACATCACTCCCACCACGTGGATTGTAGCAGACTGCTTAGTCAGTCTGAGTAGCTATAGAAGGGTTAACAGTAGCGTTGAATCCAAGTAGGAGAATTGTTGAAGCTATCGCCAAGTCTGAACCTTCCTTTGTCAGAGTGCACATCAAGGAAGCAGCTTATCTACGTCAAGAGCATAACAATACAGCCTCAATATGTTGGAACCATAGGTTTATGCCTGGAGGAATGGATGCGATGTATGAGAGATGACATGGAGAAGGGATAGAGTGGGTAAGGGACCTGTTTGTAGAGGGTAAATTTGAGGGTTTGGAGGAATTGCGGGAGAAGTTTTAGTTGCCGAGTGGGGAGTGAGTTTAGATATTTACAGGTACGGGACTTTGCATGGAAAGAATTATCCTTGTGTCCTCATCTACCGGAGTGTACATTGTTAGAAAAGCTGTTGACTCCGATGTGTGGGGTGGAGGCAGGATCGAGGATATCTATGGGTGGTTGGGGATGGGGGAAGAAAAAGGTGCTACTGGAAGGGATTAAGCGGAAGTGGGAGGAATAACTGGGGATTGAGCTGGGTTGGGAGGCCTGGAGTGAAATAATGCATTGGGTCAAATTGACCTCCTCTTGTGCGAGGATGAGCCTTATACAGTTCAAGGTGGTTTATAGGGTCCACACGACATTCCCCCAGATGGATGAGTTTTTCCCAAGAGTGGAGGCTGTATGCGAGAGGTGTGGGAGGGGGCCAGCGAACCATGCTCATATGTTCTGGGCGTGTACAAAGCTAGTGGATTTCTGGGAGGCGGTATTCAAGACTTTGTCGGGGATAGTGGGGGTCAGGATGACGCTGTGCCCTTTGGTGGCGATTATGGGGGTATTGGACTTACCGGGCTGCTGGAGGGGAAGGAGGCCGATGTTGTGGCCTTCGCCTCTCTGATTGCCTGGCAACGGATTTTATTGAGTTGGAGATCGGCAGTGCCGCTGGCAGTCGCGGAATGGTTGGGGGATCTGTGTGCACTCCTTTTTATTTAATACATTTTGAGTACCCAATTAATTGTTTCCAATTAAGGTGCAATTTAGTGTGGCCAATCCACCTGGCCTGCACATCTTTGGGTGTGGGGGCGAAACCCATGCAAACATGGGGAGAATGTGAAAACTCCACACGGATAGCGATCCAGGGCCGGGATCGAACTTGGGACTTCAGCACCGTGAGGCAGCAGTGCTAACCACTGCACCACCGTGCTGCTATCTGTGTGCACTCTTAAGAATGGAAAAGATTAAGTTTGTCCTTAGGGAGTCGGAAGAGTGGTTTTACACACGGTGGAGGCCTTTGCCCTCCATGTTTGTTGCCAGTGGGGAGGGAGGAGGAGTGGGTTGGGAGGGGGTTTACGGTGTAAAAGGGGAAAAATTGACAAACTCTGTGGAACATGTTTATTTTTGTGGTGTTATTTCCTGTTTGTATTTGATTGTGTTTGGAATAAAATATATATTTTAACAATGATTCATTCAACTAAGCCGTCAGAGTAGTAGGCATGTGAACTCTTGTATGGCTTATTGGATTCCTCAGCAGCCTCCGATGAGGATGAGGAGGCTGTATGTTCATTGAACTTCAGTCTGTATGAATATGCAGCAATATGTTCAGACCTTGTCAGAGATTGTCAAGCCAACATTCATTTTCTAAACAGGGGTTTTCAGCTGGGCATCCACAGTCCCCTAGTGGTGCACGGGATTATTTCAAGGGGTTTTCCAAAAGTTTTGTCCGTTGTCATTTCCTTCTAAATGTCTGCACCCTTAGTGCCACTCGCAGTACCCAGTTCAGTTTCAAAATAAATCATGATGTTTGTGAAGGAAGCTTCTGCAAATAGAAGATGGGGGAAGATACCCACAAGATATGGGAGATGAATGAAGCCCATAGACAATAATGTGGATCTGAACAAATTGAGGCTGAACATACCTCAAGGGCTGGATGGGTTTGTCTCTCTTTGTAAAAAGATAACCCTGGGGTTGACAGACCAAGTAGAGGATCAGAGGGAACTTACGTGGCTGCAAAAATTCAGAATGTTTATGGAGAAGGATGTTTGTAGCTAGACCAGGCAGAGTACATTTAGGAAATCAAAGATATCTCCACATCTTGACAGAATTGTTGCTCAGCACCAGCTTCATATTCAAAGCGAAAGAAAAATAATAATAAATGCTTATGTTTAATTGTACAACTAATTTTTATCGAGAAACATTTGTGTTCCGCAGTGCCCAAGAAACTTTGAGTGTAGAGTGGTGTTGAAGCCACAACCAGATCAGCTATTGTCTTTAAGTGTAGCAGAACAAGCTGCAAGGGCCGAATGGCCTATTCCTGCTCTTAAGTCCTTTATATATTCCTAGAAGGGGTTACCTCAGAAACAAAAAGGTAGAGGGGACCCCAGGAGTAACTGGTATTCTTTTCAGCCTTTAATGTTACACCCCCCCACGGAGGTCACGGGTGAGGGCAATCCAGTCCCCGCGACCTCCATGGAACATGACCACCCTGGTAATGGGGCAGAGCTTCCACCTAAATGAGGGAGGCCTGGGTGCAGGTTGAGGAGGGAGACCCTTCGGGGAGTGGCGAGATATTGTGTACAGAGAATAAAAGTTGCATCCAGCTGGCTGTTCCATGTGTGTTTCCTCTGTGCAGATACTACAGGTTGCTTTCCAATTTGCAAATGGGTTTTAAAGGTTTTAATGTTTCTGTTAATCTAATTGAATCCTGCAGCCTATTTAATATATGCTAATTTAGTGTATAAGATTAATTCATGATTGAGCTCTTTTTTTAGTCTAAGATGTATAATTTTAACTTAAAAAGGTGATAAATCCTTTTGCTTTAAGTGTGAAATTTAAATTTCACAAATGTGGTCTCTTGTCTCCCTTGGCAATTTATTACTTGCATCACAACAAACATGTGCATTGTCAAGATTAAGTGATTAATTTCAAATGGATAAATGTCAATGATGTTGAGGTTGTAACTAATATTGACCAAATAACTTAAATTTTCACCAATCTCCAACTAAGAAAGTTAAAAAAAAGGATATGTTGATGTGATGCACACTAAACAGAATGAATTTACTGAACTGTCTTAAAGTGCCTTAAAAGGGTGGGTTTTTCTTTTCCAGCAGGACATAGAACATACAGTGCAGAAGGAGGCCATTCGGCCCATTGAGTCTGCACCGATCCACTTAAGCGCTCATTTCCGCCCTATTATGTATTTTCTTTTATTCCCTTTTCTTCTCATGTACTTAATGATCTGTTGAGCTGCTCGCAGAAGTATACTTTTCACTGTACCTCGGTACACGTGACAATAAACAAATCCAATCCAATCCAATCCAATCCCTATCCCCCAAATCCAGTAACCCCTCTTAAACTTTTTGGACACTAAGGGCAATTTAGCATGGCCAATCCACCTAACCTGCACACCTTTGGACTGTGGGAGGAAACCGGAGCACCCGGAGGAAACCCACGCAGACACGGGGAGAACGTGCAGACTCCGCACAGACAGTGACCCAGCAGGGAATCGAACCTGGGACCCTGGCGCTGTGAAGCCACAGTGCTAATCACTATGCTACCGTGCTGCCCCTGAGCTGGAACAGACCTGTGGCACCATTTCCCCACCAGACCTTTTGCAACAGATTCTGTGTGCCCATCCAAATGTGGTTGAGCATGTTTTAGCAAAATGTTTATAATGCAGTGACACAATACAGGCATGCAAACAAAACCTTTAAATCAAGTTGACACAGGGGTCCCTCAATGCTAATACCACATCTCCAGCATCATTGTCACTGGAAAGAAAAATTATGGCATTTATCTTCCAGTTTAATTTGCCACTGTTATTTCCCACAGATTTGGGATGAAGTTTAATTTCACTCTGGTGCAATTTTGTTTTGTTTTTCCGTGAAAGTCACAATATAATTGGAAAATCAGGAAAATTAGCAAAATATCACAATGCCTTTTCCATGAATTAATCATAGGGAGAAAGTTCTAAAAAGTCTTAAAAATGTTACTGTCCAAATATGTATCTGATTCCCTGTGACAGGGTAAAGGAAGAGAAATGTAAATATGAAATAAAGCTGATGAAAGCAAATTTTCTTGACTGGATTCCTGTTATTGACTGCATGTCACATGACAGGATATTCTACTTGTGCATCTGTACTTATCAGCTCAGCCTCTGCTCGGAGTACTTTTAATTAGGAGTTTCCTTTATCACCAACTCCCTTCTTTTTGGGGAAAGCAAGACCATTTAAAACTTAATCACCTTCGCAAAAATAAAAATAACAAAATGCCGATGATGTGCGGAATTCTGTCTGTTGCTTTACTTTGTGTTATCCAAACCGTCACAAGTGGAGGTAGGTTATTTATGTCTTATTTCTTGTGGTGTTTTTTTCATTATAGCTGATTGAAATGTTTGGAACTTTTAGAAACCAAAGATTCCCATTGCAACTTTCTTCTTCAACTGATTTTGCATTTTGGAGGCAGCATCTACTTTAGCCCAGAGCTTGTATTACATAACTTAATATCAACACTTACGAATTTGACGGCTGTTTCAGAGACTCCATTCAAGTACATTGCACCGTGATCTCCTTTTTTGGTGTAAACTTCTATGTTTCTATAATTAATCATTATGTAACACTTGCTAGTCTTATTTTAAAGATTCGCTTTTAGTCAGTTTTGCCAAATGTAAGAGTCCATGCAAATATTTTAGACTCTCAGTACTTTATTTAGAAGTTGTTTCAATTTACTGTTGGAGCTTATGGAGCCAAAGAATATTTATCAGTGGAAGTCACCTTTGTTCGAATGTTTACTTTTGTAAGTAAATAGCATTCAGAATCTATTCTTCATACTGAGCCACATTGATTTCAGCACAGATTGCAAAATGATACATCTCACAGGGGCCTTCATTTAATGAAGGGGAGGCTTGCATTTAATAAAATTATACCTTCGTCGGAGCATTACACTAAAAAGAAGGGAATATCTGACTTGAATGTGTCCGCAAAGTCACATAAATAATGAATGTGACAGGTGTGACGTGTTTATCAATCACTGGATATCAGATGAAAACAAAAATCATACCAACACAATTTTTAAAATTGGCAGTTGGAATTTTAAAGAAGGTTTTCAAAATATACATATGATATACTGCAGAAGATGCTAATGTTTCCTGACATTATTATATTGCTTGTGTGTTAAATATTACCCAGAATCAGGCAGGCGTGTTGAGTGGGATGGTAAAAAGATGGTTGAAGTGTATGAAAAGTCCATCTAAAGTTTTGGCATAAGCCAGCTGTTGGCAGTTCAAAGGGTGACTAGCTATCAGAATTTCATCAAAATATGGTACAGTTGATATACGTTCTCATCTTGTCTAATTTCTCTTTGAATTCGTCTTGAGATAAATGATGATGTTAAAATTTCTGGGTGTATTAAAGATAAAAATGCTGTGGTTAAATTGTATTGATCAATGTCGTATAATTAGCCTTGCTTGAGTTAGCTGCTGGACGCGTCACAGGGAAAGAAATCATTCATCTTTGAGATGAAGAGTGGTATTTTTTGATCAAATCATTAAAGATTTATGGCACAGCAAGAGGCCATTTGGTCCACTGTGTTTGAACTAGCCAAAGAAACGAGCCGAATTCCAGCTTTCAGTATTTGGTTCATGGCCCCACAGATTATGGCATTTTAGATGCACATCCTGGACACCTTTTAAATGAGCTGAGGGTTTCTGCCTCTACTACTTTGAAGAAGTAACATATGCTGTGCATAAAGTGGAACCAGTGGACATACTGGGCGGGATTCTCCACCCCCACTCCGAAGTGGCCGCGCCGTCGTGAACGCCGTCGAGGTTCACGACGGCGCGGAACGGCCCCGGTCCCGACCGATTCAGGCCCTGACAATGGGCCAGTATCGGGGCCGCGTCATCTACACGTGCCAGGCCTTGTCACCCGCGTAAAAGCGGCGCCGCATAAATGACGCGGCCGGCGCCGCATAACGGACGTCATCCGCGCATGCGTGGTTGCCGTCTTCTCTAAGCCCGCCCCGCAAGAAGATGGCGGACGGATCTTGCGGTGCCGCGGAAGGAAGGAGGTCCTCCTTCAGAGAGGACGGCCCGACGATCGGTGGGCACCGATCGTGGGCCACCCCACATCTGAGGTACGCCCCGGTGCAGGATCCCCCCTCCCCCCCCCGCAAGCCGCCCCCCCAGCGTTCACGCACCGCCCACGACTGCAGCGACCAGGTGTGGACGGCGCCGGGGGGAACCCGCCGTTTTGGCCTGGCCGCTCGGCCCATCCGGGCCTCAGAATAGCGGGGGTGCCGGAGAATCGCCATTTTGGGTGTCTCCGGCGATTCTCCGATTACTCGACCGGGCCGTTCCCGCCGCTTGGGAGAATCGCGGGAGGGCATCGGACCGGCGTCCCCGGAAATTTTGGCGGCCCAGGCGATTCTCCCAAACGGCATGGGAGTGAAGAATCGTGCCCACTGTACTTTGATTTTCAGAAGGATTTTGATAAGGTGCCATATCAAATGTTATTGCAAAAAATAAATGCTCATGGTACAGGGGGTAACATATTGGAATGGGTAGGAGATTGGCTGCCTAACAGGAAACCGAGAGGAGGCATAAATGGATACATTTCTGGTTGGCAATATGTGATGAGTGGTGTGCCACAGGGATCAGTGCTGACCCTCAACATTTTACAATTTATATAAATGACTTGGATGAAGAGACCAAAGATAGGGTTGCTAAATTTGGTAATGACATAAAGATAGGCAGGATAGTAACATGTGAAGAGGACACAAAGCAGCTGCAAGCGGGTACAAGGGGATATAGATAGCTTAAATGAATGGGCAAAGACCTGGCAAATGGAGTAAGATGTGTGAAAATGTGAAATTGTCCATTATGGCAGGAAAAATAAAAACTAAGCATATTATCTAAATGATGTGAGATTGCAAAGCACTAAGATGCAGAGGGATCTGGGTGCCCTAATCCATGAATAACAAAAGGTTAGTTTGCAGAAAATAATTAGGAAAGCCAATATAATGTATAGGAGCTGGTTTAGCTATAGGGGCTGGTTTCGCACACTGGGCTAAATAGCTGGCTTTAAAAAGCAAACCAAGGCAGGCCAGCAGCACAGTTCAATTCCCGTACCAGCCTCCTCGAACAGGCGTCAGAATGTGGCGTCTAGGGGCTTTTCACAGTAACTTCATTGAAGCCTACTTGTGACAATAAGCGATTTTCATTTCATTTTTCATTTCATGTTAGCATTTATTGCGAGAGGAATTGAATGCAAACTTAGGAAAGCTATGCATCAGTTGTACAGAACATTGGTGAGACCACATCTGCAATACCCGTCCTGCTACCTTCAGGGATGGGCGGACATTCAGTCCTCATTTGCTCTACACCTCTCAATATCCTCCCATTTATTGTATCCTTTGCCTTGCTTATCCTCCCAAATGTATCACCTCACACTTCTCTGGGTTGAGTTACATTTTCCACTTTTCTGCCCACCTGACCAGTCCATTGGTACCTGCCTGCAGTGTCCAGCTCTCCTCTTTGCTATCAACCATACGGCCAACTTATCTCCAAATCATTAATAAGTACCACAAAAAACAGTGTCCCAATCTCTCGCTATGCTGGGGAGTTCCAGCGAGTGGAGCTCCCCACTGCACAAAATGGGGCTATGTGCAGCCTCAGCTGCGCATTCCCTGTTCAGGCCCTTTATTCAACGCAAGCCATGTGTTTCCCAGCCCTACAAGTGCCAGGAAACACGCGGCTAAATGCGCTCACTCGGGGACATTGTTCAATTTTGGGAGAACCTTGCCCGTAAAGTATTTATCAAGAACCAACATCCTTCATCTCCAGGGGTAGGTTACCTTTTTGGTCTTTTATGGGCCTTACACCTTCCTTCGTTTTCGTTTTGCTCTTAATGTATAGATAGAACATTTCTGGCTTCTACTTTATTTTGTTTGCCAATATTCCTTCATGTCCTCTCTTTGCTTTTCTAACATCTTTTTTGATTACATCCCTCCACTCTCTATACTCCTCTCGGCTTTCAATAGTATTGAGGTCCCAGTATCTGACATAAGCTTTCCTTTTCTGTCTTATCATACCCTGTAAGGTCCTTGACATCAAGGCGCTCTAGATTTAGCTGTCCCACCATTTTTCTTTCTGGAAACGTGTATACTCTGAAATCCTTCACCACTTTGAATGCCTCCTACTGCTCCGACACTGATCTACTTTTAATTAACTGTTTCCAGTCCACTTTTGAAAAATTGTTCCTCAGTTTAGTAAATTGGCCTTGCCCCAGTTTAGAACTTTAACTCCTGTTTTATCTTTGACCTTTTCCAAAATGATGTTAAAACTAACTGAACTATGATCGCTACCACCAAAATGTTCTCAAACCTTTACTCCTTCCACCTGCCCAGATTCATTTCCTAAAAATAAGTCCAGAATCACACCTTCTTTTGTTGGACTTGCTACATACTGGCCCAAAATATTCACCTGATTGCACCTTAAGAATTCTGCTCCCTCCATACCTTTTATATGAACATACATGTAAACATGCATATTAGGAGCAGGAGTAGGCAAGTCGGCCCTCGCGTTTGCTCTGCCATTCAATAAGATTATGGATGATCTAATTGTAACCGTAACTCCACATTCCCGCCTACCACCAATAATCTTTCCTTATCAATAATCTATCTACCTCTTCCTTGAAAATATTCAAAGAGTCCACCTTTTTGAGAATGAGAGTCACAACACCACTGAGAGAAAAGAAATTCCCCTCACCTCAGTCTTAAACGGACGATGCCTTATTTTTAAACAGTGAACCCTAGTTCTAGATTCTTCCAGAAGGGAAAACAATATTTCCACACCCAACCTGTCAAGACCTCTTAGGTTCTTGCATGGTTTAATCAAGTCACCTCTTACTCTTCTAAACTCCATCGGATACAAGCTTCCCTCATAAGCCAACCCACCCATTGGATCTAAAATTGGCTTAGTGACAGGAGGCAGAGGGTGATGGTCAAAGGCTGTTTTTGTGACTGGAAACCTGTGTCCCGTGCTGGGTTCCTTGCTGTTTGTAGTGTTTGTGATGATCTAGGCGTGGAAGTAGTACGATCAGTACGTTCGCAGATGACATTAAAATTAGTAGTGTGGTAAACAGCAAGGAGGAAAGCCTTAAATTGCAGGATGATTTAGATGTGCTGGTCAAATGGGCAGAACAGTGGCAAATGGAATTTAACCCTGAAAAGTGTGAGGTGGTGCATTTTGGGAGGCCTAACAAGAAGAGGGAATACACACTGAACGATAGGACACTAGAACGTACAGAGGACCAGAGGGATTTTAGGGTACATGTCCATGCGCCAGAAGGCAACAGGACAGGTAGATAAGTTGTTTAAGAAGGCATATGGAAGGGCTGCATGGTGGTGCCGTGGATAGCACTGGGTCTATGGTGCTGAGGACCCGGTTTCGAATCGCGACCTTGAGTCACTGACCATGTGGAGTTTGCACATTCTCCCCGTGTCAGTGTGGGTTTCACCCCCACAACCCAAAGATGTGCAGGTTAGGTGGATTGGCCACGCTAAATTGCCCCTTAATTGGGCAAAAATAAATAATTGGGTACTCTAAATTTATAAAAAAGTAAAAAAAAAGAAGGCATATGCGATAATTGTCTTTATTAACTGAGACACAGAATGTAAGAACAGACAGGTTATGGTGTAATTGTATAAAATACTTGCTATGCCACAAATTGAACACTGTGTCTAGTTCTGGTCACCATATTATATGAAGGATGTGATTGCACTAGAGAGGGTGCAGAGGAGATATACCGGTATGTTGCCTGGGCTGGTGCATTTCAGCTATGAAGAGAGGCTGGCTAGGTGGGCGTTGTTTTCCTTAGAGCAGGGAAGGATGAGGAGGGGCCATGATTGAGGTGTACACAATTATGAGGGACATAGATAGGGTGGATAGGAAGGAACTTCCCCCGAGTAGCGAGATCAATAATCCCAAGAGCCATAGGGTGGCACGGTAACACAGTGGTTAGCACTGTTTCTTCACAGCAGCAGGGACTCCGGTTTGATTCCTGTCATGGGTCACTGTCTGTACGGCGTCTGCACGTTCTCCCCGTGTCTGCGTGGGTTTCCTCCTGGTTCTCATGTTTCCTCCCACAAGTCCTGAAAAGATGTGCTTGTTAGGTGAACTGGACATTCTGAATTCTCCCTCATTGTAGCTGAACAGGCGCCGGACTGTGGTGACCCGGGGATTTTCACAGTAACTTGATTGCAGTGTTAATGTAAGCCTACTTGTGACAATAATAAAGATTATTATTGTTATTATTCAATACGCCATCGCGAATCCCGCCGCAGTCGAGTGGACGAGGAGAATCCTGGCCTTTCTTTTTTGTTGGAATGTTTCCATTCTGTGTATTTTGAAATATCCCCTTAAATGTCTGCCACTTCAACTATATTGACCTTAATCAACCTAATTTGCTAGTTCACTTTAGCTGGTTCACTTTCATGCCCTTAGAATTGCCCTTATTTAAGTTTAAAGTACTAGTCTTACCCCACGCTTCCTTCCCCCAATCATATCCTGGTCACTGCTCTCTGGAGTGCCTTCATTATGAGGTCATTAATTAATAATATCACAAAAACTATCCCAATTAATACTGGGGTAATTAAAATCCCCTACTAGCACTATCCTACTGTTTTTGTCATCCTGCTTAGTCAAAATTAAAAATAACCATTAAATTATTAGGGGTGCAGCAGAATTAGGGAGGCATAAAAGGAAACCTAACAATCCGTGCTATTTGTGTTTCAGATCCCAACATCTTTGGAATATTCAATGAAGACCACAGCAAGTGTGTGGAGGCAAGAAGTGAAACATCTGTGGTAGCAACGGCTTGTAACACTGCTGCGGAATCACAGCAATTTAGATGGGTTTCTGGTAAGAGGCTCATGAACATCAAGTTCAAACTGTGCCTCGGAGTTCCCAGCAAGGTAAACTGGGTTCGGGTAACTCTCTATTCATGCAATGTAACCAGCGATCTGCAGTCATGGGGGTGCAGGAATGACACACTCTTGAGCATCGAGGGAGCCGACCTCTACTTCAACTATGGAAACAGGAAAGAGGAAAATATTATGCTGTACAAAGGATCAGGAACGTGGAGCAGGTGGAAGATTTATGGCACCAAAAATGATCTTTGTTCGATAAAGTATGAAGGTATGGAGAATGATCAAACACCGGGAATTAATAAGTTATTTATTGCATCAATGCATGTACTTCGTGTAACATAGCTTTAAATTGAGGGGAGATAGATATAGGACAGATGTCAGAGGTAGGTTCTTTACTCAGAGAGTAGTAAGGGCGTGGAATGCCCAGCCTGCAACAGTAGTAGACTCGCCAACATTAAGGGCATTTAAATGGATAAACATATGAATGATAATGGAATAGTGTATATGGGTTTTAGATTGGTTTCTCAGGTTGGCGCAACATCGAGGGCCGAAGGGCCTGTACTGCGCTGTAATGTTCTATTGTACTTCCGAAATGTGTGAATGTATATGTCACCGTTTGTTAACTATCTTCGGTATTTTTGTAGTAATTATTGTCTGGCTTGTTAACTGATGTGTTTCAATCCATCTTCAAGTATACACAAAGTTTGACTGGAATTTTATGCCCCACCGGGAGACGGCTGGCAGGTGGGTGGTGGAGGCACCATTCCTTTGCAAACCACCCCCACTAGTATTTTACTCGTGACAGTGCAGGTGCTGTATGGCCTGCCCACCATTAGTCCAAATGAAGCCTTTCAGTGGCCAATTAATAGTCACTTAAGATTCTCCTCCCACCACTGGTATTTTACCAGTGGGTGGGATGGGTGCCCGCACTAGGTGGATATATCAAAATGCTGCAAGGTTATCTGGGTGGGCGGAGCAGGTCACCTTAACCAAACAACTGAAGGGGAACCACAGCATATAGTATTTACAATGTTCGAAACTTGGGACAGCTGATCATGTGAAGGTCAAAGGCTCAGAGTGCACGGGATTCTTCTTGCTCATGGATCACAAAGGCCCGGGTAAATATCTCTGCTTCTCTGCACATGCATCATTGCTTCAGCCCTCATTAAAGTACTAGGGAACTATTATTTGCGAAAGTGTCACAAGAATCATAGTGCACCTTTGTAACCAAATGTGAAATCAAAACTTCCTAATCTTGCATTCCCTACCATTTCCTCAAGGTCCACCCATTGCATCCGCAGCAGGGGTGGAGATAGTCTGCTGACCAGTTATCCCTGTTGCCTTGGATGATCTTGGTGTCCATCCTCTGGAGACCCCCAGTTTCCTTTGGCTGTCCTGCAGTAGGGCTGCTGCTCTTTCTGCAATCACAGAAGACAAAGCTCCCGGGATCACGGGCAAGGGGGATTCCAAAGGGCGAGACACACTTGCATCTCCCTGAGCGGCATCACCTGGGAGACCTTGTCAGGGCACCAAACGGTGACCAGTTGTAACAACACCTGGGGGGGGGGGGTCTCCCCAGGGGGGGGGGGGGGTTGGGTCCCCATCCCCATCCCAAAGGCCATGGAAGGGGGGGTCCCCAAGGCCTTTGGGGGGGGGGGGTGCCCAAGGCCATTGGAGATGCCCGAATAGTCGGGGACATGGTAAGTTGGCACCATGGCACTACTTTGGCACCCAGACATCGTGGCACTGCCCACCTTGCACCATGGCAGTGCCACCCTGGCACTTCATGGGTCCAGTGTCACCGCCTGGGTGCCAGACTTGCAAGTGCCAGGGTGTCCAGGTGCTAGGTTGGCACTGCCAGGGATCGGGCCATGGGGGGGAGGGAGCCTTGCCAGTTAGTGGTGGAGGGGAGGTTCTTGGGGTCCTCCCCAAGTTGGGGCGGTGAGTGGAGCGGGGATCAAAAGAGCAGGAGGGGGCCTGAAAGGGTGGGGGTGGGGGTGATGATCGGGGCTGCTGGACAAAATGTCACCCTGGTCTCCAAGGAGCCTTTCCTGCTGATGAGCTGTTTTCATCTGCCTGAACCCTTTTGCCTGGGGACTATTGGTTAGCCCATGATATATTTTTATTACATTGTACAAGGCCAAACGGGACAAACACTAATTTTGGGTTGGCGAAACTGGGTGCCCTCGCCTCTGTCCCAACATATGGGGGAGGGAGGGGGAGGAGGGTGGGTGGTAGGATATTCTGATTATTAAAATGGTTAACAACACAATTATACAAAAACAAACGGTACAAGCACTGAACTTTTCACTGGAGAGACCAGATACCCTCGCATCTGTGCAGCATAAAGGGGGAGGAGGGAAGGGGCTGGTGGGGAGGGATGGGTGTTGGTGGAGGGGGGGACCAATACGGCACTGCCTGAACTATCTATCGAGGCAAAAAAGAATCCCTCAATTATGATGAGAAACATATCAGCCATGATTGAATGGCAGAGCAGACCGATGGGCCAAATGGCTCCTATGTCTTGTGATCTTATAATGTGACAGATTCCAGAAGTCCCCCAGAGGGGGCGAGGGGCGACACAGTGTTGGGCACAAGTGAGCCTCATGTGCAACCTCCACTCCCAACATCGGGCAGTCGATGGCCTTCTAGCAGTCGCCACACTGAGTGCTGCGGATATCACAGGCCCACCAACTAACCCAGGGCCTGCCTCGATCCTGCCACTAGCATCATCGACAAGAGAGATCTCCTTGGGCTCCTCCCGGGATCCCGGGCCAGAGGGAGGTGGTGGTGCAGATCCCTGCTCCATGCCCGCTGCCCGGTCACCAGAAGGCCCCGGAAACAACTCCAGAAACAGCTCCGGGATGGTGGCGGAGGTGCCTGAAGACAGCAGTTGGGACAGAGGGTTCTCCAAACCATAACCTGCTAAGAAGTAGGGGGTTATAGCAGCCCCCTCCCCAGAGAAATCGAACAGGTCTGGGCTGCTAAATTGCACTGGTCGGAATGGCCCCCCGACGGTCCCGTCTGCCCCCGCAGCACCTTGCTGAGAGGGCAGCGACAGATCTTAGGTTTTCCTCACTATCCCCTCTTTGCTTTTGTGGACAAGGCATGATGATGATGTGAATGAACCTGGAGTGACACCGTTTGTGGGGGAGAGGGTCATTGATGTACCATCAATGACTATGCGACGAATGGTGAATAATTGTGGCTTTATTGTGCTAGATGTTAAGACTCCTGCAGCTGGACCCAAGAATGGGGCAGTGCAGGAGAGCATACACTTTTATACAGAGCCTGCTGGGTGGAGCCAGCAGGCCGGGATTTACTGTGAAGACTGGAGTACAATGGCAGTGTACCATAATACATGTAATGTATGATCAGTGGTTTACCACATTCACCCCCTGTTTAAAAAAAGAGTCCAGCGGTGGTGAAGCGAAGTCACAGGTTGAGTCTGTCGGGGCTTTGACCTTCCTCCGCGATCGCCTCAGCCCCGACTGTGGTGTGGGTGCCAATATGCGTACCTGTGACTCCGGGAGCATGTTGTCCTCTCCTTCTTCACCCAGTAGTGGAGCCGGTGGGGGGACGGGCACTGCCGGGGCGGTGGTGGCGGTGATAGTCGCTGGTGGGGGGGGGGGGGGGGAGAATGGCGCTGGGGCGGGGGTGGCGACTGGAGGGGGAGGAGGCGGTACCAGGTCGGGGGTGGAGGTGATGGTGGATGGGGAACCAGCAGGTGCCAGGTCCCGGAGGGAGACTGTGACCTGCCACCCGTCATGGTGTGCCACGTAAGCGTACTGTGGGTTCGCATGGAGGAAGAAGATTTTTTTGATGAGTGGGTCTGATTTATGACTCCTCACATGCTTCCGGAGGAGGAAGGGCCCAGGAACTGTCAGCCAGGTTGGGAGCGAGACCCCTGAGGTGGACTTCCTGGGGAAGGCAAATACACGTTCGTGAGGGGTCTCATTGGTAGCAGTGCACAGGAGCGACCGGATGGAGTGGAGCACATCGGGGAGGACCTCCTGCCAGCGGGAGACTGGGAGACTCCTAGACCGAAGGGCCAGCAGGACGGCCTTCCGGACAGTCGCGTTCTCCCTCTCCACCTGTCCGTTTCCCCGGGAGTTGTAGCTGGTAGTCCTGCTCGAGGCGATGCCTTTGCTGAGCAGGAACTGACGCAGCTCATCACTCATGAGCGAGGAGCCCCGATTGCTGTGGGTGTAGGTGGGGAAACCGAACAAGGTGAAGAGACTGTGCAGGGCCTTAATGACAGTGGCAGAAGCCATGTCAGGGCATGGGATGGCGAAAGGGAAACTGGAGTACTCATCAATGATGTTGAGGAAGTACACGTTGCAGTCAGTGGAGGGGAGGGCCCTTTGAAATCGATGCTGAGGTGCTCAAAGGGGCGGGAGGCCTTCGCCAGATGTGCTCTGTCTGGCCGGTAGAAGTGCGGTTTGACTCCGCGCAGACCTGGCAGTCCCTGGTCACGGTCCTGACCTCCTCGATGGAGTAAGGCAGGTTGCGGGCCTTGATAAAGTGGAAGAACCGGGTGACAGAGGTCATTGTGGAGGCCCCGAAGTCGGTCTACTTGTGCGCTGGCACATGTACCACGGGACAGGGCATCTAGGGGCTCATTGAGCTTCCCAGGGCGATACAAGATCTCATAGTTAAAGGTGGAGAGTTCAATCCTCCACCTCAAGATCTTGTCGTTCTTAATCTTGCCCCGCTGTGTGTTACCAAACATGAAGGCAGCCGACTGTTGGTCAGTGAGGAGAATGAATCGCCTGCCGGCCAGGTAATGCCTCCAATGTCGCACAGCTTCCACAATGGCTTGGGCTTCCTTTTTGACAGAGGAGTGCTGATTTTTGGGGGCATGGAGGGTACGGGAGAAGAAAACCACGGGTCTGCCCGCCTGGTTGAGGGTGGTGGCCAGAGCCACGTCCGATGCATCGCTCTCCATCTGAAATGGGAGGGACTCGTCGACTGCATGCATTGTGGCTTTGGCATCGTGGCTTTGGCAAAGACCGCCTTGATGTGTTTGAAGGCCCGACGGGCCTCAGCCGTCAGGGGGAAAATGGTGGACTTGATGAGTGGGCGGGCCTTGTCTGCATAATTAGGGACCCACTGGGCATAATATGAGAAGAAACCCAGGCATCGTTTCAGAGCCTTGGGACAATGAGGAGGGGAAGATCCAGGAGGAGGCGCATGCAGTCGGGGTCAGCCCCTGGGACTCCATTTTCCATAACGTAGCCAAGAATGGCTAGGCGGGTTGTGCGGAAAACGCATTTCTCCTTATTACAGGTAAGGTTAAGGAGTTTAGCGGTGTGGAGGAATTTCTGGAGCTTTGCGTCGTGGTCCTGCTGGTCGTGGCTGCAGATGGTAACGTTATCCAGATACGGGAACGTGGCCCGCAACCCATACTGGGCAAACATACGGTCCATCTCTCGCTGGAAGACCGAGACCCCATTGGTGATACTGAAGGGAACTCTAAGGAAATGGTAGAGGCGGCCATCTGCTTTGAATGCAGTGTATTGGCGGTCCTCCGGGCGGATGGGGAGCTGGTGGTACGCGGATTTCAATTCAACGGTGGAGAAGACTCGATACTGTACAATCTGGTTGACAGATATGCGGGGAAGTGGGTACGCATCGAGCTGCATGTACCGGTTGATCGTCTGACTGTAGTCGATGACCATCCGGTGCGTTACCCCAGTTTTAACGACCACCACTTGAGCTCTCCAGCGGCTGTTACTGGCCTCAATGACCCCTTCCCACAGAAGTCGTTGGACCTCTGACCTGATAAAGGCCCTGTCCTGGGCACTGTACCGTCTGCTCCTCGTGGCGGCGGGCTTACAGTCCGGGGTGAGGTTCGCGAAGAGCGAGGGTGGATCGACCTTAAGGGTCGTGAGGCCACAGACAGTGAGGGGGGGCAGGGGTCCGCCGAACTTTAGGGTAAGGCTCTGGAGGTGGCACTGGAAATCGAGACCTAGTAACAGGGCAGCGCAGAGATGGGGGAGGACGTAGAGTCTGAAGTTACTGTACTCTACGTCCTGTAACAAGAGGGCCGCGACGCAGTACCCCCGGATCTGTACAGAATGGGATCCGGAGGCCAAGGAAATTTTCTGGGTCACGGGGAGAACCGGGAGGGAGCAGCGCCTTACTGTAGCTGGGTGTATGAAATTCTCCGTGCTCCCGGAGTCGAAGAGGCAGGTCATCTCGTGCCCGTTGATCCGTACGGTCGTTGTAGCGGTCACGAGGCCGAGACTGGTCGAGGGTGATGGAGGCAAGCTGCGAAAGGTGGTGGGAGGGCCGATCGGCAGTGGCGGAGGTGGGAGGGCCGATCGGCAGTGGCGGAGGTATCGGCGGCCAGCGTACAGCCAGGAGAGCAGGGGTCCTGGGGTGCGTTCCAAGATGGCGCCAAAGATGGCGACGCCCACTGGGCGCATATGGTGGGCAAAATCCAAGATGGCAGCACACAGGGGCAGCACGTGGTTGGCGGCAGCGAAGATGGCGGCGCCCCTGGATCGCACATGGGGGATGTTGCGGTAGCGATGCTGGGCCTAGAAACGGCAGCGACCGATTGGGCCTGGCAAGCAGTGACGAAGTGGCTCTTCTTGCCACACCCATTGCAGGTCGCACTCCGTGCTGGGCAGCATTGTCTGGGGTGCTTGTTCTGGCCACAAAAGTAGCATTATGGGCCTCCGGAGGTAGCTGGCTGCCGCCCGGCGCAGGCGTGCGGTGCACCCGGGTCGGATGATGGTGGGGCCCATGACGCCCACAGGGGTGCCGCGCGGTCGGAGGTGTAGGACTCCAAGTTGCAGGAGGCCACCTCTAAGGAGTTTGCAACAGTACTGTCCTCTGTGAGGCTGAGTGTACCCCTTCTAATCAGCACTGGCGGACGTAGTGTCATGTGAGAGTACCTTTAAGAAATGGATGTTTAAGCAATGTAACTTTAAGAAATGGAGCTGATCATATTACTGAAGTGATGTCAGAGGGTGGGGGGAGCTGAGCTCACTTCTACTTTTTTGAGTTTCCGTTTGAGAGAGCAGCTTGGGAGTGTCTGTGTTTTGCTGTGAGCTGCAGGAAGAAACACAGAGCTGGTCTGTTGAATTCTGCAATCCAAAGACTATAAATATATTGAATGTAACCTAATGTGCTCCTATTTTTGAAGGTTCGAAGTCTTTTGGATGTTTAAAAGGAACAGTTTGAAGGATTATTTAGTGTCTTTTGGGGTTATCTTTGAAGTATTGGGTGTTAAGATACTCAATGGTTGTTTGAAAAAGGTTAACTTGAGTTGATAGAATAAACATTGTTTGTTTTAAAAAACACTTGTCCATTTATGCTGTATCACACCTGTAGAGTGCGCCGTGTGCTCCCCACACCACAATCTATTAAAAGTTGTGGATCAGTTGAACTCCATGCTACATCTTGGGGGTTCTCTAAACTCTGACCCATAACAGTAGTTGGACTTAATGCCCGTGACATAGGCGTCCCTGATCAGCAGCTCCGTGTGTTGGACTGCCGACACCGCCTGGCAACTACCGTTTCTGCAAAGTATCCGCAAGGTACGCAGGAAATCGACCGGAGACTCTCCCGGGAGTTGACGCCTCGTGGCCAGGAGGTGCCTGGCGAACACCTGATTTACAGTCCTGATATACTGTCCTTTCAGTAGTTCTATCACCTCCGTGTAGGTCGGAGCGTCCCGAATGAGGAGGAAGACTTGTGGGCTCACCTGTGCGTAGAGTAGTTGGAGCTTCTGTGAGTCTGAGATGGCTTCAGTGGATGCTCCGAGATATCCTTCAAAGCAGGCTAACCAGTGCTCGAAAGTCACTGTGGCGTCGGCTGCGTGAGGGTTCAGCTCCAGGCGATCCGGCTTGAGAAAGACGTTCATCTTCAAAATTCTAGCACAATAAATTGATATACCATCAATGACCACGAGGCGAATGGTGAACTATTGTGGCTTTATTGTGCTAGATGTAAAGCCTCCTGTAGCTGGACCCAAGAATGGGGGCAGTGCAGGAGAGCGTACACTTTTATACAGAGCCTGCTGGGTGGATCCAGAAGGCGGGGATTTACTGTAATGACTGTAGTACAATGGCAGTGTACCGTAATACATGTAATGTATGATCAGTGGTTTACCACAGTCACGCACTTGGGAGACCACTTGGGCTCCCCTCCCCCCGGAGTTGTCTCCTCATTCCTCAATGCTCCTCCCCCGAGTTTCCAGCTGGGACAGAGCACCCTCTGAGTAGAGGTTGCGCACCTCACCGGCGCCACCCACGGGGGCCTGAGCAGAAATGTCGCCGGGCCCGGCATCCGATGACTAAAACCGGGCTGGGGTTGTTGCTGGATGATGGTGGCTGAGGCATAACGCCTGCACCCGAGCCAGTAGCCAGGGGCACTGGGTCAGAGAGATCCAAACCTGACTGCTGTCGTCTTCTGCGCCTTCCGGTCATGCGGATGCTCCCTCACCTCCACGCCGGCAGCCGAGGTGTCAGTGGGCGCCGGCATGGCTCTCACCAACGGGGGGTGTTAGTTGCAAGGCCAGTGGAAGGAGAGGGTGCGGCGGCACCAGCTGCGGATGCCTTGGTGGGTACAGCAATTGTTTCTAATATGCCCCACCTTCTTGCAGACGTGACACTGCACACCACCAGAAGACACAGTGAGTTTTATCCCGAAAAAGGATCTCAAAAGCCCCTTCCATGACCTCCTCCCGGGCCAGGCAAACAAAGACCTGGCACGGAAGGAGAAAACATGTGAGGGTGGCGTCTCTGAGACCGTGCGGGAGTGGTACCACTCCGGACCGTCCCTCCCCCAGTAGATGGAGTTGGGGGATGAGGAGCTCCGTGGGAATAAAACGCGGGACATTAGAGAGAATAACTCTGTCGGCAGTGGCTTCCAGCAGGTCCACTGCCAGGCAGATCCCGCCCACAAAGAGCTTCTTTTCCAGTGCCAGGTGGACCGCCCACTCAGCTCTCAGAAAGAGGACAGTCTTGCCATACACCTTCGAGGCTGCAACAATGGCCGAGAACTTTGGCCATAGCACAGGCGCAGGCCTCAATTGACATGGGGTGAAGCGTTATGCCCACCCCGAGTTTGTGTCATGAGACGAAATGGTGACGGACCTTGGGAGCAGTGGGGAGAGTGGAGGCCACCAGTCCCACATAGGTAGTTTTAGAGGGCCCCGCCACCGGCGTAGATGGCATTGCCACCGTCCCGGTCAGTGGTGGATGATAGGGGAGAAGGGGGATGGATGGAGAGAGTAATTGAAGGGGGGGGGAAATGAGGTGGGAGGGAAGGCACAGGAGAATGGGGCACAGGGGGATGGACCGGTGTCCCAAATATAAGCAGGAAGGTGAGGCAGAAAAGGACAGGCCGGTGCCGCAAACACGATGGGGAAAGGCTAGTGGGCTGGTCTCCCAAAAGGTCTTCGATTCAGCAGTGGGTGGGGAATAGGGGACGGGATTCTCCGCCGGCGGGAGTCTCCGTTTTGCCGGCGCCCGGGGGTTTCCCGACGGCGTGGGGCTGCCCCACAATGGGAAACCCCATTGACCGGCCGGTGTAACGGAGCATCCCGCCGGCGGGGCGAGGCAGAAATGTGGTGCAGCGGGGTGGAGAATCCAGCCCCTGCTCGTCAGCCCAGCAGGGGCCCAGCAAAACAGTCCACCGATGTTAACCCATCTCAGCGCAATCAGCAGATGAAAAAGAAATAAAGTCCAGATGCACCAACCTTCCTTTCCCCTTCATTCCATTCCAAGTGCTACAGCAACCTCCTGTTTGCTGGGGGGCCTCAGGCCATAGGACCCTGCAGATAAAACGAGAAGCAACCAGTCCCAGCCACTCCTCCCCTCCTTCTGCTGCAGGCTGTGGAAATGCAGGAAGGCAGGCAGGAAGTGCGTAAATCCAGTACCAGGCTGGAGCTCAGTCCAGGCCAAACCTTCAACTGCAACGATTTATTTCCCTCTCTTGCAGCTCCCCATAGCAGTCACTCAGCTTCAAATAAAAAAGGCAGCAGTAAATCTCTCCATTTGTCCGTTTTCCAGGCTGTATGGAACAGCAGCTTGCAAAGTTCAAAAAACACAGTTCAGGAGCTCACAGGACATATTCACTCTTGGAGTATGAGCTTCCCCAATGAAGGGGACAGGGCAATCATTCGCAGTTGCACCTGTATAAATAGAGCTGACCAGTGCGGTACTGGCTAGTGAAGGAAGCAGTGGTGAACGACTGCTGCTGTGTACATATTGTTGTCAATAAAGTTACTTTCCGTTTGACTTTACAAACTTGTGCTAGATTCTTCGTGGCCCTCGCATGAGCTTAAGCTTGCCAGCAGGAAAACCCTCTTAAGTGGGGGAGAAACACCCTGAGGCCAAAATAAACGGCAAAGTGCCGTTGGAAAGCTTGATGTTTCTCTGCGCTGCAGCTGCTAACAAACCCCGTTAAATGCCCCGTTGAGCAGACTTTAACTTGAGTCCGCTGAATCATGCCCGTAATTTCATCTTGAATTATGAATTCCCCCTCTCTATCTCGAATTAAACTTTTGTTCTCTTGTTCCTAGATGCCTGCAGCGAGAGGCAATTATACTGATTGATTATATAACTTTTATAATTATCGTATGATCGACAATAGTCAAAATGAGGAATAGATTTTGAAATGCACCCTGGGCTGCTTCCGAGATATAGAACATAGAACATAGAACAATACAGCGCAGTACAGGCCCTTCGGCCCACGATGTTGCACCGAAACAAAAGCCATCTAACCTACACTATACCATTATCATCCATATGTTTATCCAATAAACTTTTAAATGCCCTCAATGTTGGCGAGTTCACTACTGTAGCAGGTAGGGCATTCCACGGCCTCACTACTCTTTGCGTAAAGAACCTACCTCTGACCTCTGTCCTATATCTATTACCCCTCAGTTTAAAGTTATGTCCCCTCGTGCCAGCCATATCCATCCGCGGGAGAAGGCTCTCACTGTCCACCCTATCCAACCCCCTGATCATTTTGTATGCCTCTATTAAGTCTCCTCTTAACCTTCTTCTCTCCAACGAAAACAACCTCAAGTCCATCAGCCTTTCCTCATAAGATTTTCCCTCCATACCAGGCAACATCCTGGTAAATCTCCTCTGCACCCGTTCCAAAGCCTCCACGTCCTTCCTATAATGCGGTGACCAGAACTGTACGCAATACTCCAAATGCGGCCGTACCAGAGTTCTGTACAGCTGCAACATGACCTCCTGACTCCGGAACTCAATCCCTCTACCAATAAAGGCCAACACTCCATAGGCCTTCTTCACCACCCTATCAACCTGGGTGGCAACTTTCAGGGATCTATGTACATGGACACCTAGATCCCTCTGCTAATCCACACTTTCAAGAACTTTTCCATTAGCCAAATATTCCACATTCCTGTTTTTCCTTCCAAAGTGAATCACCTCACACTTCTCTCCATTAAACTCAATTTGCCACCTCTCAGCCCAGCACTGCAGCCAACAGGCAAATAAGCATGCTGGGAAATGAGGAGCGATAAATAACTGACATGAAGGCTGGAAAACAATTTGGAAATTGTGGCTATAACACAGTTTGATTCAACTTAAAATAGCAAATGACCATGAATTGGATGCTAGTATTGAAAAGAGCTAAATTCAGTGGGATTAGAATAAATTGACCCAAAGAAGGAAAGTTAGCAAATGTCAGCAGTGAATAAGTCATTAGTGAGTTTGATGATGGGATGGAAATCCCCGGGCGGGATTCTCCGTTTTGCCGGCGCCCGGGGGTTTCCCGACGGTGTGGGGCTGCCCCACAATGGGAAACCACATTGACTGGCCGGCGGAACGGAGAATCCGGCCGGCAGGTTGGGGCAGAAAAGTGGTGGGCGGAGAATCCAGCCTCACATGTCCACATTTTCTGATGTAAATCTACAATGAAAGGCAGCATTGGAAGAAGTGTAGGTAGAAGTATCTAATTGCAAAGAAATTGGCCAGAACTCTCCGACATTGCCTGTGGTGGGAGTCTCCGGTGGATGGAGTTTTGGCTGAATGGCAAATTCTCGCTGGCATCAGTGGCAGGGTGTACAAGACCTGGAAAATAATGATAGTTTAGTGAATGGACAAAACGATGGCACACAATTTCAGTGCAAATGTGAAGTCAATCATCTTTAAATGATAGAGAATAGCATAGGGTGCTTTCTAAATTGTGAAAAAGCTGGAAATAGTGGAGGTCCAAAGAGACTGGGGAGTCCAGGTTACAAAAAATACACATGGTGGGATTCATCGTTCCCCGACTGCGATTTTGTAATCGCCGATTGGGCAGAGAATCCCTTCTGGCGGCCAAATCGGGGGGGGGGGGGCAGTTTGAAGCTGGTTTTCTATCTCTGTCCCCTCCGAAATGGCGTCATCGCGTTACACGGCGGACGCTTTTGGACCGCCGTTGGCGTGTATCCTGAAGGCCCTCCACCGATGCTCCGCCCCCAATGGGCTGAGTTCTTGACCACACTTGACGTGTTGTCTCAGCCATGCGGGAACCCGGGGTGGTGGCTGCGGACTGTGCACAGCGCCGCCACAGTCGGGCGGCAGCCGTGCTGCTCGCCGCGGGGGGGGGGGTGCTTCCGCGGGGACTGATGGGGTGTGGCCAGGTGGTTGCCAGGGGATGGGCAGGGAGACATTATCTGGCAGGTCGGGTGTCCGCACGGCCGGCGCCATGTTTTACGGCCCACCCGCTGCAGGTCATTGCCGTGCGCCACGGACCCGGCCATTCTCCAGGTGTTTATATCGTGGGAGCCGGGAGTTTTACTCGGTCAGCTGCTAGCCCCTCACCAGTCGCAGGATTGGTGAAGGGTTGGCGCCGATTTTACCGTCGTAAAACGCTACAGTTCCCACGCTGGCGTCAGCACTTGGCCTCCAAAAAAGGTGATTCCAGCCCACATTCTTTCATGGGACGTGTGCTTCGCTGGCTAGGCCAGCACTTGTTGCCCATTCCTAATGGCCTTTGAACTGAATGGCTTGCTGGGCCACTTCAGAGGGCAGTTAACATACAACTGGAGTCACACGGAGGCCAGATCAGGTAAAGATAGCAGATTTCCATCCCTAAAGGGCATTAGTGCATCAGGTGGGTTTTTCCAACAATCAACAATGGTTTAGTCCAAATTTCTTTTTATTGAATTCAAATTACATCCATCTGCCACGGTGGGATTTGAAACTGGGTCACACAGTAGAAGACCGGATTACTAGACCAGCGGCAATACCACTACACTACCACTTCCCCACTAAGTAGTCTGATCATTGTAATGTCATGAACCAGTGGAGAAATTAATCAAAACATCGACTGGAATGCTGGCCTATATACCTAGAGAAATAAACACAAGGCGGTATAAGTCATGCTTCAGCCAAACAATGCTGTGTTAGGTAACACTTGGAGCACTTTGAGCAGATCTGGGCACCACACCTTGAGAAGGATAAATTGCCCTTCATCAAAATGCACAATATATTTACTAGACTGATACCTGGACTTCAAGCACTACACTATAAGTAGGATGTAATAAGCCAGCACGTATTCCCTGCAAGTTAGAAGAATAAGGGGTGATTTGACTTGAGTTAAAGATAATTAAGGGGAAGGACGGCATGTGGCACAGTGGTTAACACTGGGACTGCGGCGCTGAGGACCCTGGTTCGAGTCCTGGCCCGGGGTCACTGTCTGTGTGGAGTTTGCACGTTCTCCCCATGTCTGCGTGGGTTTCACTGCCACAATCCGAAGATGTGCAGGTTAGGTGGATTGGCCACATAAATTGCCCCTTAATTGGAAAAAAAAAATTGGCTACTCTAAAATTTAAAGAAAAGATAATTAAGGGGAACAGTGTTTTGTTTTGTCAACCCTATTTTCACTAGTTGGGATGTATGGGACCAGGATCAGAGTAAATAAATTAGAGCCAGACCATTCAGGAGTGAAATTAGGAAACAATTCTTTCTGTAAAGGGTTGTAGAAATATGGACCTCCTCACAAACAACAACTCGTGCTTGATGAACTGTTAATTTTAAAACTGATACAATGGATGTTGTTATTCAAAGATATTAATGTACATAGGGAAAAGGCAGGTATAGAAAATTAAACTGCAGATTAATCATGATCTCATTGAAAGGCAGAATAGATTCAAAGTTCTACTCACGTTCCTAGCTGTGGAAAATGTTCAAAATGTGAGGTGGCAGACTATATGTTAGAATATGCTCTAACAGGGCCAAAGGAGTACATCAATGAACGGAGCTCTGTAGATAAACAAAACCTGACCCTTGAAGAAAAGACATATCATTGTGGCAGCATGATGGCTCAGTCATTAGCACTGCTGCCTCACAGCGCCAGGGACCTGGGCTCAGTTCCGATTTTGGGTGACTGTCTGCGTGGAGTTTGCACATTCTCCCTGTGTCTGCGTGGGTTTCCCCCGGGTGCTCTGGTTTCTTCCCACAGTCAAACAATGTGCAGGTTAGGTGAATTGGACATGATAAATTGCCCCTAAGTTTCCAAAGGTTAGCTAGGGATAGGGTGGGAGATTGGCTGAGGTAGGGTTCTCTTTCGAAGGGTCGGTGCAGACCCGATGGGCCAAATCGCCTCCTTCTGCATTATTGGGGTTTGATTCCATGATTCTATACATGTTAGAGCTAATAATATTAAAATGAATTAATATTGTGGGCATATGTAAAAAAAAAAATAGGCCAAAATAGAAAGTGTAAAAGGAAGTAATCAGAATGTATGTAATGATGCACTTTCACAGACTTCATTTGTGAATACAGGGAGAATTTATTATTATGAAAACAGCAACTTCATGGCTTTACCTAACTCCATACATGTATCCTGCCTAAGAGGGCTCCACCTCCTGCGGCGATTACCTACTGAGTCCCTGTTGGTCCCCTAAGTCAGGTGACCCTTACTCTGCTGTGTTGCCTTAAAGTGAGAATCACCGCAATATGAAAATTAAAAAGTATAAGTAAAAGGACTGAGGGCCAGTAATGAATGTCTGGAACTAATTAAGGAAATGAGAAGGTAAGTATATGAGAAAAGGTAATGGACCAATTATTTGAGATAACTGTACAAAGAAATTAGCTCTGAAAAATTAGAACTCAAGATGGGTAAATCCTTGATGTCATGTACCCTACTCATGAAAGAAAACCCAGGGAAGAGATACTAGAGGTGCTGACCACAACACTTCCTCTTTGAAAATACAATTTGTGCCATAGCAATGGAGAGTGTACAGTGTAACATACTTGGTCAAGAAGAGAGAGAAGGATAAATTGGGTAACTGTGCACCAGTAAGTCATGCTTGACAATCTAATGGCCTTTAAAGTCACATTTTTTGACATAGCAGTTCTTAGGAATCCTGTTTCTCTTTCAGATTTATTTACAATATTTGGAAATTCAAATGGACAACCATGTGTAATTCCTTTCAAGTACGATGGGGTGTGGTATACAGACTGTACTGCTGTGGGCAGATCTGATGCCTTGCTTTGGTGTGCAACTACTTCAGACTATACTGATGCCATGTGGGGACTTTGCCCAATGAAATGTAAGTATGTCAAAATATTGTCTCGAATTCCATAACTGCATTACTTTAAATTCTCTGAAGAAGGCAGGAGCATTTCAAGAATCGGTTGCAGACAATCTCTGACCCAATTTAAAAACAAAACTTGTTTGATAAATGTCTTTGCGTCATTTTTCATCCCCACCATTTTAGGCAGGGCGCAATGGATTTTCCTTTGAAAATTCTACAGTGTGTTTTGAGTTTGTAAGAAGAATAGGAACAATGGAGAGATGTTGGCCAAGATGCACTGGAAATATATACTCCTGCTGGTGGACTGGCACCACAATATACAGGCAAAGGCATAAGTACATTCATCAAAGGAGTAGTGTCTCCTTCTGAAACCTGACTTACAAGTCACCTTGCACATTTGTGAAGCTCGCAATAGTCCTGAACGTTAATGTTATATCATGCACTCCCATCACTGAGGTATAATCTGAGATAAGAATCAATCTGGGGTAGTATCACCTACATCATACACTAGCATCAAAGTGAAGCACGTATGCAAGTGGCACTGCACATACATAAAACATAGGATGGAATCATGGCGGGTGGGGGAGCAAGACTTGGTGTGTCGCCAAAAGTCAGTTTCCCAATGCCGGGAAATACGTTTAGATTCATGTTCTCCCGGGCTTCATGGTGGCTTAAAGATGGGTTGAGTGTTCCGCGGAGCTATGTCAAGAACCCTATTTGCATTTCATGAATGCTCATCAAAAGGCCAACACAATGGAATCTTGCTCCCTGCAATTCAAGCACCCGCCAGCGGGAATTTGGATCATGTTTCACGGCTATATATAAGTGGTGTTCACCTGGCGAGGTTGACTTCTTCCCGGACTTGAGGAGACATTCACCTTCCTTCCACACTTCAAGATTTGTTACAGCATACAGTTACCAGGATGGAAAAGTTTCAGGAATGTCCTCAAAGCCTCCCTCAAAAAAATGCAACACCAACATGTGAGAATCTGTTGCTTGAGACTGCCCAAGCTGGAGAAGAAGGATCCATGAAGGTGCAAACCATTTCAAACTTCTCCAACAGGCCTAGGTGGAGATCAAGTGCAAACAGCAGAAGGTTTGTACCAAAATATGAACATCCCACCAATCCAGTACATCAAACACTACCTGTCCCACCTGTAGCACAGTGTGCGAATCCAGCACTGGACCAGAAGACATAGGAGCAGAATTAGGCCATTCGCCCATCGAGTCTGCTCTGCCATTCAATCATGGCTGATATTCTCTCATCCCCATTCTCCTGCCTTCTCCCCATAACCCCTGATCCCCTTATTAATCAAGAACCTATCTATCACTGTTTTAAACACACTCAGTGAATTGGCCTCCACAGCCTTCTGCGGCAAAGAGTTCCACAGATTCACCACCCTCTGGCTGAAGAAATTCCTCCTCATTTCTGTTTTATAGAATAGTCCCTTTAGTCTGAGATGGTGTCTTCTGGTTCTAGTTTTTCCTACAAGTAGAAACATCTTCTCCATGTCCACTCTATCCAGGCCTCGCAGTATCTTGTAAGTTTCAATAAGATCCCCCGTGATCCTTCTAAACTCCAACGGGTACAGACCCAGAGTCCTCAAACGTTCCTCATATGACAAGTTCTTCATTCCAGGGATCATTCTTGTGAACCTCCTCTGGAGCCTTTCCAAGGCTAGCACATCCTTCCTTAGATACGTGGCCCAAAACTGCTCACAATACTCCAAATGGGGTCTGACCAGAGCCCTATACAGCCTCAGAAGTTCATCCCAGGTCTTGTATTCTAGCCCTCTGGATATGAATACTAACATTGCATTCGCTTTCTTAACTGCCGACTGAACCTGCACATTAACCTTAAAAGAATCATGAACAAGGACTCCCAAGTCCCTTTGTGCTTCTGCTTTCCGAAGTATTTCCCCATTTAGAAAATAGTCTATGCCTAAATTCCTCCTTCCAAAGTGCATAACCTCACACTTTTCCACATTGTATTTCATTTGCCACTTCATTGTCCACTCTCCTAGCTTGTCCAAGTCCTTCTGCAGTCCCCTTGCTTCCTCAATGCTACCTGTCCCTCTACAGATCTTTGTATCCTCTGCAAACCTAGCAACAGTGCCTTCAGTTCCTTCTTCCAAATCATCAATGTATATTGTGAAAGGTTGTGGTCCCAGCACAGACCCCTGAGGCACACCACTCATCACCGGTTGCCTTCCTGAAAAAGACCCCTTTATCCCCATTCTCTGCCTTCTGCCAGTAAGCCAATTCTCTATCCATGCCAGGATCTTACCCTGAACACCATGAGCTCTTAACTTATTCAACAGTCTCCTATGCGGCACCTTGTCAAAGGCCTTCTGGAAATCTAAATAAATCACGTCCACTGGTTCTCCCTTGTCTAACTTCCTTGTTACCTCCTCAAAGAACTCTTAACAGATTTGTCAGACGCGAATTCCCTTTGACAAAGCCATGCTGACTCAGTCCTATTTTACCATGCATTTCCAAGTACTTCGCGATCTCATCTTTAATAACAGACTCTAAAATCTTACCAATTGGAGAAACATATGGTAAGATGACCAAAGGTTTGGTTAATAACGTAGCTTTTAAGAAATATCTTGAAGGAGGAATGTGAAAGAGACAGGCAGAGATATAGAGAGGCACTTAAGCTGTTCCTAAAGAATTATATTCCTTAATTCTGTATCAATTCTCACCACCTCTTGTATCTAGATAACATTTTAACCAATTTGCCCCACATACAGTTGAATTGCAACCATCTAGTATTGCAGAGTTAAAATGAATCTTCAGCAGGACTAAAGCTCCTTGTGGCTCGCATAATGTGTTCAAACTCATGATCTTCATTCCCCTTCTCACAATTTGCTTTGTCATATGAGTTCTGTGGACCCTGCCTCTTTGCCTTGGACTGTTCACTGCATGATATTTTGGGTTACATACCTATTAACTGATCCATGAGAATTCCTGTGATTCATTCACTATTATTGCTGCTACAATTTTGTCTTCCGTTGTATTAGCTGTTTTAGGCTGCTTTTGGGGAGATTGTGAATATTAGATAATCAATTGTGTAAAAATGCAAATTACAGATTCTAATGTGTGTGGCTGTGGGGGTATTGGCGGTGGGGGATGGGCTGAGCCTGCAAAACCCCAGATATAGTCCCATTGCCTGATTGGAACAGCAATATTTATTTGTGTACCCAGCCCATCCTGATAAGAACTCAAAATGCATTCATATTGATATGGGTGCCCATCACTGCCATGTGAGTGAGGTGATCTCTCCTGACCCAAATACTCTGGAGAAGTCAGCAATAATCACTAGCACCAGCTCAGGTGCCCTTGCATTGTTGGAGTGGGCACATGCAAATGCAGGGCCATTGTGTCCAATTTTGTGGGCCTTGCTTTTACCAGTATTTTCACCAGTCAGTGAATGACCAATTAAATTTAAGATCATCACAAAAAAGAACAAAGGAGAAATCATTCTTGCAGAAGTTTGTTGGGAGATGGCTTGAACTAATGGTGGATATTTAAAACAATTGAAGAGAAAAATATGAAAAGGGTATGAGGAAAGAATTGTGAGTAACACTTTGAGAGATCAGGAAGATACAATGGGCTGTATGGCCTCCAGTTGTGTGGTAAAATTCCAATAATTTTATGTCTCTATGTGTATTTTACTTAAGCTTATCTGATCAAATACTTCAGCTGTTATTTCCTGTTTTCTTATGTCGACGATGATAGCTTCAATAAATAGAATTTAAAGTTAAAATGCGATGCCTTATCATTGCTTACCAGCAGGCAGAGTGCTCCACGTTTCATTGAAGCTCCTTTCACTGGCACATTAGATATTGCCTAACATTGTCTTAGGTGCCATTCTCAATCTGACTAAATCTCAACCATAGCTATGAATCAGCATGTAAGTAAATTGCTGACACAGAAGGTTTTGTGCATGTAAGTACGTTTTCATTATAAATGAAATGAAGCCTAAGGAAATGTTGACATATAAGCAGTGAATTTGATCACTCTTTTGGGGCCTCAGCTCACCTCCCATTTGGATTTATTAGTGAGATTAACGCAGTTTATAGCTACGAGCAGCTCATGGTGTTTTATTGCTCAGAGATGGATACATAATTCTAACCCAGAAATTATTCTTGACTGTCATGATATTCAGACAAACATCATGGTGCAAACATACATACACACTGATGGACAGATCAACGGACCAATCAATACGCACACATCACAGCCAATCACAGGCAAGAGCATACACACTATAAAACAGGGAACACGACACTTCCCGCTCATTCCAGCAGGAGACAGCCCAGGGCACAGAGCTCACAGCAAGCCACTCAGACAACTATGCGCAGATCGAGAAGGAGTGCCTGGGTTTGTTAACCAGCATAGACAAGTTCCACGACTACGTGTATGGTCTCCCCCAGTTCACCGTGGAAACCGCCCATCGCCCCCTGGTCAGCATCATACATAAGGACCTGAACGAGATGACCCCTTGCCTCCAGAGCATCCTACTCAAGCTCTGGAGGTACGACTTCCAACTGGTCTACACCCCGGGAAAGGACCTCATCATTGCGGACGTCCTATCCACTGCCAGCTGATGATTCACGTCTGGCCCGTATTCGCCGGGAGGCTGCGGCTGACCCCCTTCTACAACGTGTGATGCGCCACATGACGGGAGGGTGGCTCAAAGGACAGTGCCCACAATTCTACAATGTCCGGGACGACTTGGCCGCCATTAACGGTGTCCTCCTAAAGCTGGACCGGATTGTGATTCCACACAGCATGCACAAGCTGGTCCTCGACCAACTACATGAAGGCCATCTGGGGGTTGAGAAGTGCAGACGGAGGGCCCGAGCAGCTGTATACTGGCTGGGCATCAGTGATGACATTGCCAACATGGTGCTCAACTGCCCCACCTGCCAAAGGTTTCAGCCAGCGCAACCTCCTGAGACGCTTCAGCCACATGAGTTGGTGACGTCCCCCTGGGCGAAGGTGGGTGTGGACCTTTTTCATGCGCTTGGCAGGGACTACGTCATCATCATAGATTACTTTTCGAATTATCCAGAGGTGATACGCCTGTACGATTTGACATCGTCCGCTGTCATTAGGGCATGCAAAGAGACCTTTGCTCGCCACGGCATTCCGATGATTGTCATGTCGGACAATGGGCCCTGTTTTGCAAGCCAAGAATGGTCTTCTTTTGTTGCTTCATATGGCTTCACACACGTGACGTCCAACCCTCTGCAGCCCCAGTCAAATGGAAAGGCAGAAAAGGACGTTCACATCGTCAAGCGGCTCCTCTGCAAGGCTGCTGATGCCGGATCAGATTTCTGCTTAGCCCTGCTGGCCTATCGCTCGGCCCCAGTAGCCACTGGCCTCTCACCAGCCCAACTGTTGATGGATCGCGCCCTCAGGACCACTGTGCCATCCATTCTGGTCCCTACACCCAACTATGCTCCAGTACTGCAAAGGATGCGACAGCAGCATGCTCAGCAGAAGGTGGCACATGACACTCGTGCAACTGATCTTCCTGCCCTGGCGCCTGGAGACAAAGTCTGCATCCACCTACCAGAGGGTGGCTGGTCGGCAACTGCCGAAGTTCTCCGACGCGTGGCTCCCCGCTCGTTCCTGGTTCGCATGCCTGATGGCTCCATTCGCAGGTGCAATCGCTGGGCTCTTCGCCTGCTTCCGCGTACGCTACGTGATCATACACCGGTCCCACGCCCTCCTGTTGTTCCTGATGTCGACTTCGTGGAGCTTCCTGCCACCATGCCCATTCCTCTGTCGCCTGTGGCCAGGCCCATTCCTCAGCCGGTGGATCCTGACCCACCCTTGAGACGGTCAACCCGAATTCGTCGCCCACCTACTAGGCTGGACTTATGAGCCTGTTTGAACATTTAACTCACTGACATACTGTGCCACAATGTTAATATGTTTCTCTTTTTGTCGCTACAGGAGTTCGTTTTGATGCTTAATGTTTACACGTGTTTTGTTTATGGTACAACCTCGTTGCTATGTTGCACCTGACACCTTCATTTGTATATAGTTTAGCCTCATGTACATGTTGTAGATATTGCACACACACATTCAGCTGCACTCAGTACACATCTATATTTATTACCACATAGGCACATATTCGTGTAAAAAAAAGGGGGATGTCATGATATTCAGATAAACATCATGGTGCAAACATACATACATACTGATGGACAGATCAACGGACCAATCAACACACACACAACATCACAGCCAATCACAGGCAAGAGCATACACACTATAAAACGGGGAACACGACACTTCCCGCTCATTCTAGCAGGTGACCGATCAGGTCACAGAGCTCACAGCAAGCCACTCAGACATTCACCATGTGCTGAGTGCTTCTCCAAGATAGTGTTCGGGCTAGATCCACAAGTTAGAGGGTAATGAACGAACCACAGTAACCAGTTTACAGACGTTGTTATTGTTAGTAATAAAACTGAGTTGTGCCATCCGCAACCGTGTTGGTTTGTCTATGTAGCAGAGCACCCAACACGACATTGACGATAACAAAAATTGAACGAGTAATATTTTTATAAAGTCTACATGCTTACCTGTCAACAACATCATCAGGAAACACAGTTGCAGTTTTCATATATATGCTGATGACACCCAGCTCTACCTCATCAGCACCTACCATGATCCTTCACACATAGAACATACAGTGCAGAAGTAGGCCACTCGGCCCATCGAGTCTGCACCGACCCACTTAAGCCCTCACTTCCACCCTATCTCCGTAACCCAATAACCCCTCCTAACTTTTTTTTTTTGGTCACTAAGAGCAATTTATCATGGCCAATCCACCTAACCTGCAGGTCTTTGGACTGTGGGAGGAAACCGGAGCACCCGCAGGAAACCCACGCAGAGAACGTGCAGACTCCGCACAGACAGTGACCCAGCAGGGAATCGAACCTGGGACCCTGGCGCTGTGAAGCCACAGTGCTATCCACTTGTGTTACCGTGAGACTCGATGGGCCGAATGGCCTCCTTCTGCACTGTATGTTCTATGTAAAGGCCACTCGCCTTCAATAACCTGACAGCTGGTCCAGCATTCAACACCGGAATTGCAGAAATTTCCTGCAATGAAATATTGGGGAGAAGAACAAATGAGTAGCCGGCGAAGTTTAAAAAAAATTCTTAAGTAAGGTGTATTACCACTAGTAGCGTGTACTTAATGTTGGTCACAAGGTCAGTATTAGTAAGTAGTGTTATGCGGACCATGGGGGCCACGGGTCATGGAATATGAGTTGCCCCATTGAGTAGATGGAGGCTGGCTCCAGCAATGCAGACGGATGCTTGGCTGGAAAGATAGTACAGGAAGGAAGGTTTTAGATCACTGGGACTTGGGATTGGCTCTGGGAGAGATGGGACCTGTACAGACCGGACTGGTGGCACTTGAATATAGCCAGGAATTCCTTGCGGGGCACTTTGATGGTGCTATTGCAGAGGGTTTAAACTAAGTTGGCAGGGTATACAAACCAGAAGTGTCCAAAGGTTAGGTGGAGTTACAGGGATTGGGCAGGAGATTGGGCCGAGTTAGGGTGCTCTTTCGGAGGGTCGTTGTAGACTCAATGGGCCGAATGGCCTCCTTCTGCAGTGCAGCGATTCTATGATTAAATCATTGAAAGGGGTGTCGAGTATAAGAGCAAGAAGGTTATGTTGAACTTGTATAAGTCACTGGTTTGGCCTTACCTTGGTAGCGTCTGGTCCTCTGCACTGCACTTTAGGAAGGGTGTGAAGGCACAAGCTGGAGATGGTACAGAAAATATTCATGAGAATGGTTACTGAGATGAGGAACTTCAGTTATGAAAATATGTGGAGAAGTTGCTGTGGTGATCTTTGTGAGGGGTTTCCAGGATGGAAGGATTAGTGATCACAAAGCTCTTTTGAAGAACTAAACCAATTTTATGAAAACTGTATTAAAACATACATGTAAGAATTAAACTACACTCACTAACACTGGGCGCGATTCTCCGACCCCCCCACCGGGTCGGAGAATCGCTGGGGGCCAGCGAGAATCCCGCCCCTGCCGTGTCCTGAATTCTCCGTTACCGGAGATTCGGCGGGGGAGGGAATCGCGCCGCGCCGGTCAGCGGGCCCACCCCCGGCGATTCTCCGGTCCGCGATGGGCCGAGGTCCCGCCGCTGTCAACCCACGCCAGCCGGCGTGGATTGAACCACGTTTCGAATGGCGGGACAAGGCGGCGTGGGTGGTCTCCGGGGTCCTGGGGGGGGCGCGGGGCGATCTGGCCCCGGGGGGTGCCCCCACGGTGGCCTGGCCCGCGATCGGGGCCCACCGATCCCCGGGCGGGCCTGTGCCGTGGGGGCAATCTTTTCCTTCCATCTTCGCCATGGTCTTCACTATGGCGGAGGCGGAAGAGACCCCCTCCACTGCACGTGCGCAGGGATGCCGTCAGCGGCCGTTGACGCTCCCGCGCATGCGTCGCACGGCAAAGCCATTTCCGCGCCAGCCGGCGGGGCGGAAATCAGTCCGGCGTGAGCCTAGCCCCTCAAGGTGAGGGCTCGGCCCCTCCAAATGGGGAGAATTCCGCACCTTTGGGGCGGCGCGATGCCGGACTGATTCTGGCCGTTTTTGGCGCCGGTCGGCGGACATCACGCCGATTGCGGAGAACACCGCCCACTATCTCTAGTTACTAAATATAACTATTTTATATTAATGAAAAATGGTGTGGGATTTGCCGCGTCCGGGACTGGCTCTTGGGAGGCTGACAAGCTGCAGCCTCATATACACATTACAATTCCCATGCACACACATCCCAGCCAATAAGATGGCACTGGTTTTTTTTATTCGTTCATGGGACGTGGGCATTGCAGGCTGTGCCAGCATTTATTGCCCATCCCTAAACGCGCTTGAAGGGGCAATTATGATTTCACCTGTGGGTCTGGAATCACACGTAGGGCCAGACCAGGTAAGGATGGCAGATTTCCTTCCTTGAAGGACATTAGTGAACCAGATGGCCTGAGGGGGACACCTATACGACCCATGGCACTAAGTTCACAGTGAGCTGTCAGCGGTGTGCGAAGCTGCATGGCTGCCTTTCCGGCTGCGGCAATGGTGTTCTTCTCTGACCCCACAGCCCACCTCCTGGTCACCCTCCACTACTCCCCCCCCCCCCCCCCCCCCCCCACGTCGGACCCGTTAATTACATGCAAACGGTGTGTACTATATGTGCGCTCCGGATTGCATTGATGCTGCTGTCGAGGTGATGGAGAATTGCGATTTGCCGTTAAATCGGTACCTGCGTTTCGCGATATCGGCATCAGCCTACGGAGAATCCTGCCCAAATTCCTGGAAGAATGGTTGTATTCTCTAATGATATAATTGTACGACAGCATTGCAAAATACATCAAGCACTTACGAACTTCAAAGCTAGTCATTGTTCCAGATAGGAAAATGCTCCAAAGGATTTGATGAGTGTTGGTGCAAAGCATCCAAATGACAGGTCAATCAAAGTGCGTGAAAGGAAAATTACAGAGAAAATAAAAGGTTTCTGACATAAATTCTTAACAGTTTGATCCTATACAGGATGACTTCTATATCCTTTCTTTAGTGAAAGGGCAGCTGCAAAATAAATAGCCTGGAAGTCACAATAGACTAAAGAAATAAAAATACATCAACAGCAGCGAAACTGTTTCCATAGTGTCCAAAGCCTCTTCCTCTCATTGTTCTCTGAAGTACATCATAGCTGCATAATCTAAATATGAGAGCACCATTTTGTGTTGGGCACCAGGTTGTTTCCTGGTGCCCAGATATGGGGCGGGATTCTCCCATTCTGCGGCAGACTGTTGCGTTTCATGACGGCGTGAACTGGCCATTGGGAGTACCGATTCTGGCCCCGACAGGGGACCAGCAGTGAAAGCATACCTGATTCTTTTGGTCATTGATGCCTGTGAAAAATTTTGAAAATCATTGAAATCCGCCATCAAAATGCTAGGAGGCATTGGAGCTTTGAGGAGCTATGAAGTGCATGGCGGTATGGGAGAATAGGAGATAGTAGGGGGAATGAGAGACAGGAGAGGCAATAGAGAAGTCATGGTAGTTAGGTGGGGATTAAGGCAGATGAGGAGTGAGGTTTAGGGGCCGACAGTCATCCACAGGGTGTCCTAATGAAAGGAGGTGGATCATCCAAATTGCTGATCCTGGCATCCACCTGTCCCTGTTCACATCACGGATCTTCATTGGGAGATGGAGGTCCCAAAACCAGCCATCCTTATTCTCTGGAGTGAAAATATCATGCACATGTATGTTTACTTCTACCTTGGGAACATGTCATTGGAAAATGACCTCACCTGTGATTTTGTAAAATGATTCACGGGATGTGAGCATTGCAGGCTAGGCCAGCATTTATTTCCCATCCCTAAATTCCCTTGAGAAGGTGGTGGTGAGCTACCTTCTTGAACCACTGCAGTCCATGTGGTGTAGGTACACCCACAGCGCTGTTAGGTAGGGAGGTCCAGCGACAGCGAAGGAACGGTGATATGTTTCCAAGCCAGGATGGTGAGTGACTTGGAGGGGGACTTGGTGATGGTGTTCCCAGGTATCTGCTGCCCTTGTCCTTCGATTTGGTAGCCATCATTGGTTTGGAAGATCATGGGCGGGATTCTCCGCCGGTGGGCTGATCCGTTTTGCCGGCGCCCGGGGGGTTTCCAGATGGCGTGGGCTGCCCCACAATGGGAAACCCCACTGACCGGCCGGCGTGACGGAGAATCCCGCTGGCAGGTCGAGGCAGAAATGTGGCGCAGCGGGCGACAAATCCAGCCCGATGTCTCAGGAGCTTTGGTGAGTTCCTGCAGTGCATCTTGTAGATGGTACACATGTTGCCACTGTGCTTCGATGGTGGAGGGAGTGAATGTTTGTGGATGGTGTCAAGCTTCTTGAGTGTTGGTGGAGTTGCACTCATCCAGGCAAGTGGTTGCATCAGACTCCTGACTTACACCTTGTAGATAGTGGATAGGCTTTGGAGTTGAGTTATTCATCACAGGATTCCTAGCCACTGACCTTTTTTGGCCATAGTATTTATCTTGTTAGTTCAGCATAGTTTTTGTTTGGTGGTAACTCCCAGAATGCTGATCGTTCTATTGACCTTTTAATACTGGGTCTCACAAAATTAAAGGGCTGGATTCTCCATTCTGGAGACTATGTCCCCACACCGACGTCAAAACGGTGGAGTTAAACTCCTGGAAGTCCTGAATTGAAGGGATGTGAATTCCCAGCCCTGCAGGGGGCTAGTAGGGACCTGGAGTGAATGTCGCAGTTTTTGCTGCATATACAGGCCCCCGCATGTCTGGGTCAGAGGCCGCACATATGCACGGCGGCAACCTCCAGCGGCCACGTGTGCTCCATGGTGGATTCAGACCGTGGACCTGGACCCGAAAAAGAGACCCCTGATCTGCAGCGCGCCTGACCCTCAAACCCCGAACAATCATTCCCCGGCTGCCTATAAAGACCCCCTTGGCCTCCGATCGGCCCGCCCCTGACCAGGGCGGCCGCGGATTGAGTCCGCATTCCGCCACGCGAGTATTCCGACTGGCAATACCAGGTTAGTTCCATGCCATCGGGAACTTGGCCGGTTGGGGGCAGAGGATGTCGGAGTCAGCCTCTGGCAATGGCCCCCGGCGGCATGACATACTCCCCGGTGCCCGGAGAATCGCTGAACTGGCAGCGGGCCTGATTTCGGCGTGAAACTGGATTCTCTGCCCTGGCCGCGATTTCAGCATTGGGGTGTGGCGAATCCAGCCCAAAGTATTTCAAAACAATAGGCAAAAAATAATCACTAAGTAAAACAGTTGAGATTTCTTTAAACTGTGGATGGCTGAAAATGAATAGTTCAAAAGTTATCAAGTGGCACTTATTAAAGACTCTAAGTAAATATGTCAGGTAGCAGAAATGTTCTATGAAAATATGTAGCTGAGAAAATAAACCATGCTCTTAACCAATGTACTTCCAATGTAAGGCCGCTGCCTTAGACTTGACATGTATGCTCAAGCCGTCAGGAGTCGCGTCAATGCCAGATTCATCAGTCGCATTCACAAGACAGCCCCGAACGTCACCCAAGCACAACGCAATGCCATCCGCGCTCTCAAGACCAACCGCAGCATCGTCATCAAACCAGCAGACAAAGGGGGGGCCACTGTCGTACTGAACAGAACGGACTACTGCAAAGAAGTATACCGACAACTGAACAACCAAGAACACTACAGACAGTTACCCGCAGATCCGACCAAGGAACACATCCGCCAACTTAACAGACTGATCAAGACCTTGGATCCAGATCTTCAGAGCACCCTACGTGCTCTCATCCCACGTACGCATTGGAGATCTCTACTGCCTCCCGAAAATACATAAGGCCAACACACCAGGCCGCCCTATCGTTTCAGGCAATGGGACCCTGTGTGAGAACCTCTCTGGCTACATCGAGGGCATCTTGAAACCCATCGTACAAGGTACACCCAGCTTCTGTCGCGACACGACGGACTTCCTACAGAAACTCAGCACCCATGGACCAGTTGAACCAGGAACATTCCTCGTCACAATGGACGTCTCGGCACTCTACACCAGCATCCCCCATGACGACGGCATTGCTGCAACAGCCTCAGTACTCAACACCGACAACTGCCAATCTCCAGACGCAATTCTGCAACTCATCCGCTTCATTCTGAATCACAACGTCTTCACCTTCGACAACAAGTTCTTCATCCAGACACACGGAACAGCCATGGGGACCAAATTCACACCCCAATACGCCAACATCTTCATGCACAAGTTTGAACAGGACCTACTCACCGCACAGGACCTTCAACCGACGTTATACACCAGATACATCGATGACATTTTTTTCCTTTGGACCCACGGCGAAGAATCACTGAAACGACTACACGATGACATTAATAAGTTCCATCCAACCATCAGACTCACCATGGACTACTCTCCAAAATCAGTTGCATTCTTGGACACACTCGTCTCCATCAAGAACGGTCACCTCAGCACTTCGCTTTACCGCAAACCCACGGATAACCTCATGATGCTCCACTTCTCCAGCTTCCACCCTAAACACATTAAAGAAGCCATCCCCTATGGACAAGCGCTCCGTATACACAGGATCTGCTCAGAGGAGGAGGAGCGTAACAGACATCTACAGACGTTGAAAGATGCCCTCGTACGAACGGGATATGGCACTCGACTCATCGAGCGACAGTTCCAACACGTCACAGCGAAACACCGCACTGACCTCCTCAGAAGACAAACATGGGACACAACCGACAGAATACCCTTCGTCGTCCAGTACTTCCCCGGAGCGGAGAAATGACGCCATCTTCTTCACAGCCTTCAACACGTCATTGATGACGATGAACATCTTGCCAAGGTCATCCCCACACCCCCACTACTTGCCTTCAAACAACCGCACAACCTCAAACGAACCATTGTTTGCAGCAAACTACCCAGTCTTCAGAACAGTGACCACGACACCACACAACCCTGCCATGGCAATCTCTGCAAGACGTGCCAGATCATCGACATGGATACCACTATTACACGTGAGAACACCACCCACCAGGTACGCGGTACATACTCGTGCGACTCGGCCAATGTTGTCTACCTCATACGCTGCAGGAAAGGATGTCCCGAAGCGTGGTACATTGGCGAGACCATGCAGACGCTGCGACAACGAATGAACGGCCATCGCGCAACAATCACCAGGCAGGAATGTTCCCTTCCAGTCGGGGAACACTTCAGCAGTCAAGGGCATTCAGCCTCTGATCTCCGGGTAAGCGTTCTCCAAGGCGGCCTTCAGGACGCGCGACAACGCAAAATCGCCGAGCAGAAACTTATAGCCAAGTTCCGCACACATGAGTGCAGCCTCAACCGGGACCTGGGATTCATGTCGCATTACATTCATCCCCCACCATCTGGCCTGCAAAATCCTACCAACTGTCCTGGCTTGATACAATTCACACCTCTTTAACCTGGGGTTACCCCATCTCTGGATCTGTAAAGATTTAATCACCTGCTAATGGTCGCATTCCTAGCATTGTTTGGCATCTTTGAATTTGTCTATATATGTGTTTCTGGAACATACCTCTTCATTCACCTGAGGAAGGAGCAGCGCTCCGAAAGCTAGTGACATCGAAACAAACCTGTTGGACTTTAACCTGGTGTTGTAAGACTTCGTACTGTGCTCACCCCAGTCCAACGCCGGCATCTCCACATCAATGTACTTCCTGTAAGTGTTTGGAACTTTCACTCTGTTAGAAAGTTCATCCAAAGAGGAAGTTAGGAATCTCTACTCCTGACAAACATCCCACGGTGTAGGGACAGCCAGAGCACATAGCACTGAAAACATTATACCTACGTGTGATACCGCATATCGTTGGATACAATTTTCTAGTGATTTAGAAACAAAAAGGATTTGATTGATTTCAGTATGCCTTCAACATATGGAATCAGCTGGTCAAGGGAAATCTTAACTGTGATACGACTTTGTTGTGGACATAAAACATGATTCCATCTATACGACTCCTCTTGTACTTTTGGAATCCTGTCACGTTTTCAGTTCGTCAATTCCCATCTGCACTTCATTCCCCACAATAATCAGATGACACTTTTGTTTTAGTCGACACATCTGAAACCCCACACCAATTTAAAATGAATTGATTTGGTAGATGCGTGAGAAGCTGCTGACCATGTAGAAGATTTTTTTAAAAACTACTAATTTTCCTCCAATCATGGAATTTGAGTTCCTCATTGAAAATAATACAGGGTTGAAGCTTGTCAGCATTATTGCCCATACTAATAACGGATGTATTATTGCACAAGTCTATGCGAAAATGAAATAGCTCAGTCATTTGTTTTCAGATTGATATTGGGAAAAGTAATCAACATTTTTCTTAACGTCTGCTATTTTGAATCATTTACTTTGGGTAAACAAAATTGCAATTTGCAAATCAAGGGTTTTAATTGCTTACTTGAGTAAGCTAAGTTGCTGATGCTGTATCCTTTCCCAATGATTCAGAATGGTTTTCCTTCAGCAGCCATTGATAAGAACTAAAAAATTAATGCAATGTTTATATAACCAACTTGACATGCTGCCTTAATGACCCATAAATTGGTAATTTCTTGGAACGACTAGAGTACGTTTGTTGCAATGTAACGGTGGTGAAGCTGTAGACAAGTACAAGTGAGCTGCTGGATATTACATAACATTAACTTGCAAACAATGCTTATTTATATATTAAAAATTGGGTGTTTTTAATACTTTGTTGGCTATTACATGGAACTGGTGAAGTTGGTCATAGCCCCTCTGATCTGGCATGCTTGCCAAGTTTGACAGGCAGGCACATAGCTGTCTGGACCTTCCCAGAAGCTGATGGATGAACACTTGTTGCAACAGTCCAAGCAGGAAGCTTCACTTGTGATGTGCTCGAAAATATCAAGCTGTTACCCGAAAGTGATCTGGAAGCCCACGCAATCCAGATTCAAATCTCATCTCTACCAGATTTGGCAGTCAAAGGTGACGATTTTGGGGGAAGAATGGTGGCACAGTGGTTAGCACTGCTGCCTCACAGTGCCAAGGACCTGGGTTCAATTCCCACCTCGCGTGACTGTATGGAGTTTGCACATTCTCCCCGTGTCTGCGTGGGTTTCCTCCGGGTGCTCCGGTTTCCTCCCACAGTCCAAAGATGTGCGGGTTAGGTGAATTGGCCATGCTAAATTGCCCCTTAGTAGCCAAAGATGTGCAGGTTAGATGGGGTTACGGAGGTATAGGGCGGGGGAGTGGGCCTAAGTAGGATGCTCTTTGGGTGTAGACCGAATGGCCTCCTTCTGCACTGTATGAATTCTATGGATTTGTTATTTTGTTTCACTTGTAGACTGTTTTAAGGACTGAATGAACACAGTTAAGAGGTTTCTTTCGAAAGTTTAATAACAGGACAAAGTTTAGAACTTATAGGGATTGGGGATAGGGAAAAGCAGCTCATGGAATTTAAATCCAATTGGACATGGACTACTTCAGTGTCTGATGAGTTGGGAATGGTGCTGAACATTGTGCAATCATGAGCAAAAATCCCCACTGCTGTCTTTATGATGGAGGGAAGCAGCTGGTTGGGCCTAGGACACTACCCTGAGGAACTCCTGCAGTGATGTCCTTGGACTGAGGCGATTGATCTCCAATAAGCACAACCAATTTCCTGTGTGATAGGTATGATTTCAATCAGCAGAGAGTTTCCCCCTGATTCCCATTGACTCCAGTTTAGCTAGGGCTCCTTGATGTCACACTCGGTCAAATGCTGCCTTGATGTCAAGGGCAGTCACTCTCAACTCACCTCTGCAACTGAGCTCTTTTTTCCATGTTTGAACCAAGGGCAATGAGGGCCAGAATTCTCCGTTGCCTGTCTGCCTCGTGACCACTACTACTGAGAACGGAGAATCCGATGCTCAGCCAAATCTCCCAATCACTGCAGCAGGACCGGAGTATCCTACTGCGGTTAATGGACGGAGTATCCCACTGCTGTTAATGGACGGGGAATCCTACTACTGTTAATCCCACTGCTGTTAATGGACGGAGTATCCCACTGCTGTTCACTGATGGAGAATCCCGGCCAAGTTCAGGAGCTGAGTGACCCTGTCGGAACCCAAACTGAGCACCAGCGAGCAGGTTATTGCTGAGTAAATGTCGCTTCATATTATTGTTGACAACAACTTCCATCACTTTGCTGATGATCAAGAGTAGACTGGTGGGGCGGTAATTGACGGGGTTGGATTTGTTCTGCTTTTTGTACACAGAACATACCTGGGCAATTTCACAATTCCACAAACTTTCAAACCCTCTACCACTAATAAACAGTGCAGCCGTGTGTACCATCTACAAGAAGCACTGCAGTAACTCACCAAGGTTCGTTAGACAACACCTTCCAAACCCACGGCCTTCACCATCTAGAAGGACAAGAGCAGCTGATACCCTGGAAACCCCATCACTGAGAGGTTCCCCTCCAAGTCACTCATCACACTGACTTGGAAATATATCGCTGCTCCTTCACTGTTGCTGGGGCAAAATCCTGGAACTCCCTCCCTAGCAGCACTGTGGGTGTACCTACACCACAGGGCCTGCGGCGGTTCAAGAAGGCAGCTCATCTTCACCTGATGAAAGGCAGCTCGGGATGGGCAATAAATGCTGGCCTAGTCAACAATGCCCAGAAGCCGTAAATGGATTAAAACAAATTTCCACATTTCCGGGTAGATGTCAGTGTTGTAGCTGGACTGGAACGGTTTAGCTAGGGGGTGCAGGTATTTCTGGAGCAGAAGCCTTCAGTATTATTGCTGGAATATAACCTTTTCAGTATGTGCCTTCAATAATTTCCTGATACCATGCGGAGTGAATCAAATTGACTGAAGACTGACATCTTGATGCTGGGAATCTTCGGAGGAAATCGAGATGGATTAACCATTCGGCACTTCTGGCTGAAGATCATTGCGAATGCTTCAGCCTTGTCTTTTGCACTGATATGCTGGGCTCTTCATCATTGAGCATGGGGATATTTGAGGAGCCTCCTCCTCCTGTTAGTTGTTTGATTGACAACCACCATTCAGAAATGTATATGGCAGGAATGCAGAGCTTAGATCTGATCAGTCGGTTGTGGGATCGCTTAGCTCTGTCTTGCGCTTTCTGCTTCTGCTGTTTGGCATTCTTGTATTGTAGCTTCACCAGGTTGACACCTCATTTATCGGCATGCTTGGTGTTGCCGCTGGCATGTCCTCCTGCACTCTTCATTGAACCAGGGTTGATTCCCCAGCAAGTTGGTAATGGTGGAGTGGGGATATGCTGGGCTTTGAGATTGCAGTTTGTTCCTGCGTACAATTCTGTTGTTTCTGTACCTTAGGGGTGCCAGTTTTGAATTGTTAGATCTGTTTGAGATCTATCCCATCTTGTCTTTTTATATGCTTGACTTGAGACTATTTTTAATTATTCAAATATCAGAATCCTTTGAGGACAAGGTCAAGTCGTCGTCACTTTTGTTAGTTCCTTCACCACATGCAGTAGACCAGATTGAGCGGCTATGTCCTTTAGGACCAGGCAGATTCAGTCAGTATTGATGCTACCGAGTGACTTTTGGTAATGGACACTGAAGTCCCCCACCCAGAGAACATTCTGTGCCCTTGCTACCCTTAGTGATTTCCCCAAGTGATGTTCAACATGGAGACGTACTGATTCAGCAGTTGAGTGTCAGTCGGTAGGTGTTAACCAGCAGGAGATTTTCGTGCCCATGTTTGACTTGATGCCATATGTCTTCAGAAGGCACGGTGAAATCGGGATCCCGCCGTATTTCCATACAATTAACAAGAGCCACCAACGGCCTCCTGTCATTCAGTGGCCTCCCAGCAAGTGGTCACGCTGGCACTGATTAGTACTCCTTTTGAAAAACGTGAATCTGCGGAAGCGCTTCTGTGGTGAGCTGAAGAGTGGGTAGCCATCTTTGCTCACAGGCAAAGAGCCTGCGGGCGCTGGGCTTGCCACCCCAATGCTTGGCAGGGAGTGGGGGGACCCTCGGCTGGGGGCGGGGAACCCTCTGCAGGGGTGGGCCATCATGGGAGGGTTTGGGGAGGCACTGGGGGGGGGCTACCCGGGGACAAGTGCATGCGGCACCACCATGCCAACCCCTGGACCATTCCGGGGGCAATACTTGTCCCTGCCCGTCTGCCCCACTGACCATCCGTAACCCCCACCGACTGCCGAGGCCTCTGGTCGTGTGGCTGAAGGCTATCGCTAATCGGGAATTGGCAATCGTGGTTAAGTGAGCACTTCACACAACCCAAGTGGATACCCGTGGGTGGTGGGTCATGTAACATGTGGGAGTGATTGCCCAGCATTACCAATCACACCTTGATGTATGGAGACCGTGCCTTAACACTGCGGGAGGCAAAACCACACTCACAACAGCCAACTTCCGAACACCCAGGGGCTGGGACACCTCTCCGAGGACATGCCCATGGCTGGAGGGTGGATGAGTGCCACAAGGAGGCCAAGAGTTCGGAGGTCGTCACGCATTGCAGAAGAAAGTGACGGAGGCATCATCCTAGTTGCACACAAGGTTTCTATTGTGTTTTACAATTCCCCACGCTCCCAATGGTGCTATCCCCTCCCCACCCCTGCCTCCTCACCCCTACATACCCCCCACACCCTCGCCCAGTGCCCTCAGTGATCCTCAATGTGCTTTACCCTTCTAGCTCTAACATTACGTCTAAGTGGGTCCCCAGGATGCACACCTGAGGTGGAGGCAGCCAGCTGCTTACCACATCCCGCAGCCTTCGATGCCCCTGCGGGACGTCCTCTGGGGGCACTGAGGCCGCAGGGCTCCGGCTCACTTGTCGGCAGGACATGTCCTGTCATGTGTGCTGGCTGCGAGATGTGGCCTCATCAGAGGGGTGGAACTTGGGAGAGATGGTGGCCACTGTCGCCCCTCTATGGGACGTGTCCGGGTTGGTGCCCCCTTCTCCCACTAGGTGCCCATAGGGCCCTGGGATTCACCTTGGGACGGAGGGACAGTTGGTTCAAGCCCCAGCTGCCCCTGCATCATCTGGCTCTGCCAACCTTGGCGGTGCCCCATGGCCGTGCCATCATGTCAACATCCTCGGCGATTCTCCTCAGTGACTGAATGCTCTGCAGCCCCTCGACAATGCCTAACTGCGACTAGGACAAGCTCCGAAGTGCCTCGCCCATGTTGATCTGGGAGGTCATTAAGATCAGCCTGGTACTGGGTCACATTCCCCCGGCGAGGCAGACATTCTGCCAAGACCCTCAGCCATCGTCGTCACCGATGGACTAATGGTGCTGGTGTTGCGCACCAGGCTGTCCAATGCGGTCGCCACCCTAGCAATGTTGGCCTCAGTGCCAAGCACTGGTGGTGACATCTCCTACACCTGTAGCCTCTGGGACTCCTCCAAGCATCTATGGATCTGCTGGAGTGATGCTGACATCTCCCTCTGAATGTCCGGCTGCTCCCTAAAATCTCTCTCAGCTCCGGGATGACCTCTTCCACAGGTTCAGCATCAGGCTGAGACCCACCTGGGTCCAGGGATTCAGCAGATCTCCAACTGCTGTCTCACCTGGTGGTTCTTGTCTCCACCTGGTGTACATCAGCAGCAGTGTGGTGCTCACCAGATTGTGCCCCAGAAGCCTGACCACTAACATTTCCCACCCAGATGAGTGTATCTGCACTGATGGAGAATGGGGATGACGGCTGTGACAGGGATATTATGATGGCACCTCGGAGCTCTCCTCCGAGGTATTTTCCTGGGAGACTGGAGAGGGGCCACCCAGGAGTGGCCGGCGTCATTGACTGGAGGACCTGCAGGGGAATGGACATATGGTGAGTGGGAGGCATTGGTCAGTCAGTAAGGCAATACCATCGCACGTTTGACAGCTCCTCAAGGTGGAGGGCGATGGTTCCTCACTTCTGCAGCATCCACCGACCTCCGCCATGGTGACCGCTCCGTCCTCAGCCACACCAGTCACCTCCAGGACACGCTCTTCAAACGAGGTGTGGATTCTTATGTCTGACACCACCACCACCAGTCTGGACCCTGTCCCAGCGATCGTTGGAGAGCTTTTCCTGAGGACATACAGAGAGGGCATTGTTTGGTTCCCAGTGGTGGGAGGGAGTGTGTGAAGGAAGGGTTGGGGGGGTTGAAGGGGAGGGGATGGAGGGTGTGTTAGAGGTTACATGGCAAGCTGGGGGGTGGACACTCCTGTGGGGGTGGAAAGGCAGGTCTTGGGGGAGGGGCGGGCCTTCATTGGTGTCTACTCACTCGTGCTGCCCGGTGTAAGTCATTAACCTTTCTTCTGCACTGGAGGCTGGTCCTTCTGGTCACACTCCCGGGCTCACAGCCCCCACCACTTCATCCCAGGCAGCATTGGGACCCTCGGGGCAACAGGACATCCCTCCTGGCCTGCACAGCATTTCGCAGCCTCCCCAGATATGCATCCTCGAACCTTGTGGACTCCCAGGGCAACTCCCTCCCAACTGAATACCACGTGCTGCTGTTCTAGTCTGTCTGTCCATCAGGTGGGACAGGACATATCCAGGGACAGTGATTATAGAATCGTAAAATTTACAGTGTAGAAGGGGACCATTTGGCGCACCAAATCTGCACCATCCCTTGGAAAGAGCACCCTACCCAAGCCCACACCTCCACCCTATCCCCATAACCCAGTAACCCCACCTAACCTTTTGGACACTAAGGGTGATTTAGCATGGCCAATCCACCTAACCTGCACATCTTTGGACTGTGGGAGGAAACCGGAGCACTGGAGGAATCCCATGCAGACACGGGAAGGAAGTGCAAACTCCACACAGTCACCTGAGGCCGGAATTGAACCCGGGACCCTGGAGCTGTGAGGCACAGTGCTAACCATGCCGCCCGTGAGGGTGGAATCTGGGACATTGTCTGTAAGCAATGATTCCGTGTGTATGACTATGTCAGGCTGTTGCTTGACTAGCCCATGGGACATCTTTCCCAATTTTGGCACATTGGGTTTGCCGTTACAGTTTCCAGTGCCCAGGTCAATCCCATTTTTAGATATTGTAGTGAACAAAGAGCAAAGAACATAGAAAATTTCAGCACAGGAACAGTCCATTCGGCCCTCCCAGCCTACGCCGATCCAGATCCTTTATCTAAACCTGTCTTCTATTTTTCAAGGATATACTTCCCTCTGTTCCCCGCCCGTTCATATATCTGTCTAGGTGCATCTTAAATGATGCTATCGTGCCCGCCTCTACCACCTCCGCTGGCAAAGCGTTCCAGGCACCCACCGCCTTCTGCGTGAAAAACGTTCCATGCACATCTCCCTTAAACTTTCCCCCTCTCACCTTGAAATCGTGACTCCTTGTAATTGGCACCCCCACTCTTGGAAAAAACTTGTTGCTATCCACCTTGTCCATACCTCTCATAATTTTGTAGACCTCAATCAGGTCCCCCCCTCAACCTCCGTCTTTCCAACAAAAACAACCCTAATCTACTCAACCTTTCTTCATAGCAAGCACCCTCCATACCAGGCAACATCCTGGTGAACCTCCTCTGCACCTTCTCTAAAGCATCCACATCCTTCTGGTAATGTGGCGACCAGAACTGCACGCAGAATTCCAAATGTGGCCTAACCAAAGTCCTATACAACTGTAACATGACCTGCCGACTCTTGTACTCAATACCCCATCCGATGAAGGCAAGCATGCTGTATGCCTTCTTGACCACTCTATCGACCTGCGTTGCCACCTGAAGGGGACAATGGACCTGAACTCCCAGATCTCTCTGTACATCAATTTTCCTCAGGACTCTTCCATTGACCATATCGTCCGCTCTTGAATTAGATCTTCCAAAATGCATCACCTCGCATTTGCCTGGATTGAACTCCATCTGCCATTTCTCTGCCCAACTCTCCAATCAATCTATATTTTGCTGGATTCTCTGACAGTCCTCCTCACTATCTGCAACTCCACCAATCTTAGTATCATCTGCAAACTTTGGTTTGATACAACTGAATGGCTTGCTGGGACATTTCAGTGGGCGCTTAAGAATCAACTGTCATGATGTACATCAGCATATCATGGTGCAATCACACACACACTGACACACTGATGGACATACAGTAGGACCAACCAGCATACACAACATCGCAGCCAATCACCAGTGAGAGCACATGCACTATAAAGACAGGGGACACCAGAGATCCCGCTCATTCTAGCAGCAGCCAGCTCAGAGCACAGAGCTCACAGCCTGCCTCTCAGACGTTCACCGTGTGCTGAGTGCCTCACCTAGGTAATGATAGGACAGGGTCCACAGATAAGCTGGTAATGCATGTACCCAAGCTTACAGTATATTATTACAGTTGAGTTGTTAATAAAATAGAGTTACACCATCTCCAGCCATGTTGACCTGTTTGTAGACCAGAACACCCAGCACGACATGGTTCCAGGAGTGGACGCATACTAGCCCCTGTGAGACCTACCTGCAACTTATCAGCAATCCGCCATCCTGCAGCATGGAGAACATCAACCCGCCGCTGCCGCTACGCATCGCTGGCAATCTCGGGGTGAATTGGAAGCTTTTTAAACAGCGCTTCCAGTTCTTCCTAGAGGCCACAGACAGGGAGAATGCATTGGACATCAGGAAGATTGCCCTTCTTCTCTCCACGGCAGGGCAACACGCCATCCACATCTTTAACTCCCTTACATTCGCGGACGGCGAGGACAAAACCAAATACAAGACGGTGCTCCTAAAATTTGATGAACACTTCAGCGTTGAAGTTAACGAAAGCTTTGAAAGGTACCTGTTCCAGCAGCGCCTGCAGGGTAAGGACGAGCCTTTCCAGTTTTATTTAATGCACCTCCGCATCCTCGCCCAGTCCTGCGGCTATGGGCCCACCTCTGACACCATGATACGTGACCAGATAGTTTTTGGGGTCATGTCGGACACCCTGCGCCAGCAGCTCCTTAAAATCAAGCAACTCACCCTAGCGACGGCCATCGAGACCTGCCTCGCTTGTACGCGCCAAAAGAGGGGACGTTGACGCGGAGGAATGCGATGCACAGGCGCGCACTATGCACGACCGCACCACGCATGTGCGGTGGTGCAACGAACGCACTAACGTCATGACATGCGGCAACTGTGGCTCCGCCCATTTAAAGCGGCAATGTTCGGCCAAAGCGCGACAATGCCTACGTTGTGGCAGCCTTGGCCACTATGCTGCCTGCTGTCGAGCACCTCAGCCTGCCAACTCGTAACAGTTTAACCAGCCTCGCAGAAATGTTCGGGCAATTCTACCCACGTTCACCGAGTCCGATCCTGACATCATACAGACCAGTGACACTGAGGACAGGGCGCCTTTCCGCATTGCTGTCATCAACAAGAACAAGCTGTCCCCGAGTCGAACACACCAGCCGCTGTTGGTGCACAGCATTGATCCGGACGACGAGCGGTGTGCCACCCTGACGGTCAACCGATCCCAGATCACATTCCGCCTGGACACGGGTGCTTCTGCAAATCTCCTCGCATGGTCAGCATTTCAAACTCTGAGGGTAAAGCCAGCAATTCTTCCATCCATCTGTCAACTGGTCGACTATAATGGCAACGTCATTCCCGCCACGGGGTCGTGCCAACTCGAAGTGACGCACAACTCGCGTAAAGCCATCCCACCCTTCGAGATCGTGGGCTCTTTAAAGGACTCTCTGCTAGGCGCACAGGCGTGCAAACTCCTCCACCTCGTTCAGCGAGTACACTCTCTCTCTCCAGAAGGCACGTCTGACTTCCAAGATGCGGAATTCAGGGCGCAACTAAACTCAATCCTCTCTCACAACCAGAAGGCTTTCGAGGGCATGGGTACACTGCCCTACACATACAAAATCCTGCTCAAACAGGATGCCACCCCGGTAGTTCATGCACCTCGCAGAGTCCCAGCACCCCTCAAGGACCGCCTCAAGCAACAGCTGCAGGACTTTCAGGACCAAGGAGTGCTTTCCCGGGTGACGGAGCCAACTGCATGGGTCAGCTCCATGGTGTGTGTCAAGAAGCCTTCCGGCAAGCTCCGGATCTGTATTGACCCGAAAGACTTAAATCGCAATGTATTGAGGGAACATTACCCTATACCCAAACGTGAGGAGATCACTTGCGAGATGGCTCGGGCAAAAATATTCACCAAGCTTGATACCTCAAAGGGCTTCTGGCAGATTCAATTGGATCAGTCCAGCAGGAAGCTGTGTACCTTCAACACTCCATTTGGCAGATACTGCTACTATAGGATGCCATTTGGAATCATATCGGCCTCTGAAGTTTTCCATCGCATCATGGAACAGATGATGGAGGGCATCGAAGGCGTGTGCGTCTATGTGGACGATATCATTATTTGGTCTACCACACCGCAGGAGCATATCAGTCGCCTCCAACGCGTCTTTCAACTGATACGGGACCAGGGCCTGCGCCTCAACAGAGCCAAATGTTCTTTTGGCCAAACCGAGCTCAAGGTCTTGGGGGACCACTCTCCCGGTTGGGTGTGCGGCTTGATGCCGACAAGGTGGCAGCCATCACGGCTATGCAGACAAGAAGGCGGTGCTACGCTTTCTAGGAATGGTCAACTTCCTGGGAAAATTCATCCCTAACCTCGCTTCCCACTACAGCTCTCTGGCACCTTGTCAGGAAGACAACTGAATTCCAGTGGCTTCCCACCCACCAGCGTGAATGGGAGGAGCTCAAGATCAAGCTTACCACCGCCCCGGTACTGGCGTTCTTCGATCCTGCAAGGGAGACGAAGATCTCGACTGACGCCAGCCAATCCGGCATTGGGGGGTCTTCCTGCAACGAGATGACACCTCATCATGGGCCCCTGTCGCCTATGCGTCACGTGCCATGACCCCCACAGAGCAGCGCTCTGCACAAATTGAGAAGGAGTGCATAGGCCTGTTGACTGGCGTTGACAAGTTCCACGACTCTGTGTATGGCCTTCCCCAGTTCACTGTCGAGACCGACCATCGCCCGCTGATTGGCATCATCCAAAAGGGCCTTAATGACATGATCCCTCGCCTCCAGCGCATTCTGCTCAAACTTTGGAGGTACGACTTCCAATTTGTATACACCCCGGGTAAGGACCTGATCATAGCAGACGCTCTGTCCAGGGCAGTCGACACTCCGTCCGACCCAGAGGGGTTCGTTGGCCAAGTCGACGCACATGTAGCCTTCACTTATGCCAATCTGCCGGCCACTGACGAATGCCTTGCCCACATTCGCCGTGAGACTGCGGCTGACCCCCTTCTGCAACATATGATGCGCCACATGACGGACGGGTGGCTCAAGGGACAATGCCCACAGTTTTACAACATTCGGGGTGACTTGGCAGTCGTGGATGGTGTCCTCCTGAAGCTGGACTGCATTGTGATCCTACACAGCATGCACCGGCTTGTCTTAGAACAGCTGCACGAAGGCCATCTCAGCGTTGAGAAGTGCCGACGGAGGGCCCGAGAGGCTGTATACTGGCTGGGAATAAATGAGGACATTGCCAACACTGTGCTCAATTGCCCCACCTGTCAGCGGTTCCAGCCGGCACAACCACGTGAGACCCTTCAGCCCCATGAGTTGGTCACGTCCCCCTGGTCGAAGGTGGGCGTGGACCTGCTCCATGCGCTCGGCAGGGACTACATCATCATCATCGACTACTTTTCCAGCTATCCTGAGGTCATACGCCTGTACGACACCACGTCATCGGCTGTTATCCGGGCCTGTAAGGAGACCTTTGCTCGCCACGGCATTCCGCTCACCGTGATGTCAGACAATGGCCCCTACTTCGCGAGTCAGGAATGGTCTTCCTTTGCTAGTGCATACAACTTTGCACATGTGACGTCCAGTCCCCTGCACCCTCAGTCAAATGGCAAAGCAGAGAAGGGTGTCCACATTGTAAAAAGGCTCCTCTGCAAGGCTGCTGATGCAGGATCTGACTTCTGCCTCGCCTTGCTGGCCTATCGCTCGGCCCCACTGTCCACGGGCCTATCGCCGGCCCAACTGCTTATGGGTCGCACCCTCAGGACCACTGTGCCGTCTAGTCACATTCCTGACCTCGACCATGCTCCGGTACTTCAGCGGATGCAACAGGAGCGTGAGCAACACAATGAGGCTCATGATGCTCGGGCGACTGATCTTCCTGCCCTGGTGCCTGCAGATCATGTCCGCATACATCTTCCGGAGGGTGGCTGGTCGGCAACCACTGAGGTTCTTAGACAGGTGGCTCCCCACTCGTTTCTGGTTCGTTTGCCTGATGGCTCCATTCGCCGCCGCAATCGACGTGCCCTTCATCTGGTTCCACGCTCGCTACGAAATTCTGCACCGGTGCCACGCCCTCCTGTTGTCCCTGACATGGACTTTGTTGAGCTTCCGGATACCCTGCCTCCTCCTCACTCGACCGTGGCCCAGCCCATTCCTCAGCCGGTGGATCCTGAACCACCCTTGAGGCGGTCAACCCAAATTCCTCGCCCACCCCAAAGACTTGATTTATAAACCTTGCACTATTGGACTCACTGACTTGTTCTGCCGTATTGTTTAAGAGTTTTTCATCGTTTGTTAATAGCATTTGTTTCATTCTTGGTGTAATATAGTTTTCCCCTGCGCCTGGCACCTTCCTGTGTATATAGCATAGCCACCTGCACATATTGATGTAAATAATGCACACACATGATCAGACAAACTCACTACACTTTATTTATTCTCATGTGGGCACATATTCTTTGCAAAAAGGGGGGATGTCATGATATACATCAGCATATCATGGTGCAATCACACACACACTGACACACTGATGGACATACAGTAGGACCAACCAGCATACACAACATCGCAGCCAACCACCAGTGAGAGCACATGCACTATAAAGAAAGGGAACACCAGAGTTCCCGCTCATTCTAGCAGCAGCCAGCTCAGAGCACAGAGCTCACAGCCTGCCTCTCAGATATGTGCTGAGTGCCTCACCTAGATAGTGATAGGACAGGGTCCACAGATAAGCTGGTAATGCACGTACCCAAGCTTACAGTATATTATTACAGTTGAGTTGTTAATAAAATAGAGTTGCACCATCTCCAGCCGAGTTGACCTGTATGTAGACCAGAACACCCAACACGACATCAGCCACATTGCTGTAGATACCCAAGGGCTGTTATGTTCCGGACAACAGCCCAGCCCAAAGTTCATTGACTTTCATCAGGACTGAGTGATCCCAATGGTGGACGGGGCTGGAAAATCCTGCCCCTGGTTTGCAGAATGCAGGTTCCATATGTCACTGGTTTCAACTGTCCTGTTATGATAAAATAACACAAAGGATTCCGAAATGTAAATATTTAAAAGTGGTCTCAAGTTAAGCATATAAAAAAGACAAGATTGTTGGGGAGGTGATGATCAGAAAAGTGCCTCTTTCCTACCCGCCACACTGGAGTTGCTCGGGAGTGAATGTTAGTTTAAATGCCTTGTCCTTGTTATTGAATGTGAGAAATATCTGGTTAAGCTCAAAAATAACAGCAACTTCATCATTTATTACCATATTGGCATTTTCTGTTAACTGTCCAAATAATAGTACTAACTTGGTGTAATCATTTTGTACGATGGAATCAACAACTTAAAGTTGTTTTGCTGATGTGGAATAATTTGTGACAATATTTTGAAATGTTGTCTATGCAATGTTACATTGCCTAAGATAATATTAACAGTTTTTAAATCTGCCAATGCACATGATTCTTTTGTTCACCGATGTTTACTGCTGATTGTTAATTGTATATTGCAATCACTTTATTTTCCTGTTTACAATACTTGGCACTTTACACGTTGCCCTTAGAAATTCCAGCTTCCTTTCTTTCTTAATCTCTGGCACAGCTTTCCTCCCTTTTAGGAGCATAGCTGCTTCAGTTGTTTGGAGACCGGAAGAGGAAGGGACACCATTTCTATTTCCATAAAGATTATGCCCGATATGTCTCTTGTCTCACTTCATTCTGTTGTGCATTTATTTTCTTCTTTGCTTCTGCTGTATCAAACACACAAGTTCTTGGCTGTGCTTAAGAGAAAAATCTGCACTCTGTATAATCTAATCCTTTCCTATTCCAAAGCAATTTAAACAGTATCAAGATAAGCTGCAACGTTATGTATTCGTTCATGGGATGTGGGCGTCATTGGTTGGACCAGTACTTATTGTCCATCCCTAATTGTCCTTGAAAAGGTGGTCGTGTGCCACAGTCTTGAACTGCTGCATAAAAATGCTCCAATTTTCAACTCAATTATAACATGTTCTAGCCACTGCCTGTGGCAGAAAAAGGGTGTGGGGCGAGGGGTGGGGTTTGGTGGGGGAGGCAGGCAGAGGGAGGGTTGGTAGGGATGATACTGAACAGACAGCGGGCCATTCTCTCTAGGAAAATGAAGGAAAGGCTCGGGCTAGCTGTTGCGGGCCTTCAAGCCAAGAACTGCAGAGCACCATCACCAGAGCCTTGGTGCAAGTTGTGGTAGTCACCCCTGTTTGTATAATATGTGTATTAGAGGTAATACGGTTAGGCTCCTGTACTACAGGTACGGGGTATATCCCTGCCTGCTGGCTCTGCCCAGTAGGCGGAGTATAAATGTGTGTGCTCACCGAGCTGCTGCCATTTCGGTAGCAGCTGCAGGAGGCAACACATCTCTGCTTAATAAAGCCTTGATTACTCTCTACTCTCGTCTCGTTGTAATTGATAGTGCATCACAAGTCCTGCTGTTGAGGAATGTGCAAAGATTTGGGACTGGTATGTTCCTAACATCTTGGAAATATGACCCATTATTGATATAAAGTTTCAATCACAGTCTCATTATTATAAAATTGCTTAGGGATTTTGAAGTCCATATAACAATAACTATTTATAATTTATTTAGTGGCAACTTTTTAGAAGTTCGATTGATTCCTATAACATTATATGTACTAATATACAAATGCTTAGTTCTGAAAATCATGCCAGTCAATTGGTTCCTATTTCATATTACTCTTCGAACAAAACATTCGAACAAAACAGCTCCTTTGTCTTTTCATTTTAAAAAAATTGTGGGCATCACTGGTAAAGCCAGCATTTATTGCCCATCTCTAATTGCCCGTTACAGATGGTAGTGAGTCACCTTCATGAACTGCTGCAGTCCATGTGGTGTCGGAATAATCACAGTGCTGTTCGGGAGAGAATCCTGGGACTTTGGCACAGCGACAGTGTAGTCAGGATGGTGTGGGGCTTGGAGGTAGTGTCTGCCCTTGTCCTTTCATTTTGCCACCATAGAAGAGGTTTGAAACTACTTGTCCATCTAGGTGGTAGAGTCCAAGGGTTTGGAAGCGTTGCCGAAAGAGCCTTGGTGAGTTCCTGCAGTGCATCTTGCAGATTGTACACAATGCTGCCACTTTCTACCAATGAGCGGGAGACTCTTCAAGGTGATGGAGGTTTCATGGTTTTAATCCCTAGCCACAGTACATGAAGTGCATCGACCCTATAGTCTCAATTATGCTTTTCCTCTTGTGGCCCTTTGCAGTGGAGATAGTGCTTGTATGAAGGCATACTCCATTCCAGTATTTTTCAAGCATGTTCTCTCTCTTTAATTTCTGAAGGAAGCTTTTCACAGAATTTACAGTGCAGAAGGAGGCCATTCGGCCTATCGAGTCTGCACCGGCTCTTGGAAAGAGCACCCTACCCAAGGTCAACACCTCCACCCCATTTATAATGCCAGAGTTCTAAACCGCTATAACTTAAAAAATGGTTAAAAGTCACATTTCAGTCCAAACTGTGTTTTCATTATCCCATGATTATGCTATAATAACAATTAACAATGATTTTGAACACATGGACCCGACATATAGTTGAATGTAGAGGGAAGTATAAGTTGCTTATGTACATAAACAGGAGAAGTGGACTGTTTTTACATGACCGGAGAATTAAATACCTTCCAGGGAGAAGGTCCATTTACTAGTGAAACCTGTCTGTTTTGCAGCTAGTAAGTGTGGTATTTCATGGAGTAAAGATCCTTTAACAGGCAACTGCTACCAAATCAACCATAATTCAGCTCTAACATGGCATGAAGCAAGAAGAAGTTGTAAGCAACAAAATTCAGACTTGCTGAGTTTGACGGAGCTACACACGCAAACATATCTCTCAGGTAACAAATTGTTGCAGTTCAATGAAATTGTATACATTTTTTTTGTGATGCAAAAGATCCCATTACTAATACATAGCAAATTATTAACTTTATTGATCTGTTGCTGCTAGAATAGCCTCAAAGGTTCCATCATCATGTTGCAATAATCACATTCATGGAAACAGTTTCCAATGCCTAGGCTTGGGTTATATGCTTTCATGCTATTTCTTGTTTGAAGACTGAACCCCAGTGATCTGTGTTTCCATCTGATAGCATCTTCGGTCAAACTTTTATGCTTTCGGACTGACATTCCCAAGTTCCATGACAGCAGAAAGATTAACAGTGACAGCGATGGCTGTTTTTGAGGCCATGAATGAAGACTATACCGGACGATGTGGAAGTCCAGGCGAGATTGGTGATTGTAAGGTCTCAGGAGGAGAATCTAAAGACAACCAAGAATGGATTTCCAGAGCCCTACACAATCACCTTTGTCGTGAAGGTTGCTCTGGGGAAGTAGAAGGGCTGATGCCAACTGCTGACTGATGATCTCTTCCTGGTCAGACTTTTGTCCCCTCTATCACCATAAACCATAATCATAAAACATTTCATATCTCCCCATCTACTCAATGTTTAATATGAACTCTGCTCCTCCACAATCCCTTCTAATCTCTCTTCCTCCTGGACCCATGCCAGAAGAAGAAAATGCATCCCATTATATTTGGATCTGCCACTGACATTATGTAATGTTATGTTTGGATGCAACTAATATAATGGGCTGGATTCTCCGTTGGCGGGATCCTCAATTTCGGCGTCAGCGCACTCACGCCTGCGGATTTCCCGACGGAATGGGGGTGCCCACAATGGGAAACCCCATTGGCCAGCTACAGGATGCAGGATCCCGCTGTGAGCGGGAGCACTCTGCACCAGGGTGTAGCGGGACAGAGAATCCCGCCCAGTGTATTTCCCAAGTCAGTCATTTCTTTGTTTTGGAGCATTTATTTGATTTTCTGATTCTGGAACAGTGGGAAATATAGACGATACACTTCCAATTATTTTTAACCCTCAAACAAATTCAATGATATGATTTTCTTTATTGGAATACTTTCTGCATTTTTTTCATTATCTATAGGTGTCATTGTGGCACATTGGTGAGCATTGCCACCTCACAGTGCCAGGGACGTGAGTTTCATTCCTGCCTTGGGTAACTGTCGGTGTGGAGTTTGCATGTTCTCCCCATATCTGCATGGGTTTCCTCTGGATGCTCTGGTTTCCTCCCACAGTCCAAAGATGTGCAGGCTCGGGGGATTGACCATGATCAATGCACGGGGTTATGGGGTTAGGGTGTGGTTTTGGATCTAGGTTGAGTGCTCTTTCGGAGGGTCGATGCAGACTCGATGGGCCAAGTGGCCTAATACTGCACTGTAGGAATTCAATGGATTCTATTAATATTCTCATTCTATAATGATCAATGTTTGAGCTAATCAATGTGTTGAATTATAAACTTCCGCTAGTGATCTTGTCAGTGAACTTGGGTTCTCTAAACATACAGCCTGCTTTTGTCGCCAGTACTTTTATTTAGCTCTTCTTCCCTACCTGTTTTCTTCTGCTTTCGATCCTCCACTACACCCAAGTTATTTATGTCTTGAGAAATGTGGTTGCCTTGATTTCCTTAATTTCTGCTTATTCAGTGGTCATATTTAAAGGGAGGAGCTGCATTAGGATAGTTTGCCAGTGCATTCTTGCCATGACGAACTGTCCCAGTGTAGGCTGGAGATCAGATTGATTAACCGCTGCACTAAAATGGACAGCCAATTACACTGGTTAAGAATGCAAATAGGGGTTATTTTGCAATCTCACTGGCATTTTGCCAATGCTGGAGTGGCTCCAACCCCACATGCAGAGTCCATCAGCTCAATATAGGCAGCCTCCCTGTGACAGGCAATGGGGACTTTCAGAGTCAATGCTCCATGCCTAAATGATGGGGTCACTGGCAGGATAGGCCTAAACAATTTTACAGGCGAGGTTTCCCTCTACTCCAAGAGTCCTACTGCATTCGTCCCTCCAGATTTCTTACTTATCTGAGAGCACCTCCATGTTGAGGCATCGTCATGGTGCCCGACCTGTCTCAGCAGCACCCACCTCTCCTGGTGGGGTTCCTGAGGCTGAAGAGCACCCTGCGGAGTTGTCAATTAAGTAGAGATTTCCACAAAGATTGCTGAGCCAGTCCAACTGCAAACAGAATATGGTTTGTAACCCCTGAGAATCGAGAAGCCTGTGGGTAAAATTGTGTGGGTAGATAGTGAAAGTGGTTATAATGAGGTTGGACCTTTAGCCAGTATTATTCTAGGTACTTTAACTGCTCTAATTTAGGTTATGAGTTTGAAAGTATGTTTATTGGTTTTGAGATCTAGATACCTCTTTTTGGTGAGCTGAGGATAGTGGATAGAAAAAACACTATAAATTGCCAACTACTGGTAGGGCTCTATGTTTCCACTGGTTGTTTCTCTTTATCAAAACACCAAAGCTAAAAAAATCCAAGTTTGCTTCTCTTTTCCTTCTCAATTGTAAGGATTGCCCACAAAGCAGTTATTATCAGTTTAATCTTGGTGAGTTGCTGCAGTGCATCCTGTGGATTAAAGCTACTGGACAAGTATGAGCTCACCAAAGAGAGTCAGCATTGATAGGACGACCAGGTCATATTAGGGTTACATTTCTGAGGAGGTCACTGACATGTGGGACCCGAGTGTCTATGCATGTTTATCAATATGAACTTCCATTGTATATTTGATAATGGTGCATACAAGAGATTATTCGCAAAACTAACAGCATATGGATGTGAAGGTAACCTTGTCATATGGTTTAATAACTGGTACAGCGGTAAGGCTTCTTCTGTAGGCTGTCAGTGATTCTGTTCTGGCCAATATCTTTGTTCCCTGAACATCCTTGTCATAGAACATAGAACATACAGTGCAGAAGGAGGCCATTCGGCCCATCGAGTCAGCACCGACCCTCTAAAGCCCTTACTTCCAAACTTGGACATAGGATATCATTTGTCCCAAAATATAATCGGATAATATTATGAGCAACAGTTATAAACATTGCATTTTTCTTTTATTTAGGACTTATGAATAATTTAAAGACATCACTTTGGTTAGGGCTAAATAGCCTGGATGCTGAAAAAGGGTGGCAATGGACTGATCAAAGCCCCTTCAGATACCTGAACTGGGCTCCCGGTAAGTGGTGGGAAAATGAATGTTTCAGTATCCAAAAAATTGAAAAAGGTACGGGTAAGCAACTCTTGGGCTGATTGCATGTGTCCCATAATCCTGTACGTGGAGGGCACAAATGTCACATTTATATCCAGTTTCACTGGGATTCTGTCCCATATTGATCAGATCTCAAGTTTTGTTTAGGATTAGCAGCATTTTTGGAGAGGCAGGCTACTTTATATTTCACAGTTCTGACAAAGGGGGCACACCTGAAATTTGAACATAGAGAGCCATAAATTAGTGGGAAGAGGTTTGAGGAGGGAGGGATTAGGGAGAGTGGAGTTGGGTGTTGATGGTAAACTTCCATCATTATTCCTCCGAACTGACTGAAACTTAAAATAATTTGGGCTTGCATAGAATAGTGTGAAATCCTTAAGTTGTTCTCTATACAGCCTCACGGCGCCGAGGTCCCAGGTTCAATCCCGGCTCTGGGTCACAGTCTGTGTGGAGTTTGCACATTCTCCCCGTGTTTGCGTGGGTTTCGCTCCCACAACCCAAAAGATGTGCAGGCTAGGTGGATTGGCCACGCTAAATTGCCCCTTAATTGGAAAAAAATGAATTGAGTAGTCTAAATTTATTTTTAAAAAGTTGTGCTCTGTCACTCAGTGTTCTGACACCTGGGGCGAAATTCTCCCCCAACGGCGCGATGTCCGCCGACTGGCGCCAAAAACGGCGCCAATCAGACGGGCATCGCGCCGGCCCAAAGGTGCGGAATGCTCCGCATCTTTGGGGGCCGAGCCCCAATATTGAGGGGCTAGGCCGGCGCCGGAGGGATTTCCGCCCCGCCAGCTGGCGGAAATGGCGTTTGTTGCCCCGCCAGCTGGCGGAAATGGCGTTTGGTGCCCCGCCAGCTGGCGTGGAAATGCGGCGCATGCGCGGGAGCGTCAGCGGCCGCCGACAGTTTCCCGCCCATGCGCAGTGGGGAGAGTCTCTTCCGCCTCCGCCATGGTGGAGGCCGTGGCGGAGGCGGAAGGGAAAGAGTGCCCCCACGGCACAGGCCCGCCCGCGGATCGGTGGGCCCCGATCGCGGGCCAGGCCACCGTGGGGGCACCCCCCCGGGGTCAGATCGCCCCCAGGACCCCGGAGCCCGCCCACGCCGCCTGGTCCCGCCGGTAAATACCAGGTTTGATTTACGCCGGCGGGACAGGCAATTTCTGGGCGGGACTTCGGCCCATCCGCGCCGGAGAATTGAGCGGGGGGTCCCGCCAACCGGCGCGGCCCGATTCCCGCCCCCGCCCAATGTCCAGTACCGGAGACTTCGGCGGGGGTGGGGGCGAGATTCGCGGCGGCCAACAGCCATTCTCCGACCCGGCGGGGGGTCGGAGAATGACGCCCATGGGGAGGAGTGGCATAATGGTATTGTCACTGGACTATCAAACCAAAACCCAGAGTATTGCCCTGGGATCCAGGTTCAAATCCCGCCATTGCAGGTGTTGAAATTTAAATTCAATAAAAATATGAATTAAAAAAATTGTCTAATGATTACTATGAATTGATTATTGCAAAAACTCATCTGGTTCAGAACTGCCCTTTAGGGAAGGAAATCTGCCATCCTGGTCGTGCCTACATGTGACTCCAGACCCACAGCAATGTGGTTGATTCTTAACTGTGCCCCTTCAAGCGCAATTAGGGCTGGGCAATAAATGCTGGCCCAACCTGAGACACCCATATCCCATGTGTAAATTTAAACAAACATTGTGATGTGAACCCGGAGCCCTTTGTTTCATGTTCAAAGATGACTGCACTGTCTCAATGTCTATCTCAGTGACAGGTCTATATTGAATGGATTGTAAAATGGCAACCACAGAGATTCCCACATCGCAACATCAAGCCAGACAGGACAAGTAGTTGCATTCCAAAACTCAAAAACCCCACTTTTTATAACTAACAAAATATCAAAACATCCCCCTTTTCCTAACAAACAGAAGACACATTTCCGTGCATTAACAATTCTTTGTTCTATTACTCAGTTTTTATTCTTGCATTCCATGTATAGTATTTACATCATGCAGGTCTCTTATTGATGTGCTTTTGTGTTGTCATTGTCCAGAGAGTATTGTTTCCGTAGCATTTGTTCCTATGGTAAGTTTTGTTGTTCCATTTTGTTTGTTGGGGGCTTGTAGTTTTCTGGGATTGACAGTGCTCTATACTCAGTACAGCTTGTGGAATCCCTCCTTCCTGACTGGCTAACTGCAGTGAAGGAACAGTTTTGCTCGTTGTTTGTATCTGCCTACAGCTGCGCCAGTATATTTGGTTGTTCACCTCCACCACATATGAGCAAGCTGACAAATTATCTATGCACGTCCCAAGGTTTCGCATGTAATTACTCCTCTTAAGGGCATTGAAGGTTTGCACCATGACTGGCTCCCCAATGCTCAGCTCTGGTAATTGTTTCGTAGTCTTCAAAATTAAATTTAGCTTTCTGTCATTTGACTTCTGGCTTCAGTAGCTTCTTTGCTTTTGGAAGAGTAATTTCCACACAGCGTGGCATTAGTCTTTGGCCTGAACTACTTTCAGTTGGTGTGTTTCTCCACTCCAAGATGACCTTGTATACATCCATGCCAGATTTGCATGATTTCTTGATGATTCCTTCGGCAGTTGTCCCTGCTTCCTTAGCTTTTCCACTCGACTGGGGATATCATGGAGATAACGTATAGGTTGAATCGCCTAGTCCTTTGTGAAGTGACTGAATTGTTCACTCGTGAACTGAAAGCCATTGTCACACATTACAATGTCTAAAATGCCATATGACTGAAGTGTGTTTCCAGGCATTTTACTGTGTTGCCTGCCATTGTTGAAGTTCATAGAATCATAGAATCATAGAAGTTTACAGCATGGAAACAGGCCCTTCGGCCCAACCAGTCCATGCCGCCCAGTTTTTACCATTAAGCTAGTCCCAGTTGCCCGCACTTGGCCCATAACCCTCTATACCCATCTTACCCATGTAACTATCTAAATGCTTTTTGAAAGACACAATTGTACCCGCCTCTACTACTACCTCTGGCAGCCCATTCCAGACACTCACTACCCTCTGAGTGAAGAAATTGCCCCTCTGGGCCCTTCTGAATCTCTCCCCTCTCACCTTAAACCTATGCCCTCTAGTTTTAGACTCCCCTACCTTTGGGAAAAGATGTTGACTATCTACCTTATCTATGCCCCTCATTATTTTATAGACCTCTATAAGATCACCCCTAAGCCTCCTACACTCCAGGGAAAAAAGTCCCAGTCTATCCAGCCTCTCCTTATAACTCAAACCATCAAGTCCCGGCAACATCCTAGTAAATCTTTTCTGCACTCTTTCTCGTTTAATAATATCCTTTCTATAATAGGGTGACCAAAACTGCACACAGTATTCCAAGTGTGGCCGTACCAATGTCTTGTACAACTTCAACAAGACGTCCCAACTCCTGTATTCAATGTTCTGACCAATGAAACCAAGCATGCCGAATGCCTTCTTCACCACCCTGTCCACCTGCGACTCCACCTTCAAGGAGCTATGAACCTGTACTCCTAGATCTCTTTGTTCTATAACTCTCCCCAACGCCATACCATTAACTGAGTAGGTCCTGGCCTGATTCGATCTGCCAAAATGCATCACCTCACATTTATCTAAATTAAACTCCATCTGCCATTCGTCGGCCCACTGGCCTAATTGATCAAGATCCCGTTGCAATCCTAGATAACCTTCTTCACTATCCACTGTGCCACCAATCTTGGTGTCATCTGCAAACTTACTAACCATGCCTCCTAAATTCTCATCCAAATCATTAATATAAATCACAAATAACAGTGGACCCAGCACCGATCCCTGAGGCACACCACTGGTCACAGGCCTCCAGTTTGAAAAACAACCCTCTACAACCACCCTCTGCCTTCTGTCGTCCAGCCAATTTTGAATCCAATTGGCAACCTCACCCTGGATCCCGTGAGCTTTAACCTTCTGCAACAACCTACCATGCGGTACCTTGTCAAAGGCTTTGCTAAAGTCCATGTAGACAACGTCTACTGCACTGCCCTCATCTACCTTCTTGGTCACTCCCTCAAAAAACTCAATCAAATTTGTGAGACATGATTTTCCACGCACAAAGCCATGCTGACTGCCCCGAATCAGTCCTTGCCTCTCTAAATGCTTGTAGATCCTGTCTCTCAGAATACCTTCTAGCAACTTACCTACTACAGACGTTAGGCTCACCGGTCTGTAGTTCCCAGGCTTTTCCCTGCTGCCCTTCTTAAACAAGGGCACAACATTCACCACTCTCCAATCTTCAGGCACCTCACCTGTGGCTGCCGATGATTCAAATATCTCGGTTAGGGGACCCGCAATTTCCTCCCTAGCCTCTCACAACATCCTGCAATACATTTCATCAGGTCCCGGGGATTTATCTACCTTGATGCGCTTTAAGACTTCCAGCACCTCCTCCTCTGTAATATGCACACTTCTCAAGACATCACTATTTATTTCCCTTAGTTTCCTAACATCCATGCCTTTCTCCACCGTGAATACCGATGAGAAATATTCATTCAGGATCTCACCCAACTCTTGTGGCTCTGCACATAGATGTCCTTGTTGATCCTTAAGAGGCCCGACTCTGTCCCGAGTTACTCTTTACCCCTTTATGTATCTGTAGAATCTCTTTGGATTCTCCCTTGCATTATTTGCCAAAGCAATTTCATGTCCCCTTTTTGCCCTCCTGATTTCCCTCTTAACTCTATTTCGACAATCTCTATAAGTTAGCTGGTCTACCTCCCAGTAGTCGGGATTCTACAATAATAAGATGATCAGTTCCTGCTAGTGTGAAGAAGTCTACTCCCAAGCTTCATCCATGGTCTGTTTAGGATGTCATACATCATCAACGGTGCTCTAGCTTATTTCGCTTGGTTTTCATTACAAGCACTGAACTAGCCAATGTGGTCTTTGATTTCATTGTTTAGCCAGTAGAGCACATCCATTGCCTTTCTCAGGCTTCATTTAATCTTTGATGGATTTCATGGATACACTTCCGCATCTCTCCTCTCATCTCCATAGGGATGATGATGCTCTTTACTTTGTACATGATATTATCTTGGGCTATCAATACATCTTGGTATGCCCAATATGCTCGTGATCACTGGTGTACTTGATGCTCTCAGGCCATCCTTTCATTACTCCTTGCAGCCTTTGGAGGATTTGTATCTCGTTAGGCAGCTCAATTGATTTGAGCAAGGTGCTCGTCTGTCATATTCAATGCCACGGCTGGGTTGATGACTTACAAATCACGTTGAGCTGCTGTTTGATGTTGAATCAGCATGTTTAGGGTTACCAGCCCGAGCTTTACTAATACTTCAACTGAGCTGAATAGCTGTTGCGTCCCATCTATGACGTGGAATTGACCTTCCTTCTTGCCATTGCATGGCCTCTCAGACTAATTTGTCCTCATGTTATGAGTATTGTGCCATCATAGAGCCTCCTCAATCTTACTTTCAAGCATTTAACTTTCAGATCACCTTGTTGAGCTAATCGCACATGTCTGTGGAAGTCATGACCTTGTATGATGTACCAGTGTCTATCTGACACTTCTTAATCATTTAATACTCTTTTACAGTGATCATTGTAAAAGTCACAAACCATTTATCACCTATAGATTTGACGGAATCAATCTGTTGGATGGTGTATTATTGCTCATCAGGCTCTTCTGCTGATATCTCACGATCTGCATAGGCTTGTTTTGCTTTTTTCTCACCAAACATTTGTGCGCAAAATGACTCTGCTTCTTGCAGTTAAAACACAGCTCTCATATGCTGGGCAATTATTCTTTTCCTTTGTCTGACGTCCTCTGCAGTATTTTCATCCTGCCCTTTGTCTGCAATTGTTCTGCTCCTTCAGTCTGCAGTGTCTCTCAGCAAAATGTATCTCCTGGTCTGCTCTGTCATATATGTGCTCTAACTGACATTTTACACGCTCTGCATTTCTGCGCATGTTTATGACTTTCCTGAGCATAAGATTCCCCTCTTTTACCAGATGTTCTCTCATTGAGGGTTCTAATATGCCTTAGAGAATTCTATTTTAAACCAGAATATCATTTAGTTGTCCAATTTCACATGACTGCAAGCTGTAAAACTGCAGTCACATACTGTCCAGTGGGTTCATTTGCACCTCGAGTTCTAGTGTTGAATGCATACCATTCATAAGTAGCGTACACTGGGTATTCAAAATACATTTTCACAGTGTTCAAAATCTCTGTTGTCTGTTTCCTTTGTTCATCGGATAGATTTAGGGTGGAATACATTTTGTAGCGGTCCCTCCCCACCAGTGTTAGGAGTGTAGTTACTCTTATCAGCTCTGGCTTGTTAGTTAGATCTGTTGCAAGCTTATAGTTTTGCCATTACAAGTGGTAAAACCACCATTTTTTGCCACATATAGCCTTTAATTTCTACTGGAATAGGGAGTGGAAAGCTTACTGCCATATTCACCCACCCAGTATTTTACTTGCAGCCTTCAATCTGTGTTTGCTTTTCCCTGTCTTTTTCCAGCAGCTCTTTTTGCAGATCTGATCATTTCTGTGTGCTTGAGCTGTGTCTTCTCTAACGCATTGCCAGATTTCAAAACTCTATTTTATCTCCACTCCCTAACACTAATGTTTCATGTACAAAGACGACAGAGCTTTCGCAGTGTCTGTCTCAGTGAGAGATCTTTATTGAATTGACTGTAGCGTGGCAAAGGTCACACAACTACAGCAAGCCATATAGCATATGTAGCACCATTGCATTTCAAAACCCAAACATCCAGAGCCAGCAATCATCGAAATCAGAACAAATTTTAACTTTCCCACCCCACATCACTCTTGGAAACCCTAAAAAAAGTTATGTCTTGTTCAAGTTAATTGGGTAATCATGGTGATGTGATTAATGAAATTTAGTAGACAACAGAATTGGACCCAAAAAATAAATTATATTTTCATGGAATGCTGTTAAATGATTAATGAGTAAACATTTAAACTAATTTTTAATATGTTTTTAGATAATATTTTAACTTCCATTTGGGCACATGCATGTCCCAATCTTCATTTGCTCTATGTGAAAATTATTGAAGGTTTGAGCGTTTTTAGTTTCCTGTATGGGGGTTACTGTGAAATTCCTTTAATGTGATTGGCTGCTTGGACAGCCTGATGGAATTACCCCTGCTCCACACTGAATTCCCAGTATAGAAGCCTTAACTGCAGAACAATTGCACAGCGATAGAGCTGAAAATCTCACCAAAGGTATAGCAGGATCTCTCAGCAAGACTAGGATCACAGTCAGAACGGCTTCACCGTTGAACCCCAAAATCCAACTCATGTGTTGGTTCGCTGCATAGCTGCTGATAGAATGGTAATATTGAACGTCCATTTTTAAAAATTATTATTAAACAAGCCATTTCAACAATGAATTGACAAAGTATTTTACATTTGATTTCAAACTGGTTTCCAGTAATGTTGCCCCAGAGACAATTCATTCAGTGAATGCCTCATATCTGTGCATTACTTACAGTATCGTAATTAGAATCTCAATAATTCACTTGTTGATATGACTAATTTTGTTTTTCTTTCTCTGTCAACTTAAGGATATCCATCATCTGAAGCAGATCATACATGCGTGGTTATGAATCCTTCCAGGGCAGCAAAGTGGGAATCCAAACCTTGTTCTCAGAAACTGGGATACATTTGTCAGGATGATAGTGGAAACGCAAACACTTCCAGGACGATTGAAGGTTAGCCCTGTTGGTGTGTCTAACATTCTGAGAGTAAATATTGCATGTACTAGTTGAACACAGAGCAACAAATGTCAACCAATGCAAGAAATTATTTCGAAGATTTCACTTTCATTTGAGGTAAGAATTCCAGTGGCTGTTTGTGAAACCGATTTCCTCTGTTAATGGTTTAGATGGGAAGGTCCTAGAATGGAAACCTGGCTTAAAAGGCCATAACTTATACTTTTTAAAAAAGAAAATATGGATGAATAATCATAGGACAGTCAAGTAGCTTTTAGCAACAGAAACCCCCCACTTAATAAACATGTAGTTTGACTATTATATAATACTCCTTCACCCCACCCACACCTTCACAAATGTACACCGATTTAAAAATAACACGGGTCACAAAAAATATATCTTGTGCTATAATGTTCTCAGTAAATACACAGTACCTGTAAACCAATAGGCCAACTGTGGTAAGGCAGTCCCCACTTTGAAATCAAGTGATAGATGTCACCCAATTGAATTCTGTGTATTTCTCCTCAAATCTTCCCAGATGATTATTACACTGAGAGCCAACAGGCCTCACTGAGCTCTGGCTTCCGTACGAGTGTTTACAAACTTTACTCTTGAAAAGACACACCTTAGAATCTTCTTCTAAACGATGCTTTCTCTTGGCTGTTTTCAGCAAGGATCCACTTCCAGAATTTCCAACTCTCCTTTAAGTTTTACTCTGCCTTGAATTATCATTTACTTTGAAGCTCCGACACAATCTCTCAGGTACCCAGCCATACCAATAGAACACTACTGCTCTACAGCTGTACTAAGCTCACCAACCTTAGGATTGCTTCAGATATAGTAATAATCTTTATTAGTGTCACACATAGGCTTACATTAACACCACAATGAAGTTCCTGCGAAAATCCCCTAGTCGCCACACTATGGCACACTGAGGAAGAATTCAAGATGTCCAATTCACCTAACAAGCAGATCTTTTGGAACTTGTGGGAAGAAACTGGAACACCCGGAGGAAACTCGGGCAGACACAGGGAGAACGTGCGGATTCCACACAGACAGTGACCCAAGTCGGGAATCGAACCCAGGTCCCTGGCGCTGTGAAGCAACAGTGCTAATCACTGTGCTACCGTGCCGCCCTCATCTGACCACCAGGACTACACCTTTTAGCTCTGTCTCTGTCCAGTTACTTTTCCCATTGACATTAGTTTTCCTGGGGCTTCTCTTTTCTAGGACTGCCTGTTCTTTATTTTCTGGGACTCACTTTCTTCCCATTACTCCATTGTTCTGCTTCTCTGCTTCTGGCATAGCTGTAAGAGTGTGTTCTCTCTAGATACCCAGCTACAACTGTCTTGTGTCCAGTTAAAAACTAAACTCAAAATATTGTTCTAATTTAAGGGTGGCCCCTGATTGGTAAGCAATAGCCTAGTCCTTTTTTATACTTGTTTGTTTTTCACCTTATATTCTCTAATCACAATACAGGCAGTTTTAAATAAAACCAAAACCTCTATACATTCAAACATATTTGTTTAACATGAATCTAAGTAAAGTTGCAATTTCTTACACAGACACATTAAAAGTAAACTAATTCAAATCTATACCTTATTTCTAAAATCCAATAATATAAACATAGATTACTTAAAACTACATATGTTTCCTGGCATTAGAAATAATAACCAGAAGTTTTCATAAACACATTTACATTAGCTCTGGTATTCCACTGAGGTCCTGATATCATGCTGTAACCTTGGTGGAAGATTAGTGGAACCCCCTGAACAACATCATAAATGGATGAAGATGGCCACTTATGCCATTTCTCCTGAAGTGCTGCTGTTCTTCTGCCAATTACATCAGAAAATTGGGAGAACCCCTATGGAACTTTAAACTAACATCATTATATTTCTCCTCAATAGATCTTTTATTTGTCCTTGGGATGTGAGTTTATTACCTGTCTCTAATTGCCCTTCAGAAGGTGGTAGTGAGGCACCTTCTTGAAACACTTCAGTCCACCTTACTCCAACAGAGCCATTACGGATACAGAGTTCCAGGAATTTGACACACCGACGATGAGCAAACAGCAATATAGTTTCAAGTCAGGATGGTGTGGGTCTCGGAGAGGAACTTGCAAGTACTGGTGATCCCATTGTCCTTTAGGGTGGTAGATGTTGTGGGTTTGGAACATGTTGTTGAAGGAACCTTGGTGAATGGCTACAGTAGATCTTGTAGATGATGCAACCTGCAGTCATTGTGCACTAATCGTGAATGGAGTGAGTGTATAAGGTGGTGTATGAGGTGCAGATCAAATGGGCTCTTTTGTCTTGGATGGTGTTGAACCTTTTGATTGTTATTGTAGCTATACTCATCCAGGCAAATGGTGAGTATTCCATAATATTCTGGACTTGTGCCTTGTAGATGGTGTTCTGGCTTTGTAGAGTCGGGGTGAGTTAATAGCTGCAGAATTTCCAGCCTCTGACCTGTTCTCATACATATGGGGCTGGATTCTCTATTTGGGAGACTATGGGTGGGATTCTCCTTTGCCCGATACTGATATCGTAATCGATGATCGGGCGGAGGATCCCTGTTTACGACCGAACCGGGGGTAGCACCTGTTTTCGGATGCTCCGCCCACCCCCACCCCCCACCAAACGGCATCATCGAAGAGTACGCCGCCCACCGTTGGGACGGCCTCAGGATGTTACCTGAAGACCCTCTCACGATGCTATGCCCCTGATGGGCCGAGTTCCTGACTGCACAGGGCACGTGTGTTCTCAGTTTTTGTGAACCTGGGGTGGCGGCTGCAGACAGTGTCCAGCGCCGCCACAGTCAGGCAGGATCCATGCTGCTGGTCGGGGGGGGCTTTGGCAAGGGCTGGGGGGCTGGTGGGCGGTGGCCCGGTGCTGGTGACGGTGTGTACAGGGGGCATTATCTGGCAGGTTGGGTCCACGCGCGACCGGTGCGATGTTGCATGGCGCAAGTGCTGCAGGTCATCACCGGCGCATGTGTGGCCATGGACCTGGCAATTCTCCTGGCGTTTATATCGGGAAGGCAATGCGTTTTGCATAGGAGGATCAGTGCGGGGGCGGCATCAGCATTTTTGTCGTAAAACCAGACACACCCTCCGGACATAGCCTTAAAATCTGAGAATCCAGCTCTATGTTCTTCTGCCAGAGATGAATTGAAACTAGTTTATGATCCCCCTGGGTGTGCAAACCGGCAAGCAATTCAGTATTCCCTGCCATGCAAATTTATGCATGGCTTGGAATTTGCGGAGGCATTCTGATAGTAAGGTTCTGCGGCTGGCCACACCCCCATACTTCACCTTTGCCCCCCCCCCCCTTCCCCCCCACACCATAGCCCCCCACCTTGGGATTTCTGGGTGTAGGGGGAGCCACACAGGGACCCATGGCTGAAGGCACCTCTTCCGACAGACCCCCCCCGCCCCCCCCCCCCCCACACACGTCCACCCCAAAAGGGACCACTGTCTGGAAGCTTTAGAGCAGTCCAGACAGGGGCAATGAGAAGAAGTACAGCTCTAAAACTTACCTTGAAGCTCAATGTGTCTGTTCCCCAAAGGAGAGCAGCTGTGCCTGCGTCTGGTTCCCACAGATCCATTAGCTGCAAGTTATTCTGAGCTTTGTGGTAGTGGTCTGTGATTGTCAGCTTCTCTAACAATCTGCAGCTTTGATTCATACATCTTCCTTCTCGATTCAGTGGCTTCAGTGATGAAACACAATGTTTACAAACAGTGACCACAAAGCAAAGAGAGGTATGTGCATTCCAAGCACTAAGTGCATTTCAATCACTCAAGCATGTGATTGCACACTCATTAAGACCCTTTGCATTCATTTACATGATCCCGCTATAACAATGTACAAACATACCTAATATACAAACATACTAATCAGGGACAGGAATGGGTTCGCCTCTTAACCTTGTTCTGCCATTTGATAAGATCATGGGTTGATCTGATAGAGGCCTCAACTCCACTTTCCTGCCGACCCCCTATATCCTCTGACTCCCTTGTAAATCGAAAATCTATCTGCCTCTACCTTAAAAATGCTTAGTGACTGTGGTGATATGTATTAGGGGTAGTATGGTACCTGTGAAGCCGAGAGGCTATTGACTGACAGGTCCCAGGTCCTGGTTGGATCTGCCACCTGCTGGCTCCGCCCAGAAGGCGGAGTATAAGAACTCGAGTTCTCCCAGCAGCCGCATTCTGTAACTGAGCTGCTGGGGAACAAGTCTTGCTTAATAAAGCCTCGATTGACTTCATCACTTCTCAACTTGAGTGAGTAATTGTTGCGCTACAATGACCCTATCTCTACTGCCCTCTTGGATGAAACAACCCTCTTGAGAGAAAATATTTCTTCTCCGCCCGTCTTAAATGGGACACCCCTAATTTTTAAACTGTGTCCCCTAATTATAGTTTCACCTGTAAGGTGACGCATCCTTTTGGTATTCAGTCTGTCAAATTCTCTCGGGATCCTATTTGTTTCAATAAGATCACCTCTCAATCTTCTAAACTTCAATCGATACAGGCCCAACCTGTCCAACCTATCCTCTTAAGATAACCACTTCAACACAGGAATCAGTTGAACATTCTCTGAACTGCTTTGAATGCAATTATGTCCTTTCTTAAATAAGAAGATCAAAACTGTGCCATGTAATGCAGATGTGTCTCAAAAATGTCCTTTTAGATTTGGAATTTTGACTAGGATTTCTTGTGTGGACTTTACTCATGTAGCTTCCTTCGGAATTTAGTCTGCGTGTAGGATCATTAGCTTCCCTGTGCAAGCCTGGGTACTGCCGAGTGCTGAGACATGACCACTAATCCAAAGTTCACAGTTCACTTTGGACACGCAGAAGTACATGGAAAAGACAAACCAATGGATTCCCAGTGCTCAGTACTGGCTCCAATTTTGTTCAACTTGTACACAAATGATCTTCCAAAAATGACCTCCCGAAAATCCTTGGGCAGGATTCTCCATTATTGACTCTATATCCCCACACCGGCTTAAAAACGATGGGGTTATCTGGGCCGCGCCATGCTCCACGGAGCCAGACCGAAGAAAGAGACCCCACGATCAGCCGTGCACCTGAGCCTCAAACCCCGCACATTAAATCCCCGGCCGCCTTTAAGGCCCCCCCCGGTCTCCGATCCGCCCGCCCCCGACCAGGGCGCCGCGCACTGAGTCCGCAGCTGCCACGCGAGCATCCCGACCGGCAATAGGTGGTTAGTTCCACACCGTCAGGAACTCAGCCGGTTGGGAGCGGAGCATTGCTGAGCGGGCCTCTGGCAATGGCCTCCCGGCGGCGCGGCTTACCGATTTTGCCGATGATGCCGATTTTTCGGTGTCCAGAGAATCGCTGAACCGGCGCCGGGCCCAATTATGGAGTCAAACTGGATTCTCCACCCCGGCGCCAGCAGCAATTTTGCCGTCGGGCTGCGGAGAATACAGCCCCATATCTGCTGATGGCACCTGCTTTGCAACTCAAGCCCCCGACTTCAACACCTTGGACCGAACCCTAAACAAGGACTTGGCAAAACTTGAACAATACTGCAACACATGGTGACTGAAGCCAAGCCCTGAAAAAACAGTTTCAGCTTATTCCATCTTTACAATGCAAAAGCCAACAAAGAGATTGGGCGAGATTCTCCGACCCCCGCCGGGTCGGAGAATCGCCGGGGGCTGGCGTGAATCCCGCCCCCGCCGGTTGCCGAAGTCTCCGGCACCGGAGATTCGGCGGGGGCGGGAATCGCGGCGCGCCGGTTGGCAGGCCCCCCCCCGCGCGATTCTCCGGCCCGGATGGGCCGAAGTCCCGCCGCTAAAATGCCTGTCCTGCCGGCGTAAATTAAACCACTTACCTTACCGGCGGGACAAGGCGGCGCGGGTGGGCTCCGGGGTCCTGGGGGGGGGCGTGGGGCAATCCGGCCCCGGGGGGTGCCCCAACGGTGGCCTGGCCCGCGATCGGGGCCCACCGATCCGTGGGCGGGCCTGTGCCGTGGGGGCACTCTTTCCCTTCCCCCTCCACCACGGTCTCCACCATGGCAGAGGCGAAAGAGACTCCCTCCACTGCGCATGCGTGGGAATGCTGTCAGCGGCCACTAACGCTCCCGCGCATGCGCCGCCCGGAGATGTAATTTCTGCGCCAGCTGGCGGGGCACCAAAGGCCTTTTCCGCCAGCTGGCGGGGCGGAAATTCGTCCGGCGCCGACCTAGCCCCTTAAGGTTGGGGCTCGGCCCCCAAAGATGCTGAGCATTCCGCACCTTTGGGGCTGGCCGATGCCCGTCTGATTTGCGCCATTTTGGGCGCCAGTCGGTGGACATTGCGCCGTTTCCGGAGAATTTCGCCCCTGGTGTCAAACCCAACTCAACAATTGCCTGGTTTCAATCTTTCAAGGCATGAGTGGTTCACCCTTAGCAGGTTCAGGGTTGACCACGGCCCCTGATTAGCCAACATTTATGGATGGGGCATTAGTGCTAGCCCCCTATGTGCCTGTGGGATAGAGAAAACGATGCATCAAATCATTGAGGAAAATCAATCCACAGACTCAATAGAGACCTGTCCACACTCAACACAGCATGACTGGAAGAAACTGCTTGGCTTAGGGACTTTGCATTCGCTAAATAAAATAACAACATTCTGCGCAACTTTAAAAAATCCCTACTTTTATATTGCATTCCCCTTGCAATAAACAACAACTTTCCATTTGTCTTCCTAATGACTTTCTATATCTGGATACTAACAGTTTGCAATTTGTGTCCCGGGACATCCTCAGTACTGCAGAGTCCTGTAATTTCTCCCCTTTTCAATAATATGCTGCATTTCTATTCTTCCTGCCAAAGTGGATACGTTTGCATTTTCCCATATTATATACCATAGTTCACACTTTCTCACATTATACTCTATAGGTCACATTGCACTTCATCTCACCCTACCCAGTTGTCACCCTACCCAGCTGCACCCTGCCCCAGCTGCTACATAACCAGCTACATAATCAGCTATCACCCGACTCAGCTATCACGCTACCCCACTATCACTTTACCCCCTTACCCAATTACCTCACCCACCCTACCACCTTACCCACTTAAAGCACCGGCCCTACCCACTTACACACCTATACATTCACCCATCAACTCATCCACTTATTCACTAATACCCAGAGAAGCTTTGGGACATTTAAACTCTTGTCAATACAGAACCTGTCAGCTACTGCTATAAAAAGGAACTTTGGCGCAGATTCTTTCTACTGCCCACTTCAAAGTTTCCTGCAGTTTTGCAGGACCCCCCAATGGAAGAGTAGTCAGAAAAATTGGAGGAAGGTAAGTGGGCAGTTTTTCCATCCGTATAGGGTTAGAAACAGGGACTACAATTTTGATATTAGTGTTGTTTCATATTTTTCCTTTGGCTTCAGTTATAATTATTGGTGCTTACTTCTGCTTTCTCGCCCTATTGCTAGATGTTTCAGGGACCAAGAGAATGGTAAACAAGCCACAGAACTATATCTCTTTATTTTTTTGGGGTGTGGGTGTCGCTGGCAAGGCTAGCATTTGTTTGTCCATCCCTGATTGTCCTTGAACTGAGTGGCTTGCCACACCATATCAGAGGGCAGTTAAGAGTCAACCATATTGCTGTGAGGCACATATAGGCCAGACCAGGTAAGGATGGCCGATTTCCGTCCGTAAAGGATAGACTGTTATAACAATTCAGATCCCTTATTTATTAGCTGAATTTAAATTCCACCTGCTCCCATAATGGGATTTGAACCCCAGAGACATTACCACGACACCACTATCTCCCCAGATTCACAGCATAGCAGGAATCCACTTGGCTCATCCCTACTGTACAGGCTCTTTGCTACAGCAATCCACATCTAGTACTGCTGTCCTCCAGTCTCCTTAGAGCTCCATCTTCTTGTGCATGAAATACTTAACTTGATTTTCCTGAAAGGAAACTGCAATATTTGCCTTAGCCAGTCCTTTGGCAATCCAATCGATGCTTCAAATTATCTTGCAAAGAAAATTCTCCTAACTTCTTTCTCACTCTCTCGCTGATAATTTTAAATTGATGATCCCTCATCGTTAGCTCCAAAATCAGAAGAAATAATCTTAGTCGCACCATCAAAGCATTTTATATTCTCAATATCTCAGATCTCTTCTTATAACTAGAGGTTTTTTTTAAGGGGCAATTTAGCATGGCCAATCCACCGACCCTGCACATCTTTGAGTTGTGAGGGTGAGGCACACGCCAACGCGGGGAGAATGTGCAAAGTCCACATGGACAGTGACCCGGGCCCCTTCTTACAATGAGAGTTGGCTATCTCTGGTGTCATCTGGGCCAAACTACTTTGTGTGCTCTTTATTGTTTAATATCCTTCCTAAAATAGGACACTGATAGGGCACAACGTACTCTAATTGCAACTTAAGCAATGTTTCAGAATTGTCGGAAGTTATCAACAATTTTAAATGAATTGCATTTGCTAAGGAAAAAGGAAGGAAACGGGAAAATAAATAGTGTTAAACATGGAATCAATAGAAGCTGGGTAATAGAAAGCAAAGATTCCACAATGCTGACTACAAAGTAAGTGCTAACATTTTGGAGAATTCTAGCTGTCATTCATATTTCTATTGAATCACATCCAAGTCATTACGATAGATTCCTGAACTGGCCTCATGTTGTTTTCTTCATTGACAGATTTCTGCTTTTCACCTGAGCACAAGATGTAGAAACTTTTAGTAACATACTATAGAAATGGTTTCCCTAGAAAATTCTCCAGCCTAGGAATTCGATGGCACCATCCCTGCTTGATAGGGTTCTATTTTAAGCAGAATAGCGTGAATAGAGGTTTAAATTAAATTTGATAAGGGTCATTGCAATGGCAGGGACAGATCATTTATGCAAGCTGGTTCTAAATAAAAGAAGTCAATCAGCAACAACACAGGAAAAGCAACTAAAATAATTCTAGCAACAAATACCAATTGGGAGAAATCATATAAAAGGAGTTGAGGATGTCATTAATTACATGGTAAAAACTTAGTTGGCCCACGGCAGTTACTAGTCAAGCAAATTTTTGGAGGGCTTTAGGCTACAAGTTAGAACAAGTTCTGGCATAATATAGAAAGAAAAAGATGAAAGAAAAGAAAAAGAAAACTTTAATTTTTGTGGTGCCTTTTATGATCCCAAGATGTCCCAAAGCACGTTACAACAACTTGCATTTATATTCCTAGAATCCATAGAATCCCTACAGTGCAGAAGGAGGCCATTCAGCCCATCGAGTCTGCACTGACCCTCTGAAAGAGCACCCTACCTAGACCCAATCCCCCGCCTAGCCCCTTAACCACACCTAACCTGCGTATCTTTGGACTGTGGGAGGAAACCGGAGCTCCCTGAGGAAACCCCTACAGTTACGGGAAGAACGTGCAAACTTCACACAGTCACCCATGGCCGAAATTGAACCCGGGTCCCTGGCGCTGTGATGCAGCAGTGCTAACCACTGTGCCAAAGTGCCATTGTGTCTTTCATGTAATAAAACGTTTCAAGGCGCTTCACAGAGTTATCATTAAACAACTAATGTAACATTTTTTGAAGCATTGGCACTGTTGCGATGCTTTAACTGCAGCCGTCACAAACAGCAATGTAATAATGACCAGATAATCTGTGTTTTTTAATGATGTCAGTTGAGGGATAAGTATTAGCCTGAAGCAATCGTCTTCAGAATAATGCCACGGATTCTTTGTATGCTTACCTAAGAGAGCAGATGTGGTCTTGGTTAAATGTCTCTTGGTGAGACCAATTTTGTAATCCTGCCTGTAGTTTAGGTGAATATCTCAAAACGGATATAGGTATTTTAGAAAGGATTCATGGAAGAGAACCCAGGGTAAGTACAGACCTGAGGGGGCTACGTTATGAAGGAAATGATCAAGCATCATAATTCCTGTTTGTCACAACAAAAATGGAGGAGAAACGGGATAAAGGCTTCAATAAAACAGCAGACGAGGTTGCTGCAAGCAAGCGATTCAACTTTGGGAAAGATTGTGGGACTAGAGTGTAATTATTCAAATTGAGTTCCTAAATTGAGTCCCCAGACCTTAGTCTGCAAAATCATTGGAGCCCATCTGTCAGTTATTAGCTCTTGTTTGCCTACTATTGAAGAATTACTGAATTTCTTTGAGCCCTTGCGAAATACTTAAGTAGTTATTAAGATGAAATGAAATGAAATGAAAATCACTTATTGTCACAAGTAGGCTTCAAATGAAGTTACTGTGAAACGCTCCTAGTCGCCACATTCCAGCATCTGTTCGGGGGGGCTGTTCCAGGAATCGAACTGTGCTGCTGGCCTACCTTGGTCGGCTTTCAAAGCCAGCGATTCAAAGCCTGTGCTAAACAGCCGGTTAGGTAAATACAAGTGTTTATTTTTGTAACTGAATAATAATAAATCTTTTTTCTTATTGAACGTAAGATTTTCCTTTGGCGTTAATACTGTCTTTGGAAGTTAGTACTTGCGAGGTGGTTGGTGGTCGAAGGGGTGGAATTTTGCGTTCGCTTTTCCAACAGTACCCCGCACAGAAACATTTGAAAACCATTTAACCAGAAAACACAAGTACAAAGTTCACATGGAAGGTGAAACATTGGAATAAACTTCCTTTCCCATACAAGCAGCGTAGTTTCCCAGCTGAAGAAGCTATTTTGGGGTTAATTAGCACGTCTAAAACAGATCTGAATCAATATCTGAATGTGGAGTTTGAAGATTGCAAGGAAATTAAAAGCACAGCTTGATTTTTATCAGGGGGAAGGGGGAGGAATGTTAAGACTGTTTTCTAACATATTTATAACTGGCTGATGATCCACTTTGTCCAAAGGGAGAAGATGAAATATGCACCTTCTGGTTTATTCATTGCTCAAGTGCAAGTTTTGTTGCTCCCTGACTGTGCTGAGGATCATCAGCATGTTTCTCTGTATGTTTATGTCCTTTCCGTAAGGGCAATGAAGGTCACCGAGTAGGTCGAAACAAAAACTTACTTTATTATAAAACTACTATTATATACAACTCCAGTAGTTCCCTACTGTGTCTTCTCTAGTCGGTGCCTTACTGGCCAATTCTATTTATATAAAGCCAGGTATTGCCCCCTTATCGGACGGGGGGGAGCTCGTATTTCACAAGATTCGCAAGGTAGTTAATCATCCCTACCCCGTAAGACCCGTGCTAGTTCTAACATCCTTCCCCCCCTCACCCCCTGCAAAGTCCGAAGAATCCTCCGACACCTGCGGGGAAGGAAGGCTCCACACTCTCTTTACATTCGGTTGGGTGTCATGCACCTGAGGTGGCAGGTCAGATGGCATGAACCTGAAAGGCAAACGATGCCTCCACTTGGAACAAGGCGGTGGCTAGTCCAGCTGGTGGTGGCTATACTGTGTGTTCCGCGTCTTGAGACTTCCGATGTTTGAGTTTCCATCTCCAAATCTGTGTCCACGACCGCAGACATCATGGTGTCCTGACCCTCTCGGCGTCCCGTCATGGGTAGCTGTGGCATCAGAGGTGGCTGGATGAGAACATTCCTATCATGAGGACGTTTTCGAAGAAGCGGTCACCTGGACAGAAGGTGGTCAAGGCACATTCGCATAATATGACCCTGGGCTTGCACCTGGTAAGAAACAGGCCCTGCTTGGTGGAGGATAATGTCAGAGATCCACTGGGTGCCGTCTATGATTTTCAAACAAACACCGAGTCACCTGAACAAAGTGCCTGAAAGGCTGTTATTGAATGGGGTCACGCCCTTGCTGTTCCTGGTTGTGATGCACCTATATCTGGAAAAATCATACTAAGGCAGGTAAGAAGTCTCCGGCCCATCAGCAATTCCGCGGGAGACACGCCAGTCATTGCGTGCGGAGTGGTCCTGTAGCAAAATAAGAAACGGGTTAGCCTCGTGTCCATCGATCCAGAAGACTGGGGGCGGCACAGTGGTTAGCACTGCTGCCTCACAGCGCCAGGGAGTCGGGTTCAATTCTGACCATGGGTGACTGTCTGTGCGGAGTCTGTACGTTCTCCCCGTGTCTGCGTGGGTTTCCTCCGGGCGCTCCGGTTTCTTCCCACAGTCCAAAGGTGGGCAGGTTAGATGGATTGGCCACTCTAAATTGCCCCTTAACGTCCAAAGGTTAGGTGGGGTTACGGGGATAGGGGGTGATTGGGCGTAAGTGGGGCGGTCTTTTGAAGATTTGCTGCAGACCTGATGGGCTGAATGGCCTCCTTCTGCACTGTAGGGATTCTATGATTCTATGATTGTTTCTTGAGGTCCGGTTTGAATGCTCCGCTCCGCTAAACCATTAGCAGCTGGGTGGTATGGGGCGGTACAAATGTACCACCCCATTTGCCTTCAGAAACACAGAATGCCGTTTTCAAAGACAAGTACTTCAGGGAGCCCTTACTTGCAAAACGATAAACACAACTTCTCAATAGTCACCCGGGGGGTGGTTTCAGCCATCTTGTCCACTATGAACCATTTCAAATGGGCATCAATCAACAAGAGGGACAAGGACCCCTGAAACAGTCCGGCAAAGTTGAAATGCAACACTGCCCACAGCCGGTCTTCCCATTCTCAATGATGCAGGGCATGACTGGTGGGAGCATCTGATCTTGTTGGCATATGGTGCATTGTTGGGCTATCTTCTCAATGTCTGCATCAAGGCCCGGCTACCATACACATCTGCGTGCCAGCATTTTCATCTTGGACACGCCTGGTTGACCGTTGTGGAGGTCTTTAAAGATCTAATCTCCTTTGGCTATGCGTGTACCCCACAGCAGGATACCATCCTGTACACTGAACTGAGACAGCTTGGGGGAAAATGCCCTTAACTCGCCTGTGAGCAGTCGATACTGTCCACCGTATAAGACCACGTACTGAACTTTAGATAGGATTGAGTCCGTCTGGGTTCACTCACAGATCTGCAACAATGTGGAGGGGAGCACGTCCTTGCAATTTAGAGTTGCAACTACCTCGACTGTTCTGGGGGTCGATAAGGGGCCTGTCAACAAAGGCAACCGGCTCACTGCATCAGCATTCAAAATTTGCCTCCCTGACCTATGTTCAAAGGAATACTCGTAGGCAGCAAGTAACAAGGCCCAGTGCTGGATTAGCGCAGAAGCAATGAGCGGAATTGCTTTATCCTCCTTGAAAAGCCCGAGCAAAGGCTTATGATCCATAACGAGTGTGAAGTGGCGGCCATAGGCGTATTGATGAAAACATTTCACGGCGAAGCCCACCACCAGACCTTCCTTCTTGACCTGTGCATACTTTCATTTTGCTGTAGTCAATGAACAGGAGTCGATGGCGATCGGCCGTTTCCTGCCATTCTCCATTACGTGGGACAGGACAGCCCCAATACCGTAGGGTGAAGCATTGTATGTGATGAAAAAGGGATTGGTGGGATCGCAATGGGTCAGTAACATGGGCAGGACTGGAACCGATGTCCTAGGGGGGGTGTTTGCTAGAGTTGTTGGGGAGAGTTTAAACTAATGTGGCGGGGGATGGGAACCGATGCAGGAAGTTGGAAGGTAGTAAAACAGGGACAGAAATAAAAGGCAGTAAGGGGGAAAGTGTAAGGCAGAGAAGTCATAGTCAAAAATCAAAAAGGGCGACAGTACAAGGTACAGTGACTGAGGGGAGCTCAGTGAATAGGACCAGGAATACTAAAAGGAATAAAACTGGAAGTAAGAACATTAATGGTAAGCGACGCAGCAGGTTGTTACATGAAGATATGGGGTCAACGACAAGGAGAATTAGGAGAAAAGTTAAGAGGAAATATAATTTAGGAGAGGTTACTGATCGAGGTGTTAAGATTCAGAACTGAGGTAGAAAAAAACAACATGAGTGTACTTTACCTGAATGCCCGTAGTATTCGGAATAAGGTAAATGAGTTGATGGCGTAAATCATCGTGAATGACTATGATTTAGTGGCCATTACTGAAACATGGTTAAAGGATGGTCACGACTGGGAGTTAAATATCCGAGGGTATCAAACTATTCGGAAGGACAGAGTGGATGATAAGGGAGGTGGTGTAGCTCTGTTAACTAAGGATGACATCCGGGCAATAGTAAGGGATGGCATCGGTGCTATGGAGGATAAGGTTGAATCCATTTGGGTGGAAATCAGGAATAGTAAGGCGAAAAAGTCACTGATAGGAGTAGTCTATAGGCCACCAAATAGTAACATTATGGTGGGGCAGGCAATAAACAACGAAATAACTGATGCATGAAGAAATGGTACAGTAGTTATCATGATGGATTTTAATCTCCATGTCGATTGGTTTAACCAGGTCGGTCAAGGCAGCCTTGAGGAGGAGTTTATAGAATGTATCCGCAATAGTTTCCTAGAACAGTATGTAATGGAACCTACGAGGGAACAAGCGGCCCTAGATCTAGTCCTGTGTAATGAGACAGGATTGATTCAGGATCTCATAGTTAGGGATCCTCTCGGAAGGAGCGATCACAATATGGTGGAATTTAAAATACAGATGGAGGGTGAGAAGGTAAAATCAAACACTAGTGTTTTGTGCTTAAACAAAGGAGATTACAATGGGATGAGAGAAGAACTAGCTAAAGTAGACTGGGAGCAAAGACTTTGTGGTGAAACAGTTGAGGAACAGTGGAGAACCTTCCAAGCGATTTTTCACAGTGCTCAGCAAAGGTTTATACCAACAAAAAGGAAGGACGGTAGAAGGAGGGAAAATCGACCGTGGATATCTAAGGAAATAAGGGCGAGTATCAAATTGAAGGAAAAAGCATACAAAGTAGCAAAGATTAGTGGAAGATTAGAGGACTGGGAAATCTTTAGGGGGCAACAGAAAGCCACTAAAAAAGCTATAAAGAAGAGTAAGATAGATTATGAGAGTAAACTTGCTCAGAATATAAAAACAGATAGTAAAAGTTTCTACAAATATATAAAACAAAAAAGAGTGGCTCAGGTAAATGTTGGTCCTTTAGAGGATGAGAAGGGAGGTTTAATAATGGGGGATGAGCTATTGGCTGAGGAACTGAACAGGTTTTTTGGGTCGGTCTTCACAGTGGAAGACACAAATAACATGCCAGTGACTGATGGAAATGAGGCTATGACAGGTGAGGACCTTGAGAGGATTGTTATCACTAAGGAGGTAGTGATGGGCAAGCTAATGGGGCTAAAGGTAGACAAGTCTCCTGGCCCTGAGGGAATGCATCCCAGAGTGCTAAAAGAGATGGCTAGGGAAATTGCAAATGCGCTAGTGATAATGTACTAAAATTCACGAGACTCTGGGGTGGTCCCGGCGGATTGGAAATTAGCAAACGTGACACCACTGTTTAAAAAAGGAGGTAGGCAGAAAGCGGATAATTATAGGCCAGTGAGCTTAACTTCGGTAGTAGGGAAGATGCTGGAATCGATCATCAAGGAAGAAATAGCGAGGCATCTGGATGGAAATTGTCCCATTGGGCAGACGCAGCATGGGTTCATAAAGGGCAGGTCGTGCCTAACTAATTTTGTGGAATTTTTTGAGGACATTACCAGTGCGGTAGATAACGGGGAGCCAATGGATGTGGTATATCTGGATTTGCAGAAAGCCTTTGACAAGGTGCCACACAAAAGGTTGCTGCATAAGATAAAGATGCATGGCATTAAGGGGAAAGTAGTAGCATGGATAGAGGATTGGTTAATTAATAGAAAGCAAAGAGTGGGGATTAATGGGTATTTCTCTGGTTGGCAATCAGCAGCTAGTGGTGTCCCTCAGGGATCAGTGTTAGGCCCACAATTGTTCACAATTTACACAGATGATTTGGAGTTTGGGACCAAGGATAATGTGTCCAAGTTTGCAGACGACACTAAGATGAGTGGTAAAGCAAAAAGTGCTGAGGATACTGGAAGTCTGCAGAGGGATTTGGATAGGTTAAATGAATGGGCTAGGGTCTGGCTTTTGGAATACAATGTTGACAAATGTGAGGTTATCCATTTTAGTAGGAATAACAGCAAAAGGGATTATTATTTAAATTATAAAATATTAAAACATGCTGCTGTGCAGAGAGACCTGGGTGTGCCAGTGCATGAATCGCAAAAAGTTGGTTCGCAGGTGCAACAGGTGATTAAGAAGGCAAATGGAATTCTGTCCTTCATTGCTAGAGGGATGGAGTTTAAGACTTGGGAGGTTATGCTGCAATTGTATAAGGTGTTAGTGAGGCCACACCTGGAGTATTGTGTTCAGTTTTGGTCTCCTTACTTGAGAAAGGACGTACTGGCACTGGAGGGTGTGCAGAGGAGATTCACTAGGTTAATCCCAGAGCTGAAGGGGTTGGATTACGAGGAGAGGTTGAGTAGACTGGGACTGTACTCGTTGGAATTTAGAAGGATGAGGGGGGATCTTATAGAAACATATAAAATTATGAAGGGAATAGATAGGATAGATGCGGGCAGGTTGTTTCCACTGGCGGGTGAAAGCAGAACTAGGGGGCATAGCCTCAAAATAAGGGGAAGTAGATTTAGGACTGAGTTTAGGAGGAACTTGTTCACCCAAAGGGTTGTGAATCTATAGAATTCCTTGCCCAGTGAAGCAGTAGAGGCTCCTTCATTAAATGTTTTTAAGATAAAGATAGATAGTTTTTTGAAGAATAAAGTGATTAAGGGTTTGGTGTTTGGGCCGGAAAGTGAAGCTGAGTCCACAAAAGATCAGCCATGATCTCATTGAATGGCAGAGCAGGCTCGAGGGGCCAGATGGCCTACTCCTGCTCCTAGTTCCTATGTAACCTTGAATATCACAACTATGTCTTCACCTGTTTCCTGTAGTTGGCCTCCAGTCCAAATGTGATTTTTCTTCAGGAGAAGGGAGCCAACGTGGTCGCAAGGTTTGAGAGAAACTTTCCGTAATAGTTAGATCCATGGGGTAGTTAATCATCCCTACCCCGTTTGACCCGTGCAGATTATAACAGTCTATTTTTTTATTTTTCCTCTTCATTTTCCCATCCCTTCCCTTTCTTGTGAAAATTTGACTCCTCACCCAGGTGGCAATTATTCATGAGGTTCTTCACGGTGACGGAACAAAGAGCTGAGATCAATTCATTCCACCATCCACTGCCTGAACATGCATAGTTCCCTCAGCGAGGAGAGTTCAGAAGTAGGTGGCCAAGCCAAAGATATTCATCCACAACACAGGGCTGTTAAGGCCAAGAGCAGTTCCCACAACATCATCCAAGCCAAGATCAGCTAATGTAATAAAGACTCTTGATTGAAATTGATACGTCCTGTAGAATCATTTGAAGAACTCTCACTTTCCCTCGCTGTACTCCTTGTTCTGCCATTAGTCTCCAGGCAACTATAAATACAATAACACCCTTGAAGGTGATTTTCAGATCCTCTCCATACCTACAGGATTTTGGGTTCAATGGGTAGTATTTCACTTTTCTTTGAAATTCATTGATGTGCTGGATTTAAATACAATTAAAACAAATTTAATTTGAATCTGTCTTTCAGTGGACAATGGACCCATTTCTTGCCCAGATGGATGGCAACCATATGCAGGTTATTGCTATATTCTACGCCGGGATCGCAAAACATGGCAACAGTCTTTGGCAGCCTGCCGAAAGGAAGAGGGAGATTTGGTTAGCATTCACAATATTGAAGAACACAGCTTTATCATTACACAGCTTGGATATTGTGAGTATTAAATGTTATAATGCTGCATTAGTTTCTGCAACAAATTAATATTTGAGGGGAATCATAATTAACTGCTCCTTTTGGTCTGTGATGGGGATAAGGCAGGAAAATGAAGTTGATGTTAAAGTTCTGGGGGCTCAGGAGCCGGTTGCTGCTCCTGTTTCCTATGTTCTCTTGTCAGTGTGAGTCTTTGATAAGTCATTGTGCCATTCTTGTATCCAGCTGCACAAGGCACAATGGGTGCTTAAGTGGTTGCCGTTCGATCTGCTGCCACTAGTTATTTATCCTGATAGAATTTAAAGCAGAATCAAAATCAAATGACAAAATACTAAAACAAAGCTACAAAACATGTGGTGTAGTATATTTTGGTTTTCCAAAGGTATTTAATAGGGTGCCACATGAAAGGTAGTTGTCCTAGGTAAGAGCTCCTTGGATTGAGAGTAATTTATTAACACAATTCAGATTCCAGATTTATTAGCTGATTTTAAATTCCACCAGCTCTAATAGAAGATTAATTAAAGGATTGAAACAGAGAGTAGGAATAAATGGAGTTGGCCATCATTTCTAGGTTGGAAGGGATGGGCTTCAAACTCTGTACAAAACCCTGTGTCAAATTGGAAACAGGCTCTTCCAGGCTCCTTGACAGGTCTGTTAACGATCCAGTCCTGTGTGCATGCCCATCAAGTCTGCTCCTGTACATTGCCTCATCAAGGTCCTCATCTGAGTCCTCTGCAGCAGAACATGTCTGCCACCGGATTCTCACATGAACTGACCCACGTACTACTCTTTCCCCCTCTGCAGCCCATTCATGTCTGGTGACTCACCACATGCTGATCTCAACTCTATGCTATCCTCTAAATGATGCACAGTGCCAGTATCTGAGCTGATGGTTCCAAGTATCAGATCATTCCATAGAATCTGCACAGTGCAGATGGAGGTCACCCAGCCCATCAGGTCTGCACTGGCCCTCTGAAAAAGCACCCCACCTTGGCCCACTCCCCCACCGTATCCCCATAACCCCGTAACTCCACCTAGCCAGGTAAGAAGCAGAATCTGTTAAAGGAGAATAAAGGTCAATGCTCAGTGAAAGCAAAACTAAAGAACAAATGGGGCCCGGTGGGGGAGGAAAAGGGGGAGGGGGGGTTGCATTTGGACAAAGAATACCTGTACTATCCCTTCTTGGACAGACTAAACTACCCCTCCCACGACAGCCACGGTGGTAATCTGAGAAATGGATGAATCTTCATCTCAGGCAACAACGGGGTGGGGGAGGTTCAACCTGAAGCTCCTACAAACCTGAGGTTGCCTCCCCTCCAGGACTTGGGAGCTCTGGCCCTTTATCCGCCCACCCCCCGACGCTGTGATCTCCCCGCCTCCCAAGCTCACTGGGTATCCCTTACCATCCCATCCTGGGACTGCCTGGACAGCGGCGTAGTGGTACTTTCGCTGGACTACTAATCCAGAGTCCCAGAGTCATGCTCTGGGGATCTGGGTTCAAATCCCACCATGACAGATGGCGAAATTTGAATTCAATAAAAATCTGAAATTGAAAGTCTAAAAGGTGACCATGAACCATTGTCGATTGTCATAAAAAAACATCTGGTTCACTAATGTCCATCAGGGAAGGAAATATGTTATCCTTACTTGGTCTGCCCTACATGTGACTCCAGATCCACAGCAATGTGGTTGACTCTTGCCCTCAGGAATGGGCAATAAATGCTAGCTCCGCCAGCGATGCCCAAATCCCATGAACGAATAAAAATAAAAGTACCTCTTCTATGAGGAGGTACGTATGCCTGGATGGGTTGGAGATTCATCAGCCAATCAGATTGGTGGGATCTCCTTCCAAGGATTGCCCATTGCTAATTAGAGCTCAATTGGGTATGAAATGGCAATGGGCTTCTGCGAGTGGATGGGAACGGATTACATGCTGATTCTCAGAATGGCAAATACTCCTGAAACCTCTGCCCATACTGCTTACTACTGAACCATGACAAGGATAGGTTGAAGACAAAAACATATTGCAAATTGACCTGAAGCTCAATCTACAGGTCAATCAGACTTTTTTCAAATTTAGAGTTTGACACTTGTAATACATTCCCCGCACCTCAATATGACTTCAGTAGTTTAGGAGCAGATACAGAACTGTGGTTCACAGCTGGTTGTCAGGATTATTATCGGTCTCTTTCTTTGATTGACCAGTGATGCAGGATTTAAAATGCACAGTTTAGTGCCGTCCCAGAATCATGCGACAGAGAGAGGAGTTTACAAATGCATCTCGCGATTCTGAAAAACAAATGCTAGTTAGTTCCTAAAACACCAACAATTTCTTAGCTTATGATGCTTGAAATGAAAACGAACAATCATAAACTTCTTTCAACAGTAATACTTTGTATAGCAGGAAATTCCATTTTGAATTGTTTTCAGGATCTTTATTATTTTCTGGGATTTTAGAGAGGTTTCTTGCACATGTGCCTTAGGTGAGCTGCACCAGTGAGGATGCATTGTTTTTCTCTGTCCATGGGCCATTGGCAGAGCTGTGGTGCGTTCCACTGACATGATTATGCTGCCACAAGGGGCTGGTTTAGCACACTGGGCTAAACAGCTAGCTTGTAATGCACAGCAAGGCAGCAGCGTGGGTTCAATTCCTGTACCGGCCTCCCCGAACAGGCGCCGGAATGTGGCGACTAGGGGCTTTTCACAGTAACTACTTGTGACATTAAGCAATTATTAATATTATCTTCAGCTCCCCCCTGGGGTTACTGTAGACTTTTTGCTCTTTTAGGGGCTGCAAGGAGATCCCTCTGCACAAATAGTTCTTAAGGAATCCCTATTCTGGGGAATTGAATAAGTGTGATTGGAGAAAGAATGAAATAGAAAAGTGGAATTATCTCCTCCAACCTCACTAAAATATCATTGATGGGCCTGTACTCTGCTGCAGATACAGACAGATCTACACAGGTATGTGTAGCCCCAGGATAGTCCCAGGCGGTCCAGCTCAGAAGGAGACCTGTTGTATCACAACTATGCTCCTATTGTGCTAGGGGATTCCATTTCTCCACGTGCTGGGTCGAGAATACATAGATGCATAGAAGATAGGAGCAGGAGGAGGCCTTTCGGCCCTTCGAGCCTGCTCTACCATTTACCACAATCATGGCTGATCATCCAACTCAATAGTCTAATCCTGCTTTCTCCCCATAGCCTTTTATCCCATTCGCCCCAAGTGCTATATCTAGCTGCCTCTTGAATATATTCAATGTTTTAGCATCAGCTACTTTGAATATAGGAATACCCTAATCTCAATTAAAAAAACATTGTTTTTGTATTTATTGCAGTATCCACAGACGAGCTATGGCTTGGGATGAGTGACCTTAAGATGCAGATGCTGTTTGAATGGACAGATGGATCCCCAGTGACTTTTACTGCCTGGCTGCATAACGAACCAAGTCACTTTGATAATAAGCGAGAGGACTGTGTTGTGATGAGGACAAAGGTTATAACTAAACCTATTCATTTTGCAAATTATGACAAGGGCATTACATGTACTGATGTATAATCATGAATAGAACACTTAAAAAAAAACACTGAGGTAAAGGGCGAAGGCCCATTGTACAACACCCAGATTGGATCAAGGGAAGAGGTCATTTCCCGAGTAGCGATAAATTGACATAAAACTTGGACTTCAGAAATTTGGCTTAGCGGGTACTTAAAACGGAAGGTTACCTGACCAGTGTTCATTTTGACTTGCACTCAATTAGCAATGATTGTTTTTCAGTTCAACTGGCTCAGATTGCCTTCCAGGTGAGTTGAAAGTTTTGATTAAAACCAGTGGACCTGGTCCAGGATACATAGATCCTGAATTTCCCTTGGTGTTTTATCTGATCCATGCCATAAATGAATCTATTTGAAAACATCAGAGTCTCAATAATGCTAGGTTCCTCCAATTCTTGGGCAATCTGATATGGGACGGACCTCCCACTGGCCCCCAAGCCCACCCCCTCACTCTGCCAGGCAAATGGACTCCATTGGTGAACAGGGTGCAAGAATTCTTACACTACATCCCTGCTTTATCAGCTCAGTGTCAAACTTGGAGGTCAGCAAGTTGATGAAATAAGGCATGCCAAAGAGCAGAAATGAGTCCTTAGGAGAAAGATCTTGGCTAAAATTGTGGCTTAAAGCTCCAAGATTGAACAGTGTTAGTGTTGTTTAACAGTTGTGATCAGCCTCCTTATACAGAGAGCTGAGAGAACTCTGGGAACATGGGGCAGCAGGGTTATGGAGATGGGTCTACAATGCACCAGCAGAATGCAAATTAGATGTCTTCCTGTTGGTAATAAAGCTATGGCAAGGATAATGACTGCTGGATTGCAACCAACAATTTTTTGAGGCTTTGATGTCTTCCACAATCGACATCAGCAGTGAAGTCCAGATGGTGAGCATAAATCCCAAATGGCCTGCTCTAGAATGGGCTGGAAGATTGGGCCGGGGGGGTTGTCTAAAATTTGATGAAATGGCAGGGGACGCTGTCGGTCGCATAGCCACTCTGCTGGGCAGCCCATTTTGCCGTTGGGCCAATGGAGACCCTTGAGTGGCAAATAAACTCTGGCAGCCTCTCTGAAGGCTCTGTGGAGGGAGTCGGGGAGGTGGAATCCCTGCTGTTTGGGTTTCCTGATCACTGCAACATTCCCTACCCCTCACTGCACTTACTCTCCAGGCTACCTTCCAGCGATAATCCTGACTTGGGACCCACTGCAGTCCCAGTAGTGGCCAGCACTCTCTGTGGTGCTCCTGGGTCAAGGGAGTTGCCAGCCATCTGATTGGCTGGCTGCTCTTGGAGGCAGGACATCTCCCTCATCGGGGTGGAAGCCACAAACCATAGCAGGTGACTATCAGTGAGTCAGTGACTATCATGCCTCCACATGAAATTCAGCCCAATGTCAAGATGTCTGTTAAAGATACATTTTTAAGAGATGAGAGAATACCCCCCATTAATCTGTTTTACTCCACTTAATAATCAGACTTTATATTTTACATTTCTCGATATTTATTTTCATTTGAAATTCTTCCACTAGGCAGACTGAGGAAGCTGCTCAATTCGTACTAACATTCTGTTTAAGCTACTTTGAGGTGCACAAAGGTGGCATTTAATTTAGTGTAACATCATTATTGTTTCTCAATTAAAATGACTATCATATGCAATTATAAATTGTCGCAATGTGACCTGGGAATATACTGCTTTATACTGTGCTAAGCTCATAATACCAGTGCCACTGATTTAATTTCCAATGTCATATCAATCAAATAGCTGTCTGGACTTCCAGACTGTGGGAGATGGTGACACTGCCGGAAAGTGTTAATGTCAGTTATATTTTGAAATTTGTTGTTGGGATTTGGATGACACTTGCAAGGACACATAGATTGCTTATTCCTTGTTGCCCTGATAAGATGGTAGTGGGGCTCTTCCCGAACTGCTTGCTCCAGTTTTAATTCTGAAGGCGGTTCCATGTTCACATAAAGTCAGAAATTCCAGTATTTTGCCCACTGACAATGAGGATTCATTTAAAATTAATTTTGGGATCTGAGTTTTGCTAGCATGTCTGACAGGTATTGCCCATCCCTAGTTGCCTGGAGAAGGTAATGGTCAGTCACCTATTTACACCGAAATGACTTACTAAGCCACCTGAGAAGGCAATTGAGTGGGATTGGCAGCACGGTAGAACAGTGGGTTAGCACAATTGCTTCAAAGCTCCAGGGTCCCAGGTTCGATTCCAGACTTGGGTCACTGTCTGTGCAGAGTCTGCACGTTCTCCCCGTGCCTGCGTGGGTTTCCTCCGGGTCCTCTGGTTTCCTCCCACAGTCCAAAGATGTGCAGGTTAGGCCATGGATTGGCCATGATAAATTGCCCTTAGTGTCCATAAAAAAGGTTAGCTGGGGTTCCTGGGTTACGAGGATAGGGTGGAGGCGTGGGCTTATGTAGGGTGCTGGTGCAGACCCGATGGGCTGAATGGCTGTAAATTCTATGATTCTATGACATAGGCCAGTCAGATATCTATGGCAAGCTTCTTTTCCTAAGGGACATAAGGGAACCAGATGGTTTTTTATGACAATCCAATAGCTTGGTGGTCACTTTTATTTTAACTCGTACCATGGGTTCAATTTTCAATTCAGGATCGGGAACCTGAGGGCCAAATAATATGTGTCCTATACCCGCCTCTTGTGTTGTAAATGTAAATGCCATAATTGGGCCAGAGGTGAATACTGTGCCCAAATGAGTGGTGTTGAATGTTACCATGATGAGGGACATGAGCTGCAAAGGCAGCCATGCTGGGGCCTGCTGTTACCTTGCTGAAGAGACCAGGCAGCACCCTGGAGGACCAGTAGCCTCACCACGTGCAAAAGTGGGCAACTGAAAGATAATGTACAAGGTCCAGAACAAAATGCTCAGATTTTAAAAATCCTTTCATTACTCTCCACATTGAATCCAGCAACTGTGTACGAATGTGCACCAGCCTGTTCGGATTCAGCCATTTACAAATTGAAAATTGCCTTCTTGCCCTCACTAGCTTGTAAACAAGTTCCTCAAGGAGCTAAACAGGTAATTAATTGGAGACAGTTCCCGACTCTACTCCCTCCACCCCCCTGGAGGCACTGGGGCACTGACAAACAAACTGGGAATGCTCTTTTCAAAACACACCCACTCCTGTTCTAGCCGCCACAGCCAATTGAAATCCCAGGCCCAAGAGAAGCTTGTGTCACAGATCACAGAATGAAATAATAGAGTCATAGAGCTTTGCAGTAGAAAAAAATACTTGTCGGACCATCGTATCTGCACCAAAGCACCTATCTATTCTAATCCCATTTTCCAGCATTTGGCTTTCTAGTCTTTTATGGTATGATGTTTCAAATGCTCATCTAAATGCTTCTTAAATGTGTGAGAGTTCATGCCTCTGCCACCCTTTCAGGCACGGAGTTCAAGATTCCCCACCCTCTGGGTGAAAGCTTTTATTCAAATCTCCTCTAAGTCTCCTATCCCTTACCTTAAATCTATGGCCTCTGGTTATTGATCTCTCCAATAAGGGGAAATGTTTCTTCCTCTCCACCCTATCTTAAGTTATTCATAATTCTGCACACCTCAATCAGGTCCCCTCTCAGCCTTCTCTGTTCTAAGGAAAACAACCACAGTCTAACCAGCCTCTCTTCATAGGTGAAACGCACCACACATGCAGTATCCTGTTGAATCTCCTCTGTACCCTCTCTAGTGCAAATACATCCTTCCTATAGTGTGTCAACCAGAAATGCACACAATATTCTAGCTGTGGCCTAACAAGTGTTTTATACAGTTCTATCATAGCCTCCCTGCTCTTATATTCTGTGCCTCGGTTAATTATCTTAACCACTTTATCTACTTGCCCTTCTGCCTTCAGGAATCTATGGACATGCACCTCAATGTCCCTCTGTTTCTTTGTATTTCCTAATGTCCTACCATTCATTGTATATTCCCTTTCCTTATCAGTCCTTCTAAAACGCATTACCTCACACGTTTCAGGGGTAAATTCCATTTGCCACTGTTCTGCCCACCTGACCAGCACATCTATATCATCCTATAATCGGACGCTTTCCTCCTCGCTCTTTACCACACCAATTTTCATGTAATCTGCGAACTTCCTGATCACACCACCTACTTGCACATCTAGATCATTAATGTACACTACAAACAGGAAGGGACTCAGCATCAATTCCTGTGGTGCACCACTGGACACAGGTTTCTAGTCACAAAAAAAAACTTCAACTATCATCCTCTGCCTCCTTCCACTAGGTAAATTTTGAGTCCAGTTCATCAAATTGCTCCGGATCCCATGGGCTGTTATCTTCTTGGTCAGTCTCCCATGAGACACCTTGTCAAAAGCCTTACTGAAGATCACGTAGACTATATCAACTGCACTGTCCTCATCTACATATCCTATCACCTCCTCAAAAAATTCAATCAAATTTGTTAAAAATGATTTCCCCCTGACAAAACTATGCTGACTATCCTTGATTAAGTCTTGCCTCTCCAAGTGGAGATTAATGCTGCCCCTCAGAATCTTTTCCAATAATTTCCCTACCATTGATGTTGGACTCACTGGCCTATAATTACCTGGTTCATCACTACTTGCCTGCTTGAATAATGGAATCACACTAACTGTCCTCCAGTCCTCTGGCACCTCTCCTGTGCCCAGAGAGAACTTGAAAATTAGCATCAGAGTCCCTGACGCCCACAGCAGTGTGGAATACATCTCAGCTGGGCCTGGGGGTTTATTCACTTTTAAGTTCACTAAAACCTCCTCCCTCCCAATGCTAATTTGTTCAGTTATATCATAGTCCCCCTCCCTGTTTTCTATATCTACATCGTCCTTCTGCACAGTGAACACTGATGCAAAAAAGGTATTCAAAACCTCACCTATGTCTTCCGGCTCCACACAAGGATTGCCACTTTAGGCCCTAATGGACCCTACTCTTTCCCTGGTTATGCTCTTGCACTTAATGTACTTATAAAACACTTTGGGGTTTTCCTTAATTTTGCTCTCCGGTGTTTTTTCATGCTCCCTCTTTGCTCTCCTAATCTCTTTTTTAAGTACCCCCCTACACTTTCTCTACTGCTCTGAGGCTTCCACAGTTTTGAACCCGCTGTATCTGCCAAAAGCCTCCTTTTTCCCGTAGCTAATCCTCCATATTCCTTGACATCCAGGGTTCTCTGGATAATTGGTCCCATCCTTCACCTTCACGCCAACATGTTGGCTTTGTACTCTTTTTCCTTTTTGAATGACTCCCACTCTTCTGATGTAGGTTTTCTAACAAGGAGCTGCTCCCAGTCCACTTTGATCAGATCCTGTCGTATCATGTTAAAAACGGCCTTCCCCCAATTCAGAACCTTTATTTCTGCTCCATCTTCGTCCTTTTTCATAACTACCTTAAATCTTCCCAAGTTATGGTTGCCATCACTGACACTTCTGCCTGACTTCATTCCCTAAAATTAAGTCCAATCTGGCCCCCTCTCTTGTGGGACTTTCTATGTGCTGGCTGACAAAGCTCTACTGGATGCACTTAAATACTTCTGCCACCTCTAAGCCTTTCCCACTTTGACCAACCCAATTAATAGAAGGGCTTAGTGGGAATAAGGTTGAAAGTCAGCATGTGTCAAAGGAAGGGAAGGATTGAAATATATATCAACAAAATTTAATTTGTCAAATAAGATGTTGATACATATTTACAACAGGAGATGGAGCTGTACACAAGAGGAGACAACCCAATTTCAGAAAAATTATAACTTTAAAAGATCCGAGTTATCTCGTAGCCAACTGAGGGATGGAGCAGGTGGGCCCATAGATCGACTGAAACTGCTTTAATATTGAAAACTAATAATTAATGGATGGATGTCGAGGAGTAGAGAAGAGGTGGCGATTGCCAAAAATATAAGAGGGCAAAAGGGCTGAATAATAAATAGTATTTGTAAAGAATTTTAAAATCATGTGATAGATGTTACTAATACATTGATATAAATAAGTGACAAAAAAGCCTGGAGAGGAGATGTGGAGAATTTTAATTTAAGTTATTATGATCCAGAATGCACAGACTGAAAATGTGATGAATGCAGATTATATAGGGAGAATCTGGGAAGTGGGATTAATTAGATTGTTCTCTCAAAGAGATGGCATGTCCGCAAATGGCCAAATGGCCTCCTGTGTTGAAGCATTCTATCACCGTAAACTCTCACTATTATTACCTACTGCATGTGAGACTGGGGTGAATGCTGATAGAATATCAAAATTAACTCGCTCTCTTTGTTTAAGTCCAAGAGATCTTTTGTAAATGGTACAGACATTCAGGATCCAAGGTTACCGTCTTATCTGAAAGACCAAGGGCGAGATTCTCCACTCCTGCGCCGGTTGGGAGAATCCCCTGGGTCGCCAAAATTTCCCAGGACGCCGGTCCGACGCCCTCCCGCGATTCTCCCAAGCGGCGGGAACGGCTCCGTCGATTTCCGCGGGCCGCAGGCCGGAGAATCGTCGGATACACACAAAATGGCGATTCTCCGGCATCCTCGCTATTCTCAGGCCCGGATGGGCCGAGCGGCCAGGCCAAAACGGCGGGTTCCCCCCGGCACCGTCCACACCTGGTCGCTGCCGTCGGGAACAGCGCGGGAACGCTGGGGGGCGGCCTGCGGGGGGGGGGGGATCCTGCACCGGGGGTAGCTCAAATGTGGCATGGCCCGCGATCGGTGCCCACCGATCGTCGGGCCGTCCTCTCTGAAGGAGGACCTCCTTCCTTCCACGGCCCCGCAAGATCCGTCCGCCATCTTCTTGCGGGGCGGACTCAGAGAGGACGGCAACCACGCATGCGCGGGTGACGGCAGTTATGCGGCGCCGGCCGCGTCATCTATGCGACGCCGCCTTTACGCGGCGACAAGGCCTGGCGCATGTAGATGACGCGGCCCCGATCCTACCCCTTTGCCGGGGCCTGAATCGGTCGGGATAGGGGCCGTTTTGCGCCGTTGTGAACCTCGACGGCGTTCATGATGGCGTGGCCACTTCGGCGTGGGAGTGGAGAATCCCGCCCCAAAGATCTAGAATGTCTGCACATAAAGCCTGGAGTTTCCTTGGCTGACTTTGAATTATCCACTAGAGTAGATGGATTGTTGCAGTTCAGAAATTATAAAATCATTTTCACATTATAATGCAGGCAGCAGGGTCACTTCCTTCCCTGCACAAAAGACCTCCAGAATGATAATTTATATTTTGGGAGTTAAAGCATGGACAGTATGTTTTATCTTGGAGTATCCTGCCCTGTTGATGCTGGTGTACTGTAACTGCAAAATTATTTCCCTGCAATTTGTCTAGCTGTCATGTGAAATAAGCATGGCACATTTGATAAAAAGACGACTGACCTGGGAACTGACGGGACTGCAAAAGGGATTGTAACTAATGCATCTCATTACAGGGAAATCAAATATTTACCATCTCTCTTCCCTAAAGTGAAACTTGTCCCCTCTGCTCCAGGGCTAATATTTCTAAGTGGATGACAAGGGCCAGCACGGTAGCACAGTGGGTAGCACTGTTGCTTCACGGCTCCAGAGTCCCAGGTTCGATTCCCAGCTTGGGACACTCCTGTGTGGAGTCTGCACGTTCTCCCCATGTCCACGTGGGTTTCCTCCGGGTGCTCCGGTTTCCTCCCATAAGTCCTGAAAGAAGGGCTGTTAGGGAATTTGGACATTCTGAATTCTCCCTCTATGTATCCGAACAGGCGCAGGAATATGGCGACAAGGGGCTTTTCACAGTAACTTCATTGCAGTGTTAATGTAAGCCTACTTGTGACAATAAAGATTATTAACATTAGATCCATCCAAGATGGCTGTATTATCTTACTTCTGTATGGTGCTTGCACCTCTCTGCTCTGTCATCATTGTACACTGACCATACGTGCTTGTTCGGTGAATTGGACATTCTGAATTCTCCCTCAAGCGTACCCGAACAGGCGGCGGAGTGTGGTGACTAGGGGATTTTCACAGTAACTTCACTGCAGTGTTAATGTAAGCATACTTGTGACACTAAGAAACATGATTATTATTATGACATACAGACATGTAAGGTATAGAAACAGTTCTTTATCTCTACCAAATGTAATGTAAAGGGGCAACAGATGGGATATGTTAATATATGATGTAGGTAATGATGTACTACTGACGTCAGTCAGTAATGTGTTGGACTTGAGAGGAAAAGAGGGTGGAATATCATGGCCGGGATTCTCCGGCGCAGGTCCGGGCATGCGTGCGACGGCCATCTCCGCGCCGGCGCATGCGCGTGGTGGCCGTCTCCGCGCCGTGCATCATGGCGGCCCTACTGCAGGCCTGCGCGGGAGGAGGTAAGACCGCTCCAGTTCGCGGGCCTGGATGCCGTGGAGGCCCCCCCCCCCCGGAATCTGATCCCCCCGCCCCGCCACCAGGACAGCCACCGTGGCCGCGGGTCCGAGCTCCCGTAGGGTGGTACCAGGTTGGAACCACACCGGCGGGATTCGGTCGGAATTCGGCCGGTCGACCACGGAGAATCGCCGCGGCAGCCTCTTTCAGTAGCCCCCGACTGGTGCCGTATCGACTGTGCGTGCGCTATTGCCGCCGATTCTCCGGTCGCCAGAGAATCATGTCCCGGCCCTGCGCGGGCGGGCTCGGAGAATCCAGGCCCATGCCTAGGAGCAACATGCCTACCCTGTAATCTGTTTAGATGTAGGACTAATAAGCAAGTGTTAAGCAGGTGCCAGAGTATGTCCACAGGCTAAGAACCAAGTTCCATGCCTAGAGTGCAAGATACAAGGACCAATTCAGAACATTAGGCACTCTACAATTAACTGGTACAAACAGTACCTTCAATTCTTCAAAAAAAGGATAAGGAGAGAAAGTCAGGGAAAGTTTTAAAACTCCATTTCTAATGAATACACATATTTTTCAGTGCGTACCTTTACTGTCTAAAACAATGTATTTAGCAGCTCCAGTTGTGAATATCCGCCTTGTAGAATCTACAAAAATATGTCTTTACTTCATTGTTTGCAAAAAAATATTTTGTGGCAGCATTAAGAGTGACAATATTAGTATTAAAATAAATGTATGTATATGGGCGGCTGATAAAATGTTTGGAACATGGTTCCGATATATTACTTGATTAGTTCAACTCACGTCTCAGACTAACATTGCTGATGTTTCTGAGGGAAGATGGGTGATCTACGGTACATTCAGTGCATGATCTCAAGTTCCTGGTCAAGCATTTTGCTGTACGTGTGTTTGTGAGAAAGGTTTCTGGAAGTTTCTACTAGCATTTGTAAAAGAATCTCTGCAGGCATTGGGTACAGATGCAATCACATTTTATGTCAAAATTACTGCTGGTGTTTTTCAGATTGGCTATTGGGCAGATTATGTATGTGAAAAGCAATATGGATATATCTGTAAACGTAAACCACCTCCAAAACAACCAGGGCAGGAGGAGGTGATCCCTGCGGATGAAGGATGTTTGAAGGTAAGGAGAAGCATTTGCTGCTAAATAATAAAAACTGACGCCACTTTAAGTAATCTTACTGTCTGGTTAGCTCCTCTCCAATTGCCTTTTATTGGTTTAACGGAGTGTCAACGTTGATAAAGTTTTAAGCAAAATGTAAAGGTTTTATGAAGTGGATAAAAGGTAAATCATTTGAAATATGTACTTTTTTAGGACTCCCGTATGAGACTCTCTCAACAATTTGCAATTTCTAAGACTGTGAGGGAAGACTACTAAACCCAAGAGTGATAACACTGATCACTAGATATCGAGCTGGATTCTCCGATTCCCCAGTCGTGTGTTTCTCGGCGGTGTGCCATTTGCTGGCGGTGGCATTCTATCTTCCCGACGATGGTCAATGGTATTTCCCATTTAAACCACTGCATGCCGCCAGGTTAATCCACAGGTGGAGGGGTGCTGTCAGCTGGAAAAGTGAATCACAATGGTCGGAAACGTCCGGCCATCTTTTATGTCAGAACAAACTTTAATTTAAACACAGAAGCAATCCCATTAACAACAGAGTGATAGCTTTCCAATTAACAGTTAAAACAGTTCTTAAGTAAAAGTATGAAAACTTTAACTCACTATGCTTGCCAGTGTATATTCCAATTAAGCAATCCAATACAGTTCAAATGCCATTTATAAATAAAGTTAACAATTCGGGTACTTTCTTCTATCTGCAGAACCTTGAAGAGAGACCCTTTAAGGAATAACCTAAGAATCCTTCTATCTTGTCAGTCGCTCCTGTTCAACTTAAAAATCTTACAGCAGACTTCACGACTACAGACAGACATGACTCCTCCCATTAATTATATCATCTGTATCCCAAGCATAAGGCATTCTCAGTCTCCTCCCACTAAGATGTCCCATGATCTGCTGAACTAGGACTAAAGACAATCCTTCATAAATTATCTATACCCCAGGGAAACTCCTACACATAAACAATATTCCATTAGCCATCTATATGTAAACAAGTAAATGGTTAAAATCAATGAGTACCATGGGCGGGATTCTCCGACACCCCACTGGGTCGGAGAGTCACCGGGGGGCGGCGTGAATCCCGCCCCTGCCGTCCTCCGAATTCTCCGACCTCCCAAAAGCCACCGCGGTATGAATCGCGCCGCCCACCTTGGACAATGGCAGGGACCGGCGCGACGCAATGGACCCCGGGGCTGCCCGAATTCTCCGGGCTGCGATGGGCCGAAGTCCCACCTGTTTAATGAGGGTCCCGCCGGCGTAAATCAAGGTAGGACCCTACCGGCAGGACCCAGCTCCGTGGGCAGCCTCCGGGGTCCTCGGGGCGGGGGGGGGGAGGAGCGCGGGGCGATCTGGCCCCAGGGGGTGCCCCCATGGTGGCCTGGCCAGCGGTCGGGGCCCACCAATCGCCCAGTGGGAGCACTCTATTCCTATGTGCCGGCCGTGTAAGCTTCCGCAATGGCTGGCGCGAAGGTGAACCCCCCTGCACATGTGCGGGGATGACGTCAGCAGACGCTGGCCCTCCCGCACATGCGCGGACCGCGCCGGCCGGCGGAGTCCCTTCGGCCCGGGCTGGCGCGGCGCCAAAGGCCTTCCATGCCGGCCGGCGGTGCGCAAACCACTCCGGCGCAGTCCTAGCCCCTGAAGGTGCGGAGGATTCCGCACCTTTGGGGCGGCCCAACGCCAGATTGGTTCCCGCCACTCCACTGCGCCGTTTCGGTCCACCCCGGCCAATTCCCGGAGAATCCTGCCCCATGTTTTTACAACTCCGTAATTACAGCTTTAGCCAACATATATATTTGACCCCAGGGCTTTTAACATTACTACAACAAAATATGAAATATAATAGAAACAATTTCCTGCATTCATCATAACTGTATATAATTGCACAATCTTATAAATTGGCAGACAACAGGAATATTAGAAACAATATTTGGCTATTGTAGTAATCAATCCAGGGTTGAAATATGAACTACATAAAAGAGATTTTAGCTCAGACTATCTTCACCATTTTTCTTGCCCTTCCATTTTTTCCTTTCTTAACTCTTCTCTTTTAAAGTGGTTGTTCTCAGCAAGCAAGGCTGAACTCTGGGGTTGCTTGACACCGTCCATTCAGCCTTTACTTGAGCCTTGTGCACACACATCTTCACTAGGGCACATTGTATAAAGACAAGGAGCAGGATCCTCTGCCCTTGATTTTCCCCTTGGCAATCTCAATTGTCATGTCCCACTATATTGTTCGGTAGGGTTGGCTGCCATTTTCCCGACATGGTTTAGTGAGCATAAAATGAAGCATCTGCTCAAGCGCTGTTGTGTCTCCTCCTTTAACCACGCCTACAACGCTGATGAAAAATGGCAATCTGACCTTGTGGAATGCTGATTTCAGTATCCCTTATAATAAAAACACTGCTTTAAGCAAATCTCAATGTTCTACAGCCAGCACCATCGCAAATAGTTTTACCCACTTCTTTTTTTCTCCCCCATTTAATTTTCTATCGGATCTCTTCCCTTTTCCCTTGAAGATGTTGATTTGTCTCTGCATATGGTTCCATAGGCAGTGATGTTTATCTTTCCCAAGTGGCCACTATTCATGTTTGAACTCAGCAGATGTGTGTCAGTAAGTTATTCATCCCATGTGCCCTCACTGAGTGTCCAGGCATGCTTATTTCCAGTGATGTTTCTGCTACAATGGGTAGCTAACCTATTCCTAGTCTTGGCACTTTGAAGCCAGCTGCAATTTCCCTGTCACTATCCTGGATAATATCAGTCAACACAGGGCAAACCTGAAATGGAACTTGCGAGCTTTTGTGATTTCTAAGTCGAAAACTCAATTCACTGTCCTAACCTACTGAACCAGCTGAGCATTTAGTCTCACCTCACATCACTACCACTCAAGGAAGGTCATTCTGTTGAGTACAGTAATTGTAAGGTGTCAGCAGGTTTACAGGAATTGTGCTGCAGAAAACACTTCTGGATTATTAGCAAAATGCTGAAAGGTTAAAGTGCTCGAGAAACAAGTCTCTTGACAAGTTTATCATACTGATAAGAATGCAATGTTAAAATCCGACTCATTACCTTTGTAAAATGATGGCCTTGTAGATTTTGTTACTCTTTTCATATGTTGGGATTAACTGTTCCTAATGGTAGGAAATAACTCAGCACCTCGCACATTTTTGCAAGTTGAGCTTTTAATTCCGAAGAAAAGCCTTTGTAAGCACTTCCTTCCCCGAATCTTGAGCTTCATTTACGAAAGGGAAATTTGTGTTTGACAAATACATTAGTATTTTTTTGAGGCTGTAATTAACAGGGTGGATTAAAGGGAAACAGCTGTAGCATACTTGGATTTTCAAGAAGGATTTGACAGGGCTCCACATAATTGGTTAATACATAAATGGCAGGATTCTCCGTAGGTTGATGCTGAAATTGGGAAATGCGATTGGGCGGAGAATGGATCCCGATGACAAAATGCACTTTGACGCCAAATGGCAATTCTGCGTCACCTCGACAGTGACGTTAATGCGTTCCAGCACCCACGTGCATGTCATTAGCGGGTCCGACCTGGTATTCTCTGGGGCCTCCGTAATTCTCCGCCTCCGATGGGCTGAATTCCTGACGGCGAAGTTTACTTGTGCTTTTAAAAATTGTGAAACCGAAGTCATGGCCGTGAGGGAGAGAGAAGAGGTAGGACACCAAGAGGCGCGATGGCGGGCTGCCAGGCCGGTCACTGGCTGGGCTGGCTAGGGGGGGGGGGATCTTCCAGGCCTGGGGGAGGGCGGTGTGACGGGGAATGGGCCATGTGGCCGGGGTGACCCCCCATGGGACACAGACACGGACCGCCATTGCCGCAGCCTGCATGGCAGTCATCTTGCTGCGCACCCCACAGATCACCCATCTTGGTCTGCAGAGTGACACCGGCCGTAAGGGTGCCCCCACACCCCCACCCCTACACTTCTGACCCACTCTCCATCCCACCCTCTGCCATCCAACCCCCCCCCCCCCCAATCTGCCGGCGAGGCATCAAGCGGCCCACTCAAGGGCAATGTCAAAAGTAGTCCTTATGGGGGCGCCGGATGGGGGCCATGGAACGTACAGCTGACAAAGACAGCACCAGCTGATGATACCTCTGGCAGCAGGGGCGGGTGCCAGGGCTAGAGTCCCCAGGCTGTCAGGCACCAATGAGGCCACAGGTACGGATATGGGGGGGGGGGGGGGGAGACATGTGGGGGCAGAGTACGCAGTGCCAACCAGGGGCACCATGTAGCCCATTGGACCTGGTTGGGCACAGGGGTACGCAGCATGCTAACAGGTTGGCCTTTCACACCCTGCAGACAATGGATCTAGGAATTCAACCAGCACTGGTGGCCTTCCTCCTAGTCGCCACAGCCCTGGAGGATAGCTGGAGCTGCTCAAGGAGGAGGAAGCTGCAGCAGCGGAAAGTGCCTCATAGAAACAGGAGGCATCCACCCAGGATGGCGAGCCGGCCGCCCAACAGGCCGAGGAGGAGGATCTGCAAAGGAGGCACACCATGAGGCCTCGTGTGTACCGGCAGAGTCTGTCATTCGAGGACCCGCTGGACCGGACACCCCGTCGAAGACTCCAGCTGAGCAGGGAAACAGTGCAACATATCTGCCAGATCATGGCTCACTTGGCACCGCAGGGGGATGGGTAGCACATCCGCTCACAGTGGACGTCAAGGCGACGGTTGCCCTGACCTTTTACGCCACGGGCTCCTTCCAGGCACTGAATCAGGTCCTCTCAGAGAGCTCGGTGCACAGATGCATCCGCGCCGTCACGGAGGCATGCCCAGTCGGCACAATACATCCATTTTGATATCGACCGAGCCCACCAGGATGCCGGCAGCGGGGTTTGCCCCGGGTCCAGAGGGTGATCAATGGGATGCATGCCCCCTCAGAACACCTGCAGATGACAGGCAGCTCTTCACAAACCAAAACGGGTTCCACTTGATGAAAGTACAGCTCATATGTGACCATCAGATGCGCATCATACACCTCTGTGCCTGATAAGCAGGCAGTGTGCACAACGCCATCATCCGGGCACAGTCAATGATTCCTAACATGCTTGAGACCCCCCCCCCCCCTCCCCCACCCCCACCCCTGCCGGCTTGGGGGCTTGGCTCCTGAGTGACAGGTGTCATCCATTGCGGTCATAGTTGATGACGCCTATCTGGAGATCACAGACCGATGCAGAGACCCGCTACAACGATGCCCATGCAGCGCCTTGGGGTGTGATTGAGCTTCGGCTCCTGAAGATGTGATTCAGGTGTCTGGACTGCTCTCCAGTATGATACTGAGTGGCCGACAGCAGCACCTGCAGGTGTTGAATGCTTTCCGACAACCCCCATGTAGTCCCTGGATCTGGAACTGCATTTCCGCTATAGATGGGATTCTCTGTTCCAGAAGCCTGAAAGCTGGATGACAGCTAGTTCCTGGGGTCAGCCTGCCCTCCGACCATCTGCCCCCTCGGGAGCTTCTACCTCCACTTGCTGTACCAGAGCAGCTTTGTGGTGCACACCAGAGGGTGTCCCAGGAGCCTCTTAACTAAAGTGCTCAACCAAGGTGAGTGTCTCTGGGATGGTGGAGGGTGTTGGAGACAGCTGTGACAGGAAATCTTAAGGCAATCCAATGCATGTAGCCCAGAGGGTGGGTAGCTGGTGGCCTCAATGCCCAGGGAACCCGACCATGGCGGCCAGTATGGGTGCCGGCATGTGATGCAGGGTGGGAGTTCCGAGGAAAGTTGGATCCAGAATTGACTGAGTGACAGGAAGCATAGGGTGATGGTGGGGGGGGGGGTTTCTGACTGGAAGCCTGTGTCCAGTGGATTCCCGCAGGGATCAGTGTTGGGGCAACTGCTGTTTGTGGTTTATAGCAATGATTTTGATAGGAATTTAGGAAGGTTGATCAGTAAGTTTGCAGATGATACGAAAATTGGTGGGGTGGCAAATAGTGAGGAGGACAGCCTTCGATTACAGGAGGATATAGACGGGCTGGTCAGACGGACTGATTAGTGGCAAATGGAATTCAATCCAGATAAGTGTGAGGTGCATGACTTGGGCAGGACAAACAAGGAAAGGGAATGCATGTTATATGGCAGGTTCCTGGGAAGCACCGAGGATCAGAGGGACCCTGGTATGCATTTACACCGGTCCCCTAACGTAGCAGGGCAGGTGGATATAGTGGTTAAGAAGGCATGTGTCCAGGCATATTAGCAGAGGCATAGAGTTTAAGAGCAATGTGGTTATGCGTTGTATAAAATGTTGGTTAGGACACAGCTGGAGTATTGTGTGCAGTTCTGGAATCCACATTATAAGAGGGATATGATAGCACTGGAAAGGGTGCAAAGGAGATTTACCAGGATGTTGCCTGGGCTGGAGAGTTTCAGTTTTGAAGAGAGATTGGATAGACTTGAATTGTTTTCCTTGGAGCAGAGGAGATTGAGGGGGGACATGATTGAGCTGTATAAAATTAGAAACGGCATGGATAGAGTAGACAGGAAGAAACTTTTCTTCTTGGGGGGGCTCGGTAGCACAGTGGTTAGCACAGTTGCTTCAAAGTTCCAGTGTCCCAGGTTCAATTCCCGGCTTGGATCACTGTCTGTGCGGAGTCGGCACGTGAAATGAAAAAATGAAAATCGCTTATTGTCACAAGTAGGCTTCAAATGAAGTTACTGTGAAAAGCCCCTAGTCGCCACATTCCGGCGCCTGTTCGGGGAGGCTGGTACGGGAATTGAACCGTGCTGCTGGCCTGCCTTGGTCTGCTTTCAAAGTCAGCGATTTAGCCCAGTGCTAAACAGCCCTCCCCTTGGTTCTCCCCTTGTCTGCGTGGGTTTCTTCCGGGTGCTCCGGTTTCCTCCCATAGTCCAAAGATGTGCAGATTAGGTGGATTGGCCATGCTAAATTGCCCTTAGTCTCCAAAAAAAAGGTTAGATGGGGTTACTGGGTTGCAGGGATTGGGTGGAGGTGTGGGGCTTAGGTAGAGTGCTCTTTCCAAGGGCCGAATGGCCTCCTTCTGCACTGTAAATTCTATGATTCTGTGATTACTGACCAGGGGCATAGATTTAAGGTAAGGGGCAGGAGGTTTAATGGGAATATGAGGATAAGCTTTTTTAACCAGAGGATGGTGGGAGTTTGGAACTCACTGCCTGAGAGGGTAGTCAAGGCAGAGACTCTCATAACCTTTAAGAAATATTTAGATGTTTACTTGCAATCCCAGTGCCAAGACTATGCGCCAAGTGCTGGAAAATGGGATTAGAATATTTAGGCGGTTGTTTTTGACTGACGCAGATGTGATGGGCCGAAGGGCCTTTTCTGTGCTGTAGGATTCTACGACTATGACTCTAAATCTCGCAAGAGGGCCATAACAGGATTTGTGCTCAGGAGATCTCGGTTTGAGATCTCTCTCCACCCCCCACCCCCCCACCCCCCAGTCCGGAAAGGGCAGGAACATGATTTTCATCAATTCACATGGATTTTAATAACATTAGCCAGCTTTATGCCCTGTGTAATGTCACCCCCCCCCCCTCCCCCCCACCATATCTTGCTGGCGTGACGTCACACTGGCGTGAATCACTACTGGAGGCAGTGTCAGAATAAATTCCAATCCTTCAACTTCATGCATCTTCCTCCTCCCCCTGCCCCAAACACCTGCCAGTGGGGGAGGGGTATACATTTCAGGCCTATTTTGCTGTTCCTTCATATTGTTGCTGGGTCAAAATCTGGAAAACTCCTTCTAAACAGCACTGTGGCTGTACCAGCATCGAATAGACTGCAGCAGTCCACCTTCTCAAGAGTAAAAAATGCGGACTTTGTCAGTAATTCTTATTTCCAGGAAGGCATAAAACAAAATATCTATATGTAGATTTTTATTCATAGGGCTGGAAGAGATATGGAACATACTGCTATTTTATTGGAGAGACAGTAAAGACATTCAATGATGCATCCATCATGTGCAAGAGTCAGAATTCATTCCTTGTTAACATTGAAGAAAGGTAAGTAATGTTGCATCTGAAATGTGCAGAGAACTGCTACAGATAATGTTTAGATTTTACCGGAAAGTGATGATATAACACAAAATGATGCTAACACCAATCTGAAATATATTTCAATTTGACAATTCATTGGGAGAATTTAAGGAGCAGCTTAAATATTCTTATCCCTTGTGTTATTCTGACTGAAGTATTTAGATAAATTTCCTTTAAACTTCAGACTATTGGTTACACATGGGGATCATTGATAAAAACTGGTTGGTGCATTGTAAGAAGTTGGTATACATTTATCATACAGTACCCAGAATTCCAATACACTGTGTAGCCTATTAGTCCCAGATACCACCAAAGGAAATGTGTCCATGCTGATTAGCGATTGTTAGCTATCAATAATTCAACAATATTTTATCATTCCCTGTAAGTGATCACCCTCAAACACCTTACATGAAATAAACGTCTCTTATATTCCAGTGAACTACATATTGATTGTAAACAAACAATGCCAACCAAAGGCACAATTGAGAACAACTGCATAATCATTTGGTAATGAACTGTGAAGTGAAAATTCAATTGCAGAACTAAAGTCAAAGTGGGAAGCAAAAACATCCTCAACACTTGAGTGGTAATCCAATGGTGCAGATGGTCTGCTCATTGAGAACCCAGTAATTTCTATCCCATCCATTCATTTCTCAGGAATATTGATTTATTCAAAATAAACACCAGCTAATATGTTAATTTTGTTCATCTGTGGACAGATGAGCCATTATCAGAAACTAGTAGGCAGGTAGAAAAAAAACTACCAGGCATTGACTACCGACACAAAGCAACCAATTAAAAGGTTGGACTGAAACTATACCAATCAGGAACCAACAATTGCCGCAAAACCATGATTTCAATGAGCAGATATGTTTCTTTATCAACTGCGTACACCAAAATATATTAATTATTACATTGTTATGGGCCAGGGTTTAGAAACTCCAAAGTATATTGTGAAGTCCACCTGAACTACAACCTTTATGTTGACTTTGGCGAGGAGGAGCACAAGAGCCTTCCCTTCAGTGTGATTCAACAGACTCCCTAGGCACTTAAATCAAAACAAGCTTTATTCAATGAACTTACTTAACATATATATACACACACAGCAAGAATTTTTATCAATTACAAACAAAAAGACGCCACCCAGCCCCGGTAATCTATGTATAACATTTAATGACTTCCCCCTTAACTGTTCCAATTCAAAAACAAAATTCCATTAACCAAAAACACCTTCCCAAGGGTGTGGCCCAGCACACTGTATTCTCACTTGACTAAAACTGGTCTTGGTCCCTGTGATTCGAATCTGATTTTCAACCAGCAGATTCAAATTCCTTTCGGAAAGCAATTATACCTCCAAAGCCACCACCAAGGTGATTTTTACTGGAACAGATATTTAAAATGAAACTAGAGGGAGAGAGGCCAAAACATTTCTTTCTCCTCTCTATAGTCCACAGCAGTCAAAAACTGAAAGCAAAACCAAAAATCTCACAGCCACTTCCCAGCTCCACCCACAAAATGACATCACTGAAGCCATGTGATAAGACATAAACCGTCCTTAAATGGGCACTCACATGACAACATAAAGACATGAAAATACTTTTCTTGCTATGATCTTGGACTAGATAGCCTGTAATTATCTGTATTCCATTTGTATCCTCAAGTTTTCAGGTATTTCTCCAATTTGTACGGAACTCAGGAAATATCTATGAATTCATCGCTAATGTTTTGCTTAAATCATCAAAATTAAACTTTACATTGGTCACTAATTACGGCACATTTGATTCCGGCTCCAAACCCTGATTTATTTCCATAAATCTGTGCTTACTAATCATGTTCATTAATTTGCACATGCCTATCTGATCCTTGACTTTCCTGGCCCCTTTGCTTTTGGCTTGGACAACAGTCAACTTCACATAAATCATTCTGTAACGTGAGGATCCACATGCCAGAACCACTTGCCTCCCCAACTCACTACACTCCCACCCCACCACCTCCACCTCCCCCCATTTCCAACATTCCCTGCCTCAGTACCTGCTTAAAACCTGGCACGTCGGTAACATTTTCCAGTTCTGACTGAAGGTCAGCAACCCGAAATGTGGTTAACTCTGTTTCTCCTTCAACAAGTGTTCACGGTGTTTTCTGTTTATGTTTAAGATTTCCAACATCGGCAGTATTTTGTGTCAGAACAACAGATCACTTGGACATTAATTTTCAAGGAAGAGTGTTCTAGCGTTATAGGATATTGGTGCGATCCAATTTTGAGGCTATTACCTTTCACCAATTATATGATAGATTGAATTATGACAGATGGGTTTTAATACAAGTGTAGGGTAATGTATTTGGGGTATGCATTAGTTATTCTAAATGTGTATGTGATGAAAGGGTCGGTCTGCTTTTCAGAGTCTAAAAGGAACACGGTTTGGAAGCGATCATTGGGCATACTAAGCATCTGCACTTATTAAATTCAGTGTAATACGTATTTGCTAAGTATTTCCTGATTTTATTGGTCATATTAAGCATTTACAAGCCTGATGAGGCGGATGGCTTCCTTCTGTGTTATCTCATTTTCTGAAGCTTGAACATTCGAATTGGAGTTTCGGCTGTATGAATAGCTTTTCTTGCCCCTATGGAGGGAAACTAGTTTTTCGATCTCTTAATACTTTTTCTTAATTCCAGATATGAGCAAGCTTTTCTGACAAGCTTAATTGGTCTGCGGCCTGAAACATATTTTTGGATTGGTATAAAATCTGATCCAGACAACAAAGGAGCCTTTTTGTCTGTGAATGGAGGGCCAATGTCATTTACACATTGGAATATCAATATGCCAGGTGAGCATTAAGCATTATGTGTCTCTGAACATAGCATCTTGTTAGATTTCATTTATTGTCTGATACATATATACGTATATTTTACTGAATTGTTGTTGCACTTTTTCCTCTACTGGGCAACAGGATAAACAGAAACCCGAGGTGAACGTTGATGAATGCATCAGGGGTTCACCCACCGGTTTGAGAATTGGTGGCACCCTGAGCTACTTTTCTCCAGGAGGCTCCCCATAGTTGCAAGTTAATTGTGTCATGCCTCTCATGCAAACTAGCACCCACCCATTAGGATGTAAATTCCACCCCGCCAAGAGCTGCTGGCCAATCAGAGACCAGGAGCTCTCCAGGACAGTGGTACTGGGAACAATCGTCACTGCTGGTGCTACACTCAGGGTTTGGCCATTGAACTCAGGTACAGGTGAGTGGGATGGGGGTCATTGGGAAGAGATCAGTAGCAAGGGAAGGTGGAGGGTTTCAGAGCAAGGGAAGGGTGTGTGCCTTTCAGCACTACCCCCTTCTCCTCCCCCCACCCCACCCCCCACCCCACCCCCACAACTATATTCCCATTGCTGGGTCCCTTGATTGGGCATAGAGTGTCTGGGAACAAGCCCTATGAAGCTACAGGCAGACCTGAGGTTTGCTGGGTGGCATCCTCTGCATGGCGAGAAACCCAACCTGCCGCTGGTAGAAAACCAGCAGCGGTGGGTGAGATCCCTTTGGGGCAAAGTTCAATATTGGGAAGGAAACTCATGAGATTGGGCGACGCGTCAGTTTTACATATCCCCCGATATTAGGCTGGCTCCTTTGAAGTTATTGAGAGTAAACTTAGGTGTTAAGAGTAAAACCAATGCTTCACCTGATCCCATTAGTTTCTCAATGGGTGCGCTGGGTTAAAATTTGTCCCCTTCTCTCCACATTATAAGAAGGAAATATCCCCAACTTGGTGTCAATTATCATACCCCAATATATAATATTGTACCTGAATAAAAATAATATGGTTAATTAATTTATTGCCCATTTTCAAGTTAAATCCAATGGTTTCAATTGTTTGAAGAGTGTTGGTGTTTCTTACCTGTTAGTCTATTTGGTTCCCTAAAGAATTTTGATATTCAAACTATCATTCACAGGAAGAAAAGCTGGATGCGTTGGCATTGCAACCAGAACTGCTGCTGGTTTATGGGGTATTTATGACTGTACGAACAAGGCAAAATATATCTGTAAACACTGGGCGGCTGGTGCAACATCCCCTCCAACTGTACCAACAACTATTGCCACAACCTGTTCAGAAGGCTGGGAAACATATGAAAATTCCCGATACTGCTACAAAGTGAGACCATTGAACATTTAAATTCTGTACTTTTACAGTTTTGCATTTCATAACTGTGTGCGCCATCTTTTTAAAAACAGCCAATTGCCAACTTGGGGGATATTTTGACTTCCTCATCCAGCAGACACTTCCCATTGGGCGAGTGAGCAATAAAAATGGTGAATTACCAACTTCACCCATAAACCAATTCCCTGATTTTATTTTGTTGTGTAAAATGCCCAGCTGTTACACTTATGCAACTCAGGATCCTATTAGATCACTAGGATCTCAATGCCATCTTAACCAAAAAGACGGCAGTAACCACTCCAGACTGGTGCCAGGGGTGGCACTGTGGCACAGTGGTTAGCACTGCTGTCTCACACCGCCAGGGATCCGGGTTCAATTTGGCCCATGTGTTGTGCTGGCCAAATGAGTTATCCAACCTTATCCCACTTTCTAGCTTAGTCTGTAGGTTACGGCACTCCAGGTGCATATCCAAGTACTTCTCAAATGTAATTGGGGTATCTGCCTTATCACCCTTACAGACACTGAATTCCAGACCCCTCACCACCTTCTGGAGGAAAATATCCCCTCTGCTCCTCTCTAATTCTTCCACCAAATACTTTCAATTAATATTCTCTGGTTATTGATCCCCTTGCCAAGGAAAGTAAATCCTTCCTATCCACTCAATCAATGTCCCTCAAAATTTTTTATATTCCAATTAAATCGCCCCTCCGCCTCCTCTGGTCCAAAGAATACAATCTAGACTATCCAACCTTTCGTTGTAGCTAAAACTTTCCAGTCCTGGCAACATCCTCGTAAATCTTCTCTGGCCCTCCGGCGGCAGCCATGGAGTGAGTGATCACACATTTGGTAGCTACCGCTCAAGATAATATTTTTCGCTCCTTTCCCCGTCCGAAGAGCGAAGTTTTTGATGGAAAGAGGTGTAGGAGCGCCCGGAGAAGGCGTAACTTCTCTAGTGTGGCTGGTAGATGGATCCACGAACTAGGAGTGCGACAAGAAGAAAGGAGCTGTTGGTGCAGGAGAGTTTTGTGGTGCGCCACAGGTAAGGTTGATGGAGGGCAACGGGCTTGTCCTGCCGGCCCAGTGGTCAATGGAGCAGTTGGTGGAATTTTCGAATGCTACGTTCAGCCAGCAGAGGGAGGAGGCCTTGGAGGACCTGGCCAAAGTGGTAGAACCGGTTAAAGCAGGTATCGAGAGAGTGGAACAGAGGCTGGAGTCCAGGGCCGGGCGGTCCTGAATGATGGGGAGGTGATGGGGGAGCAAGAGGAGCAGTTCGCCTCGTTGGTGGCTGAGGTGGAAGTGATGTGGGAGACCCAGAAGAGGCTGAAGGAGAAGATGGACGATCTGGAGAACCGCCCCAGAAGGCAAAATTTGAGTATTGTGGGGATGCCCAAACGCATTGAAGGTGCGGAGGCTGGCACCTATGTGGCCAAAATGTTGAACAGTTGATGGGGGAGGAAGCCTTTGACCGGCTCCTGGAGGTCAACCGAGCGCAGAGGGTGCTGAAGAGGAGGCCGCAGGCGGGGGAGCCGTCAAGGGCAATGGTGTGATTGCACCGCTTTCTGGATAAAGAGAAGATTTTTTGGTGGGCGAGGCAGGAAGTGCACCTGGGAAGGGAACGAGCTGCGGGTAAATCAAGACCTGGGAGCAGAACTGGCAAAGAGGAGGGCCGGGTTTAACTGGGTCAAGGTTGCCCTCTTCAAGAAGGGGGAGAAGTTTGGAGTGCTGTACCGGCCCGCCTCTGGGTGACTTTTCAGAATGGAGAATATTATTTTGGTACGCCAGAGGAGGCGATGGAGTTCATGAGGGACAATGGACTGGCAGGAGAAGGAGGACATTGAACTTTGGAGGAGTTTGTGAGGAGGTTTATTTGTTTTCAGGAAACCTTTCCTCTTGAAATGTTCTGTTGGTTTTGCTGGCAGGGTGTTTGGAGGACAGGTTTCTCCAGACGGATTATCAAGGGTGAGTGCAACTTTTCTGATTTATGTAGGAGCATGATTGGGGGGGGGGGGGTGGTAGTCAGTAATATGGGTATTACGGTACCTAGGTTGGAGGTACCTGATGCTGTAAGATCATTGGTGTTGGAGGTACCTGATACTGTAAGATTATTGGTGAAGCCTGCCTGCTGGTTCCGCCCAGTAAGGCGGAGTATAAGAGTCTGTGTTTCCCTAGCTGCTGCATTCTGTACCTGCGCTGCTGGGGGAAACATCTAGTTCAATAAAGCCTTCAATTGTCCTACAATCTCGCTTCGGGGGTTATTGATCGTGCATCAATTTATTGAACTAGATTTGAAGCATGGAGCTCCGCATCAATCCGCAGTGTCTGCAACTTAGCCCCCATGCGGCAAACTCAGCGGCGACCTTTAAACACTAGCTGGCGTGTTTCAACGGATACATCAGGACGGTCACAACTACACCCACGGAGGACCAGAAACTGCAAGTTCTCCACACAAGGGTGAGCCCAGAAACCTACACGCTCATCGAGGAGTGGACGGTTTCGAGGCTGCGATAACCCTGTTGAAAGGACACTACATTCGCCCAGTAAATCAGGTTTACGCCTGACATCTTCTAGCTACCAGACGACAAATTCCGGGGGAATCGCTAGACGAATTCTACTGCGCACTGCTGGTACTAGGTGGGAACTGTGACTGTCCGCAAGTTTCTGCCAACGACCACACCGAACCTTTAATCCGGGTCGCCTTCGTTGCAGGTATGCTGTCCTCGCAGATCCGCCAGCGGCTGCTGGAAAAGATGCTAGATCTCAAGGAGGCATGGGCCCTCGCAAGCTCCTTAGACGTAGCCTCCCGCAATGCCCGAGCGTACATCCCCGACCGCGCGGCAGCCCCATGGGCAGTGTGGACCCCACCCGCAGCCGATTCCGACACATCCCCCAACCCACCACAAGCTTGTGCCGCTCGGCTGCCAGGCAACCCCGGGGGGCCCCGATGTTATTTTTGCGGGCAAGCCAAACACCCCCGGCAACGCTGCCTGGTCCACTCCGCAACTTGCAAGGGCTGTGGGATGAAGGGGCATTTTGTGGCGGTATGCCAGGCTCGGGCGGTCGCCGCTGTCTCCGGAGGTGAACCGGGGCCGCCGCCATTACCCTCATCGCAGGCCACGTGTGGACCCCGGGCGCCGCCATCTTGTCGCCCAGAGACCACGTGCGATTCGTGGGCGCCACCATCTTGCCCACCCCCGGCCATGTGCGACCCGTGGGTGCCGCCATCTTGACTGGAGTCGCAAGACCCCGATTCGGATGACCGCACACCGCCCGAGGAAATCCATCAGCTTCTGCCACGACTTGCCTCGGTGACTCTGGACCAGTCACGGCCCCGAACTCTTTTGACCGCTACGACGACTGTACTCATCAACGGACACAAGACATCCTGCCCGATCGACTCCGGGAGCACAGAGAGCTTTATACACTCCAATACGGTAAAGCGCTGCTCCCTCACTATACACCCAGTTAACCAGAAAATCTCCCTGGCCTCCGGGTCTCACTCTGTAGAGATCAAGGGGTACTGCATAGCTAACCTCACAGTCCAGGGAAGAGAGTTTAACAATTTCCGACTCTACGTCCTCCCTCACCTCCACGCTGTCACACCCCTGGGATTGGACTTCCAATGTAACCTCCAGAGCTTAACCTTTAAATTCAGCGGCCCTATACCCCCTCTCACTGTCTGCAGTCTCGCGACTCTCAAGGTCGACCCGCCTTCCCTGTTTGCAAACCTCACCCCCTATTGCAAACCCCTCGCCACCAGGAGCAGACGGTACAGTGCCCAGGACCGGCTCTTCATCAGGTCGGAAGTCCAGCGGTTACTGAAGGGAGGTATTATCGAGGCTAGCAACAGCCCCTGGAGAGCTCAAGTAGTGGTTGTAAAGACCGGGGAGAAGCACAGATGGTCATCGATTATAGTCAGACCATCAACAGGTATACACAGCTCGACGCGTACCCTCTCCCCCGCATACCTGATTTGGTCAATCAGATTGCACAATACATGGTCTTTTCCACGGTGGACCTCAAATCCGCCTACCACCATTCGCCCGGACGACCGCAAGTACACTGCATTCGAAGCAGATGGGCGGCTCTACCACGTCCTAAGGGTTCCTTTCGGTGTCACAAATGGGGTCTCGGTCTTCCAACGGGAGATGGACCGAATGGTTGACCGGTACGGTTTGCGGGTCATGTTTCCGTACCTCAACAACGTCATCATCTGCGGCCATGACCAGCAGGACCACGACACCAACCTCCGCAAATTTCTCCATACAGCCAGTCTCCTTAACCTGACCTATAACAAGGAGAAATGCGTATTCAGCACCGATCGTCTAGCCATTCTTGGTTACGTAGTGCACGATGGAGTCATAGGTCCCAACCCCGAACGCATGCGCCCCCTCATGGAGCTTCTCCTCCCCCACTGCTCCAAGGCCCTGAAATGCTGCCTGGGATTTTTTTCATATTATGCCCAGTGGGTCCCCAATTATGCGGACAAGGCCCGCCCACTACTCCAATCCATGATTTTCCCCCTTGCGGCAGAGGTCCGCCAGGCCTTCAGCCGCATAAAGGCGGACATCACAAAGGCCACGATGCACGCAATCGATGAGTCCCTTCCCTTCCAAGTCAAGAGCGACGCATCCGATGTAGCTCTGGCGGCCACCCTCAACCAAGTGGGCAGGCCCGTGGCGTTTGTCTCACGCACCCTCCATGTCTCCGAAATCCGTCATTCCTCCGTTGAAAAGGAGACCCAAGCCATAGTAGAAGATGTGCGGCATAGGAGGCATTACCTGGCTGGCAGGAGATTCACGCTCCTCACTGACCAATGGTCGGTAGCTTTCATGTTCGATAATGCACAGCGGGGCAAGATAAAGAGCGATAAGATCTTACGGTGGAGGATCGAGCTCTCCACCTATAACTACGAGATCTTGTATCGTCCCAGGAAGCTAAACGAGCCTCCTGATGCCCTATCCCGTGGCACATGTGCCATCGCACAAGTGGACCGACTCCAGACCCTTCACGATGACCTCTGCCAACCGGGGGTCACTTGTTTCTTCCATTTTATCAAAACCCGCAACCTGCCCTACACCATCGAGGAGGTCAGGACCGTCACCAGGAACTGCCAAATCTGTGCGGAGTGCAAGCCGCATTTATACCGGCCAGAGAAAGCGCACCTGGTGAAGGCTTCCCGTCCCTTTGAACGCCTCAGTATGGACTGAAAGGGCCCCTCCCCTCCACCGACGGCAACGTCCTGAACGTGATTGACGAGTACTCCCATTCGCCATCCCCTGCCCCAACATGACCGCTGTCACCGTCATTAAAGCCCTCCACAGCATCTTTACCCTGTTCGGTTTCCCCGCCTGCATCCACAGCGATAGGGGGTCCTCCTTCATGAGCGACAAACTGCATCAATTCCTGCTTAGCAAGGGCATTGCCTCAAGCAGGACGACCAGTTAGAACCCCCGGGGAAATGGGCAGGTGGAGAAGGAGAACGGAACGGTCTGGAAGACCGTCCTACTGGCCCTACGGTCCAGGAATCTCCCAGTATCCCGCTGGCAGGAGGTCCTCCCGATGCACTCCACTCAATTCGATCACTACTGTGTACCACGACCAACGAAACACCTCATGAACGTCTCCCTGTCTTCCTTAAGAAGTCCTCCTCCGGGACCTCGCTCCCAACCTGGCTGGCAGCTGCTGGACCAATTCTGCTCCGCAAACACGTGCGGGCACACAAGTCGGACCCATTGGTTGAGAGGATACACCTCCTTTCTGCTTACCCTCAGTACGCCTATGTGGTGTACCCCGATGGCCGGCAGGATACGGCCTCCCTCCGGGACCTGGCGCCCGCTGGATCCCCACCCACACCCCCCTCACCAACCCCATCCACCCTCCCACCAGTGCACACCACGGCTGCCCCCTTCCCAGGGGGATCGGTCCTTCCACTGGTCCCACCCAGCGGTGATGAAGCTGAAGACGCCACGCTCCTGGAGTCACGGATGCCCGAGCCGGCACCTGCATCACCGCCGAGACTGCGACGATCACAGAGGACGACCAGGGCCCCCGATCGACTAATAGCTTCATTATGAAATGTATCTGTAAATAATTACCTGTAAATAATTTGTGTGACATGTAAAAAGGCAAAACACTACACCACCGACGGGTACCGCCATAACCTCCACCACTGTATAACGCAAGGCCACTACCCACGCCAGACTCCTTTTTTTAATGGGGTGAATGTGCTAGTCGGTAATAGGGGTATTACGGTACCTAGGTTGGAGGTACCTGATGCTGTAAGATCATTGGTGTTGGAGGTACCTGACACTGTAAGATTATTGGTGAAGCCTGCCTGCTGGTTCCGCCCAGTAAGGCGGAGTATAAGAGTCTGTGTTTCCCTAGCTGCTGCATTCTGTACCTGCGCTGCTGGGGGAAACATCTAGTTCAATAAAGCCTTCAATTGTCGTACAATCTCGCTTCGGGAGTTATTGATCGTGCATCAGGGGGCACCATGCTAGCTGGGTAGGCTAGTTAACAGGAGTGCAGTGGGAGACTGCCAGGGGGTAGGTGTAGCGGAGGTTTTTTTTGTTGTTTGGAAGGGGGGAGGGGTGCTGACAAGGTTGTGGTTGCTGAGGAGCAGCTGAAAAGGGGATGACAATGGTGGTCATCGAAGGGTGGGCCGGGAGGGTCTCGTGACACGGGCCGGGGGCTGACCCAAAAAGGATCTGGTTGATCAACAGGGAAGGGAGGCGAAGAGTCCCCCAACCAGCTGGTCACCTGATGAGTCTGAAGGCAGACATGGCCTTTTTGCAAGAGACACACCTGAAGAGAGGAGGCGGGATTCTCTGCTCCTGGGACTAAGTGGCCGCGCCGTCGTGAACGCCGTCGGGCACAACCTATTCTTGCCCCTACAGGGGACCAGCACGGCACTGGAGTGGTTCACGCCGCTCCAACCCGCGCATGCGCAGTTGGGGCAGCTCATTCCTGCGCATACGCAGTTGGGCCACGCCATCCTGCGCAATTGCGGGGAACTTCTTACGCGCGCCAGACCCTCACCAACATGAGGTCGGTGTTCAGGGGCCAGCTGCGGAAGGAACAAGGCCCGGGGGGGGAGAGGCTGGCCCGCCAATCGGTGGGTCCCTGATCACGGGCCAGACCCCATCGGAGGAGTGTAGGAGCGCCCCCCCCCTGCACAGTTCCCGCCGGCAGTAACCAGGTGTGGACAGCGCCGGCGGGACTGTCATTTTTTTCGCCGGCCGCTCGGCCCATTCGGGCCAGAGAATCACCGCTCGCTGTTTGCGGCGATTCTCCGAGTGGCCCGGCCGACTCTCGTGCCGCTGGTTTCGGGGGGGGGGGTGGGAGAATCGGGTGCGGGTGTCGGGGCGGCGTGCCGCAACCCGCGCGGCGCCCTGGCGATTCTGCCACCTGGCGTGGGGGGGGGGGGGAGAATACCACCAGGGGATCAGACAAGGTTGAGGAAAGGATGAGTGTTCCACTCGGGACTGGACATGAAGACGAGGGGGCTGGCAGTGCTGGTGAATAAGCAGGTGGAATTCGAGGTAGGGAGCAGATTGTGGTGGGGGTGGGGGGAGGTTCGTGATAGTGAGTGGGTAGCTGGAGGGGTTGTCGGTGGTCCTGATAAACGTTTATGTCCCAAATTAGGATGTTGTAGATTTCAGGTGACGTGTTCTAGGGAGGATTCCTGACCTGGGCTCGCACCAGTTGATCAGGGGGGGGATTTTAATACGGTCATAGAGCCAAATTTGAACCGGTCGAGCCTAGGGTCGGGGAGGGTGTCAGCAGTGGAGAAGGAGCTGAAGGGATTTATGAAGCGTATGGAGGGGGGTGGACCAGTGGAGGTTTGGGAAGCCGAAGGGAAAGGAATTTTCATATTTTTCCCATGTGCTCCGGGTGTATTCCTGGATTGACTTTTTTGTGGTGGACAGGGTGTTATTGGCGGGGGTGGTCAACGATCGTGTCTCCTACCACACGCCGCACTGGGTGGATTTGCAAGTGGACCGGGGGGGCGCCTAGCGCCCGCAGCGGAGGCTGGATGTCGGGTTGTTGGCTGATGAGGAGGTGGATGAGCAGGTGAGGGCCGGCGTCTGGGGGTATGTGGAGCTCAATGACACGGCACCACGCTGTGGGAGGCACTCAAGGTAGTGGTACGGGGGGAGTTTATTCTCAATTTGGGGGCATAGGGAGAAGACGGAACGGGCAGAGGTGGCAAGGCTTGTGGAAAAGATTCTGAGGGTGGACAGGAGGCACTCAGTAGGTGGGGCTGCTGAGGAGAGGCAGAAGTTCCAGATGGACAATATATGAGTATGGTGGGAAGACGAGTAGGATGCTGTCCCACCAGCTGAGAAAGCAGGAGGCAACGAGGGAGACGGACAGAGTAAAGGACGGAACGGGACAGGTGGTGTTGGACCTGGTGGGGTTAATGGGGTGTTTGAGGTTTACAAGGATCCAGAGCAGTGTGGAACATACTGTCCGATATCGCTATTGAATGTAGATGCCAAGTTGCTAGCGAAGGTGTTGGCAAATTGAGGACTGTGTTCTGGAGGTGATATGCGAGGACCAAATGGGGAGTTTGTGAAAGGAAGACAATTGTCGTCACTGAATGTGAGGAGACTGCTCAGTGTAATTATGATGCCTCTGGAGGGGCAGGAGGTGGAGGTGACAGTGGCAATAGACGCCGAGTGGACTGGGAAGGCGGCGCAGGGACGGTTCGGGTTCAGGCAGGGGCTTGTTGCTACATAGGGCACCGGTCGCAAGTGTGAGGATGAACCAGGTGACTTCGGGATATTTCGGGCTGCATCGCAGGATGAGGCAGGGGTGCCCGCTCTCCCATTGCTATTTGCCTTGGCTATAGAGCCATTGGCTATAGCGCTTAGAGCTTCCAGGAATTGGAAAGGAATTGTGCAGAGGGGCGTCGAGCACAGGATTTTGCTGTACGTGGACAATCTGTTGTAGTATATTTTGGACCCACTGGGTGGCATTGGGGACATTATGGGGATTTTGGGGGACTTTGGCCGATTCTCTGGGTAGAAGTTGAACATGGGAAAGAGCGAGGTGTTCCCGATTGAGACTACAGGGCAGGAGAGGAGGTTAAGGGAGTTGCTGTTTAAGGTAGTGGGCATCCAAGTGAAGTGGGGTTGGGAGCAGTTGCACAAGCTAAATTTGACTCAGCTGGTGGAGCAACCTGCCAGCTAGGTTCATACATTTTCTTATGCTTTGTCCAAAGGTATTTGAAGATTAATAACAGATACTCTTTCCCATCTAGACTTTTGTAAAATCTAAGGATACTAAGAAATCGTGGTCTGAAGCACGTGATTATTGTCGAGCTGTGGGTGGAGATCTTGCCAGCATCCATGATCATTCTGAAGAAAGATTTCTCTGGAATAAACTAGTGTAAGTATTTAATGTCACTCGTTCACCCCCACATAATACCACAGCAACTCGGACCAATACAATATTAGTTACAATAGGAGGAATTCTAACATGGATGAACATGTGGGATTAGATGCAGTTGGGGGAATTCCGAGCACATTGCGAAGTTGGCTTCAGCCTGTTGGCTCACAGGAAACAGGTTGATTGGCATTTTAACTTTGTTAATGAGGTTGTTGGCCTCTGATTTAACTTGCTTTTCATGTGTAACAAAGGTCAATCGGGTTTCCCTGGCCTCTGGAAATCTAACAGCTCAGGAGAGGTGAGAACCTCGTCAAGAAGATGGTAATTGCCTTACAGCAGTGCTTGTGGGTCAGGAGGTGTAGAAGTGCCCATTACCATTGCGACAAAAGCCCCAACACAAAGGTCTCCAGGGGTCAAGGATTGGAAGTAACTGGTTCTATAGCTTGCCCTGAAGTGTTCCCTTCCCAAGTAGCAAGCAATTCTGTTAATCAGGGTGTCAAGTACCTAAAAGCATGTTGTGTCGTTAAGTCTCCAATCATGAAAGATAGTTAAGGGAAATAATTCCATTGATTGGAGTCATATCAAGAGAAAGAAAGATGGTTGTTGGAGTTTGACAATCTCTGCTACAGGACATCTCTGCAGGAGTTCCTCATGATAGTGCCCTCAGCCCAAATATAGAACCATAGAAAATTTACAGCACAGGAGGCCATTTGACCGATCCTGTCCCTGCCAGTCCAAGAACACTCAGGTTACCGCCCACCTTCCTGCACTCGGTCCATAGTCCTGTAGCCTTCAGCACTTACGGTACTGATCCAGGTACTTTTAAAAAGAGTTAGGGTCTCTGCATCCACCACCAACTTGGGCAGCGAATTCCAAACTCCCACTTCTCACAGTACTCCAGTTGTGGCCTCACCAGTGTTTTATACAGTTCCAACATCATGTCCGTACTTTTATATTTGATACCTGTACCAATGTCACAAATAGGCTTACATGAACAGTGCAATGAAGTTACTGTGAAAATCCTCTAATCGCCACACTCCAGCGCCTGTTCGGGTACACTGAGGGAGAATTCAGAATGTCCGAATTACGTAAAAGCACGTCTTTCGGGACTTGTGGGAGGAAACCAGAACACCCAGAGGAAACCCACGCAGACACGGGGAGAACGTGTAGAATCTGAAAAGGCAGTGACCCAAGCCGAGAATAGAACCTGGGACCCTGGTGTTGTGAAACAACCGTGCTAACGTCTGTGCTAACTAATTTGCTGACCACTGATGTGAGACTAACTGGCCTATAATTGTTTGGAATTTCCTTCGATCCCTTTTTAAACAATGGAATGACATTTGCATTTCTCCAGTTCACCGGTACCTCTCCTGTACCTTGTGAGGATTGGAAAATCATCCTCAGAGAATCTGTTCCCTGATCTACTTCCACAGCCTTAGAAACAATCCACCTGGCCCTGGCGACTTATCAACTTTCAAGGAATCTGATACTTCGTGTACGTCCTCTCTCTTTATGATTATTCAGTCCAATATCACAATGTTCCGCTTGGATTACTATAACTACATCATCCTTTTCCTTTGTAAACATGGGGACAAAATATTCATTTAAATTCCTTCCCACAGCCTCTGCATCTACACACAAGTTCCCTTCTTCATCTCTGATAGGTCCTACTTTTTCCCTTACGAACCGTTTACCATTACTATATTGGTAAAACATCTTGGGCGGGATTCTCCGTCCCGCCGCACCAGAAATCTCCATCTTGCCAGCTGGCCAATGGGGTTTCCCATTGTGGGCAGCCCCACGGGTTGGGAAACGCCCGGGCTACCGGCACAACGGACAGTCCCGACAGGGGACAATCCCTCCCCTTGTTCTTACAGGCAGAAATGTGCCTACATATTTGTTCTTCTATCTCCTTTTCACTATTTGGGTGTCTGTAGTATACTCCCAGTAGTGTGAGTGCCCTTTTTTATTTCTAAGCTCACTTCACAAAGCCTTGTTTGTTGACCCGTTTAATATACCATCCCTTCTCAAAACTGGAATTGATTTTTAACCATTCGTGCTGCCCCTTGACATTTTTAATCTCCCACTCTATCATGTCTGAAGACTCTATAACCAGGGATATTGAGCTGCCAATTTTGCCCCTTCTTTAGCCAGGTTTCCGTTTTAACAATGACATTCTGCTGTCATGTGTCTACCTATGCCCTTCACCCATCTACCTTGTTTGTAATACTCCTTGCATTGAAGTATAAACAATTTATCCCATCAATTTCCCTTGCTGGACCTTTTTTGAACTTGCTTATCCTGTAATTCCAAGTCTATCACTACATCTTCTACATCACTAGGTAATGTTCGACCTCCATTTTCCTGATCTGAATCTGACCTATCAGATCCTACTCCTGGGATACCATCCCCCTGCCACACTAGTTTATATACTCCCTAACAGCATTAGCGAAAGCCCCATCTTCAACTGCTTCATAAATTACCTTCACTCAAAATAAGGTGAGAAATAGGAATGTTCACTGATGATTGCACAGTGTTCAATACCATCTGCAACTCCTCAGACACTAAGGCAGTCTGTGCCTGCGTCAGCAATACCTGGACAACATTCAGGCACAGAAAGATAAGTGACAAATAATATTCATGCCACGCAGTGCCAGGCCAAACCCATCTCCAACAAGGGAAGATCTAACAATTCTCCCTTGACATTCAATTGCATTACCATCACTTAATCTCCCACCATCAACATCCTGGGTATTACCATTGACCATAAACTGAACTGGTCCAGCCAATAAATACTATGGCTACAAGAGCAGGTCAGAGGCTGGGGATTCTGCGGTAAGTAATTCAGTGCCTGACTCCCTAAAGCCTGTCCACCATCTATAAGCCAGAAGTCAGGGGTGTGATGGAATACTCTCCCCCTGCTTTGATGAGTGCAGTCCAACACTCAAGAAGCTTGATATCATCCAGGAAAAAAAATCCACTTCATCGGCACCCCATCCACCATCTTAAAAAGTCACTCCTTTCTCCAAAGATGCACAGTGGTATTTTACAAGTTGCACTACAGTTACTCACCAAAGCACCTTCCAAACACGTGTCCTCCAGCACAAGGGTCGCAGATGCAGGAGAAAACCACCGCCTGCAACATCCTCTCCAAACCACACACCATGCTGACTCAGAACGTTATCGCTATTCCTTCACGGTTGGTGGGGCAAAAGCCTGGCACTTCTTCGCGAACAGCAGTGTGGGTGTACCTGCGCCACATGGACTCCAGCTTGGCCAGAAGGCAGCTCGCAACCACCTTCTCAAGGGCAATTAGGAATGAGTAATAAATGCTGTCCTTACCAATGATGCTCAGATCCCATTAATACATTTTAAAAACGCAGACAGGGACTGTTCCAGGTTTCCCCTCTGAAATTCCATTAACCATACACCTCCCCACCCACCACTCCCCTCATTGTCACACTAGATGCAGGCCAATATTATTTGGTTATAGTCATAGAGACAAGGTTTTATAGCACAGTAAAAACCTCTTTGGCCCAACGTGTCTGCACCGTCCATCAAGCATCTCTCTATCGAATCCCATTTTCCATCACTTGCTGTGGCATTCTAGGTGCTCAACCAAATATTTCTTAAATGTGAGAGGGTTCCCACCTTTACCACCCTTTCAGGCAGTGAGTTCAATATTGGGTTGAAAATTCAAATTCCCTCTAAATCTCCTGCTGCTTACCTTAAATCTACGCCCTTGATTATTGACCCTCTACTAAGGGGAAAAGTTCCTATTCACCCTGGCTATATCATTATTTTGTACACCTCGATCAGGTCCACCCCTTAACCTTCTCTGCTCTAATGAGTTTGCTAGTGTCACACGGGAGGGTTTAAACTAGTATGGCAGGGGGGTGGGCACGGGAGCAATAGGTCAGAAGGTGAGAGCATTGAGGGAGAACTAGGGAATAGGGACAGTGTGGCTCTGAGGCAGTGCAGACGGGGAGAAGTTGCTGAACACAGCGGGTCTGGTGGCCTGAAGTGCATATGTTTTAATGCAAGGAGCATTACGGGTAAGGCAGATGAACTTAGAGCTTGGATTACTACTTGGAACTATGATGTTGTTGCCATTACAGAGACCTGGTTGAGGGAAGGGCAGGATTGGCAGCTAAACGTTCCAGGATTTAGATGTTTCAGGCGGGATAGAGGGGGATGTAAAAGGGGAGGCGGAGTTGCGCTACTTGTTCAGGAGAGTATCACAGCTATACAGCGAGAGGACACCTCAGAGGGCAGTGAGGCTATATGGGTAGAGATCAGGAATAAGAAGGGTGCAGTCACAATGTTGGGGGTATACTACAGGCCTCCCAACAGCCAGCGGGAGATAGAGGAGCAGATAGGTAGACAGATTTTGGAAAAGAGTAAAAACAACAGGGTTGTGGTGATGGGAGACTTCAACTTCCCCAATATTGACTGGGACTCACTTAGTGCCAGGGGCTTAGACGGGGCAGAGTTTGTAAGGAGCATCCAGGAGGGCTTCTTAAAACAATATGTAAACAGTCCAACTAGGGAAGGGGCGGTACTGGACCTGGTATTGGGGAATGAGCCCGGCCAGGTGGTAGATGTTTCAGTAGGGGAGCATTTCGGTAACAGTGACCACAATTCAGTAAGTTTTAAAGTACTGGTGGACAAGGATAAGAGTGGTCCGAGGATGAATGTGCTAAATTGGGGGAAGGCTAATTATAACAATATTAGGCGGGAACTGAAGAACATAGATTGGGGGCGGATGTTTGAGGGCAAATCAACATCTGACATGTGGGAGGCTTTCAAGTGTCAGTTGAAAGGAATACAGGACAGGCATGTTCCTGTGAGGAAGAAAAATAAATACGGCAATTTTCGGGAACCTTGGATGACGAGTGATATTGTAGGCCTCGTCAAAAAGAAAAAGGAGGCATTTGTCAGGGCTAAAAGGCTGGGAACAGACGAAGCCTGTGTGGCATATAAGGAAAGTAGGAAGGAACTTAAGCAAGGAGTCAGGAGGGCTAGAAGGGGTCATGAAAAGTCATTGGCAAATAGGGTTAAGGAAAATCCCAAGGCTTTTTACACTTACATAAAAAGCAAGAGGGTAGCCAGGGAAAGGGTTGGCCCACTGAAGGATAGGCAAGGGAATCTATGTGTGGAGCCAGAGGAAATGGGCGAGGTACTAAATGAATACTTTGCATCAGTATTCACCAAAGAGAAGAAATTGGTAGATGTTGAGTCTGGAGAAGGGGGTGTAGATAGCCTGGGTCACATTGTGATCCAAAAAGACGAGGTGTTGGGTGTCTTAAAAAATATTAAGGTAGATAAGTCCCCAGGGCCGGATGGGATCTACCCCAGAATACTGAAGGAGGCTGGAGAGGAAATTGCTGAGGCCTTGACAGAAATCTTTGGATCCTCGCTGTCTTCAGGGGATGTCCCGGAGGACTGGAGAATAGCCAATGTTGTTCCTCTGTTTAAGAAGGGTGGCAGGGATAATCCCGGGAACTACAGGCCGGTGAGCCTTACTTCAGTGGTAGGGAAATTACTGGAGAGAATTCTTCGAGACAGGATCTACTCCCATTTGGAAGCAAATGGATGCATTAGTGAGAGGCAGCACGGTTTTGTGAAGGGGAGGTCGTGTCTCACTAACTTGATAGAGTTTTTCGAGGAGGTCACTAAGATGATTGATGCAGGTAGGGCAGTAGATGTTGTCTATATGGACTTCAGTAAGGCCTTTGACAAGGTCCCTCATGGTAGACTAGTACAAAAGGTGAAGTCACACGGGATCAGGGGTGAACTGGCAAGGTGGATACAGAACTGGCTAGGCCATAGAAGGCAGAGGGTAGCAATGGAGGGATGCTTTTCTAATTGGAGGGCTGTGACCAGTGGTGTTCCACAGGGATCAGTGCTGGGACCTTTGCTCTTTGTAGTATATATAAATGATTTGGAGGAAAATGTAACTGGTCTGATTAGTAAGTTTGCAGACGACACAAAGGTTGGTGGAATTGCGGATAGCGATGAGGACTGTCTGAGGATACAGCAGGATTTAGATTGTCTGGAGACTTGGGCGGAGAGATGGCAGATGGAGTTTAACCTGGACAAATGTGAGGTAATGCATTTTGGAAGGGCTAATGCAGGTAGGGAATATACAGTGAATGGTAGAACCCTCAAGAGTATTGAAAGTCAAAGAGATCTAGGAGTACAGGTCCACAGATCACTGAAAGGGGCTACACAGGTGGAGAAGGTAGTCAAGAAGGCATACGGCATGCTTGCCTTCATTGGCCGGGGCATTGAGTATAAGAATTGGCAAGTCATGTTGCAGCTGTATAGAACCTTAGTTAGGCCACACTTGGAGTATAGTGTTCAATTCTGGTCGCCACACTACCAGAAGGATGTGGAGGCTTTAGAGAGGGTGCAGAAGAGATTTACCAGAATGTTGCCTGGTATGGAGGGCATAAGCTATGAGGAGCGATTGAATAAACTCGGTTTGTTCTCACTGGAACGAAGGAGGTTGAGGGGCGACCTGATAGAGGTATACAAAATTATGAGGGGCATAGACAGAGTGGATAGTCAGAGGCTTTTCCCCAGGGTAGAGGGGTCAATTACTAGGGGGCATAGGTTTAAGGTGAGAGGGGCAAAGTTTAGAGTAGATGTACGAGGCAAGTTTTTTACGCAGAGGGTAGTGGGTGCCTGGAACTCACTACCGGAGGAGGTAGTGGAGGCAGGGACGATAGGGACATTTAAGGGGCATCTTGACAAATATATGAATAGGATGGGAATAGAAGGATACGGACCCAGGAAGTGTAGAAGATTGTAGTTTAGTCGGGCAGTATGGTCGGCACGGGCTTGGAGGGCCGAAGGGCCTGTTCCTGTGCTGTACATTTCTTTGTTCTTTGTTCTTTGTTCTTTGAGAGCAGGAACGGTTGTGCTGGAGCTCAACATGACCCTTTTCTGGATTATCTTTTGTTAAAAATGACATTTGAATCAGAAAGAAGATTTAAAATGGGTTCAGCAGAGGCAGAGAAGCCGGAGAGGATTGAATAAAATAATTTTAAAATTAAAGAAGATTTTGGTTGGTTGACGCAAAATCTTTTGGTTCATTTTAGATTGCACAAGATAAGTGGAGAGATAGGGGTTAGGGAAGGTGAGGGGGTTAGGGTGAGGAAGGATGTTGGATGGAGCGGTGAGAAAGAGGTTGGTGGCAGTGGGGGCCCTAATAGTTTGCACTTAAAAAGCAGTTTTACTGACTTTTTGGAACATAAATGATAAATACATAAGAACAATGTAGATTTAGAAATGATGTGGCCAACATGTTTTTTCGAACTCTGGGTGTCATTCTCCGACCCCCCGCCGGGTCGGAGAATGGCCGTTGGCCGCCGTGAATCCAGCCCCCGCCCCCGCCGAAGTCTCCGGTACCGGAGATTGGGCGGGGAATCGGGCCGCGCCGGTTGGCGGGACCCCCCGTTCAATTCTCGGGCCCGGATGGGTCGAAGTCCCGCCCAGAAATTGCCTGTCCCGCCGGCGTAAATCAAACCTGGTATTTACCGGCGGGACCAGGCGGCGTGGGCGGGCTCCGGGGTCCTGGGGGGGGCGCGGGGCGATCTGATCCTGGGGGGTGCCCCCACGGTGGCCTGGCCCGCAATCGGGGCCCACCGATCCGCGGGCGGGCCTGTGCCGTGGGGGCACTCTTTCCCTTCCGCCTACGCCACGGCCTCCACCATGGCAGAGGTGGACAAGACTCCCCCCACTGCGCATGCGCGGGAAACTTTCAGCGGCCGCTGACGTCCCGCACATGTGCCGCATTTCCGCGCCAGCTGGCGAGGCAACAAACGCCATTTCTGCCAGCTGGCGGGGCGGAAATCCCTCCGGCGTCGGCCTAGCCCCTCAATGTTGGGGCTCGGCCCCCAAAGATGCGGAGAATTCCGCACCTTTGGGCCGGCGCGATGCCCGTCTGATTGGCGCCGTTTTTGGCGCCAGTCGCGGACATCGCGCCGTTGGGGGAGAATTTCGCCCCTGATCTCTCTAAATTTGCCACCACATCCTTGATGAGGATGACCCTGAAAATTATCTCATGATTTTTTGGGGGTAAATGATACAGTTAACTTGTTCATCCAGTGACGAGGGGCTTTTCATAGTAACTTCATTTGAAGCCTACTTGTGACAATAAGCGATTTTCATTTTCATTTCATTTCATTCGGCAGCCAAAGTTCAAATCAACCCCACTACACAATCTCTTTTTTTATCACATACAGATCACTAATGGTTTTTTCCCCTGTGTGGATTGGGTTACATAAACCAGGACCAAATAGTGGATTTGTCTGGAGCGATGGCAGTCCAGTAAGTATTTTGTCTTCTACTCAGTAAGCACGTATGATTGGAAATAACTTATATTTGTTTTTTTGAGGCAAATGTGTCCCCATTCTAAAGTCACATAAGAATGTCCATTCAATTGTTGGTATTCCAGTTTTTACTCAGTAATTTAATATTTTGGAATGTGCTATATTTCCATTTTTAGATGCTTAACAAAGACCGTTAAGGATATAGTTAGTGACAAATATTTTGTCTCGATGTTTATGCAAAATATACACAAGTGTTATCGAATATTCTAAAGTCTAAAGATGCTTTTGCACAACAAGCTAACAGCTGGGGGTAAGCATCAGTTGACTTTCCACCAATACTAAACATGTAGTGCCCAGGTTTCCTCATGTCCTGCTGCAGTGACATAAGCGCAGTGTATTGGGATGCCTACCCAGCCACTGGTTGTGCTTCTGACCCGTCCAACTTTCAGGCATTGGGGGTATTGAGTTGCTAGCCATGTCATTGCAACATAGCTGCGAGCTCCATCTCAAGTGGAGGGGGAAAGCTCATTGCAGTGAATCACTCAATGCCGGCTGAAAACCTTTCTATCCATTTCTCGTCAGAAAATGTGACCTCCAAATAGTGCACATTTGCCACTTTGTTACTAATCATCCACAGTTACAGAGAAACTGGCCCACAAGATTTTCAACCCTGGTAGGGACAAGTGCAGAGGTAAGTGCACGGGAAAACTTACACCACTGGTCAATCTGCCAATTTGTTAGGACCATCCCACCCCTGGACCATTTTCCTATAGGAAAGTAGCCAATTGGCTTCAGCGTCTATTGAAGCCTAGTGTCAGAGGCTATCTGGAATTTTTCCAGTTAGCCTTGAGAGTTCCAAGGCACAGGGAACTAGACCAGCTGCCTGGAGGTGGCATCCCAATGACAGACTGGGGAGGCCAGTATTCCAGGCAGGCTTTCAGTCCTACCTGCCCACCTGGCCTCAGCCATGGCCACAGGACACCCTGTTATGGGATTCCCCCTCTACAATTTTGGATAGGTTGCTGTGGCCAATATTAATTAGCAAGTTTAGGCTTCATCTCCTTCTGATAGAAGGTTTGCTATGGCCCCTCCAGTTTTGAGATCCTGACCGCCATTCATAATTGGATGGTGATCCTTGTTTTTCTAATCATGTGTTTCCTCACTAGCAGCCTTGCATTGGAACAGAGGCATTGTAAGAGACTGATCACAGTCGTTTGCATAAAATAGGCAGTATAACTTTGCAGCCTGTAGTGTTAACATCTCCTGAATAAAGCTCTTTGGCCTGCAGACATAATTTTAAAACCACCATATAAAAACTGGCGATAAGGCAGGCAAACAGCATTTGTAGGCACCTAATAAAAGTTGAACAGCATTTGTAGGCACCTGTAAAGAAAAATAAAGAATTAAAATCGTCGCTATGCGAACGCTGCCAATGGAGGAGCCATTGTTTGGTTGCAGCCCACCGGAGGAACTGAAAACTCATTGAGGGAATCAAAGAAACAACTCTGTAAAGAAGCTCACCACATTCTCTGCCTGAAATGACCCATAAAAGTGTTGGGTGCACTGTGAGTAGCAAATACCCTACAACAACAATTCACAGCTGGGAGTGTTGTAAAACATGAAAGGAAAACGGGCTGAGCTCAGGTTTACCTTATTTTGGGGAGAAAGGAAGTAAGGGAGTGCTAAAAGTTTGTGGCACATTGTGCAGATGCTGGTCCTTCTGTAGTGATAAATGGCGAGAGTCTTTGGCGACGTGGGACTTTTTGATGAGAATACAGAGCGATGGAGCTCATATGCAGAGAAATGTGACTTTTGTTCAAACGAACAAAATATCAGCAAATATAAAAGTCCCAACTCTCCTGGGTATAAAGTCGACAGGTGGCGGGGGGAGGGGGTGGGGGGGGGGATATTTCTTGAGGTGTCTGGTACAGCCAGAGGAGCCAGGCACGTAAAGAACAAACAAAGAACAAAGAACAAAGAAATGTACAGCACAGGAACAGGCCCTTCGGCCCTCCAAGCCCGTGCCGACCATACTGCCCGACTAAACTACTATCTTCTACACTTCCTGGGTCCGTATCCTTCTATTCCCATCCTATTCATATATTTGTCAAGATGCCCCTTAAATGTCCCTATCGTCCCTGCTTCCACTACCTCCTCCGGTAGTGAGTTCCAGGCACCCACTACCCTCTGCGTAAAAAAATTGCCTCGTACATCTACTCTAAACCTTGCCCCTCTCACCTTAAACCTATGCCCCCTAGTAATTGACCCCTCTACCCTGGGGAAAAGCCTCTGACTATCCACTCTGTCTATGCCCCTCATAATTTTGTATACCTCTATCAGGTCGCCCCTCAACCTCCTTCGTTCCAGTGAGAACAAACCGAGTTTATTCAATCGCTCCTCATAGCTTATGCCCTCCATACCAGGCAACATTCTGGTAAATCTCTTCTGCACCCTCTCTAAAGCCTCCACATCCTTCTGGTAGTGTGGCGACCAGAATTGAACACTATACTCCAAGTGTGGCCTAACTAAGGTTCTATACAGCTGCAACATGACTTGCCAATTCTTATACTCAATGCACCGGCCAATGAAGGCAAGCATGCCGTATGCGTTCTTGACTACCTTCTCCACCTGTGTTGCCCCTTTCAATGACCTGTGGACCTGTACTCCTAGATCTCTTTGACTTTCAATACTCTTGAGGGTTCTACCATTCACTGTATATTCCCTACCTGCATTAGCCCTTCCAAAATGCATTACCTCACATTTGTCCGGATTAAACTCCATCTGCCATCTCTCCGCCCAAGTCTCCAGACAATCTAAATCCTGCTGTATCCTCAGACAGTCCTCATCGCTATCCGCAATTCCACCAACCTTTGTGTCGTCTGCAAACTTACTAATCAGACCAGTTACATTTTCCTCCAAATCATTTATATATACTACAAAGAGCAAAGGTCCCAGCACTGATCCCTGTGGAACACCACTGGTCACAGCCCTCCAATTAGAAAAGCATCCCTCCATTGCTACCCTCTGCCTTCTATGGCCTAGCCAGTTCTGTATCCACCTTGCCAGCTCACCCCTGATCCCGTGTGACTTCACCTTTTGTACTAGTCTACCATGAGGGACCTTGTCAAAGGCCTTACTGAAGTCCATATAGACAACATCTACTGCCCTACCTGCATCAATCATCTTAGTGACCTCCTCGAAAAACTCTATCAAGTTAGTGAGACACGACCTCCCCTTCACAAAACCGTGCTGCCTCTCACTAATACGTCCATTTGCTTCCAAATGGGAGTAGATCCTGTCTCGAAGAATTCTCTCCAGTAATTTCCCTACCACTGAAGTAAGGCTCACCGGCCTGTAGTTCCCGGGATTATCCTTGCTACCCTTCTTAAACAGAGGAACAACATTGGCTATTCTCCAGTCCTCCGGGACATCCCCTGAAGACAGCGAGGATCCAAAGATTTCTGTCAAGGCCTCAGCAATTTCCTCTCCAGCCTCCTTCAGTATTCTGGGGTAGATCCCATCAGGCCCTGGGGACTTATCTACCTTAATATTTTTTAAGACACCCAACACCTCGTCTTTTTGGATCACAATGTGACCCAGGCTATCTACACCCCCTTCTCCAGACTCAACATCTACCAATTCCTTCTCTTTGGTGAATACTGATGCAAAGTATTCATTTAGTACCTCGCCCATTTCCTCTGGCTCCACACATAGATTCCCTTGCCTATCCTTCAGTGGGCCAACCCTTTCCCTGGCTACCCTCTTGCTTTTTATGTACGTGTAAAAAGCCTTGGGATTTTCCTTAACCCTATTTGCCAATGACTTTTCATGACCCCTTCTAGCCCTCCTGACTCCTTGCTTAAGTTCCTTCCTACTTTCCTTATATGCCACACAGGCTTCGTCTGTTCCCAGCCTTTTAGCCCTGACAAATGCCTCCTTTTTCTTTTTGACGAGGCCTACAATATCACTCGTCATCCAAGGTTCCCGAAAATTGCCGTATTTATCTTTCTTCCTCACAGGAACATGCCTGTCCTGTATTCCTTTCAACTGACACTTGAAAGCCTCCCACATGTCAGATGTTGATTTGCCCTCAAACATCCGCCCCCAATCTATGTTCTTCAGTTCCCGCCTAATATTGTTATAATTAGCCTTCCCCCAATTTAGCACATTCATCCTCGGACCACTCTTATCCTTGTCCACCAGTACTTTAAAACTTACTGAATTGTGGTCACTGTTACCAAAATGTTCCCCTACTGAAACATCTACCACCTGGCTGGGCTCATTCCCCAATACCAGGTCCAGTACCGCCCCTTCCCTAGTTGGACTGTTTACATATTGTTTTAAGAAGCCCTCCTGGATGCTCCTTACAAACTCCGCCCCGTCTAAGCCCCTGGCACTAAGTGAGTCCCAGTCAATATTGGGGAAGTTGAAGTCTCCCATCACCACAACCCTGTTGTTTTTACTCTTTTCCAAAATCTGTCTACCTATCTGCTCCTCTATCTCCCGCTGGCTGTTGGGAGGCCTGTAGTATACCCCCAACATTGTGACTGCACCCTTCTTATTCCTGATCTCTACCCATATAGCCTCACTGCCCTCTGAGGTGTCCTCTCGCAGTATAGCTGTGATATTCTCCCGAACAAGTAGCGCAACTCCGCCTCCCCTTTTACATCCCCCTCTATCCCGCCTGAAACATCCAAATCCTGGAACGTTTAGCTGCCAATCCTGCCCTTCCCTCAACCAGGTCTCTGTAATGGCAACAACATCATAGTTCCAAGTAGTAATCCAAGCTCGAAGTTTATCTGCCATACCCGTAATGCTCCTTGCATTAAAACATATGCACTTCAGGCCACCAGACCCGCTGTGTTCAGCAACTTCTCCCCGTCTGCTCTGCCTCAGAGCCACACTGTCCCTATTCCCTAGTTCTCCCTCAATGCTCTCACCTTCTGACCTATTGCTCCCGTGCCCACCCCCCTGCCATACTAGTTTAAACCCTCCCGTGTGACACTAGCAAACCTCGCGGCCAGGATATTTATGCCTCTCCGGTTTAGATGCAATCCGTCCATCTTATACAGGTCACACCTGCCCCGGAAGAGCTCCCAGTGGTCCAGATAACGGAAACCCTCCCTCCTACACCAGCTGTTTAGCCATGTGTTTGTCTGCTCTATCTTCCTATTTCTAGCCTCACTGGCACGTGGCACAGGGAGTAATCCCGAGATTACAACCCTCGAGGTCCTGTCTTTTAACTTTCTGCCTAGCTCCCTGAACTCCTGCTGCAGGACCTCATGTCCCTTCCTGCCTATGTCGTTAGTACCAATATGTACAACGACCTCTGCCTGTTTGTCCTCCCCCTTCAGGATTCCCTCTACCCGTTCGGAGACATCCTGGACCCTGGCACCAGGGAGGCAACATACCATCCTGGAGTCTCTTTCACGTCCACAGAAGCGCCTATCTGTGCCCCTGACTATAGAGTCCCCTATTACTATTACTCTTCTGCGCTTTGACCCTCACTTCTGAACATCAGAGCCAGCCGTGGTGCCACTGCTCTGGCTGCTGCTGTTTTCCCCTGATAGGCTATCCCCCCCGACAGTATCCAAAGGGGTATATCTGTTCGAGAGGGGGACAACCACAGGGGATTCCTGCACTGACTGCCTGCCCTTTCTGGTGGTCACCCATTTCTCTGCCTGCACCTTGGGTGTGACCACATTTACATAATTGCGATCTATGACGCTTTCCGCGTCATTACAATTAAATAAATTACAATTAAATAGTGGAAATATTGCAGGGCCACTATTCACCAAGAGCCTTAGTCATCACAGAAAGCTTTAGGTTTTATAAGCACACCCAAGAAGAAGATGAATCGATTGCACAGTTTTAGCTACCGTGAAAAGACTGGCTGGGCACTGCAAATTTGGGGTTATAGAACATAGAACATAGAACAGTACAGCACAGAACAGGCCCTTCGTCCCTCGATGTTGTGCCGCACATTGATGACACCAAGATCAAGCTATCCCACTCCCTGTCATTCCGGTGTGCTCCATGTGCCTATCCAATAACCGCTTGAAGGTTCCTAAAGTGTCCAACTCCACTATCACAGCAGGCAGTCCATTCCACACCCTAACCACTCTCTGAGTAAAGAACCTACCTCGGACATCCCTCCTATATCTCCCATCCTGAATCTTATAGTTATGCCCCCTTGTAACAGCTACATCCCCCCGAGGAAATAGTCTCTGAATGTCCATGCTATCTATCCCCCTCATTATCTTATAAACCTCTATTAAGTCGCCTCTCACCCTCCTCCGCTCCAAAGAGAAAAACCCTAGCTCGCTCAACCTTTCCTCATAAGACCTATTCTGCAAACCAGGCAGCATCCTGGTAAATCTCCTTTCCACCCTTTCCAATGCTTCCACATCCTTCCTATAATGAGGTGACCAGAACTGCACACACTACTCCAAATGTGGTCTCACCAGGGTCATGTACTCACATAAGAGTAAAAAGCCTTGGGGTTTTCCTTGATCTGACCCGCCAAGGACTTCTCATGCCCTCTATTAGCTCTCCTAAGCCCTTTTTTCAGCTCATTCCTTGCTACCTTGTAACCCTCAAGCGACCCTACTGAACCTTGTTTTCTCATCCTTTTTCCTCTTGACAAGACATTCAACCTCTTTTGTGAACCATGGTTCCCTCATATGGCCATTTCCTCCCTGCCTGACAGGGACAAGCCTATCAAGGACACGCAGTATTTGTTCCTTGAACAAGCTCCACTTTTCATTTTTGCCTTTCCCTGACAGTTTCTGTTCCCATCTTATGCTCCCTAATTCTTGCCTAATCGCATCACAATTACCCCTCCCCCAATTATAAACCTTGCCCTGCCGTATGGCCCTATCCCTCTCCAGTGCAATAGTAAAAGACACCGAATTGTGGTCACTATTTCCAAAGTGCTCTCCCACAAACAAATCTAACACTTGGAACGGTTCATTACCCAGTACCAAATCCAATGTGGCCCCCCCTCTTGCCGGCCTATCCACATATTGTGTCAGGAAACCCTCCTGCACACACTGTACAAAAACTGCCCCATCCGAACTGTTTGACCTATAGCGGTTCCAATCAATATTTGGAAAGTTAAGGTCACCCATGACAACTACCCTGTGACCTCCACACCTATCCATAATCTGTTTTGCAATTTCTTCCTCCACATCTCTATTACTATTTGGGGGCCTATAGAAAATTCCTAACTATGTGACCGCTCCTTTCCTATTTCTAACTTCGGCCCATATTACCTCAGTAGGCAGATCCCCTTCGAACTGCCTTTCTGCAGCCGTTAAACTATCATTGATTAACAGTGCTACTCCTCCACCTCTTTTACCACCTTCCCTACTCTTACTGAAACATCTATACCCCGGAACTTCCAACAACCATTCCTGTCCCTGTTCTAACCATGTCTCCGTAATGGCCACAACATTGTAGTCCCAAGTACCAATCCACGCTCCAAGTTCACCTACCTTATTCCGGATGCTCCTTGTATTGAAGTAGACACACTTCAACCCACCTTTCTGTCTGCCAGTACACTCCTGCGACCTTGATACCCTCCTCAGGACCTCACTACTCTCGACACTGGCTTCTGGACTACAGCTCGTTTTCCCATCCCCCTGACAAATTAGTTTAAACTCCCCCGAAGAGCGTAGCAAATTTCCCTCCCAGGATATTGGTGTCCCTCTGGTTCAGGTGCAAACCGTCCTGTCTGTACAGGTCCCACCTTCCCCAGAATGTGCTCCAATTATCCACATACCTGAAACCCTCCCTCCTACACCATCCCTGCAGCCACGTGTTTATCTGCACTCTCTCCTGGTTCCTCACCTCACTTGCACTTGGCACCGGCAACAAACCAGAGATGACAACATGGTTTGTCCTGGCTCTCAGTTTCCACCCTAGCTCCCTAAATTCCTGTTTCAAATCACCGTCCCTTCTCTTACCTATGTCGTTGGTACCGATGTGTACCGCGACTTGTGACTGTTCCCCCTCCCGCTTAAGGATTCTGAAAACACGGTCCGAGACGTCACGGACCCTGGCACCGGGAGGCAACATACCATCCGTGAGTCTCTTTCGCTGCCACAGAACCGTCTATCTGTCCCTCTAACTATCGAGTCCCCAATAACTATTGCTCTCCTGCTCTCCCTCCTTCCCTTCTGAGCCACAGGGGCGGTCTCAGTGCTGGAGATCCATTCACTGAGGCTTACCCCTGGTAGGTCGTCCCCCTCAACAGTATCCAAAACGGTATACTTGTACTGAGGGGAACGACCACAGAGGATCCCTGCACTGACTGCTTCCTCCCAGCCCCTCTCACCGTCACCCATCTACCTTGATTCTTCGGAGTAACTACATCTCTGAAGCTACTATCTATGACCACCTCTGCCTCCCGAATGATCCGAAGTTCATCCAGATCCAGCTCCAGTTCCCTAACGTGGTTTCTGAGGAGCTGGAGATGGGTGCACTTCCTACAGGTGAAATCAGCAGGGACATTGACGATGTCCCTCACCTCAAACATTCTGCAGGAAGAACATTGCACTGCCTTCCCTGCCGTCAGCTCTAGATAAAAAAGAGCTTACCTGTTAATCTCTCTACCCCTGAGGTTAAAGGAGGTGGAAGGTTGGGGGATACTACAGGTGTAGTGTCTAGGGTTTAGAAACTGCCCAACTTAAACGCAGGTAAAAATAAAACACTTAACCAGCAACCACTGCACCCCACACGGGAACAGCAATCAACTGTTATGGGCCTACGGAAACAATTGAAATCTTTACTACTTACCCAGCAGTCACTCTGTCCTCACTCCGACCGGATTCAGCTAGAAGCTCCCAACAGTAAGTTTTAAAAAAAAATGTATTCCCCTTCTCAGCAAGCACTCACTCAGCAACCATTGCGCCCCGCACGATAACACCTCAGAGAAAAGAACAACTACTTACCAGTCACCAGCCAATCACTTACCTGCAGGCTGTGATGTCACAGTTCAACTTCTTTCTACTTCTACCTGCCCTTGAGTCTCCCTTGATCTTTACTCGGCTGGGATCCTTACAGTGATTGTCTTTTTTTTGGTTAGAGGAGGAGGTAGGGAGGGAAACACTGAAGAAGTGTTTGGGGTTTAACTAATATGTTAAAATGATAGCATTAGAAATAGATTAGTCTGCAGTTTAAGCAGTTGTTAACCGAAAGCAACCTGACCTTAAAGAACGGTTTGGAAGCTGCTGTATCCATGGAAGCTGCTGTATCCATTAGCAGTTAAAGAAGCTCAACAGTTGAGTTCAAGCACAAGAAATCACAAGTTGTCGGCCGAAACCTGAACACAGGCGCAGACTCACACTTGCCATAGGTGTGCCCTCAGCAAAATAGATGGTTGCTCCAAAGACATCATGTACAGGAATTGTGGCAGAAAGGGTCACATTGAATGTTCTTGTTGGATTAAAAAACAACTTTCTGGCAAAAGTTGCAAAAGCAAGAGCCGAATAACTCAAATGGGAAACTGAATTAAGGAAAAAGCGTCCACGGAGTACAAAAAGGGTGCAAGGTGAAACTCGATTCACAGTTCGAAGATGAGCAGTGATTAAAGGTACTGGCTATTTCTGGTGAAACAAATCATTACTGGGTCACTCCATTACTGGATGGTCAGTCGGTGACGATGGAGTAGCCATCTCATTGGTACCAGAAACTGTTTATCAAGAAAAGCTCTCACATATTGTCCTGAAACCCTTGAAGATAGTGTTAAAAACCTATACTGGAGAAGTGTTTCAGTTGAGGGGCCGCATTGATGTATCAGTGCAATTAAATGGACAGATGGCAGATTTTCTCTTGCACATAGTCAAAGGAAATTATCCAGCATTAATGGGAAGAACCTGGCTGGAAAAGATCACATTAAATTGGGCCGAGGTAAATCTCATGACAGATTCTGAATCAGGTCTACCCGAAATCTTGAAGAAACATGACATTGTCTTCAATGGTGAGGTGGGAAGCAAAGGGATATCTCAGTAAAGCTGAAGATCAAGAAAGAAAGTCATTTGAGATACTTAAAGGTTAGGCCAGTGTCATGCGCAATCAGACCCAAGGTAGAGGCAGAATTAAAACGGCTGGTCAAAACGAGAGTTCTTGAACCTGTTAACGTGAGTGATTGGGCCACACTGCATTGTGACAATTTTAAAGTCACTATTAATCCTGTATTGTGTGCAGAGTAGTACCCTCTGCCCTTGAATGATGACGTATTTACTGGGTGGCTGGAGGCCAACATTTCAGTAAAATTGATCTTAAGTAAAGCGCATCTTCAAATTAAGGAGGATCCAGATTCAAAACAGTTCTTGACGATTGTGACACACAAAGGGTTATTTTGATCTGAAATCACTTCTGGACCAGTGTTGTTTCAACAAGATATGGACAAAACTTTGTTTCCAACTGCATCAAATAATTAGGAATTAAAAGAGCAGCTATTTATGTCATTATTACAGGTAGGTTTTCTGAACTGGAATCCTGGAGAACCCAACCAGTATCGCGGGATAGAGAACTGTGCTGAATCAGGAACTGATTCTGAAATGCGGTGGAATGACATCCACTGTGAAACGACACACAATTGGATTTGTAAAATTAAAAAAGGCAAGGATAAAATGTTTTCTCAGCTTTTCTCATGTCACATTGAATTATATTTGAAACTTGAACGAATTGTGTTTGAAACTCGATTAGAAACGCCTGGTGTTGCAAATGCGATTCATCAAGGAGTTGCTGAATGCTGAAGCCTGAATCATACTGTGGTGTTGGGTGTTCTGACACACAGATGAGCCAACACGGTTGTATATGGTACAACGCTATTTTATTTAAACTTACTATTTACAGTTTGGTCTTTGCACTCTGCACGTGGGGGTTCCCTGCTTGTGATGTTTTAACAGCTCTTTCTTGTTCCCTTCTCCCCAGACCTACTGACCACCAGGTGTCGTGCTCGTGCTTTTTATGTGGTTGGTGTTCTTGTCTGTGATTGGTTGTGGTGTTGTGTACTCTGATTTGCCTGTTGGTGTGTCCATCATGATGTGTGTGTTTGAATATCATGACATCCCCCCTTTTTACAAAGATATGTGCCTACGTGGTAATAAATATGATCGTGTCGTGAGTGCATCTAAGAGTGTGTGTGTGTCGTGTGCAGCATGTGCATATGACGGAACTATGTACATGGGGCGATGTCGGGTGCGTCACATGAACCAAGTTGTACCATAACATAACATAAATGCGAACGAGAGAAGAAGAAGAAAAAAAAAAACTTGAACAGTTGTCCAGTCAGACGACATCTGGAACGATAAACAACAACAGGTTATCATGTTGAATATCATGACACATACTGTGTATCGATGTCTACTACTTTAGATAAAACATGTGTCACTTGTGGCCCAGGAGAACGCTTGCCCCTGAATCATAAGATTCTGTGTTCAAATCACACTCTATGTGCTTAAGCACAAAATAAAGACTGACACTCCAATGCAATATTGAGGATTTGCCGTGCGTCTGGAGATGCTCTCCTTCTGATGAAATGTGAAATGAAGGCCCCATTTGCCTGCTCGGGTGAATATAAAAGATCCCATGGAACTATTAAAAAAACAGAGCAGATGAGTAATCCCCAGTGTCCTTGTCAAATTTATCCCTCAAATAGCATCACAAAAACAGCTTACCAAGACTTCAGGGGTAAGTTATGAGGAGAGATTATACAAATTAGGCCTTTTTTCTCTAGAATTTAGACGGTTAAGGGAAAATCTGATCAAAGTTTTCAAGATAATAACAGGAAAAGACAGGGTAGATAAAGATAAATTGTTTCCACTGGTTGGAGATTCTAGAACTAGGGGGCACAGGGGCTGGTTTAGCACAGTGGGCTAAGCAGTGGTTTGTAATGCAGAACAAGGCCAGCAGCGCGGATTCAATTCCCGTACCAGCCTCCCCGAACAGGCGCCGGAATGTGGCGGCTAGGGGCTTTTCACAGTAACTTCATTGAAGCCTACTTGTGACAATAAGCGATTATTATTATTATTAGTCTAAAACCAGGGCCAAACAATTCAAGAGTAATGTTAAAAAGCACTTCTATCCACAAACGGTGTAGAGGCTGGAACTCTCTTCCACAATTGGCAGCTGATGCTAGATTATTTATTCATTTTAAATCAGAGATTTTGGTTAAGTAAAGGTATTAAGGGATACGGGCCAAAGGTTGGCATACGGAGTTAGGCCACAGATCAGCCATGATCTCATTGAATGGCAGAGTAGGCATGAGGGGCTGAATGGTCTACTACTGTTCCTATGTTTTCACATTTCTGTTCATGGGAACATGCTGAATGCAAATAGACTATTACGTTTCTGACATCACCCTGCAACTACGCAGCAAAACGTCTTTCATCAGCTGTAAAGTACTTTGAGATGTCCGGTGGCAGTGAAAAAGACTTAAAATGCAAGATTTTGTTCCTCTCTCCTGCTTGAATGGAGAAGTAACACTATTTATGATAAGGTTAACAGCCGCATTAAAATATGAGAGAGAGAAATTTATCACACATACTTTAAATCTTCTTATAATGAAATCACTCTAAATACCTTTCAGGCTCACATGCTTGTGAAAAAGACAACAAAAGAAAAAAAGTCAGGGATGAGAGAAATCCATTTGGCTCATTTGTCGGGAGTATGAATGAGATGAATGGCACTTGCACGTCTGTCGCTCATGAGTGAAAGAAATGTAATATTCAACAATTTTCCATAGGGCATGTGCATCTACAAAGGTTATACTTTCCAGATCTATTCAAAATAGGTATAATTTTCACAGTGGAGTTTCTTTTAGGGGCTGTGTCCTTCCTAAGGTCACTTGAAATAGCATTGAAGGAGCCATAGTGACTGACATGGTGATGGTATTTGTGTTTTATACTGTATTAGCTCTCTAAATGTCACTGTTTGTCGTTGTGGTGTACAGCAAGCTTAGGACTAGTTATTACTAATGATTTGCTATGGTTACAGCAGCTGCTTGCTGCTGTCAAGTGCCAGTAAGCAGCCATTTAAGGAGTTTTTCTAACTACCTTCTCTGCTGACCATTAAATATGCACACTGTCAATATTTGCTGACTAAAAGTAGCATTCAGTAGATCTCTGCACCCTCAATGCCACTCCTACCTCAGTCTTGCTGCTTAATGTGAATCGGGCCAGTGTTTGGAAGAAGCTTTGCTGGAATGCTCAATTTTATTCAGCTGCCAAAATATTTTCAAGTAGCAGTAGGTTTTGATTTGGCCTGGCAGTGGGGGAAGGGGTGAGGAGGAAATAGATGGCTTTTAAGCGAGGAGAGTGAAAGGGAAGTCACGAAGAGGGAAATGAAGTACAAATGTATGGCAATGAAGAGAGGAAAATTGATGGCAGTGAAGATATTAAAAGCTCAGAGAAAGACTTTAGATGGAGAGGAAGCTTTAACTGATTAAAGTTAACTGATTTAATTGAACTAGGAGTGCCAGCTGGAATTGGGAGAGGAAGAAGCCTCAGCTAGATCTGAATGGATTGGAAGAGGACAAGAAGCAGTAGAAGATGTGTGCCAAGCTGAACAAGGGAAAGGGGATAAAGAGAAGGGTGGGTGGAGGGACCGAGAGAGAGAGAGGGAGAGAGGGAGACAGAGAATACCTGCTCGAACTTAGGTGGAGATGGTCAAGAATTCTGAGGGAGGGGGTGGGTGGGTGGCGGGGACAGCGAATAGATTGTCAGCTTGAATTAGTGGGAGAAGGAGCGGAGTTTGAGAATAATTGGGAGGATTGGCAGGGTGAGTCAACTAATGATGAGATTTGTTGGATAAGTTTTTACAATTCTTTGTACAAATTTACAACAAGGCAATGTAACATAACGGTGTTCTCCAACTTCCTCCTTATTGTTCTGTCCTACAACTGATGCTGCACATCTCCTGGATCCTCATTCCCAAGAAAAATCTATCTTTAAATAGCTTCTGGACTTCACTCTTCTCCTGTCTTTGTACACAAACAGAAAGTTCAATGAGAACTGAAGGGTTGGGGTTAAGGGATTGGAAGGGCGGACTATCTGAGTGGAGATGTGAAAGGAGACATGACAATAGAAAAGAGTCTATTGTCTCACGGTGCCAAGGACACAGGATTGGTCCCGGGTCACTGTCCGAGTGGAGCTTGCACATTCTCCCCACAGCTGTGTGGGTTTCGCTCCCACAACCCAAAGATGTGTAGGGTAGGTGGATTGGCCACATTAAATTGCCTCTTAATTGGAAGAAAAAGAATTGGGTACTTTGAATTTATAATAAAAAAAGAAGAATCTATTTCTTTTGATGCTTCATGCCGATTCACCCATCTAAGTTATTATTATTTCACCATGGGAGGGCAGCATGGTGGCACAGTGGTTAGCACTGCGGCATCACGGCACTGAGGTTCCAGGTTCGATCCCGGCTCTGGGTCACTGTCCGTGTGGAGTTTGTACATTCTCCCCGTGTCTGCATGGATTTCACCCCCACAACCCAAAGATGTGCAGGCTAGGTGGATTGGCCACACTAAATTGCCCCTTAATTGGAAAAAATGAATTGGACACTAAATTTACAACAACAAAAAAATTATTTCGCCATGGGACTGCTGATTTTGACTGTGGGCTCCTTCCTATTATCATCATCTATTTCCTATCACTCATTTATTGTCATGTTTCTAAGTAACCTACTTTTTTTGTAACTCGACCTATGTAACTCGAGCTCTCTTCGAGTCCATTTGCATGTGCATTTTGCATGGATGCTTTAATCCACCTGGACCCAAGTCTGTTTCTACTCCTGCTCTTTCTTTTTACCTTCCTTCCTCTTCATCCCTCCTTGACTCTCTTCTATTGCCTCCTTTCACTTCGCTACTCTCATTTACCCTCCCAATTCCCTACCCCATGCATTCTGTACTCCTTGACCTTCTTGTTCACTTGCCGCTGTCCCAGATTTAACTCCCTGTTAGATCAGCCTTTCACTTCCCTTTGTACCTTTCTTGGTATTGTCCTATAGGGTAATTGATACCCTCGGCACTGGCTCACGATGAGCAACAATCTAAATTGCCCATCCCATTCTCAGCAACCTTTCTGCCCACTGCAGAAGCTAGGGGTTAATCTTGCGACATAATCAAGCCTCTCCATCTGGCTACATATTCCACACTTGCCCTGCCAAGACCTACCTGGTGGCTGTGTGATACTTACCATCGACACACCTTGGTCTGACCCCCTTCCTTCTCTGGAACTTTCTTCCCCGTTGTGCATCTCACTTTATTCCACCCTTCTCACCTCATTCTCAAAATCACTTCAATATCTCACCTCTTTCCTTGTTCTGCCTCTTCACTGTATAGTATTCCTTCATCAGTGATTTCAATCTCCATTTCAACATGTTCATGGTCAACCCCTTGACCGTCCCATTCACATGGTCTTACTAGCTCCATTATATCAATTATAGAAAAGGCCATTTCTGATCACTTCCTTGTATTATTCTCCATCCACTTCCCCTTTACCACATCTCAACCTATCTCCTTCGGAACAAATCCATGGAACTACCTAGTCTTGAACCCTCCATTCATCACAACATTTCTGCAGCTACTGATTTGCTCTGTCACAACCTCCCATCCAACTCTGATACTCTAGTCCCCAGTAAAACTATTAACCTCTCTCTCACTCTAGCTGTTTCCTTCGTATGGGCCTGATTTGCATTCCTAAGGTTCAAAAGATTCAAACTTGAAAGGATATGATAGACAACTGGTTTAGCTATCCACTACCTGCTCACTTTTCCAGGATCATCCTAAAAACCCTGGCTTCTTTTTCTGTACTTCAAATGATCTTCTTAAACCCCTCTTCCCTGTCCCCTACATCCTTATCTCCAATGACAAATGCAAGGAGCTTACTAACTTCTTGTCACTTCGAATGAGATAACCTCAGTTACCACTGCTGCGTCCATCCCTCCACTAACCCACTTGGCCAAACCCTTCAATGTTCCCCCGTCTTAGCCCCGAACATGCACGTTTCTCTAGTTATGTTCTGATCTTCCCTCATGAGCTCACATCAGACGCATCTGTAGTCCCTTAATCTAGTTCATACTAAACCACTGACCATCCAGCTTCTGATCCTGGCCTCCATGTTAGCAGACATGGTAAATGGTCCTGTCTCTCCAGGTGGTGTCCCTCTCTCCTTCAAATCTGCTGTCATCACCCCGCTACTCAAATAAATAACCCTTTAGCCCCGCTGTCTTGGCTAACTACTGTTCCGTCTCCAACCTCCTTTTCTTCACCAAGGTCCTTTTCATCCTTGTTTTCAAATCCCTCCATGAGTTAATTTGATTTAATTTTATTGTCACATGTACCAAAGTACAGTGAAAAGTATTTTTCTGCGGCCGAGGGAATGTACACAGTACGTACATAGTAGACAAAAAGAATAATCAACAGAGAACATTGACAAATGGTCCATCGACAAACAGTGATTGGTTACAGTGCGGAACAAGGGGACACACAAAGCAAATACATGAGCAAGAGCAGCATAGGGCGTCGTGAATAGTTTTCTTTCAGGTAACAGATCAGTCTGAGGGGGAGTCGTTGAGGAGTCTTGTAGCTGTGGGGAAGAAGCTATTCCTATGTCTGGATGTGCGGGTCATCATATTTCTGTACCTTCTGCCTGATGGAAGGGTCTGGAAGAAGGCAAATGTCTGGGTGGGAGGGGTCTCTGATAATGCTGTCTGCCTTCCTGAGGAAGCGGGAGGTGTATACAGAATCAATGTGAGGGTGGCAAGCTTGTTTGATGCATTGGGCTGAGTTCACCACACTCTGCAGTTTCTTGCGATCTTAGACTGAGCAGGTGCCATACCAGGCTATGATGTCTTCCCCTTCCTTTCTCTGAAATATCTTCCAGCCTCACAAACCCCTTGAAATATTTGCACTCCACAAATGCTGCCATCTGGTACATCCCCAATTCTAATTGCTCCATCATTGCTTGCCGTGCCTTCAGTTGCCTCATCCCCAAGCTCTGGTATACCTTCCCTCCACCTCTATAACACACTCTCTCAGATATTCCTCAAGACCTTGCTCTTTTGCTCAACTGACTTGATACATCTTGATGTGGCTCGGTGTCACACTGTTTTCTCAGGCTCCTGTGAAGCATCCCAGTGGGACTTTAAAGGTGCCACATCAATATAGGTTTTTGTTGTAATAATAGATCCCTCTGCCTGCTATCCGTGAATCTTATAATTCACTATAATTAACCACTAAATCTAAAGTATTATAGACCCAGGAAATCTGAAAAACTAAAAATATTTCTGTTGCATTCCTGGAGAATTATAAGTTCTATTAATTAATACTTCCAGTTACTGCCTGATAACAATGCATTTTTGTTTCCATAGGAAAACCTGTAAAGCCTATACCCTTTGACACAAATTCACAGCGTAAGTCAACATTTCTTACAAGTTTCTTATTTTGTGAAAGATCATAATAAAACTATTTGTCAGCAACGGAAACAATATAGTCAGGACTGAGCTGAATATCACGGTGACGAGTATTTCTAGGACACAACCCACTGAACAAAAATGTGCATATAGAACTTCTTCTAGGATCCCTTTTGACGTTAGTGGTTTACTCAGATTGAGAGACTTTCCACAAGTGCGGAAGTCTGTACAAACACTTATGGTTGGTGCCTCAATCTCTGCTGCCTTAAATGGGAGAATTCCCCAATCTGCGAAACAACCTTAAAAATTGCCTGCCGCAGCTATGATTTTAATTCTGAGGGGTGGAGGTGGGCTGAATAGAAGTTGGGCTTACTGCCCTGAGAATGAGTGCAAAGGCAGCTGGGTGCAGCGGGAGTCTAAGCGGAAGGCCAGTCTCTGTGCTTTGTTGAATTACATTTTTAAAATATTGAAACATCAAACAGCCCTCACCCCATATACTCCCCATGCCCCATCCATGCCAACCTATGCCACATAATGCACTCTACCCCACCCCTCCAGGTCTCCTCATACCCTTATGCCAACACATGCCTCTCTACTTACTCCCAATGGATGTTCATACCCCTTATACGCCCACACCATACGACTTTCCATAGTCCCTATTCTAACTTAGTGCCAACCAATTCCCCTATCCACAACTCTTTCCCTTACCGTATCCATGCCCTCCTTTGGCACTTCTTTGATAGTATTAATAGCTTTGACAGTTCTCTGACAGCTTTGACAGTCCTTTGAAAGCTCCAACGAGTTTATACACTATTTAAACACACTCTGGTTTCATTTTAGCAATCCAAAGGTGTCTTGTGTTTCTCAAACGTGTCCTGGCACCATATCCAAAGCAGTACCTTACCTACATAGTACATAGAACATACAGTGCAGAAGTAGGCCATTCAGCCCATCGCGTCTGCACCGACCCACTTAAGCCCTCACTTCCACCCTATCCCCGTAACCCAATAACCCCTCCTAACCTTTTTGGTTACTCAGGGCAATTTATCACGGCCAATCCACCTAACCTGCACATCTTTGGACTGTGGGAGGAAACCGGAGCACCCGGAGGAAACCCATGCAGACACGGGAAGAACGTACAGACTCCGCGCAGACAGTGACCCAGCGGGGAATCGAACCTGGGACCCTGGCGCTGTGAAGTCACAGTGCTACCCACTTGTGCTACCATGCTGCCCGTGCTACCTCTCCTGGCTATTCAAACAAACCAAGTTCAGATGTACGCTTAGCTGGTCTAGTCTGCACACTCAAGGTTTCACACTCCGGGCCAATCAAAATCCTACCTCAGTTGAGGCAACTTTGATTTAAATGGCCAACTGCCTCCGTAAACTGCATATGTGACCCCTGATCCTACCCCCATGAAAATAGGAAATATTGGGTGCGATTGAACTAAAAAAGGTTTAAGTGCTTTTTCGGGTGTGTTTGGCGGGGTGTTTCTCTGTGGCTGCAGTCCCGAGAATAATCCCGTTCTTCAACGGCATTAAACATTATCTGATGATGTTGTTGCAGCTCAGCATTATAAAACTGTCGCCTACCTCAACTTTGTTCATCAGCATTGGTGTATAATATAATTAGACTGATATAACCATTCTGTTTTTTTGATACTGTCACTGTCATCAACCATTCTTGATATCATTTGGCTAGATGTAACTTTGCAGTAGTGTCATTGTGAACCACAAATCATAATCTATCAACATGTGGGGCTGGATTCTCTGGTCACCCTCACTGTAATCGTGTTCGGCGATTGGCTGGAGAATCAAAGTTCCCCATTAAATCCAGGGGGGGCGCTGCTTTCATGCTGCTCCGCCCCCTCCAAAGCGGCGTACTCGATGTATCGACGGCCCCAGGACATTGTCTGATGGAGGGCCGATCCGCGGGCAGGGGGGGGTGACTTTATAAGGGGCTGGCGGCACTGTGGAGGGTGGTCCGGGGCACGCTGGCCAAAGAGGGGAGGCACTATTTTGCAGGCTGGGTCCGCGAGCGGCCTCCGCCATGTAGCACAGCTGCTGCAGGCTGCCGCCGGACCTGGCAATTCTCCGGCCCATATCGGCAGCTACCGCCAAGTGCTCTATGCTGCCGGCATGCTAGCCCCCAGCCAAGCGGAGGATCGGTGGCCATTTTATGTCATATTTTATGGCGTAAAACACCACCGTTCCCACGCCGGCGTGGGGACATCGCCTCAGAATCGGAGAATCCAGCCCATGGTGCCTCATCCACCTGTTTCCAATGGTAGCTGATATATTCAGCACCAGCTCCAGCAGCTGATCTTCGTCAGTCAACCTTATTGATTGGAATACATATCTGTAAAGAGAGAGGTTAAAAAAAGATATTTAGCATCTGTTTAACATAAAACTGTTGAAACAAGAGGGAGCTCAACCTTCTTTGAAAAGATAGATGTTTGCAGACAAGGGCAGATGTCAAACTGTCACCCCATGTAGAATAAAAACATAAGCTGGCAATCTAGTCAGAGCTACACCACTCTGCCATAGTAACCTCACTGGAGATGCTTTGAAAACTGTTATAACCTGCCTGCTTACCATTGGCTGGGGACTAATGACAATCCCACAATCCTGTGGGAGTATGAGCTTCCCCAATGAGGGGGGCGGAGAAATCATTAGTAAACTCCATGTATAAATAAAGCTGGCCAGTTTGGAACCAGCCGGGAAGGAGTGAGCAGCAAGCAAAGTTGCTGCTGCTGTTGTATATATATGTTATTGTAAATAAATGTTATTTCTTTGTATCCTTAAAACTCGTGCTGGATTCTTCGTGGCACTCACAAAAAAAACCCTGTTTATAAATGACATTTCTGACTCACTTTCAACAGTTCTGATATAACAGCTGGACTTTGTCACAAATATAAAGGTGAGATTAATAGTATACACCTTTATTCCAGGGTATATATTACATCCCCCACCTGCACACACACTGTTAAACACAGAATTCACTGCCAGAGATACCCTGCTTGCCACAGAATGTTGCAGTCCTTGCTGATTTGTAACATCCTGTGGAAAAGCAGGCTATCTCCGACAGTGACTTCTGGATTTCTATGCTTAAGCGCGCATGTACAGCAGTAATTATCATTTATTATGCTGTTAAAATCTCACTTGCTTCTGAATGCACTTTTCCTCGATCAGTTATCATGTTCTAAAAGGACTTGGGCAACCATGGACATCCATTAGATTGGTCTATGGTTATCAAAGTATTGCAGTGGTTTGCCTTTGCCTTCAACAGTATAACTGAACAGGAAACTCTCCTACTCTTTATCTCCTGCTATCAGGTGTGCTGGAAGGATCTAAAGGCTGATAATTAATCTGATTGTGTTCTGTGGCCTCAAGGTCCTGAAGTGGGACTTGAACCCAGAGCTTCTAGCTCAGGCAGAGGGAAGCTACAAGATCTCCCCCAGAATGCAGGAACCCTAATATTTCTGGCGTTTAGTGCGACACTGGCAGGTTCATGGAATTTACTGTGTTTTCAATGTAAATTTTCATACTTATCTCATGTTGAGCAGAGAGTACTGAAGATGGCTGGATGGTATACGATGGTTCTCAGTACTACATAAGTCAAGATGTAATGTCATGGGATGATGCAAGGACATTCTGCAAAAAGGGGTTTGGAGATCTTGTTATAATTAACAGTGCTTCTGAAAGGCTGTTTTTGTGGAAAAAGGTAATGAAGATTTTCTTTTCGAAATACTTCTGTTTGACTTGGTGAATTGGTCAACTTTATATTTTTAATGTTGCACACCTTGAAATGAACTGAAAATATATTTGCAGGTGACACGAGGTGCTCACAATCAATATTTCATTGGTTTGCTTGTGGGTCTCGACAAAAGTTTCAAGTAAGTGAATATTCAGACAATATTTTCTGTTTTTAACCGTACATTTCATTTTATTGATCTAGAGCTATTAGGCAACTCATCAATACCTTCTGTAGGACAACTAGGGATGGGGCAATAAATGATAGCCTAGCCAGCGATGCTCACATGAATAAAAAAATTAACTCATTGGGCGGGATTCTCTAAAAGGGCTATGTCCTCACACAGGCGTGAAAAACGGCGCCAACCACTCTGGCGTCAACGGCCATCGAAAGTGGGGAGTTCTCCCCTTTCTAGGGGACTAGGTTGATGCCGGAGTGGTTCCCGCAGCTCCAGTCGGCGGCAAAGGGCCGGCGCATGCGCGGATCCGGCGGCGTATTTCTGCACATGCGCAGAACGGGCGGCGTATTTCCGCGCATGCGTGAGGGATTCCCTTCTCCGCGACGGCCATTCGGCCCATCGGGGCCCGGAGAATCGCCGGGGGGGGCGCTGTCAACAGAGAATCCACGGGGGGAGGCGCGAATCCCACCCGGACGCCGGCTTCCCTATTCTCCGGCACGTTTTTCGGGCATCGGCGGGATTGCTGCCATGCCGGTCAAGGGCAGTTGACAGCGGCCCCCCGGCAATTTTCCGGGCCCCGATGGCCGACAAGTTTTGCTCAGTCCCGCTGGCGTGAATTACTCACCTCACATACCTCAGGTAGGTGTGCGGGTGCCGTCCTGGGGGGCGGGGGAATCTGACCCGGGGGGGCCCCACGGTGGCCTGGCCCGCGATCGGGGCCTACCGAGTGGCGGGCGGGCCTTCTTTCCTCCGCATCGGGCCCCTGTAGGGCTCTGCCATATTGCCCGAGGTCCGGCGCGGGGAAGGGAACCCCCGCGCGTGCACAGAAATACGCCTCCCATTTCATTCCCTTTCGGTGCCAGCTGGAGCTGCGGGAACCACTCTGGCGTCAACCTAGCCCCCTAGAAAGTGGAGAATTCCTCACTTTCGGGGGCCGTTGACGCTGGAGTGGTTGCCGCTGATTTTCACACCGGCATGGTGACATAGCCCCATTATTGGAGAATCCCGCCCATTATGTCTGGCAGCATCTGTGGAGAGTTATCACGCACGATTTAATGGTAAAATGTCTGTGTGTTATTTTGGGCACAATTGGTAGGGTGTTTCCGATGGCCGTGTTGGCGAGATCGCAGCTCGTATTTAATGACACTTGGTGCTGGAAATGAGCCCACACGAGCTTCTCACCATTACTGGCTGTCTCGCCGTCTGATTCATCAGACTTGCACCCCAGCGTCTCGCTGCTTTAAACCCTCCCTCGTCACTCACCCCAGTCAATACATGAGCTTGGCAGCGCGCAGACTTGCTCTCCACTTTCCTGGCCAGGCTTCTTGATGCTGTGGATGCGACACGGGGCATCCTTTTCCCTGAGGGAGTTGGAGGACCAGCAGCAGGATCAGCAATGCCGCCTGGGAGGCAGTGGCAGTGGCTGTCAGTGCGCGCAGCATGACCAGACATACAGCCATCCAATGTAAGAAGAAGACCAATGACCTCTACCGAACTGCAAAGGTAAGTTACCACCTCTCTCCTGGCATCAGTTCTACCTGTCAGCCTTTATAATAATAATCTTTATTGTCACAGGTAGGCTGCCCTGTTCGGGTACACAGAGGGAGAACTCAGAATGTCCAAATTACCGATCAGCACGTCTTTCAGGACTTGTGGAAGGAAACTGGAGCACCCGGAGGAAACCCACGCAGACACAGGGAAAACATGCAGACTCCGCACAGACAGTGACCCAAATCAGGAATCGAACCTTGAACCCTGGTGCTGTGAAGCAACTGCGCTAACCACTTCCCCTCCAACAAATCACTGGCTGACACTTCGCACCCTGCCCACATCCAATCTTCATGCTTGCTCCTCAGAACACCCTGGCACCCACCAGCACAACCCCTTCATGTCCAATTGCGATGCTCAAACATGCCACCTCCATAGACCGCCCTGATGCATCAAGTATGCAGCTCAGAAACCCTTCTCTTTGTCCCCACAGAAGATAGCCCATAATATGGGGAAAAGGCCAAAAAAGGGGACAGAGTACCAGAGACCCATGTCCTCACCCGCTATGAGGTAAGGGCCCTGGAGATCGCGAGGTTGACCATGGAGTGAGCAGTCGCCAACAACGAGGTAGTCATGCGCTGCATAGATGTGGATCCACTGCCCCTTCATCCAGATGATCTGTCTCAAGTGAGTTGTTCATGTCAAACAAAATGATCCTTCCCTCTCACTGACCACATGTCCATTCTCTTGCAGGATCTCCGTCTGATGGGGGCGGGCCATCCGGAGCTGTCCCCACCCACCACCCAAGAGAACCTCTCGGAGGAGAGCTCCGAGGATACCACCGTCGAGGTGTCACAGCTGTCATCTCCACCTTCAGCCAGCGCAGAGACACACACCTCGGTGGGCGACATTAGTGGACAGGCTTCTGGGGCACAATCGGGTGAGCACCACACAGTCGCTGATTCACATCAGATGGAAGCAGGAGCATCCAAGGAAGACAGCAGCCGGAGGTCTGCTGGATCCTCGGACTCGGCAAGGATATCGTGGAGCTGATGTAAATGCTAGGATAAGGCCGTGAGAGTCAGGAGGCTATACCAGCGAGTGCACAGCCGATTGGAAAGGTCATGGGCGCAAGAGATGATGCCGACAATGCGTGACACCGAACCAACATTGCTACGGTGGTGGCCGCAGTGGAAATCCTGGACCACGAGTCTGCTTCTTGAGCGGTGGTGTCCAAGATATGGCCCAGGCTATGACGACCATGATGGAGGGCTTCAACATCATGCCCCAGTCACTAAGGGACATGCCCCTTACCCAGGTGGATGTTGCCGAGGCACAGCAGCGCATTTCCCAGTCGATGAGGGACGTTTCCCATACGCAGGACAACATTGCGGAGGCACTGCAGAGCATGGCCCAGTCGATGAGGGACATTTCTGAAGGCAGTGACACCATGGTGCAGACAATGGGAAGGCGCTAGGACTGGCAGAGCCAGTTGACGCAGAGGCCTCTGGAGCTCACTCCAGCTGTCCCTCCACCCTATGGAGGCACCCAGAGTGCTATGGGCACCATCAAGGAGGACAAAGCACTGGAGGCCAACCCAGGGCCTACCACCAAGGAGACAACAGCAGTCTCCGGTTCTTTGAATCCCCTCCTCCTGATACCGGCTCTTGTCAATGGAGGCGAGCTGAACAGGTGGCACAGTGATGCCAGTGACACTGGTAAGTCGGCCGGAGCCCTCCGGCTCCAGATCCTCCAGAGGATGTCCACCAAGGGCATCAAAGGCCACAGGGCACGGAAAGCAGCAAGTTGCCTCCACCTCTGATGTGCATCCTGGGGACAAACATAGACATAGTAGTAGACCAGCTAAGATCAAGAAGAAAGATGATCACTGAGTGGGCACTGTCGGTAGCTAGGGGGAATGGAAATGTCAAGTGTTCATTATTAAAACATGTTACACCTGATACATGTGAAGCCTCTCTTGTTAATCTTAACAGTGGGCCTGCATGCACCCCTGCCCCCTGTTGGCCTCTGCTGACCCCCACCTCCTCACCCCCTGGGCACAGTGGTCTAAGATCAAACGTCCCTGATGCAGACCGCATTCAGACGATGGGTGTGAGCGCACTGTCAGACAAGAGTCAGGCTTTGGCATAAACTGAAGAGCAACAGAGCTCACCTAAAAGCGACTGATCATCACTGTCCTGTCTTGTATATTGAGCTGCTGACAGTGGCAACATAGGCCTACCACCCTGAGGTAATATTACACAGACCCTGGGAGGGTGGAACGGGGTAGGTGGGGGGGGGGGGGAGGATTTGAGAGGGTTGGGGAATGTGAGGGGGAGGAATGAGGGTAATGGGGGAAGGAGGCGAATGGGGAGAAAGGAGGGGAATGGAGGTTGGGGAGGGGGTGAACTGACGGACAAAGCCTTTTCCTCTGAGAAGCAGGCAAGGATGGGGTCTCCTTGGTCCTCCAGGCATGCCGAAACCTTCCCACCGCCTGTCCTCCACCTTCTGGGTCTTCCTGCAGCTTTTCCCCGGGCTCATCCACCCCCTCTCCTGGTCTGGCTCCTCCTCACACAAGGTCACATGTCCCTCCTCCTCCTCCAGCGTGTCATTCCGCTGCTGTGCCAGGTTGTGAAGGGCACAGCAGACTGCCACAAAGCGGGAGACACTCTGTTGGGTGTACCGCAGTACACTAATAGAGTGGTCCACGCATCAGAACTGCATTTTGAGCAGTGCGATGCACTTTCAATGACAGCACAAGGGCCTTGTTATATCGGGTCTCCGCCTCGATCTCCGGCCTCTGAACTTGCATCATCAGCTAGGACATCAGTGGGTACTGCCTACCCCCAAGGGCTAACCCGTTATCCTGAGGTGGTCCTCCAAGATGCCAGGGATCTCTGAGTGTACCAGGATATAGCTGTCATGCACTATCCCTGAGAAGCGCGCACACACGTGCATGATCCAGAGGTGGTGGTTGCACACAATCGGAACATTCAGTGAGTGGAATCCCTTCCTGTTAATTACCTGATGCCCTGCTGCATGCACGGTGACATGCGAGCCATCAATTATCCCCAGGGGCATCCAGTTGATGGCGGTGAATCCTGTGAACTGGGCACCTTGATGGCTTGGATCAGCTAAAGTTGATATCATCAGCTGCCCAAGTATACAGGGCATCTATGACCTTACGGATGCACTTGTGGGCTGTGGTTTGGGAAATGCCGCACAAGTCCACTTGAGCTCGGGAATGAACCGGGTGCATAGAGGTTCAGGGCTGCGGTGACTTTCATGGCCACCAGAAGCAGGTGTCCCCCTCCTCCAAGGGAGACCAAGTCTGTGAGGACATGGCACAGGTGCTGCACTAACTCTTTGTTGAGACAGAGTCTCCTGAGGCACATGCTGTCCATCATCTTCTCGAAAGACCAACGACACCTGTACACCTTGGGCCGTCGCTGGGTTCCTCCTCGGCCTGTTGGGAAGCCAGGTCTTCAGGGTGTGCGGTGGCGCCCTGCATATGATGACTATTCTCGAGGGGGGCTTCTGTCCCCCCGCTCCTGTGCAATCAACCATACTTACCTGGTGGACGCGCCCCGGCACTCCTAGGTTTCTCTTTGTTATAGGGCCGTCCAAAATGACCAAGGTCACTGTTCTCCCCATGAGGTCGGGCCCCTGCACTCTGGGATTTCGCTTTATGGAGCTGGTTTAGCACAGTGGGCTACACAGCTGGCTTGTAATGCAGAACAAGACCAGCAGCGCGGGTTCAATCCCCGTACCAGCCTCCCCGAACAGGCGCTGGAATGTGGCGAATAGGAGCTTTTCACAGTAACTTCATTGAAGCCTACTTGTGATAATAAGCGATTATTATTATTATTATCCAGAGGCCTTCCCAAGTGGTTGCTTACAGCACCATTTTGTTCCAAGTCATCACGTGTGGCCTGCTGTTGCCAGTCTAATGTCCTCCATCTTACTTCACCTATCTCTCCCTTATGCTGTCTTCTTTCCCCCCCCCCCATCCCGGAGCTAACCCCCCCCTTCCCCTTTCCCCTTGCCCCCCCCATGGTTAACCCTCTGAGTCTGTTATTTGCCCCCCCCTCCTGCCCTCCTTGCGAGGGATGCGCTGTGGCCCCTCTTCTTCATGAATCCTGGTGCTGGTTACCTTGCTAGTGTGGGGCCCTTTCTCCTGGGGCTTGATGCACCTTCTCCCACTGCCCGATTTCTGGGTTCCCTGTCCGCCGTTTCCCTCACCATCCCCTGTGCTTAACTGTACTTGCTCATTCTCCCCTCTCTTACTGCTCTCATCTCCAAAACGAGGCACTGTTCTCCCGCATAAAGCGGTCGCTGTGACAATGGTCTACTGTTGGCTGTACAGACTGTAAAAGAGAGAGAATTTTGTTCGTTAAAACATTGCATTATAAGTGTCTCATTCTGCGGGTTCTTCATCACTGCCTCTGCTGCCACTTCTCCAGTCCTCTCTATGCGACAAACGTGTCAGCGTCCGCAGGGACAGTGTTAAAGTGCTCCCGGACTTGATACATGACCCAGATCTTGGCTGGGTACAGCATTCCGAATCTCACGCCGTTTCTGGCCTTCACCTTGTTAAAGTCGGCCCGGCGCTTGGCCAGCTCAACCCCAATGTCCGGATCTTGTGACATTCCCAGCTGCAGTTTTTGGACTGCCAGGATTCTCGCCCGGTCCTGGGACCGGTCCATTTTCACAATCTCCAGGTAGCTGTAGCTGCAAGCAACAACAAACAGCAAACACCGCTCAATCAGATCAGTCTGCCTCTCTCCCCGCTTGCAGCTCCCAGCAGTAGAGTCCTCAACAGCTCAGGCAGTAGGCCATCTTCCCATCCTCCCTTTCCTTACTCCAGGCTACAGAAAAAGAATGAAACAGCAGCAGCATCCTCCAGGTATTTGCAGCTACAAGCAACAAACACAACCTGCAGCACCCCTTGGGTACTATTTTATTGGCAAAAACGGTCAACATTAACAATGATTCCAAAATCAACTGCGGAACATTCCACATATCACGCCATTAAACAATAAAGAAACATCACCGTTCCATCTTGATACCAATACAAAACTGTATCAGCTCATTTTCACAAAAAAACAAACACACAGTATCACCCATAGATTCCTCAACAGAAACGAGCATGAGCCTGAGAATGTATCATGTCCAGAACATGATCATCAATGTGTGATTTCTTCCACGTATCGGTGCCATTCTCCGTCCAGGAGCCACAGTTGTGCAGACCCTCCCACAAGGCCCAATCTCACCGGAATCAAATCCTGTCATCCACATATTCCACTGGCACTCAAGGTGCAGTTGAACATCCTTGACTTCCAGCGTGGTTTAACCTGCGGTGCCATGCCTGTTACAGGCAGCACTTACCGCACCAGCAGGAAAAGCATCAGCAATCTGCAAAAGCATTTTTTCAATGGTGCCATCAGGTGACCCATTTGGATCAATGTCATGCACCAGGACCCGCAGCGTCTTCTTGCTTCAAACCACATTGCCCTCTGGACTCATACCCCTGAGCCTGGTGCTCCAGGACCCAGGTACATTAGAAAAAATGATCCTTCTTTCCCGCTACAGAAAAGGAAGGAATCAGCAACAGCAGCCTCCAGGAACCTGCAGCTACGAGCAGGAGTAAAATCAACCTGCAGCTGTGAAGTGCCCTCACAACTAACGAGGCCAATTCCTTATTAGCAATAGCTATCAGCTCTGAAGCTAGAGGCTGCTCACAGTCAGGGGGAGTTAAAGTGACCTTCAGCATAGAACCAAGAGCGGGGCTCTATCCTGCAGGTTTTTGGTAGGACAGGCAGGCAGCAGCTGTAGTTTCCCATGTTAAGGGTCTCCACAGTATTTAAAGATGGCTTGAAGGCCTCAGATGAAAAGTCCTTTGCCCAATCCCCTTGAGGGGTTAATTCCTGGGAAGCCGTTACATTCAACTTCAATCTCGCTAATGAGATGGAAATTAATGCAAATTGGGTTAATGATATGCTCGCCATGTTTGGCCGTGATCCAGAACCCACCATCGGGAGCTGGCCAGTTAGATAGCAAATTATTCGGAGCCAGTGCAAATCTTGATTTTGGCCTTTCCTGCTATTTAACCAGTGCGCCCAGATCCACAGGTTAGTTCTCAGAGTATTGTGTACAATTCTGCACATCAGTCTTCATGAAGGATTCAAGGATTTGGAGAAAGGTTATACAGGAGCATTGGCAGGGTTTTAAAGAAATTATTTAATGGGATGTGAATGTTGTTGGCAAGGCCAGCATTTGTTGCCCTTGAGTAGAGTGGCTAAACGATTGAAGGAGTTGACTTTTTTAACAGTGGGATGGAATACATTGCTTTCCTATTTGACCTTATTTCAATACAAGAAATTAGATGAAATTCTCCACCTCATAACGCTGCAAACGCGAACCGTGATTGGGTGGAGAATCATGCGTCTGGCCAATATTGAGGTCTCTGCCAGGCGCAGATTCAGGTGCAATGCTCTGGTCCCTCACTGGTGGCGATAATGAGGTTTGCGCCCCGTGCCGGCAGCGGTATGCAAAGCCGGCATTTACATGCATTTAAATGTGATTATCGCATTGTGCACAATATGCTCCGCGATGTTCCACTCCTCTCAGGCAGAGGCCTTGTGGGTGTGAATTACTGCAAGTATTTACAAACGTGGACTGGGCGCCATGGCTGCCAGGGGGAGTGGGGGGGGGGGGAGTTAAAGTACACTGAAAAACCACTGAAAACTATCGGGCTTGCTGGGGAATGGCTGCCTGACCTGGGAGCAGTCGCGGGTAGTGACTTGGTGCCAGGTCTGTGGATTTGGGGTGTTCTCCTCGGGATCAGGGTGGCCTGGCTCAGACCGCCATTGCTGCAGTCTGTCTTTTAAACACACCCCTTTGGTGCGACTTACAGGCTCCTGGCTGCTCACACTGCTGAGTGCTGCTGTGTCCTTTAAGTGCTCAGAAGGCCTCTGGTCATCTAGGAGCCCACCTAGGCCGCCTCTCTGGATATCCTCATATCCCAGCTGTATCATCAAGGACCAAGCTTAATCAGGAGCCCATCAGGTGTTGGCACTTTGGAACCCACTCCTCTCACGGCAGAGGACTCACCAGTAACCCCCACCCGCCCGGATCACCAGCTGTCTCCTCCCTGTGAGACTGACAACGCTGACTGCCTCTGCCACTACCTCCCAGGCAGTGTTCAGGAGGGCAGGCTTGGGTCTGCGGTCCACACTGGGGAAAAGGTTGTTCCACTGCTCCTCACTGGCATGGGTCCACCTTAGACTCCTAACCTCGGTTGGGGTAGGTCTTCTGTGAGTCATCATGGTGGCTGCAATGAGTGTGTGGTAACTTAAAAACATCTCCAGCTGCCAAGATCTTTGGTGCTAACTCTGACCCCAGTGGTTAGAATGCTCACTGGGCAGGGAATTGCTCCACAAATAGCACCCCCAATGGGAATGTGAACTGCACACAATTCAGTCCCAGCATCAACACTGAAGGGCAGGATGTTCCAGTCGTGTTCACCTGGCGACCGGAGATCCTGCCCGAGGTCAATAGATTTTTCCATTGCCACAGTCTCGCCCGTGGTGTTCCTGCGGCGGGCAGGGCGGGAGAATCCAGCCCTTAGTCTCTGAAACAGAGAATTTTGCCATCATTTAACTCACCATTGAGGGATGAAAGCAAATACTGGCTCATTTAGAAAAATGTGAATACTTCAAAATAGAATGAGGCAAATGACTCATATTTTCTGTTCCCTTGAGATTATTGATTTTGTAATTCTTTTCCAGGTGGATAGACAACACTCCAGTGGATTATCTTGCCTGGGAGCAACACGAACCGAATTTTGCAAATAATGATGAGAACTGTGTTACCATGTATAGTTCCCTGGGTAAGAAAATACTGGGCACGATTCTCATGGCCTCTTCGCCGCAGGCGCAAATCCCGTTATGGGCGCTGTCTCGCACGAGAGGGCCATAACGGGATTTGCGTCGGCGGGATTTCCGAGCACGATGATCCCGGGCCCTCTCTGATGATGCGATTAGGTTCACATTCTTTCTGAGCATGAACCTGATCTCAATAAGTTCAAATGCATTTATACTTAATTAAACAGCCTTGCGTCATATCTTCAGGCAATGTCAGATGCTCCCCCTGCCGGTGTTATGTCATGCCGGTGAGAATCACCACAGGTTTCCAAAAGCAGAAACCAGTCGCGGTGGCCATGTCGAGGCCGCAGAGGTGAGTACAGTCCCTGGGTGGTAAGTGACATGGCTTCTGGCACCCTGGCAGTGTCAATCTGGCACTGCCAGGTTGGTACTGCTGGGGGCACTGCCAGGGAGCACTGCTAACGTGGGGGGGGGGCTGCCACCAGTGGTGTAGTCTCGAGGGAACAAAATTGGCGGGGGTTCCCTTAATGTGTGTGGGGACTGCGGCGCTGAGGGATGTGCCCTGATGCCAGTAAACATGGGGGGGGGGGGGGTGGTCGGGTCACCCTGAAGCCTGCGTTTTGTGTGTTTGTGTGGGGTGGGGGGGGGGGGGGTGGGGGGGTGGGGGGGGGGGGCGGTCACAGAGGGCGGCTTGCCCGACCATTGAGGGGAGGGGGGAGGTTGGCTCTCTGTGTTGGATTTGGATTTGTTTATTGTCACGTGCACCGAGGTAGAGTGAAAATTATGAGCGGGGTTCTTTGAACCCCGTCGGGTCAGAGAATCGCCGGGGAGCGGCGTGAATCCCGCCCCCGCTGGCTGCCAAATTCTCCGGCGCCAGGGATTTGGCGGGGGCAGGAATCGCGTTGCGCCGGTCGGGTACCGTTGGCAGCGCGTCCCCCCCCCCCGGCGATTCTCCGGCCCGCGATGGGCCGAGTGGCCGCCCTTTTTCAGCCAGCGTATGTTACGACAAGTACTTACCGGCGGGACCTGGCTCCGCGGGCGTCCTCCGGGTTCCTCGGGTGGGGGGGGGCGGGGATCTGGCCCCGGGGGGTGCCTCCATGGAGGCCTGGCCCGCGATCAGAGCGCACCAATCCGCGGGCGGTCCTGTGCCGTGACGGCACTCTATTCCTTCGCGCCGGCCGGTGTAACGGTCCGCGATGGCCGGCGCAGAGATGAACCCCCCTGCACATGCGCTGGGATGATTCCAGCACATGCTGGCGCTCCCGCTCATGCGCCAACTTGCGCCGGCCGGTGGAGGCCCTTCGGCACCGGCCCTTCGGTGCCGGTTGGTGTGGTGCCACGCCCCTTCCGCGCCGACTGGCGCAAACACTCTGGCGCCAGCATAGCCCCTGATGGTGCGCAGGATTCCGCACCTTCGGGACGGTCTGACGCCAGAGTGGTTCACGCCACTCCTTCCCGCCAGAGTTTCCCACCCCGCCGATTCCCGAAGAATCCCGCCCTATTTTTCTGCAAGCAGTTCAAACAGATCATTTAATACATGAAAATAAAATAAAAAGGAAATACATAAAAGGGCAACACAAGGTCCACAATGTAAATACATAGACACCAGCATCGGGTGAAGCATACAGGAGTGTAGTATTTATCAGGTCAGTCCATAAGAGGGTCATTTTGGAGGCTGGTAACAGTGGGGAAGAAGCTGTTTTCAGACTTTTGTATCTCCTGGTCCTATGGAAGAAGTTGGAAGAGTGAGTAAGCCGGGTGGGAGGGGTCTTTGATTATGCTGCCCGCTTTCCCCAGGCAGCGGGAGTTGTAGGTAGAGTCAATGGATGGGAGGCAGGTTTGTATGATGGATTGTTCATAACTCTCTGAAGTTTCTTGCGGTCTTGGGCCGAGCAGTTGCCATACCAGGCTGTGATGAAGCCAGATAGGATGCTTTCTATGGTGCACAGTCTTCCTCCTGACTGCGGAGGTTCCCAATGTCTCGTGAAGAAATTTTTTACTGCATTTTGCGATCTGGGCTTGCCGGCTATATCAGGCCCCTCAAACCCCGCCCCCGGTATTTATTTGACAAAGTACGGGAGGATCTGCAGTGAAAACGTGGCTATATTTTGGGGAAAAACACAACCGTGTTCAGTCAGAACCTGATTCGTTGCCATTTTGGGGGAAACGTCCGCCCACTGGCTCTGATTTTGGTCGAAACAAAGTTCTCATTAAGGATTTCTCCCACTCCCTGTGGTTCCACGTATAACTTCCATCCATTGTCCTTAAGTGGACCTATTCTTTCTCTTGCAACCCTCTTGCTTCTAATATATGCATAAAAAGCCTTGGGATTCTTCTGTGTTTCAGTGTTTCTAAGAAATGCACAACATGAGAAATAGGAGCAGGAGTAGGCCCCTCAGCCTGCTTTGCCATTCTGTACAATCATGGTTGATCACTGGGCTTAACTCCACTTTCGGGTCCATTCCCAAAGTCCCTTGATTCCCTGAGAGAGACGAATAATCTGTCCATCTCAGCCTATCTGAAGAAAGAATGTGAGGGGCCTTAAGTAGGTTTGAGGAGATTTACCTCAGAATTTCCAAGGATGAGGGATTCCAACTACAATATTAGGTTAGAGAATTGGTGAGACCGCACCTGGAGTATTGTGCACAGTTTTGGCCCCCTTATTTGAGGAAAGATGTAGTGGGATTGGAGGCAGTTCAAAGGAGGTTTACTAGATTTATTCCAGAGATGAGGCGAGGGGTTTGTCATATGAGAGAGATTGAACAGTTTAGGCCTATACTCTTTGGAGTTTCGAAGAATGAGGGGAGATCCAATTGAGGTATAAAAGGTATGGATAAAGTAGACGTGCAGCAGATGCTTTCTCTTGTGGGGCATTCTAAAATGAGGGGTCATTGTCTTAGAATAAGAGGTAGCAAATTTAAAACGGAGTTGAGGAGGAGTTGTGAATGTGTGGAATTTCCTACCCCAGCATGCGGTGGATGCTGGGACAGTGAGTAAATTTAAGGAGTTAGACACATTTTTAATTGATAATGGGTTGAAGGGTTATGGAGGGCAGGCAGGACAGTGGAGTTGAGGCCAGGATGGGATCAGCCATGATCACATTGAGGGTGTTAAAGCTCAGGAGCCTAAATTGCCTACTCCTGCTCTTAGTTCATATGTTCTAGGGAGGAGATGCTCTGGCTGATTTCACCAGCCAGCTCTTGGTCTGTAGCATTGTAGGTAACAGATAAAGAACATATCAGCCATGATCAAATGGCGGAGCAGACTGGAAGGGCCGAATAGCCTAATTCTGCTCCTGTATCTTACAAACTTATGAAACTGAGGTTTTCTCTTTGGAGCAAAGTAGACTGAGGGGAGATTTGATATGTGTGTACAAGATTATGACAGGTTTATATAAATAGACAAGGATAAGCTGCTTGCATTAGTTGATGACACAAGGACTAAGGGACACAGGTTTAAGGTTTAGGGCAAGAGATACAGGGGGTGATGTGTGGAAAAATGTTTCTTAAACACAGCAAGTGGTAAAGATCTGGAGATCACTGCCTACAAACATGGTAAAAGCAGAGATGATTTCTAAAGGGAATTGGATGTGGGGAATAAACTTGCAGGCCTACAAGGATAGAGCAGAGGAGCGGGACTGACCGGATTGGTCTACACAGAACCGGCATGGATCCAATGGGCCAAATGTCCTCCCTCTGTGCTGCAATGATTCTATGACTCTCTGTGAAAGGAGATATATAAATGAAAGTGCAAACATATGACTTGTGAGCCATCGAATCGCGAAGCAAAATAAAAAATTGAGCAAAAAGGATTTATAAGTGGCCATGTGTGGCAGGATGACATTTTTATCATACTTCACATATTATGCCAGTTCAAGAATGTTACTAAATTAAATCTAATGAAAGTATACTTTGGTCTAAAGAATAATTTGTACCTTTGTTATTTTTTCATTTTCCAAGGATTCTGGAATGACATGAACTGTGGTCATCCATTCCCTTTCATATGTGAAAGAAGTAACAGTTCCATTAATGCAACATATGCTCCCACAGAAGCACCTGGCCCAGGGGGATGTACTGAAGACTGGATTCCATTTGGAACAAAGGTATTTGTTTTTAAATTTGTAAAGATTTGAAAAGTCATTCTGTAGGTCACTGATGTAATAGTGTAAACTGCACGTACGACAATGCTTCAAGAAGGCAGCTTGCCACCACCTTGAGAAGAGGGGATAATCATTAAATCTTGGCCTTGCTAGTGACTCCCATATCCCAGGTGTCACTGAAAAGTACAAGTAGAAAAGCTACAGAAAAACGATTGTTGAGGAAGGAATGCCAGCAAAGCCTTAAGTAGAGTTTCCAAGTTCTCTGATTTTCTGAGACTCCATTTACAACTGACAGAGGGGGAGACATGGATTGTGAGATTTAATGTGTCAGTCTATGTGGCCAGGTCACATCAGGGTGTCTCTTTGCTGTGAAGATAAATGAGATGGAAAAGCAGGTTAATCTGCTGGCCAGTTTGGTGATATAATCAGATGCCAAGTGTTCATCAGGTGAGCTCTGTCCTCAGTGCTTCTGTCAGACAAACAAAACTGGATTTTCCAGCAGGCTCAGGAACACTGACTTTGGGACCAAATGGGACTCAAGTGCCCATATTTACCGGGAGCCAGACCAGCAGAGGAATCATCCTGGTGGTAGCCTCCTATTTGGTCACTTCTGGGCTCACTGTCCTATTAAGGATGGCAGGCAGGACAGATTCCTGATTAGCCATATGATGGAAAGAAACTGGAGCTGTTCATGACTCTCGGCATATAAAACGTGTCTATTGATACATTTCTATTGACTGGAAAGGTCTTGTGGAGCAAATTGGTGCCAACAACACGGCGTTCAATCCCTGTTTCGGCTTGGGTAGTTAAAAGACCTGCCTCCTTGCCCTACCCTTGATGGAGGTCGTGGGTGTGAGGATCACATCTTCCTTGGGAAAAGAACTCAAGAAGAATAATGTTGTATTAATTTACGAAGGGTGGTGTCACATGCAGTCCCAAGCAGCTTATCTTTTGTCAAAAAAACTGTTTTACAATAATTTAAGATGGCGGCATGATGGCACCCCGATTAGCAATGCTGTCTCACAGCACCAGGGACCCAGATTTGATTCTGGCCTTGGGTGACCGTTTGTGTGGAGGTTGCACATTAATCCCGTGTCGGTGTGGGTTTCCTCTGAGTGCTCCAATTTCCTCCCACAGTCTAAAAATTGTGCGGGGTAGGTGGATTAGCCATGCTAAATTGCCCCTTAGTGTCCAAAGATATGCAAGTTATGTGGGGTTATGGGGCTTCAGGGAGAGGGTTGGGGAGGGGGCCTAGGTAGGGTGCTCTTTCAGGGGGTCAGTATAGATGCGATGGCCGAATTGCTTCCTTCTGCACTTTAGGGATTCTGTGGGTCTAATTCTATGGTTCATGGCACACAGCCAATTAAACTATGAGAAACTGCCTAATCACACACCAGACCTTGATGAAGTCACACCAGGACATTGATTAATCTGTTTTTGAGGCACTCGAAAAGGAAGAGCCATTATTGGCTGCACCTTCTGTCGGCAAGTAATGGGTTCCATGTTGCCAGAACTCCCTGGGTAAAGAAGTTTCCCGTGAATGTTTCACAGGATTTATTAATGGCTGTCTTGCGTTTCTGGCTCCTAGATTTAAAGTATGAGCAGAAGGAGATGCTGGTTAAATGCCTTTTGAGCAAAGATTCAGTGTGGCAGTCAATTCACTCATAGAACAAATAGAACACAGAACATACAGTGCATTCGGCTCATCGAGTCTGCACCGACCCAATTAAGCCCTCACTTCCACCCTATCCCCGTAACCCAATAACCCCTCCTAACCTTTTTGGTCATTAAGAGCAATTTAGCATGGCCAATCCACCTAACGTGCACGTCTTTGGACTGTGGGAGGAAACCGGAGCACCCGGAGGAAACCCACGCAAGCACAGGGAGAACATGCAGACTCCACACAAGACAGTGACCCAGCAGGGAATCGAACCTGGGACCCTGGCGCTGTGAAATCACAGTGCTATCCACTTGTGCTACCGAGCTGCCCTCCAAATATGCTACAATAACTCAAATTAAAATTGAAATTCTGTTTTAAAGTCTATATTCTGAGAGAAAGAGTTATTGTTTTGCACATCAAGGCATCTTGTCAGAAATTCATATCTCACTTTATTTATCTCACTGCATACTCTTCATTCATCTGATTCCATGTTAATAAAATCACTCATTGGTTCAAAGCCTGTGTTTTTGCCGACAAACATGAGCAGAGATGATCAATGATTTCAAAAGGGAATTGGAGGTGGGAAATAATCTTGCAGGCCTACAAGGATAGAGCAGAGGAGTGGGGCTGACTGGATTGCTCGACACAGAACTAGTACGGACCTAATGGGCTGAATGTCCTCCCTCTGTGCTACAATGATTCTAGGACTCGCTGTGAAAGGAGATATATAAATGAAAGCGCAAACATATGACTTGTGACCAATCAAATCGCTGAGCAAAATAAAAAATAAAAGCACAATAAAAGCAAAATAAAAAATTGAGCAATAAAGATTTACAAGTGGCCTTCATGACCATGTGTGGCAGGATAATGTAAATAACATACAGTGCAGAAGGAGGCCATTCGGCCCATCGAGTCTGCACCGACCCACTTAAGCCCTCACTTCCACCCTATCCCCGTAAATCAATAACCCCGTAACTCAATAACCCCATCTAACCTTTTTGGTCACTCAGGGCAATTTAGCATGGCCAATCCACTGAACCTGCACGTCTTTGGACTGTGGGAGGAAACCGGAGCACCCGGAGCAAGCTCGCGCAGACACGGGGAGAATGTGCAGACACCTCACAGACACTGACCTAGCAGGGGATCGAACCTGGGACCCTGGCGCTGTGAAGCCACAGTGCTATCTGTGGTGATGTGCATCACTGTAAATACATGTAAGCTAGACAGACACTAGAGGGAGCACCAGAAACATCACACACACACTCGACCAATGGACATTCACGATACACAAGGAGGTGACACGACCACAGGAGGGCATTACACCAACCCATACATAAAGGACACCACACACATGATCAGCCCCTTCGGCCAGTGGAGACAGCCAGTGAGGAGAGGCACAGGGTTGATTCATTATCACACCCACCACGTGGAAGACAGCAGCTGGTCAGTCAGTTTAGGTAGCTACAATAGGATTAGCAGTAGTGTCGAACTCAAGTTATAAAAGTGTACATAGTGTAAATAAATGAGTTGAAGTTATTTACACATCTCGACCTTCCTTGACAAATGCAACACAAGGAAGCCGCTTAAGTTACAAAGGAAACATAATAGAACATGGTACCAGTAGTGAACTGCTTAAATCCAGATAGCCATACCTCAGCGTACAGTGACAACCAGCAATACCCAGGCAAGATGTACGGGCTCCCGATTCCGCAGCCGCTCCGGTGCCACGGCGATCTCCGCATGAACTGGCAGCGATTCCGGGAGGCGTTTGAATTCTACCTGGTGGCAGCCGAACTTAAAGACCTGGCCGATAATGAAAAGGTAGAGTTTCTCCTCACCATCGCCGGTGCAAGAGCAGAAGAAATTCAAGTTCTCCAAGGGGCAAAACAGGTGCGACTTCCAGGCAGTCCTGGACAAATTCGGCAAATACTGTGAGGAAAACACACTCCAATCGGCAAGGAAAGGTAAGAGAAGCGCCAGTACTCACCTCGAGGCCGAGGGCCCGGACCAGAGAGCGATTTGGGTCGAGGTCGGTGGCCATCTTGCTAAAGGGACTACACTAGTGCAGTTGCGCGAGAAGTGCGCAGAACCGGAAGGTTCGTTCGCGCATGCGCGATACGCCTTGCATGCGCAATCAAGAAAACGGCCATCGGTAAAGGAACAGCGATCTGCGCATGCGCAATCGCTTCCTACGTGCTACGTCACGCGCGTCATGACGTCAGAGGCCCCAGACCGACCAATTTAAAGGGGAAACGTCCCAAATCAAAGAAAAAATCTTTTAAAGCTGTAAAACAACCTTCCTTCACCTGGAATGACAGCACAATGCCTCAAATTGAACCAATAAATGAATTTAACCTCCGTAGAACCCTGCAACAAGCAGTTACCTACGCACAAACCGATGATACCGACCTTTACATTTTTTCTGGACCTCGCGAGCCCAATGACAGCTCCATGGTCCTAAACGTTTACGACTCAGACGAACCTTTCGTGTTGCACATTGGCGACCCCCGCATTGAATCCGACGCAGATGCGGATTCATTTTTCGGATTTGAGGATCTTCAACCCAGCAGATATGACGTCCCAACTCATCAGTGCAGGATGATGCTGCAGCCTGAAATTAAGAGACAGAAAGCGGTACAAGCCCACAGAGAGCGGCCTGCTGCCACACAGAGCGTGGTCCACACCACGCTCAGGGTTCCCGACTCTACGAAAGAAGACATGCAAGACTCCAGAGCGCAATGCTTGCATGAACAAGAAGTGACTCCAGAGTCACAAGCCTCCACAGCGAGCTTGTGGACAGACTCCACGATAGAAGGAACGCAAGACTCCAGAGCGCAGTCCTTGCATGACCAAGAAGTGACTCCAGAGCCACAAGCCTCCACAGCAAGCTCGTGGACAGACTCCACAATTGCAGAAACGCAAGACTCCAGAGCGCAGTCCTTGCACGAACAAGAAGTGACTCCAGTGTCACAAGCCTTCACAGAGAGCTCATGGACAGCCTCCACGATAGAAGCAATGCAAGACTCCAATGCGCAGTCCTTGCAGGAACAAGACCATGAGGGTCTAGCAACCTCCTCTGACCAACTAGCGGCAGATGATGCAAGTCTGCCATGCTCACGTAAACAGCAAGAAGGCTATAACAGTCTACCATGCTCCACTGCACAGCAGGACGACCATGACGGTCTATCATGCTACAATGAAGGGCACAGCGCTGATGACTGTTCAAGCCCAAATGAAGACAAGCCAAAGGAATCGCCTCTTCCAAGCCCGAAGAAAAAGGGATTATGCGCTGACCTTCAGAATCATTCTAGCCGAAGAGATATTAATAATGCTGCACAGTCACAGAAGGATGCTGAGGACATGCTAAAGAAATTGCTTGTATGTCTAACTTGCAAGGAGCAGACTGAAAATTGCCATTGCTTTAGTACGGATCGAAAAAATGGACTAGACATTGATCCACATTTAATGGAAATAACACAACCTGAATCATATCTACAGCAGGGACAACTGTCTCCCTTCAACACAAAACCGCAAAGTCCCAACTACAGAGACCAGCAGTTAGTCAGTAATGACTCTTCAACCCCTGATGGGAATATTAATCGCATTGAACCTCTGCACATTCCACTGATAAATAAGCAGAACATTGGAGCAAGAATCCTGAGGACACCGACATCGAGTAGCCAGATAAAGCACTTAAAACCCGCAGCAGTTTCAAGTGAACCAATTGTGCTTTCCAGTGATGGTGAAGATGCAGATAAGGTCGACCCGATTATCCATTGTACCACATTAACTCCAGAGATTAAGCATTTATGTCTGGGGAGTAGAATGTGGGAAATTGAGAACAGTAAAAGAGAGACTGTGACTGTGCCAGTCCCAGCAAAATCAGAGCCAGAGACTATGAAGGCACGTACATCAGAAAAGGATGCATATGAAGTAACTGAGAAGAAAATTGAAACGGACTGTTCTTTGGAAACTAGTACAATGACGAAAGAAACATTGGATCTAACATTTGATGCCCTCCATATGGGAGAAATTGAGGGAAATGAACAAGGCTCTGTAATGTCTGGGGGAAGATTTAAAATTCCAAAGAGGAAAAGCCCAAATGAAGGACAACGGCAAGTCAATGACAGTCCACCCACATTGTTTGCACCACCAGATGAAGACTCTGACAATTTACCCAACCCTAGTGAACAGCAAGCAGCTACTGAGGATCTACCCACGGTATGTGAAGCGAGTGACGACAGCATCCCACTTCCCATGCAAAAGGTGCAAAGTGACAGACCTCAGCTAGTGCGTACAGAGGCACTCGACGATCACGGTGAGACCACTGGTGACTCCGGTGACACCACACTACTTCCACCCTCAATTGCTCGAACCTCTCCACTAGTCAATGCATTCCTGCATGTTCCGACTCCAGACGTGCAGCTTCAAGAAATCTCAGCTGACTCCAGTGAACCTGCTAAGATTCCGGACGGGGAGCATCAACAAAAAAAAGACCAGCCTCCAGATGGGGAGCAACCAAACGCCGACTCTGATTCACGTAAGCCAGACTTTACTCCAGACAGGCAGTGTCGCAACCTCAGTGATGGCATGCTCAGGGTGACAGCAGATGTCACAACGACAGGAGATGGATCACGTGACAATCACACGGGGTCAGCAATAACAAGCAGCAGCTACAGTCCAAGAGGAATACACCAATTTTCACCACAGCTATGTCCACACATTTGTTCCACACCGACAGTGCGGCCAATGACAGCTCATGCTGGACAAACCCAGTATTCAGGCATGCAGCAGCCAGCAGTCTATGCCGCATATTCTCAAACAGGCCAGCACTGCGGATTGCCCACTAATGGAATCAAGACCGAAGGAGGACTACCGCCAGCGCAATCTGCACTACAGACTGGATGCCTTAGTTACTGCCCAGGATTTGCTGCACCACATCCTGGCCAGACAGCATATTCCTATCAGATGCAAGGTTCTAGTTTCACACCATCACCAGACATTGATGCGAGCAGCAATTCGGTCTCCAAATCGACATGCTTCAACGCTTCTCAGCAGAATCACCCTTCCAGCACAGCATGTGGCCAGAACCAGTATGCACAGTCTCATCTGACTTCAACATCTGGCACATCCATGACCTCGAATGTTACTGTTGATGGTACCTCTTCAATGCCAACGACCTATCAGCTACAAGATGCCATCCGACAGCACCACCACAAACATTAAAAGAAAAAGACTCCAAAGCGGACAGCGCAGTGATTCAACCACTTCTTGGCTCCTGTTGATGGCGTTCATAACCAAGAGAGACATTTGACCATGATGATTGATGGTTTATGGACTCACATGAATGATTTGGACTTATTGTTTAATCACCGTTCCCATGACTTGTATATACCTTACCTTCGCTACCTGTTCTTTGTTCAGTTTTTCTTAAAGTGTACAGAAAATATGAACATATAAAAAGGGGAGTATGTGGTGGTGTGCATCACTGTAAATACATGTAAGCTAGACAGACACTAGAGGGAGCACCAGAAACATCACACACACACACTCGACCAATAGATCAGTTAGATAGGAGGCGACCAATGGACATTCACGATACACAAGGAGGTGACACGACCACAGGGGGGCATTACACCAACCCATACATAAAGGACACGACACACATGATCACACTTTTGGCCAGTGGAGACAGTCAGTGAGGAGAGGCACAGGGTTGATTCATTATCACACCCACCATGTGGAAGACAGCAGCTGGTTAGTCAGTTTAGGTAGCTACAATAGGATTAGCAGTAGTGTCAAACTCAAGTTATAAAAGTGTACATAGTGTAAATAAATGAGTTGAAGTTAATTACACGTCTCGACCTTCCTTTGACAAATGCAATACAAGGAAGCCGCTTAAGTTACAAAGGAAACATAACAAACACTATCCACTTGTGCTACCGTGCTGCCCTTAAATATATATACAGGAAGGACATAATTCCTCTGAAGGTAGTGTTGAAGAGATTTACAAGAAAAGTGTGGCTGCGAGGAGAGATTGGAGAGGTTGGGATTATTTTCCTTGGAAAAAGAAGGCTGAGGGGTGACTTTGTTGAGGTGCACAACATTTTTGAGTGGAAGAGATAGAATGGACAGGATAAAATTGTTTCTCTTGGTGGAGAATTCTAGAACCAGGGGACATAGATTCAAGATAAGTGGCAGGAGGTGTAGAGGGGACATGAGGAAGAACGTTTTTTGCACAGAGGGTAGTGGGTGTCTGGAATTCACTCCCCGAGTTGGTGGTGGAGGCAGAGACACTGAACTCTTTTAAAAAGTACTTGGATCTGCACTTTAAGTGCTGGAAGCTACAGGGGTATGGACCGGGTGCAGGGAGGTGGGATTAGAACAAAGAACAAAGAAAAGTACAGCACAGGAACAGGCCCTTCGGCCCTCCAAGCCTGCGCATACCATGCTGCCCGTCTAAACTAAAATCTTCTACACTTCCGGGGTCCGTAACCCTCTATTCCCATCCTATTCATGTATTTGTCAAGATGCTCCTTAAACATCACTATCGTCCCTGCTTCCACCACCTCCTTCGGTAGCAAGTTCCAGGCACCCACTACCCTCTGTGTAAAAAACTTGCCTCGTACATCTCCTCTAAACCTTGCCCCTCGCACCTTAAACCTATGCCCCTTAGTAATTGACCCCTCCACCCTGGGAAAAAGTCTCTGACCATCCACTCTGTCTATGCCCCTCATAGTTTTGTGGACCTCTATTAGGTCGCCCCTCAACCTCCGTCGTTCCAGTGAGAACAAACCGAGTTTATTTAACCTCTCCTCATAGCTAATGCCCTCCATACAACATTCTGGTAAATCTCTTCTGCACCCTCTCTAAAGCCTCCACATCTTTCTGGTATTGTGGCGACCAGAATTGAACACTATACTCCAGGTGTGGCCTAATTAGAAAGGGTGTCCTTGGGATGTATGGACAAGATGGGCTGAACAGCATCCTTCTGTGATGTAACTTTTCTATGATTCTCTGATATTATCATACTTCACTTTACTATGCCAGTTCAGGAATGTTACTAAATTAAATCTCACATGTAAATTTGTTGATGAAAGTTTACTTTGGTCTGAAGTGTACCTTTGGTTTTTTTCATTTTCTAAGAATTCTGGAATGTGTTGATGAGTGGTTTTGTCTAATCTGCCATTCACAGAAAAATGATACGGTGGCAACGGATAAATCAGTGTACAGAACGAAGGTTCTTTATGCAAACCCTGAGTTTATCTAGACCTATCTTTTGCCTCGATATTTTGACAGGATAAGTTACCCTCCAGTTTGTAGGAGAGGCAAAAGCTGCTTATGTGTCATGGAACCTGAGAGATTCTCTCGAATAATAATGCAACAATGCTCTTGATCACAGTTCGGAGATGTATTTGCATTGTGTTTTCATTGTCGTGGCATTTATACTGGAAATTCGAAGGCAATAACAATGAAATTGCACTTTAAGTATTATCTTGTAAACCCTGAAGCTGTTGGTGGTTCTAGAGAAATTCCAATCTTGCTGGGCCAGTCTGGTATTTTGCCTACCATGGTGAAATGCTGAAACAAGCACAAAATCTGGAGGAATACAGTTACTCCAATGACCTTAGTTTATAACTTTAATAGTAACACAGCACGCCAAAAATAAAATTTTAAAACAAGTTAAATAGTTCAATCAATATTTTTTTTTATCAGTGTAATTCTGTGGCTGCCTTCTACTGACTATTCCAGATCATCAGGAAAAGCAAAGCTTAATCCATGCATATTTACATGAAATCCAACCGTTGGTTAAAAAGGATTATTAGCAAAGATTCAAAATGAAAGCTTTTGAAATTAAGTTACTTTCACCTAAAGTTGGATTGCAGTTGAGAATACAGCTGGTATGAAGCTGATGTGTTGTGAAGGGGTCTTCTTAAGTTGCTCTCACATCATAAGGCATAAAGACGGCATGGTGGCACAGTGGGGGATGGCATGGTGGCAGTGGTTAACACCGGTGCATCACGGCGCTAGAGACCCCGGGTTCAATTCCAGCCTTGGGTGACTGTGCGGAGTCTGCACATCCTCCCTGTGTGTGCGTGGGTTTCCTCCGGGTGCTCTGGTTTCCTCCCACAGTCCAAAGATATGCAGGTTAGGTGGATTGGCCATGCTGAAACAAATGTCACCTTGGAGTCCAGGGATGTTCAGGTTAGGTGGGGTTATGGGGACCAGGTGGAGAAGTGGGCCTGGATGGGGTGTCTTTTCGGAGGGTCGGTGCAGGGTCTATGTGCTGAATGGCCTCCTTCTGAACTGCAGGAATTCTATAATCCTGTGTGTTAACAGATAGGAGACTTTCAATCCCAGCCAAAGTATAGGTACAGTGTCTCAATCCTGGCTGTCCAAAAGTGGGAATTATCTGAAAACCAGATATTTTTAGTCAGGTGTTATGCATCAATTTTCATTGAGTAAAATTTTTAAAATGGACAATTAAACTAGGTGCTACAGTGGCGTGATGTGACTCCAGATTAGTTGTCCGCTTCACCACTTTGTGCGTCAGGCTATTCTCCAAATGACCCTTGACCCCACCAACCCAGCTTGACCTAAACTGCCCACGGTCCAATTCACCCGACCTGAAATCCGGCAAGATCCTGACTGGTGCTGAGGCTACCAGTTCTGAGGCACTGTACCTGTACAATTTTTTTATTATGGCAATATAAAAATTAAATTGCACAGATCAATTGCAATATTGAAGAAAAGTGAAAGTAGGGAAGAATCCATGAATGTATGTGAGAATAAGTTAGGCTAGTCAATTTCTTGACTCAATCTTCTGATCTTTTATATGCAATCAATTTTCCCAATAGAACATCTTCAGGGTGCATGCTTCTATCTTTGTGAAAAAATATGTTCTCATGTTGTTAATTGAATAACAAAAATGACGTCATCCATATTCTTTGCCCTTCAAAAAACTCTCAATTCTCTACAAACACAAGTCCATTCAATAACTAAATATTTGGAGTGGCTGTGTTTGATAGGATGACCAAGCTCGTAATTATCATTAACTACCCCTTTACTTTCTCTGTTGAAACATACTTAGCCTCCCGTTTCATAAATGCCACTATAACCAGCGTTTCTCTGAACTTTTCTCTCTTATTTCTCAAAACCTCTAAATATACTATCCTATACATTCCAATGCCTTGCTGCATTGCCCTATGTTGAAAACAGGAGTCATTGTGACTTGAATACATCTTTCTGGGATCTCAAAATTACTTTCACATTCTTCCCTTCTCCTTCAATCCACCCTTTTTGAAGAAAACGCAAGCTTGACATCACTTCATATTTGGGTTCTAAATTCTCCTCAATTGCTTTCCAACTCTCCGAATCTCACCATAAGACCATAAAACATAGGAGCAGAATTAGGCCATTCGGCCCATCGAGTCTGCTCCGCCATTGAATCATGGCTGACATTTTTCTCATCGCCAGTCTCCTGCCTTCTCCCTATAACCCCTGATCCCCTTATTAATCAAGAACCTATCTCTGTCTTAAAGACACTCAGTGATTTGGTCTCCATGGCCTTCTGCGGCAAAGAGTTCCACAGATTCACCACCCTCTGGTTGAAGAAATTCATCCTCATTTCTGTTTTAAAGGATCATCCCTTTAGTCTGAGATTGTGTTCTCTGGTTCTAGTTCTTCCTCCAAGTGGAAACATCCTCTTCACATCTACCCAGGCCTCGCAGTATCCTGTAAGTTTCAATAATATCCCCCCTTCATCCTTATAAATTCCAACGAGTACAGACCCTGAGTCATACGACAAGCTCTTCATTCCAGGGTTCATTCTTGTGAACCTCCTCTGGACCTTTTCCAAGGCCAGTTCATCCTTCCTTAGATATGGGGCCCAAAACTGCTCACAATACTCCAAATGGGTCTGACCAGAGTCTTATACAGCCTTAGAAGTACAACCCTGGTCTTGTATTCTAGCCCTCTGGATATGAATGCTCACATTACATTTGCCTTCCTAACTGTCAACGGAACCTGCACGTTAACCTTAAGAAAATCATGAACAAGGACTCCCAAGTCTTTTTATGCTTTTGATTTCTAAGCATTTTCCCATTTATAAAATAGTCTATGCCTCCATTCCTCCTTCCAAAGTACATATCTCTCACTTTTCCACTGCCACTTTAGAACATAGTGCAGAAGGAGGCCATTCAGCCCATCGAGTCTCACTTAAGCCCTCATTTCCACCCTATCCCCGTAACCCAATAAGCCCTCCTAACCTTTTTTTGGATACTAAGGGAAATTTATCATGGCCATTCCACCTAACCTGCACGTCTTTGGACTGTGGGAGGAAACTGGAGCACCCGGAGGAAACCCACGCAGACACTGGGAGAACGTGCAGACTCCGCACAGACAGTGACCCAACGGGGAATCGAACCTGGGACCCCGACGCTGTGAAGCCACAGTGCTATCTACTTTTGCTACCGTGCTGCCCACTTCATGGTCCACTCTCCTAGCCTATCCAAATCATTCTGCAACCCCCTTGCTTCCTCAATGCTACCTGTCCCTCGACAGATCTTTGTATCCTCTGCAAACTTAGCAACAGTGCCTTCAGTTCCTTCTTCCAAATCATCAATGTATATTGTGAAAGGTTGTGGTCCCAACACAGACTCCTGAGGCACACCACTAGTCACCTACTGCCATCCTGAAAAATACCCCTTTATCCCCACTCTCTGCCTTCTGCCAGTCAGCCAATCCTCTATCCATGCCAGGATCCTATCTTAAACACCATGGGATCTTAACTCATTTAACAGTTACCTATGTGGCACCTTGTCAAAGGCCTTCTAAATAAAACACGTCCACTGGTTTTTATTTTATCTAACTTGTTACCTCCTCAAAGAACTCTAACAGATTTGCCAGACACGATCTCCCTTTGACAAAGCCGTGCTGACTCAGTCCTATTTTACCGTGCACTTCCAAGTACTCCGCAATATCATCTTTAATAATGGACTCTAAAATCTTACCAATGACCGAAGTCCGGCTAACCAGCCTATAATTTCCCTTCTTCTGCCTCCCTCCCTTCTGAAACAGTGGTGATACATTAGCCACTTTCCAGTCCTCTGGGACCCTTCCTGCCTCCAGTGATTCCTGAAAGATCATCACCAATGCCTCCACAATCTCCTCAGCTATCTCTTTTAGAATCCTATGGTGTAGTCCATCCGGTCCAGGTGACCTATCCATCTCCAGGCCTTTCAGTTTCCCCAGAACCTTCTCCTTAGTGATGGCCACTGCACTCACCTCTGCCTCCTGATTCTCCTGGAGTTCTGGCGTCCCACTGGTGTCTTCCACCGTGAAGACTGATGCAAAGTAACTATTAAGTTCATCTGCCATTTCTTTGTTTCCTATTATTACTTCTCCAGGCACGTTTTCCAGTGGTCAAATGTTTATTTTTGCCTCTCTCACCTTTTATATATTGAAAAAAACTATTTCTATCTGCTTTTATGTCACTAGCTAGCTGACATTCCTCCTCTCCCCTTATTGCTTTTTTAGTTGTCCTCTGCTTGCATTTAAAGGATTCTCAATCCTCTGGCTTCCCACTAATCTTTGCCACTTTGTATGCTTTTTTTTTTAATGCTGTCTTTGACTTCCCTCGTCAACCATGGATGCCTCGTCCTCCCCTTAGCAGGATTCCTTCTCCTTTGGATGAATTTTTGTTGTGCCTCCCGAATAACCCCCCAAAACCCCTGCCATTGCTGTTCCACTGTCTTCCCTGCTCGGCTCCTTTTCCAATCAACTCTGGCCAGCTCCTCTCTCATGTCTTTGTATTACCCTTATTTAATTGTAAGACCGTTACATCTGATTCCAGCTTCTCCCTCTCAAACTGCAGGGTAAATTCTGCCATGTTGTGGTCAGTGCTCCCTGAGGGTTCCTTCACCTTAAGTCCCTAATCAGGTCTGCCTCATTACACATCACCAAATCCAGAATTGTATCCTAGAAGGCTCTGTCACAAGCTGCTCTAAAAAAACATCTCTTAGACATTCCGCAAATTCCTTTTCTTGAGATCCACTACCAACCTGATTTTCCCAGTCCACTTGCATATTGAAGTCCCCATGATTATTGTGATATTGCCTTTTTTACATGCTTTCTCTATCTCCTGATTTATTTTCTGCTCCACATCCTGACTACTGCTCGGGGGCCTGCACGTAACTCCCATCAGGGTCCTTTTACCTTTGCGATTCCTCAACTCTACCTACAAAGATTATATGCCTTCTGATTCTCTATCACTCCTTGCGATCGATTTAACTTCATTCCTTACGAACAATGCAACCCTGCCCCCTTTGCCCATCTGCCTGACTTTTGGGAGGACACATATCCTTGTATACATAGATCCCAGCCCTAATTCCCTTGCAGCCACGTCTCTGTGATGCCCACAACATTGTACCGTCCAATTCCAATGTGCGCAACAAGCTCATTTACCTTGTTCCGTGTACTGCGCGCATTAAGGTACAACACCCTCAGTGCTGCATTGACCACCTTCCTTCTCACACTTGTCGGCTTTTTTGCTCTGCCTGAGTCGGATGTTGTTCTTTTATTTTTGTTCTCTATTTCCCCTTCAGTTATGATGCTTTCTAAGCTAACGCTCTGGTTCTCACCACCCCCCTCCGCCCCCCCCCCCCCCCCCCACCTCCCCCCATTAGTTTAAATCCTCCTGAGTTTCTCTAGCAAACGTCCCAGCCAGGATATTGGTGCCTCGAGTTTAGATGCAACCTGTCCTTCTTGTACAGGTCCCACCTGCCCTGGAAGAGATCCCAATTGTGCAGAAATCTGAAACCCTCCCTCTTACACCACCGGTTTAGCCACGTATTTAGCTGCACTGTCCTCCTATTTCTACTTACTGGCACGTGGCACAAGGTGTAATCCTGAGATTACAACCCTAGAGGTCCAGCGTTTTAGCTTGCTGCCTAACTCCCTGAACGCCTTCTGCAGGATCTCATCACTTTTCCTGCCTAGGTCATTAGTACCTATGTGTACTACGACCTCTGGTTGTTTACCCTCCCCCTTCAGGATGTCCTATGTTCGTTCAGAGACATCCTTGACCCTGGCACCAGGGAGGCACCTGGAGTCTCTTTCACATTCACAGAAGTGCCTCTCTGTGCCCCTCACTATAGAGTCCCCTGTAACTATCGCTCTCCTGCACTTTGCTCTCCCCTGCTGAGCAACAGATCCAGTTGTGGTGCCACTGTTCTCGCTGCTGTTGTTTTCCCCTGATAGCTTATCCCCCCCAATAGTATCCATAAAGGTATACCTGTTAGAGAGGGGGCCAACCACAGGGGATTCCTTCACTGACATTCTGCCATTTCTAGCGGTAAACCATCTGTCTGTCTGCACCTTGGGTGTGACCACGTCTCTATAACTCCTGTCTATGACGCTTTCTGCCATCTGCATGCTCCTACGTGCATCCAACTGCTGCTCCAACCGAACCACGTGGTCTGGGAGGAGCTGCTATTGGTTACACTTCCTGCAGACGTTGTCAACCGGAAAGCTGGAAGCGTCAAGGATCTCCCACATCTCACAGTTAGAGCACTGCACCCTGCTGAGTGACATTTATGCACTAGTTAATTAATTCAAATTAAATACTTAAATTGTTATTAGATTCAGTTACAATTAACTATATGGCACTGGCTCTAGATTTTTACTGTAAAATTAAATGCTAGTTTAAGCCCTTTAATGAGACCAGGGCTTGTCAGAAACCACAACAATGAGCTGCTGACAGCAGTGCAGAGCTTCAGTATGATTATCTTCCTATATGGTGTGGCTGAACATTTCTACAAATATTACTTTTGTGTTATACAGATTGATAATTTGGCATATTTCAACATTCTTTCTTAGTGTTTCATGTTCTATGGTGAAGAGGAAGCACAGCAATTGATCTGGAAAACTGCAAGAGATCGTTGTATAAACAAAGGAGGAAACCTTGCATCAATACAAAATGCAAAAGAACAAGGTACACAATTAGAGTCACAGGGTAGGATTTTACAGTGCACTGTTGCCCTGACACTACCCCTGTCCCCTGGCTAAAACTAGAAGTGGGGAAGGGCCTGCAACAATCCTGGACACCTGCCCTTCAACAACTTAACTTCAGGAGCAGGTCTAATTGATCTAAGGTGAAACTTCTGCCCCTTTCTCAGAATGTTGAAGATGGTGGATAGAGTGAATCAAGTGGGCCATTTTGTCCTCGGTGGTGTTGAAAGTCGTGAGTGTTTCTGGCCATTGATATTGATAATGGTAGATTCAGCAACAGTAATACCATTGACTTTCAAGGCGAGACGTTTAGATGCTCTCCTTTTGGAGATGGTCACTGTCAGGCACTTGCGTGGTGCATATGTTACTTGCTGCTTAAAATATTATTAAGCAGCAGCTCAAGCCTGAATATTGTGCAGGTCTTGCTGCATTTGGACATGAACTGATTCAGTATCTAAGGAGTCGAGAATGGTGCTGAACATCACTATCATCTGCGAGCATTCCAACTTCTGACGTTGCGATGGCGAATAGGTTATTGATGAAACAGCTGAAGATGATTCGGTCCAGGACATGATCCTAAGGAATTCCTGAGGAACAGTTGTTAGGCGTATGTCACATTCTTTCTGAAATAATAGCACCAGATTTGCCACTCTACAATCCTCCGGCAGTTCCCTGGGGAAGATTATAAATTATGGCAAACCTTCCCGTATTTTCACTCCCATTTCCTTTAGTATCAAAACAACATAAGAACTAGGAGCAGGAGTAGGCCATCTGTCCCCTCAAGCCTGCTCCGCCATTCAGTAAGATCATGGCTGATGTTTTTGTGGACTCAGCTCCACTTACCCACCCGCTCACCATAACCCTTAACTCCTTTACTGTTGAAAAATCTATCTATATTTGCCTTAAAATCATTCAATTGCTTCATTGGGCAGGGAATTCCACAGATTTACAACCTTTTGGGTGAAGATGTTCCTCCTCAATTCAGTACTAAATATTCTCCCCCCCCCCCCCTTATTTTGAGGCTATGCCCCCCAGTTCTAGTAGAAACAACCTCCCTGCTTCTAGCTTAACTATTCCCTTCATACTTTTGTACTAGGAGCAGGAGTAGGCCAGCTGGCCCTTTGAGCCTGCTCCGCCATTCAATGAGACCATGGCTGATCTTTTGTGGACTCAGCTCCACTTCCCGGCCCGAACACCATAACCCTTTATTCCTTTATTCTCCAAAAAACAATCTTCTTTATCTTGAAAACATTTAATGAAGGAGCCTCAACTGCTTCACTGGGCAGGGAATTCCATAGATTCACAACCCTTTTGGGTGAAGAAGTTCCTCCTAAACTCAGTCCTAAATCTACTTCCCCTTATTTTGAGGCTATGCCCCCTAGTTCTGCTTTCACCCGCCAGTGAAAATAACCTGCCCTCATCTATCCTATCTATTCCCTTCATAATTTTATAGCTTTCTATAAGATGCCCCCCGCATCCTTCTAAGTTCCAACGAGTACAGTCCCAGTCTACTCAACCTCTCCTCATAATCCAACCCCCTCAGCTCTGGGATTAACCTAGTGAATCTCCTCTGCACACCCTCCAGCACAAGTACGTCCTTTCTCAGGTAAGGAGACCAAAACTAAACACAATACTCCAGGTGTGGCCTCACTAACACTTTATACAGTTGCAGCATAAACTCCCTAGTCTTAAACTCCATCCCTCTAGCAATGAAGGACAAAACTCCATTCGCCTTTTTAATCACCTGTTGAACCTGCAAACCAACTTTTTGTGACTTATGCACTAGCACACCCAGGTCCCTCTGCACAGCAGCATGTTTTAATTGGATTGGATTAGATTGGATTGGATTTGTTTATTGTCACGTGTACCGAGGTACAGTGAAAAGTATTTTTCTGCGAGCAGCTCAACAGATCATTAAGTACATGAGAAGAAAAGGGAATAAAAGAAAATACATAATAGGGCAACACAACATATACAATGTAACTTCATAAGCACTGGCATCGGATGAAGCATACAGGGTGTAGTGTTAATGAGGTCAGTCCATAAGAGAGTCATTTAGGAGTCTGGTGACAGTGGGGAAGAAGCTGTTTTTGAGTCTGTTCGTGCGTGTTCTCAGACTTCTGTATCTCCTGCCCAATGGAAGAAGTTGGAAGAGTGAGCAAGCCAGGTGGGAGGGATCTTTGATTATGCTGCCCGCTTTCCCCAGGCAGCGGGAGGTGTAGATGGAGTCAATGGATGGGAGGCAGGTTCGTGTGATGGACTGGGCGGTGTTCACGACTCTCTGAAGTTTCTTACGGTCCTGGGCCGAGCAGTTGCCATACCAGGCTGTGTTGCAGCCTGATAGGATGCTTTCTATGGTGCATCTGTAAAAGTTGGTGAGGGTTAATGTGGACATGCCAAACTTCCTTAGTTTCCTGAGGAAGTACAGGCGCTGTTGTGCTTTCTTGGTGGTAGCGTCGACGTGGGTGGGCCAGGACAGATTTTTGGAGATGTACACCCCTAGGAATTTGAAACTGCTAACCATCTCCACCTCGGCCCCGTTGATGCTGACAGGGGTGTGTACAGTACTTTGCTTCCTGAAGTCAATTACCAGCTCTTTAGTTTTGCTGGCATTGAGGGAGAGATTGTTGTCGCTACACCACTCCACTAGAATCTCTATCTCCCTCCTGTATTCGGACTCGTTGTTATTCGAGATCCGGCCCACTATGGTCGTATCGTCAGCAAACTTGTAGATGGAGTTGGAACCAAGTTTTGCCAGGCAGTCGTGTGTGTACAGGGAGTAGAGTAGGGGGCTAAGTACGCAGCCTTGCGGGGCGCCGGTGTTGAGGACTATTGTGGAGGAGGTGTTGTTGTTCATTCTTACTGATTGTGGTCTGTTGGTCAGAAAATCGAGGATCCAGTTGTAGAGTGGGGAGCCAAGTCCTAGGTTTTGGAGCTTTGATATGAGCTTGGCTGGGATTATGGTGTTGAAGGCGGAGCTGTAGTCAATAAATAGGAGTCTGATGGAGGAGTCCTTGTTTTCGAGATGCTCTAGGGATGAGTGTAGGGCCAGGGAAATGGTATCTGATGTGGACCGGTTGCAGCGGTATGCGAATTGCAGTGGATCAAGGCGTTCTGGGAGTATGGAGGTGATGCGCTTCATGATCAACCTCTCGAAGCACTTCATTACGACTGGAGTCAGGGCCACTGGTCGGTAGTCATTGAGGCACGTTGCCTGGTTCTTCTTTGGTCCGGTATCATGGTGGTCTTCTTGAAGCAGGTGGGGACCTCGGAGTGGAGTAGGGACAGGTTAAAGATGTCCGCGAATACCTCTGCCAGCTGGTCCGCGCAGGCTCTGAGTGCACGACCAGGGATCCCGACCGGGCCTGTCGCCTTCCGTGGGTTCACTTTCAGGAAGGCCAATCTGACTTTGGAAGCTGTGATGGTGGGTATGGGTGAACTATGGGCTGCTGGGGCACTCGACAGCGGATTGTTGGTTACCTGCGCGAACCGAGCATAGAATGCATTGAGTTCATCGGGGAGGGGTGCGCTGCTGCCAGAGATACTGTTCGGCTTCGCTTTGTAGCCCGTTATGTTGTTTAGTCCTTGCCACAACCGCCGAGAGTCTGTCTGTGACTCTAGCTTGGTTTGATATTCTCTCTTGACATCTCTGATGGCTTTGCGGAGGTCGTACCTGGATTTCTTGTACAGGTCAGGGTCGTCTGCCTTGAACACCTCAGATCTGTCCTTCAGTAGGGAGTCAATCTCGCGATTGAGCCATGGTTTCCGGTTGGGGAACGTACGTACTGCTTTCTTTGGCACGCAGTCGTCCACACATTTGCTGATGAAGTCTGTGACGGTGGTGGCATACTCATTTAGGTTGGTCGCTGAGTTGTTAAATATGGACCAGTCCACTGTCTCTAAGCAGTCACGTAAGAGCTCTTCTGCCTCCTCGGACCAGCACTGCACAACCTTCTTAGCTGGATTCTCCCGCTTGAGTTTCTGCTTGTATGCCGGGAGAAGGAGCATCGTCTTATGGTCTGATTTCCCAAAGTGCGGTCGGGGGATGGAACGATAAGCGCCCTTGATTTTTGAGTAGCAATCGTCAAGAGTGTTGTCGCCTCTGGTGGGACAGGAGATGTGCTGGTTGAATTTTGGCAGTACACGCTTGAGGTTGACCTTGTTGAAGTCTCCGGCCACGATGAACAAGGCCTCCGGGTGTTCTGTTTCGTAGTTGTTTATTACTGTGTATAGTTCGTCCAGCGCCTTCCTCACTTCTGCCTGGGGTGGGATGTAGACCACCATGAGGATGGCTGAAGTGAACTCACGTGGAAGATAATATGGGCGGCACTTCACGGTCAGGTATTCCAGGTCTGGGGAGCAGTATTTTATCATTTAAATAATAATCCCTTTTGCTGTTATTCCTACCAAAATGAATAATCTCACATTTGTCAACATTGTATTCCATCTGCCAGACCCTAACCCATTCACTTAACCTATCCAAATCCCTCCGCAGACTTCCAGTATCCTCTGCACTTTTTGCATTTACCACTCATCTTAGTGTCGTCTGCAAACTTGAACACATTGCACTTGGTCCCCAACTCCAAATCATCTACGTAAATTGTGAACAATTGTGGGCCCAACACTGATCCCTGAAGGACACCACGAGCTACTGATCGCCAACCAGAGAAACACCCATTAATCCCCACTCTTTGCTTTCTATTATTAACCAATCCTCTATCCATGCTACTACTTTACCCTTAATGCCATGCACCTTTATCTTATGCAGCAACCTATTGTGTGGCACCTTGTCAAAAACTTTTTGGAGATCCAGATATACCACATCCATTGGCTCCCCATTGTCTACCACACTGGTAATGTCTTCAAAAAATTCCACTAAATTAGTTAGGCACTACCTGCCCTTTATGAACCCATGCTGCGTCTGTCCAATGGGACAGTTTCCATCCAGATGCCTCGCTATTTCTTCCTTGATGATAGATTCCAGCATCTTCCCTACTACCGAAGTTAAGCTCACTGGCCTATAATTACTTGCTTTCTGCCTATCTCCTTTTTTCAACAGTGGTGTCATATTTGCTAATTTCCAATCTGCCGGGACCACCCCAGAGTCTAGAGAACTTTGGTAAATTATCACTAGTGCATTTGCAATTTCCCTAGCCATTGCTTTTGGTACTGTGGGATGCATTCCATCAGGGCCAGGAGACTTGCCTACCTTTAGCCCCATTAGCTTGCCCATCACTATCTCCTTAGTGATAACAATAGTCTCAAGGTCCTTACCTGTCATAGCCTCATTCCCATCAGTCACTGGCATGTTATTTGTGTCTTTCACTGTGAAGACCGACCCAAAAAACCTGTTGAGTTCCTCAGCCATTTCCTCATCTCCCATTATTAAATCTCCCTTCTCATCCTCGAAAGGACCAATATTTACCTTTGCCACTCTTTTTGTTTCATATATTTGTAGAAACTTTTACTATCTGTTTTTATATTCTGAGCAAGTTTACTCTCATAATCTATCTTACTCTTCTTCATAGCATATTTAGCAGCTTTCTGTTGCCCCCTAAAGATTTCCCAATCTTCTGGTCTCCCACTAATCGTTGCCACTTTGTATGTTTTTTCCTTCAATTTGATACTCTTCCTTATTTCCTTAGATAGCCACGATCGAATTTCCCTCTTTATACCGTCCTTCCTTTTTGTTGGTATAAACTTTTGCTGAGCACTGTGAAAAATTGCTCGAAAGGTTCTCTACTGTTCCTCAACTGTTTCACCATAAAGTCTTTGCTCCCAGCCTACCTTAGCTAGTGCTTCTCTCATCCCATTGTAATCTTCTTTGTTTAAGCACAAAACACTAATGTTTGATTTTAGCTTCTCACCCTCAATCTGTATTTTAAATTCCACCATATTGTGATTGCTCCTTCCGAGAGGATGCCTAACTATGAGATCATTCATCAATCCGGTCTCATCACACAAGACCAGATCTAGGACCGCTTGTTCCTCGTAGGTTCCATTACATCCTGTTCTAGCAAAACTATTGTGGCTACATTCTATAAACCCCTCCTCAAGGCTGCCTTGACTGACCTGGTTAAACCAATCGACATGGAGATTAAAATCCCCCATGATAACTGCTGTACCATTTCTACTTGCATCAGTTATTTCTTTGTTTATTGCCTGCCCCACCATGTTACTATTTGGTGGCCTATAGACTACTCCTATCAGTGACTTATTCGCATTACTATTCCTAATTTCCACCCAAATGGATTCAACCTTATCCTCCATAACACCGCTGTCATCCATCACTGCTGCCTGGATGTCATCCTTAAATAACAGAGCTACACCACCTCCCTGACCATCCACTCTGTCTTTCCGAATAGTTTGATACTCTTGTATGTTTAACTCCCAGTCGTGACCATCCTTTAACCACTAAATTATAGTTATTCACAATGATTTGCGCCATCAACTCATTTACCTTATTCCGAATACTATGGGCATTCAGGTAAAGTACCCTTATTTTGGCTTGTATACCTCTGTTTTGAATCTTAACACCTCTATCAGTAACCTCTCCTAAGTTATTTTTCCTTTTAACTTTTCTCCTTATATTCCTTGTCGTTGAACCCATATCATCATGTAACAACCTGCTGCGTCGCTTTCCATTTATGTTTTTACTTCCCGTTTTATTCCTTTTAGTATTACTGGTCCTATTCACTGAGCTCCCCTCAGTCACTGTACCCTGTACTGTGGCCCTTATTGATTTTTAAAACATTTAAAAAATATATATATTTTATTAAAGTTTTCAAACACAAATGTTCCTCCTTACAAATCAACAAAAACGGTAACACGATAACTAATAGATAACATTGTTTAAATAAAGTAGTGAACTAACAAAGTAACACAAAATAGTGCTACCCCCCCGCCCCTCCACCCCATCTAGAATAAAAACAAGTTACCCCCCCCCCCCCCCTCCTTTCCCCCCCCCCCCCCCCCTCTCTTTCTGGGCTGCTGCTGCTGGCTATCTATTTTCCCCCTAACGTTCCGCTCGATAGTCGAGGAACGGTTGCCACCGCCTGGAGAACCCCTGAGCTGATCCTCTCAGCGCAAACTTCATCTGTTCCAGTTTTATGAACCCTGCCATATCGTTTATCCAGGCCTCCACGCCGGGGGGTTTCGCTTCCTTCTACATGAGTAAAATCCTTCGCCGGGCTACCAGGGACGCAAAGGCTACAATATCGGCCTCTTTCGCCTCCTGCACTCCCGGCTCATCCGCTACCCCAAATATAGCTAACCCCCAGCTTGGCGTGACCCGGACTTTCACCACCTTCGAGATCACTCTTGCCACTCCCCTCCAGTGCTCCTCCAATGCTGGACACGACCAAAACATATGTGTGTGGTTCGCCGGGCTTCTCCCGCACCTGTCCTTCACTCCGAAGAACCTGCTCAACCTAGCTCCCGTTATGTGTACTCTATGTAACACCTTAAATTGGATCAGGCTAAGCCTGGCACACGAGGAAGAGGAATTTACCCTACTTAGGGCATCAGCCCACAAACCCTCCTCAATCTCCTCCCCAAGCTCTTCTTCCCATTTTCCTTTCAGCTCTTCTACCAGCTCCTCCCCCTCTTCTCTCATCTCCCGGTATATTTCGGACACTTTGCCCTCCCCGACCCACACCCCCGAAAGCACTCTATCCTGGATCCCCTTGTCGAGAGCAGCGGAAATTCCCTCACCTGTTGTCTCGTGAATGCCCTCACCTGCATATATCTAAAGATATTCCCCGGAGGCAGCTCATACTTTCCCTCTAGTGCTCCCAAGCTCGCAAACGTCCCATCTATAAATAAGTCTCCCATTCTCCTAATTCCTGCCCGGTGCCAGCTCTGGAACCCTCCGTCCATCCTTCCTGGGGAAAACCTATGGTTGTTCCTGATCGGGGACCACACCGAGGCTCCCAGTACACCCTTCTGTCGCCTCCATTGCCCCCAGATACTTAATGTTGCCGCCACCACTGGGTTTGTGGTAAACCTTCTCGGGGAGAGCGGTAGCAGCGCCTTCACCAGCGCTTTTAAGCTAGTTCCTTTACAGGACGCCATCTCCAGCCTTTTCCACGCCGCCCCCTCTCCCTCTATCATCCACTTGCGGATCATCACCACATTGGCGGCCCAGTAATAGTCGCCCAAGTTTGGCAACGCCAGTCCCCCTCTGTCCCTGCTACGTTGCAGGAACTCCCTCCTTACCCTCGGGGCCTTCCCTGCCCATATGAAGCTCATGATGCTCCTATCTATTTTCTTGAAAAAAGCCTTAGTGATCAATAATGGGGAGACATTGAAACACAAATAAAAACCTCGGGAGGACCATCATCTTAATCGCCTGCACTCTGCCCGCCAGTGACAGCGGCAGCATATCCCACCTTTTGAAATCCTCTTCCATTTGCTCCACCAGCTGAGTCAGATTGAGTTTCTGTAAGGTTCCCCAGCTCCTGGCTATCTGAATCCCCAGATATCAGAGGTTTCTTTCCACTCTCCTTAGCGGCAGGCCATCTATCCCTTATTGATTTTTGACTATGGCTTCTCTGCCTTACACTTTCTCCCTTACTGCCTTTTGTTTCTGTCCCCGTTTTACTACTTTCCGACTCCCTGCATCAGTTCCCATAAGCCAAACCTCAACTCCGGAATCAACCTAGTGAATTGCCTCTACGCCCCCTCCAGTGCCAGTACATCCTTTCTCAAGTAAGGAGACCAAAACTGTACACAGTATTCCAGGTGTAGCCTCACCAGCACCCTGTCCAGCTGCAACATTCTTCAAACTCCATCCCTCTAGCAATGAAGTACAGAATTCCATTTACCTCCTTAATTACTTGCTGCACTTGCAAACCAATGTTTTGTGATTCATGCACAAGGTCACACAGGTCCTTCTGCACAGCAGCATGCTGCAATCTTTTTTACCATTTAAATAATAGTCCATTTGGTATTCCTACCAAAATGGATTACCTCACATTTACCAACATTGTACTCCATCTGCAAGATCCTTGCCTACTTGCTTAAACTATCTATACCCCTCTGCAGATTTTCAGTATCCACTGTGCACTTTACTCCACCACTCAACTTAGTGCTATCTGCGAACTTTGACACATTACACAACTCCAAATCATCTAAGTAAATTGTAAACAATTGCGGTTCCAAAACTGATCCCTGAGGCACATCACTAGCCACTGATCGCCAACTAGAAAAACAGGCATTTACCCCCACTCTTTGCTTTCTGTTAGTTAACCAATCCTCTATCCGTACTAATACATTACCCGTAACGCCGTGCTTATCTTATGCAAAAGCCTTTTGTGCGGCACCTTGTTGATTGCCTTCTGAAAATCCAGGTACACCACATCCACCAGTTTCCCATTGTCCACCGCACTTAGAAGCTCCACTCGCTGGAGCTCCTCAGTGCAGGAAGAGATTGGGATGCCATTTAAAATCATGATCTCCGGACCCCCAACACAATCCAACCCTCGAACCCCCCCAAAGCCCCAACTCACCTATAAGGGGATCGTCGGGCACGCGTGCAGGGCTTCCCCTGGCCTGATATCTGCGTGGGAGAAATAGTAGCCTGGCACATTGGTACTGCTGGCCTGGCACCCTGGCAGTTCCCTAGCCAGCTGGCAGTGCTACCTGGGCACCTTGGCAGTGCCATGCTGGCAGTGCCAAGGTGCCCAGGTGGCACCAGCAGTGCCAGTGTGCCACCATGCCTAGAGGACAACCACCTGGAGGCCTACGGTCTCTTGGGAAACCATTCCAAGTGCTGTTCCAGCTGATTTCCATTTGTGGTAGATCAGGTGTGTGCATATTAAAGTGAGACTTGCTGTCTCGCTCGAATGTGCAGATTTGCAAAATATTTATCCTGCCCACAAGGGGCGTGTTCAGATTACGACGTCACGCAAGATCATATTAGATCTCGCGAGGCATGGTGAGCCAGATAGATCAGGAAGAGCGATCTCTCTGCACCTATTGGTGAAGCCATCTTTCAGGCTTAACGCGGACGGTAGATCGCGCCCAAATACTTAAAAAAAGGAAATGCAAAAGAATATGGAAAAAGTGCGGGAAAATGAGCCAATACAAATTGCTCTTCCAAAGAACTAGTGTAGGACTGATGGACCAAATGGCCTCCATTCATTGTTTTGAAAATTTGTAGAATTATCACAGAAATGCCTGAGATAATTTTATTTCTAACACTAAATCTTCAATTAGTTCATTATTCCATTTTAAAAAGTCTTGGTCACATCTCGGTAAATGAGCAGCAAGGTGGCACAGTGGTCAGCACTGCTGCCTCACTGTGATCTATACCCGGGTTCAATTCCGGCCTTGGGTGACTGTCTGTGTGAAGTTTGCACTTTCTCCCTGTGTCTGCGTAGGTTTCCTCTCACAGTCCAAAGGTGTGAGGTAAGGTGGATTGGCCATATTAACTTGCCCCTGAGTGTTGAAAGATGTGCAGATTAACTGGGTTACAAGGAATGGGCCTAGGTTGGTTGCTCTTTCGGAGGGTTGGTGCAGACTTGATGGGCCGAATGGCCTCATCGGCACTGTGGGGATTCGATAGGATTCTATGGATTATATGAATTATTTTTGTATGTTAAAAGGATTGGCTAAGGGAAATTATTGTTTGCTATAGTGCTGAACATCCGTATTCTCAAAATATTTCCATCTGCCCTCCTCTGCAGCATTTATTACCATGAGGCTGAATGGTTTTCCTGTGAATGTTTGGATTGGATTGAATGATATTAATAAAGAGAGTAAATATCTCTGGACTGAAGGAAGGGGAGTAAACTATACTAACTGGGCCAAAGGATTCCCCACCGGACAAAGGTACAGCTACGATGATCCAGTAAGTACCAACTACACCCAACATTCTCTCGGCAATGGATTAGCCTCTTTTCTTTTAATAATAAATTCTATTTGGCTTCATGAACACTCCAGCTTCTAATTGGATTCGTTTATTGTCACGTATACCGAGGTACAGCAAAAAGTATTTTTCTGCGTGCAGCTCAAACAGAACATTAGTACATGAAAATAAAGTAAAAAGAAAATACATAATAAGGCAACAGAAGATACACCATGTAAATACATATATACCGGCATCGGGTGAAGCACACAGGAGCGTAGTATTAATCAGGTCAATCCATAAGAGGGTCGTTTGGGAGTCTGGTAACAGCGGGAAAGAAGCTGTTTTTGAATTTGTTTGTGCGTGTTCTCAGACTTTTGTATCTCCTGCCCAATGGAAGAAGGTGGAAGAGTGAGTAAACCGTGTGGGAGGGGTCTTTGATTATACTGCCCGCTTTCCCAAGGCAGTGGGGGTTGTAGATAGAATAATGGGCAGCAGATGAGAATTAGGGCTACAGAAAGCAGCAGAAGACACCATTTATACCTTTAGGAAAAATGTTTAAAAACAGAATGTAAAGTATATTAAAATTATTAGCCAGTTAAATGTGTGAATTTCCTTGGAAAGCCGTTTAGGGTTGGATTGGGGAATATTGGACTGCCCACTAGTTGTCCCAGGATTATTTTATTTTATTCACTCATGGGATTTGGTTGTTGCTGGCTGCGCTGGCATTTATTGCCCATCCCTAAGGGCATTTGAGATTCAACCACATTGCTGTTGGTCTGGAGTCAAATGTAGGACATATTTCCTTCCCTAAAGGACATTAGTGAACTAGATGGGTTTTTACAACAATTGACAATGGCTTTATGGTCATTTTAATTACAGGTTTTTATTGAATTCAAATTCGGCATCCGCCATGGTGGGATTTGAACCTGGGTCCTTGGAGTATTATCCTGGGTCTCTGCGTTACTGGTCCAGCAACAATACCACTGTCTCCCATGGGTCAGATGGATGTTCACACATTAACACTGGAACTGGGGTGCTAGCCTCAAGAAATTGATCATTGGGAATGGCCAGAGTGTAATTAAGTGACATGGGGTCAGTGTGTCATCTTAAAAAAATGTAAACACAAAAAATTAAATTGTTTTTGCGAGGGTTATTTCTTTATTGCAACTACAATTGTTCGCATTGCAACTGATTGCAGGAGCAAAACTTAAAAAATATTACTGCCTGCTTCTCTGAACATTCAAGTCCTTTGGACACCTCATGGTGCAATTATGGGAATTACAACATATGAATTGGTTTATAAATTTAACCCCTTATAGAGCTATTCCAGACCGGCAGCATTTCATTGATAAGTACTGTCACACAGGTTTAAGCTAGCCTGATCTCACAGACACTTGTTTGGGTCTGAAGAACTGGTCCATATCTCCTTCTTCCAGATATCCATCTTTAATAAGTGTCAGCTAGATTATAAATAGTCCAACTATTATAAGGGTTGAGGTCTTTCTTCAATAATATATTTCTCCACTACAGAGTCTATGAAGTGGGGATCTTGGAACTGTATACAGAATACTATGCGAGGCGATACATTTATTTACTTATTTAAAAATGTATCACAGAACTAAATATGCAATGTAAATGTACTGTATGTGGCTAAGTACATCGCAATGTTAAAGATTATTAAAAGATGAAAAAAAGAATCTTAGTTCTGGTATAGAATCTAAAAGTTCAGCCTCTACACTGTCAGAGCAAAATATCTTACAATATCCCGAAAAATCCAAAGCAAAGCGTTACCTTAAATTTCCCGAGTATCAGGGCAGCACAGTGGTTAGCACTGCTGCCTCACAGCACCAAGGGCCCGGGTTCGATCCCGGCCCCGGGTCACTGGCCATGTGGAGTTTGCACAATCTCCCTGTGGCTGTGTGGGTCTCACCCCACAACCCAAAGATGTGCAGGGTCGGTGGATTGGCCATGCTAAATTGACCCTTAATTGGAAAACATAATTCCCGATTATGTAGCTGTCTCCTTGGCAAGATGTCTCTCCCCAATGAAGTTTGGAAGCACCTAACCTCTACCCTGAGAAGCATACAAGAAAGAAGCTTTCAATATTTCTGAATTTTCAATGGTGAGGTTTTTTTCCCAGAATGTTTCTAACCTGATAATGCTGAGCAAATGGCGCCGATTCTCCGCACCTCGGAGAATCCACACCGACGCGGGGCGTCATGGCGTGGTTGCGGCGATTCTCCGGCCCGGCGCGGGGCTCGGAGAATCACCCCCATAATCTTTATGTGAATGGATAATCATTCACAACTGTAAAGCAGTGAGCAAGCAGAGTTGTGTTCAATTATGGCTGTGGCATGTTTCCCCAAGCCCACACAGCTAAGTCTCTTTAATATTCACTCAGAAGATTAGTTACACACTCACACACTCAGGTTAGTTACACACACAATCAGAAGGTTAGTTACAGTCAGAAGATTAGTTACAAACACACAGTCAGAAGGTTAGTTACAAACACACACTCAGAAGGTTAGTTACACACACACATCCAGTCAGAAGGTTAGTTACACACACATCCAGTCAGAAGGTTAGTTACACACACACGTTCAGAAGGTTCATTACAAACACACAGTCAGAAGGTTAGTTACACACACATCCAGTCAGAAGGTAGGAACTGTGACTGCCAGGCGGTTTCGGCAGTCCAACACACCAAACTTTTAATTAGAGACGCTTATGTCACGGGCATGAAGTCAAGTATGTCCGCCAGCGACTATTGGAAGGGGGTGCGCTCGATCTCGCGGGGACTAGGCAACTCGCTAATTCATTAGAAGTGGCCTCCCGTAACCTGCAGTCCTACACCCCCGATCGCGCAGCACCCTCGTGGGCATCGTGGGCCCCACCAGCTGCCGACTCCAGCTCACCGCAAACCTGCGCCGCGTGGCAGCCAGCCAACTCTGGGGGGGCCCCCCCAAGTGTTATTTTTGTGGACAAAGCAAACACCCCAGGCAGCGCTGCCCGGTGCAGAGCGCGACCTGCAACGGGTGTTTGCCAGGCTCGGTCGGTCACCTGTTTCCAGGCCCGGCATCTCTACACACCCCACGTGCGACCCAGGGGCGCCGCCATCTTCCCCTCTGCAAGCCACGTGCGGCAGGTGGACGCCACCATCTTTGGTGCCGCCCGCAATGTGCGCCCCGTGAGCACTGCC